>NW_026622830.1:34996753-36246753 GCF_023065955.2 Ursus arctos
AAAATCAAATCTACAAGTGGTTCGGTATTACATACGAATGGTGAAAAGAAATCAGAATTTACAAAGTAAGATTGGTGTGCTTCCAACTTCACACAATTAATTTGATATTTTTAATGATATCCAACCACTCACATTTTGGCTACGTCAAGTCGAAGCTCAAACTTGTTCCCTTACACTGCTGTGTAGCTGATCACCTGCCTGTCTCTTTTCAAGTCTAAAGCAGAAAAAAAAAAAAAAAAAAAAAAAAAAGGAACCTCCTGTTCTAATTTTCAAACTGCCTCAGTCAGTCCTTAAAACGTGTTTTAAAGTGATGCTATAGAAGGTATGTTAAACATCTGACGTCGTACAAAAAAAAAAAACAATTCCACCAGTATTCCAGGCACTGAAGCCCATCCTATTGTTTTAAACTATTTCCAAACACCTTAATTTTGGCTTATAGGCAACACGTAATAAGAAAATAAGTTCAAAAAAATAAAGCCATACACTTACAATGCTATCGAAAACCTTCAACTCTAAACACGTACATATAAATAAAAAGGAATGATGTTTTAAGGCTCTTGATTATTAAGTTAATAAATCAAATATACACAGTGATTAATAAAAAAGAATTATTTACATAACTATACAAAATTCTACTTTTGACACATTTTTCCTCTTTAAATTCTTCATTTTACCAGCAACTGCTGACATCAAAGTCCCCCCTCCCCCAACAACAAAATACAATAAAAAAAATAAATAATAAACTCATTTGTGATAGTTGCTGTGGTTCTGAGCTGCAAAGGCACTTTCAAATACAGAACTACTTGTACGTCATCATAAAACCAATATACAAAAACAACTCAAGAGTCAATAAATATAAATAAAAACTATGATCCTAAGACTGCATCACCATCGGGACATCTGGCAGAAGCGGGAGCTCAGGCCCAGGGGCCGGGCCTTCTCCGGGGAGCCGGGTCCGCGAGCTGGCGCCTGTGGGGCGTGTGCGCCGGGGCACTTGGACTGGTGTTTGCATAGCTGTGAGATGCAGCATTTGATTCCCCAGCCAACCACAGAAACTACCATTGCCAGTGTGAGCCAGCTTGTCAAAACTTAAATTAACACAGGATTCTACGTCAACGACAGCCTCAGACTGGACTAGGACACAACATGGAACTACAAGCCCCCAGCACCCTCCGACTCTACCTAGCGGCGGCAGCGCCCGCTGTCTGCTATACGATGTACTCCATCCGGTTTAAGCTCTGGGCACTTTCCAGGTCTCTGTTGTCCTGTTTGTTTGTCCAGTTTGGGTGTTTGGCTGGCGTGCCGTTGGGGGGCTTCTCCTCTCGGTCTACCAGCGTGTACGCCGGCTGTTTGGCAAAGCGGGCTTTCTGCTGGTGCTTGTCCATGTCGTCCTCCTCCACCTCGGAGTTGTGTGTCCTGATTTTTGACATTTTGGAGTTTTTGTTCTCGTAATCCTTGATGGGGACCGTGTTGGCCCCGTGCTTCTCGATGGGGTTTTTGATCTGGTTCAGCTGCTCCCGCACATTGTTGGTGGTGTTGTCCTCGGAGGCCGAGCGAGCGTGGCTGCTGGGCTTCCGCCGCTTCCGCACGCACCAGTAGAAGGCCGTCACCAGGCAACAGATCCAAGCCACAGTTAAGACGGAGCTCAGCAGAGGAACCAGGAAATCTGGAAGGCGGGCACAAAACCAATTAACGCTCTCAAAAAAAAAAAAAAAGCCATCACACGAACAAAAGAATACCAACAGTGGTGCTGCTGCCCGTAATTCCTAAAAGGGGTGCCATGGGGACAGGTCCCTTTTCACAACCACATATTGTCACTTCACAGCTTGATAAGCAAGGACAGGACCAGGACCCTTGGGGACCCTGCTACATTTGTCCCGAGAGACCAGGCATGGCAGCAGCTCGTAGAGGCTCCTGACTCCCATGTGGAGAGGAGCATCTGGTTCAGTCAAGGGAAGTCTGGCTCCTCGGGCAGCAGCTCATTAGAGGAGCTGGTTTTCAGCGTCACCAGCAACCGGATCTGAGCGCACATAGCTCAGATGTCCCATATTCTCGTGTACCCAGTTTGTCGCTTAGCCAGAACAATGGTGGTCAAAAGGTGAGTGTGGATGTCCCGCAGGGCCATCAAGCTGCCTATCAAACCAGTGTCGAGGCCGGGCTGTCCCACGACACCAGAATGCCACAGCAGGATCTGCGTGGCCACGAGCTCAAGGCGCAGCGATGCTCTGCCCTGGGGCTTCGCAGTGGATCTAGAAACAATGCATGTTCTGCAGGGGTGCCGGCTTCCCAGAGTACAGCTTGGCAGCAGGGAAAACAGGTACTGCTGCCCATCACCGTAGGACCTTGGTCATGGGAACTGGCCCGTTTTTTCACCAGTTAAATGGCAGGGGTTTGTGGGTGGGGGTGGGGCAGTCCTCGAGGGGAAACTGTCTCCTAATGCCCCACCTGCTGGATGGGAAGCAAAGATGGATCGGATAGTCCTCACCCAAGGGGACCGGCCCCACCTGCCGCTTACCCGTTCTGTTCTTCAGAGGCCGCCTCTGCACTCGCACTTCCGCCACGGCAGCGATAAGCGAGCTATTCCCGTCACGTTTACTAACGAGATCTATGATTTTGTCGGTGATCTCCTTGATAGGGTTTCCATCATCCCGTATGTCTTCGGCAGACTGGGAAAAGGAGAACGGTCAGATACAGGGCCAGGGCAACACTTCACAGTAGCCGTTCCTGAAAGTTACTGAACGCGTTTGCCAAGCTCGGTTCCAGCGTCCTGGCTCTGTTTGGACAATGGCTAGCTGTGGAGTTTATGAACTACCCTGCAATCAAGTAATGAAGTGTGACTGGGGTCATACTTACAATGGCCACGTGTATTTCATTGTTTGCAGAAGGGGAAGGCTCACAAGCTATGTAGATTGAATATTCAGCAGAAACATTCTTTAAGATATTCAAATTCCTCAATTCACTGCAAATATGCTCCGTGGTAAGACCCTAGAATCACATTTAAAAACCACACATGTAAGATACTGGAAGAAGGAAGGAAAAAAAAAGCTGCTGCTTCCTTGGAAGTTAGGAATTCAGGCTAAGGAGAACAAGATCCTAGCTGGGGACGCTCCTGGCTTTGGCACAAGCAGACACACAGCACCATTCCAAACTGAAAAAGACGTTGTTCCATACCGGTGACATCATCTCTTTGTTGAAGGTGAACGTGATGTTGGCACAGTTCTCCTGGTAGTAGGGGTCAGAGGTACACCTGGTCTTCACCGGCTGGAGACTGGAAGACCGACACTCGCCCACCCCCGTGCAGGGGCGGACGAAGCACTGGTCATCCAGGATTGGGATGCAGCTCTGCCCGCTGGGGCACTCGCTGTGCCCTTTGTGGAGCAGGCAAGGTCGAGGGCCACACCAGACCTGGAGAGGGAGAGAGGTGGGGCGGGCAGCTCAGGAGAAACCCCTAGCAGCAACTCCAGAACGCAGGGGAGCTGCGGAGGCCCTCACGCTGTACCTTGGAGCAGGCGATCCTTCCGTTCAGGCACTGGCAGGTGTTGCAGTCATCGTCCCACTTGGCCCCATCTGGTATCACACTCCCCATAGTGATGCAAGGCCTCCCTGAAACTGAAAGGTAGGATGCATGAGTGGAAGGGGTTTCCCTTTCTGTAGACCGCTCTCTGTTCTTCACTCCCTCCCTGTTAGGGAAGGACTGAACATGTGCCATGGGACACCAGGTCATCTGCCTTCACCTGCTGCCTTTGCACATGGCCACATGACCTGGCTGGGCCAGTGCAGCCTTAGGGGAGGTGATGTGAGCAGAGTCTCTCACAGTTGGGCTTGGCCTCCTGCAAGCCTGCCATTTGCCAGATATGGCTGCTGGTCCAAGGAGGATGAGGAAGCACACAGACCAGACCTGAGCCCAGCCTGCGGCACATTATCACTCTGTCTGCGCTGCATGCCCGTGAGCAAGACAAATAAATGCCTCCTATAAGCCACGTTTTGGGATGCTTTGTCCCACAGCAAAACTACCCAAGAATTGACTAAAAACAGCTACCCTATGTGTAGGGGACCCCTTAAGTTTCCCTGGTCTCTGTGGCCCCCTCTGCATATCCCCTCCATGTTCTCTCCCATGGCACAGTGCCCACTCAGGAACAGTCAAAGGGTAACTGTAGTGACTGTAGTGCCTGCTCCCCCTACAAGACACATTGGCAGCTGCAGCCTGACCCATACATACCTTCCTGACACTTGGCACCACTGTGCCCTGGGGGACAGATGCACCGGTAGCCATTAATCTCATCCACACACGTTGCCCCAAAGGCACACGGGGAGGACTGGCATTCATTGATGTCTAGGAGAAATGGAGATCAAATTTAGGCTCCAATAGGAAACGATGTTTTTTCTAAGTTTTTACTAACCTAACATACACCAAAAAAGCATACAAACCCTAAGTATAAGCTTGATGAGTTATATAACCAGCACCCAAATAAAGAAACCGATCATCAGTACCCAAAAACCCCCAGTCACTGCCCACGCCAAAGATCATGAGCCTGACTTCTGAGCAGCTGAGAATCAGTTGAGGCAGCAATTTTTGATTAAATAGGTTCCTTTTTATCAGATAGTACAACTTCGAGTAACGGCTGGCAAAGTTCTTGAAAAGGGTCAAATATTTTAACCTTTGCGGGCCATGTGGGCTTTGTCATGACTACTGAACTCTGTTGTAGCATGAAAGCAGCTTTAGACAGTACATAAAGGAGTAGCTGTGTACCAATAAAACTTTATTTACAAAAACAGGCAGTGGGCCAAGGCGACAGTTTGCTAACACAATTTAGAAACATGGAATAGACCAAATCTACCCCAATTTAGTGCTGAAGACCAGTCAGTCCTAGACTTAGGGACCTCAAGTACTAGTAAAATTTCAAATAATTTGGGGATGAGAACACAATGAAAAATATAACTATCCTTTTCCCTCCCCCTCAAACTAAAAGGCATGTAAAAAAGTAGGAAAAGGCTCAAAATAAAAACTTTAAGCACCCCGAAAAACTGTATTGCCTGTCTCCTGTTTTAATCATTTCACCAAGGCCTGACCAAACCTAGAAACCACAACCCTAGTCCCATCCACTGCCGTTAGCTCTGTCCTCTGTGGTTAATGTCCATTTGCTTGTCCATAATTCCAGGGCAGCGAAGGGGAAAAGCACTCTTTCCTTGGGGCCTCAGAATAGATTAATCATCCATTTCTATGGCTGCTATCTCTCCCCTAGAAGAGGACTGTGCCCCCCAGGAAGGTCCAGCAGGGACCTGGGACGTTCCAGCCAGGGCTCTCTTAATCCCAGCTGGAGGTGGAAGGTTATGTGCCTCTCAGGGCTCAAGGGAGCAGTGACCTTAACCGTTTTCAAGATGAAAAGTGTCAGAGTTAGGGGCAAGAACGCCCCTGGGGAAAACTAACTCGGGCTGGTCCTTACTTATTCTGCAGTCAGGGCCAGCAAAGCCGGGGGCACACTCGCACCGGTACCAGTTGTCCCCATCCACGCACGTGCCACTGTTGTAACTAAGAAGAAAGCAAAGACCGCCTCAGTTACCGACCTCCCAATCCACGATCCCACCAGCCAGTTCACCACGGGCAGCCGTGCTAGTTACATTCGGTGGCTCTCACCCCTGGCCACACTCCCCATTGCCTGGGGAGCTTTACAAATAATGGTGCCCGGGTCCCACCCCCAGAGAGTCTCATTTCACAGATCTCCATTGCAGTCCAAGCACTGGGACTTCTAAAAGCTCCCCAGGTGATTCTCATGCACAGCCAAGGTGGAGAATCACGGCTCGTGGGGGAGACACGGCCTGGCTAATTAAAGTGTGGACCAGCAGGACCAGCATCACCCAGGAGCTTGTTAGGCAGGGGCTGCGGCCCCACCCAGACCTCCTACAGCAGAACCGGCACGCTAGACAAGAGCCCTGGGGGATGCCCGTGCACACCGCGGCCAACAAGCGCTGGGGCTGGCTTCGGAGGTGGTCATGCTTACCAGGGATGAGGACTGCAGTCATTGGTATCTGCAAAGTAAAAAGACAACTTAATACCGAGGCCTTCACCGGGTGAAGCAATTTTAACCCTAAGTAGAAACACCCCTAATTTCTCTAATAGCCATAAGAGTTGTAGTTTCCACCGGCAAATGGCACTGAAGACCTCTGTTCAATTGAAACCAGGCCTGCGCCCCACTGTGTTCCCTGTGCCGTGGGACACTACACAGGAAGAGGCCCCGCTCACGGCGGGCAGGGGGCTGTGAGAATGGAAGGAGACAGGCTGCTCGTCAGACCCACGCTGGGAACCGAGACACCATCTGTCTCCACTTATCTCCTCGGCGACTTTCTCATGCCCAGGTCAGGGCTGCAGTCCATCACGGGCGTTAGAACAGACCCAGGTGATGCCGAAGCAGACATCAAACAGCTCTGCTTCTAGTTTCCATCTCGAGTCCCTGAGGGTGTTAGGCTGTGCTCTTGCAGCCCTCACAGAATTCAAGGACGCGGGGCAGGGGGACACTCACTCTGAGTACAGATGGGCCCCTCCCAGCCTTCTTTGCAGACACACGTGAAGGAGTCCCCGTTGACCACACAGGTGCCCCCGTTATGGCAAGGGTTGGGCAGGCAGCTACTGTTCCGGGCTACAAGACAAGAACAGACAGGACCACCCTCCCTGAGGATCCAACCACAGTCCCGGGAGCAGAGAACTGAACCCACCGCGAAAACAGTCCTAGGTGTTGAGATGGCCACGCCCACTGCAAACCCCACGTGGGGCAGAAAGCTACCTATGTTGCAGGTCGTCCCTTCCCAGCCTCCAGGACACATGCACTTGAAAGCGTCCCCTTCGTCATAGCAGGTGCCTCCGTTGTTGCACGTGGCCTCGTCACACTGGCTGTCACCTGCAGGAGGGGATCTCCGTGTGAGCCCCTGGCCAGCCCCCCTCACAGAAGACAGGGTGGGAGGGTCCATGGGGGGGGGGCAGCCAGCTACCACTTACGTGAGTGGCAGGTCTTCCCTTTCCACCCGTTTTTACAGTCACAGTAAAAGTCGTTGACAAGGTCACGACACGAGCCCCCATTGTGGCAGGGATTCTGGCTGCAGTCGTTAATGTCTAGAATCAAAGAGGAGACACCCAGCTCAAGAAACCTCCAGAACTGTTCGCCACATGTAAGAGCCGAACCCTTCCTA
The DNA here is from genome assembly GCF_023065955.2 of Ursus arctos. NCBI lineage: Eukaryota > Metazoa > Chordata > Mammalia > Carnivora > Ursidae > Ursus > Ursus arctos. Next base: position 35,003,936 of record NW_026622830.1, read on the forward strand.
TGGCTACCTCCACCCACTGCTTTCCGCTCCAAGGTCCAAGACCAGCTGAGCAATCCCGGGACTTCAACACCTTCACTTTTCTCCAGGAGTAAAGGAGCCCTCCACTGGGTTACTTTTAACACTTCAAGGTGGCAAGACAGGGACAGACCTCTGTTGCTCCCATGGAAGTTAACGTCAGGACAGGCACAAATTACAATCAAAACAGAAAGTTACTTTCTCGGCAAGCGGGGATATTTATCCTAATTACAGTCTGACTCTACAGCTCCATGGCAGAAGCTCCTCCCCTCTGGCTGTCATCGGCATTCACAACTACTAACGGGACACAGGCAGTGCTGTCCCGTGACAAAAACGGTTGGGGTCTTATGGTCTCATTCCCATGAAAAAAACAAGTTTCCCATGAGGATTCCCCCCACTATCCCCAAGCCGTCTGGCCCAGAAAGACCACACACTCACTGGTTTCACAGTAGGCCCCCTCCCAGCCGTCACTACAGATGCACTTGTAGGAGTTGACCCCATCGATGCAAGTGCCGCCATTTTTACAGGGGTTGCTCTCACAGTCGTTAATATCTGTGAAACGAGGACAAAAAAGCTGGTGAATAAAGGACACCCAATGCCATAGCCAGGCACTGGTCCCAAGGTCACCTCCTGAGAAAAAGAGGGGCCAGGGGGGCACCTCAACATTCTCAACTCCATCAGGACCCTTTCTCAAATTCAATAGGCAGCTTCTCAGGCAGAAGCCTCCAGAGGATGCCATGTCTGTTTTATTTAATGCTTCATAGGCCAAGCTCCTTGGAGGGAGTGGGGAAGAAACTCCTACAGAAAAGCAGGACCACCCAAACTAGTAAGATTCCAGAACATAAATGTGCTGAAAGGTCAGAGGTGTCAGTGATCTCATAAATTAAACACAACTCAGTCTTAGGTCCCAGATGGAATGGTAAGCCTTCACTGGTCTCGCCTGAAACAGCTCAAGCTCAAATGCTCCCTGAGCTGGGCAGAGGCGGGGTGGGGGGGGCACCCTGACCCATTCCCGGAAGAGGGGTCTTACTTTCATGGCAGTACGTTCCGGTGAAGCCTTTGTTACAGTCACAGGTGAATTTGCCTCCCGACTGACTCTTGCACTTCCCGTGGGGACCACAGACGTTCGAGGAAATATACCGCACCCCCTCAGGCGTGTCGTTGGAAGCCATGGCCACTGTGCAGCTGTCAATCACTAGAAGACAGACTCAGAATCAGATCACAGCCGCGGACCCCTAAGACATGGCATTCCTAAGCCAAGGACCTACGCCAAGCTTGCTTTCCTGAGACCGGCACCCTTTGGCTAATGAGGGTAAGAAATCAAGAGGCGCCTTGGGGGCCAAGACTCTGGCAGTGGGCCACATCACACTGTGACAAGCAAAGCTGGGACTCCAGGCAGACAGAAGTTTTGTTTTCTCTATGGCATTTTCCCCCTAGGTGGCTAAGAAGCCTACGTGTCTGTGGGCCCCTCTCCTCCTCCCTGTGACATCTCCTCAGTCTGGCAAAAGCTTGCTAAAGGAAGCAGGACCAGCTTTACTTCCTATGTAATCATACTTAAGCAAGCGGGAAGGACAGAGACCCTATAAAGCCGCGTCACCTAATACAACAGCCACGAGACACGGGTGGCTATTTAGATTTAAATGAATTGAAATTAAGTCAAGTCACCCTTTCTCATTGCACCAGTCCCTAAATGCTCCTGTGGCTACCATACCCGACAGTGCAGATAGCAGACATTTCCACGGCTGCAGAAAGTTCTGGCAGCACTGCTTTGAGGAATGTCTCAGTGCTGCAAATCAGCCCGCCCCAGATCAGGAATGCTCTCCCCTGGGCTACGTGTGGACATGGTTCTCCCACCGGCGGGCCTGAATAGATGGCTTCCACATGTGCTGGCTTCCCTAGGCGGTCAGGCTAGGGGCTTTCGGTCGCACCTCCACGGCTTCTGAGAATATCGAGGGGCAGCAGCAAATGGGGCAAGAGGAGGGAGCCCTGGAGGCCAGTCAGGACGGCAGGCGGGGGAGGTACCTTCACAGGGGGTCGTGCGGCAGTGGTCTTTAAGGCGGGAGCAGTTCTTGCCCTCGTAGTCCTCGGGACACTTGCAGAAATAGTCGCTGGCGCGGTTGTAGCACTGAGCGCCGTTCTGGCAGGGATTGGGCTCGCAATAATCTATGTCCAGCTGCAAGGACCCGGAGCAGGGAAGGGGGAGAGGAAGCGAAGGTGTGATTGTAACAGCTCTGGGGGAGCAGGCGCTGGAATCTGACCCCTTCACCTCCTTCCATTAGAGCACCCTACATAATATACACAGTTATGTCCTAGAGACTGTCCAGGGATGCACGGGCGAAACGGGGCAGAGTGGGAGCGCTCGGAGTCGGGGGCACAAAGTCAAATCGACAGGCTGCTGACACTATGAAGAAAACCACGCTTTGGTGTCCTTCCACCTGCATTCACCTAGCAGAAGTCCCTGGTCACTGGATTTGAACAGACTTCATGGCAACTCCACAGTCAGGAGGGGAAGAGGGTGGGGAAGGGAGGGCAGGAGGAGGAGGAGGGAGTTCTGCTATAGAAACTTGGCCTTTGGAGGTTCGAGCACCGCTCACCTGACAGAGGTTTCCAGAGAAACCAGTGGGACACAGACACTGGAATCTGTTGATTTCATTCTGACAGTGACCCCCGTTCAAACAGGGGTTGCTGGCGCATTCATCGATGTCCCTCTCACAGTGATCGCCTGCATAGCCAGGTGGACAGATACAGCGATAACCATTAACCAAATCCTGGAAGAGGAGAAGGAGGGGGAGAAACACATGCTTTTTTCCTCTGTACTCCACAAACACAGGGGACTGCCGCGGGTCCACAGATGCACCGAAATCGCTCAGCGCCCAGCCTCTCGAAATGTGTGAGAGGAATTTCTACATGCATGCCTTCGAGATGGCTCCCAGGGGGCTGGGGGTAACAGGAGCCCAAGTGAAACTTCCAGAGAATCACTTTTCACCTGCATTTTTTAATCTCAGAGGGACAGAGCTCTCCCAGGGTCACATGTATCTTATGGACTTGTGTCAATCAGTAAGGTTTTCGTTTAAGCAAAGATTTACATACCCGACAGGAGGCGTCATTCTGACACTGGCCAAGGCAGTCATTAATATCTGAAAAATAAACAAGTCATCATATTAAAGAGGCAATTTACGTTGAAATTGGGCTTCACTGAAAAGCGTTCTCGGCTCAGGACAGATAAAAGCCTCAAATCAGATTTCCTGTGTGCTTCCCCTGACACAAGGTGGGAACCTGGGTGGGACCCTCCCTCATTCCTCCAGACTGAGCCAGTGAAACTTCACATCATTGTTTTAGCCACCTTATCAGCATATGGCTGTTTTACCGGCTAATGAGCCTGATAAAGTACCATGTTTTCATTTCTGCACTGATCACTCCCTCTCCAAAAACACTGCCTCTCTGAGGTTTTCCTTTTACCACTCAAGTCTTCCAGCTGGAGCTGACATACAGGCTGAGAAAGCCTTCAGGACTCAGGTTTCACAAAAATCAAAATGGAAACAAAGGCACTCACTTATGTCACAATTCTGACCCGTCCAGCCCGGGAGGCAATCACAGTAGTAGCTGGCGATCAGATTCTTACAGGATTTGGCATTTACACAAGGTTTGGCCTCACATTCATTTGCATCTGAAAGAAAATGTGGAGAGGCAGTGAGAAATGGAGATTTACCCCCCCCCCCAAAAAAAACCACCTATCGATGGTTTCTCTGAACCAGAAGACATTTTAATAACCTAGCTAAATCACACATACTAGGTTCCCACTATTTTGAACAGCTGATCCCTCTCCCTAGCCATTACCCAATAAGGAATGCTAATTGATAACTCTCCGGCTGCTAGTTGACAACGGGCCCCCAACAGGAGAGCAGAAAGCCACCAGGCATTGCTGTGCGAAACTCGGCGCAGCCTAGTTGCTGGGATTTAAATATGGCAGGAAGAATGCAGACAGCTCATTCCTCATGAGACCATCCCCGTTTGGAACCCAGCTGAACACTCCTCGGACAGACGACTGACATGGTTCAAGGAATCCCACGACTTTCCCACAGGGCCTAAAAGAGCTAGGCCATTTGCATTCGAGTTCTCTCTCCCAGGCCCGCTGGACTCTTGACAATAAATTACTTGTTCGTATGATGGTGTGCAAACTCACACCACTAGCCTCAGGCTCATCTTCTGGAACAGCTCGGATCGTCAAAGCCAACCTCGGTGCAGGAACCTCCTTACCTAACTGGCACGTTTTGCCAGTCCACTGGGGTGGGCACACGCACTTGAATCCATTAACCAAGTCCTGGCAGGTTCCCCCGTGGGAACAGTTATTTGGAGAACAGTCATCAATGTCTGTTGGACAAAAGGGAAAAGGGTTGGCAATTTAATCTCCGTCCGTTGGACAATTAGATAATTTAATGCCAACCCTCACATGAGGGGCCTTCACTTCAGGGCCAGACACCTGCTATAAGTGACTGCTATGACGACAAGGCCTGATTTTAGCTTTAAATCCTCCACTGCCCCAGTTCATTTAATCCCCGACCTAAGCAGCAGGGAAAGCCAGCTGGATCCCCAGAGCATCGACCTACTGGTAACATGGGACATCTAGCTCTGCCTACTCTATTTTTAAAGAAAAGTTTCAGCATGGCTCAGGTAGCTAAGAAGAGGTAAGGAAAAATAAGTCATCTTTACTGGTAGAAAACTTCATTCTTCTCATTTACTCACAGAGTTTTCCCAAAATTACATAAATGGGGTCCCCACCTCCACTTCCACACGGGACTATAGTGGCCTCTTCATTCATCTGCTGCCCACTTATAAAGGACCAGGCTCTCGCTCTGAATTTGCTCATGGGTTCTTCACAACCATAAGAGATGGGAATTGCTATTGTCCCGTCTAAACAGGGCACGGGGAGGTAATGACCAGTCTCCCAAGATGCAGGCAGGGCCACAGTGCCAGCCCTGGTAACCCGACCCCAGAACCCACATTCTTCACCAGGCATGCTGCTCTCAGGGTGCTGACGACGCTGGTTCTCAGGCCTGGCTGCACCTCAGAAACCCAGATCCTTGTGAAAGAATGTGGACTCCCCAATCCGGCAAATGAACTGTGGGGAGGACCCCCCCCACCTGCAACTGTCCAGCACCCCGGTGGGTTCGGACGTGCAGCCAGGCCTCGCAGCCACGACAACTCTATAGCCTAGGTTCCTCTTTGGGGGCCACCTACACCCATGACCACATTCAGGAGTGACAGCCTCCCCTGTGGGCGGCCTCTCCATGGCTGCAAGGAGAAGAACTAAGACGTGATTGGGCAGAGGCAGAGCTCCAGGGAGCACACAAGAAGGACGGAGGTATCCCATGGAGAAGTTTCTTCTAGTAGCCGCCCAATGTGCTAACTTAGCGCGCTGGGATGAGGGTGCCTGGAGACTTCCAGTGTAAGGGCTGGAAGCCCAAGCCACACCCTCCCACCAAGACAGACCCATCGCGGAGACCTGACACTGAACCCAGCCCAGGTCCCAGCCCCCAGCCCAAGACTCAATACAGTGATCCCCTGGAAAAGACACAGGCCGAAACCCAGACTTACTTGTGGAGCACGTGGGGCCCGTCCAGCCCGGGGCACACTCACACTCAAACCCCAGCGAGGTCTCCCTGCAGCTGCCTCTGTTGTGGCAGGGGTCAGACAGGCAGGCGTGCTCCGCTGCGAAAACCAGCAGGGCAGTCAGCAAGGGGCTCCCGCTTGTGGCTACCTATGTCCTCTCCCCGCAGCCAAGTCCCACGCCTGGGCCACCAGCTCAAGCTCGCTTCAAAAAAATGAAAGCAAGCATGTGCTATAACCCTGCTGTGTCTAGGGAAGACGGGAAGGCCTCTCCCGCCCTGAGGGTCTCCAGCACATTCCAAGGCATCTCAGAGCCAGGGTCACCGCGTGGCAAACGCCCCACCCCCACGCTAGGCAGCATCACCGGAGACCCTCGCGCTGCCTCCAGGAAGTCTCCAAGACCCACGGAACTGCTGGGGTAAGTCTTCACTCTGGAGGCTACTTTCATCTTTTCACAAATCCCTGAGCGTATGGGGCTTTTTTCTTAAGCTGAGCATACCCAAAAATGAAAGGAAGGGCTCCGGTTGGGCCTGGACCACTTACCGATTTCGCAGTTGGATCCTGAATAGCCCTCAGGGCAGGAACACTGATACTTGTCGGGACCCGTGTTGCTGCAGGTCCCCCCGTTGAGACAGGGCTGGCGGGTGCCGCAGTAGTTGAGATCTGCCAGGGACCCCAAGACGTCAGTGGCTCAGAGCAGACGGCACAGGCTGCCGAGCCGCCCTTTTCCTAGCGCTGCCCCCCCTCCGCCCCCACTGACCGGTCCTCTTTTAAAACTAAAACCAGGAAAAAATATCCCAAACCATGGCATTAAAGGCAAATTCAGACAGATTCAGAATGAAAAGCCCCTACAAATAAAAATAAATAAAAGTAAAAACCCAATTACGCCCCCCCCGCCCCCGCTTAAGTTCTCCCGCGCCTCCCGTGGTCCCCCTGTCCTGCCCCAGGGTCCAGTCCCCAAGGAGCGTACCTTTGTCGCAGAGCTGGCCACCCCAGTTGGTCTCACAGAGGCACTGCCAGGGCTCGTTACAGGTGCCATGGACGCACCCAGGGTGCGGGATGCACTTGTCACAGTACAGGCCTTGCCAGCCGTACTGGCACCTGGGGACAGACAGACAGTGCACGCTCCCTTTAGTCCTTAGAACATTCGGAGAGATCTGTGCCATTTAAATGCAAGGCTAAGAAGTCCAGGCCTTTCTGGTCTTGTTTCGTTTTTGGTGACAGGACAGTCAGACTTGCAAGGTTTGTGCGGGGGCTCCGTCTAAACAAACATTTTCGGTGGTTGGGCCGAGGTCCCCTCCCAGGCGACTTGCCACAAAAGCAGGGCTGTCTGGGGAGAGGCTGGCGGGGACTGCCCTCACAAAGCCACTCTCTTCTCAGGCTCACAGGGCTGGGCGAGGGTGGGGGCGTGGAATAAATCAGTTCAGGGCCCGGCCAGCTATGGAGGCCGAGGAAGGACTCTCGGGTGACAATAGCCATGTGAAAGTCTTCTCAAGGCGGCCCGGTCGGCAGCTTTCCACAGCAGCCCGGCTTTGTCTAAAGAGCAAGTCGCGACCCCAGTGCGCAAAAATGCAACAAGACACCCAGGGCGGCAGGAAGCCACCTCCTGATGAGGCTTTAGGAAATCAAACGAGGGGGGGAAGGGGGCCCCCTCCTCTGGCAAAGAGGAGGCGAAGATCTCAGAACACCCTTCTGCAGGAGAGTGAGGGAAGCCACAGCACTTGGAACCAATCCCATAGACAATTTATGACCCACTACCGGGGCTGCTTACGCTAATTCATTTTATAGTTATTTCTCACTTTGGGGGGGGAAAAAAAAAGGTCAACTCAGTTTATCTAGTATTGGGGAACAGAGTCGAGTTTCCTTTATAAGCGCCTCATTAATCGGACTCTTTCAAGGCCAAATGGTGCCTTTGATCCCCAAACAGAAACACAAACATAAACCTTCACCTAGGGTGGGAGAGAGGGCAGGGTCTCAGCCACCCTCCCCTCAAGTTTCAAGCCCTCGGAAACTTTAACCGCCCTCTCAAGACTCAGGCTTTGACAAACAGGAGAAAGCCCGGTGAAGGTGGGGTGAGCATGGAACAGGGATGAGCAGAGCATTTCTAGAACAGGACCTGGGAAAAGCCCCAGTAAGAACTACCAGCACCCTCCCCCACCCCAAGCCACTCAGCTCTAACTCTGGAAAACAAGCACCCTCAAGAAGGGAAGGCTTTCCGTTTCCAGAGAGCCAGAGGCAGGCTAGCAAATCCTTATCATGGGAAAATTATAGGGATCCAGCTAATAGCTAATCACCCACGGCCAAGAGTCAGCTTAACCCCTGAGAACACTGACTAACCACTTCCTAACTTCCACAAACAAGCCATCCACACCCCAATTCAAAGAACCACCAGAATGCGTGGTTTAATCAGACAGAGGGTTCGGCTTTACGTAAAACAGAACAGCAGTCTAAATGACCGTGACCATTCACAGCAGTTAAGAAAAAAATCCAGTAGAAATTTTTTTTAAGTAGTGGGACATTCAAGTTAGTGGGAGTTGGGGGAGGGGGGTTTCATTCAGTAAAAGATTATCTGAGGTTTAGAGATATTAAGAGGGAACTGATTTGGAAGTAGCAGTATTCTTACTGTCTTCTCTTACTCCCTTCCAAATTATGGGTGGTTACACCTCTTCAATTTGCCTAATAAAAGCAAGAAGAGGCAGCTGAGGACCCAACCTCACCTCTTAATTAATGAGAGCTGGATCCTCAAGCATAAAGAAGAAACCACAAGAGGCCATGGATGACTTCAAAAGAAAACAAATAAAAATACTGACCCTAAAAGAGGCATCCACAAAGTTATCCCAGTTTAATAATATGTGATTAAGGTTCTCATGAGAATTTGAAGTGACTTTCCTCATACGATGATTCATCATTAAGTTTGATATTATTGGCAGGCTTGCAATAAAGCAAAGCATGTGCACCCAGGAGAAGGAATCTAGGTCTACTTGGGAACAACAGACCCAGTGAAGTTTTCCCACGTGGGGATGAAAAAAAAAAAAAACAACAAACCAAAAACCCCACCACCTCTGTACTACATAATCCATCAGACAAGTTACAGGTAACTCGCCATTCAACTATTTCTGCAGCAGGACACAACCTGAACTTCCTCGGCTAGAAGGTTCTGTTTGGATTTTCTTTCAAGGTAGGCAGAACGAGATGGGCCGGGAGACTATGCAAATGACGTGTGGGAAAATGGCACCTTAAGTAAATAAGGGCAGCGGTGCGTGTCTGGGCAGGGAGTGGGAGGGGAGACTTCGAAAGAGAAAGGGCTAAATTCTGGAAACAAAGCCTGTTGTTCTGGCTGGGAGGGCCCTCCCCATTCTGATGACAGTAGCAGAAATCGCGGTCGGCCTCCACTGATACTCATCTGAGCGCGGAGCAGGCCCGGAGTCGCTCATGGCGCTGCTGATCCGACTTTCTCTAGAACGCCCTTAATTAAGAAGGGTGAAGGTAGGTGGATTCCTGCTCGAACTTTGACAGCAATGCTGTCAAATACAACGCTCAGCGGCCACGAGTGGGGCTTAGTATGCGAACCCCCCCCCAGCCTTCCAGAAAATAAACTTCTCTCTGAAGTGGAGGAAGAGACAATTCCAGGTCAACCTGGGTTTACTTTAGTCCCAGCTGCTTTAGTTTTCACTTCGGTGTCAGGCCTCAGAGCTCAGTGGCCCCGCTGCACAGGAGCGGGACAGATGCGGTGACAGAGCCACAAAGTGAACACCCCAGAGAACTCTCTGCAAAGCGGCAGTCCTCCGCATACCCCGAGCAGCAAGATCGCTTGGGGGGGGGGGGGAGCTCCTCAAAATGCAGATTCTTGGGCCAAACCCTGGCCTGGGATTCAGTGGGTGTGGGGTGGCACCCAGGAATCTGCATTCCAACAGTTCCTTGGTTCATTGGGGGAATTACCGACATGGGCACTGAGGTCTGGGGCAGCGATTCCCAAAGTATGGTCCCACCAGCAACAGTGGCGTCACTGGGGGGCTTGTGAGAAATGCAGAGACTCGCGCCCACCCAGACCTACGGGATCGGGCTCTGCATCCTAACAAGAGCTCCAGGTAATGTCAGTTTGAGCTGCACTCGTTTAGACGGTTTCGTAGGCCTCCCTTGGCTCAAGTCAGGGCGGCTTCTGGGGCAAAAGTGATAGGCCCCGAGGATCCTTTCAGTGTCACACTAAATCTGCTAATCCTTCAGGTCTGGGAGGAGGGAGAGTAAGAAGTGTGAGATCGTGTCAGAATGCCACAGACACCAACACCATTTCCTGAAACAAGCCTTTCCCGAATTGGCATAATGTACGTTTCAAGAAGGTTCCAAAAACTGTAATCATGAAGCAGTCGGGGTGGGTCTCTGGCTTCTGCATTGTCCGGGACCATAAAAGAACAGACTTCAAAGGCCAGCAGCAAAAGTCTACATTCATCAGGCTCAACTGACAAGATTCCAGCGCAGCCATTAACCTCTCAGCACCGGCCCGGCTCCCGCCTGCAAAGGGGCCAGGAGATTGTACTAATCCCATTCTAAAGAATGCTCCGCTGTCCCCTAGTGATGGGAAAAGTGGGGGAGGGCTGGGAGATGGAAAACCAGGTTGGGGGAGGAGACAGACTCAAAGAAACCCACATCCCTCCATCTCATCCATTAGCACTTTAAGGGGAAGATTATAAAAACGTGTTATCAATTTACAGAACAGTTAATACATGAAGTCACTGACTATGCCCATAAGAGTTTTTTCTTCCGAGAGAGAAGTGTGCACATTCCACCAGACAGCTGGTATAATTTAATAAGCTTCGGATGTGCCTATTTGGATTTTTTTTTCAGCTTTCTTGTCCTCCAAAGAAAAAGAAGCATATTCGCAATAACTTCAGTCCCCCTCTTGCAGTAAAGGATTTAAAAAAAAAAAAGTTTAGTCATTTACCTGCAGTCACCTGGGAGTTTGCAAGACCCATGCTTGGGACTACAGCCCTGTCTGCAAATAGCTGTAAAAAAACAAAAACAAAAAACAAACAAACACAAAGATGAGTCAAGCACACTGTTTCTTGCACCACCACCACCACCATCATGAGAATGGCCTAGTACATTAAGCCTACAAAATCCACGACTTTAAGAGATCTCATGTCAAGTCCATTGTAAGGACAAGAAGATGGGAGGTGCCCAAATAGCAAATCCAGCTTTAAACTTCAAGGCCTTGCTAGCAGATCTTCAAAACATGATACTACTCAGGGACAAACGCTGGCAAGCTGATGGGGGAGGGGGGTCTTCATCCAGTCTCTCTCAACAATAGCTACTCTGCTCGCTGTCAATTCCCACCCTTTCCAAAAGAACAGGAGCTGAGATCCTTCCTCATCTCAACTACTCTGTCCCATGAGGGCACATTCAGATGAGCCCCAGCCTCCTTAACCCCCACATCCCCGCCCCACCCCCTAAAACGCCTGATGGCTCAAAAATCCCAGGGGACTAACAAAGCCAACAGGGCTGGCTTCATTTGGCAGGCTAATCCGGAGGCCAGATCGGGTGGTACTGTTGCAAAGTATCCTTGCAAAGCAATTCTGCTTCCTTTCTTTTTTCTTTTTTTTTTAAATTGAACAGATGGTTAAAAAAACACTAAACGCGGTTTTTAAGTAATTGTTACTGATTTTTTTTTTTAGAACACCAACTACTTTAAGTACGTTTGCCAATTCTTTCATTTCGATCCCAGAAATGCCATCCTTTTAAAATTCTAGTGATTTAAGAAAAGCTCAGGAGACCTGCAAATTCCTCTTTGTCCTGCCCGTCAGTCACAATTCAAAAACTCCCTTTTTAATTTGAGTGCATCCTGGAAGAATTTACCAAATTAGGTGAAATAAGCAAAGTACAGTCATGTTCGTGAGGGCCTGCTCTGGTCAACTAGAATTACCCATTTGCTATGAATTAGAAGCTTTGTAAAGGTACAAATCACAGATGATTCTGTGAACATCTGTGACTATGCAGTTAACTCCCTGAATCCCAGAAGGGCTGGGACATCGGACAGCACATATGCAAGCTTACACTGCTGTGATGGGTCCAAATCTACACGAGTCTGAAAGCTCAAGTTCACCACTCACCCCTACCCCTCAACGCCACGGCCCCCGAGATGCCCCGTGAAAGCTCGCCAGCAGGCCACCCTGAGCTCAGGGGCTGTCATTTCCTACAGGATCACAAGTTCAGGCATGGAGCTAACCCTGTCCCATTTAGCGTCTGTTTTGGGTCAGGTTCCTTCTCCTTAGAAGCAGAGCCTGAGACAGGGATCTGGGTACAGGAGAAGGGAGCTGAAGGCAGCAGATGGGGCAGGGGAAGGAGCTGAGCAGGGGTCTCAGCTGGAGTCCGGCTTCGCCTTGATCCCAGGGGGAGCCCTGGAGTGTGAACTCTAGCACGGAGTGGAAGCGGGGGCTGGCCTCTGTACCCCCATCCAGTCGTTCACAGACTGTGAGCTAGAGGGAAGGGGCATGGAATGGCTGTTTGGCCAAGGCCAATGCTCTAGAGAAGGAACGGCTGTGAGCTGTTAACAGCCAATGGTGGTGGGGGGGGGGGGGGCGCACACTAACAGCATCTTTGTGCCTCAGGCCTAGAAAACAGCCCAAACACCGCCCCAACCTGAGACAGCCACTTGACTGGGTGGGGAAAGAACCCGACCCCAATGGCGACAGCCACTCAGAGCTGGTTATAACCCACCCAGCACAGGCCCACACACCTCTGTTACATTCCGGGCCCATCCAGCCCTCCATGCACGTTTTGTTGCCATTCTGGTCGCAGGCATAGTGTCCAAAGAAGTCATCTCGGGGTCGGCAGAACTTATTGCAGCCAAAGCCATAGTAATAGTCATCACAGGTGACGCGGATCTGATACTCAAAGTGGGCAACCCCTGTGTTCTGCTTCAGCGTCTGCCACTGCCTGCTGGGGTTTATCATGCCCGAGTGAGAAGCCTTTTCAATAATGCTGTCAGGCTCTAGAGCAAGGAAATACAAATAATAAAGCACTGATTGCATTAACATTCACAACAGAGTCTTCTCCCCTGACCATTTTGCCTGTTTTTAATAACAAAAACAAATGCACATAGTACAAAATGCAAACAGTACAAAAGGGCAGAAAAGTGAAAAGCCTGTCCCCCTTCCCGGAGGCAACCATCCTTTTACATTTATTTACCCTTTTTAATGGGTGCGTAGTATTTCCCTGTCTGGGAATACAAGGAAATATGTTCACCTAATTCCTGACGTGTACATTTAGGTTACTTGGACCTTTTACGATTCAGCAAAGCCACAACGAACATCCTTGTACCCATCTGCCCACGTGCGTGGTTCTAGCAGTAAGAGGCCTTCTAGAAACAGAAGCGCACCCAATGCACGTCCATCCACAGCCAGCCGCAAACTACCGCAAAGGAAGCCCCGTCAGCCTGTCCTTCCACCTGCACGGGAAACCGGGTTTCCTGCCAGCAACGCCAACATAGTATAGATAATCAAACTTTCTGATCTCTGCCTGATAGGTAAAGAAGTATCTCTTACTTTAATTAGCATTTAAGTGATGGTGAGCACCCTTCCACGTGGTTACCCAGCCATCTGTAGCTGTTCCTGTGAACTGTAACCTGTTTCTCTCCTTTGCCAAGTGTTCTATTGCATTGTTGGGCATTTGCAAAAGCACTTTACATACTATAGAAAGCACCTGATTCCAGGTAAAGGTTAGCGAGCCTGCTCTTCTGGTTTTAGCATCTTGGGTCTTGCTTTAGAAGGGCTTGGTCTACCTTCCGAACTCTTCACTAGAAGCCAAGGGGTAGAGTTAGGTTTTTAAAAAATGATAAACTTTGCCACCTTGTCAGCTGGCCCTTGTGCCACGGACTTGATGCGTCTCACCTTTCACCTTCGCCCAGAAGGCAGAGGGGGAAAAGTAACGCACCCCAGTTTAGAGACAGGTAGCTTGGGGGTTTGTCTGAGCCAAGCCATGCTCCTTTAAAGGTGCCCATTGAAAAGGAACATGCCCAGAGCTCAGGCAGCTAGCTCTCAGGAGTAAGAAGGGGTCCTGCCCTGAGGTCACTTATCATCTAGTCTGAGAGAAGAGCCAGGTACAGAAATAAACGCCAACGCCAGGTGCCAGGAGCCCAGCGGAGGGACGTAAAAAGGAAGCGAGGCACTAAGTCAGCACCGCGGCCTGATCTGGGGTTTGTTTTCTTAACCCTGCCAGCACCAACCCTTCGCCGCCTTGTCAAATGCAAGGCCACCTCGGAGAGACCGTATTAGGACCTACTCGCTATGTCTGTGGTTCTTACCCACGGTTCTTACCCACCCACACCCCTGTTTTTCTAGGCCCAAGGCCTGTGCTCACCTACAAGGTTATGCAAAGGCAACAGGTGACCAGGGAAGGAGGGAGGAGCTCCTGAGGGGCTCCGTCCACACGACTTCCAGCTTTGCCCCAGCGTTCACCCTCTGGCTTTAACTGCCGTGTGGGCAGGACAAGCTTTGAACAAGCCCACATACCTGCAGACTTACACCCCAGCACACACACAACCACTTGCAGATAACGCTTCACTAACATTAAGTTTTACAAATAAACACATGCCAAAGAATGACAAAAATGTCCCTCCATTAACTGTGTGTTTGTTCTGCCGGTTCAATTAAAAAGTGTAGCGAGTTATTACCATGTGATTACGAGATCTTAATAAAGGAATTATTTAAACACACGTTTCAAAGGCCTCCAGCATCTCTGGGGCAGGTAACAACACACAACCCAGCCAAGAGTCCAAGGCAATCCTAAAGGCACAGGCTGACGGGTCATTTTCAGTAGTTAGGTAGGCTTTCCACCTAGGTCTAGAAAATATGAAAACGGTCATTCCGGAATCCTCCATGGGGCTAACAGATCTGTAGAACCAACTTCGCAGCTGGGTGGCAGGTTTCTCCCAGCAGCCCAGAGGCAGGGAGTCGGGGGTGTGGGACATGCTCTCTGGCTTCTGGGTTAGAGGGATCACGTCTGCTGCCTGCTGCTTCTGAGCTGCCGCCACCTGAATCATCCTTCCGCTCAGCTTGGGGCACAGAGGTGTATCCGGGGGGTAGTTCACTTGGGAGCCCAGCTTTATGACTGGAAAAGGATGTTACAGACCCTCACTGTGTGACGATGGAGCACAAAGCCCCCACCAGAGCCCCGGAGGCCAAGGCGGAGGTAATGAGGCGAGTCGGAGCATAACCCCGGGGCCACACCAACCAGGACCTTCGTCAAGAGGGCTAGGTAGAAGGAAAACCTGGTCTGAGTAAGCTTGTTTGTGTTGGCGCATCTCCTGAGCAGTCCCATACACTGAAAACCATTTGCACTGGGGGAGACCGAAAAACGTGTACCCTTGTCTAGGACAGCTCTGAAACAGAAGAGAAATGATCTCAGAGGACGGACGCCAGGAGGGCCAGCCTCAGACAACACTCTAATGCACGAACAGCACCTGGGGTTCATCTGGGCCAGCCCCTCTCTGCAGAGCCCACGTGAGAAGGAATTCTGCGTCTTAAAACTCAGGGCTCGGCCTCCAATCTGAAGCCAGCATTTTGGCAACTTATTTGGCCCCCAAAGAGCAGCCAACTCCATCTGGGTTGCTCCACATCCTTGGCCTTTGCCCTCACGGAGTACAGTCCCATGGAAGGGACAGGGGGTAAAGGGAGTAATACGCAAAACATTCCAGGCAGCACAAACAGCAGGTGCAAGGGCCCTGTGGCAGGACAGAATGGGAGGACGCATCTGAGGACAGAACGGTGACTGGTGGGATAGGACCAGAATCCGGATATGGTAGAGGACAATGTGGCACGTGGGATGGAGCTAGCTGGCAAACAAGATGACCGTGCAAGGCCTTTCGGGCCAAAGAGCTGTCCCAAGAGCAACAGGAAGCCACCAAGTGGCTCTCAGGGAAGCTGACCATCAAATCGAATCAAGATGTACCCCAGAAACTAATAGAGGACATTGTAGGTCAATCATATTTACATTAAAAAAGGAAAATGCCCTGGAGAGACCAGGATGGCAGAATGTTGGAGAAAGCAGCAGAGGTGGACCAGAGTAGACATGGAGGCACTAATTCGGCCGCCACCATAGGCACTCAGGTGTCAGCAGATGGTGACTTGGACCAGCATAGTGGCAGGGGAAATGGCGGGAGGTGGCAGGACTCCAGTGAAACACTGGACAGAAGATTTGTTTAGAACCTGGAGGTTGATTCGATATGGATGCTAAGAGAAAGGGAGGTACAACAGGGTGTCCTCCAGATTTCTGGCTCATGGTGCTAGGTGTTGAAATGCTGGTGCCAGTCATCCATGAAGGGCCCTAGGCAGGATCTAATTTGGAGAGAGAAGATGCCAAATATGGTTCTGAACGTGAATTCAAGATCCTTTGGAAGTACTGTAAAAAGAGAGGCTGAATAAGCCAGCAGATAAACCACTCCCTCCTCTTTGGGGTTCACAAAGTGAACTTCAGTGACTCGCCGTAGGCATTCCAGGACTTTGGGGCAATTCCTTTCTTCCAGAGTAGAGGTCTGAAAGCTCCTTCTCCCCAAGTCTTCCTTGTGCCCTTCCAGTGACTTGGTGAGCCTCTCCCCAGCGAGGAGATGCCCCAGAACCCCACAACAGGGCTACCCTGAAATGCAGACAGCTGTGGGCAGCTCTGGATGGACACCAGCTTCCCAGGGGCAGAGCTACCTGACCTGTGGCGTGAGGGAAGGCCCAGGAAGGGCCCTGCAGATGCCAGGGGTCCTGCACGCCCTAACAGGTGTCCTGAACCAGCTCCTGCCACGAGCCAGGATCAATCTCAAGGACGTTCACTCTACCAGAGTGTTTTAACATCTCAGGGGGAAGGGAAGGAGAAGACCAGTCTCCACCAGAATATGTGAAGCATCTATTCCCCCCCCAACCCCCCATCTTCCCAATGTTTAGCTACCACTGTAACCAGGTCACAGTGACACAAGGCTCACACAATCTCCAATGTTTGTGGCAGGGAGGGAGGAGAGAACAGGTGTCTGTGACCCTGACTGGCATCGGCCACGACCACGGCTGGTTACCCCCCTCCCCTCCCACACCACAGCAGGACAGGGATGCTGCTCAGAGAGGAAGTCCACAGATCTGGGCTTCTGATGTCAAAACAAGAGGAGTGACCCAAATGGCCTGGAGCCTCAGGCACACCAGGGCTCAGCAATAATTACGTGGCCCCAGGGCGGGGCGGGGGGCACCCAATAAGCCAGACACAGCCCAAAGCAGCCCACCTCACAAGTACCAAGCCCTCAGTGGGCCCACTCCGGGCACTCACCATTCTCAGATCCGCTTTAAAAAAAAAAAAAAAAAAAAAAAAGGCATGGTGAGAAAATGAGGGGAAATGTTATCAGCAGCAAACACAAAGAAAGGGTCAGTGAGGTAGAGAAACCAAAGGGAGGAGACATTCAGGGAAGGGAGGGCAAAGACAAAGAGTTGGATCAACCCTTCCTCCGACGCAGACTAAAGGATTTCAGCATGAATCAAGTTTTCCCAGGACAACCTTCCAGATCCCGCTAGCAAAAAGGAAGCGCGAGGGAAACTGTCGTCAAGTCACATTTAAAGAGCAAAGACTCCCCCGTGTAAGCCAGGCTGCTGCCATGTCCAGACACACCCTCTGTGACTTCCCCACCAAAAGCCACCCCCCGCAGCTCTGAAAAGCAACCTGTCCTCAAACAGTCCTCTTTCCGAAGGGGCCCAGGTGGCCGCGGTGCCGGGAAGGCTCTGGGATTCCACGTCAATGGAAGGCCGGTCACGCACGGTGTGGGAAAGAAAGCCCGACCGAAGGGCTAGAAGCTCACCTGTCCACCAAGTGAAATTCAAGGTCGGTCTTTAGATGTAGAGCCCAGCGCCACCTTTTTGGCCTTTATCTTTCCGATGAGAGATTAAACACTCAAAGTTTAAATGGACTTTTAAAAAGTCACCACTTCGATCCTTTAGCAGTCTACAAGGTTTTAAAGTTGTAAAACCATGAAGATCTCGATCCCAAAGATAATCTAGGTCCCATACTCAGGGACTCAGTTAACTGGGACTCCGTCCCGGCCACTTAATATTCCAAGTGGACATTCTAGAGGAGGTTGTGGAAAGGACTCCGTGGAGCAGTCCGCCCTGGGGGTGGGGGTGGGGACGGGGTGGGCACAGACACAGGGAGTGGTCCAAGTCCTCGGAAGCCCTCAGGAGACAGATCCAGCTCTGACACTACCACGCTCCAAGCACTGCTCTTCCAGAAAGACACACCTGGAGCAAAGCGCATTGCTGTGATACTTACGGAGAGTGTCGTTACTGGAATCCCACGCCTCCACAAGCAAAGTGTAGGACCTCTGCAACACAGAACAGCGGCAGCTTAGTATTCAGAAACAGGGGTCATTTCCCAAATGTCGTACCTGCTCGGCCTCCCCGCATACCCTGCCAAACAGAACCGTAAAGCCAAAATGAAAACTCTGTTTGCCGTGGAACTGAGGTCACTCCCCTCCCCAGCACCCACCCCCAGGCTGACTCCTTCCATCTGGTGGGGGCCCACTGCGGTCAGTGACCATCATCTTACACAAGCAGCCCCAAGTCGTGATCAGGAAATACCACCTCCCTATACGTGAACACTCCACAGTTTTCCAAAACTTTCCAGACCCCTAAGTCTAGCGCATGAGAAAAAACACACAAAGAATTTCTTCTAAGCTAACCTAACTTAACCTAACCAGGTATTTGCACCGGGGCGGGGGGGGGGGGGTGCATCCAGTGAGGAGGGCTGGGTATTGCTAAGGTTACACTTTGGGCCCTGGTGGGGCAGTCCCTAGGGAGGCCCCCTTTTCCTTTTCAGAACCCCTTTGAAAGCCCTGTCTGTGCGAGACCATCTCGGCTCCCACAAGTATCAGGTGACTCTAGGAAGAAGGGGGGTAGGTGCAAAGAGACTAACACAAAGGCGGCAACCTAACTTGGGGTGCTTGGGGGCAGACTCTGGGGACGAAAGTACAAAAGGGAGAAATAGCCGCACACCCATGGGTTATAGCTATTGATGGACTTATCTGTCAATAAGATCTAACATTCCAGGAATAATCAGAGTCCACTAACTAAACAAATTCCCTGGACACTGGCAGGATGCCAGCTATTATACTGAAGGCACCTTTTATCTTCCAGGCTTATCTCAGAATTCCACCCCCCCCCCCCCAAATCCAAGCCATTAGCAAATTCCCGCTTTTACTCAAATCTTCATTTGTAATTTAGAATGAGGTCAGTCTCACAAAACACCAGGGTTTAAATAAACCAGCTATCGTGGCGCTGGAGAACTAGATTGGAGGGGGGTGGGGCGAAAAGGCACAGGAGCCCTTCCTCCTCTGTATCCCTCTTGTCACCGACATGTACCAATGCGTCGGAAATAGCACCTTGAGCACCTTGCTCAAATAATACCTTGCCACCAGAAACACCGTCAGCAAGAGAAGGCACCTACAAGGGGAGGCAAAAATGGAGCGAAAGGGCAAAAAAAAAAAAAAAAAAAAGGAGCTTCATTCATAACTCTAGGCAAGCTTACTGCTCACGCAGACACAGCATGTTGTCTCCGAATATAAAAATATCTTGTGATAGACCCTGCCTTGGAATTCAGCCGAAATATGTTTCATACTCTAAGCAGAGTAGGATTCCATTTCGTTCACTGATAACTGTGGGAAAATGCTCAGAAAAGCAAGCAAAACCAGGCAAGCCGGGGCACATACCCAGCCCTCTCCTGCTTGGTGGCCCCGGGTCCAAATTCATTGTTGTCGTCGTTAATATTTTATTAGTAAAAGTTACACCTTATTTACAGCCTGTAAGTTTCCTGGGACTTACTACAAATTACAGGACTCTTCCCTGAGAGCAGCAAGAAATTACATTTCTCTACTGATTGGAGGGGAGAGCCAAGTCCAAATGAGGCCAGATGTGGGGCTGATTCTGTATAATTAAGCCCTTCGTTTGCTGGCCACGTTGAGACCCACGTTCTCTACTTCCACGTATTGTTGTAATTAATCCTCTGATTAAATGCATTGATACCCGTAGTTCTGACAGACTTGCACAAGCGCTCAACATGTCATCGCCACAAACCCCACAGAAGGGGAAGGCGTGCCGGGACTGAGCTGGCATGACGGTATTAACTCTGCTTCATGCAGAAAGGAGGAGGCAGCCTCCGTCCTTGCACAAGAGCCTGGAAGACCAAGCTGTGGACCAGGCCCCTCCTCACCGGAGCTGGGAAGGCCTCAGGAGGTGCTGATCAACACTGCCTAACCTTGAGGGAAAAGAGTGACACAGAGAAGCACCGAGCTCGGGACGCCACGTGTCATGATCTTCCATGAACTGCCTTTTCAGAGGTGGGCATGGGGTGAGGGCCGGAGGCTCCAGCATTGGCAACAAAGCCTTGCCAACAAAAATAAATAAGAAACTCTGGACCCTCTCTCTCCCCAGTTTCTGAGAAGGGCTTATGGTTCTGGGCCTCACCTCCCAGGGCAGGAGGATTCCTTCCACCCAGCCTTCAGAAGAAAGGATGCCCTCCGAGGCCCCTATTAGGAGGCCCTCTTACCTCCCACTCCATCCCCACACTACAGATCAACAAGATAATTTGGTAATGATTAGTAGCTGCTAGGAACTTCAATTTTTCCCAGGCCCACGCTTGACCTCTGTACATCCCAGAATATACATCCAGACTCAGGAGATCCAGACCACGCACTTGATGTCATCATATTAGGCCGGTACCAGGCCAAAAATCGGATGCAATCTGCTAGGATCATGTCACTCCCAATTCGTCACCGCAAATCTGACCCCCGGCCGAGGCCAAGCCCCTGGGCACCCCCTCTAAGGGCTTGGAGAGTGGGTGCCAGGCCAGATGAAGGGCAAGTGTCCAACTTAACAAGTTCACACAAAAATACCATTCACGAGAAACAGAGCGCATACCTGGCTTTTTCTTGGTTTCACACTACAAAAGTAAGACTAGGAGAGTTCTCTTGCTTTACTTTTTTCGGAAATCTCCCCAGAGCGATAGGGCTGCGGGGGGGGGGGGGGGGGGGGCGGGGGGGGCAAAGCAGGAGGGAGGGGGTAGCTAACAGAACTTCGGTGTGGGTTTGCGCCTCCCTCCCCTCACCTCCAGGCCCAGGGCAATGTGGCCACAGCCCCTGGTTCTCGTTCTGGTGCAGCAGGAAAGAGGAATGGCCAGCTCTCAGGACGACCTTTGGGGAGGACTGCCGAGGCCTTTCACCTAGAGGAGGGACCTGGTCCCCAACTCCCCAGGCGTCCCGGGTCCTCCCCCCGCCCCCCCGCCCAGCCTCCCGCCGCCCCGGGCCCCGCGGCTGCGCACAGGCCGTGTTCTGCGCCCATCCGACTGCGCGGTGGTTACCTTGGCACCGGGCAGAGTGGTAAGCACTTAATTGCCACATTAAGAAGGGGGATGTAAGAAACAAAGGTAATTGTGTTGGCAGCTGGGAGCTTCCTTTTCCTGGCAACGGTGGCAGCCAAACCAAGCCCTGAGAAGAGGCTGCTTCCACTCCTGCCAAGCGGACGGACACAAACAAACCGCCATCCAAACGGCACGCGTGCGGCGTCCAAAACCCCAGGCCGCTGCGCGGGGCGGCCGAGGAGCCCACACTCTGGGAAGGCCCGACGTGCCCGGGGGGCCATTGTGCGAGGCGGCCGGCGCGGGGTTGGTCTGGGGCCCTGCGCTCTGCTGACTCAACTGTCGCTTCCTGTCGCGGGCCCTGTATTAGCAGTATTTCTGGAGAGGGGGCATTATTCTCGGTAATCCTCATTTCAGTCAATTCGGCCACACTATTGTCCTGCCTGCGTCTGGGTGGCCACGGTATAAAATATTCCGGTCACAGACACATTAAATAAAGGCTCCGGAGATCGCATGTGTGGGCGCACGCACGCTCGCACGAACGATTCACGTGTCCCACGGCTGCGGCAAGGGGAGGCTTGAAGAAAGGACAACTGCCCCACAGCGTCCAGGCTAAGACGACTTCAGCCGGAGACAGCAATTTAGTCTGCGGGGCTTGACATTTCAATAGAGTCCGATCTGGTTACAAAGGGTGATTTTCTCATGAAAGCCCACCTCAAAGACTCACCAAGTGGGCCCCACCGCTCATAGCCAGATTGGAGACTCTCCATGAGATGCCCCCACCCCCTTTCCCATCATTACCCTTACCTGTTTGAAAAGCATCCCACTGATAATTAAATGCACCAGTTACAAAAGGGTGGCGAGGTTAATAGATAGAATACCGAGAAGCCAGCCAAGCACAACCGTCCGGTTCACACAGAGCAAGCCTGAACAAGAAGCCTTTCTACTTATTTACCAAAAGTGCATAAAAACTGGGCCGAGCTGGTAGAGGACTCTGAATGTTTGACTATTTATGTCCCACTTTTAACCACGGGGAGCCGCGTTGCAGAACTTCTTCCCTGCACATGCACTGCACCAGTGACAAATGTCTCGGGCACGGTGAAAACAAGGGCCGCAGGGCAGGGCAGTCCCCACTGTGGTCAGAAACCAGCAAGGAGATCACCACACGGCCCCTCGGCACCACGAGCCAAGATAAAGGTGGAGTCTCTCTGAACGCGGAACCCTGTCCCACCTCTGCCACCGTTCTAGGAAACGCAAGAATCATCACTTCCCACGCATCCTAACCTACTTCTCAACTTTAGGAAGGTGTGTTAAGTGTATTTTGTTCTAATTTTTTAAGTGCATTTAAAAGCTGGAGCCAAGTGTCCCTTCTCTCAGAAGGAACACACTTAGAGCAGTTTACCAAGGGGGAATGCTCTGGAATGTTTGCCTTTATGGATGACCATGCTAACTGTATGCCCGTCTGGAGATTCGTTACAATGCAAGGATGCATAATCTGGAAAGCCTGACATTGGAACCAAGTGCTGGCCCTTTACAAGGGGCTGGTGGCTGCTGTGAATCCAGCCACGGCCTCTGTGTGCATTCGTGTTTTCAGATCAGGAAGAGGAAGACTCCTTGTTGCTTTGGCTACCTTTCTTCATGAGTAACGTTTTTTCCTCCATGCTAAGCTTCCCACACGCCTTCTACCCGAAGGGTCCCTTACTGCTCTTTGCTATAGAGATTTTCGGCAGTATTCAGATCACTGGTTTTCAGGGGAGTGGCGTGCCTGTAAGAGGCCACTGTCACTCCTCCTCGCCCCCACTGCCTTGATGCCAAAAGCTTCACTGCTCTCTACCCATGTCTGAAGTCCCTGTAGAATTATGGGTGTAGAGTTGGTGGGTTGCAAACTCAAAGAAGTACTGGACATTTGAATAAGTTGCTAAGAAACAAGACAATAAGGAGGAAGAAAACAGAGCAGTTTACACCTGGAAAAGAAAAAAAAAATTAGAAACCAAGTACCTTGAGAGGGGATTTCATTTGGGGAACGGCCATTCTGCAGACACTTAGCACAAAGTGAGCACAGGTCCACTTCCCCCCCCCCCCCAGCCTGGTTTTGCAATGCAGACATGTCATTTTATCACTTTAATTTGACACAGGTGTCTGAGAGCAAACGAGTTTTTCTCCACGTGAGAAAAATCCCTTGCTCTGAGCACTTACACTCACGGGTACTGTTTGCGTGCATCATGGCCACGTGGGTTGTACATACCGGCTGCAGAAAGGAGCCAAAGGAGACCCCCATCCCTCCACCCTCCACATGTCCACACCACACCTACAGAGGCACAGGGACCCAGAAACATAGCAGAGGGCATGAAGACAAGGACATGTCAATTACATTCTGTGATGAACCTGGTGGGAGCATCTGATTTACCCAAACCCCTGGCAGCTGTTCAATCAGGCCTTAAGTGTGACCGGAGGCCATAGTTGGCATCCCTCTGATATGCAAGAAACACACTTCACTGGATTTCCCTGAAAAATTCAGTTGTTCTCAGCAGCCTTTTATCACTGTCAATGGCATTTAAATAGGGGGCCAAGGAGACCGGATATATTAACGGCTTCCCCCCAAGTTTCTCTAGATTCATTTCACTGCAGGGCCTGCAATGCATCAATTCAGCGAACCGGGGTTCTGGAGTTCCTAAAAAGCTTTGGGGGCTGGGTAGTAAGCGCACTAATGGATTTTTAATAAGCAGGTACTACCAGGATTTAGCACTGATTGGGGAGGTGCAACTTAACCATTTCAGGGACTTATAAATGCTTATGCACAAATCACTTCCCTTTGAGCCCAATCACCTTCCATAATGTGTGTTCTTATCACTGAGTCCCCCTGATTGGAGGGTCATAAATCAGGCCAGTTGCTTCAAGTCAAGACCTTGTGAGCACAGCACTGGTATGGGGACTAGAAGCTCCCAATGAGAACCACGAGCCTGGAGCTGGGGCAGCAGACATCCAGCGGAACATAATTAGATACTATCCCACGGGCAGACCCACCTCTACAGAGCTCCCCACGTGGGCACTGGAATGTGAACTAGATTTCAAATGTGACTGCTCATGTCCTCTTCTTCCTCTCTAGAACATGAACAGTTGTTTGCGGTCGTAATTCCCCAAAAAAACATGAATTATACCACCTTCTAAACTGACCTTCTACCGTTCACCCTGGACTACAGCTCTTCCACGGTCAGCACATTTGGGAGGACCCATTAGAACGGTAATTGGTAATTGTGACTGCCTAAGGGTCAGGGGCGCAAGTGGCTGCAAGTCCAAGGTGGTTTGATTAAAACAAACAAAAAAGAACGAACGAAAAAACCCTATCGCCTTTCCATCTTGAATTCTGTACCAAGCTCAGTTATTACTTATTCAAGAAAGTCAGTTTTAAATAGACATGCTTACTAATATTTAATCGCCAAACTGAATGAAACTGCTCTATGTACTTCAATACCTAAGGGCTTTCCCTTCGGTTAACACTCACCCTGAAATCATTCTTGAAAGTTACAGACTGTGGTGTTTCTCTAACCACACTCGGGAAAATAAACTAAAATAATACACCTAGACGCCACTTTCTCTTGGGAAGTAAAGCTTATGTTTCACAGCAGGCCTTTTAGGGGGGCAGGGTGGAGACTCATTTATGAGTGATACATGCATTTGGCCCAACTTCAAAAGAACCACACTCAGTGTAGCCCCAGCGGTCTCCCTATTCTAGAAAAGCCGAGAGTCTATTTCATGGTTGGTGACCCGTGGGCCCTGAAACCACAGAAGAGCCCCAGCAAATCAATCGTCTCCCTGCCCCACACACTGCTTCTGCTCATTCCCCATCTAGGACTCTGCCAAGTGTCAAATGGGGACAGACACACCTTCCAGGTCACTTTTCCAGAGCTAGTCCGGGGAGCAAGTCTCCCTGTTCTCATCCAAGCCGTCCTCTGACCCTACTCTCCAAAGTGAGCCTCAGCCAGGCCTGCAGCTTTTCCACATCACTAATAAGATTCCTTTTATGGTCTTGTGAAAAGCAAGGGGCTCGGGACTGCTCCTCAGAAGGGTGGAACCACCTGCAGGCCCCTTCCCCCCCAAACTCCAAATACAAGTTCAAGGGCGGTCAGTATTCACAGTTAACTTGGGCACAGATTAAAAAGTGGCCAGCCTCTTTAAAGTTCTCCCTAGTAGGGGATTAACAAACGAGATAAACACTCTTTGTAAAATTGAAATCCCACAATAGAGGCAGCCCTCCATTCTCAGAGAACTCTACATACCACGGGTTTTTATAAGTCCCTTTTAATGGCATGTTTCCGATAACTGTCTTATCTCACCCATGGCAGAGGGCATTTTATAAACGCTAGCTCCAGTAAATGCGGGCCTTGAGAGCCATCCCAAGATACACACCCCCCCTCCAAAGCATTCTCCCACTCCCTCCCCTCCCAGCGAAGCGAATCACACCCCAGCCCGCGGATAGGAGGCAGCAGAGTGCACCCCATCAGAGCACGTGGCGGAGAATAGTCCCCCCGGGCACCGAGCTTCCCCCTCCCCCCCCCCCCTCACCGCCCACCCTCGCAGCTCCGGCTGGGCCAAGCCCGAGTCCTGGCGACGAGCCACGCCTCCTGGACAGCAGGAGCGGAGCAGAGGGCACCAGCGTTTTCCCCTTTCCTCCCCTTTCCTCTTCTGCAATCAGTCATCTTCCTTCTACCCAGTTTGGGATGTTGCAAGGGCCTCGTTGCAGGGTCGGTCGGCCGGCCCGGGGCCTCAAGTGGCACCCGGGGCCGGGGTCCACGCACTTGCACTCTCAGCAGCCGCCTCGGGCGGGCCGCCCCTTCCAGGCCTTGACACGCCCCCGGAGGCTAGCGGGGGCCGGGCGCCCGCCGGACGAGGGCGCACCCCCGCCCTTCCCGGGGAAGTTTGCAAACACAGCTGGTTCCAGAGCCCGGGAACCGCTGGAAGTGAGGCCACAAGGGCTACACCGCGCGGGGGCGAGGGCAGGAAGGGGCCGGCAGGGGGCGGAGGTTCTCGGGCTCCCAGCTCCAGCCAAGGCCCAGAGACAACCCCCCCCCCCACGCCCCAAGCGGTGGACGCCCCCGCACCCTTATATCCAGCCTGGAGCGCGTCCCCGCACGCCCCAAAGTCTCCAGGGGAGCAGCGGGAAACAGGCTCCCCCCACCCTCCAGGAAGGACACACCCGCCCTCCAGGCCTCTCACGAGAAAGGGGAGGGTGCCGATTTGGACGGCGTTCGAAAGCCAAAACTGCGCGGCGTCGTTTTCCACGGCGCATCAGGTTTAATTGGTTAAGCAAAGATCGTCTGTAATGACTCCCAGCTCGGGTGGCGGGCTGGTCACTCTAGGGCCTTCAAGTTGCAAGTTTAAACCAGCCTTCCTGGGAGCTTTGCCCCGCAAACCCCTGTGGGCTCCCCACTTTTGTGCGCTTAGCAGAGAGCCTCGAAGACGGGGCCTGCTGAGATCTAACTATGGAGTCTCGGCTGCTTAACACCCCACCCCGCAAGACTTCTCCAGTTAGCGCGGAGTTTCAAGCCAAGGCCCTTTAAATCCCTCTCGCAAGAGAGAGCGGGACTCGGCAGCGCGTGTGCGGACCTCGGCGGGCCTCGCTCACCGCGTCGCTCACTCACCGGCCAGGCGAAACTGAAAGGCAGCACGATGCGGTTGCGTTCGTTGCCACGACTGGCCTTGAGATTGAAGGTGTTGCCCCCGATGACAGGAGTGGAGCCCGAGCCGAAGCTGCAGGGCCCCCCGGCCGTGACGCGGGACTGGTACTCCTTGAGGCACACTTTGAAGTACGTGTCACACTCGTCGTGGGAGCACTTGCGGTCCCCCGGGTTCCGGACGCCGCCGCAGCAGTTCCCGTTCTGCAGCTCCCCGTTCACGTTCTGCATAGACAGGATCTCCAACTCGAACTGGCCGGAGGCCCCGCACACCTGCCGGCGAGGGAGGGAGGGAGGGAGGTGAGCGCAGGGGAAAGTGGTTTTTCTTCGAGGGTGGAAGTAGCGACTCCCTCCCCGCCCACCCGACGAGCCCTCAGCGCCAAGTGAAAATAATTTTGCAAAACTGAGCGCAAAGACTCAACGTGATTCCCGAGCATAAAATGCACGGGCGCAGGCGAAATCCGAGGACTGTCCCCGGGGAGAAGAGCGGAGAGAACGCAGCCCCCTGCCCCGCCTGGAGGGTACATTTAGGAGGTCCGGAACTTCCCCAGCCCAGGTGCAGCCTCTCAAGAGCAGGGACCCAGCCGGGGAGCCGGGCACCCGAGGGCTCCCAAGCTCGCTCCAGGCGCTCAACCGCAGGCGTCCAGGGAGCTGCGAGGGAAAGGAGAGGGCGGGCCGGGAGGGAGGCCCGGCGGGCTCCTACCTTGGCTCGCAGGGCGCAGAGCAGGGCGAGCAGGAGGCTCAGGGGGCGCCCGGGCCGGCCGCGCGTCCGTGGGGACCGCATCGCTGCGCCGCGCGCCGCGGGCACTCGGGACGCCGCCGCCGCCGCTGCTGCTGCTCGCGCTGGTGCTCCGGCCGGTGCTGTCGCCGGTGCTGCCGTCGCCGCTGCCCCTGCGGCCGCCGCGTCCCGGCTCTAATATACTCCGCCGATTGGAGCATGCACGACTGGAAAACAACACCACTTTTCAAAAGCCCTTTCAAGAGCGGCGCGTTCCAGAAGGCAAAGGGCCCGGCCTCCTTTTATTATTCTGATCGCTTCTTTGAGGCGCTCCCCCTCCTCTTCCACCTCCCGGCTTTCTTTCCTTCTCTCGCGCTCCCCTTCTTTTATTATTATGATTATGCGCAGCCTTTTATTCCCTTTCAGATCAGCTGCTTAGAAAGAAGAGGGAGGGGAGGAAAAAAAAAAAAACCCCGAGCCCAGCTCGCGGGCCGGCCGCAGGTAACACAATGACGCGTGCCCGCCCGGCTCTCGGAGAGGGACTCTGAGAGCCCGTCTGGGAGCAGCGGCCCGGGCTGGCCACCTCTACCCAGCGCGCCGGATCGGCGCATGCGCGCTTATTAATATTCATGAGGGGGCGTGTCAAGCGAAGACACGCCCCTCCCTCTGGTTGATGGGGAGGGGGAGTACTGGGAGGAACTTGGAAGGGGCTGGGGGCTCAGGGACGCGCGGGACTGCGTAGACGTCCCAGGGCCCAGCGCGGACCCCCGCCCTCGGGAGCTTTGGGCCAGGCGGGAAGGGGGCAGGGTGCGGCGAGGAACTTGCTAGGGTCCGTTGCTCAGGGACGCGCGGCGCCGCGTCGCTGCCCGGGAGCCCCCTCGGAAGCCTCGGGCCGGGCGCCTGTGCCCGCCCGTCGGGGCCCCAGGTGTAGGCGCCGCGGCGCTGCCGG
Source organism: Ursus arctos (assembly GCF_023065955.2). Taxonomy (NCBI): domain Eukaryota; kingdom Metazoa; phylum Chordata; class Mammalia; order Carnivora; family Ursidae; genus Ursus; species Ursus arctos. The sequence continues at coordinate 35,032,257 of NW_026622830.1, forward strand.
AGCGGTCGGAGCCGGGCAGCTTCCGCCTTCCGAGCCGCCTGCGTCAGCTGCGGCTTTCGCCCCGGGAGGAGGGCCTGCCCGCCGGGAGCCCGGCCCGCTTCCCGCGAGCGAGCGAGCCGCCCAGAGCGCGCTGCTGGCAGCAGTAGCGGCAGAGGCGGCGGCGGCGGCGAGGCTGGCGTGCTTGCAGCCGTCTGCTCGCCCGGCGGAGGCGACCTGGGCAGGCGCTGCTGGGAACTTTGAAAAACTTTCCCGGAGCCAGGCTTGCCGCAGATTCGAGGGGAAGCCTCGGCCGCGCCCCACCCCCCCCCTATCCGAGTTTGCTTAATCTCGGAGGGCTCCCAGCTTCTTTTCCAAACAGTGCCAGGGCAGAGGCTAGGGGAAACCGGGTGGGGGAGGGAGGCGGACACACTGGGGTCTGCTCAAGTTTGGGGAGGGCCTGAGCGAGATGCTGATGGGCTTGGGCTCCCACCATCCTGGTCCCGCTGCCCGGGCCGCAGTGCGGGGATTGCACCTGTAGGCGGCCTCCGAGCAGCTCTCTGGGTGGCAAGAGAGGAGCCTGGAAGGGACCGTCTCATCGCCATCGCCCTGCCGCAGAACTTGGCTTTCTGGGGTGGCAGTGGAAACCGATGCTATTTTCCACCTTGAGGCGAGCCTTGCAGTTAATAGCGACACTCCTGGTCGTAACCAAGGTCAAAGGAAACCTGCGGGCTGGCCAAAGCTTCTGCCAACCCCTCTCACAGCAGACCTGCTGCTGCGTTTGAGGGGAACCTCTTGATTTCCATTGAAGGGTAGACACAGTTTTGGCCCTTATATTGGGTATGTTCTTTGGAAAAGCGTGACTATTCAGGGGCAGGATCGTGGCTTGAGCCCTCTGGGACTGTGGGGCATGATGGGCTGCAATGGGTCAAGGGAAAATAGTTAACAATATACTGAGTTACGAGTGCATAAAAGGTTGGGTAAATTGTGGTTATTTACTGCAGTTAATGGACAATATTTTCGGTGCCAGATCTCATCACGCTGGGGAATAAGGCAGCCAGCTGACCTCTTTATGTTCCTTCAAAGCCACCAAGGGTGGTTTAGCAATCTTGGCATTTTAACAGCCCAGAAAATACTCCTAAGAAAGGTACCTTATTAGGAGTAATGTGTCCCATCTTGATGATTATTGGTGAGATAACCCGTATTTTGGAAAGGACATAATCCAAGAGTGGAACAAGTTTGCAGCCGGCATAGGCCACAACCTGAGCATTTTGTCTTAATGTGCCCCAGTCCCTGCAGTTATCCTAAATGCAAGGCATCCAGTTGTCAACTGTAATTGCATCTAGGCTTTTCTCACCAAAGTTTCCAAACCAGTCTCCTCTATCTACTTCCTATCTGCCTCCTTCTCCCTTGTCCTCTGAATGTCCATTGGGTGCTAAGTAATGGTTTAAAAGCAAAATGCTTGTGCTGGGGGGAAAAACACAATTCGTGAAGGCTGATGAGGTCTTAAATTGCACACTCCTTGGAGTTCCCCATGTCTGAACGGTTTTAATTCTGTGCATGGTGGCTGGTCCCGCACACACTTCTCAGGGAGGAGGCTGAGGCCTTCAGTTGAAGAGTTTAGATCCCGCCACCTGGGTTAACCTGGAAGGGCCACCTGAGATTTCAGGTGCCTCCAGGTAGTAATCTGGATTGCAGGTCAACTGGGGTCAGCTTCAGGCCACAGTTGAGTTTAGCCCCCTTGACTTTTTTTTTTTTTCTTAGTAAGAAAGAAAATGTAGATTCCTGGGGGTTGAAACTCTCTGATGAACCCTGACAGGTATGTGAAATCACTAATAAACACAAAATTCACATGCCGAAGAGCACCATGTCCCTCACCCTTCCTGAGCTTGGGAACCCACTTTTAGAGAAGGCAGTTGTGGGCTAGAGGGGATTCTTTTGAAAATTTTCAGTTGGGACTCTTCCAGCTAACTGGTACTCCCCCAAAAAGCCAGTCACGTTTACCGCAACAGACACCAAGTGGAAACTCTGCCCTCTACTTCCTTGCAGCCGGCTCTCAGCCTCAATCTCTGGAGAAGGGGGAACTACTGCGGAAAGAACTCAAGCACACAGATTCCCCCTTGGCCAAGTCACATCCTGCCTTCGGGTACGGCAAGTGAACATGCCAGAAAAAAAAAGTTCCTGTGGAAAGTGCCATGTTTAGCCATCACACCTACACCTGTGAGAAGGAGAGAGGTTTGTGGTCCCTTCCTGTCTGGCCCATCTCATGTGCTCCATTCATAAGCATCCTTCAGTATCTTTCTTTAATTTTAAAGATGTAATTATTTTAGAGAGAGTGGGGGGGGGCGCAGAAGGAGGGAGAATCTCAAGCAGACTCCCCACTGAGCACAGAGCCTCACATGGGGATCTGTCTCAGGACTCTGAGATCATGACCTGAGCCAAAATCAAGAGTCGGAGGCTCAACTGACTGAGCCACCCAGGCGCCCCACTTGCTTTAATTTTAAAAAGATGCCTTATTTTACTTCTTCCACAAAACTTGCCCTGGTTTACTGAGTCATCCCCAAACAGCAGTCCTGAATACCCCCCACACCACGAAAGGCTTAATAAGAGACATTCAAGCTGTAATAACTGTATATCAATACATTTGGTCAACTTAAATCCCTCAGCATTGTGATAAAAATCAAATCAATATTTATTGAGAACTACATTACACCTAGCAACATGGATGATCTCAAAAACATCCTACTGAATGGAAGAAGCCCGACACGGAAGACTACATGCTGTATGAAACCGTTTACATGAAATTCTAGGGCAGGCAAAACTGATTTGCAGTAAAAGAAAATGTTGATGGAAGGATGGAGATGAACTGGGATGGTCTTGAGGGTTCTTCCAGGGGAGGGATAATGTTCTGTATCATGATAAGGGTTTGGTTTACACGGGTGTATGCATTTGTCAAAATCCGTAAGTGCCCTTAAGATTGGTGCATCTTGTGTGTTCAAAAGAGGCAAAATTGTAATAGTCAACTTGAGTTAATTATACGGGTGCTGAAGCATATAGAGGGAAGTGAAATGATACTTGCAGCTTGGAAATGCATTTAAAAATGAGATTATGAATGGAGAGAGGCTGGCTGGCTGATTGGAGATATGCTGGACAAAATAGTGACGGGTTAAGGATAGGATCTAGATGGGGGTATATGGTGTTCACATAAAATTCTTTCAAATGTCTCTGCCTGAAATTTTCCCCTATAAAGTGTTGAGGAAAACGGTTACCTGAATATGCCAGCTATTGTGTAGGGTGCCAAGGCTACAGGGGATGACACCAGAACAGTGGACTTTAAGATTACGGAGTGGCGGGCATTCCTGCAAGGGATGATGGCCGTGTAGATTGTGGTAGTGAACAAAAAGAAGGTCCTTATTTCCCCCCATTCCTCGTCTCCCTAATACCCTTCTTCTTTCCAATAAATAAGAGAGGAAGGTCCAAACACATGAAGGACCTGTAAAAAAAAAATCTTTTAATGTCTTCGTTTTTCTTGTTTGCACATTTGCAGAGAAGTTCAGACAAGTTCAGGAGCCCTCTTCCATGGAAGGGCAGGTGGTGATATCTTCCTGTTCCTTTCTAGAACCAAAGGATGCTTATGTGTCCTACAACCTCTTCTTTCCTTCTACCACCTTCTATCTCTTCAGAAAATGCAAAGCCCCTGTAAACTCTGCCCAACCGGCTCTCTGAGGAAGCACGGTCTCTGAACAGACAACCAGCTTCATGGATGAGTCTCCTTCCTCCGCATCACAAGAAGTTCCGAGAAAAACCTATGGGCAGCAAATAAGACATTAAAAATTTTAGGATAAAGTTATAGCTCCCACAGCAACCATCACCAGGCCACAAGTTTATCCATTTAAGCAGACACTGAGTAGATCCAGCCCTCTTTTTTCAAAGGTTCGTTTTACATCCACAAGAGAGCTGAATTAATTTTCTTTGGAAACCAGAACTATGAATTTCTTGCATTATTAACAGTAATTTTGAATGAGCTTTCATTTAAAACATTGTTTTGGTTTGGCTTTGAGCTCAGGTATTTATAATTTTGCCTGTCCTGCCCCGATGCCGTCTCGCAGACATTATGTGGAAAAGCTATCAGGACAGAGTTCCGTGTCCACGGCCCCTTTAACAAGCCAGTGATTGAAAGTCACAAAAAACCCAAGATGCAAAATCCAGGAACCGTGGGACTGATTTCCTCATTTTACTCCTTGAATTAAAACCAAAAATTCTGTATGACCTTTCATAGTTTTATATAGTTTTATAGTTTCATAGTTTACTGGGGGGAAAAGTTCTACTTGTAAAATGTACCTTTTCTTATAGCTGAGAGCCTTTTTGAAAATAAAAAAAATCTTGGGTGTAAATTGCTGTTAAATTGGCCTTCTCAAAACAATTATAAATGATTCATTCACCCTCCTTTTTGTGGTGATGACGTAGTGAGTTTTCTGTTCTGTGAATGACACCTGAACAACATGACCCATAGATATTCTGGGATAGAATTAAAAAAAAAAAAAAAAACACCAAATTGGTCCATTTGTACAGTTGACTGATCTAAATGCAACTAACAATTTTCTGTAATTGCAAAGTGTGACTGAGCTCTTACAAACCTTTTCATCTCCTAAAAGGCTCTGGAAATTACACTCTCAGAAGCAGGTAGCACGTGGAAACTACCACAATACAATTCACTCTGTGAGCACCTTTTCATCTTGTTTGCATTCAGCTTTTGCAAACAGGCGCAAACCCAAATCTGCCTCCAGATCTAAAAAAAATTTTAAGAATTAACGTAGTTGTTGGAACTTGGGAAAAGGAGAGCTAAATATATTCAGTTATCTGAGAAAATTTCGAAACATACATAAATGTGAGAGTCAAAGAAAGGTGGTTACACCTGCCAATGGCATGAAAGCCACGGGCTTTCCACTCAGAGTATTTCATGTTTGGGTTAATGGTTCTCAATAAATTACAAGACAATGTCTGTGTTTGACACTTTTGTTCTCAAGCCGACGGTGTCTTAACTGATGCCTTTCTCTAAATTAGAAGTTATGAACGACATGAAAAGTGGATGTTTGCAATACTTTAATTTTTCATGTGGAATGTAAATAGTTGTTTTTATTATTGTATTTATGCCAAGAGTGCTCAAGGACGGCTAAAAAAACATTCACTTGAGCAGAGAAATATTGCCACAAGTACTACCTATAAACTTCTAGATCCCTAGATACCAGTCATAACATACACAGATTTTTATAAGCATCATTTAAAAATGATTTCAGAACATGTCAAAGATTCTTTTTTCTTTTGGAGATGAACTTAAGGCATAGAAAACTGGAAGCGACTGTAAAAGAAAAGTTTAGTTTCTAAAAGATGGCTGTGGCCTCCATGGAAACGGCAATATTTTTTCAAAGGTAACAACTAGAGAAGTCAATTACATTATCGTAGGATAGTTTGGCAGTAATTCATGTGAAGAGGAGCGGGTGGTTTCATAGACCACACATGTAATATGCCTTAATGGTGCAACTTGCCTACTAAAAATACTAGGGCCACGTTCTGAGGCTGCATTACCAGAAGTGTCGATTAGCAATCAAGGAAAAATCATAGCTCTAGCATACTCTATACTAGCCTTTACACAACTGAAGTATTTTGACCAGGTCTGAGCACCATTGTTTTTAAAATTGTAGTTAATAGACATAACATAAAATTTGCCATCTTAACCATGTTTAAGGGTATGGTTCCATAGTGAGTACATTCACATTGTTGTGAAACCAATCTCCAGAACTTTTTCATCTTCCCAAACTGAAATTCTGTACCCATTAAACAACCCCCTATTCCTCCCCTCCTCCAACCCCTGGCAATCACCATTCTGCTTTCTATGAATTTGACTACTCTAGCTACCTCACATAAGTAGAATCATACAGCATTTGTCTTTTTTTTTTTTTTTTAAGATTTATTTGGGTGGGGGAGAGGGAGAGAGAGAATCTCAAGCAGACTCCCAGCTGAGCTCAGAGCCCGACGCAGGGCTCCATCCCATGACCCTGGGGTCATGACCTGAATCAAAATCAAGAGTCAGACACTTAATCGACTAAGCCACTCAGGCACCCAGGCATTTGTCTTTTTGTGACTGTCATTTCATTTAGCATAGTGTCCTCAACGTTCATCCATGTCATCGCATGTGTCAGAATCTCCTTCCTTTGTAAGATTAAATAATATTCCATTGTATGTATACACCACCTTTCACTTACCCACTCACCCGTTGGTGGACACTTGGGTTGTTTCCATCTTTTGACTATTGTGACTAATGCTGCTATGAACACGGATGTACCAATATCTCTTCAGGACCTTGCTTTCAATTATTTTGGACATATGCTGGATACCATTTTTAAGAGTCATCCTGACAACTGGGCCATACTCAGAAGAAGGTCTGCATTTTCAGACCTTTTAGCCCAGCAATTGGAGGACTTGGGAGCGTCTAATTGGAGGAGAGGGAAAAGGAGGCATCGCAGTGGTCTGCAGTGCTGGAAAGGCTGACTTGAGTCAGAGCAGACTTGACATGCTGCAAACAGCAGACAAGGCTCAGTGGGTGGAGGTTACCAGAAAGTTGATTTTGACTCAGCAGAAAGACAAGCTTTGCTTTCATAAGAGCTATTCCTTAATGTCATAGGCTGCCTTAGGGATAGTGAGTCCCTGCCAGTGAAGGTAATCAAATAGAGCCTGCTGGGACCACTGGGCAGTGGCAGGAGCCAGGGAGATTCCCCATCCTGGATGGGAGCCTGAACCAGGTGATTTCCTAGGAACGTCATCTCTATGAGGCCATGGCAGGATTAACGGGTAGGATGGCAATTCGGGTCCATACCTGCAGAGAGAATCTAGGAGCCAGTTTTCAACCCATGTGATGTTGATGCCACTGATTGAGGATTAGCAGAGCCCGGTGTGCAGGGGTGAGAATGGCATGGACCCATCTGCTCTCTGAACTGACTTCTCAAGGATCAGTCACCCACATATTTACCAAACGGCTGCAGCAAAGAAGTCAAGGCTCAATGTCACAGAGTTGACCATCACAACCCTGGCTCATTATCATCCTGTCCCTTGCTATTCTGAGTGAGGTCCGACAACCAGCAGCATTGGCATCTGGCAAGCTTGATAGAATTTTGGACTCTCAGCTTACCCCAGACCTTCTGAATCAGAATCTGCAATTCCCCAGACAATTCGTATGCACAATAAGGTCTAACCTACACCTAATATAGAAACAGTCTGTGGTTAGGCAGAAGCTATCAAATGTTCTTTCCAGGAATGGTTGCAATACCATATCACTGGGGAGAAGTGTTGGTTAGTCAAATCTACGTTTTGGTTGTCTCATCAGGGACTCAATGTCATAGTGGGAATTCCTTGCCATTTTATCCAATTATATGTTTATATACTGGCATAATTTTTTAAAAAATATTTTATTTATTTATTTGAGAGAGAGAGTGTGAGCACAAGCAGGGGGAGGGGGAGGGGCAGAGGGAGAAGCAGACTCCCCGCTGATTGGGGACCCCGACACAGGGCTCTATCCCAGGACCCCGGGATCAGGACCTGAGCCGAAGGCAGACGCTTAACTGACTGAGCCACCCAGCCGCCCATCTACGGGCATATTCTTAAAAAAAATTCAGGAGGCTTTCAGGTAAAACACATATGTAAATAAAAATATCAGGACCTAGAAAATAGAGCTAAAAGAAGAAGACCAAGATCAGGGAGGAAAAGTAATAAATGGAGACAAGCAGGTTGAGCATAACTCCTTGAACTGAGTTGAGAATTGGATGCTGAGCTCGCTGACAGCCAAGCGGACCAAGAAAACAGCCAGCTACAAGATTGACTTTACCCCCGCAGAGCCCGCAAGCTAGTCCCTCAGGTGAAGCAAAGCTTTTCCTGGCATTTTGTGATGAAAAACACCCACATATGTGCAGGTATATTATAGCTACTTGGAGGACTGGGGTCTTACATATATGGAATGCTGAGAACTACAACTGTCTTCTGAGAACGATGTACAATATACGCTGGAAACTGAGGGCCTGACACCAAAGCACTGCTCAGGGAAAGCAGGGTGGGGTGGGGACAGGGGTAAGGCAGGAATACGTCTTTCTGAAAGTTTGGCTTAATCCAAACATGACCCCTAACTATCTAGTACCATGGCTTTTTTTTTTTTTTTTTAATAACTGCTTAGCAACTATTTATCGAGTCACTGAACAAATTCTTATGGGTAAGAAATGATTACGGATGAATTCCTAACAATTTAATTGTTCATCTTCAAAAAACGTTCACAAATCGCCCTGTCCACAGACCAGCTCGATATGGGCCCTTACAGCACAGCTTTTCTGAGGTAACTAATCTTCCAGTTTATATGGATGTGATTATTCAGCTCAGTACACAGTGGGGTTCCCCCCCAATTGTATAAATTTCCCTCTTACGTAGATGTGTAGATTTTGATGAAATTCAGTAACCTTTTTCTGGGAAGTAAAACTATTAGGATATACGCCCTCTTTTTTCCCCCATGAGGTAGGGTACTTATTAAAAAGACTTTCATGAGCACCGAAGGAGCGAAATAAGCCATTTAGCTTTCTCAAAAATGTAAATTTTACAAGAATGGTTAATATGGCTAATCTGATATGAAAAAGTACTACAATTTGTTTTTTTAAATGTCTTGATTTCTCCCAGACCCCTACTCCACACGTAATAGTAATAAGCTTACAAGCTGAGCTTCAGGGAGTTTAAATTTACTTCTCAAGCTTTCTTCATCTATCCTTTCCGGCTCTCCTAATTACTGATGCATCTCTGATTGATTAATTGCAAAAATCACCCCCATTCTTTACCCTCCCAGCCCCATACCCACAGGCCCCCCTTTGGGATGTGGTTTCTGTGGCTCCTCCCACCAAGAGGTGTGGCCTATCTCCCCACCTCTGGAATCTGTGCTGGGGCCCGTGCGCAGGCTGAGAGCCTAGGCCTCCAGAGATCTTGCCCATTTCCATACTCTCTTTAGCGTCAAGACTGCTAGTGCCATGGGACAAGCTAGGCTACGCTGCTGGAGAACTAGAGTGTATAGCGGAGAACTGAGTGATCCCCGCGGAGGTCTTCCCTACCCAGTCGGCATCCATCAGTTGACTCACCAAGAAGCCCAGAGGAGATAAGCCTCCTCGGCCCATTTCAGCAGAACCTCCCAGCCAGTCATAGCTCCTGAGAAATAACAACTGGTCTTTGAAGTGCGTAGGTTTGGGGCTGGTTTTGTTATGCAGCACTATTGTGGCGATAGATAACTGATATGGCCTCCATGGGTGAAATGTTAAAGAAAACAGAAACACAAAAATGGCTTGCAAGCCTGAAATGAGTGATAATTGCCGCTAGCTGAGCACAGTCTGGGGCGACCAATCTTAACAGCCTCCGCCTGAGAAAGGAAGCTGACAGGTGAGTTAAAGTGGTGTTATTATAGGAACAATCTTGGTCTACTCAAACTATCTTAAAAAATAAGTTATTTGCAGCCTCCCATAAGACAATCATGACAGAGACTCTTGCAGCCATAAGGTATTTAAATGTAATCACTGGATGCCTTCCTTCCCTTCTCCCCTACTGACTGGTACCCACAGCACGGAGAACATCTGCGGCTAATAGACTAAATCTTGTCCCAGAGAGGGGTGGGATGTTACATTCTCTAATAGTCAGTTTGGAGGGTTCCCAAACCTGTATACGCCCGTCGTCCTTGTTTCTGGAATACATCGTTCAATTCACTATTCCATGAACTGGTGGAATAGGAATGCTTAAAAAAAAAAAAAAAAAAGCTATCACTTCTCTGCAAACTAAGTTGCCTATAATTTGGTGACAGTAAATGTGAGTAGACAAAAATACATTCTTGTTGAATGAATGTGAGAAAGACAACTTGCTTCCCGGGTGTCTTTTAACTTTCATTCCAATTTAAAGAAACCCAAACTGAACATTATAAATGAGGTGCTATGGATGAAGTACGATGCAAGGCTGGCCACTTAAAAAGCTTTGTCCTAGACCAGAAGCTGGGCAAATAAATAACCATTTGTGGGATCTGTGTGTGTCATGTTTTATGATTCTGTTTAAACGACATTTTTGATTAGCCAATTACTGGTCATGATTGCATCACTTGGTCTTATTCTATTAGTAGAGCTTGGAGCAGTGCCTGACACATAACAGGAGCACGAGAACTAGCTGCTGAATGCATTTGTTGAATGAATTCGTTGCAAATCGCTGACATATACATCACAACTAAACCAGACGTGTTTCCACACACCAATGTGTTTCAATACTGAGTGTGAAAATCAGTACCCCAGAAGCCGAAGGGAACGGCTTAGCTTTCCAGCAAACCTCTTTAAATATCGATTCTTTTATACCAGTTCATCGAAAAAGGCTGAAATTGCAGGGTTTTGGTGTTACCTGATGTGGTCGCACTAGCATGTATCATATTCACCTGGACAGCTTGTTAAATCACAGATTTCTAGGGTCTACCACGGAGTTTCTGTTTAGTAAATCTGGGGTAGGACCCTAGAATTTGTATTTCTTTTTTTTTTTTTTAAGATTTTATTTATTCATTTGAGAGAGAGAGAGCATGAACAGGAGGGGCAGAAGGAGAGGGAGAGAGAGAATCTCAAGCAGCCTCTGCACTGAGCACGGAGCCCGACATGGGGCTCCATCCCAGGACCCCAAGATCATGACCTGATCTGAAACCAGCAGCCAGATGACACTTCACTGACTGTGCCATCCAGACACCCCTAGAATTTGTATTCTAACAAGCTTCCAGGTGATGCTGTTCAGGGACGAAGGTCATCTGCCCCTCCCCCGTCCCTCCACCTTCCCCAGCCCATTGAATTTCTTTGACAATTACTAAGTTGGCCAAGTAGGTCGAGAACGGGGGTGGGGCAACCGAGATATATAAACCTATGCCATGTGCTCAGCAGTGTTGCCTTCGTGTAGTACATAATTTAACCCCCCCAGCAACACTATAAAGAGTTGACATGAATATCTCCATTTTACAGATGAGAAAATTGAGGTTCAAAAAGATTATATACTTTTATAACTACTCACCTAAATGGGGGACACAGCTAGAAAGCGGTAGGGCTAAGAGTTGGTGTTGGCAGACACCAAAGGCCCCATTCTTTCCACAACAGCTAATGGGGATCTAAATTATGTCATTAGGATGGGCGCTTGAATCTAAAGCAGGGCTACTGGACTTTAACGTGTATGTGAATCCCTGAGCGTCTTGCTAAAAAGCAGATCCTTATTCCGTCTAGGGCAGGCCTGACAGTCTGCATTTCTCATAAGCTCCCAGGTGATGTCAAGGCTGCTGGTCCCTGAACACACTTGGAGAAGGGAGGCTCTGAACCCCATCGGCATCAGTGCGGAGTCTGGGATGTCCCTCAGCAGGAAGGGGAGGTCCTGAATGGTCCTTTAATCTACACACAATACAGTTTGCCTTTTATTTTGTCAATGCAGAATTTGAAGAGGGATCAAAAGGGGAATCTGTGTTAAAAGAATGAGCTCAAGGAGGAATGCCAAGGCCATACATTCTTCTCGAGAATGTATTTAGCTGAGGGGAAGGAACTGGGTTCAGAGTAAGAAAACCCGCTGCTTGTGCCCTACCATGACCTCTGGGAAGCAACCGGGGCATCGGGTCAGCTGCTCACCAACAGCAGAAGCATATGATGGGAATCCACTCTGCCCTCCTGGGTACCACCAACAGGAAAAGGGAGGGTGAGTTATAGCGAAAGCCACTACAAGGGCTGGGAGTTTAAAAACCTCTCTTCACACCTCTCATGACAGAACTGTGACTGGTTGGTTTTCTTGACTTACCTATCATAAAATTCACTCCTTTTGCTGTACACTTCTGTGAGTTTTGACAAATGAGACAGTCGCGTAATCATCACCACCAAGATACACATTTTCCATCACCCTGCACACCCCCTCAAGCCAACCCTCTGTACTCATCTCCTCTCTCTGTGTCCTAGAGCTTTGCCTTTTCTAGAATGCCACAGATATGGAGCCATACAGTGTTCAGCCTTCTGAGTCTGGCTTCTCTCACTTAACATAAAGCACTTGGGATTCATACATGCTGTCCCATGTATCAACAGTTCGATCCTTTTATATTGCTGAGCCATCTTCCCTTGTGGGGCTGTACCACAGTGTATTTACCCGTTCCCAGTAAGAGATCTTTGGGTTGCTTCAGTTCTTGAGGATTAGGAATAGAGAGACTGCTGTAAACATTTGCATACAGGCTTCTGTGTGAATGTAAGTTTTCATTTCTCTTAGGTAAATACCTAGGAGTGAGTTTGCTGGGTCATTTGGTAAGGTTATGTTTATAAGAACCAAATTGTTTTCCAGAATGGCTGTACCATTTTGTGCTGCCCCTTGCAATAGGTGGGTCATCTTTCTGAGCCGCACACCACTCCGCCCCTGGGCTCCAGACACACACAGCACAGACAGCGCTCCCTTTAGGATCTTGGGGAGGTAGCCGCCGGGATCACGAGCCACCTGGGAGAAGGCTGAGGTCAGATGTTTCGGGAAAGTGAGGGAAGCTGGGCTTACCTCCCCCATCTCCTCCGAGCTTCCAGACCCATCTGTTGAGGCGTGCATGCCTCCTCCTTGAGGGAGGCTTTGAGCCCACCTCTCTTTCCCGCAAGTGTGCAAGCCCCAAAACACCACCCTCCTGGGTCAGGCTTTGTTGCCAGATAATGTGACTTTGAAAAGAAGTCTTTCCCCTTCCCCTCAAAAGGAGGCTAAGAAAGGCTCTCAGATCAATCCTCAGCAGATACACCGAGTCACACAAAGCTCCAGCAAATCCTTTATCCTCTCCATGGAGCAGCTGCTGTAGCACCACCCCCCCTTCCCGGCTCTGCCCCCAGTGGAAACCTGAAAGCTATTCATATCATTTAATCCTTTTGAAAATCCTCCCCGCTCTCTCTCACTGAGGTGCGGTCAGCTGGAGGTAAACCTGGGCTTAATTCTTATACTGGAAAAGAGATGAAAGGTGTCACGCGATTTGACATCCTATTCAGGAAGCTGATTCTTCCCTAATCTAGAAACTTCTACTCATAACCCCTGTTTGAGAGAGGTTAAAATAAGGTCTTCAAGGAAAAGTAACATTCGGATTTTCTTTTAACCATGCATTCACTTCAGAAAAGATAGCAAAGGAACACAGGCCAAGTAGAGATGTTTGAGGGGGGAGTTGAGTAGACTTTCATCTATGGATTAAGTTAAGGATCTCTACCACATTTTTTATACTCTGTTTTAGACATGGCTAAGAAAGCTAAGATGATCTTACTCTACTGCCAAGCCCAGCCACAGATCTTTTTTTTTTTTTTAAGTAATCTTTGCCCCCAACATGAGACTCGAACTCATGATCAAGCAGCCTATGCTCTACGGACTGAGCCAGGCAGGCACCCCGCCGTCACATATCTTGGGTCTCTCCCCCGCCACCAAGAAGTGTGAGATCTTATAGCTAAGTTCTTTAATTTTAAGAAACTTGGTCATAAGATACTGCTATATTCAGAATGAGCACCAAACTTACTCTTTTTATCCCAGAACTCACTGATCCATGAGTAACATGCTCCCAGACCCTCTCAGGTCTTTCCAGGCTGAGAGAAGTCTCCTAAGAGTTGCATAGTTCATACAGGTACAGAGAAGGCAAAAGAATATAGGAAATTTCACCCATTCTTCAAACAATACATTCCTTCTGGCTTGTTTCAGGACCCCAACAAGATCATTTAAGCTTCCAAGAATGTAGGATGGCCCAGGAGGCGTACAGACGTAAGGCTGTCCTGGAGGCTTTTGTAATCAGAAGGTACCTAAAAAAAAAAAACAAAACAAAACATTTGACAGTAGCAGGAAGGCAGTGTTCACAATCTTCACTGCACACTGGAATCACCTGGGGAGCCTTAAAAGCGATTGCTGCTGGGCCCCACCCCCAGAGAGTCCGCTTTAATTGGTCTACTTGGCAGCCTTCAACAAGGGCCAAGGTTGAAAGTTGGCTCTGGCTTCACAAACCGTGTACTAAGAAGGCAAACAAATCACTAACAAATCAATGACATTCTCTTCTCCAGAAGGCCCATCAGATGTGGGTCTCATGACCACAATGGGACAGGAAAGTCGGGTTAGGGGAAACTTTAGGCCACATAGCATGACTGGGATCAGCAATCATGGAGAAAGAGAAATGGAGAGAATGCCACGTTGTCAACAGGGGAATGGGATTGACTAAGGAAGGAGCCAGAAAGAGGGGGGATGTGTTTCTTGCGGATGGTGCTTCAGGGGGTAAAACTACTTTCATGTGTATTTTCTCTTATGCCTACAGAGGCAATGAAGCATAAAGAATACAAGATAGACTTGGGTTAGAATCCCAGCTCTGCTGCTGATTATCCCTGTAATCTTGGGCAAATTCCTTAACCCTTCTCAGCCTCAGTTTTCCCATCTATAGGATGGAAATAATAGTACTTTCCAGGGCGACTGGGAAAATTAAGTAACGTTGTGTAAAATGCTTAGTTCAATGCCTGGCAGATGGTAAGCTCTCTACAGGTTTTTTTTTTTTTTTAAAGATTTTATTTATTTATTTATTCAACAGAGATAGAGACAGCCAGCGAGAGAGGGAACACAAGCAGGGGGAGTGGGAGAGAAAGAAGCAGGCTCCTAGCGGAGGAGCCTGATGTGGGGCTCGATCCCGTAACGCCAGGATCACGCCCTGAGCCGAAGGCAGACGCTTAACCGCTGTGCCACCCAGGCGCCCCTCTCTACAGGTTTTAACTGCCATTACCATTGTCATCACCATGGTCACTGTGGTCACCGTGATGTGGGCTGTGGGGTGGACACTAAGGTCAGCCTTGATGCAGGGATAGAGGGGAGGGAGAGATGAGTGAAGGTTTTTTCCAAACAAACAAAGTAAAAACTAAAAAATTCCAGAAACTAAGGCTAAAACAGCTCTTTGAAAAAGACATCATGATTGATACACTTGAGCTCTGAGAGGCTTCATTTATCTCTGAAGAAGTCCGTTTGTGTCTGACGTCTTCAGAAGGAACAGAGTTAGAATGTAACCAGGGAACCAGTGAAATAAGTCAAGCAGAGAAAGACAATTATCATATGATTTCTCTCATCTATGAACATAAGAACTAGGAAGATTGGTAGGGGAAGAAAGGGATAAAGAAAGGGGGGGTAATCAGAAGGGGGAATGAAGCATGAGAGACTATGGACTCTGAGAAACAAACTGAGGGCTTCAGAGGGGAGGGGGGTGGGGGAATGGGATAGGCTGGTGATGGGTAGTAAGGAGGGCACGTATTGCATGGTGCACTGGGTGTTATACACAACTAATGAATCATCGAACTTTACATCAGAAATCAGGGATGTACTGTATGGTGACTAACATAATATAATAAAAAAACATTAAAAAAAAAAAGAATGTAACCAGGGAGCAAGACAGGTTATATCGCCAAATGAAAAGCTTGCTGAGTTGATTTGAGTTGAAATGGAGGCATCTAGGGTGGCAGTGACACTGACTTTATGAAGGCGCTTGACCCTACGTGACAACCCAGCAGAGTGGGTCGGGGGCCACGGCCTAATCAGTGGCGATAAGTCCTGAGTTTGAATGAGCGCCCCCAGGAAAGAGGAGCGAGATGAGTGTAGAGGAGATACTGGTGTGTGTGTTTGAGAGGTTGTTAGTAGGTCACAAGCAGCAGAATGGTATGAGCCGCTGAAGGGTGAAGTCAAGATGGAGCCCAAACAGAGGAGGCTGGTAAGAGTCCACTCTTATTTGAGAGGGTTTGTTTAGTTTTCTGGCCCTTGAACCTGCTCTTCCTTCGCATTGCCACAGGAAAAATGAGAAGGGTGGCAGGAAGTGTCCAGCGTTCCACCAAAGATCAAAGTTAACGTATCCCTGTTGGTTTTATGGCCTCATGCTGAGGCACGGGTGGTGATCACCAAGCTCCCTTTTTACTCCGGGATCCTGGGCACCTACTCTCCCCTACCTGTCCTTCTGCTGGGTCCTTCCTGCATTGACAAAGTCTTTCAGGGGTGGACCTCTTAGCCAGCAGCTGGGCCGTTCCCTAAGAGCTCATAAGTAGGAATACCTAAGAATCGCTTTGAAAACTTGTGAAGCAGATTTGCTCCCCTCCCCCAGCCACAATTTGGATTCCGCAAATGTGGGGGGGCGGGGGCTGCTGGGAACCTGCTTTTAACGAGCTTCCAGCTGCAGCTGCTGGTCTGAGGTCCACACTTTGAGTAGTCTACCCTACCTGCCCTCAGGATTCTTAAGTGTATGCCCTCGCTTATCTGCTAGGGAAGGGATTAGACTTCAGTGAGTTCTCTAGGGGATGTTAGTTGGAAGTCTGGCCTCAAATGTTAGCCCTTTTAGAGGGGATTTTGGGAGTGCTATCCAAGCTCTTCCAAGGAAAGTCACCACTCCTTATCGTGTCCCACCCAAGCACGTGAGATACAACGGCGTGAGATGAGGGCGGACGTGCCCATACAATTTTGTAAATCTGGTCTGTATGTCCCATATTTTTGCGCCTGGGGGATTGTTGAAAAGGAAGACAGTCTCTTCTTAATTAACTTTTTGACAATTTTGTCCACTTTGCTGAACTTTGTAGTTTGAGCCTCAAAACCAAACCTCTCCACAAGGAAACCTTTTGTTTCTCTTTGATGGCCAGAATGAAATCCTCAATTCAGTTTGACCCCCCCCCCCACTCTCTTTCTGGACCTAGCACTTATACAGTGAATACGTGTCGTCTTTTTTAGGAACAAAGTCTCATCTAAATGTTCTGCCAAAACAAAGCCCTCTGGTTTCTTCAAACGTGTGGACTTCTGAGGTTTGGTAACCAAAGGGGGTGTAAGGTTCTGCTGGCTCTCAGAGACTCAAAGGTCTCCCTACAGACGGGCACACGGAGAAATCAGATCAGCCCAGCGTTTGGTGTAAACAAGTCTATCTTAATTCCTATTTGGGGTTTGTAACTGCTTGAATAGCTGCGAAACTCAGCGTGGAGTCATTTTACCTAACTAGTTTGATTTCGTAGACTCACCACCTGTCCCGAAGCAGCCTCCGTTGAGTGAGGGCCGGTGTCCCTGCAAAAAGAGGTGGTTCTTAGGCAACAACTGGAGTTTATTTTGATCTCTATCTTTTGAAGCCAGAAACTGTTCATGTGTAACTTTAAAGAAAACTGTGATTTTTTTCTTTTTTTTTCCTAGAGCAAAGCCGCAATTTGAAGGCAGGATTCTATTAAAAACAGACAAATAATTCCCATTCCTTCCTGGTCCTGCCTATTGTTTTCCTAAGTTTGTTTGGATTCCCAGATTGAATCCTGCTGGTTAACCCTCCGAAGAGAGGGTCCTGGCCACTGCCGTCCCGTGAGGTGACGGTCTCATAAGCTCCTTGGGGAACACATCCTGTTTCTCCGGCAAAGAGGCATTTGGAGGATGTGGGAGAATGTCTTCTGTCTTCCCCATTCAGAGACCCTGTATTTCCTCTCTCTGTTTTGTCTGTAGACTGCTTCAGTCCTAAGAACTGTTCCTAAGAAGAAATGCTGGTCAGGAGCCAATAGCACGTACAGGTAATAAGTAGTAAACTATGGGATTGGTTTAAGAGACCCCTGACCCTGCCCTCAACAAGTACTCCCTTCCCCCAGTCCCCTACACATACTCATCAATGACAGTGATCTGATGCTCACAGGGTACCTTTAGATACATCAGCTGCTGGCTTTCCATGCGTGCCACGTCCTTCCATGCAATGGCCAGCATCCCTCATCACGTGACCATGGATCCCTTTTCCCAGGGAGCCTTGATGTACCCACTGTTCTTCGTGGAGCCATTGCGCATTCATCAGAGCTGGGGTGGTGTTGGCAACCTACTAGCCATCCCTCAGTCAAACACTGGTTTTCCAAAGGAAACTTTTCTGGAAATGGTGGCATAGTGATATGGTCATCTTGGTGTGATTTTGACTCTTTTTTCCTACATCCACATGCTGGTTTAGACAGAGCAACGCCACGCCGTCCTAGATGCCCTCGCTCTGTGGAAGGTACGGGTCCTCGCCAGTACACGAGGATGGAGTTGGTGGTGTACACGAGTAAGCTCATACTTGCTGAGAAAATTCCTAATTGAGAAATAATGAGAGGAAACTCTTTTTTTTCTTTCTCAGTCTAAACATGAAAGATCCACTGCTGATTAAATATATCTGGTAAGGAATCGCTTCTCCTCGGCTTTAAACTAAAACCTCTAAAGCCTCTTTCCCAGAATATTCCAAATACAAACGGGGCAAGTTGTATTATTTCCAAGTTGCCTTTTTCCTTAGGGAAAACGAGTGCCGTCTGAGACTGGCAGACACGGAGCTCTGCGCATCCTGATAAAGAGAGGGACTTTAGGCTAGCAAAAAAATCCAAATAAACAGATTTTTCAAACAAACCAGCTTTCCTTTTGGTAGCTGAAAAGGAAACCCCACATCCAGGAGGAATGCAGATCAAAGCGGAGTCTACCAATGATGCAGAAACACATAAAATAACAAACAAGCCTGGTGGGAAGAGGGAACTTTTGGTAAAAGAATAGGCCTCTTCATATTACACTGAAATTGAAGGCAAGATTGCGAGCAAAGATACATGAGTTGGGAATACAAAGCTATAGTTTCTTTCCCCGTTTTTGGAGCCGAGGGTATACCTTTAATAGGTCAGATTGGAAGCCACTAAAACAACGGACAAAAGATAGGCCTCTTGTTGGAAATCTTGCCTCGTTTACCTTTTGCGGTCACCTCTGCCTTTCTCTTTCTCGGGGTAAAGCGGACAGAATAACCCGTCCGCTCTGGCTGGAAAGGTAGAATCACATTACCATGGTCACCATGCCTTCCACGTCAAAAGCTGAGCCTTTTTCACTCTTGCAAACCTGACTGTGTTTAAAAGTGTTCTCAGGCGACTTAGATTTTAAATTGTTGACACGACGATGTTTTCAGTCCGAGGCCGTCCTTTTCCCTGGTGTTAAAGTTTATTCGGGTTAAACTCTCAGTTGGGTCATAGTTAGCGAGGTACAAAAGCAGTCTTAGGACACTTTATCCTTGGGCTCATTTAAGTCATATCTGTGTTCTGATAATGAGGTGCTAAGTGGCCACTGAAAACACGAAATACTATTGGACGCTAGTACTATTTAAAAACCAAGATTCCTGTCAGTGTGAAGTGTCTTATACGTTTTAAGAACCGTTGGAATGAGTACGCGGGAGTGTTAGAGTCCTCTTTAAAGACCTTGAGGTGTCAAGTGCGTTTCGCGGGGCTTCTAGTTCACATACTTCCTCCGTTTGGGAAGGGGGTTGACTGTCACTTTTAGGCGAGTTTTAGTAACTTGCCCCTCAAGGCGGTGTTGGTATCACCTGGGGGCATCACCTGCGGTACGGTCCTCGGAGTGCAATTGTGGGTCCCTGCCTACATTTATCTTCAGATATACTGGCTGCTTGACAAGTTGCTCTTCCCCATCATTACACGCCCACCTCTGGGTAATAATTCTGTTTCCTGTTTCATATTCTTCCTGGTACTATTATCATACATTTGTGACATCGATTACCTCTACAGATGCTTATTGACG
Source organism: Ursus arctos (assembly GCF_023065955.2). Classification (NCBI taxonomy): domain Eukaryota; kingdom Metazoa; phylum Chordata; class Mammalia; order Carnivora; family Ursidae; genus Ursus; species Ursus arctos. The sequence goes on from NW_026622830.1 coordinate 35,051,835, forward strand.
TTTGGATCGCCTCCTCAGTGGGAATCCTTTGCCCTCCTCGCTCCTTCTGAGTTGCCTGTCTTTTCCTTGCAGATTTGTAGGAGTGAGATATGTATTTTGGATCGTAATTCTTTATCGTTACCAGCACTGAAAATATCCTTTTCCAGCAGTCTGTGGCCTGCCTTTTTCATTTTTTCAGTGGTGTCTTTTGATGGGCAGAAATGTTACATTTTCATGCAGTTGAGTCTATTGATCTCGTTTTTGTGTGATTTGTGGGGGGTTTTTGTGTGTTGTTAGGAAAATCCTCCTTCCCCTGAAACCATAAGCAGGTTCTCCTATATTGCCACCATTAGGCCTCTAGCCCACCTGGGATGGATTCTTGTGGGTAGTGGAGTGCAGGGAGCTCATTACGTGTGTAATGAGCTATCTCCCCAGCACCATTCATCCGTGGGTCATTGTTTCCTCAATAATCTGTGGAGCCTCTTCGGTTACATGTCACGTTCGGTATGAATGGGACCATTTCAAGGATCTCTACTTTGTTCTATTGACTTCTATTTACCTTTGTGCCAGTGCCACACTGCCTTCATCACCATCACTACACATAAAAATACTAGATGTTGGTAAACGAATTTCTCCATTCACCCTCTTTCTTTCTCAGAATTGACGTGGCTGTTCTTGGGCCTTTGCCCAATAATCTGATTGTCGAGATCCATGAAGAATTGTGTAGACATTTTCACTGGAATTGCATTAAAATTTTATTTTGATTTGCAGACTGACGTTCTCACGATTTTGTCATCCCACCCCCGAACATGGTATATTGCTGTTTATTAAAGTTATTTATTAATGCCCCTTGATAAAGAATTTATCTATAAAATCCTTGCATATCTTTTGTTAGATTCTTAGGTACCTTATATATATTTTTTTGTTGCTGTCAGTTTCTATTGTTTGTACCAAGAACTCTGACATACACGTTTGTATTTATGCTGTCAGTTTAAAATGTCTTAGGTGCTCAGAGGGCTTGCCTCTGTATCTCGCCTTCTTACAGAAGAGCAAAGACAGATGAGGTGCCAATCATTGTCAGATTTAGTTGATGCAAACTAAGTAGCAGAGAAGCAGGGTGAGGCCATAGGTGAACTGGTTCAGCTGGAGAAGGGCCTCTTAAGAGAGGAGGAGCCAGAAGGTTGAGCTGCATTTTGATAAAGAATTGAAATGCATAAGTTCAAAGAAAGTCTGTGAACATAAACATATGTTTAGGTAACAGAGAGTTGAGGGTAGGGAGAGAGAAGACTGTGGCCAGACTCTGGATGGCCTTGAATGCCACGATAAAGAGTGAGTTTTAGCTTCTCTTCCATAGGAAGTCTTCCAAAGTTGGATGGTATGTGATAATCTGACCATTCCCTTTCTGCAAAGAGGCAAGCAGGGCAGGAGAAATAGGCTTACCTTGTGATAAATCTCGTAAGCTCATTTTGGTTCAGAGCTGGGTGTGAATTGAGACAAAATGGTTCTTCTACATGACATCAAATGCATTAAAGCAAGTTTTAGAGTCAGCATAAATCTTAAACATTAAGAAAAGCTAGAGTTCAAAGAACAGCCAAAGAAGGGAGGCCCAAGGCCCACACAGAGTGTATACTCTTGTACTGGCATTTTCTTTTCTAAATAGTGTTTTATTACCAGGATTTTCCAGCGTATTCTTCTTGGGGTTTCCTGAGACATGGTAGAAGTATGGGCAGGAGCTGACTGAGCCATGGAAGCTATCTCTTGGTATCTGTGACCTTCATGAAAAAGTCCTCATTATTCTCCACTGCCCAAGTGGAGAATATTCTCTTGCCCCTCAACATTTCTTTTCAATTTCACTGAGAGATCTGCATGTTCTTTTCTCCATTAAGCATCATGCATTCCGTTTCCCAAAAGAGCCAGAGTGTGGTAGAAAGAGAGACCCATCTCAGCGTCATTGGCAGTGCTGCCTTGAAAGTGATGGGCGGGGGCTGACAGGGCCTGGTGTGGAGGTGTTGCTCTCAGCTGTCAGAGGGGACCTCAAGGATGTGCGATTTTGTCTTTTTAAAGCTCAGGGGACGCTCTCTGAAGTAGCCAAGTGACATGCTTGCCAGGCCCATCCCAGCTCCATGGAAATCCAAGGAGCTTTCATTTTCTGGGGTTGTTGATGTCCCAGGAAGACAGAAGCAAACAACTCTGCTGCGTGTTTCATCCTCAAAAGCAGCAAAAGGCCCTGAGCCCCCAGCCGCCTTCAGTTCCTTCCCCTCACCCAGAATCCCTGCTCATTTGGCTGTCCCCTTCCATTCTTTCTTTTCTAGCTTTCATCCTCTGCAGTGGGTAAAAGAATCCCTGGCCATTTTTCACCATGAGAAGAGGCCAAGGAAAGTGCATCCTGTCATCTGAGGAGCCCCCCCACAGACACACACGGGTCAGTGACCCACCGTAAGCCACTCAAGGACCGTAGCTGTCAGACTTCTAGACAAGGGGCAGCTTGCCCCAAAGGGTATATTTATTCTGAGACCATGCAAGACTCTTTGGAAATAATAGCTCCAAATGACCTTGTCAGTTGTTAAGCCATTGTCTCTGAACTCTGCAGTGCTGGGACAGAGACCCTGTTCCTCCCCGGTCAGCTGCTGCCAATAGGGGGTGCTAGGTTGCGAAGGCAAGGCTGGAGGAGGGGGAAGGGGCTTCCTGGTCCGGTGGGCGTCCCCTGAGCATCCTTTGTTTTCTGTGGCAGCAGCAGTTAGTAGCCTTTGCAGTTTGTTCACCCCTCACAGAACCAGCCTCATGGCGCTCCCTAGGGTACTCAGGCACCAGACTCCAGGCCCTTCCTCAGAAACCCCTGGGGTGACTGAGTCTGGAGAACCGGGCCCGCTGAGCTGGAGGTCCCTCTCAGTGGCCGCTACTCGGTTCAGCAGGACCTCTCCTCTCCCGGCATCTTTTCATAATTCCAATCCCTTCTCTTTGTTCCCCTAGCCTTCCAAGCGTCAGCTGCTTCCTCCTTGCGGTCTCCTCGAGAGCTTGGGGTTCCCTTTCTACTTTTTCAGTTACCTGGTTAGAACTTTATACTCAGCTAACAATCTATTCTATTCTCTCTCTTCAGTCACTAGTGTGATATCTGATGCCTAACCAGACCTGACTAGACTAGGGGTTTTCAAACTCCAACCTGTATCAGAATGCCCTGGATGGAGGTGACTGGGTGGCTTGATTGGTTAGGCATCTGACTCTTGATCTCAGCTCGAGTCTTGATCTCAGGGTTGTGAGTTAGGGCCCCATGTTGGGCTCCATGCTGGGTGTAGAGCCTACTTTAAAGAAAAAAATAAGAATGCGTTGGATGACTTGTTCAAGCACAGATTTCTGGCCCATATCCAGGGTTTCCAATCCAGTAGTTATGGATGAGCTCAAGAATTCACGTTTCTAGCAAGTTCTCACATGATGCTGATGCTGCTGGCCCAGGGACCACACTTTGAGAACCAGTGTACCAGTTAAGGCTAGAAGTTCAGCCTGCCCTCAAAGAGATATTTGTCCCGAGACGGCTATAAAATGCCTCAGAAATAGTAAGTAGCCCCAAGGAAACCCTACTGGCTAATGAGGTAATGATGGTTTAACAGTAATGAAGGGTGAGGTCCAGGGAGCTCTATGTAGTGGGAAAGGAAGTGAGTGTGGTCAGCTTTTGTGCAGTGTGATGGATTTCACTCCAGACTGGTGTGCTAGAGGGTTGGAGGAGGTCATCGAGAGGACATCACTGTCGTTGACCCTTGAGCTGGATCCAGGGAACTGGAGGCCCCTTGCACTGCCCTGGAATATACATTCTTTCCACAGTGGGGGCCATATTTGAGGACAAAGCATTGAGAGAGTGAAATGTCGTTGACATCAGAACCATATAGGTGACTGCACCCAGGTAAGGCCTCTTATGTAAGCTTTTAAGATTCTGCTGGGCAGGTGCAGAGATCTACTCATCATGCAACCACACAGGACAAACCCTGAAGTAAGTTCTCTTGTGTTTTTCTTTTTTTAAAGTAACCTCTACACCCAACATGGGACTTGAACTCATGACCCTGAGATCAAGAGCTGCATGCTCTACCAGCTGAGCCAGCTGGGTGCCCCAAGTTCCTTGCTTTTTAAACCTGCCACCTACAGATCCAGAGGGTCTGCCTCTTTCTCCAGTCTCTTCTTGCCCTCCAAGTATGGAGTCCAGCTTTAGATTTCACCTGAGGAGCTCCCGAAGTTTTGAACCAACATAGAGGCGGCATTTGAAGAACCCACAGGTCTTGGATAAGGAGTTGTTCAAGGAGGGACTGCATTAAGTGGATCCAGACAATAGTGTATTTGAATGAATCTTTACATTTGGGAATTTTTTTTTTAGAGAGGAGGAGTGTTTGAGACTTGCCCCTTGTATATTTTGTCATGCCAACAAATGAAAATAAAAATTCAGAAGCTTCTACCCATCAAAGATGAGTAGTTTCCTCTTTGATTGTTCTTCATATATTTTGATGGAAGCGTACTTGTTAGAGTTTTTTTTTTCCTTGCCCTGCATGTTCTGGGAGGCAAGTGAGTATCTCAAATCATCCTTACAGAATAGAAACATGTAATAAATGAAATACTGCTTTTCCACACATCCTCAGAATCATGCTTGACTTAGGTAATAGTGAGGCCAGGAGACCAGACAAGGAAAGCAGAACATTGGGGTTGTCAAAAATCAAGAGGACGTGAAGGCCAACTATGGCAGCACAACAAATTACCCACAACCCCATGGCTAAAACCAGCAACAGCAGCAATATTCATTTATTCACTCATTCATTGATTCATTGATTGATTGATTGATTCATTCTTTGTATCAGTATTTATCTTGCTTATGAATCTGTAAGTTGCCCAGGGTTTGGTGGGGACAGCTCAACTCTGCTCCATTCAGGATCATTTGGAGCAGCTTGAAGGCTGGGGCTGGAAATCCTCTGAAGGTTCCTCACTCAAATGTCTGGTGGTTGTTGCTGGCTGTCAGTTGAAACCTTAGCTGGGATTGTTTGGGGGAACACTAACACCTGACCTTTCCAGGGGGCATGCATTTCCTTACAGCCTGGTGGCTGGGTTCCCAAAGGTGAGTAAGGGGAGAGGGAGAGGGAGAGAGAGAAGGGAGCACCAGGCAGAAACTATATTTTTTAATGACCTAGCAGCCTTGGAAGTCTCCTGGCACCACTCTGCCCTATACTATTGACTACTCAGAGCAGTCGAAAGCTCCAGCCCAGATTCAAGAGAAGGGAACACGGACCCTACTTTTCAGGGTGAGTGGCAAGGCTCAGACAGTATAGGGCACCAGAGATATTGCAGTGGCCACTTTTGGAAAAAATAGTCTGCCACACCATTTAACTTAATCTATACCCTTGCCCAAGACCATCTTTGTAACAAGTCCCAAGGTCTCTGACACCTGACATGAGAACTGAGCTAATTGGATTCTATCTTGATTGAGATTTTAAGTAATCCAGAGAATGAGAAGTCCATACTTCTGAATCTACTTCTGGAGCCCATGTGATCTGTGGACTATGGGTCTGGGGCAGGTGTTTTTGGTCCATGCGCATAGAGAAGCAGAGATCCAAGGGTATACAGAGAAAGAAAAGAACAAAAAGGGAAAGAGGAGACAGCTTGTTCCTGCTGGTTCTCCAGCTTTCTTGCAATGCCCCACTAAATTTTGTAATCTTGAGTTATATGAGGCACTCTTGAATTGTACAAAACAATCCCCTCTCCCCCTTTTACTGAAACTACTTTGTGTGGATTCCTGTAGTCTGGGTAGATTTTAGTATAGGGGAAGACACTTCTCCAATGCAGGGTTCCCCTAACAGCAAGCTGCTTTGCACTCAGATGGCCCTGGATCTGTGTGCCATGGTTCTTGCCCTTTGATTTTATGCTCCTTATCAAGGGTGGCCCCACCCAACCCACCCATTATTCCTCAACTGATATTGTAGGCTCAAACAATATCTCACGGAAATAGGCTAGGGTAAGTGAGCACTTATTCTAAACCAGCTAGATTTTCAAGTTTTACCTATACAAAAGGCAACATGGAGAGGTATTTAACAAACACGTTTTACAAAGAATAGTAAGGTAGAGTACTCTGCCATGTTTTTTGTCTGGGCTGCTCCCAATATTCTCTGACCCCTTTCACTGATTCAGGGTACTCACACCTCAGGCTTTGTGTGCTTTGATTCCCAACAGTGGGAACTACTGGCCTTCTTCAGAGGACAGCCCTTGGGCTACTGGCACTGCGTTGCCCACACAAGTACTTGGAAGTTGATATCCCCTTGGTGCAGCCTGTAGCCAACAACTGAAGGATGTAGGCAGGTGAGAGCCTAGCTCCCTTGCTTTCAGGTGGGACAAGGCCTTTGGTATGATTTGTGTTTCACAGTGACCTGCTGGATCAGGCTGAACTTTGCTTCCTATTGCCACCTTCCTTGGCTCCTTTTGCCCTGTGCTGGTCCCCTCATTCCTTTACTATTTTTCCTGGGAATTCTTCCCGAATAAAGGGAGAGCTCAATAATTTTGTGCACATGAGTATTTGTCTTAGGCTCCGATTCTGGAGAACCCAACCTAAGACATGGACTTATGTTTCCTGGGAAGGGAATATGTTGCTGTGGTAGGAGAAAGGTCTTTCCAGTGATTGAACTTAGATTCAAATTCCTGCTTATAGGATTGACTTATCATACAGACATGGACACAATTCACTTTTCTAATTTTGTCTCCCTATCCAAAAATAGGGGTACTAATTTCTACCTTGCACTATAATCTTGTAACACCTACAGATTTTATCTCTATAGCTCCCGTAAATATAAACTAACAGGGCCTGAAAGATGTAGACTGACATCGTCCAATGAGACTTTCTGTGATGATGGAAACATTCTCTGTACTGTTCAATATCATAGTCTCCAGCCATATGTCGAGCAGTCGAGCACTTTAAATGTGGCTAGTATGACCAGGGAACTGAATGTTTATTTTTTACTAGTTTAAATTTAAATATATTTAGTCACATGTGGCTAATGGCTACTATATTCAACAGTACCAGATAAAGTAGGTCATAGAATTATAAGGTTGATTTCCTGATTTTTAATAACTATACAGTTGGTTATAATAAGCCTTGATTTTAGAAATATACACTGAAATATTTAGGGATAAAGGGACATCATGTATATTATTTATTATATGATTTGGAGGAAATATATATATTTATGTATAAAGCATTTAGGGAATTTGAGTGAGAGGTATATGAATTTTAGGTAGAAAGGAAAGGGATTAAAAAAGCCCTAAATTTCAAATTGTCATAATAATAAATCAGAAGATAACATTTAAAATTGGTTACATAAGAGGTAGCCATATACACATATTATTTAGAAATATGGATGTAAGTACTAGAAGAAAATAATTAAATTATCTGAAATATTGAAAATGTCCATAAATTTTTCCCACCCCATTCCTTGTGCCCCTTGAAATATAATTTTAAAGGTCTGCCTGTCAAGAAGTAGTCTATTTTTCCATTTTTGCAACTGGAGATAGCCGTGTGACTTGCTTTGGTTAGCCAAATAGTAGCAAATAGGATACCAGCAGAGAATTGAGAAGTAACAGTGCTTTGGTACTTGCCTTTTGTGATCCTCTTGGGAACTCTGCAAACACCAACCTGGGAACAAGTCTTGGCTAGTCTGCTGGAGGATGAGAGACCATGTGGAGAGAGGCTGTGCCATGTCAGTCATCCTGACTCTTCTAGCTAAGGTCCCAGATATGAGCATGAGGTCATCTGGCTCATCTAGCCACAACCTAAATGGCCAGCTGACCTCCCATACATGAGTGAGCCCAGGTAAGTCCAGCAGAAGAACTGCCCCACTGAGCTTGGCCCAGATTGCTACCCCATAGTATCATGGGCTAAGCAAGTAGTTGCTGCTTAGCGCCACCCTATTTTAAGGTAGTTTCTTTCTCAGGAAAAGCTAACTGATGCAAAAAGTGCTTCCTTCTAGGAAGAAAGGTAAGTTTGTAATGGGCAATATAACATGGGTTTTAGGAGCATGGACTTTTGAGTTAGACCTTCCCTTCCATTTTCTAGATATGTGATATTGAAACATTTCACTCACCTTTTTGTGCCTCACTTTTTGCATCATAAAAATGGAGATTATATAATTCATATATTCTGAAATTAAAATTTGAGAAGGGCATGCAAAAGACTCAGAATAGTACTTAGCACAATAATGAATGTTCCATAAATTGCTAGGGCTGCGTGTGTGTGGTAGATAAAGGGAAAATACCACTGGGTTTTGCAATAAGAGATGAAGGATAATGTCAAGTACAGTGCATTTGGAAATAAAAAAGGACAGTTTGATTCTTCTCTCCCATCTTCTGGCTGTGTGATTTTAGGCAAGTCATTTTTCTTTTCTAGACTTTGGTTACCTTGAAAAAAAAAATTCTGATGGACCATACTATCTCAGTGAATTTTTTCAACTTCCAAGGATGGTAATTATATTTATTTTAATTCTATTGTCATAAGTGTCCATTACTTTTCCAAGGAGAAGTTCATGGAAACCAGAGCCCGAACTTTCTAGGGTATAAGGTGAGGATTTAGGTGAGGGGGCAAGTTCAGACACAATCGTAGCTGCATAAATTAATATTGTTATACAAAGCTAGTCACTAGGGAGGTCCAGGAAGGAAGTACATCTTTTGAAGTTCATGGTGGGTAGATTTTTATAAGAAATGGTACCTTTCAGAGGGATTAGTCATGGTCAGATCAATGTAAGGTGAGAACTATGGGCATACAGGCATTAAATCAAGTCAGGGACTTCCTGTGAAGTTGAAAGGCAGATGTGTTAAGCTCATGTTAGCTGCTGTAACAAACAATATGCATGATTGCTCAAACATGATAGAAGTAGTTTCATTTCTTGCAGGTGAATCCCCCAACCTAAGATTCTTCTATCTAGTGGCTCTGCCGTTTTTAATACATGGCTTGATTGCATCAAGTGGAGGAGAAAAGAAGTGAATGATCACATGTGAGAGATTTTATGGAACTTAACATAGAGTGACCACTCATATTCCATTGGCCAGAACATAGTCACATGACCACACCTAACTGCGGGGGAGGATGGGAGAGAGAGTCTTGTGTGTTCAGAAAGAGGGAGAATCATGTTTTCTGAGCTAATATCTAGTTTCTGCCATGGCAGACACATACCTGAGTACAAGGATCTGGTGTATGGCAATGGGGAGTTTTGGGGACAGTGGAGAAGAGGAGAGTTGCCTCCATGTCTAAAAGGGCAGCCATTAATCAGGTTCAGCTGATGCTGCCGGGTGGTAATGCGGACCAGGGGTGGCCAAACCTTCTAATTTCTAAAGAGCAATTAGACATCTTAATTGATATATAAAACCTTTTAATTTAAAAATACTGGTGATGAATTTATGAAAACAACAACAAAAGTATAGAGCATAAATGAAATTCATTTGTAAGCCTAATGTTTCCTGCATATGTTAGGCTGCTAATTTATAGTATTTATGTTGTGGTAAATGGGAAAAGCCTAGAAAATCAGATAAGAGCCTGTGAGGCAGATAATCTGCAAGTGACAGTGAGGCCTGGGAGTGGTCTAGGCGTAAGGGTAAAGGGTAGAAATCAGCCTAGACTCTTGTTAGGCCTTCATCTCAGGGACAAGGAGAAGCCACATTAAGGTGGGGAAAGGCCCTTTGAACAGAGATTTACAGAGCCTTTTCAAAGGCCCAACAGCCTTCCATTGCCATGCAGGGGCAGGTGACAAGGCCGAGAACAATGAGTAAGAGACGAGGAAAATGTGAAATGACTGTGGGTCAGGGGACATAAGTCTACCTCTCTTCAACATGTCATGCCTTCCTGCATGACCCCAGAGCAGTTAGGAGAGGAGCCAGGGCGTGGTCTCAGGAAAGAAGTGATTTCACTGTTAGTCACAGATATAGTGGGTATTTACCGCTTCAAGACAAAGGCCCCGTCTGTGTAGACATACGTTTCCTGTAACCCTGTAAGTGGCTGTCAGGTTCGGGGTTTACACAAAGCTGTGGCTGTGTTCTAGTCATACTTTACGTGATTTAGAAAGACTGCAAACATTGGAACTAGAAGCCTATTGTTTTCTTATTTTCTTGGGAAATTGGTGATGACCTCAAAGGTAAGCCATGGATGCATATTTACATTGTATATAAGTACAACACAGTCTGTCTAGTATTTTAACCTCCAGCCTAATCAGCCATACTTATGGAATGCAAGTCTGTGTTTGGTACTGTGAGGAATAGGTAAGGGGCTTTAGATCTAGGGAAGGGGGGAAGAAATACATGCTTTTTCTTAAAAAACAGGAACAGTCTCCAGTACAGGCAGGGCATGGTAAGTGAGAAATGAATGGTGGAATGGAAGGAGCCTAAGGCATAGATGGGAGGGGAGAGAAGGGCCTGGAAGACTGGCATGGTGAGGAAGAACTTTTATAGGAGGTAGGACCTACTTCCTGTCCTGTGCTTAAAGATACGGCAAATACTATTACTCTTGATTGTCTTGTATACAGATTGATTGCAACTTTAATCCCTTTTAGAAAATAAAAAGAAATGAAGGTATTTTAGGTATTTGGGATGTTGTGTTGAACTTGAGGCCCTTTTATCATAGTAAAGCTTAGAGCATAGAAGTCTCTGCAGAGAAGGTTTGAGTAGAAATCATTCTATGGTTCTGCTTATGATTTATGTCAAAATGAAATATATGTCTTTCCTTTCTTCCTTCCTTCCTTCCTTCCTTCCTTCCTTCCTTCCTTCCTTCCTTCCTTCCCTCCCTCCCTCCCTCCCTCCCTCCCTATTTCTTGAGAGAGGCAGAGGGAGAGGAAGAGAGAGAATCAAGCAGGCTCCACACTCAGCACGGAACCCTATGCAGGCCTGATCCCACAAGATCATGACTTAAGTCAAAATCAAGAGTCAGACACTTAACTGACTGAGCCACCGAGGTGACCCTGAAATATATGTTCCTTACCCATGATTAGAAGTATTTCAATCTTTTTTATGGGTATTGCACTTTAAGACTATATTCTCCATTTGGCAGAATGATAAATTGAGAACAGAAAAACATGCCAGCTTTGGACAACATATGATTGTGTATTTGCAGTTATGATCCAAAGTCACAATTTGGACTGGGAGCTAGTTCTTTCTCTTTGCCAAGTTGGGCAAGGAATCTTGGCTGAACCATTCTCTTTAAGGACCTGGAGTGTTGGACTGTATGTCAAGACATTTGCATTTGGGCTTCTTTGGTGCCACTGTTTGAAAGAGCAAAGATATCCTGGCTTTGCTATTTCTTTCCATTTTAATGCAGAATGAGTGATCCCTGAGCCATATGGGTCAATCAGAACTTCATTTAGAAATATGTAGAATCCTCATTCTAAGGTGGCATGTCTAAAGTAATTATTATTTAATAACAATAATATTTCTGCTTTTATTATTGCTGCTATGTTATTACATTTTTGGTGATGGTCATTGTACCAACATCTCTGTTTATTATAAAGTGAGATGCCATTCTCACTCACTGGCTGGTATTCTTTCCAGAGAGACCAAAACTGCCCCAGAGAAGTTAAAAGTGAAATAATTTATGTTACACCACTGAGAAAATGAAATATCCAGTGGTCAAGAAATAAATACGTCAAAGCTTCTAGGAAAATATTAACTGGAAATGTTGCTTCAGACTCAGTGAGTGTGGGGAGTACTTGCTGTTTTTCACTCTAGGATTGGCTTTAGATATTAGTATTCTGATGTATATTAACCCTTTTTAGATCTGACTGAAGTTATAAATCAATGTTTTGATTTATATTATCTTAACTTTGTTTAGACCTATTTGAAGTTATATGTAAATACAGGATTTTGATACTTCAATTATATATATGTATTTTTAAAGATTTTATTTATCCATCTGAGAGAGAGATTGGGAGAGAGAGAACAAAAGCAGGGGGAAGGGTCAGAGGGAGAGGGAGAAGCAGATTCCCCGCTAAGCAGGGAGCCCAACGTGGGGCTCAATCCCAAGACCCTGGGATCATGACCTGAGCCAAAGGCAGACGCTTAACCGACTGAGCCACCCAGGTTCCCTGATATTGTAATTATATTTTAATGAATAATACTGTTTTCCCAAGTCACAAATTTAGAGACAAATTTGAGATAATTTTAGCACCAATGTCTTCTACACTGACAGTTTGAACACTTCTATCAGTCTCTTTTGATAGAAACAAAATATTAAAATTAAAAAAAATTTTCTAGGACACATGAATAAGCTGGGCTAGTTAAGAGTGCATCAGCCAAGAAGTCACGTACAGTAGATTGCAGGTGGCAAGTGAGGACGAAGTGCACGGTCAGAATGAGAAGTAGCCAACACCGCCCTTGGCTGGGAACTGGAGACCAGTGCAGTAATGTGATTATGGTAATGATTCAACAAGTCATTGTCTGCTGACTGTGTTCACCATAATTAACTTTTTGGAATTGCGTAGCCTCTGTCTCTGGGCTCATCAGCTGGCCTAGCTTTTGTGTCCCTAGTCTGTCATTTCTCCCTGGGCCCAGGAGCCTCTAAGTGCATTGCTAAATGAATTCATTGCTGGAACAAAGATATGGTGGTCGAATAGAGATGGCTATCTTTTGTTGTCAGACATTCAATCCCATATAGCAATCCAATTACTTAAGCTGTTTCTATCAGTCTTATTAGGGCTGGCCATTGAGGCCTTCTAGAATGCTGATCCCTGTGTCTCAGAAGAATGTGGTGGAACAGATTAGCGCTTTAATGAGAGACTTTCTGAAGGCCAGATCTTTTCCATTGTATATATATCGAGATCTAGGAATCATTTTTAGGCGAAGGCCCGGAGTCACTGTTACAAAGACTGATCAAAGGATGGCTGGAAATCTGTACAATTGCTTGAAGAAATTTTATGGGTTATAAAATATTGGCACGGGTTCTGTCTGTTATGGGCTATCTGATGAAAATCTCTGTAGGCTGGGAAAAGGAAATTGCTTATTGGCATTTATTCTGTGGGATGGATATCTTTGGAGTTTGCATTTGAACTCTTTCTTCACTGTGTTACAGGTCAAATTCTGTGCTTAGCACTAACATCCCAGGAATGTGGACTGCACAGAATCAACACAAGCCCTGCTCCGTAGTCTGCTACCCAGAAAAACATATTGTGGACAGTGGCTCAGGCAAGGGTGAACAGACAGTTACGAAGAAAGATAGCCAGGGCGGAGTGAGATTGCAGTGGTTAGCGTGCAGAGGGTGAAACCTGAAGTTCAAATGAGAGTGGGAATCCAGTCAAGGAAGGAACTGGGGAAATGTGCTATGGCCATTGAGAAAAGATGGTAATTGGTTTTTAAAGTTGAAAGAAACAGTATCCAGATTCGATATGCCATGCCTCTTGCTCTGGGAATATTTCTGAAATATCAGCTGAAGGAGGTTTTATTCTGGAGGAAGGAAGTCCACTTGTATTGAGATTTTTAAATAAATAGAAAAACTTTTTCCTGTAAATATCTTATTATTTCAAACAGGCACAAAAGGACCCATCACTCAGCTTCAGTAATTAATCATAGCTAATCTTTCAGCTCTACTCTAATTAACCCTTTCTGGACAAATTTCTGGCTTATAATTTCTTCCACTGCCATGCAACGCTACAAAGTAAGAACTCTTTAGAAAGGCGTAAGTTGCAACAGCTTTATTATGCCTTAAAAATATTAATGATAATTTCTTAACATCCATGAATCTTCGCTTAATGAAATTTCTCATAAGAAAAAAGACATAAAAAATATTTGGCCTATTTTTGGATGTATTTTTGGTATGGCTTATTTTGAATAATTTTAGATAATGCATGCCCTTTTCCCAGGAAGTCGTTGTTCACCTCCTGTTGTATATTCCAGATTCTATAAAGATATTAAAAATTCGAGTAAGGATCTATTATATTTGTATGGAATGTTGTAGTTTTCAAAGTACTTTTTTGTGTGTAGATGTTTCAGTTTTTATGTTAGCCTCTGTGAGTTAGCTGCATATATTAGAGATAGGGAAACAAACATTGCTGGTACTTGAATTTAATTCTCTTGACCTCAGCATAGTGTTCCTCCTCCTTTATCCTTGATTTTCACTTTTTCTTTTTCAACATGATGATCCCTAGCAAAAAATCAAATTCCATGGGCTTCAGAAGTAGTCTGAGATTCAAACACTGCTCAATTATATATGACTTTAAGTAAGTTATTAACCACTTAGAAGCTTAGTTTCCTTGCCTGTAAAATGGTGAGAATAATCATGTACCTCCTGGGCTCATGGCAGAAAAAAGTGAGCCTGGGTAAGACTTGGGAAAGGATGCCCAGCTGATGGCTTCACTGAGTGCCCAGCTCTGACAGTGTGACTTTCTATTTCCCCCCCTTCAAGAGGTGGAGTCTATCTCCTTACATCTTAAATCTGAGCTGGACTGTGACTTGCTTGGGCAAGTAGAATGCAACAGAAGGGATGTTGTGCCATTTCCTAGGCCAGGCCAGCGGAGGCCTTACGTGCTTCTGCCTGTTCTCTTGGCCCCCTGCCTTGACCATATAACAAGCCTGGGCTCGCATGCTGAGGGGTGAGAAATCACATGGGGAGCCCAGTTGTATCTGTGGAGACCATCCTCGGTTGGTCCCTAGTCAGTCAAAACACGTGAGAAAGCTGAGCTAACATCAACAGAGTTGCTGACTACAGATGCATGTGTGAGTTCTGCCGAGACCAGAGGCATAACCCAGCTGACCAATACCCTTATGACCAGTAAGATGTGCTTATTGTTTTTGTCACCGAGTTTGGAGGTGATTTGTTACACAGCAATAGCCCACTGATACGTGATCATTAGAAAAGCAAAGTGAACATTCATTAAATTTGAGAGGAATGATGTATTAGGTATTGCCTCTGTTTTCTTACTCTCATTCAATCCAGCTACCTTGTAGACGTCACTTTGCTCACCCCAATAAAGGCTTTTTGCATGTTACTCTCTATTGTGGACAACTTCGTAGCTTTTCATTCCCCCAGGAAGAAAGCTCAAACTCTTCAGCATTATGTATACGGCTCAGCAAACTATGATTCCAACTACCTTTCCGTTATTTTCTACTAGAACTTTCCTACACGCATATTTTTCTGATAAACTTCTTTTTTTAAATGAACAGATCCAACTTTAAGATATTCCTTTCATGCTTTTACTTTGGCTTTAATTCCCTGCCTAAAGTTCTCTTTCTCCTGGCCATGTCTTACCCAAGGGAGCCCTCGACTTCCTAAAAGCTGTCCCAGATGCCTTTAGTCACAGTATTGGCACTAAGTATTTATGTCACTGGCTTAGTGAATCATTTTTGCAGCCTGACAATTTTTTTCTCATATTCTATTAATCTATGATTTTCTGATTGTGTCCCTCTGGGGATATACCTTACCTTCTTGATGACAGGAATCTTGTCTCATCTTCTTTTATATCTCAAATGATTTCCAACAGAAGGAGTTCAATAAATATCTGGTCACTGTTGAATTGAGGGTTAAAGTGGACCAAGGCATGTATCTGTATAGAGAAAGAGAATATCATTGTAGTATGGGATAAATGGGGAAGGCTTCCTGGAGAAAGAGAATTTATGTTGGGTTCAGAAGCCTGTGCAGAACTTCAAAAAGCAAGAAAAAGTAGAGAGAGGGCATGTGTATTATAAAAAGTCTTGGAGGCAGGAACCAGCATAGTGGCTTGTATGTTTCAGGATGGACTCAGTTATGTTATAATAATAACCATCTCCCAAATCTCAGTGACATAAAGCAATGGAGTAGATGTTTTGTTCATGCTGATATTCATCATACATCAGTAGGAGGTCTCTGTCACAACTCATCTTCACTTAGGAATCCAGGGCAATGGAGTTGCTACCATCTGGAGTTGCCACCCTCTTTGTGGCAAAGGGGAAAAGAGATGAGAATAACACCTTAGCTCTTAAATGCTTCCATCCAGAGGTGGTATATGCCACTCTGTCTGCTTAAAATTCATTGGCCAGAAGAGATCACACAGTCATGCCTAACTTCATGAGTGCTTAGAAGGTGCGGTTTAATAAATATTAGTAAATAGTTGTAAGGTTCCTCAGGGAGAGGGCTAGACTGGGAAGAACCAGCCTAATTGGTTAAAAATTATATAGCAAAGGATGGCAAGAAATTAGATTGGGTGGATAAAATGGGACAAAGTTTTGGAAAAGATTTTGATCTAGGAGAAACAATTTGACCTTGACATTAGAGAATAGAAAGCCATTGTAGGTTCTTGAGCATGGAAACGGCATGATGACAGCCAGAGTCTAGTAAAATTAATCTTAATGTTGCAAGTAGGATGAGGAAGAGAGCCTGATGGGAGGCAATTATGCTATTCCAGAAAATTAGGGTTTAGAGTGCTAGGCAGTGGTGGCAATTGAGCTAAGGGGGAGGTGTGTGTGTGTGTGTGTGTGTGTGTGTGTGTGTGTGTATCTGATAGCAGACACTTCAGAGGAAGATGCAGCAGCATTTGGTGATGTATTGAAATAGCAGATTGAGATCTGAAGAATAAATGTCTTAAAAATGCATTAGCACTTATCCTAAAAGGTAGGAAGAAAATGAGGAGGAGAAAGCTCAAGCTAACCCGTAAACTAAGCTAGTTTCATACCTTCTGAATTTGTGTGGACTAAATACTGAAGTAAAATAGTAACTGAAATGAAACAAAACAAAACAGAAAGGATCTCATTCAAGTCACGGGTATGGTGTGTGTGTGTGTGTGTGTGTGTGTGTGTGTGTGTGTGTGTGTGTGTCTGGGTGTATGAAGAAAAGCAAATGGTCTTCCTTGGATTGCCCCAATACCCCGCTCATTTCTTTGTAAGATAAAACCACAAGAACTAACAGATTCAGAATTCTGCTTTTTCTGTTTTACCGAGAAGCGCAAAGCCACTGGTGCCTGCTTTCTTTTGTTTAAAAAAAAAAAAAAGAGTTGGAAAGGTCGTCCAAGATAGGAATAAATAGAGGCAGAGGCGAATCAATGTTTAACTTGGAAATATTTTTCAGTTAATCATCTCTGACCGCTCACACTAAGAGGGCACTCCGGCAGTGCTGGCAAACTTGAGCTGGAAGCCACTAAGCTTCTAGTAAAGCAGCAAAATGTCAGGATCTGTACAATCAGAAAGCCTGATCCACTGTAGGTTTCACCTAAATTGGGGAGGTAATCTTCCGCAAATATATGTCTAACGATAGTTTGACTTAGAGACTTTGCTTCCAAGTATGAGGATTATGAAACCACAGCATTTTCCTTGGTTTTGGATTATCATTTAAAACTTGAGACTGACACTTGGTAGGAAATTTGTCGAAAGGTGTGGGAAATCGTCTTGGAATCTGTGTTACATCTTGCTTTTCCTGTTTTCCTTTCTGGTATATATAATATTATGAAATACTACATAATGTGGTTTCTTCGTTTGCGGCTGTTTGAAGACTTTCTTGGGTCATTTTATTATAAGAAGCCAATCTTTATGAAAGTTATGGAAACTTATGGGGCCAGTGGGGCTAATATGTGCTCTAATGAGCAAATAGACTTTTTTTAAAATCTCATCTCCATTTTAGTGTGTTTGCAGATGGTCAGTGATGAGGAAACTCTATGATTTTGACAGGCTTTGTTCATTCTTCTATATAGGGTGAAATAATTATCTTGTCAAACAAAAGAAGTAACTCATTTGGCCTTTGAATGTAAGGTACCCATTACATTCCTGTAAAGCCCGGTTTGTAAAGAGATTCTGAGTCAGAGCGTCACCCTTGACTTCAGACCATTGTGCTCGGGCTGAACATATGGTGTGCTGTGCTGCGACCACCGCCCCAGAGAGTTTCCTACACCGCGGACATGGCTTTACAAGCAGAGAGTAATGCAAATGGTGCCAAAACAATCAATATTCTGGGATCCCAAAGATGTATTTCTCTTATGAAACCTGGTCTTTCTGTCATTCTGATTCTAGATCCATGAGACATCTTGTAATAATTCAGCGGCACTAAGATTCAGCCAAGCGGTATTTGAATTGTTAAGGAAGTCTTAATTTTGGTTTTGCATGTGGGGAGCTTTAAAAAAATCTGATTTTGAATGCTTTTGAGGAATTCACATAGATTAGACAGATTTTACAGGAAATCTGAAAAATACCAGATTACATGTGTCTCCTTTCTTGATTAAAAGAACAAAATCTATACCTTTTATGTTCTTTTATGGTGAAGGGATGGCAAGACCCTGATGGAACATTAAAAAAACAAAACAAAATGAAAACCAAAAAATCCTTTATTTTGGCCTGGGTTTCTAATCTTGCAATGCTGTTAAATAATGTCACTTTATATTTTTAACTATGACATTGTTCGGGGCCTGGGTTTAACTCTTCTCTCACACTGTCTCCTTGGCCGTCATCTTGGTCCACCAGTGTTGGGAGAGCCCTGGGGCCATGATAAAATCCACTGATAAAATTTTGGCCATGGATTTATTATTTATTTGTTTTTATTTACTTGTTTTGGCCAAAATAACAGAAGTGTTTTCCTCCTGTGCAGGAATTAGGTCTCATTCACCCTCTTCCTGAACAGAGGACAGATGGTAAGGATTTAGCTTTATGCACCCATTAGCTGTTGTTTCATAGCAAGCTCCTTCACCCTCTGTGGCCTAAAATAGTAACACTTACTGCTCTTGGGTCAGCTAGACAGTTCTTCTCTTGGCCAGGCTCACTGTGCATCTCTGGCCAGCGGTGGGCAAGGTAGGGAGCTCTGTTTCTCTAGGTTGTCTGTAGACTGGTCCAAGGTCACCTTCAGTGGGACGGTCAAGATCTTTTCCATGCTGTCTCTCATCTTCCAGCAGACTCATTGGGGCTTATTCACGGGGTGACGATAAGGATCTAAGAGAGAGAAGCATGCAAAGCTTCTTGAGGCCCAGGCTTGGAGCTGGCACATTGACACTTCTACTGCAATGTTACAAGCAAGTCATGAGTCCAGGTCAGACTCAGTAGTTAGAGAGATAGACTTCCTTTTAGTGGAGGAGCTGCAGAGTCACACTATCAAGACTATGGATGTAGGGAGGCTATTGCTTGGAGTCATCTGTGCAACCAATCTCCTGCATCTTGATTGGGAAATAATCTTCAATAAGGTTAGTGATCTCTACCCCAGGTGATAGAATCACGACCTGTGGCCGGTTGCTAGACCCATATTTATCAAAGTGTGGTCTGTAGGTACTTTCTGTATCATATTCACTGTGATACTTGAGGTGCTTTAAACCCACTGAATTAGCATCTCTGGGGCTGGGGCCCAGAAATCCTCATGTTAATTGGTCCCCCGACCCCACCTTAAACTCTTAAACTCAGGTTTGAGAATCTCTGCATTAGATTCTCCTACTTAATACAATCAGTGAAACATGTAGACTCAAGAGAGTATTTTTTCAGATACGGAAAACTTATTCAGAAATGAATTAGAAAAAATATAGTTGGGCTTTTCCAGTGAATTGCCTTAAACTCTGAACTTTTCCCAAATTATGATAAGTATAATATGTCACAGTTAAATTAATCGATAAACTCATGCTGACAAGGTGAGATAGAATTAGTTTGATTGATTGCTTTTGCTCTTTTGATTTTGTATCTGGAACGGGCCCCTAAAAACTGATGCATCTCAAAATTGGGCCATTTTCCTTTCCTCAGCAACAGTGTTCAAGTCAACATTCCTATGGTTTCTTTCATAGAAAGAGTGAGGAATTAGGTCATCCCTTCAAGAAGCCTGTGATGTAGCGAAGATGAAAAACACATAGGGATGCCTGGGTAGTTCAGTTGGTTAAGCGTCGGACTCTTGGTTTCAGTTTAGGTCATGATCTCAGGGTCATGGGATTGAGCCCCACACAGGGCTCTCTTCAGCACGGAGTCTGCTGGAAATTCTCTCTCCCTCTCCCTCCCCCGCCTCCCTCTCCCCTCCACACATGTGTGCATGCTCTCTAAATAAATAAACAAGAAAATAAATAAAGTCTTAAAAAATGCATAAATCTTTACTTGGCAAGAAAAAAACAGATTATAGGTTTCATCCAATGCCTTCTAGCAGGCAAGAAGGGAAGGAAAAAAAGATATCCTTACATTTTAAAAATCCATATCTTTATATTCAATTCAGAAGCATTCAGTGGGAGTCATCCAGGTACCCCTCAGGTAGAAACAAACTCTGTGTGTGTGTGTGTGTGTGTGTAAGAGAGACAGAAATAGAGGGAGAGAGGGAGAGGAGGAGAGTAGTTCTATCAGTTCACTGGAAGCGTCTTTTGAGCCATTGACTGAAAATTTAAGACATTCTGGAAGATTCTTTTTGGGGTCAAAAAGATACTTCAGTGACAACTTGAAGGAAATAAATCTGAAAGAAGTAAAAAACATGAAAAAAAAGGCTAATACTCCACTTAAACTACTTTTCTTGGTTCCAGTCTTTACTGAAACTACTTAAGCCTGCACAGAGGATCAGATTAATCATCTGAAAGCTTAAAACCCTTAATAGCACCCATTACCTCACTGAGTTGTCAAATTCAAATGCATCAAGGGCAGAGAAAAGAACAGTAAGTGAATGAAGCTGGATGGTTATGAGTAATAAGGGGTGGTGGGGTCTGAGGGAAACTGGAGGATGCAAGTCCCATTGAGAAATCCTCAAACTCAGATTTTTTTTTAAAAAATGGACCTGGCCAATAGAGCACATCTGTGGCTCAATTCTGGCCTTAGGCCATCTGTGTGCCTCTGTGGGCTGGCTTAAGTCCAAACTTATTAATTTGGCATTTCAGATTCTCTATGGCTTAACACAGTGCTGTGAAAAGAGTAAGACTCCTCACATTCATTTTTAATGCAGCAAGATATAGAGGAAAGATCATTGGGCTTTGGAAGTCTTGGGATTAAATTCTGATTCCACTACTCATTTGTCCCTACAGCCTCAGATGACTCATTTCATAATCTTTAAGCCATGTTTGTTTTTCATATATACAACATCAATAATAATGCCTGCCCTGCCTTGCTCATTTATTTCCTAGGAAAAGAAAATGATATCATTCAGAGCTGTACAACCAATATGGCAGCCACTGGTGCCATGCGGCTATTGAGTACTTGGCATGAGGCTAGGGCAACAGAGAAACTGGATTTTTTTTTTTTAAAGATTTTATTTATTTATTCGACAGAGATAGAGACAGCCAGCGAGAGAGGGAACACAAGCAGGGGGAATGGGAGAGGAAGAAGCAGGCTCATAGTGGAGGAGCCTGATGTGGGGCTCGATCCCGGAACGCCGGGATCACGCCCTGAGCCGAAGGCAGATGCTTAACCGCTGTGCCACCCAGGCGCCCCCTTTTTTTTTTTTTTTAAAGATTTTATTGAGAAACTGGATTTTTTAGTTGTATTTAATTTTAATGAATTTAAATGTAAATGTAAATCCTGCTTGATTTAGTTCTTGGTAAACTCTTAAGAATGGTTGGAATAACTTGAATTTGTCAATCTACTTTTTTTAGCTGTAAACTTTTATGAAATCTAAATGCAGATTAAATATTTCTGATGAAAATTTAGCATCTGAATTGAGATGTCTGCAAATATAAAATACACACTGGATTTTGAAGACTTGGTATGAAAAAAGAATGTAAAACATCTTGTTAATAACTTTTGTTATTGACTACGTGTTAAACAATATTTTGGGCATATTGGTTAAATTAAGTATGTTGTTAAATTAATGTCATTGATTTCTCTTCACACTTTAAACAAAGGCGGTTCCTGGCTATTTTAAAATTATGTATGTGGCTCACATTATTTTTCTACAGGGCGCTGCTGTTCTATCTGATTAAAGCTTTCAATAAACTATGATTTTTTTTTATAAGCAATAAATACTGCACAAGTAGGTTGGAATATTTGTGAGGATAGGGATTGTATCTGTCTTGTTCTCCATTATATATCTAGGACCTGGCCTTGTTCCTGGAACAAAGTAGGGGCTTGATAAAGATTCTGTAAACAAATAAACATTTAAATAAGTTTAAATACATAGTAAATGAATGTTTATTCAAATAGCGTCTTTGTGGCATTGCCTATAAAATGAGGGAGCTGTAAAATGATATCTACATTGCTTCCAGCTCTGACGTACAGTAAGACCTTACATAAGATCCCATACAGCACCGTGTAATATGCTTTCACTCTGTGAGGATGGACAGTCTTCTTCACCTGGCTGGCCTGCGGGGATTTTAATATAGTATCTTTACACGCTATAGATGAATACAAGAAGGACGAGTAAATCTCCGTTAGACGGCAAGCTGTAACTCATATTGCCAGATTCTGATTAGTAAGGAGGAAAGCAGGACTGGTCCTATCAGCATCTATATGTTGGCCTTGGTCACTTTATGGTCATTATTTTTTATTTTCAGTCAAATCCCTGTTTACTAGATAATTCTCACTTCAGTAGGCTTTCTTGCCTACAGATTGGAAAGTTTTTTTATGCACGTGAATATTCCACACCTTGAAGTGAGAATTTGCCCCTTGGGAAGTAACATGCTTTCTTGGAGAATGAATTGTCACCTCACATTTGCCATCTGTGCTCAAGGAAATATGTTTATTTTTAGTGAACAAGGTAAACCCTAGAGGGGATAAGTCATAGATTCCCTAACCAGTAGGTTCCACTTTGTTTCATTTCATGTGATCGTATAGTATTCTCTTGATAATGAACATATCAGGTTTCTGAGGTCCCTGGAGCTCCTCTTACAAGGAAAAGTGTGTATGGGTATAATTTTATACATAATATATGCATATGTGTTTCTGTTTCCATGGGAAATGTTATGATTTATTTGCCCTCCATAAAATTTAACATTTTAACTCTCACTCCATGGAACTGAAGGTGAGGAACTTTACTGTGAAGTGAATTTCTTTGGAAATGAATGGCAACTTGTCATTTTCCTCTGCTTCTTACTGATGGAAGTTGTGAGGATTCCAGTGTTTTCCCCTGAGAGATTATCTTCCGTTGGCTGCCATCCTAAGTTTTGAGATGTTTATTCTAGAGGCAATTTAAACAAAAGGGAGGAAATGCCCTGGACTAGTGACTGCGTGTAATCATAATGAAAAATGCTTGATATTGAATCAAAGGAGTAGAAGATGGTGTCGTGATTTCAGACTCAGACTCTCTCTCTTCTGGGGATGGGAATCCTTTGGAGGAACTAGGATAAAAGATGAGCACGTTGTGGCAAACCTGGCCCATTTGTAGCATATTTATTTTCCTCTTTCATCATTTTTGTGACATCATGACCCTGTGGGTGAAGAAGGCTGGTAAGTTGTGTGCTAATGCAGTCTAAGGGTGCTTCCCCCCCCAACTTGTGACGGTGTTTAGTGAATTAAGTTTCTGTTTTGTACTTAAATAGAAAAGAAAACACATGACCACTAGAATAGAAATGGATTCAGGCAGGAATCATCAATGGGTACCAAATCTAGAGGTGGAAGTTCAGCAAAGAGCAGGATACTTACCTAATTGCAAGGTGTCTAAAAGTACAGAAGGGAAGTAGTTAACTGCTCAGTGAAGACATGGAACAGCATCTTAGTCAAGTGATAGAAATTAATATCACCACGAACAGGCAAATGAGTATCATGGGTCCTGAGATGAGATACTTTTGGAAGAACACATCATTCTGTAGTCTTGCAGCCCCAAATGCTACCCAGGAACCTAGTCATAAGGAAATATCAGAGAAACCCAAATTGAGGCCAGTCTATAAAATAAATGAAAGGCTGGGGGATTGCTTCTGGGCTCAAGGAGACTATAGAGATATGACAACTGAATGCAGCATGTGCTCCTGAACTAGATCCTTTATCTGAACTGTAATTGTTATAAAGGTCATTGTGGGGGGCACATGATGAAAGGTATATATGGACTATAGATTAGATAAAAAAGTATTACATCAATGTCAAATTTATTGAATTTGAGAACTGTACTGTGATTACATAAGAGACTCTTTATTCTTAGGAAATAGACATTGAGGTATTGCAGAGTAAGGCATCAAATGTACAGCCTACTGTCACATGGTTCAGAAATACACAGAGTGTGGGAGGGTATTAAGCAACATGGAAAAATATTAAAATGTGTTGAATTGGTATAAAGGGCATTTCAGATTTGCAACTTTTCTCTAAACTTGAAATCATTTCAAAATAAAAAGTTTTGGAAAGTAGAAGCCAGCCTCCCTACCACACACACAGCCTCCCTACCACATGTAGATATACACGTACCCATTGATGGAAAGTTTTCGTAGGAGAAGAATTTAGAATACAAGCCATTGGAATAGTAGGAGAAAAATACGAGGATGAACCATGAAAGCACCCTCTCATAAATATTGTTGGAAGCAATCCTTTTACGATGACAGAGCCCAGGAATTCTGTGTCCATCAGGATAATCCCATTTAAGAAATTTCGGATGGCTGCAAAGCTCCCAGAATCCAGGGTGTAGGGTGATGAAGTCCTGGTTTGAGGGTTGATTTATTGGCTGGCTTAACCTGCTTGTTACCAGGAACTTGTGGAGCAGCGGTCTGGGTGGAACTTGTGTGCCCTGCACTGTTCCTCCGGAGGGACAGCGTGAGATAAAACCTGGTGAGGGGCACAGTGACTGTACTTGAAGTGTTGCGTTCTCAGGGGCAGGGGCTGGCCATACGTCTTCTCTTAGTGGACTGGTGTCACTGCAGCGGGGGAACCCCACAGTCTCCTGTGAAGCATGTGGAGGGAACGTTGGTTCTTCGTGCAGCCTCTCTCCTCTACTCACAAGATTTCAAGTGTGCAAGCTTGCTTTTCCTGCAGACTTGAGGCGAAAGCAATGCACCCATGTACCCTGCACACAGAGCCTTCTAGGAAGGGTAGGGCTTGCTAACCAGCCCATTAGAGTGAGAGAGAATGAAGCTGTTGTTTAACCGTCTAGAGAAAAATCTCAGCGGGATCTCCCTTAACAAACACCTGTAATCTGGTGTTACACCAACACACAGTTAACTCTTTATACAGACCTTTGCAGTGCTCTAGGAAGCACCCTGTGGGGTTACATAGGAAGGAAAATCCAGCCTTTTATTACTTAATCACATCACTCAATGTTAGAGGTTTTCATTATCTCATAAAATGCTTTCCAGGGGTAAGGAAAGGTGGTTTGGAAGAAATTTTATTGACTTGCCTTGTTTCCAATTTGTGAGCTTTCAAACAAAAATACTTGATCCTCTACTTATTTGTTGTTTTTAAAGAACAGGACTTTTGGGCAGGGTTGGTTCATTTTGTTATGTCCTCATGGTGACATGTTTTAAGAATTATTTTTCTTAAGTGTAAATGGCATAGAGAGCCATAAATAATCAATGTGTATCTGATTATAGCAATAACCGTTTCAGAGTGTCCTGGATCAAAGTCGTGGCATACGAGGGAGGCAGTGTTGGACCCAGCAGGCTTTCAGAGCTATTTGCTTTAAAAGGAGAAAGAGGTCCTAAGACTAAAGTTTCTGGTTTTCAAAGTGCTGTGCAGAATTTCAGCCTCATGATCTCTTATCAACTCTGAAAGGGGACACTTTTGTTGTCTTTGCTTGGTAACCTTTTACAAAGTTTCCATTTTTATTTCAGTGGATCACATTGTGATTTTTTTTTCATGTGATATGAATGGTTTTATAGGGGGCTCTCCATTCAAGTTGGGGATTACGAAACTCTGTTCTTTTTCATTTAGTACCAAGAGAAGAAGTAAAAGAACAAAAGAAGAGGATTTAAGAAAAAACAGTTAAGAGAATAGACTAGTGACACACCTAGGCACAGCCTGGGGCTTTCTAACACAGGGTTCATCTTCCACGTGCATGACTTATTTGGCAGAGTAACATGGGCCCAAGTTTTCGGATTTAAATTGTCTTTAAAAATTCCATGGCTTAGGACGCAAAATGGGTGTGGGATTTTTTAAGGCATAATTGTGGTGGAGTCAAAAGCTGTTTGGAAGCCCAGCAATTAAGGCAGATTACTGAGCTCTCTTCCCAAGCAGAGGGATGCTGATGTCTCTTTGGGAAGTGGCTGCCTCGAGAGGAAGCAGGACGTTACATTTCAGGGCAGGGTAAACTGGGGCAACAATCTTGAGTTCTTGAGATGGGGCTACTCTTCAGCTGGTTTTCTTGCCTGGATTGTGACTTTCTTATGAGAGAAGGAAAAAAGATGTCTTGGGCTATTGGCCTTCTTTAGCTGATACGATGATTTGAGGTGTGTGTGTGTGTGTGTGTGTGTGTGTGTGTGTGTGTGTACACGTGTATACTTTGAATCAGGAAATTTCTTTTTTTTTTTTTTCATTGGGAGTCTGGGTTTCCATGCATGTCTCTAGTGTGGCAGGAACAAGTCTCAACTGAGAGAGTGACAAGTGACTGCAGGCTTTCTCTTTGTGGATCCTTTTCTTCTCAGTCACTGCTCTTAGCACTGACAGAAAAAGAGATAATTTTCCTTTTCTTTCTCCTTCACATTCTGGCAATTGGACAACTTTCCCTTGGGACCAAAAGCATTAAGCCTGACCCTGCATTTCCTCAATGTGGCAGATTGACTTTGGTTAAAGGATCCAGTGAAACTCCCCTGTGAACACAAGGTCCACCGACTCTCTTCCCGAAACGCTGACATTCTACATGGCTATCCTGTACTCGGTGCTTTTCTCCCCCCAATTCTTTTAATTGCTCTGAGCTCTGGCTCTATTTTAAACTGTGTCCAGCCATTTACCATATTAAGGAAAAAGCAGGTATTTATCCCATCCCATGAGGTGCTGATTGGTTGTAAAATGCTCTTGTAAAATCCGTTCTTGCTGTTAACCTCATTTGTATGAAGGAAAAGTATTTGGAATTTGCCAAAATTGCTGAACTCGATGCAGAGCAGACACTTCTATGGCCTTGTGTTTGTTGAATTATTAGAAAACCCTGAGCCTGTAAGGACCCCAGGAAGTCTTCTAGTATGTTCCTCTGGCTCTGGGTGACTCGGCCCCTTGAAATGGTCATGCACGTTACTGGGCTCTTCCTGTCTCAACATCTCCTGGGAGAGAGATTATAAGATTTCTCTTTGTAACCTAACATGATACGTATCAACTTATTCACCAAGAATTCATCCTAAGAGCTAAGCTGACATCTTTCTGGAACGAGTTGAAGTCAATTTTTGATTGTTTTCTCCTTGGGGATAGAGAACTGTGATGGAGGAACAGTCCATGTATCACTCAACCACCCTGAGGATCCAGTCTCAGTTCCTTTAGCCTCTGCTCTTTCCTAAATCTATAATCACTTTTTGTCCTCTCTAAGTAATACATTTTTTTCAATATCTGTGACTTATTTTGTTTTTACATGCAAAATTTTGTTCTGCTTCTGCTTGGGTTTCTGCTGTTACCTTTTTTATCCATATGCCAACTGTGCCAAGAACATACACGTTTTCCTGTGGCAGCACAGCCCTGATGACAGGTGGCCAGGAGAAACACAGACTAAGAAAACAGAGAAAGGATCAGGCATATTAAGCTGTGTGCAACACAGATCAGACTAAAAAGTAAGTAGTCAATAAACAAATTCTGCATAAATAAAATTTCACTCATAGGTCGTTTTCCTCGCCACCCACAGCAACTTTATTAATAGTAAATGATGTCCTTATGGGGAGGTTTTGGAATGTAAAAGCCATCCCTTTTTTTTATGTCCTAAGAATAACGGAATCCATTATGTTGGAGATTTTTTACATTACTTAAACCACTGTCTTGGGGTAGAGAATTCACAATTTGGTTGATCTCCCAATGACTGGCATTACCCAGGAGCTATTGTGTTCCCCAAAGTAACACTGATAAGAAGAGACTACTCCCAGAATGCCATGGGCTTTTTCAGTTAAAACTAGGATGGGTGTAACTTCTTTACTTCCTGAAGCTCTATCAGTTACAAATATGTGGAAACAGAGCAGATTAAGCTATTATGGAGAAGTTTCTTCTGAATAATTCATATTATTTTTCCTGTGTAGAACTGTTCATTCTTCCCCTCCTCCCCGATATGAACTAAATATTGAAAGTTCATTACATTTCTAAATATCAGAATTCTAACCATGATATTAGGTTTGGGAGCAGGCTGAGTTTTTAGTGTCCCAATGAACAGGATGTAATAAAAACTCCATAAAGAGCTAAGTCTTTGCCACATACTTTGAACATTATGCAACACTTGAGGGAAAATAACTTGCAGGCTTAGCTTAATTATGCATGGCTCTGAAGTAAATCGAGATCATCTCTCCAAATCATGTTTTAGTAAACATCGTCCTACTCTCAACACCCAACATTTTAAATCAGTGAAATTTTTGGTTTCGTCATCTTAGTGATAAGTTTCTTTTCTTCTGGAAGCTTTGCCAGCAAACTGACTCTCTGCATGATTTGGTTTTGCATTGCGCTTGTTGAACACAGAGCCATCTTGCTCAGTAGGAAATGAGCACAGGACTCCCTATGGCCAAGGAGCTGATGTTGTTCAAGGCGTTCTAGTGCAGGGAACCCCTTGACTGTTTAACTGTGCCCAACTGTTTGACTCGTCAGTCTCCCATGTCAAGTAATTCATCCAGTATCCTGGGTAGTTCTTCTGTCATTTTCCTGGAAGTGATGTGAGGTTTTGTGCCTTCTCATCCATGCCAGGTAAAAACTTGAATCTAGGCATAGAACAGATGGAATTCTGTTTAAATGACCACCACTTCATACTCATGTTCTCCCTTCCAGTGGATATCACAATCCCTGGCTTTTCACGGCAAAGTATTTATAACCCCAACCCTCTCTTCTTTCCTTTCTACCTCTTCTGCCCTTTGAAGGACACTCTGAGATAGACCGATAATTTTTCAGAGTACCATGCTATACAGTCTGAGTGCCTCCGTAGGGAGGGTTGGGAAGGCAGATTTTTTTTTTTTTAAGATTTTATTTATTTGACAGAGATAGAGACAGCCAGTGAGAGAGGGAACACAAGCAGGGGGTGTGGGAGAGGAAGAAGCAGGCTCACAGCAGAGGAGCCTGACGTGGGGCTCGATCCCACAACGCCAGGATCACGCCCTGAGCCGAAGGCAGACGATTAACCGCTGTGCCACCCAGGCGGCCCAGGGAGGGCAGATTTTAATTACTCAAATATTCGTTGGGTGTCTACTGGATGTTAACCACTGAGGTCAACTGAGGTTGAACTGTGCATCCCTCACCTCCAAAATGGCAGCAGTAGGGGACGAGCCGAAGCAATGGTGTTCTGATGTTGTTGGTGCACAAGAGTTGTTAGAGATGGCTTCACAATGGCATGAGAATGGAGAGAATGGAGATATGGATCCTGCATAGTGGTGTCCCTTTGATACCAAGGAAAGAGACTGAACAAAATTGTTTCCTTCAATTAAGAGTGACAGTCATCCAAGGGAGCTCTTTCAAGTGTCTCTTTGAGCAGTTGGTTGAACAGGCTTCTTGGTGTAGACTAAGTCAAACCATTCAAGAAGACAATGGGCTATTGCTGAGGTGGTGGGACAGATGGGATGTAGAACTACTTTTACTTATTTTGCCTCAAAATGCTGAAGTCCTGTAAGAAGAAATAATAGCTAACGCTCATGGTATTTATATGTGGCAGGATTTGTTTCCAGCCTTTTATATACCTCTAATTTAAACTTCACACTCTTAGGTGGGCACTATTATTATTTTTCAGGCAGGTCAACTGGTATACAAAGAGCATGAGTACCTTGTCTAAATTCCTGCAGCTAGTAAAAGATAAAGCCAGGCAGTCAGGTTCCAGAAGCTGAGAGCTTTTAATCAGAAAATAGGGTTCCTTGGGATCAGGATTCCAGTGCCACAAACTGGAAGAAAGAAGCACAATATCTTAAAAGTTAGTTTCAGAGGATTTGGGTGATTTTGTTTGTTTGTACCTAGGAACCCAATCATATGGTATGGAGGCAGGGCACATGGTCATACTTAGTGAACAAACACATTTCCTAGAAATTAGCTCGGACTTTGGAAACTTTTCTGCCTTTGAAGCTCCTGTAGGTGGTTTTCTCTTCCAGAAAAATTCGCACTCTGGATTTTGCAAAGCAGAGCCCTGGAGCTCCCCTGGGAGAGTGGGAAGAAGTTTCCTCTTAAGCTGATTGAGTGAAAGCCCCAGCAAAGTGGCATTTTATAGAAGAGGCTCCATCAAAGCCAGTAAAGCTGAGCATAATTCCTTAAATGTATCTTTATGTAAACAGGGAGGACTCAACAAGATTTTAAAATAACACAGTTGAGTAAGTGAAACAATTGAAAATGTGCATCTCATTCAAATTGAATTCACCAACTGCAACAATATTATCTCATGAGGGAGATTTTGTGTCAAATGTTCAAAGCTGGCTTTAAGTCCTTAAGAGGTATCAAAATAATCAAAGTGTTTTCTTTGCTCTTAGGCATCTTGTGAAAGAATCATAAATGGTCGAGACGTTTATGTTGATCAGAAACCACAGTTGCAAAGTGAAAGGAAAGGGTGTTTCTGAGCATAAAACCAGGAGGGAGGAGACTCTGTCCGTTATTTTAGCTTCTGTCTATGAACTGCTGTGCTCTTTCTGCCCTGGATCCTTGACTCCAGGTTGCCGGAGGTTCTTTGGAGAGGAGTATGTCTTTAATGTGAGAAGAATCAGAATTGAGAAAGGGGTTCCCAAATCTGATTGATTATCATAATTACCTGGAATGCTTTTTTAAGGTACAGATTTCCAGGCTCCTCTCCCTGGACATTCTGACGCAACAGGTCCAGACTGGAATTCAGGAACATGAATTTTTACAAATCTCTCTCGATGGGCATCTATGTCCAAACAGGACTGGGAGCCACAATCTAGTGTATACATTTTACAAATGAGTAGACTGAGGCGTGGCTAGGATAATTAATGTATTCAATTCCTGCTTTTTTTCAAGTCTCTGAGTACATATGCTTTGGACAGCTAGGGATGAGTGTATGTGTGTGAGCTAAGCAGGCACATAGGGATGAGGACCTATCACCCGAAGATACTAAATATCAGGCTATTAATAATAATACTATTATTTTGAAATGGAGTCAGATGAGTAAAAATCTCTGTTGGAATCAAAATGTTAGTTTTGTGAAAATAGAATTATTTAGTACACAATCTCCTAGGAGAAGTAAAAAGCACCAAAATGAAATAAGAGACACTTCCCAAAGAGTTATTCATTAAATATTAAACTTACTTTGTCCAAGTCTTCCAATTATGTAGAAGAACCATGCCTTTCATCCTGGAAAGGACAGATGAGTAGTGAAGAATTGTCCTATTCACTGCTTCTCCCTTCCCCAATCTATTGTCTTCCCAAAATTCTGTTTGGATTTTGAGCTCCTGAGATCAGGGACTATATCTTATTCCTACTTATCTCCTGATAGTAATTATTTATAGAGCACTTATTTCATTTGCAAAACAATTCTATGACATAGGTACTGTTACAACCTCATTTCACACATGAGAAAATAGATAGGCAAATACCATCTGGTTTGTTTAGTGAGTACAGTGGAAGTACCTTCTCTGGCCTCGAATAGACAAGGAAGGGATTCAGGATGAGATGGGACTTTAGCTAAGGCTTGGAGGATGGGTACATATCAGGGGGAGGAATGATCTCTGGTGGAAGGAAGGGATGCCAACATGTTTGAGAAGGTGGGAAGGAACCAAGATGGCATGCTCGAGGGTCAAGTGCAGGATGATCTCCTCAGAGCAGGCTTGGGCAGAGAGGCAGTGGAAACTGCGGTTGGAAAGGCAATTTGGGGTGGACCCATGGATTGCCTTGAAATCTGGATAGAGAAGTTTAGCTTTGATTTTGTACACATGAGGACCTCTCCAAGATTTTTGAGCAGGGGAACAACATGCTGGAAAAGTGCTATTCTAGGACAATATGAGTGAGGGGAGATCTCAGGCACCAGAGCTTCAAGGCCCTGTTCAAATAAATAGGGACATTTGGAGGAAGCACCAGTTACAGAGGAGAGGAATAGCTGAGGTCATCTTTGCTTTGATTGGGTTGGGATGCCCAAGCCATGTGGGCATCCCTAGCAGGCAGTTGGAGCTCTGGGGCTGGAAATAAAGATGTGGAATGTGGATTTTTGAAGTTGGTAGTAAATGAATCTCTGAGTAGAAGAATGAGGAGCAGGAAGAACAGAGGGTCGGGACCAAAACTTGTGCACCTGACATGTTTGGGGATTAGGAAGACAAACCAGGGAAGCAAATAGTTAAGTGGAGTCTGGCATGTAATGAACTTTTTCATTTCATTAAAAAATACCACCATGTATATGAATAACTTTTAATGTGTTCATCTCTTATGTGTGTATTTATCCAGTGAGATTTTTTTTTTTCTCCTAACTGCCTGCAAGACATTCCCACCAAGCTATTTGCCCTCTGGAAATCTTGCCAGAACCTCAAACGTAATATTTCCCAAACTGAATTTGGCTTTTCATTTTCCAAACTTGTCTTGTGTTCTGTGTTCTTTATTTCTAGTGAAGGCATCCTGTCTTCTAGGCTCAAAACTCTTGACTTCCCTGTGTATTCCACTTGCTTCCAAGGACTAGAAGGTTAACCTCTTTGCGCTCCTTAAGCGCCCAGCCTCCTTTCTCACACCACTGTGCTTGACTTCCGGTACCCACGTCCTTTACCTGGGGATGTTTAACAACCTCTTAATTCATCCTCCCAAGTTTACACTCTCTTCCCTGTATTCCATCATACACACTGCTACCACCAGATTCATCTTTTGGCATCTGATCTTCTGACTCACCAGACCCTCTTAAAAACCTTGCACAGCTTCAATTTGCTGACAGCAGTGGTTTCATATGTGGTCCCCCAAATGAAATCTTATCCAGAAACTCCAGTATGTCAACTAGATAAAAGCAGGCTGTTCTGGTCACACAGGAGAGTATCCGGGATCATTGCCCGTTCTGTCTTCACAACACCCAGAAATCAGCAGAAGAGAATTTGAATAAGTGCCAACTTCCTGAGCCTCATCGTCATGGCCTTTTGAAATTTCCTCTCAACTTTTTTCCATCTTATTTCCCATTAGTGCCAACTATGTCCCCTACAGTTGAGTCCGAGGGAACTGTTATTTCCATATACTCCCATTGTGTCCTTCGCTCATCTGAATAAAATTCTCTTCTGTTTAGAGTGCCTTCCCTTCATCTGCATACGTCCAGCTCTTGTCTTTGAAGACCCACCTCAAAAGTGCCCTTAGTAGAGAGTTCCTCCCTGATCCATCCCCCTTACTTTTAAGTAATTTCTTTTCTCCTTAATCCATTATTGTCCATTATCTGGGTCTCTCTTACGCACACACCACTTTGTTTTTTATTAGAACAACTTAGTGTCTGTTTTATCTCTCCTTATAGACTGTAAAGTCCTGAAATTTGGATGATAGATTGATTTGCCCCCGTATTCTTCTTCAGGGGCTGGGACACACCTTGAGCTTGTGGTTCACAGTTATTTGTTGAATGAATACCTGCTCTGTCAGCATCTTGAAGGGAGGGAGGGAGGCTTCATCATTATCGTGCATTTCCCGTCATGCACAGTGCAGTTCTGGGCTTACTGCAGACCTCATATTGAGTCTCTAAAACTTGCAGGCATTATGTTTTACTTTGGAGCTATAATATGTATTCTTATCTTTTCAGATACTTTTTGCAAGCCATGATGGGAGACCTGGTGAAGAGCCACAGCAGGACAGTTTTTTCATCCAGCCAGGAGGTAAGGGGAACAGTATTAATGTTGCCATTTTGTTTATGGCACTCATAGGCTGAAAGAGGTAAGATGCCTTTCAGAGAATTAGAGGCAAAATCTTAAAATGCCTTTCTTTGTTATGCTTCTTCCATCCTAGGTCATCTTTCCAGTAAGTATTTCATGGCATGCTCCCTTTGAGGTCGTTTACTGCATGTCACTGTCTTTAGGGCAGACCTTCTGAAGAGGTCTGGAAAGAATCTAAACTAATGGCTTGGAACTTTTATAGTTATGCATCTCTAGCTAGGTGTATAAGTGGTTTGAGTTGAAAGAGCCTGGAGTTCTGTGGCAGTAAGCTTCTGGTAAGGGCAGTGGGAAGTCTGAAGGAATAAATTAAAGTACCAGATGCCCTTTATACTGCTCAACTTCTCAGCATGAGTCAGTCCCAACTTCCCAGCTTGGGTCACAAGTTTATCTTCTCTAAGGGCTGTGAAAGCAGCCACAGTGGCAGGGGATGATGGATGGAGTTGCTCTGAGGAAGGGTGTGCATGGAAGTTCTGTTGGGGTCTTGCAATTCCCCAGGAAGTTTCAAGAATTTCTTGAAGTCTAAATTCAATAAATGAAGAAAAAGGGAGGGAGGCTGAAACAATCCATTAGACTAAACTGTATACATTTCAGTACATATAGGAAAAATTTGATTGTGAGAGTGAAATAATAAGAGGAAAGGTTTTTGTGATTGCTACTCTTGAAAATTAAAAAGAGAGTATTATAATTATTTAATTTAAAGGTTTAATTAAATGCAAGGTACAGCTCCTCAGTTATATATCTTTCTTTAAATGGCTTAAATCTCTTAAAGCACATAGACTTAGACATATGCCTGTTCTCATCTGTTCCTCATCTCTCTTAAAGTTGGAGTTGCCCCAAGTTTTCCATTGATAAGAAAATCAGGTGTTTTTCCATAATAACTCATTATCCCTTGAAAATGGAAATAATGTACATACATCCTGAACTAATGATTGAATATTTTAGTGTCATTTCTTTGGTTATAATATTTACATAAATCATACGTTAAATGTTGGCCCATTCATAGACACTAAGAATGCTTAAAAAGACCTGGGAAATAAAATAACTGAATCTTGGTTTGAGGTGGAATTCAAAGATCTCTTAACACATAGAAGTTGTGCACTTCAGCTTCTTTGGCTTTTGACTCAGAGAAGGTGAAGGTGCAACAGACTTCGGTCATCCCGAATCCAGGTTCACCGGACACCAGCCACCTCCACCATGCTGCCTAAGTTTGTCCCCAATGAGACCCAAGCCATGTACCTGAGGCACACCAGTGGGGAAGTTGGAGCCACATCTGCCCTGGCCCCAAATATCGGTCCCCTGGGTCTGTCTCCAAACAAGGTTGGTGATGACATCACCAAGGCCACCAGTGATTGGAAGGGTCTGAGGATTACAGTGAAACCGACCATTCAGAACAGACAGGCCCATATTGAAGTGGTACCTTCTGCCTCTGCCCTGATTATCAAAGCCCTCAAGGAACTGCCAACAGACAGAAAGTAGCAGAAAGACATTAAGCACAGCAGAAATACCACTTTTGATGACATTGTCAACATTGATTGACAGATGTGGCACCAGTTTTTAGCTGGAGAACTCTCTGGAACCATTAAAGAGATCCTGGGGACTGCCTAATCTGTAGGCTGCAATGTTGGTGGCCACCACTCTCATGACATCATAAATGACATCAGTAATGGTACAGTGGAATGCCCAGCCAGTTAAGAACTACAAAGGAAAATATTTCAATAAAGAATCATTTGACAACCAAAAAAAAAAAATAATAAGTAATGTATTTCACATAGAATGAAATTACAGTATTTATCTTAAACACTGAATATGCAATATAAAACAGGACTTAAGGGCACTGTTTTAGAATTTTATTGCTTGGTTTAAATTCTAGCTTCTCCGCTAAGATAGCTATGTAACCTTGGTAAGTCACTTAGCTTCTCTGTACCTGAATTTCCTCATTTGAAAAATGGGAGTAAGTATAGAACTTGCCCATATTAGTCACCTTTTACTACAATAATGGTGTGTAACAGATAACTCTCTCCAAATCTCCGTGGCTTATAACCATAAATATTTTTTTCTCCTTCAGGGGTTTGTAAATCAACTGTGCAACTCTGTTCTAGGCTGACAGTTGGGTTCAGATCACCTCCACAGGTGTCAGGCTGAAAGAGCAGTGGTTCTCTAAGGGAGAATGTCGGGAGCACAAGAGAATGAGCCAAACCATTTAGCAATTTCAGTCAGACCCTCTGCTTGCATACATTCACATTTTAGTTGTCAAACAAGTCATATGGCCAAGTTCAACACTGAGGGGGTGGATAATAATACTTTTTCCCATGGAAAGAGGAAGGCAGAGTGAGGAGTTGTTGAACAATAATTCCTACCTCACTGTCTTAGGGCTGCTGTGAGTGATGACTGATATAAAATCGTATAGCTTTTAGCACATTTACTTGTTACATAGTAAAAGATCAATATGCGTTCCTTATTATTATTTCTTATAAAAATGGTGTCATAAATTTAGAGAGAGCAAAGAACAAAGGAACTTCTGGAAACTCATGCAGACCTTACTGAGATTCATGTTCCAACTTGTCCTGAGTCTCTGCTTTATTGCCCTACTTCTACTCCTGTTAGAACCTGAAAGACTGTTAGCAATATGAGAACAGAGAGAAGTTTCCATCTCTCTCTGCCTCATCTAGGCTGGTGTTCAGTTGACCACTGACTGCTACTTCCGTAATGGTCCAAAAGTGTCACAAAATCTGTTTTCTTGGAGCCTATGGTAGTGAGTTGTAAATCTTGGGAAGTGCATAACTTCTGTTAATTTCCTCCTTCCCTCCCTCTCCCCTTCCTTCCTTCCTTCCTTCCTTCCTTCCTTCCTTCCTTCCTTCCTTCCTCTTTCTATCTTTTCTGTTATTTAAAAAAAAACAAACAAAATAGGACTTTCATTAGGTGAATGGATTGGATTTCAGTACCTATTATAACCACGGACTCTTACAGTGAATTTGTCTTTGGGTCTTGGAAGCAGATATCGAGGCAGAGTTTGAGATGCAAGATGTTTATTAAGGTTAACACCTGTGGGGGCACCTGGCTGGCTTAGTCAGTACAGCATGT
Source organism: Ursus arctos (assembly GCF_023065955.2). Lineage (NCBI taxonomy): Eukaryota > Metazoa > Chordata > Mammalia > Carnivora > Ursidae > Ursus > Ursus arctos. Next base: position 35,088,602 of record NW_026622830.1, read on the forward strand.
AACTTTTGATATTGGGGTTGTGAGTTTGAGCCCCATGTTGCATGTGGAGTCCGCTTTAATACAAGGGGGAAAATGGTTAATGCCTGTGAAAACCAGGACTAGGGAATAAAACTGGGATAAAGTAAGTTACACCATGGTGCAGGTCTGACGAAGCCTCAGCCAACCAGGCATGAACTCTAGAGCTACAATAGCCTTCCAGAGCTCTCCTGAGTTGGGTCAAGATGACCGCTCCTTTGAATTTCTTCATAGATCAGTCATTTGATGTGGGCTGCCCCAAGAAAGTGTGTGGCTTAGGCTTGGGGACTGTGTGGCTGAGGCAGACCCTGAAGGGGCTGGTAGCTGGAGCCTGTGTGTAGAAGGCACATCTACAGGTGAATAGCTAGTCCTTCCTGAAGAGAGGTCTGTGTGGTGGATCTCCAAGTCAACCTAAAGAACCTAGCTCATTGTACTCATTTCATAAATGTTGATTATTATTATTATTGCTAGTTATCAGTAGTTACGTATATGTACAATTTTGCTATCTCAGCTCTTTTATTGCTTACCCTCACTGACCCCCCAATGGCGTATCCACCCCACCACACCCCCCAGCTTGGCATATGCTTTAAGAGAGAGTCATGATGGTAACAAGACCCTTTGGGCCATTGAGAATACTCTGGATCTTGTGTTCACTCTTGAGTTTCCAACTCAGCTCATCTAAGTTCAAGCAGGGAATGGAGGAGATTACTGCAGAGTTCCAGTGTGGATTTGTGTCCAAAGTTTATTAGGAATGATACCTCTAAGATATGCCTCTACCATTCCAGGCAGAAGAGACTTAAACTTAGAGACCTGGACTCATAATCTTATAGAACAATGGATTGTTGGAATAGAAGAAAAATACAAATCAATGTGTTCACCTTCCTCCTGTTACAGTTGAGGAAACTGATGCATAGAGAGCAATGACTTGTTCAAGTTCACCCAACTCTTTAGTAGCAAATACTCAGGCCAGTGGCTTTTCATGCAATCATATAGTGTTTAGATAGCACTGGGGCTTAAAAATTTGGGTCAGGGTTGGAGTTGGATAATTTGGTTCAAATCCTGACTTACACACTAATAAGCCATGTGATTATGGGCAAATAATTTAACCTCTATGAGTCTCAATTTCCTCATTTTTAAGAGGCCACTTCATAAGGTAGTTGTGAGCTTTAAATTAGAAGTGGATGAAAAGAGTTTAGCTGTTACAATGATGATTTCATTCACAGATCTGTATTCTGTTTTTAGGAAGACACAATAGGAAGCATGCCTGTTATTTATTACTACAATGATGCAGTGGGACAACACAAAACTTCAGTGGCATGCAAAATTAAACATTTATGGCTCACGCATCTAGGCTCAGCTGTTGGTAAGCCAAGCCACCTCTGCTGATCTTGGCTGGAGACTCACTCATATGCCTGTATGTCAGCTGGATGCTGGCTAATCTGGGATGACCTTTGCTGGGTCAGCTGCAAATACTCAGCTCTTCTCCTCCTGTCTTTCACCCTCCAGCAGGCTAGTTTGGGCTTGCTGGGTGATGGTAGAGCCTCAAGAAAGTAGGTGGAGATACTCAAGGCATTTTAAGGTTTAGGTTTGAAATTGGTACACCATTGTTTCACTTCTTTCTATCGGCTAAAACAAGTCATGAGGCCATTCCTAGAGTCAGAGGAGGACACTACAAAGTTTAGTGGTGTAACTAAAAGGGGCAGGGGAGGAGAAGACCACACTTCTTGATGAGAGGAGCACCACAGTCACATGGTAATGGGTGGCTATAGAAAGGAGTGGAGATCATTAAGGAAATCACTTTAGCTCTGGGAGACACTTTATAATAAGCCTCAAATTACCCCATTGGATACAGGGTCCATGATGACTCCATTCCATACTGAATTCTGCTTATGAAGGAAAACTCTTTATAGTGAGATTCCTTTATATGTGAGTAAAATAATCCTTCCCTCACCATTATCCAGGGCTGACATCCCACCTCAAAAGACCACTTCTTCGTCCTTTTGCTTCCTTCATTCTCAGCTCCATTGGAATACAGAGGCTTTGATCTGGAAATGACCATCACAATCTCCTTCATTTTATAGGTGAGGAACCTAGACTCCAGAGGGTTTTAGTAATTTGCCCGAGGCTATTCAATTACTTAGAAGAGATCCAAGACTGGCATCCACATGGTCTGATAATCAGATTCAGGTTCTCTACATTCTTCCATCCTGTCTAAGCTTTTCTGCCCAGATTCTCCTTAGATTTAAGAGTTTGAGGGAACATCAGAAGGAACTCATTGCCTGTCACTGCAACATTATCTTTTTGTTCCTTTAATTTGGACAGCTTTGGTTCTTTAAATCACTTATTATAAGGCACACGCTCCAGGAAGGGAGGATCATTCTATTTGATTGTAAACATCTTAATTATTAACTAATACTTCGCAGGGAATAATGAGGTGTGTGTGCGTATGTGTGTATATGCAGTAAAATAAGTTAAGGGGATTATGGGTAAAATAGAAGTTATAGTCAGAAAGAAGTTTCTATCTAAACTACAGTGCTTCCTTTTTTAAAAAAATAACGTTTATTTTGTTATATTAGTCACCATACAGTACATCCCCAGTTTTTGATGCAATGCTCCATGATTCATTATTTGCATATAACACCCAGTGCTCCATGCAATACGTGCCCTCCTTACTACCCATCACTGGCCTACCCCAATCCCACACCCCCCTCCCCTCTGAAGCCCTCAGTTTGTTTCCCAGAGTCCACAGTCTCTCATGGTTCATTCCCCCTTCTGTTTACCCCCCTTCATTCTTCCCTTCCTTCTCCTACCAAGCTTCCTATTTCTTATGTTCCATAAATGAGTGAAACCATATGATAATTGTCTTTCTCTGCTTGACTTATTTCACTTAGCATAATCTCCTCCAGTCCCGTCCATGTTGCTGCAAATGTTGGGTAATCGTTCTTTCTGATGGCTGAGTAATATTCCATTGTATATATGGACCACAGCTTCTTAAACTGTAGTGCTTCTTAAACTTTAAAGTACACATGAATTTCCTGGGAATCTTGTTAAAATGAGGATTGTAATCCAGTAGGTCTGAGGCAGGGCCTGAGATGCTGCATTTCTAGCAAGCTCCTAGTGATTGATACTGCTGGTTCAGGGCTCCCTGCATAGTAAAGATCTAAAATATTGCTTTCTAAAATATTGCTCCCTAATAGAACTTGATGGGAATATTCTATACCTATACCCTCCAACACCCTAGCCACTAGCCATGTGTGGTTATTCAGCACTTTCAATGCACCTACTGCAGCTGAGGACATTAATTTTGAATTCTGTTTAATTTTAATTAGGTAAATGTGGCTAGTGGCAAACATACTGGTCTAGAGAACAGGATCCATGTCCTATTTAGCTCTGAATCACTAGGACATAACCCAGGATATGGTGGTTCTCAATATATATTTATTGTCATGTGAAAAGAACATGTTGGTGAAGCAGGGGCCTGGAGTGGCATGGAAGATATTTCAGATCTGTTCCACTTCTTTTTTCCTAGGAACTGTATTTTGTTAGTATGGCATAGTGGATAAGACCACAGAGTCTAGAGCTCACCTGCCTGCGCTTGAATAGGGCTCTGTCATTTATTAACTTTATCATCTCAATCTCCTCTGCCTCAATTTCCTCATCTGTAAAATGGGAATAAATAGGGTGTTTCTTATAGGATTGTGTATATTCATGGAATGATTTAATATTTGTGAAGTTCTTATGCTCCTGGAGCATACCAAGTTCTCTCATGTACACATAGACTTACCAAGGCGGAACCCCACCTGAATAAAGCCCTTATGTACCTTTGCATTCTTTCCACCTCTCAGAAAAGCTGAGGAACTACTTGAGCTTCAAGTTCTTTGGGAGAGGGGTTTTTTCACGTTGCTGATGCTGCTTGGGACAACTCAACATTGTGGTGTTGTTAATCCAGAACCATTGAACCTAACCCCTCATCCCTAAATGGAGCCAATTCACCAAAGTGTCTGGTGTGAGGGGGAGAAGCAAAGTGCTAAAACAATGAGGTCAACCTTCCGACCAAACAGGGTAATGATAGCTGGCCCCACAGAAGATACGATTGCTAGGAAATTCTGCACCCATGTTTATACAAAACCAAGCAGGAAATGTTTGCCAATGGAATAAATAAAGGAGACTTCTGGTTATATAATGGTTCATTGTGCCCCAGTTTGAGGCTGTTTTGGAATTGTTGCTTGGTCTAGGTTTGAGTTTTGGAGCTCTGTCTCCCAGTCTCCTCTTTTGTTTGCTTGCTCTTGATACGTGGGGCGTCATTCTTCTCCAGCTCCCTAACAGCCTGAATTAAAGCTGGACCAGAGCATGGCTTCATTGCTTTGGCTGAAGACAGCACTCATGATCTACTTTGCTTCTGAAACTCTGACCTAGGAATAGATTTAGAATGAGGCAGGGGCGATGGGCTGGGGGTGATGGGGCTCAGGGTCAGTTGTCCCATGTGACTAGAGAAAGGACAAGCTCTAACATTACTACAAATATCTGTTTGTTGAGATCCTACTATGTGCCAAGCATTATGCTAGGCACAGTCTTAGGTTCCCACAACAAGCTCGCAAGGTAGGCAATTAATGATCCACCAGTGTGGAGTGGTTTTAAGTAACATGTTCTAGCTCAGAAGCAGGATGAGTTAACCCCTAGGTCTCTGCCTTTTCTCTCTGTTATACTGCCTTTCCTAGACTAGAAATTAAAGCAGATATTTCAAGTATGTTGCTTAAATGCTCCTGTGTAACCCAGGAAAACAAAGCGTATTCTCACCTGGGGGAAAAATATCAAGTTATAAAAAAATCAAAGAAAATCCTCATGATTCAACAAATTTTAATTTGTATGGACGAGCGAATTTATTATAGCATATTTTGAACTTCTCACTACCCTGAAAGGGAGTTAAATTCTCCTGACCCCACTATAAATTTTGCGAAAGCATTTGCTGAGTGCCTGTTGGATGCACTGGCTACATGTAAGTCATAGGAGGTAACTGCAGCAAAGTGCAAAGTCCTAACATGGTTCTGACAGACTGGGGAGTTTGGTGAAACCCATTTTACTGTCTTGGGCCTCAGTTTGCTTAAGCATAATGTGTTGGTGTTGAAGAGTCCTCTGAAATTCTAGGATATGGTGAATTAAGCCCTCGTAGAGTCAAACTCTTCCTTCTAGCCTCTTACCTCCTGGGGGGGGGGGCACTCCTACAGTTCATTCAGAAATTCTAGAAAAGTCAAGAAAACATACCCATGAGTCTGTTCCCCAACTGCCCTGAGGATCCAGTAAGACTCATGGAGAACTAGAGGGAAAAGCAGAAATGGAAGCTGTGGTGGTATCTGACATTTCCTGTGCATTTGCTACAACTCCAGAATGCTCTAAGTATGTTACTTGGACTGCATTTACTCACATAGTCTATGAGTCCAATGATTTAGAGCCATGTGTGAGGCATATGAGTGAATACAGAAGTTGAAAGGATGGACAAGTGTTTGTGAATGGAAGGGGAAGGAGGGCTTAAGTCTGGGTAGCTGGCTTTCTTTGTGATTTGAGGCTGTTTATTTGGCTATTAATTCTCTTGTCAACCTCATCTTCATATATAAAATGGTGACAATAAAGCCTACTTGGTAGTGTTGATGGGAAGATTAAGTGAAATAATGTAAAGATGTGGAGATCTGGGACAGTGGCAGGCTTATTCCAAGACATTCATACTCCCTAACCCTCATTACAATATTTTCCCATTTGTTTTTAGAACTTTGCTGTAGGAGTTGAAATTTAAAATATTGTTTTCAGTCAAGCAACTGTGGCTCAGATGACAAGCTTGTGTGTGTCTGGGGAACCTAGTCTCAGGATGTTCACACCTGCAGAGGGACCCTGCTGGTATACTGCCATTTTGCAGTGTGAAGTGCTACATTTGATGTCCCATAATTCCTACTGTAGACTTCTAGGTGTTTTTGAAGAAACTGGCTCTATTATCAGGGGTCACAGCAAAGAAAGTTCAGGAAGCCCTGGGGTGGGCAGCCCAGAAACATCAGGAGCTTAGCTCCCATTGCCTTTTTAAGAAGACATGCTTCTTATTGTAAATATTATACTCCAGCCTCCCAGCATAATCCCACATAATGTCATCTCTGGGAAAAGCTGATAAGTGGTGAGAACTTAAGGCCTTCCATCTGTTGGGAATCAGAGCTGGTAGACACACAGGAGTTTTCTTCTACCTTATACCATTGGACCTTCCCTTCATTCATTTTCTTTTTGCTTTCTGGTCCTGAGCTGGCCAAAGATGAGGGTTGGTATGCTGCTTCCTTCAGCCCTGCCCTATGTGGCATTTGTCTTGCAACTTTCCCATGCTTGTTTCAACAGGAAAAAAAAGCAAAGAGATTGACATATAGCTGCCCTGAGGCTAGATTGTCACTGAAATAGATTTCTCCAAATAAAAATAAGGGCCATTTTTGCTCGCAAGGGCTCTTGCAATGAAACACAGTTAATAAAAACTGCATGGGAAACTCACATTGCAGCTATAAAAAAATTAAAAAACAGAATTCTTAGCTAAAGTCAGCAGTGATTGTTGGCTCAGGGTAGGAATTAGGGAGGAAAACATTCTGAAACTCATCGAAAGTGAAGAGGGAAGATTTATTACCCTTTATCCATTTGTTTAACCCTTCAGAAGTAAATCTAGAGTCACGCTTGCTTAGAAAGTGATTAAGTCCTGAGTTTTTAAGAGCAGGACAAACCATTTCTCCTTGGAGATGAGCTGTTAAATAGAAAACAGGGCTACTTAACTTAAAAACAAAAACAAACAAAAACAAAACTCCAAAACAAAGAGTTGATAAAAATCATTGATGAAAACATTCCCAGCTTTATTCTTCCTCTGCCATCAGCCTTGTGTGGATGTATCAGATGTCTCTGAGGTCAAAGATAGTATATTATTCAGGGCTGAAGGGCAGGGACACCTCTCATCACTTTCTAATCCTCAAACCCCGACGTCGTCCTCTGGAATATCTCCTGGAATGCTGGAGAAATGGTTTGTTTCTAGAGCACTCCACCGAGCAGGGGTCTTCCTTTGAGGATGGAGCATCAGGATCCTTCCAGCCCCAGTGTGAGGTACCACTAGATCATCAGGAGATAGTGATCGATTATCTGAGAAATTCACCATCTTTCTGCATTCAGAAAGCCACTACCCTAATGGAGAACCTGGGGCCTCTATTAATTCCCACTGCATCTAAGACAAGTGGGCTTTTAGTTCGTGGTTGCTATGGGGGAATTTATAAGAATATTTAGAAGTGACTCAGGGTCCTTTCTTTCTCTGCCCTTCAAACCTATAAACTCTGGTCCCAATTTTCACAGGTTTTTGCTAATTAATGCCACCACTGTGGAAATGGGGGCTGTTCTGCAAACAAGCTGCAACAAATGGGATTTTTATTGCTGGTGGAAAAGTCTGGGGAATAATTAGCAGATCCATGGAGATCCCCTGACTCCGGGCATCTGTATGGTAATGGCCAACCCTGGAGATCACTCAGGGAAATGGGGTCGGACTTTCCACCTTAGGGCACATTTATATTGTCAGTTACAGCCTTCAAACTGCAGTTGGACAAATGTGGGAAAATATTTTGTGAAATGCTAGACAAATGAACCTGATGTTGACCAATCTCGACTAGGAAAACTGGCTCTGCTTTGCTACGTGCTGTACAGCAGCCAAGACTTGCAAATGAAATATTTTGATATCTCGTTAAACTTAAGTCCCCAGAGAGGCGCACACACACATACACATGGTTGACTAGGATCCCCCTTAAGGTGGCTGGCTGGAGAAGATTACAGAAATGACAGACTCATGAGGCCAGAAGAGATCCTGGAGGTCATCTGGTCCAGAGGTTCATAACCGAGGAATCCTTGGAAAGAATACAGGGGATCTGAGAACTTAGATGGGAAAACGATTACATTTTTGTTTTCACTCATCTTTAATTGAAATGTACTATTTCTTTCCATTTCAAATGTGAGCAATGAACCACAGGGGCATCACCTGAACCCATGATTTTGATGCAGTAGAAATCAAAGATGTCTTCAGATCACATTACAATGTTGCAGATTATCTCAAGATATCATTTATGGTTAACACTTTTTTGAAATTGTTAACTTAATGTTATTAAAGAAAAAATATATATTACTATATCACACATTTAAAATTATTTTGAATACTGTATTTTATGTAATTTGGTTTCTTATGATTATATGTATTTTTTTTACCACTTAAAAATATTATTTTAAGAAGAGGTCATAGGCATCATCAGATTATTAAAGAGGTCCACAATACAAGATTTAAGAATGCTTCCTTGCCCAATCTCTTCTACTTACAACTGAAAAAATGGATGCAATTTGGTGAGTGGCAAAGAGAAAGCCAGAACCCATGGTGCTATCTCTAGTCTGTTCCTACCATTCTAGCAGTCTTTACAGAAGTCTGCAGGAGAGGAGAGTACCCTTGCTAAAAACAGTACCCAACACTTCCTTAAAATCATGTTTTTAAGCATAGGAACCAAGGTTGATAAATAATTCTTGAGGCTAATCTTAACCAGGGAATGTGTTTTCAAATTCAAATATACTTTTTTTCTTTCAAGTTTAGAGTGTGGACATTGCCAAGTTAGGTACATGTCATTATTTGAAAAGATTAACACAGAGGAACAATGATGTAGGTTATATTTAAACAGTCCCACAGAATACATTATATGTTATTTTCTGCATTCCTAGCAGCAATTTTATGTTGTGAATATTTCAGGGGAATTAACATGAAAATTTTAATCTGTGAACACTCCATCGGTGAGCAATGGAAACAGGTGACAGGCCAATGTAGGTAGGAATGAGTATGGGTAATTTGGATTATCAACTTCATATGTTATCTAGAATGAGATGCATTAATGATACAGATATGTGTATGTGTCTCCACTTGGAGGAAAAATAAGAAGCACATTCATTTCAAGCAACCAATGGCTCTCACAAAAGTGTTATCTGATTCTACATCCCTGGTATGAACATGAAGTTGTAAGAAATTCAGATGAATTCTCACTCTCTCTCACAGTTTAGTTAGAGGCAGATTTTCTTCAAGCAATTGACCCTGACACTTTCTGGTTTTCTAAATCTCATAATTAATGGAATTATAAAACATTAGCAAGAAAATATACATGTAATATATATTATTGAATCCAGTAGTTCTCAGAACTTTAGATTTTCAATCATTATCTTTTCCCCCTTCTTTAGCAATTTATCAGATATGACATATATGTGAATATATTAATATTTTTTGGCTTTGTTTTTTATGTTTTAACTTTTCATTTTGGAATAATTTCAGACTTATAAAAGAGATACAAATATAACATAAATAATTTCCGTGTGCCTTCATTCAGACCCCCCAAATGTTAGTATCTCTTATAACCAACACAATGATCAGAATCAGTAAATTAACATTGATACTACCCCATTGTCTAAATGTAGACCTTATTTACATTTTACCAATTATCCCACTAATGTCCTTCTTCTGGTCCTGAATGTAAAGTAAGATTTTTTGTTGTATTTAGTTTTCATCCCCACTCATTCTCCTCTGAAACATTTCCTTAGTCTTTCTTTGCTTTTAGTGACCTTGAAATTTAAAGAGGTTTGGCTAATTATTTTGTACATGTTTCCTCAGTTTGGGTTTGTCTGATGTTTTCTTGTGATTCTATTCAGATTATGCACTTTTAGTGGGAATACCAAAGAAGTGATATTATGTCCTTCTCAGTACACTGTATCAGAATGGTGTTGAGATCTCATTACTGATGTTGTCAACTTTGATCATGTGGTTCGATTGGTGTCTATCAGGTTTCTCCACCATAAAGTCACAAATTTTCTTACTGTAATTGATAACTATTCTGTGGGGAGTTACTTTAAGACTATGGAAAAGTCCTGTTTCTCATCCTACTTTCACCTACTAATTTTAATTGATGATTCCTGCCTGTAACAACTCTTAGGTCTATACGAGAAGGAAGCAAGTTCATTCTAGAGAAATCCAAATTGTCCTTAATTAAACACGAGGTCCAAAATGCCCATTTCTAGAGATATAGATTGTTTTTCATAATTGTTCACTCGTTGCCTCACTGAATTCCTTTCTCTTGCTATTTACCCAAAGTTATAAATGCCATGAGAATGTGACAGTTACGAATGTGCACACAATGTAAATGTACTTGAAAGACAGGTGTGTTAATTCCTAAAGGTTCTTATTGGATTTCAAGTATTTAAAAACAGGAAAAGTGCAATGCGGATTCTTTTGTGCACAAATGTAATTTGATCACATCCCACGAGTACAGCAGAGCATTATCGTTTATGCCTTCAAGGCCATGGACACCTATTAAGTACACAATATTGAAGGAAACCCTCCCTGTTACCTACGTGCAAAAAACCATAAGTTTCAGGCTGCACCCTAGTACCCACCAAAGTGTGCTGGAGCCTCAAGGAGAGAGAAGGAGGATTGTGATTGGGGAATTTCTTGCATTAATATTTGGCCATCCACTTCAATTCTTTTCCTTTTTCCTTCCTTCCTTCCTTCCTTCCTTCCTTCCTTCCTTCCTTCCTTCCTTCCTTCCTTCCTTCCTTCCTTCCTATAAAGATTTTACTTATTTGAGAGACAGAGGTGGCAAGCATGAGTGGGGGTGGAGGGGCAGAGGGAGATGGAGAAGCAGACTCCCCACTGAGCGGGGAGCCCGATCCCGAGATCATGACCTGAGCTGAAGGCAGATGCTTAACCATCTGAGCCACCCAGATGCCCTGCTTCAATTATTTTTATAGAGAAAATCTAGATATATACAAGTAAGCAGATGAATAAACCTGCCTCAGAATTTCACTCACTGCTTTGGGATGAGATATAAGACTGAGATATATCTGGGCCTTCACCAAAGAGAGAAGGGTCTTGCCTACTTGTTCTTGGAATGCATGGGCCAGCTGGCAAAAAGACTCCACTACAGAACCATCCTTAAAAACGTGAATGACAATCAGCTTTCCACAAGACTGATTTTCCTCAGGGCCAACTCTTTGAAAAGTATGGATGTACAAAATAGAAATGGTAAAGACAGGATCATTTTTCTTTTTCAAGATGTCAAACAAACCAATTTCATAAACCTAATGAGATTATTTAGTTTCACCCTCACTTCATCAGAAGCCATTCCTGTTCGTAAGTCCTTCCATTCTTAGAAAACTCAAGTGGTGGAAATGTAACACCTCTCTCATCTCTCACCAGTTGTTACTGTCAAATTTCCTTCCTGATGTCTATCTGGGGAACTGCATCAATAAAAACTCCATCTTTTAAAATCCCACCACAATAGTGGGTACCAAAGCTTATTTCTTGACCTGCCCTTACCAACATGGTAATAAGAGCTTTGGATGAAGATTTGAGAGTATGGTTATTAAATGCGTTGTGGATGCAATGCTGAGAGAGAACACAATTTCTCAGAGACAGCCTTACTCTGACTTTAAGAGTGACTTAACATCCGAAAGGTCGTGACAACTGAGTTTGGGCCAAAACTAACAAGTTGAAATTAACAGGAGTATATATGTAAGATTGTTCACTTCAATCAGAAATGATCAGCCAGCATAAATACAGACCAAAGGGGAAGAAAATGGACAAAAACAAAATAAAACAAAACAAAACTTTGGTTGGGAGGTTTCACTCCAAATAAACCCATACTAGAAACGTGGAGTGGCTAGAAATGTAGCTTTTCCCACAAGGGAAAAGGAAGAGGAGTCCTTGAATGAGAACCTAGTGGCCTGGAAGTGAAGATCTTGACCAGATGTTGGGGGGCCTTGGGCTCAGTACTTAGTGGGTGGATGAGAGGCTGTCAGCATCTGAATTCTTGAAGAAACCCACTGGGCAGATGTTTTCTTGGTCAATGGAATTGTGTGACTGTATAAAAAGTATGACTTTTTACTTCCTACATTATAAAGTATGACGTTTTACTTCAAAACCTGCTGCCTTTTTTCCCCTTATGACAATCTTTCAGAAACAAATTTTAAGATAAAATAATAACAAGGACAAAAACAAGTAGAGAAAAAGAGAAAGAGAGGGAAACAAAATTTGAAGAGGGTTCTGAAAAAAAGTAACTGACAAGTTTGGCCCAAAGAACAAATAGCTTATGTACGTGGAAATTACACTCGTATAATGGAAAAAACACCTCGGAGGTTTTGGGTATGGGAAATTTAATTGAATGCTGTTAAAATAGAGAGATACATATAATATTTTTCATCAAATCAACACTTGCAAATATTCTTTTAAAAAAAATTTTTTTTTATTACGTTAGGATTCTTTTGAATCCTAATCTGTTGTCAGTGCCAAAGAAATGATGACTGTTTTTGAGAAAAACAGAATCTAAATATAAGATCAATTTATGGGCTTTGTTTGTTTTTGCATTTTGCCTGCCTTTTTTGCTCTTGACCCAGGTCCACAAAATATTTAACTACAAGAATGAAGAACAAGAAATGAGTGGAAGAGATGTGAGTTGAGAGGTTATCAGGAAGATTTTCTGCAGAACATGAAAGAGCGCATTTCCTGGATCCTGAGCCCCATGCTCTCCTATTTTGCTTCCTTGTCAATACCCTGCTTTTCATTAAGGCCATCCAAAGAAACCCATGCAAACTTAGGAAGAAAAATCATGTCTGAAGATGTGCTCACAATACAATAGACAACAGAGGGGTAACTGTTAAGAACGGAGCCTTCCAGTGAGTAAGCAGATACAAGTATCTGCAAATGAGGTGTTTAAATAGAAAGAGGTTGCCTGGTTTTTAATGATGTTTGATTTTTGTTTTGAAGGCCCCGAAGAGTTAAGTATGTGTCAGGACATTATCTTTGCTATGCCCCAGTCCCCGCAACAGGCAAAGCTGTGAAGCCACTTAGAACCAGCACATAAACTGCTTCTAACTGATCAGAAACCTCCTGAGTTTTCCGCTTCAGCTCACTGTGTGCCTTTAAGCAACAAAGATTTAAAAGTCCTGAGATTATAGGACCATAAAAATACACATTTACATGTGGTCACATGCAAGGTTTAAGACTGGGAATGAACCACAATGGGAATGCTTTATACAAGGACCAAAATACAAGTTCAATTAATGACACAGCAGCTCTAAGAGGAACACGAAGAAAAACACCCATACTGGAGTCTCTTATGAGGCCTGGATGTGTGTTCTGGAGCTGCAAGGATGCATGGTTGTTAGCCCTTGCTCTTTTCCATAAGTTCCTTCTGGGGCTTTCTGCAGCCATATAAAATGCAGCTAGTAAAACAGGTTTCCGTGGGAGGGAGACTTGGGAGTGCCTGAATTTCCTTCTTTTTTTGCTGAACAATTAAGCAACAAAGGCAGTCTGGGAAAATAGAAGATGTTTCAGAGCTGGCCATGCGTTCTGCACATGCCAGGGAAGGGGGTTTTGTAGCCTTTTGACTCCTAATCCTGCATTTACTTGTTGGCTACGTAGAATTCATTTATTTGGTCTTACAGAGTGTAGGCTTTCTTCTCTCTGTTAAGTTCCTCTTCTTTCTCTTTCCCAAAGAGAATGGCAAGCTTATCCCAGATGGTTGAAGGCAGCTTGGGGATCTCCTATTGTTTGATTAGAAGAAATGATCTTAGTTTAATGAACAAAGTATTCAGTTAATCCAAAATGAAGGGATATTTTAGTGTTTACTCTGGGCCAGGCCTCGTGCTAGGACAAGGACACCTGGAGAACACTATATTCAAAGATATAGACACATAAAAAGGCAACTATGGTCAGCATAATGTCCAAAAAATGGACATGGGGTTAAAACAAGAAAAGCCATTAAGAGGACCAGGATCTTATTCTCATGTGGGGTTTGACAAAGATTTCCTGAGGAAATTTAAACTGAGGCCTAGGGAATAAGAGGAAGTTTGTCAGGTATCAAGGGGCAGGAGAGTGCTTTCTAGGCAGAGGGGCAGTGTGGGTGAAGGCCTGCATATGGCTGAGCACTCAGGGTGTACAAAGAACTAAAAGAAAGTTGGTATGATTAGCACATGGACTGGTGAGGAATGAGTCACACAAAGTAGTCAGAGGCCAGACTCCTCAGGTCATTTCTGGCAGTGTTAGTGGTATGGACTCTTACCCCAAGAGCAAGAGACAAGGCCTCAGTGGTTTTTGCAGGGTGAGGTGGTGGAGGAACCTCTACTTCCCCTGATATCAACCATCAGCATGTGTTCCCATGATATCCCAGTGGGCTGCGTGGACCCATCATGCAGTACCAACTATGAATTATCATGACGTTTCACATGTCTATTTTGTTTCTTGGAACTGTACCCACTTGGGGGTTAATACATTGTTAGGTAAAATAATTTAACTTATCTCCAAGTAAAGAATGAAAAGGGGCTCACTTGTTCTGTTAATGTTGGGATTGGGGGAATAATTTCATGTCTACCTTATCCTTACCTTCCGAGCTAGACTTTGTCTCAGAGTCTGAAAGAGTTGTCTCAGAGGAAACCAACAAAAGTATTCGTGGATTTAGCCATACTAATGGCAGGAAAAATCATCCAGCAATTCATGTTCCTTGACCTTTCAGAAGCCCATTATCCAGGCCCTCCATGTTCCAAGGGGTCTTTTTCCTTCTCAACACATTTCTGTGGAGGAGCAAATGTTTGATAAAATGCTCACTACATATTAATGCATCAAGCAAACACAAACACTTTCTGACTCAGGGCAAAATTAGAGTTGTGAAATCTCAAGTATCAGCAGGCATGGGTGTGTTTGGGAGAGGGGAAGGCCCTCCTCAGGTCACATGACCCAGATAGAAGCAATACTGGACGTTAGAGGAAGCAGATTGGGTTTCATGCTGGACCTTATGAATTATGTGCTGTGTGACTCTGAGCTTTGTGGGGATTAAGTCAAATCAAAATAAATAATGCGTGCAATGTGTTTAGCACACTGCCCAGCAGGTAATGGCAGGGAGTAAGTACTGGCTATTATTATGAGCTATGGAGTACAGGCCACTCAGTTGTAAAACTACAACTGCCTAGAGTTGCTGTGTAGGGGAGGGGATGTAAGTTGCACAAGCAATGTCACAGGAGGCAGAAGGGAAGCCCATGTTTAGCTTGTCCCCAAGGTCAGATGGCATGAAATGGACCAGAAGGACCAGGTGAGAGAGAGAGCTTATGATGGCTCCTGTTCTTGTCCTAAGTCCACATTTATTTAGAACAGCCTCTACCTGACTACTGCAGAAAGTTCTGGTGTGAAGCCAGTAAGCAATAGCCCTTCAGCTTGTTGCTTTCACAGGACTTCTTTCTTTCCTGGTGTTCCATAGGTTCCCAGAGCATTTTATAAATTGAAAAGGCTGTATGAGGTAACGTATTACTATTACCATGCACCAACTGGTGAAGTGGTCCCTATAGATGGGACATATTGGGCACAACCCAGGCTCCTCCTTCCCCACTCCTTCCCATTTTGAAGCCCATATTTATATTTATCAACAGTCCCCGGATCTGGAGTTCAGTCTTCTCCTATTTCTTCTACTTGTTTTCTGCCACTATCCCAAATTTCATTAAGGCTATCCTGGGAGACTCAAGCAATGGTGGGAAGAAAATGCAGTTCTGAAGTCAAAATGTGGGATGATGGAGAAACAGGATCCTATTATAGAAAGTCAATTTAAATGTACCATGGGGGAGGGGGCAGAATCATTGAGCATGAAAGTGAGTTCCATGTGCATTTGATAACAAGGATGCTAGGATGCTGGGGGTGCCTGGATGTCTCAGGTGGTTAAGCATCCAACTCTGTTTCATCCTAGGTTGTGATCTCACTGACATGGGATCGAGCCCCCTATCAGGCTCTGCGCTCAACACGGAGTCTGCTTCAGATTTTCTCTCCTTCTCCCTCCTGTTCACTCTCTCCCTCAAATGAATAAAATCTTAAAAAAAAAAAAAGATAACAAGGATGCTGTCCAGTGGTTCATTACATGTCCATGGCCCTCATGTTTTTCCTGGAGACTTTGTGATGCTCCCTCAATTCTCCTTGTATTCATTTCTTGTCTTTCATTCTTGGATTTGAATACTTTGTGTATATGAGACAGAAGTAAAAATGTGAGGAGGTGTTGCCAGAATGATAAAAACAGAGAGGAGAAGATTCTGACTGTTGGCAAGGATGTGGGACACTGATTGTGGGGGTATAAATGGATACAAACACTTGGGGAAATCCTTGGTTGTACCTACTAAAACTGAACATAAGCCATTCTGGGGCTCAGGAGCTCTACTTTTCATGATGTATTCAATAGAAGGGGGTAAAAGACATGTGGCCAGATGCTCAAATACCTTCAAACTGGAATTCCCCAAATGCCCACCAGCAATAGAATGGATAAATCAATTGTGGAATCACAAAATGGGTTACTCTACAGCAATGAGGGTAAATGAGCCAATCTTAAATTACAGCCATCAGTATAGTGTTGGACAAAGAAGCCAGATATGAGAGATAAAACAGTGTATGATTTTAGGTATATAAAGTATAAAAACAGGCCCCACTCATCTGTGCTGTTAGAAGTCAGGCTAGTGGTTACTTTTGGAACACAAGGGACCATAAGAAAGCATGGCTGGGATCTTCTTGGGGGCAGGTCCTATTCTATTTCCTTAGTCTGGGAGCTGATTGCCAGGGTGTATTCACTTTGTGAAAATTCATTGAGCTGTATGCCTAAGTATATTTTCAGTATATCATATTTCAGTTCAAAGTTTAAAAGTTGGCAAGATTATTATTTCTACCACCTTCATAGCCCTAAATACCATTAGCAATTTTTTTGCATAACAAAGCTGGCCAGCTGAGCTAACCAGCTCCACACAATCCCTCCAGTCCTTAAATGTATACTTCTTACTGCAAAGAATGCTTTCAGGATGGTATAGTCAATATCTTCATCTAAAAGCAGAAGCTACTGGTGGGAATGCAAGCTCGTACAGCCACTTTGGAAATCAGTGTGGAGGTCCCTTAAAAAGTTAAAAATTGAGCTACCCTATGATCCAGCAATTGCACTACTGGGTATTTACCCCAAAGATACAGACATAGTGAAGAGAAGGGCCATATGCACCCCAATGTTCATAGCAGCATTGTCCACAATAGCTAAACTGTGGAAGGGGCCGAGATGCCCTTCAACAGATGACTGGATTAAGAAGATGTGGTCCATACGTGCAATGGAATATTACTCAGCCATCAGAAAGAACGATTATACAACATTTGCAGCAACATGGACGGGACTGGAGGAAATTATGCTAAGTGAAATAAGTCAAGCAGAGAAAGACAATTATCATATGGTTTCACTCATTTATGGAAGATAAGAAATAGCAGGAAGATCGGTGGGAGAAGGAAGGGAAAAATGAAGGGGGGGTAAACAGAAGGGGGAATGACCCATGAGAGACTGTGGACTCTGGGAAACAAACTGAGGGCTTCAGAGTGTGGGATTGGGATAGGCCAGTGATGGGTATTAAGGAGGGCACATATCACATGGTGCACTGGGTGTTATATGCAAATAATGAATCATGGAACATTGCATCAAAAACTGGGGATGTACTGTATGGTGACTAACATAACATAATAAAAACTTATTTAAAAAATAAATAAATAAAAGCAGAAGCTACAAACATCACGCACATAGTCGCTGGATCTCGCATATAGCCACAGTTCCTGGCATAGGCAGAAACTCTGAAGGGTGGCAATCCTGAACCCCTGATTCAATTTGGAATCTGGGGAGATAGGGGCTGGAAACAAACAATTGCTGAATGCCTGTTATGTGCCAGGCATTGCTCAGAAATTCATAAGCTGTTATATAAGTCATTTTATTTAATCCCCTATCAACCCTGTGGGGTAAAAATGATTTCCCCTGTTGTCCTGATGAGGTGAGAGAGCAACATCAAGGAGCAGTAGGAAACACACTGATGTTGGAACCCAGGCCTGCTTACTTCCAAAGTTTATTTTATGAGAGTGCACTGCCTCCCAATTAGGTAGAAAACGACTCAAGTTGTACTTTAATTTCTCTAAACATAGCGGTTTCCTTCTGAGGTAGGAATCATCTGCTCAGCTGGTTTTAGAGTACCATTTTCCTTGTTGAGTTGACTTAGCGGTAAAATAATTTTGAATGAAGTGGGCAGAGGGATCCGGAGAATAGCAGGGAAGTCTCAGAGGACCTTGTGATTTTGGGCTCTCACTGTGGGAGCTGTTATGCTTTGCAGTAATTGCATATTGAATAAATAATTCCAATTTCCATGGAGTGGGAAGTCTGAACCCTCCAACTTTTAATACTTATTGACTTATTTTATATGGTTTATCAGTTTAACAACCAAAACACATTTTCCTCTTGGTCAAGAGTTTCCCAGGAGTGTAATAAAAAAAGTGGTAGAGGCAAATTTGTTAATATCTACTTTCACCTCTGCTGAAAGGAAAATAATAAAAAGTCCAGGTACTGGCCAAAAATAACTTTTACTAAAATAGGCCCAGAAGCCCAGCTCTGGTCCTCACAACCAAGATATGATGTGGTCTGCCTTCTTTGTAAATTAGAACTTGGTTGGCCTAATGCCTCTGAGAGCTACCCCAAGAAAGCCATGGGAAGGACACATGGCAAAAGATCCAATATATGTGGTTCTAAGCATTATTCTAGACACCTGCAAATTAGATACCACTACTCATAATTTAGACAAAGAAATTGAGGTTACAGAGGTCAAGAAACTTGCTTAGTGCCACAGAAATAATAAGTGGCAGAATCAAAGTGTAGATCTATCTCATAGATTGGCAAATATTTTTCTGTAAAGGGCCAGATAACAAATTTTTCAGCTTTGTGGTCCATACAGTCTTCACTGAAACTGCTCACCTCTTCTGTTGTAGTGTGAAGGCAGTCACAGACAATATATAAGCAAGCATGTGTTTTCCAATAAAACTTTATTTATGGACATTGACATTTGGGTTTCATAAAATTTTCATGTGTCTCAAACTATTATACGTCTTTGCATTTTTTTCAATGATTTAATAATCTAAAGACCGTTTTTAGCCTGCAGGTGTACACAAACAGGTGGTGAGCCAGATTTGGCTCAGAGGCCACAGTTAACTGACCCCTGTTTTATCTGATTCCAAAGCTCAGGCAAGCTGTTTTGAGTTAGCAGATTGTTTTATCTAAAGTTCCTTGGAATCAAGACCTCCCTGCCAAGCAAGACTTGGCTTTATGCTCAAAATGCTTTGACTATTGGAACCTTTGGCACATAGTGGAGGGATGGTGAGTGTGTGTGTGTGTGTGTGTGTGTGTGTAGAGCCAGAGAGAGTCAAAGAGAGGAGGCACAAAGAGCAGACAGCAAAAACCATTAACTAAATGTTTTCTCTTCTACCAACTGAGAGATATTGACCTTTCCCTTTCCAAAATCTAGGATGACTTGCTACCTGTTTTCTAAAATAGAAGGGAATTAGTGTAATATCAGCATTAGAATTTACTGTATTGTGATGAGTCAGGAGAATTTTGCCAACTGTTAGGCCTCTGGTAGGTGGAATCCAATGGTCATCTAACTTGGAATATTATGAATGTTGACATGGGGTCTTGAGTGGTCACAGGAAGGTTTTCAGATGTTGTCTACTGAGGTTTGTAGATGGCATCTGCTGTGGTCCTCCATGTTATCTACTGCTTCATTAGGTTCTGGGGAATGTCAATTCATGTACCCAGGAGACACAGCTGTGTTTCTAGCTAAAGCAGGAAGAATCTTGGCATGATTCACCCAGGGCAGGAAGGTCCCACTGGAGAACTGTACATGAAGACGGGAGAGAAATGACTGACACCATGAAGTGTTAAACTGGAAGAAATTCTTAGGCAAACCAAAGTCATGAGAAAATGGATACCCAGATGTTAACCATTTAGTGCTGAAGCCACAGCTGGTATTTGTACAAATACTGATTTTTCTTCCCTTTATCTAGTAATTGAGGCCTGTTTAAGATTGTTGAGGCTTTAAGCTTAGTTTCCCCATACAGAATTCAAAATAACAATTCTAAGCCTGAAATAAATGAAGTCCAAAAGAGTTCTAGTTTCCCTCACTATGACTATTCCTGACACTACAGAATAATGCAAATCAAATTCAAAAAATGAACATTTTGCTAGTGCTGTAAGCAAGTGGATGATCTTCCCAGCCCTTTCCCGAATCCTCTAGATTAATTTTTGGTGACATTGCTAGGGAACTCCCATGAAATCTTGTGGGTCCAT
Organism: Ursus arctos; assembly: GCF_023065955.2. Classification (NCBI taxonomy): domain Eukaryota; kingdom Metazoa; phylum Chordata; class Mammalia; order Carnivora; family Ursidae; genus Ursus; species Ursus arctos. The sequence continues at coordinate 35,108,833 of NW_026622830.1, forward strand.
GGAAACTATACATAAGTCTCCAACATATTATGTAGATCACAGAAGTCCTATCATGTGAAAATGTTCTGTTCCAAAAGTTCCTTGGAACTTTGGACGCATTTTTCTTGTAGAACAGTGTTCCAAGGGATGGTTATCTTCCCAAGCCATCATAAAAGCTTATTGGATTCCCCTAGTGGCTTAGCTGGAATGAAAATGCTCAGAGGCTGCTAAGGCCCAAACCTTCGAGAGACAGCTCGATGGATTGGGAAACTGGTAGAGGCTCTGCCATATCCTGTCCTCCTCCTTTTGGGAGAATTTGGCAGCCCTTGAGTAGTAAGGGAGGAGTGCCTGTGGGAGTGGGGGTTTGGTGTGGAAGCTAAGGTCTCCTTTGGAAACAACGGAGGAAGGCTCCATGTTAAAGGGGAAAGGAGGAGACAGGAAACCTCCATTAAATTGTTTATAAGTTGAATTGTTTCTGAGGCCGGAACTGACAACTGTGTTTTTACAAAGTAAAAAAGGATGCACTGAGCTCCAGAGCCATCATGCAGGCATATACAATACTTAAGATCAGAGTGCAGTTCTCTTTCTACAGGTAGATTTCAAAAAAACTGAGCATTGGGACAGCATATAAATTCTTTCAATTTGAAGATTATTGAGGGTTATTGTTGATGCCATCTGAACAGGATTATGATATTCATAGACTGTGGAGTGGTTCAGATTACTGCCTAAGCAAGCAATTATTTTGTTTCTGCTTCTCCACTTAGACAAGGGAAAATGTTTTGCATTCTATCAGCTGGGCTTTTATTGTTTTTCATGTTAGGACAAATGTTCTTTGAGAGGTGGGGTCTTGTTTGAGGAAATGTCAAGCTGTCCAGTTTAGATTTATTGGTGATTGTAGCAGGTGCCAAATGTTTCAAGAAGCTGGTGTATGCATTTTTTTCCCTTCTCCCTTGGAAGATTTTTCTGGACTCAGGATATGTTCTCTGCAGGAAGAAAGCAAATGTTGTTACACTTAAAACAGTGTACAACAGAAAAACCTAAAGAAGGCTTGTAGTGGATGGATTTACATCATCTTAAAGGTATTTTATGCACCAAGTTCCAAAGTTAGGGAAGGCAACTAAACAAGGAACTGTCATTTAAGGCACAGGCTTGTGGTAAATGGTGTCTGGGTGGGCCAAAGAGGCATGATTTATGGGGGTATCAGAAGTCTTGCTGGCTCTAAAATATTTGCTCTCCAATGTTCAGAAATTCCCATCTTTGGCATAGTCCTCAGAGAAGCACTAATTTAGCTCAGCTTCCCCACTAAGTGCCCCACAAGCAGGTCAAATTCGATGTGAGCCTCTTGGCAGGGAATGCTTTGGAGGATTATGTTTTATCTTAAAAATTGCTAGGAATTTTGCATCTTCTCCATAGTATATCCATGTTTTACTTAATTTAAAAATGTCATGCATCCTCAAATCTTTGAGTAAAGCTGATGTTCCAGGAGGATGGACCGTGTTTATCCTGCATCCCTGAATACTCCCCTGGACCACCGTCTTGTCTCCTTAGTAGGAGGTAGATCCTATTTTGTGAAACAAGGACTTCAGTCATTGTCCAGTTGGTGGTCCAGCCATTGTCCTTTGAAATATACAAATTCTCCCTTGGAACAGTGATGTGTGAGTTCGTTTTTACAAGGAGGAGGTCATTTGTCAGAGGAGTTTGTTGTCACTTTGGAAAACAGTACTCAGGCCTCTGAGGGGTTAGAAACTGGGAAATCTTTGGTGGGGAAGGGGGAGTCTTGAAAATATGCAATGTTATCCTGTGAAGGTAAGCTTGAGGGGAGATACGGGGAATCTGGGTTGGAGGAGGAGGAGTGTAGTGGGGCTGAGGAAGAAGCTGAAGAAAAAAAAAGAGGATGGAGTTGTAAGTGTCAGATTTTGCTAGAGCTTTTCTTTTCTTTTTTTTTTTTCTTTTCTTTTCTTTTCGTTTCTTTTCTTTTCAAGATTTATTTATTTATTTATTTGAGAGAGAGAGAGAGAGAGTGTGTGTGTGGAAACACGGGGAGGGGCAAAGGGAGAGGGAAAGAGAGAATCCCAAGCAGACTCCCTGATGAGCAAGGAGCCGGATACAGGACTCGATCTCACAACACTGAGATCATGACCTGAGCTGAAACCAGATGGAGCTCAACCAATGGAGCCACCCAGGTGCCCCTGTCAAAGGTTTTCTTAATGGCTTTCCACATTTCCAAATCTATCCCCATCCTCAATCCTATTCCTCCACCCCAACTCTAATGCTTGTATTCCAATGGCAGCATCAGTGCCTGGAGACTCAAGGTAACAGATCCATAATGCTACTTCACGTGTGAGCAACCCCTCCCACTCCTTCTTCCTGCTGCACAACCTGCTTGCTGGTTCCTATGCACCTTTCTGGCTTCATCTCTCACACCATCGACTATCTGCCGTACTGCTCCAGCCAGAGCCTGAGGAGTCTTTATTTTTTCCTTTCTCCCCAACCTCCCATCCAACTAATCATGAAGTCTAACCAAGTAACCTTGGAAACAGTCTTTTATTTTCTGTAGAAATTACAGTTTCTCTAGGAAACACTCAAATGGCTGAATGGCAGAGTTTCATGAAGAGTCCTCCCTACAGAATAGGGATGAGGAAGCTAAGAAAGAACATGGAAAGATGTAGGGTTAACTATGGGATGCTGTGAACATCCTAGGAAATAAGGGGCAAGGTAGCAGTGGAATTCTCAAAAGTACTTTATATGTAAGCTTGGAACCATGGAAGAAGGGCCACCCAATGGGAGCTGAAATAACAATGCAGCCACTGCCAGAACTGTGGTGAGTCTGGGGGGAGCAGGGGAAATAAGTGTTCTGCCCACTTTCCCTCTTTCCATCCTCTCATCTTCTACCAGTGCTTCTTGTTGGTAAAGACCAACTCAAAATCAGAGGGCACAGGAGTTTAGTACTATGAACCATAGGGGTCAGGCTCCTGGGGCACAGAAAGGGCTAAGATGGGAACAAAAGGGACCTGGTGGGGTAAGCAACAAGTAGACAATGACCAGCCCGGATTCATCTTCTCCCTTCAATACTTGAAAACTCAGCCTTAGTTGAAGACCATTATCTCTTTCCTGGATGGCTGGAAAAACTCTTCCCAATTGTCCTAGTTGTCCCCAGTTTGTGATCTAATGTAATTTCAAAAACCAACATTTCTTAATAATTTTAATGCCAACAGATGGTATTCATGTGTAAGATGCATCTGGGGAGGGCACCCATAGCTAGCCCAGTACCTGATGGCTGTGGCTCTTTTCTTATATGCTCCCACCCAAGAGAACACATGGAACCGTGTATAGGACTGATATCACACAATGATTATGAAATTATCTGTATTTCATTAAAAAGTCACTGGCAAACTGGTTTTAAAAAATTTTTGAAAACAGATTCCTTGGAGCCTGTTAGGCCTAACAGTTAGGTGGGCCTAACAGATATTGATAGTGGGTGCTCCATAGATATTTATTGAAAGGATGAGTGTTATTTGTGACACACACACACACACACACACACACACACACACACACACTAGTGGATCTTTACACATCAATGTTTCAAATACAACTAGACATCTGTAATTAGATCTTCTGTCCTAAAATGAATTTCTATGTATCTGATCTTATCACTCTACTACTTACACACTCTTCTTGGCCTCCCATTCCCAAGAAGTTCTTAATATGGTGGAAAGATCTCTTCACTGACCCACCCCACATCATCACCCTGATCTCACAGGTATCTTCAACCACCTCTCCCAAGAGCATTTGTTCCCCATCTGTATTGAGCTCCTTATCAGTCCTAGAAGATATACTTAAAGCAGATGATCTCTGTGCCAACACATATTCCCTTGACATATAATATTGTTATGCATGCTGACCCAAATTCCAACTGCCAGCACCTGACACTCTCTGCCCAAGGGCTTCTCTAACCACCAGAACCCACTTTGCCCATGCATGGGGAAGACTTGAAGCGCCAGGAAGTTCATGGCCCCTGGAAACATTTCTAACCAATGACTTTCAATAACGGGGAAAGGAACACTGCACAGCAAGAGAAGGAATCAAGATGGGTTTTTGCAAATTGAAATACAGGGTTAAAGGGTATGTGAATTTAAAAAATTGGGAGCTACCACCAAATTGATCTCTCAAAATTGTATCTCAATTTATATTCCCAGCACTGACAATAATTGAAAAGTCCTCTCTTTCCACAATCTTTAGACACTTGATATTAACAGTATTGTAAATTTTGTCTCACCTGATAGCTAAAAAAGGTATCTCACTGCTCTAGTTTGATTTCCCTAATCCCTGGCCATAATTCAGTTGGGTTGCTCTTTTCTTATTATTTGTGTCAGCTATTTATATATTAAGGAGATTAGTGTGCTTCTTAAGGGTGGGGACCTCACTGTAATCCATCATGACACTTATTACAAAGTGAAAATTAATAATTATTTCTCATGTGAATGAATAAACGAATGAGTGACAGAGAGAGTGAGTAAATGAATGAGTTAATAATTGTGTTTTTCTTGTTTAGTACTAGTACCGGACAGAGAATGAAATGTCCCTTTTCCAGTATATTTTTCTTTTTCTTTTTTTTTTTTTTTTTAGATTTTATTTATTTATTTGACAGAGACAGCCAGCGAGAGAGGGAACACAAGCAGGGGGAGTGGGAGAGGAAGAAGCAGGCTCCTAGCGGAGGAGCCTGATGTGGGGCTTGATCCCAGAACGCTGGGATCACGCCCTGAGCCAAAGGCAGACGCTTAACGACTGCGCCACCCAGGCGCCCCTCCAGTATATTTTTCTGGAACTTTCTCCGTAAAGTTTCTCAGCTTTTCTATAAGTCGTGAGAAACCTGTGAATTGAGTTAATAGGGGGCATAGGTGTACTGCATTACTTTTCAGAAGTTTCCCTTATATTCTCTTGTATTCACTCATCCAAATGATAAGAGCAAATGGCCTACTGTGTGTGATTCAGACTCATACACACATCTACTCCTTTTGAAGTGGCAGGCCTGGAGCTCTGTTGAGGCCTGCCTCTGCCGCAGGAGTCAGCTAATATGTTGCCCAATTAAACATCCATCCAAGATTTCATAGGGACTTGAGAATCATTGTTTTTGGCTGGAATCCTGGGTTTGAGGTTTCTTCGTGTAGGACTCTGAAAAAAGATTTGGAAATGTTGTCTCTAATCCCAAAGTATGTATTCGGGAGGCTGTCTTCACCATTACCCACCTAATAACTCAGGCTCCAGGGCCCATTTCACCCAAGTGCATTCATTCCTTTGGTAGAGCCAAAAGGAACTAATCCAGGAGCCAGAGTACCTGGGTTCTAATGCTGGATTCGACGGGCACATTATTCACTGCTTGCAGGCCCATTTTCCTTATCCTAAACTGAGATGTTTGGATTTGACAATCTCTCAGTCCCTGTCCAACTCTAAAATTCTGAGTGGGTTTCTGAATCTTGCTCTGCCACCAACAGTGTGTCCTCGGAGCTTTGCCCATTACTCATGAGAATGTCAACGTCTGGGTAAATAGATATTTTGGGGTCAGCTCTAAAAAACCCAGAAGTACATATCAAATGTTGATTTTGGCCCAGGGACAAGCCTGAGCAGGGCCGTGTCAAGCATTTCACCAAGATAGCTGCTGGAAGGAAGGGCCAAGGGAGGCAGTCTGGGTGAGATGCTTGGAATGGAGAGGACCAGCCCAAGTCCCCTTGTACAGATAACCCTGCAGGAGAAGCAGAGGAGAGAGACCAGGAGTGGACCTAGGTATCATAGAGAAATCATTAGCACCCAAGTTGGAAATGCCTAATGACACTGTCTCAAAGCCACATTCTCAGACAATAGGGAAAGCTGCAAATAGATCCACACCATTATCCAAGCATAGCAGAAGAAAACTAAGGGAGAGCCAAATTAAACAGGCTTAACCAAGTTTTGGGTGAAAACTGTAAATGTTGCTCATGCCTTCAGAATGGGAAGCTCTGTTCGGAATACTCACTACAGTGGGGCCTTTGGAGATAGCTACGGGCTCAGGCTCATAGTCCGGTTCTACCCTCCCACTAGGAGCTAGCTCTACAAAAGGCCAGAGGCAAAGACTCTCTCAAAGGAGTGGTCTCACACCTTGGAAGACTTGTAGCATTGCTCCATTGTTACTCAAGTGAAAAAATTTTAAAAAGCATGTTAGCCTCTTAAGGCCACATGACTGAGAGTTGTACCACATGACTGAAAATTATAAAAATGTGGAATCTTCTTACAATTTTTTAAAAAATTTGACATGATTTCAAATTCATGGAAAAGTTTGCAGAATTATAGAAAGAATTACTGTGTGCTCTTCACATTCACATTCAATATTTTACTAATGTTCCCTCTTTTCTTTCTTCCTTTCTGTTTCCTTTTTTCCTTCCTTCCTTCCTTCCTTCCTTCCTTCCTTCCTTCCTTCCTTCCTTCCTTCCTTCCTTCCTTCCTCCTCCCCTCCCTCCCTGCCTCCCTCCTTATCTCTCTCATAAGTGTGTGTATATATATACACACACATATATATACATATATATGTATATGTATGTATTTCCCCCAGAACTCTGAAAATAACTTTGTAAAGGTATCTTTTTACCTTAAATATTTTGATGCATATTTCCTAAAAACAAGGACATGCACATATAATCATAGTACCATTATCGAAACCAGAAATTAACACTGACATAGTACTATTATCCAGTTTATAGACCTCGTTGACTTTTCCAATTGTCCCAATAATATTCTTTACAGCAAAAGAAAATTCTGGATCACATGGTGCATTCAGTTAACACGTCTTCAGTGTTTTTTAATAGGGAAGAGTTTCTCTATATTTCTTTGTCTTTCATGATATTGTTGATGAATACAGGCCAGTTATTTTGTGGAATGTCCCTCAATTTGGGTCTGTCTGATGTTGTGGAATTTCCTTTTAGCTTTATGCGCCGCCTACTGAAGCACAAATGCCCAGTTGGGATGTGACTGGCTGCAGGAAACAGTTTCTCCAGCCCAGCAGTCTTGAGCTTTGCAAATTCCCCTTTGCCCTGTCTTGGGGGGTTTCCTCCCCATCTTCCTCAAATATGGTTTCTCACTCTGCAAGGGTTGTGGGAAAATCAGATATTTTGCTCGTTGGAAGTTGGACTTACATTGTTGCCCACATAGTGTTGGATTGGCAGCTAGATCATTCAATTCTATCATGGTTAAATGATACGAGGCTTAAATAACCATTTAAAGCAGGCCAGAGAAAGTATCCATGATATATAGGTTAGCTTCTTTGGGAAAATAAACTTCGAGTTCTGAACAAATCTATGTGCAAATTAATTTCTGAGGTTTAGTGAGCTCTTTGTAGGTGGTTTCTATTTGTTTTGTGATTAAGTTTGCTATTATATGATTCCATCTTTGTTTCTACTTGGATGTGTTTTACTGTTTAGGTCCTCAAATATCTTTACTTTAAGGCAGTCTCCTTGTTAGTTGATCCTATGGAATGAAATCTGGAAATGAAAATGTTGCAAACTTACAGTGTATGTAGATGTGATTTATCAGGCTTATTACCCCCACATTTTGTTTTCAGATAAGAAGGTTAGAAGAAGATGGGATGATGTGGAATGAGAGAGCTACTCCAAGTGTTTCATTTGTGTCTTGATAGACATTTGAGGGTATCCTCAAAGATTGGGGCATTTCTGGACAAATCTGCCAGTCAGCAGGGGAATTCTGATGAGAACTACGGTACTAGAAATGCACTCAGAAGTGCACTAATTGTTACAAATTGTAGTTGAATCTGAGACCGTTAAAGATGTCATCTCTGAGGGGTGCCTGTGTGGCTCAGTCAGTTAACCAGTGGACTCTTGATTTTGGCTCAGGTCATGATTTCAGGACTGTGATCTTAGGGTCATGAGATAGAGCTGCATTGGCCTCCACACTCAGGGCAGAGTCTGCTTGTCTCCCTCCCTCTCCCTCTGCCACTCTCCCTGCTCAAAGGCACAGGGGCCTATGTTTCTCTTTCTCTCTCTCTGTCTCTCAAATAAATAAGTAAAATCTTAAAAAAGAAAAGAAAAGAAAAGGATGTCATCCCTGAAATCAACCTCAGCAATTTCATCTATGTGGAGGGGTCATGTCTAGCTTTAACCAATAACAAGGAGTCAACATATATAAATATTTGAATGAATAACTTAATTCTTAGGACACAATAAAATAAGAATGAAATCAGTTCTTGTAACACAGTTCCATTTACCAGATCTTTGGAATAGGAGAGATTTGTAAAGTTACATTTCTGTACAGTGTAAAAAACAATCTCATGTTTTATAGAGCACTGTGATTATTGATATACCTCCTTCTTAATCAATCAGTCAGTTATTATTTTAGGTGTAAAGAAAACTATTCTAGAAGCCTGAAGAATGACATCCTAATCTTTATTAATTTATCAGGAACTGGGTGCTAACTGCATGATAGGGATCACATAGCCCTTAGGGACAAAAAAGAGAAGTGAAAAATAGTCCCTATAGCCAAGGAACTACAACTGTAGGAGAAGAAAAGATAAATTGAAAATAAAAAGTTCCTCTAAATTTTAGTGCAGCATGAAGCACTTAAAATAGAAGGAAACACAGAGAATCATGGAAGTAAAGGTGGACAATAGATAAATCAGCTGCAATTAGTATGAGGAAGACTATGGTGAGAGCTCCCAGAGGATGTTATAGTTGAGCTAAGTTCATAGAATGGATAGATGTCAACCAGGTAAGGGCATCACAGGCAGAAGCAATAACACATTTAGCACATGATGGTAAGCTGCAGGCTGGGACTTTGGGGGACTGTAAGTTATTCAATGGAGGTGGAGGTTGGGGGAGAAGAAGATGAAGCTGGAAAAGTAGCTGGAAGGGGAAGATCTTGGAGAACCCTGTATGGATCATGTAAGGAGTTTGGAATGTTATCTCAAGTTTAAGCTGAGTCATCAAAGGGACTTAACAAAAAAGGCAGAGTTATTGAATGGCAGGTGTTGGAAGGGAGATTGGCAGAGTTTGGAGGCAGGCACAGCAGCTGGAGCACTGCTGTGATAGAATACTGAGCAATAATAATGACCTAAACTAAGATAATGGCCCTGGGAATGGAGAAATGGCACAGATTAGAAAAGCGTTTTAGTAATGGAGGCATTAAGATTTGGTGACTGATGGGATGTGAGATTTGGAAGAAGCACCAGTTAAAGATGACTAAGATTTCAGCCTTCAGTGACCAGGAAGGTGATGTTACTTCTCATTGAAATGGGGAATCTACTAGTTGGCTTGGAGGAGAAGAAAGGTCGATGTGTTCAGATTTTTGTGCATGTGGAGTTTGATGTTCTTGAGGAATGATAGTTCTCTGATGATATTCCATAGGAAGTTAGAGGTTGGATTCCAGAGTGTTGAAAGAACTAGAGTTGAAGATAAGACGTTTGAAAACCATTGGTACACAGGTGGTAAAAAAATTAATGGGAAGAGATGAGCCTAGGAAAATGTATAGAGTGTGACAAGAAGGTGACAGAGAGCAAGAATTTCAAGAGTGGGATTAGGAAGAGGGTTCTGCTGAAGAGAGACCAAGAGAAACAATGAGGGGGGTAGGAGGAAACCCAGGGGGAGTGAGCACTCATGGAAGATGGTGAAGGAGTAAGTGCTAAGTGTGTATGTATGCAGAGAGATTCTCATGATAAGGACAAGAATGGTGTTATTATAAGGTTTGCCAATGACAGGTCACAGGTACCCTTAGGGGAGAGAACTTTCTGTGGATCGGGGGAGGAGAAGGAAGCTTAACAGAGATGAGGAGATTGGCAGAGGAAGAGAAGGCAGTGAGTATAGGTGAAACAATCCAGAAGCTTGTTGGGAAGAAGACATAGTAGACAATACCTTGAAAAAAAGCATAGGTTATAGATGGCGGAGGGGTAAGAGGGAAGTATGAATATATATGCTGGAGTGGGAGAGACTAGTAGAAGTTTTAGGAGAGAAAACTTCATAGATTCTGCAACTAACAATGTTACATGACCCTGAGAAAATCCCTTTGCCTCCCCAAGTTGCAATCTCTAATTCCCCTTCAGGTTCTGAAAAAGTTGTGATCCTGGTGGCCACCAAACTGAGAGTAGCATACCAACAAATGGTGCTGCATCTCTGCACCTGACAGGCAAAGAGTGGAAGAGGAAAAAAAAAAAAAAGGAGGAACATTCCCAAGGGCTAGAATTGAATACATGTACATAGAAAATCTGTGGGGAGTACATGCAATGTACGAAGCACATTTTGAGAAATATTACTTTATTCAGAGAAAATATCATAAGCTTTCTAGACTTTTCTGAAGATTTGTTCACAGAAGTTGAAGGTCTCCGGCAACATAGGAAATATGGCCCTTGGATCTTCATTCCATCCAATTGCATCCACATGAGGGAACTGTCTTCTTTTGTAGGCACGTCCCCAAACCCTTGGGGATTTTGCAGTTTTTGTCTCACTTATCTACATTTCCTTTTCTTCTTAAAAGCCAGTGGTTTCCGTAGGAAAATTCTGCTATCAGATATTGGAGAGGGAGCTTGATAGAAACTGGAGTGGATGGTGGGTATGTCAGTAGTGTCCCTATTTCCAATTGTGCTAAGGAAGAGGAAAGGATAAAACGTGAGATTTGTTGCATATCATTACCTTTCCATTTTGAATCTACTTCAAGCTGCATGGAATAATGTCCAAAATCAATTTCAAGGCCTCTCAGGAAGAATGAGTAAATGTCAGCTACGCTTAGGTCCTATTACCTAATATCTATCTTGAAGCAACTAGCAACATGGCTAGGGTTTTTTTGTTTGTTTTGTTTTCATGATTCCTTCCAGCGATATTCTGGAAACATATTCTATATTAATAATATACATATACCCATGCATAATATATACATATATACTTGTTTTCTACTCAAATGGTGTCATACTATATATAAAATTCTGTATTTCTTTCCTTTTCTGCCAGCAGGAACATTTCGGAAATTTGTTCCATATTAGCACAGGCAGATTGCCTCAGTCTTCTTAACATTTGTATGTTATTCCACTGTATGGATTATGTATAATTTATCTGGTTCCTTATTGGTGGATCAGATGGATTAGATAGCTTCCAATATTTTGCTATTACAGGCCATTCTTCTATGCCTCATTTTGCACATGTCTAAGTATATCTGTGGAACAAATATCTAGAAATAATATTGCTACATCAAAGGGTATGTGAAATTTTAATGTGAAAATATTTGAGCAGGTTGGGAAATCATCAACATGAAAGGCCACTGATTTGGACCTAATGTATGACCAGGGAAAGTAGGAAGTATGTCACTGGAATCAGATATGTGGCCACACATCTGTGTACTTTAGTCCAGGAAAACAAAGGGGTAAGTCAAGACAGAAGTACTTTACAACAGCACTCTTCTGGAACTAGTGACCCCAAGGTGATTGTATGGCTAGCATTCCTGAAGATCTGTCCCTAGCCACTAATCTAGTCCATGGGTTGCCCCTGCACTTTGTATGTGAGATGTCCAATTCTTGGGAGAAGTTCAGCATCTTTCCATCGAAAGGGGAGGCTCCATCAACTCCTACCTAGAAGCCTGTAATCTCAGGCAAGTGGTTTCTGGATGCCAGGTCCTGGATTAAGCTATAAAGAGGGAACTTCAGGGTGAAGGAACAAGTTATGAGACTAGTTAAGTATCAAAGATGGAGCAGTAATAATAAAAACAATTCTCCATTCAGATAAGAGCTTGGTATCTCTGCAGCACATTCTCCCACCTTCTGCCCCTGAACATCAAAGAGATGGGCTAGACAATATAAGAATTGGGTATCATAAAATCAAGAAGCTTTTCTGTTCAAGGTGTCCCACCCCTTGCAATCAACTCCCCACTGGAGCCCCAAGCCATAATAACATTTCCGGGGCCAGAGTCCCCAAACACCAGGTGATGTTCCCACAAGGCATTAGATGTTTGTTTCAACAGGGAAAGATAAGTAAATCTAAGACACGACCTCCGGTGGCAGGAAACTCCCTTCAATATCCTGTACTTTAACACGTGAAGCATTTTCCCTTGAGTTAGCAGGGAAGGTGGAGGAGAAATGGCCCTGGAGGAGAATGTTTGCACTACCCAGAGGAGACAAGAATGTGAAGCAGAGAAAGAGCTATGACTTTCCATTTAACCTGTGTTTATTCCTTTATCAAGGAACCCTGGCAGTGGACCTCTCTTTGCAAGATCTAGTGTTTCTGGAGTTCAGGAAGTACAGTGTGCCGTGGTTAAGTCAGAGAGCCATGGATTCTAGATCCGGCTCTCCCACCCTCTAGGTGAGTGACCATGGACTTAACCCAATAAGTCTGAGTCTGCATTATAAAACAGAGGTAATAACAGTACATTTTTCTCAAAGACAATATGGGTAGAGACTTGACATACTGCCTGGCACATACGAACTCCCCAATAACTGTTAGCTATTATTATTAATATGAATCCCACAGAGTCAGTGTTGCAGCTGGTGACTGCATCACCAAAGCCAGAGTTATAGCACCTATTGTCACAATCCCTTGGGTAGCTTCATGTCTTTGGTTTATCCTCCTTGGTACAGGTGTGGCTTCCGTATGTGCAGACATGGCCCAGGTAATTGCATTGCATGGCAGGGAGACACAGTGCAATTGCACACACCTGGAAGTTAGGCTAGTGGTTTTTAAAGTGTGCATCTTGGACCAGCAGCAGCAGCCGCAGAACCTCAGAACTCGTTAGGATCCACTGCAGACCTAATCAATTAAAATCTCTGGGGAGCGGGGCTCCCCTACCTTACTCCTCAAGGCCCCAGATGCTACTGAGGCATGCTAAAGTGTGAAAACATTGATCTATACACCGAGATGCCAGTGAACTTCCCTACTTCACACAGGAAGCTGGAGTGGAAGAAGAAATCCAGGATGGCATGCTCATAGCTCATGGCCGAATTTGGGTGAATGGTTTAACAACCTTGCCTGTTCTTGAATGCTCCTCTCCTCCTGGGCTGGGAACAGCCTGTCAAGCTGCAGATATTTCCTTTCCTCTTTGTGTCCCTACTTCTCTCCCACAAGACACAAGATAGTTCCTGCCCAGGCATCTCAGATTACCATTTCTTCCTCAAAGCCAATTAAAGGTCTCTAATCCCTCCTGTGTTTACCAAAAGGATGAATTTGATCGGAAAGGATGAATGGGAAGGGCAAAATCCTAGAAGGGCTTGGGAAAGGAAGTTTCTGCTCCAGTGGTGGGAACACACCCTTTCTCACTAAGCTTATTATGAACTGGTACATTTTTGAATTAGAATACTCTATCTAGCCTGCCTCTTTCATCTAAAGCCCTTGCTTGTGCTTTCTTTCAAAGGCAGTGTCTGACTTTACCCTTGGTATTAATACTTTTGAGATTCTTTTTCCCAAATACATCTCAGGGACCCCCAAAATAATAGTTTGAATCATACAAAATATCCATTCTTGCAGGTTAAAAGCAGGTAAATATCAGCAATTTCTTATGATTCATCTTACTATATTCACTTCAGGCTGTTTCTCTGGGAGCCATCCTTCTGCCTTACTCACAATGGAGGGCAGATTATTTTCTGAGGTTGCCTAGACAAAGCAGATCATCTCCTTTGTGAGACCACCTAGAGCTTGTACAAGTAACCTTCCAAGTCTCATTTTCCTGATCCCTAAAATGGGGATGCTATTACCTTCCTTATGGGTTGATGTAGGATTAAATGAGAAATCATGCATAGAGTACCTGGTGCGGTGCCTGCATTCTACCTCCTTTCGTGAGGCTGGAGGTAACACTCTTGAAGCTCGCATCTCCAGCTCTTCTGCTATCTCCTAACCCTGTCCTACATATCTATTGGTGGTGAACCTCTGAATTATCCTTGATGCTCGTTTAGAAATAAAGGGTCTGGAAGTTTTTAAAAAGCTCTTAGAATGCTTTGTTATGAGATAGTAAGACAGTGAAATATTTTTCTGCCTTAAGTAACTTATTATTATTCTTCAGAGAAGTGCCAGATTAATTTATTTATGTGTTTTGGTCTCTTAGTAGAAGAGAAAACAGCCCAGTAAATGAACGCAGAGAGTTCCAGCTTCATCATTAATCTGGTTGTGCAAGCTCTGAGCGTCTCTGTTTTCCTGTCTTTTACATGAGGACTGCATATATGCCTCAACCTACTACAGTGAGGTTGAGAGTGAAACAGAGAGCTAGTGCTTCATGAAAGTGCTTTGAGCTTTTGGAAGGCCGAGATGTTGTAGAAATATAAGGTGTTTTTATTCTACGTAAGAGTTGTCATTAATCTTTGGCAATAGTCATGACACCAGGAAAACCTTCTTTCTATTACAGTTCAAAAGCAGAAGGAGAAATGAAAAAAGTTTTTTGTTTTGTTTTCCAGTAGCACTGTCATCACCCCAGCGTTGTTTTGGAGGGTGTAAGGGGAGTATTCTCAATGGCCTTTAAGAGCAAGGTTAAGAGCTACCTGTACCACATGCTTCCTCCACTACACAGCGGCAAGAATCCTGACGGACTGTCTTTCTGGCTAATTACTAGATGTTAGAAAATGTAAGTGGGACCCCGATACCCTGTACGTTGGACTGTTGACAAGAGACCCTGTGAATTTTCAAAGACCAGTGTTGATTGGGAATTTGCATGTGTTCCCAGCCTGCCTTGTTTATGGAGCCACCCTATTCCTAGGAAGTAAACAAGGAGAAGAAATTCAACGTTCCCATTAACAAAATGGCTTTCCCTGTGCTTGTAAAATGTCCTGGGCTTATTCGTAAACTTAGAGTTGAATGGACAGGTGTATGGTACCATGCACAAGCAATGAACTGGGAAGCTTCACTTTCCTTAATGTGAAGTTGTTTGTATTTGTAGAGAGATGGGGAAGGTGACACTTGAATGGAGGAACTGGAGTCTGGGGGCTTGTATTTTTTCTTTGCGAAGTTAAAGCACTGTCAGCTTTTTCTTTATATCAAACTCCGCAGATGAAACCCATGTACATAAAGAGAATTGTATAGGACTGGCAAAAAAAAAAAAAAATTCAATGGCTTAGGTTCTTTGCCAATTTTTGCCACCCACCATGAGAGGATCAGTAGGCTTCGCTGCGTACTGATGCATATTTTGAATACCTTTCTTCCTTGAACATATTCCAAATATTGCCAATGATGCCCCATGCATGGGACACATATCCAGTCACTTTGTGGACAACCTTCGTTCTTCCTCAAAGAGTAAAACATTATAAATATGGCCTAGTCTTCCTCCATTCTCTTTCTTCTTCTCTACTCATTCCTGTGATTGCACGTTTACATACAGTGTCCCGCATTTTTGTTTTTAAATAGTGATATACAAGTGGAAGCAGATCTGCAAAAAACTCTCAACCAAATCTATGCTAATTCTAGCCATTTTCTTTCATCTTTTCTGGAGAAGCAAGCAATCAGTATTACTAACAGTGCCTTGGAAGTGATTAGTTGAGCAAATGAGAAGTGAGTTAATATCCTTACTAGCTAACCCAAAGCAAGTCAGGGCAGGAAAATTCCGTAGTTACCCATTTGATGCCAACAAGATGGTAATATTTTTTCTTACCTTTTTAATTTGGCAAATGCCAGTCTTCTTATGTGAGTCTAAATAGATTGTGGGTTCCGTAGAGGCAATTTGACATCAAATATCTATGTATATATTTTAAAACAGGATTTGGCGTTCTGGTTTGATAGGAGACATAGGAACTGAATGTCAAGGACATTCTGCTCTAGAACTGCCTCTGTCCTTGCAGCTCTTCAAAATACCACACCTCCCCCTTCTCCCTGAAATAGCTTCCAGACCAGAGCAGAAAGCCTGAGTTAGCACCACTATTTCAGATGTCACTGGGGGAGCTTGAGCTGGGAGATGCTTTTACTGTTAATGACTTCTAGCCGAAGACACCAGTGTAAGCCAGACTGGCGTGGCATTGCCAATATCCACCACTTTCCTAAGGGCACCTAAGACAGAAGAAGTGCTTATGTAGCCTTTGGAATCGCTGTAAGTTACAGGTGGTATAGCTCAGTCCAAACCAGCTTTTCTCCTCTCCATGCTAGTCTAAGCTGTTTTCTTTCAATTCAGTTTTCTTCTTTTTAAAAAAATCCTCCGAGACAATACTTTATTAAGTTGTCACTAAATGTTAGCTGAATATTATCAGTGATTCTACTGAGAAGTTGAATCCGAGCAACATATTCATGTCAACCTGAAATATTGAAATTGGAGAGAGGAGTCCATGAAGATGAGCTGAGAGGAAAGATGTTTCCAGTATGAGAAGGAAACATGTTACTTTTTGTTGTCTTTACTATTTGGTATCATTGGAAGCCACACTGAAAAAAATGTTTCAGCATAAACTGTTCCAAACTTTTCCATTTTCTACATGGCAGTTGTGATCCCACTTTACACAAAAGTACTGAGATGCCCTGGGAAGAGGAGAACTGGGAGAGGACAATAAGAGATGACTGATGGGTAGGAAGGGAAGGCCTGCAGGAAATTTAAAGGAATTTCAGGGGAGGTCTGAGTGGGCAGAGAATTCTGACTTTGAGGTAAGCATATCAGCAAGGACTTACTAAGGAAGAAAATGGCTTTTATAGGTGGGAACATTAGGGGAAGATGAATGGAAACCTAGTCAGTAATTACCATTGTTAAATTACTGCTCTCCTTTGTCTTGGTCCAGGTTCCCCCAAAAGCAGACCCTGAGGCACGTAGTTGATTTGGAATCTGACCCCAGAAAGCATGGTGAGGGAGTGGGGAGAGTGTGACAGAGAAGGGGGTAAGCCAGTACAGGCTGTGTTAATGAGCTGGTTACTGCTACTGGCGACTGGGGCTCTGTCCTGCTGGGGACCCTCTTGGGAGCCACGTGGAACACAACTTATAGCACCAGGGAACCTTGGGTACTTATCGCTGGTTCAGGATTGCCCTGCAAGTGTTAACCCCCCTGGCACTTCTGGGCTGCCCTGTGCATGGGTTAAGCAGATGTTCACGGTTCTAGAGAAAATGCTCGGGGTGGTAGAGAAAGCCAATGTGCCAAGGTAGAGAGATGCCAGCGCTGGGGTAGGAAGCAGCCAGCCTGCAAGAGAACTGCCCACTGCCAAAGCAGGTGAACTCAGGGGAGTTGAGGGAACCACGTCTGCTATGCCCAGTGACTTAAGAGCTAATTTTCACACAAGGAGTAAATAAGCAAATGGCAGCGTTTGGTCTAAACTACCTTATTAATAGAACTATTTCCTTATATAGCTTCTCTTCCGTTCCCCCCCCCTTTTTTTGGTATTCTTATCTTACATTCTTTTTTCTGCCTTTCATGTATCATCTAATGTTTTTAGATTTATGAGGCTGTTAAGGGCAGAGTCTTACATATCTGTGTAACCGGCCACAATATCTAGAGCTTGCTAAAAATAGCTGATTAATAATTACATCAAATGGCAGATTTTTTATACCAAGACAGAATCTTTAAATGTCACCTGATCCAACATTCTTATTTTACCTCTCTATGTTTGGCCTTCCAAGGAAGCTCTGTACATCTGCAGAGTCTTTTAAATTTTTGCATGGGTAACCCTTTTGAAATATGAAGGGCTTAAGATTCCTTCCTTCCCAGGGAGAAATGATAGTGCAGGCAGAATTCTTCAGTGCTTCCATGGGGCGTCTGGGTGGTGCAGTTGTTAGGCGACTGCCTTTGGCTCAGGGCGTGATCCCAGCGTTCTGGGATCGAGCCCCACATTGGGCTCCTCCGCTAGAAGGCTGCTTCTTCCTCTTCCACTCCCCCTGCTTATGTTCCCTCTCTTGCTGGCTGTCTCTGTCAAATACATAAGAAAAAGTCTTAAAAAAAAAATTGTTCAGTGCTTCCTAAAGCTAGGAAGTGGGCTTGAAATTCAGGAAACAGCAAATTTCTGTCTTTGGCTGGCAGGTTCAACAACCACTCCTGGTACTCATAATTTTATCCCATACCAGACAGCTCACCTCAAAGCATTGACTCTGAAACTCTAATAAAAGCAATTTTAACCTTGACTTTTGGAAAAGATCATTTAAAGCACCAAAGAAGAGTTACCAAAGCCTCACTTATAGGAACAATTTTTCTCACTACATGTGAGATAGTTCACTTTCCTCAATTCTCAACCTATGTGATTTCCTCAGGTATAGGATTCAGCCTAGTTCAAATGGGATTGCCATATAGCCTTTTTATTCCGTATCAAGTCTTTGTGTATCATAAAGATGCGATGGAAAAAAGTGGGTCAGAAACTCAGAAAAAAATTTTTCAGATTTGCTTCGATTGTAACACCAGGTAGTAGGAAACTTGTTTTTGTTCTTTAATGTAATCCTAGCACTTAGAAATATTCTATGCTCCTTACCTGATCATTTGGAAGGTGTCTCTGCTGTCTGGGTAGGGTAGGGCCATTTGGACTTCTCCAGTTGTGTATCTTGGTAGGACACCACTGTTGATGTCCAACAAATATTTATCGAACAATTGACTGAATCATGAAAGTTTCAACTTTTATTTCCAGAGTTCCAAAAGAACTAAGATTTTACATGACATGATTTATAAAAGATACAAGGATTGTACAAATCCATCTTTAGCAAACAACTTGATCCTTCGAAATATCTGTGTCCACATTACATCTAATACAGAGGCTATTAAAAGATTTAGGTCTTTATTGCTTCTTAATATTCTGAATTGATTCCATAGTGGTTTTAAAATGTACTTTGACCTTCCTAGTTCATATTAACACAGTACTTTTCCCTTCTGGATAGTTTATATACAGATATCATTTCATTAATTTTCTTAGGGTTCTGGTCTATTTACTACCGGGCTGATAATTTCCATTGCAAACTCTTCTCTGGCACATCTTTGGTTCATTGGATATACAGCTTAATAGAGAATTAACCCATATTTAATTCACTTTGTTAACTTTGAAAGAATTAGAATGAAGTAGAGTTTTAAAAAATTCTTTATTAAAATTCAATGTAGTTAACATATACTGTATTATTAGTTTCAGGGGTACAATTTAGTGATTCATCAGTTGCAGATAACACCCAGTGCTCATTCCATCAAGTGCCCTCTTTAATGCCCAACATCCAGTTACCCCGTCCCCCCCACCTCCCCTCCAGCAACCCACAGGTTATTTCCTAGAGTTCAGTGTCTCTTATGGTTTGCCTCCCTCTCTATTTTCATCTTATTTTATTTTTCCTTCATTTCCCCTATGTTCATCTGTTTTGTTTTTTAAATTCCACATATGAGTGAAATCATATGGTATTTATCTTTCTCTGACTGACTTATTTCACTTAATATCTCTATCTATTTATCAATCATCTATCTCTATCTATCTATCTATCTATCTATCTCACATCTTCTTTATCCATTCATCTGTCAATGGACATCTGGGCTCTTTCCATAGTTTGGTTATTGTGGACATTGCTGCTATAAACATTGGGGTGCAGGTGCCCCTTCAGATCACTACATTTGTATCTTTGGGGTAAATACCCAGTAGTGCAAATGTTGGGTCATAAGGTAGCTCTATTTTCAATTTTGAGGAACCTCCATACTGTTTTCCAGAGTGGCTGCACCAGCTTTCATTCCCACCAAGAGTATAGGAGGATTCCCCTTTCCCCACATCCTCACCAACATCTGTTGTTTCCTGACTTGTTAATTTTAGCCATTCTGACTGGTGTGAGGTGGTATCTCATTGTGGTTTTGGTTTGTATTTCCCTGATGCTGAGTGATGTTGAGCACTTTTTATATGTCTGTTGGCCATTTGGATGTCTTCTTTGGAGAAATGTCTGTTCATGGCTTCTGCCCATTTCTTGACTGGATTTTTTGTTTTTTGGGTGTTGAGTTTGATAAGTTCTTTATAGATTTTGGATACTAGCTCTTTATCTGATAAGATATTTAATGCAGTAGAGTTTGTTAAACTTTTCAAACCCCATTAGAGATCATTTGCTCTTTTCTGAATAGCACAAGGGGACCCCAGCACCTCGTCATGCCTCATGGTCATCATTAATGCAGTAAGCATCATTGCATTGCAGAAGTGTGGCCGTGCCAGTTACTAACATGCCACACACATTGATTTCCATGTGTTGAATAGCCAGCATGCCCAGTCTTTGGTTCTAATCAGAAGAGCTGTTTCCTATTCATATCTAATTATCTTAATTGCCACTGCTTCCTATTATGCCACATAAGTAGATAAGAAATCCATCAATTAGAAATTGTCAACCACACTGCATAACACATAGATTACAGGCATTTTATCACATGGTTTACTAAAGTGTGGGAAACTTATTTGCTAATCTTTGTGTTATGTATCCAAAGACATCTCAGGGAATGAGTGTCAAATTCCAACAACGTTAGTTGTAGAGTGTTTGTGGTTTTTTGCTTTGCAACTATTCCATCACTAATGAGCAGTTTTTAGGCATGGGATATTGCTTTATTTGATTTTTATGTGATTGCTTTGGGTCTGAATCCGATGGATGCCCCCGTTTCTGGCCTTGATCTATGGGAGAGAGAAATTACTTCTTTCAGTGAGTGACTTAAGAAGCAGTGGTTGCATTTGGCAGCTGCAGAATTCAGACACTTCTGCAGCCATTTCATGTCAACCCCAAAGTTGATAGATTCATTACAAGCTGGGCTCTTCGTTTAAGTCAAAATACTCTGATTTCCTTTCTGAAAAAAAATTTTTTAGTCCCTTTCCTTTCCTTTCCTTTCCTTTCCTTTCTTTTCTTTCTTGCTTTTTTTTTTCTTCTGCCTCCAATCAGCAGATCAAAACTTTGGACCCTTCTTAACCCTAATTCAAACATCACTTCAGAAGTTAACACATTTGAGCTCCAAAAGCAATGCTTTTAACTTCTGTCCTGTGGTCAGTAAGGGGCTAAATCGATCTATAAACAGTGTCAGATGGTGTCTCACACATGGCACTTAAGAAACCTTACTCCTGATAGTGCCTTGACCTTGGGGCCCTCCTGATCAGGCAGTCTCAGTGACACTGAACAGGGAGGCATCAAAGAAAGGGGCTGTGAGGTCCCATGAGTCTGATAGACACTGGGCCTCCAGGAGAGTGTGTTGAAGACAGGACAGACATGGAACTGACATGGTCACTGAGTATTTTTAGTTCAGCTAGTTGAATGACTGGAGTAGTCAGGTTTCAGGCTCATTTTTCTTCTTCCAGTTCCATCTCTCATCCTACCCGCTTTCCACTCTGTGTAGGAGTTTTGCTTTGGGCACTGATGTCATTCAGGGGTGCCTTTCAAGGAAGCCAAAACAAGGCAAGCTGAGAACTAAGGAGGCTCAAAGTAGGCTCTGAGGATACCAAGATGATCACTTGCTGAGTACAACAGCATTCTGATGTAGTAAAATTCCTGCCAACAGAGTCTGGCAAACACTGTTGCTTTCCCAGAAGTCCCTTGTAGGCAGTTCTGCTAAACAACTGAGAAATTCTGGTGTCTCTGTCTGAGGGTATTCTGTGACCACCAGGGTGTGCTTGGCCTGCTTGAAGGGCATGCTGGGAAATTCCAACCTAATGCCCCCAGGATGGGTGTTAGTGAATCAACACTTAGCTTCTTGCATCCCAGTGCACAGTTCCAAGGTATGTTCCATATAGTCTCTCTGGGGGGTCCCAGTGGGGTTGTGCCCACAGTTTTGCACAGCAACCCACTCATGGACACACTTTGTATTGGTTTTCTTTCCTTTCCTTGTCTCCCCACTGTACACTCTAACTACTACTTCCTGGGATACTTCTCAATAAACTATCTGCATCCAAGTCCTTTTCTCGGGACCTATTTTTGGGGAAACCCAAATTACATCACAATCAGATAAAAATTCAGTTGTCATATCAAAAAGAATCTAAGGGACCCCTTGAAAGCTCTATTTCCACCAAGTTCATACCCTTATGCCTTAGTTTGAATTCCTCAGAAGCAAATCCTAAGACAAGGATTTTGCTACAAATATTTTATTTGGGAGGTGATTCTAGGAAATGCTGGTAGGGGAGTAGGGAAGTGAGATAGGGAATGGATGAAAGAAATAAAGAGGGTGTTATCAAGCCAGTTACCACTGTGGGCAGCTGGAACCCAATTCTGCTGAGGCGCTCTGGAACATTGTAAAACATGCTTCAGCATTGTCTCACCCAAGGGGTGAGGAAGCTGAGGTATTGATACACCAAACCCTCATACATCACTGATGAAAGATTACTCTGCGGTTATTTCTTGCACTTCTGGGATGATCTGCTTTGGGCTGATTGTGATCTTGTGGCCAGAAAAGAACCCCAACTGAAGGAGAATCTCAGTTTGTAATAAGCAGCCTTTGGGTATAGAGATAAATGTTGGGGGAATTTGGGATGGGCACTAAAGCCCCTGCTATACATGCGGAGACTCTGAAAACATACAAATATGTCTCTGAAATAAGAGGAAATGCAAAGGAACACTTTTTCTCTCATTCAACAAGTGTTTATAAAGCCCTTCTTGTGTGCCAGTACTTACAGAGAAATGTGGAGAAGATTGAGTTTGTGTTGCTTTTGGTGGCCTTGCCAGTGTGTGAACACTTCTCTTCCATAAGTAGCTCCCTGGTGGCCAGTACAGAGGGGCAACTTTGAATCCTGGTGTGACTTCTCAAAGCTTGGCTTCCTGAGTTCATAGGTTATCATGAAGACCATGGACTAAGAATTAGGAAATTTCTGTTCTTGCCCTTCTCTGCCCTTGACGAGCCATGTGACCTTGGAACAGTTGTCTTGTCTGCCAGGACCTTGGTTTCCTCTAGCGCTAAATGAAGAAGCTGGCATATGATGTTTCGGGGGCCCTTCCTACCTGTGGCTAAGGATGCATGTGCAGTAGTGAGTGTGGTCACAGGGCCGTTTGTGCTGTGTGTGTCATTTACTGTGAGCAGCCTCTGGTCTAGAGGCATTTCAGGTCAAGGGATATCTAAGCTGTAAGAAAAGTTAAAGCTGGAAACTTATTTTTATAATTAATAGCAGTGAAGCTTAGGGAAACAACATGTATTGTGCAAACTCACCCAGCTAATTAGGGGGCAGAACTGGAGCCAGAACCTAGTTTCCTGTTACTTAATTGATGGATATTTCTATTAATCTATGAGTCACACTTTTTGTAGCAAGCTATAAGGAATAAGCATTCTGAGATGGCAGACTAATGGCTAAAGAAACCCACCTGATGCAAACACCGTGATCATGAAACTAAAAGCCATTCTCATTTAAGGGCTCACACCAAATCTCAGGGGCTACAGCTCTTTAGAAATGCTCTGCTGCTGAATTGGTCCTATGTGCTGCCCAGTAGTATTCCCAATCCCTTCTGTGGGGATTGCTACTAAGTGGAAAGGTAATCCAAATAGCTGGATAAAAAAAAAAAAAATCCAACTTGTATATACTTTACCATGAGTGCTTGGATCAGTAGATAGCACTACTATTATCTAGCTGTGTTGATACATATTCAAGATGGCAGGTTGATAATAGGGCAAGGCAAGGAAACAAAGTCGTGGAAAGAAGTGGGGAATCCGGCCTCTTTAGAATGTGAAAGTAATTAGTTGTGAATGTAGAATGTCAAGATGTCCCCCAACGGCTGCTTTCTATGTCAACACAAATGAGTGTCGTGATTTCTTTCAACAAATGGCTAGGTAAGCAGTGACACCTTTGGCATCACACAAGACTGAGTGCAGGCTGGTGATCACAGGGTGATTTACAGGCACTATGCAAACTGCTGCCTATTTACTGGCCTGATTTTCATGTGCTATACTGTGCTCCGTCTAAATAAAATTTTAAGTATTGGAAAATACAGCATTGTAAAAGTCCATTCTAGACTCTTCTATGGTTCATGGGCCAGCATCACCAATATCACTTGGGAGTTTGTTAGAAATGCAGAATCTTAGTACTGACCCCAGACCTACAGCATCAGAATCTTAACATTTAATCTTAACAGATCTTGCATTTTAACAAGATCTCCAGGGGAATATATAGCATGTTGAAGTCTAAGAAGCATTGTTGCAGACAAGAAGTACTACTCAAAACAAGTGGGTACTTCCTTGAGTGGAACCACTGAAAAAAACTCTCAGCCAAAAATAGACTGCTCAAGGAGACTTGCAAACAAGTGGAAAAACTGAAGGTAATTCAAAAAATCAATACGATGGTGTAATGCTTAGTCTTGTTGTGAGCTAATATTGAAACAATGTTAAATCAAACACATAGCTTTTAGGAAAACCTGCTTCAGTTTTTTTTTTTTCTTTCAGATGTGAATGTACCGGAAGATGTTATTTATAGTTATACCTTAGTTCACCCACAAAGGATAAAGGTATGTTGCTATTAAGCATAATAGTTATTATTGCAGAGAAAAACACCAGACACTGTACAAGGGCTGTGATGTGTCCCACTCAGTGTCTTCAGATGGCCATGAAATAGAACCATCAACGCCACCGAATTCCCTCCTCATCTTTGAACCCGCAGAGGTGATTGTCATTCTTAGTTCCGAAACATCCCCAGCCTTTATTAGTAGGGACTCTGAAATATTTGTAAAGGATGGGGATTAAAGTTGGCTTTTCCTTCTTTCCTTTTGCAAAGACCACTGAAAGAGTAATTTACAAAACAAACCTTGACTAAATACATTTTGTTGGGAGAAGTGTTTAAATTTCTAAAGAGAACAAACTTTAAAGATTTGACAAGCATCCTTTCATTGGCAGGGCTTATTTAACAGATTCATTACAAATAATTTTTTATATCCATGCAAAAGCACGCAATGCTTTTTTAGACCTAAGCTTGGAAATGACACACTGTGACTTCTGTTATGTTTCATTTGCCAAAAGCAAGCCATGTGGCCTATCGTAGGTTCAAGGGATGGAAAATAGACTCCGACACTTGATGGAAGAAGCTACTAAATCACATTGCTGAGGGAATGAGAGGGAAATAATTGGGAGAAATTTTGCAATCCACTTACCACATCAGGGTAGGCTGATTGCTATAGTAAACAAATCACAAATTTTGGGATTTTAAAATAATCAGGGTTTATTTCTTGCCTTTATAGCAGTCCAATAGGATGGGCAAGGAGTGGGTGAGGGGCTATGTTCCACACAGTCCTTCAGGAACCCAGGCTCCTTCTGTCTATTTACAGTGTTAGTTAAGGCCATGGAACCTTCCATGGAGTTTCCTGTTTCCAGCCAGTAGATGAAGGAAGGGAGCAAATATGTAAAAGGAACATCTCTTAATCATCTCAACGTAGCAGGTGACTTATATAGCACTTCTTCCTCCTTTCTGGTGGCTAAGACTTAGTTACATGGCTGAATAGAATGATGAGGAAGCTTGGGAGATGTGGTCCAGCTGTGTTGGGAGGAAAAAGGAAAATGGTTTGTTGAACACTTAGCTAGACTCTGCTACGGTTACAGATTCTGTGACCGAGGAATTCATTCCAGGAGAAGGTGCACCAGGTCGCATTTCAAAATGCTGATGCAGGACTGTGGGGTAGACAAAGTTTAGAAAGACAAGACCATAATTAGGAAGGGGAAACAGGCCCAAATACCTATGTAAATACCTGGGCTATGACGCAACAAGTCTGGGAAAGGATTTGGAGAGATTTTAGGATGAGGTGGGCACTTTGGAGTCAGTGGAACTTTAATAGGAGGAGACGGGAGTGAAGGGCAAAGGAAAAGCTTTGAGCCACATGGGGAAACTGGGTTTGTTTGCTTGTTTAACTTTGTTGCCTCTAGTGGGGCCTTAATGTAGGACGGCAATGTTAGTGCTGATCAGAATAATGTACCCCTTAGGGCTACATTAAAAAACTATGCTCAGTGCCTCATTTGCACCTTCAAAATATGCACATACATGTGCGGGCCAGAAAGGCTGCACTCGGAACATGCATTCTTATGTGAACTGTAGGTAATTGCACAAGCAAACAGGAAGTTGCGTAGGTATGCAGGCAGGCGCCTGTTGGAGAGGTGTGTGTTGGCACGGGCAGGCGTGTGCCCTGTCCGTGTGAGTATGATTTTAAAGGCTTCTGCTGAGAGAAGGGAGGGAAAGCAGGCCTCTGGGCATCTGCTTCTCTAACTTATGGCTGCTGTTTGTCCTTCTCAAGGTTTCCTCTCTGGGCCGGGCCAAGTTCAGGGTGTGTTTGGGGCTGTAAGAAAACAGTGCTATTTCAAGGTCTTAATGGGAACACCGTGCAGGGGTGCTATGGTCTGAAAGTTTGTGTCCCTCTGAAATTCACGTGTTGTGATCCTAGCACCCAATGTGATGGACCTAGAAGGTGGGGCCTTGGGGAGGTGATGAGGTGTTAAGGGTGAAGCCCTCTTGTATGGGATGAGTGCTCTACAAAAGAGGCCCCAGAGAGCCCCCCAGCCCTTTCTGTCGTGTGAGGACACAACAAGGAGTCTGTGACCAGGAAGAGGGTGCTTACCTGACCATGCTGGCACCCTGAATTCCAGCTTCCAGAATTATGGAGAAATACATTTCTGGTGTTGATAAGCCACACAGTCTGTGGTGTTTTGTTATAAAGGCAAAGAGAGAGATTTGGAAGCAGCCCATTTGGAGGTATGTTAGTTCTATGCTGGGAGTTCTTTGTTGTCTCTTTTGCTGATTCCTGAGCTGGTAAATATACTTTTCCTTTGAAATCTTTTTGCTGGGATCTCTGTGTCCTGGTTCTCCTGAGTTTGCAGGTTACTATCACTACTCTTTATTCACCATTCTCTACTTCCACGTGTCCCTCAGACATTTTCCTGTGTCTATCCTTAGCCGTCTTCTGACTTTCTGGAACAGTGCTGTCCAGTAGAACTTCCTGTGATGGTAGACATATTCTATATCTGCGCTGCCCAGTACCAAAGCTGCTCACCACATGTGGCCATTGAACACTTGACATCGGGCGAATGGGCCTGAGGAACTGAATTTCACATTTTATTTAATATAAACTTATATTGCCACATGTGGCTGGTGGCTGCCATATTGGAGAGCTTAGCTCTAGGACCATCTTTATGGGTAATAATTCCTCCCTTAGTGTCAATCACCATCCACTCCATCAATCCTGGTCTGAATCTCTTGCACTACCTGCTCTCCTGACCCATATTTACAAATATCTGCAACATCTTGACCTGGCTGCTCTGTGGTCCCCTCAAACACAACGTGGCTAATGTTTAACTCTTTATCTCTACCTGCAACACACATTTTCTCCTGGCCTTCCTTCTCTTACTTTATCCTTGGTCACCCTTGTTCACTGTTTAGAACACAGTCTGATCATAGCATACATTCATGTTATCATTCAGGTGGATCTTAAACTTACACAAATTTGGGAACCCTCTTTAAGAAAAAAAATACAAAAGGGTGAATGCAGAATTAGATTAAGAGCTTTGGAAGAGCCTAGGCAGGTGAGGGAGGGTCTCCCTGAAATTAAAGCTTTGTTCATTTTATTATGAATTGGCCTCAGTTTATCATGAGAATATCTTACAGTTTCAAGGTTTGGATCTTTGGCCACTTTCTTGCTGTATGAACTTGGCCATGGTACTTAACTACCCTGGGATTCAATTGGCTTATTGGGCATAATAATAATAATACCTATTCAACTGAGTTGTTACAAAATTAAATAAGATAATATATGAAAAGATCAGTACATCCAGAAGTATCCCCTGAAAATAATTTTATTTCTTTGTCCTCCTTACATTAAGGATGGTACCAGCAATAACAATGAAAACAGTAGTAGTTTAGTAGTAGTAGCTAATGTATCAGATGCTATGTTCAATGCTTTACATAAAATGTCTCACTTATTCTTACAAGGTAGGTATTCTTCTTGCTCCTATTTTACAGATGGGATAACTGAGGCCCACAGAAAGTTAGCAACATGCCCAAGTTCTCACATGCTAGTAAGTAGGGAAGTTAGGATTTGAACCCATGCAGTTGGACCCCTTGTGCTCCTGAGCTCATGCTCTGAGCAGGGCATTCAGGATTCTTAATAATCCCCTTTCTGTCAACATGCTGAATTCCCTCCACACAAATCTATGTTCTAGCCAACTTCTACACATACCATGACTTGCTCTGTACTTCATTTTCTTTCCCCAGGCGATTTCTTTTCCCTGAAGTAATCTTCCCTCCTCCTCAGTCTCTTGTGTTTCCATGGGCTATATTCATGTCCTAATATAACAATCTTTATGGATGTCACTGTAAAGGAGTTGTTGAGAGGGTTTTTTCCCCCCAAACAGCACAACATCCTTCCTATGAGTATCATGAATGATTAGCTCCTAAACAACTGGTCTGTTTTTATCTTACAGGGGATCTTTAAAAAATACAGATGCCTGGGCTGCCCACCACCAGGCCACATATATCAGAATGTTGGGGTTGTGTTGAGATTCCTTAACTTAAAGGATTATGTTTCTCTCTTTCAGCTGGTTACTAGAAGGTCAAGATCAAAGTCTTAGCACAGCTCTGCAAGGATACAGGAACTTGGGCTTCATTTTGTCTCTTACTCTGATTTTTCCTTCACCTTTCATTTTAAATTGTATATCACCTTGCTTTTGGGTATACGTTTTTGTAGGTCACCTAAATTAATTTTGCAATCTCTAGAGTTGCAAATATAAATGATGATGATGATGATGGTGATGATGATGATGATGATGACGACAACAGATTTATCTGGAATAAACAGAAACTCTACTGACAGCTGTTTAAGTACGGGCAATCTCAAAACAGACATGGGTAGAAAACACAGGATGAAATCAAATTGGAAGTCTTGAAGGAGAAATTCTCTTCAAACCCAGGGACAGCAATGAATCTAGAACAAGTCCATGACCATGGCCATCTAAATGCAGTTCACACATGGCCATTCATCTGATGGCTTCATCTTACTTGGATACTTCTTTGATTCTAGCTTTGTTGAGATTTTAAAAATCTAAGAAAGGTGTATTAAATGAAACCTTGGAAGACATATAAATTCCCTTGTATATTTTAAACTACGGACATATACAAATACCCAGTGTCTGACGCTACCCCCGAACTCTTGTTATTTTGGTGACTTCCTGCTCAGGTGTCCTGATCTAGTCAGGTAATGATCCCTGAGTGCCCTGAGCACATATGCCAGGTACACTGCTGGCTTTTCAATTTTCCCATCTGCTGGCCTTTGCCCTGACTCCTCTGAAAGCCAGCATAGGGGCCGTGGCTGTGAAATGGCTTTTTGTCCTCACATTTTAGGCTCCGTGAGGCCCCCAAATCGCAAAATGAAGAGGAGTGGCTGGAGGAAGAGGGCCTGGAGAGATTCCCTTGGTTTCCAGCCGGCCTCCTGCCAATGCCCGCAGATGGTGGGGGCTGAGGGCAGGCCCTCAGGTGGGGGCCCATATGCCTTTGCCGCCCACTCAGACCCTGGCAGCCTCGTGTGCCCAGAACCTCCTTAAAAACTGATTATCCAGCTTGTCTCCTTTGTGAGCCGGCTCATTACCATTTCATTGTGTTGTGGCAATTCTTACCGTTTGCAATGAATATTGACTTCATGCTTGCTTTTCTAACTGAATTACAGGGGGGCAGTCTGAGGGCCCGCATTGCTTGCCCAGCTCCAGCCGCCCTGGCAGCCACTTGAATGGTCTCAAAGAAAAGCTGTTTGCTTGAGCATTTAGGGATAACAGAGAGCTGTCACAGGCCGCTACAGTGATTTATTAAAAGACAGGAAAATGGGAGAAAAGACCCTTACTTATTTCTTGCACCAGCTGCCTGCTGGCTTTCTTCCATTCCCTGTCTATCCCTCTGCCTTCTCTCTCTTTTTTTCCCCCTCTTTTTCTCCCTCCCACTTCCTTCCTTTCTCTCCATTTTCTTTCACACTCTTTCTCTCTGCCTATCCCTCCCTCCTTGCCTCTCTCTCTGCTTTGTCTTTATTCTCATTTTTAAAAATGAGAGCGGTGAAAAGATTGCCACGGTTTAGGCACATGCTTTCAGGGACCCTGTGCCTGTTTCCTACACCTTAACGCAACACCCCAATAAAGGTAGCCGGGTGCATACATTTATCCTATGAAGTCTATGAGAGGAGACGGAACTTTTGCAGACGTGCACGCCCATCCGGAACTTTTGCAGACGTGCACGCCCATCCGGAACTTTTGCAGACGTGCACGCCCATCCGCAGGCGCGTGCGCGCGCGCGCACAGGCGCACGTTTACTGCAAATGGCGCGTGGCTGGCCTGGGAAGAGGAAACTTCACTCTGAACATGAGGCAGGTTGTCCTTCCCTTCTCAGCACCCCCTCCTCTCCAGACACACTGCAGTGGTCCTGACCTCCTGAGCCCCTCTCCCGACGCAGTGTCTGTCTTCTGAAGAGGCCGCCCCGGCACTGTCCAGCCTGGGCTTCTCTCAGGACCGGGTTGCACAAAGGGTCTTACCTCCTTGATCTGCTTGTCTTAGGGCCTGGATTCAGTCCCTTGTGTCTCTGATGGCTCCTTCCTGCGTCAGGACACCTGAGAGATGCAAATGTGGCTGGTGTGAGGGCAAATGTAACAAATGATAAAACAAGAAATTGTCTTGGATGACGATATCTGCTGAACAAACTAACGTACGGACCCCTGAGCAGGCTGTCTCACTGGGACGCTGGGATAGGAAGGAGATGGATTGTATGCTGGGTGATCCCGGGCATGCTGGCCACTTGCGTGCAGTCCTGGAATGGGGGGTAAGGGGACAGCTGTTCAAGATTAAGCTGCAAGGACTTTGTTTTCAGACCTTGTGTGAGGTGCAGGCACATGGGCCTTTTCTTCATGCCTTCTAGAAGCTTTCCAAACATGAGATTTCCTTGGAATCCATACACAGTCTTTCTTCTTTGCTTCTGGAACTTATTTCTGCAGCCCCCTCCCTTCTCCAGCTCCTTGTTTGCTCTCTGGACTCTGCTGTGTCCCCACCTTTCACTTTGCTTTTCCCAAATGCCTTTGGTCCTTCTTATCTCCCTTCATGAGGCTCTAATTAGCCTCCTCACAAGCCCATAAATCAGCTGCCCCTCCTCCTCTGGTTTGCTTCCTTAGCAGAGGCATGCAAGCTCACCTTTTCTTTCCCAGATGACAAATCAGCCATTAATCTTGGTTTCAAAAACGTTTATTGGCCGACTTCCTTCAGTAGCTTCTGAACTGTTTGCAAATAAAGAGGAGGGATTTTTGGTGACCTCAATAGAGATAGGCACTCACAGGTGGATTTATTCTCAGGTTTGATTTTTTTTTTCTTTTCCTCTTTTCACAAAAAAGGTAAATACACAACTCTGCCTCTCAGTGCTTGTGATTTCTTATTTTTGAAAAGTTTTCAGATCTTCTGTTGAACTGAAATGTGTGTGTTTGTGTCAGTCAGGCTGGCTTGTTGCTATGTATGCATCGAGACAGGGTGACCTGTGGGAGTAACAAAGGGAGTGGCTTGACTGGCTGTTCAGTGACTCTGAACGGTTCAAACAGGTGCTCCATGATGTTTTTATGGTCAACAGACAATGGCTACAGAAGAGTCATCTAAAAGTTTAAGAATTGGAATGTTTTAGGCATCTTTGCCAGACTTTTGGTTTCCCCTTCCTGATTCCCAGGTGTTAATAATGCTCTGGCTTCCCTTCTTAGGCTCCAGGAGGTCAGATTGTCTTATAGTCTAAATTCAGTCTCTGGAAGGAGGGATGAATTCATTTGAGATGTGTCTTTAGAATGTAGGAAATAAAGCTGGAAAGCTTGCGGGAAGGTAGGAAGGGCGTCTCTTGAGGGAGAATCTGCAAAGACCTGGTTTTCAAATGTTATGGGTTAGAAGTGGGCTGTGGGAAAGATGTGGGGTGTTGGGTCCTTAAGGCTCCCATCTCTGCTATAACCCAAAGAAATTTGTGATCTGGGCATTTTGGGTATTGGGGCAGGCAGTCGGAGAGAATTTTTATGGTCCTTAGGCCCCATGTATTGTGTCTTAGCAGATTAGTAGGGCTTCGTGACTTCAGTGCAATGGATAATCTTAACACTTGAAACCGTTGGGACACAGGGTTTTGGTCTATTTTGGTCTACACCAAAGTAGTGATGTCAGAGTTTATAATCTTGATGTTCAATGGTGACAGGCATATTTGCACCCGCCCTCCCCCCAGTTAATTTAGACTGAGGATTACCTACCCAACTGATTAAAATAAAATTTTTAGTCACCAGCGCTTAAAAAAAAGGCTACATGCATGTTATAAAATGTGTTCAACACCTCTGCCCTTTCATTTCCAAATGTTTTGGCCTTGTCAGGTACGCAGTGTCTCCCCCATCACTGAAAAGTCCTTGACAATTGGAATATTATTATTATTATCATCATCATTATGTCAATATCTCCTTCCCCCAGATTGCCTATTCTTTTTTTATATATTTTATTTTATTTTTAAAAGATTTTATTTATTTGTCAGAGACAGTGAGTGAGAGAGGGAACACAAGCAGGGGGAGTGGCAGGCAGAGGGAGAAGCAGGCTTCCCACTGAGCAGAGAGCCCTATGTGGGAGTCATTCCCAGGACCCTGGGATCATGACCTGAGCTGAAGGCATACATTTAACTGACTGAGCCACCCAGGCATTCCTCTTTTTTCCATATAATTTAATTGGTATGTAAATTACTTACAGTGAAATGCACAGATCTTTAGTGTGAGTTCAATTAGTTTTGACAAATTCATATCCGCATGTAACCCACAAAACATTTCCATTACTCCAGAAGGTTCCTTTGGGCTCCTTATCAGATAGTCCTCCTCCCTTTGCCAAAACCAACTATTTTGATTTCTACTAATGTAGATTCATTTTGCTTGCTTTAGAACTTCATACTATTAGGATCATGCAGTATATATTCTTTTGTGTCTGACTTCCTTTATTCAACATACTGATTTTGAAATTGATCCAATTGTCGATGACTGCCATGGTTGGGCAGATGATCCAGTCCACAGATTTCATACTCCAATGGAAAGGGTCATTGCCACCAGGGTCCATGAAATACTATTTTTACTTGGGATCATTAAACTATTAGTTCCTACTTTGAGTGAGTGCCTGAGGATGAAAGAAACTGCCTACCTGGGGTGCCTGGGTGGCTCAGTCAGGTGAGCATCCGACTCAGTTCAGCTCAGGTCATGATCTCGGTCATGGGGATCGAGACCTGAGTCAGGTTCCACACTCAGAGAGTCTACTTGAGATTCTCTTCTCCTCCCTCTGCCCCTCCCCCTGCACGTGTCTTCTCTCTCTCTCTCTCTCAAATAAATAAATCTTAAAAAGAAGAAGAAGAAGAAGAAGAAGAAGAAGAAGAAGAAGAAGAAGAAGAAGAAACTGCCTATCTAGAATATGTGCTCTGAGGGTGGGGGTAGGATTCACTGCTTTCTTTCTAGTACTTGGAAGGTACTATTCATTGGAAGCATTTTTACATATAGCCTTAGGTCTCATTATAACAGTTCTATAACTACTGTACTTCAAGGGGTGTCCTTTGTTGGGGCTTCTGTGCGCTGGCTAGGATACCTAGCCTTTGTGTAGAAAGTAGCTCCTATATGAGTTGCAAATAAACACAGCCATTTGAAAATTGAAAAAGGAAGGGACGCCTTGACTCTGGTTTTCTTTGTCCTCTCTCAGGCCTCAGGTGTAAGTCCTGGCCTTGGAGAATTTTCTAGACATGCTGTACATATGTGCTCTCTCTCTCCCCTAATCCCAAGCAGTGTAGGTTCGGCTGGACTTGGTCCCACAGTCAGTTAATTCTTGCAGTAGGTGTTGTACCTGTGGAGCTGCTTGGGGCTGGGCCTTAGGCACAGCCTAGAAAGTCACCTTAGTACTTACTTAATTTTACTGCCTTTGCTAGTGGTGCACTGTTAATTATTAATGTCCTATGCTTCATAATTGAAGATAACAATACTGCCCTTGGGTTTTTTTTTTTTAATTTTATTTATTTATTCAACAGAGATAGAGACAACCAGCGAGAGAGGGAACACAAGCAGGGGGAGTGGGAGAGGAAGAAGCAGGCTCATAGGAGAGGAGCCTGATGTGGGGCTCGATCCCATAACGCCGGGATCACGCCCTGAGCTGAAGGCAGACGCTTAACTGCTGTGCCACCCAGGCGCCCCTACCCTTGGGTTTTTTAAGTTTATAGTTCCCTGAAGCAGCACTTATGGACTTGTGCAGTTACAGTCTCTCATTTGGTTCTTAGACATCACAGAATTCTAGAGCATGGAGTGCTCTTTTGGGTCATTTTTTAGTCAGAGAAATGAAAATACATGCCAGAGAGCTTCACCAGTTCATGAGTCACCCCACTAATTATTGTCAGTGGCCGGAAGGCTGATGTGGAAGACACCTGCCTTCTAGACCCATATATATGTATATAAAATCTGTGAAAATACGGAAGCCAGGATGACTGTGTATTACAATAAATGATTTATGAGGTCCCACTGATAATACGTGGCCACTGCATTCTTCATATATGGGTGATAGTTGAAGCAGAGTTGGGTCACTTGGTGAAAAGATAATTTAACATGTCTCCGGTTAGTTACACTGTTTGACATTAATAAAATTTCTGTGGTCAAGAGATTTAGGAATCATCTGTAGTTCAGTTCAAATGTATTGCTTCTTGCTTTTGGCCTTCTGTATTTGATAAATCCAAACTCTGATTCCTTAGCATTTAATCTCCAGGTAAAAGAGGAGAGAGGGAGTTAACCCTTATCCTTGCTCAGGGTCTCAGGAGACGCTCCTGTTGATGCCTGTGAGAGCCGAACATGTGTATGTGAGGGGAGGATGTGGCCTTCGGGGTTATGGATCTGCTGGCTATAGAAGAAGTCGACCTTGACTGTGAAATAGAGAGTTTAAAAACCAGCTTTACCCAAGGGTTCAAAGCTAATGATTCCAAAGTGTTGACTATAGTATCAGAGTAAACAATAGCAGGCTTTCATAGTGGTTACTTAGCTTTGCAACTTACAAAGGAATTGCATGGGCTTCCATCCACACCACATTGCTGGTTTGTATCACAAAACTCTCCGTTTTGAAGGAACTAAGTGATTTTGACCTTTTGTTTAGGTTGTGGGTCAACGCAGAAAGGAAGTTTTCTATAAACCACCATGATGTTTGTCTCAAATTGGAATGGGCATGTCTTTGATTAGGATTCCTTTCATAACCAGGAATGGCGTCAACAGACTGCCTAGAAGTGTCAAACAGGAGGGGCATGTGCCTTAAATTTGTCAGATGTTCGCATTCCTTATTTTGTTAATCAAAAGCATGGTAAGTGATGTGAGATGTTTAATTATGGTTTAAATCATTCAAGTGAAGCATGTCCCATTCAAATGTGCTTATTCTATTGCGTTTTCATAAGCAGCTTAGGTGTACTGATCTTACACCCAAGGACTGCTATGGAATTTCTTTTTTTTTTTTTTTTTAAGATTTTATTTATTTATTCGACAGAGAGAGAGACAGCCAGTGAGAGGGAACACAAGCAGGGGGAGTGGGAGAGGAAGAAGCAGGCTCATAGCAGAGGAGCCTGATGTGGGGCTCGATCCCATAACGCCGGGATCACGCCCTGAGCCGAAGGCAGACGCTTAACCGCTGTGCCACCCAGGCGCCTCCTGCTATGGAATTTCTTAAATGGAGACATTTTTCTCAAGTTTCTTCAAACAAGATAAGTTTGAACTCCTAATTGCAGGCAGTACCATTTTCAAAGAGGCTGGTACTATGTTCACACAAAATTAGCTGCATGGATTCTGCCCAGAGCTAATAAATAAAAATTGATAAAAAATTAGCATACAGAGTATGCTGGATATTGTTATTATTCATTTCTCAGAATTCTTCCTGAGATGTGAGGGGAAGAAACGTACATACATTTTATCAACCCAATGTTACCCATGTAGAACCTACATTTCAACAGACTCAAGTAATGTAGATTAAGTCATCTAATAGCAGAACTGGGCCTAGCTCCTGATGGCCACACTGTTCAGGGCACCACGCCAGCCTCACGTGGACTGTCAAATCTTTTTACTCTGAGCAAAATGGCAGCTCCCCTTTGAGCCCCTCCATTGCCTTTAAGTCTTGTCACGACCCATTTGGGTTTATTCCCACCCCATTTCATCCTCTCACCACATGTAAGCACATTAGATGCCAGGTGATTACCACCGTGGCATTTCTTTTGCAGTTCCCCATGTATTGCACTTTTCTTGACCCCTTCTCCCAACAGAGTTTACCTGTTCTGTGTCCTGTTTCCCCAGAGCCAACCCCCATGACTTGATAAGTGAAAAAGGAGATAACAGCAGGGGTTCATGACATCATGGCATCATGCATATCGGAGCCCCTCCTGAAGAGCAGATGCCTTTCTTTTATGCCTTGGGTCAAAGCAAACCTGTAGGCTTCATCTTAAACAGGCAAGACCATCTGGTATGGATAGTTGGTCCTGAATAAATAGCGAGTGAATGAACGAATGAGTGAATGAGTAATTCGAGTCAAAGTGTTCATTTTAAAGGGGGAAAATTAAGGCCCAGAGAACTAGAAGAGTCTGAGGTCCAAGCAGCAGAACAGAAAGTAAAGCCTGTTTTTCTAGAGGCCACTCTTGCTGTTATTTCCCACTGATTTCCTTCAGGGTCAGTTCGGGTACTATTTGTTCTAAGAAACCTTCCAGAGAAACGTCACCCCCTCTTGTTCAATCTCCTGCTTCCCCTTGACCCATTATTCTCTCTATACATCTTAGCACTTGATTCCACTGAATGCAGCTTTTTTTTTTTTTTTTAAAGATTTTATTTATTTATTCGACAGAGATAGAGACAGCCAGCGAGAGAGAGAACACAAGCAGGGGGAGTGGGAGAGGAAGAAGCAGGCTCATAGCAGAGGAGCCTGACGTGGGGCTCAATCCCAGATCGCCGGGATCACGCCCTGAGCCGAAGGCAGATGCTTAACCGCTGTGCCACCCAGGCGCCCCTGAATGCAGCTTTTTAACATTGTATTTTGCATTATTCACATCTAAGGTCAATGCCGAGTATATAAAAAATACTAAGTGTTGATGAAAAGTGAAATACAAATGTCTTCCAATCTTTAATACATGAGTCTTACCTCTGAACAAAAAGGTAGACATCTGCCTTCTATTTTTGTTGTTTGTGTTTATGCAATTCACAAGTGTGCCACAGGCACATAGTAGGTGTTCAACACAGATTTACTGAATATAATTGAATTTCCTGGTAGCTGAACAACTAGACAGACTGGTGGATAGATATAAATTAGCAAAGCAGATTTAAACCATGTGTTGATCATTGAAAAGTCGTTTCATTTTTAGCCAAGATAAATGCTTTTTTAATGTGTAAAGAAATCTATAATTTTCTGTGCTTTGAATTAAAGCTCCTACTTCCCAGGTTTCCTGCCTGCTTCTGGCTGCTCTTAATGAGCTAATTTACCCCACCGAGGTGAGAGATTTCCTCTTGGGAAAGGGTTTAGATGTGCCTCTCTCACATCCAGGGCCCCAGAGCGTTTCCTTACAGGGCTTTAAACACTCTGAACGTATTTAAGAGAGAAGCCAAGAAACAAATCTGTTGTTTTAGCTTTATTTCTCGAGGCTCAGTGGCTCGGCTTTCCTCTCTTTGATCACACTCACTGGAGTGGCAGGCCTGGAGACTGCAGAGAAGGGCTGGGTCTCTTTAGGAAGCCCAGTTCAGGGGGACCCACCCAGCTCTACACAATGAAAATAAAGTTGTCAAGCCTTTGAGGTGGCTGTGCAGATTTATTCTTCCTGGGCAAAGTGGTAAGACATTTATATTTTTTAAAAATGCTTTGATGAACTTGATAAGGAAACCCTGGTTTGAATGTGGAAAAACATTCTAGAGCTTTTTCCACTGTTGAGCTGGGTTCTGAACATTCATTGCAAAGCTTGACCTGTGGAAATGAAGTTTCCCTTCAAGTTAATGACAAGACCATAAAGGGAACCATTTGGGGATCACAGAACACTGTTAGAATATAAGCCTCCCTGAGACAGGAGGTCACAGAAACCTGCAGATCTGGACATCTTCTGCACACGTTTCCCAGTCCTCAGCTGCCAACCAGTCTTCTGATTACTCTGTTATGTCATTAGGTATGGTTCCATTACTTCTATTGCTTCTACCAGTCAAAGCCATGGATGGTGCAATTTTTTATTATGCATATAACAGAAATAGTTTCTGTCCTTCCTAAGTTCAAGTGTTGTTTGTTGTGGAAGAAGTGTCACACACTGTTCTTAGTGTGTCTTGGTCACATTCAGGTCTTGAGGGATCTAGGAAAGAAATGGAATCAGTTGTGAAATATCTTTCTCTTATATTCCAGAAAGCTGTTTTATCTGAGAAACATCTGCCAACATCCTTGAGATGGTGCTTTTAACATCCTTGAATTATGCAGACCCTTATGAATGGCTCTTAACAGGCTCTGAGCTCCAGACCAAAAAAGGCATGGACACTTACCAGCTGGTAATGGCAGACGATCTACAATCATTGAGGGAGTTTCTTGGGAAAATCAGAAAAGTGTCCTTCAATTTTGTTACTGGGACAGCCCTAATTTGGGTTGCAACTGGCCATGTGGCTCAGTGGAGAGTCTTTGGGCTTGTGACAGATGGAACCAGGTTTGAATTCCTTTGTGGGTACTTATTTTCTGTGTCACCTCAGGTATATTCTTAATTCTTTTTGCTCAGTTAGCTCAAGTGTAAAATCAGGGTAATTGCATTTTGCTGGTTGGAGCCATTTAGATTGTAAGGATCAAAGCTAGGCTCAGGTTACACTAGAGATTGGAGACACAGGCACTTAAGGAAATGTGGCAAATGATCACCATGCAGGTTACAGCAGCCCCTTCATAGGAGGCCCTGTCATATTCATGACATAGTTTCTTATCATCTCTTCATCTTCCTGTATGCCTCTCTTCTCTCCGCTTTCATGGCTTTTCCTTCTCTTCTACTCCTTTTGCTCTCTCTCTCTGTCCTTGTCTTGCATTCAAACCTCAGCAATAGAGAAGATCCCATGGAATCTGGTTGCCACCCAAGAGGAAACCACCTCTTGGTCATGCCAGGCTTCCTCAGAGCTGGCTCAGCCTAAGGATGGTTGCCTTTGGCTCAGGATCCAATCAATACCTGGAACCATCTTCAGTAGGCAGGCCAACAGAATTAGATGACATCAAACATGGCTACTTTGTTCAGTAGAGGACTGTGCTTGATAATCTCCATTTGCCGCACCAGATCCATTCTCCATTCTTCTCTGCCTATGTGCCCTGGGAGGCCGATCTCTATAGACTCCATTATCTGTGCTCCATTGTTGTCTTATTTCCTGTTATGTTTAACTAATGGGAAACATTGAAAGGACAGCAGATGATGGAAGAGAGAGAAGTTGGGGTATTTATTCTACATCTCCCACCTGGCAATGGTCTTGACAGTGCCCAGACTCTGTCCATCAGCCCCTCTGCCATGGCTACAACTCTCTCTAGCATTTTATTAAGTCCTCTCCTCCGGGCCTTCAGAATAATGGTTTCTCACTTATGCTGGATGCTGAGGGCTTTACCATTCCTAGTTGCTTCTCTTAATGTTGACCACAGTTTTGTAAGTAGTTCATTCAACCCCTATCGATAAACCCTTTGAGGGGGCCATCTTACTTGATGGAACCTTGACTAATACAGAAAATTAGGTATTGGATGTAAACATATCACATGCCATCCAGGACAAATAACTCAACCTCAGGGTAGTGGTAAGAATTAAATGGGGTTATGTTCCCACGGGCTTAGTGCATCACAAGACTCAATAACTTGAAGCTCCTATTATTATTTTGCCATGTTTGTGTGGAAGAAGCTGATTAATACTATGTGGTTGGGAGATATAAGGTCCCTGTTCATGTCCCATCTAGTTTCTTATCTAGTTTTTTCAATAACCTGAAAGAGGTCATTTCCAGGATGATGGGAATGATGCTAATAGGCTCCCAGTGGCACAATGTTGAATTTTCTGAGGCAAATTCAAAGAGATGGGAATGTGACAAGGCTTTGTGGTATATTATTTAAGGGCATAATATGGGGCACCTGTTGGTATTACATTATTAAAATGACATAATAGATTCTGAGCAGCGGTACGATGGGGGCAGGAGTAGTGATAAAGTGTAAAGGAACAAGAAATGGGGTGACTGTCGTTTGATTTCTGCTGCTGTCCCTTTGCAATAAAAAGTTCTGGGCAACCAAGAGTCGGTGACACAATGTCAGGCAAGTGATCACATTTATAGCTATTTAGAAAACAAACTGAGGGCTTCAGAGGGGAGGGGGGTGGAGGTCTGGGATAGGCCGGTGATGGGTATTAAGGAGGGCACAGATTGCATGGTGCACTGGGTGTTATACGCAAATAATGAATCATGGAACACTACATCAAAAACTAAGGATATACTGTATGGTGACAAACATAACATAATAAAAAATTATTATTAAAAAAAAAGAAAAGAAAAAACCCAGAAATGTTCTGTATGGAGGGATTCTCAGCGATAGCATAGTTCAAGTGTCTTCTTGTACAGACAAATACACTGAGGCCTAAAGCCACAATGCCTAGGTCAGGGATGACAAATGTGTGGTACGTGTATGACCACTAGTTCTCCCATATCTCGGATAGACGTAAACAATTGACGATGGCATTGGTTCCCATGTAGCCCAGACAAGACCTCTGATTCCTTCTACTGAAGTACTCTGTCTCTGAAACCTCTAAAGTAAGATAGGCACTACCTACACATCCAGGTTCCATCCCCTGGAATAGAAGCAGTCTGTCACTCTCGGACCTAGGGTTTAGTGATTATAACTCCGGTTAGTGAAGGGAAGAACTGTGCTGATTTTGCCTTTTAAATCCTGAGTTTTCAAGTTTCATAATTATATAGTTTAGCTGAAATATAGTTTTTTTAGGCTATGTGTACAGTAGTGCCCGCTTATCCACAAATTCAGTTTCCGTAGTTTCAGTTATCCACAGTCAACAGTCTGGAAGCAGATGGTCCTCCTTCTGATGTATTTTCAGAAGATCAGTAGCAGCCTAACATTATATCACAATGCCTACGTCACTCACCTCACTTCATTTCATCACAAAGGCATCGTATCATATCATCCCAAGAAGGGTGAGTGACATATTTTGAGAGAGACACCACATTCACATAACTTTTATTATTATTATTATTATTATTATTATTATTATTTATTATTAGAGAGAGAGAGTGCAAGTGGGTGGGGAGGGGAGTGGCAGAATGAGAAGGAAAGAATCTTAAGAAGGTTCCATGCTCAGCATGGAGCCCAATGCGGGGCTCAATTTCATGAACTTGAGATCATGACCTGAGCTGAAATTAAGAGTTGGGCATTCAACTGACTGAGCTACCAGGTGCCCCTATAGTATATTATTATAATTGTTCTATTTTATTGTTGTTCATCTCTTACTGTACCCAATTTATAAATTAAACTTTATCGTAGGTGTGTGCGTATAGGAAAAACATAGTATAGATAGGGTTTGGTACCATCCTTGGTTTTAGGCATCCACTGGGGGTCTTGGACTGCATCCCCTACTGAGAAGGGGGGACTGTTGTAATTCCTAATAAGCTGCAGCAGCAGGTGTGAGAGAAAAGGGAGTTGGGTGCCTACCTGTTCATTTAGCATTTGTCTGAAAGTTACCCAGGCTTATGATTTATTTCTTTTTCTTCTTTTTGCCACTTTCCTTTGGTCTATTTAGCTACCAATTAAGACCACAATGATAAGGCCAATTACAGGAAACATAAACCAATCTCCTTTTCTCCTTGTTTGGCTGAAATGTTTGGTAGGCCCAAAGTCTCTAGACTGTTGCTTCTAGTTTTAGTTAGTTATTGTTGTTTATCCACCACTCTGGTGAAAGATAGCATTGCTTTTAACAGACAACTGTGCTCATTTCTCATGCTGTACATCATTCAGGCACTTGAAAGGACCATGAAGATTTTCTTCTGCTTTCAGGGACCTGTGAGGTTGCACCATGTGAACTTGTTGATACTCAAGTGTTTTGAAGCTATAAAAACAGCAATTTCAAATGGTTCCATCTAAAACTTATCACTTACACTTTTGCTTTCTTATATAGAAATCCCTGAAAATAGAAGTCTGCAAACGGTAGAATTTAGTAGTTAAAAAGATTGTTCTTGTTTGAGAGTAATTATGTGACATTCAATAATGACCAAAGATATTTGCTGTCATTAGGTCAATGTCAGATCAAGAGAAGCCAACCCTATCAAGCTCAGCAAACTGGTTCATGCTGCTCGATGATGATAAGACCCAGGCGGAGCAGATGCAACTCAACAACTCCAGGGGGCACCTTTCACATTCCAGTTAATGTGTGTAATGGTCATGAAATCAGGGAAGCGTCTTCTCCTTCCTACAAGTTACCACCCTATACAGTAAATGTTGGAAATATGGGCCCCAAAGACTTAAATATTTAACCTAAGTGGATGTTGGCCAGATTCCCTATGGAGCCTCTGATACTAATGAGAAAAATAAGACAGATATGAGGAAGTTTCAGGAGTCTCAGACTGTCTGCCTATGGGCTACATAAGCTTTGTCAAGGGGTTTTGTTTACAGTTTTATTTCATCTAGTTGTCTAAAACCTGCCAGTTGTGTACATTGCTGTTATGTGTTTGAACCCCCTGGAGATGGTTGTCATTTGGCTCTTAATTTAGAGGTCTCAGAGATAGCAATAAGAGAGTAATTAGGAACTTGGCTTCTGGCCTCTGGCCTTACAGGAATAGGATTCTCAACCCAGCTTTACTACCGCTAGGGATATGTGTAAGCAATTTACTTGGTTCTCAGCCTCAGTTTTCCCACCTGTATAATGGTGATAGAACAGTATATTTCATAAGTTATTAGCTAATGCATGTAAAGTGTACCTAATACTGAAAAATGTCAGTAGTTGTTGTTATTGGTGTGACACTTCCCCAACACACTTGGTAAAGCGAGGTACACATTGTGCTCTACCCAGATTGCTCTTACCTGCTGGGTGCACCTATGCCAGCTTCTGCCAGCAGCTTGAACCTTGACTTTCAGAAGGTGGCCTCTGGGCACTTGGAGCTGCCTCACCATCTAAGAACTGTGAGGGCCTGGGAGACTATATTTCCTGCCAGCTCTAGCTTAGCCATTTGTAGTCGAGCACCTACTGGGACTATGAAAGCCCAACTTCTTTGCCTTAATGCAGGACAGACTGAGGTGTAATTTAGGCTCTAGAGCTCCCCATGGGATCAGGCAGAGGCTGGAGATTTGTGGGAAATTTCAGCCCTTGCTCCGTTTCTTCCCCTTTCCGGCCCAATGACCCCCTACCTGTTTTCTCCTGAAGGCACTACTTGTTTGTGGAATTCACTGGCACGTGACACCTCGCCTCATGAAACCTGACCAGCTGCAGAGAGTGTTGTGTTTCATCCACACCAAACTTTTGAGGTAGGAATCCCATTTCACAGATATGGAAATGGAGGCTCAGGGGGCCACCTGACTCTCCAAAGTTCACTCGGTTGATTGGTCACAGCACCTGGACTCCTGCCTCCAGTTATTTTGTCCTGAGCAGCCAGCACCTGTCCCCAAATCGTTCATCTCCATTTCCCCAGTGTTTGTTAAGAATAAGGGAAAGGCTAGAGTCAATGATCTTGTGAGGCATTTGGTACTGAGGAGGCAAACTTGAACTAGGTTTAAGAAAAAGGTCATAAATCTTATCACATAGGCTGGATCCTGTTGCTTTTGAAACCACATGGCAGAGATTCTCTGATAGCAGCAAGAAGGGCCTGGGAGGGAACCTGAGGGCTATTGTATTTCTGTGTGCAGGGTCTACTGCAGCCTGCTTGAGGCTGGCATCGGCTTGCTTTGTGCTTGAACTGCTTATTAAAGTCTAGACGCAACATAAAAGCATGTAAATTGGTTCCAGCCATCTCTAGTAAAAACTTCAGCTGGAGCTGGGAAGTGATTGGAGCATCTCTTAGTGTAATTAAAATTGACTCTTAAAGTTTCTTTAGCTTAATTGGTAACACTTTCTTTGGAAGTTGGTGAAAGCGTCTTGCTGGGAAGGTTAAATGCATTTCTGTGTATAAGATCAGAATTCAAATATAGTTTTATGGACACATTTACAGTTATGTTCTACCCGGGTGGTCTTTTTTTCTTGTATCTTTCCTATTTAAGATTTATGCTGTCATTCACCACAGTCTAAATGTGTTTTGATAAAAAGAAAAAAAATGAACCGTTGCTGACGCATTTCAAACAGAGAGTTGGTAATATTTTGAAGCTTTCAGTAAATTGAACGGCAGTTTGGCCTAACTCAAGCTCCCTCCTTCCCTAGAGCTCTTCACTTTGGAGTCTAGTGTTTGTTATCCAGAAATTCAAAGTGGCTACTATTCTTCAGC
The DNA here is from genome assembly GCF_023065955.2 of Ursus arctos. Taxonomy (NCBI): domain Eukaryota; kingdom Metazoa; phylum Chordata; class Mammalia; order Carnivora; family Ursidae; genus Ursus; species Ursus arctos. The sequence continues at coordinate 35,153,062 of NW_026622830.1, forward strand.
TGGGTCCAAAGGTAGGAAGCTGGGCTCTTTCTGAGATGGTCATATCCTTGGTGCGGCTGAACCCATTTAACCCCATTATTTGAGAACAAGTGCGTTCATACACATGAGCGTGTTTATATGCACTGAGACGTTTTTCCCTTGGTTTTGCTTCTTGAGTGTCCAGCCAGAATAATAGGTTGTTATAGTCAAAAAGCCTATGCTTTTAAATTTTGGGGGAGTGGCCACAAATAAAGCTTCCAATTCCCTGGATCCTCCTTAATCCAGATGTGGGGGAAGTCCTGCCTGATTTTACATTCATGATCATTGAGTCTCCATGATTCCCAGGGCCATGACTTGATTCTAGGCTTAGATCTATGTCTACCCATCTCTGCGTAGCAGAGGGACCGCCCATCTTTGAATCACCCCCAGTATTATCTCTTCACATGTGTATGGGGGCAGGGGTTTGCAAACAATGTTATGAGGACCATAATGGAAATAAAAACCACTCTGGTCCTTGGATCTTAATGCAACAATTGTTTATATTTCTGTGTTTTTTCCTCATACTTGTTCAAAGTAGATATATTTTTATATAGTTTCAGTCTTCACCATATAGATGCAATTTGAAATCAATAATCCTTTATTTTAAATAAATAATAGAAGTTGAGTTTTCCCATTAGGTATGTACGTATCATAGAACATGTAAAAATATAGAAAAATATTTTACTGTTACTCAAAGACGATGCTTGTTAACATTTTAGTGTTTATTTTTTCAAATTTTTATACACATGCTGCTATTCTTCCTATATAATTTTGTCGTATTGCATATATAGTTTTCTTTTCTGCTTTTTAATTTCATATTTATTTCATATGATGTTAAGCATATTATTATAAATCTTTGGTAAATATAATTTAAATGGCCACATAATATACTGCATTATTTGCTTTAGAATTCTCTTATTAGAAGATCATGAATAGTGCCATAGAATAGTGCTGTAATTTGCTTTAGAATTCTCTTGTTAGAAGATCATGTTCCCTATTTTTTGATATCATAATGTTGCAAGTAGGCATGATCATTGTAAATTCAGATTTTTTTTCTGTATCTGGGATTATTTCCTTATTACAGATTCCTAAAAATGAAATTGTGTAATGAAAAATGAAAGGAATTTCAGGCTCTTGATAATATTGTCAAAGGGCTTTCCAGAATATTATATCAATTTACAATCTTGCTAACAACACATAGGGCTATAACTCTTGGTATGGTTATTTTGATAGAAAAATGACATCTTGTTTAATTTGCATAAATTTGACTAATGGGGATGTCCAAGTCCCCCTTTGTTACCCAATTCGATTTTTTTCTCAAGCAAATCACCTGTTTTCATCCTTTGCTTGCATAGCTATGGAGTCTTTGTGTTTTAAAAAAACACTGATTTTTGTTATATGTTATGTGTGTCATAGATGTTAAACATGCCTTGATCTTTGTATTTTCTGCAATTTTTGAAGAATAGTGTTTTGTTTGCTTTGTGCATTAGGCAATGATACCATTTTCACTTATTTTGTGGCAACTCTTTCTGGAAGGGCAGTGGTGGTTTCATGAGATGATGTTATCTCTGCTTTGCAGGGAGTGAGACATGTTCCCTAGCCTTGATACAAGTCATACCTTTCATATTTCATGTGTGAGCTCAGGTGGTCTCCACACCACTTCTTTGCATGTGGAAATCCTATTTATCCTTTAATGCCCAATCACACCTAATCTCTTCCCATTTTCTGGTCTTTTTCTTCCATTGCTGCTTCTTGTTTAGTAACTCTCAAGCTCTATGCAGAATTTGAGAGAGAACCCTTCTCAGGATGTAGAGGAGAATTATTTGGGGGGAGTTTTCAAGTGAGTTTTATTTTCTTATAGAACCACTTGTTAAAGCTCTTGAGGTTCATTTGAAAATGCGCAGAAAAATGTAGATGGGCTTCTAAGCTAAAAGAAGAGTAAAAGGAATAGTTTGTTGTGTTTTCTTAGGCTCCTGCAGATAGTTAAGGGTATATGTACATGCACGTGTGTGTGCATGTGCATTGGCCTAGATGCTACTGAAAAGCAGAGCCTGAAGCAAGGATACGTGTACAAGTAGGTTATTTTAGGAAATGATCTCAGGGAGTAAGAATAGGAAACTGAGGAAGGCAGAACAAGGAGGGAGGGAAAACCAACATCAGGGTGCATTAGTGAGCTGGTTCTTGCTCTGGGAAATTGGGGCTCAGTCTAGGCCTCCCAGGAGCCATGTAGGACTGTCTTCTGAGAATAAGGGAGTACTTATCCACTGGTTCCCATCCGTCATTGTCAGAGGTGTCCCATGGCTTGTTAATTCCTTCACAGTTGCAAGCTTGCACATGTATCAGAATGGCTGGTTGGGCTCTTGCTGGAATTTCTCATGGCTGTGGCAGAGAAAGCCCTAGGAGAGAAAGTGAGAGGTACATAGTATAGTTGGTGAGGTGTCAGGTTATGTCACATGCATCCAGTTGCTGTAGCAATGTTGCTGTGGAAGGGTGGAGAGATTGTAGCTAAGGCACAAAAGGGGTCAGATATAGTATGTGTGTATTATGACTTCATATATGCTTTTCCTTGTTTAGTTTGGTTGACTTGGCATGTAAGTAGATTCAGCATCCATTTACTCTAACCTTGATGGAATTTGGAATTCATACCCTCGCTTTCTTTCAATGGAGTTATTTACCATTCACTTCTCCCACCTCCTGTGTCCTCCAGGCCTCATCAATTGGGACATTGCATTTCCCCAACCAAAGTGATTAGTTCAGGGAGGGATATGTGATACAATCAGAGTTAAGCAGACCCATCAAAGCTTTTCTGGGACTGTTGGGAAAGACACCCTCTCTTTTTTGTTGGAAAGATATTAAGACTGTAGCTTCTGAAGTACTGCTCAGAGGTCAAGAAAAAAACAAAGTGGAAAGCAAGTCCAAGATCCAAGTAGAAACCAGGTCCTGATGGGATGGCATCATTTGAATGCTTAGATTCAGCCATCCATGGATTTTTTTCAGTTACATAAACCAGTTAAATACCTGTTTTTGCTGAAGCCAGTTGACTTGAGATTTCTGTCGCTTACCACTAAAAGAGACCAATAGATACCCCATTTTAAGTAAATCTTTTAAACTTCATTCATTCATTTATTCAAGTAATATTTATTGAGTGCATACTCTGTGCCTCGCACTATGAACAAGTTCAGCTTTCAGTTGTGTAGAGAAGAAAAACATATAAATTAAAGTTTAAGTCTGCTGTATTCTCTGGAATACAGAATATATGCCTTCAGGGAGGTATGACTATGAGTGATAGACAAATTGTCAGAAGACATGGAGGAAATTTTATGAATCTCAAAATATCCATCCCAAGAAGTGGGAGAGAATCAGGTCTAAGGGAAAGTGTCTGTGTGTGTGGAGGGGGATGCACATGTGCGCACGCATGCGTGTATGTTTGTTGGGGGATACATGTTATTGAAGATTTATGATGAAGGTGTTTGTAGAGTATCTAGAAATGGTCACCAAATACAAATTTTATTACTTGATATGTCAATTATCTATTGTCACAATAATGCAACATAACAAGTAGCCACAAAGCCTGAGATGCATATGACAGTAAGCACTTTTGTTCACAAATCAGTGGTTTGGGTTGGATGGTTCTGTGGATCTGAGCTAGGCTCAGCAGGGCTTACTCCTGTGCCTGTTATCGTTTTCAATTTGGCTGGGTAGCTTTGCTGATCTTGGTTGGACTCCCTCACATGTCCAAGACCTTGACTGGGATAAGTGGGGTCTGCTCCACACGTCTGTCCCTTGAGCATTCTAGCTAGGGTGTGCTCATATGTAAAAGAGAGGAGCAAGAAACTAAGTGAAAGCATGCAAGTGTGTTTTAAGACTTTGTTCAAATCACCTCTGCTGGTATTTAATTGACCAAAATAAATCACATGGTTGAATCCAGGGAAAAGTGGTGGACATTGCACTATTAGGTACCCAAGGGCAGAGATCCAGGGACAGGTGAAGAATTGAGGCCATTTTGCAACCTGTCTACCATACTGGTTGACTTATATATAGGTCATTAAAATAAATATTCATATAATTGGTTTGATTTTTTGGAATGTGGACCATTTAAGTCCCTGAGATCCCTGAAAAATAAAGCTCTCCTAAGAGGAGTCTTGCTTAAGTCAGTTCTCCTCCAAGCACATGGAACTTTTCCTTTTCTCCAGAGAAAGAACCCAGTATTTTGAGTCTTTTTTTTTTTTTAAATAAAAAAGAAAAATGCCTGTTAGACTTAGAATGTCCTGTCTTCATTTATGGAGCTTAAATTTCCTAAGCTGGAAGCTATGTATGTATTTTTTTGCCAAGGTCGACTCTGGGCCTATGGTTTCTACTGTCTTTTTGAAAGAAAGAAAAAAAAAAACCAACAGAATTCCTATGGCACTATACTATATCCTTCTTCCATATTTTATGTAGATTTCTAAAAGGGCTGATTGCTTTTGGTATGAGTGGACCCGAAGAATTATTGCAGTTGGCTTTTAAAAACTCTATTATAGTTTTACTTTTGGTTTTCTGATGTTATGGATTTTTATAGTTTTTGGCCTGTATTACAATCCCCAGGAAGTTCTATTTAAAACAAGTCTCAAACTTTTTGCTCTCTGTCCTTTATGGGATTCCAACTCTGAAGGGTGACTGGGGCCAAGACACTGAGTAGGTCTCTTCACCTAGCTTTCATTTTTTTAACTGCAGGTGGGTAGTCTAGATGTAAAACCAGTCTCTACTACTTGTTAGTTGGATTGTTTGAAGCAGGTTAACATATCATTTTTAACCTTGACTTTCCCTTCTGTAAAACGAGTGTCACAGTATTGTCGTCATGGTGTTGCCACAGTGTTGTCATGGGGGTTAAATGCGGTGATGTATGTAAAGCCCTTTGCCCAATGGACTTAAGAGGTAGTAAGTGTTCAGTATATGGGGGCTATTCTTACCTTGTAACCTTATCTCCTATTCATTGCCATCAGCATTGTCCTTGACACCAACCATGGGCTTCGGATGGTTCTAGGAATGACCCCGGCAGAGGACATGGCAGGAAGAAGCACGTGGAGGCAGAACCTCATCCTGCTTTTCATGGGGGTTTCATGTGTCTGTTCCCATCATTATCCAGTTGCTCTTCTCCTATCTCAGACCTCTTATTTTCCTGTTTCTGGCCCCCCATGTCCTTTCAAGGGGCCCTCACTCTCCAAAAAGACGTTATGAAGATCCAAATATGAAGACCAGTGGTTCTCAAATTTGGCTGCACAATGGAATTGCTTAGAAAACTTTAAAAAAATACTGATGCCTGGGCCCTACGCCTAAAGATTCTGATTAACTTTATCTGGAGTAGGGCTCAGGCATCAGTATTTAAAAAAAAGTTCTCCAGGGACGCCTGGGTAGTGCAGTCGTTAAGCGTCTGCCTTTGGCTCAGGGCGTGATCCCGGTGTTCCGGGATCGAGTCCTACATCAGGCTCCTCCACTGGGAGCCTGCTTCTTCCTCTCCCACTCCCCTGCTGTGTTCCCTCTCTCGCTGGCTATCTCTCTGTCAAATAAATAAATAAATAAATAAAATCTTTAAAAAAAAAAAAAAAGTTCTCCATGTGAGGATAATGTTCAGCTAGAGTGAAAATTACTGGGCCAAAGTATATCAGGGCTTCTAAACAAATTTCTAGTTCATTCTACTTTTATTATGATCCTACTTTTTCTTTTAAAAAGAGAGTGGGGAGGAGGGGCAGAGGGAGAGCGTGGGAGCCCTCCCTTAAGCAGATTCCACGTGTAACACAGAGCCCGACACAGGGCTTGATCTCACAACGCTGAGATGATGACCTGAGCTGAAATCAAGAGTTGGACACTTAATGAGCCACCCAGGCAACCTTATGATCCTACTCTTATCATTTGCTTGTTCCAGCCTGCAGACCTTCCTTTTGGAAGAGATGTTTGTTTTCTCAGTAGGAAACCAGCGTCTCTGGTGAATAAGCTAATGGCTTTATCATGATGTTCTGGGAGCTGCCAGTGCCTTAAGTATCATTAGACTTGTAGGCTGATTGGGGAATTTTCCTTCATGGACCCCCGGATAGCCTCCTGAAAGGTATCACCCACATGTGTGCAACAAGAACAATTTCACCTTACCCTTAGGCAGTGATTTATACTCTTCAACAAGCTTTCACATTTTATATGAGAAGTATTGCAGTACAGTGAATGGTCCCGAGTTAGGACCTGAAAAATCTGAGTTGCAGTTTTACTTACATCACTAATTTGTTATTGTCACATGGGCCATAGCTCTTAAATTCTCTAAATTCTCTGAGGGTGCTTCCTTACTTGCTCTCTTTAAAGAAGTCCAGTGTGATGTGTAGATACATCCCTTGGTCTTTGCCCCACTTGGCAGATGAGGAGACTGAGGCATAGAGTGGAAAAGTGAGTCATCAAGCTGTGTGTCAAAGGTTGGAATTCATCAAAGTCAGGCTTCCATGGCTCAGGTTCTTAACCCAGTGTAGGTGCTACTGTCCCACACTAGCAAATTATCCAGAGGACTGAAGGATGTATTGTTTCAGCTGAAAGAAATGGGATTTAGATGACCAGCTCTGTGCAGATACAGTAGGTCCTTTGACTTCCCCAGTTCCATTCTTCTGCCTTCTCCCTCACTCCTAGGCCAGTGGGGATGCCTTTGAGCAGTAGATTCCCTTTCACAGATGCAGTTGAGTAGTCATGAAAACCCAAAGTCTTCTCTATTCTGTTGGCATTTGCATGTTTGTTCTTAATGGATTTCTTTGAGCACAGAGTCTGAGAGGGGTGGTAGAGACTGCCTAGATATTTCCCAAATGTGCTTTCACTTCTTCCTGGCATATAACTAAACGACATCTTCCAGCCTCCCTTGCAATTAAGTTTGGCCATTGACTGAATTCTGGCCATCAGAATGTGGGTGGAAATGATGTGTGCTGCTTCTAGGCCCTTGAAATCTCCCAGGGGCATCCTCTGTGGGCTTCCCACATCTGTTCTTTCCACCATGGAAGCCATGTAATTGAAGACAGTGAAGCAACAGGATAGAACCTAGGTCCCTGGATCAGAGTTTGAAGAAGAGCTACCTGATCAAGAAAACGTGCACTGAAAACTTATGTAAGCAAGAAAAAAACCCCTCTATTTTGTTAAACCTTTGTGATTGTAAAGTTTTCTTGTTTTATCACCTTAAAACTAACTGGTGGGATAGAAAAAGGATTGGTGGTTTAGTGAGAGGGTTCCTCTCACACGCAGAGTTCTCTGTGGCATCACCTGAAACCACACACTTCCTCAGCTCCTTCCTCTGCCCTGTGTTATATTCCTCAGTCTTACAGGTTTCACCTGAGAGTCCTCCCTTAATAAATCACAAGAACAGGAATCCCTATCTCAGGCTCTGCTCCACAGGGTCCCAATCTAAGGCGTCCCCCCCCCACTAGAATATAAGCTTTGAAGGGTGGGAATGTACTTTGTTTCATCATTCTCTACTGAATTTCTAGTTATCCAATGAATGAATGTATTAATACTTTATATGTGTAAGTAACTAGACACTGTGGATAAGTGTAAGGAAATATAAGTCATGCATTTGGCTCTATGTTCTATCAAGTCTTATCTAAAAGTTTTCTTTTCTATGAACTTTAAAAGAATGTAGACAACATCATATAATCTGTTTCTCATTTTTCTCTTAATGTACAACAATAAAGTGATAATACCATTTTATTTAATGCCCTTATTTTTAAATACAAGTGAGATTTAATTGTGGAAGTGATTTTTAAGATAATTTTCCTTTTCTTTGATCAGTTCTTTATATGTTTATTTTTTTTCTGAAACATGGGCATCTGAGAGGTGTTTTGTTTTTTGTTTTTTGTTTTTTTTTAGTAAAACTTGGGAAAGAATTTCATATAAATTGTAAAAGTTAGCCTGGCCATAGAAGCAAAGAACATATCCACTTTAGAAACCTTTTAAAGCCAAACATAATTCCTTTAAAGAACACTATACCAGACAATGTGGCCTTTGCTTTGGAAGGCCTGCTTCTGGCACAAGGGGGCTTCTCATTTGAGCAGTGAGAGAGAAATGGTAAAGGGCATGCAAAAAGCGATTGCTTTAAGCGTATTGGCTTTTCCTTTCATATTTGCAGTGTGATCCTATTATTTTGAAGCAGTGAGGTCATTTAAGTGTGCCTGGCTGGAGGTTTGCTGTTTTCCTCTATTCTTTCCTTTAAATCTTTTTGTCAACCATGTTCTCCTTGACTAGCAGAGCAGCTGTCTGGGTAGTTATAATCCCATTAAAAAGGCCTCTATTATGTCAATAATATATTTATAGAGAAATTAGTCGCCTGGGGTTGTTGGGTGATTCTTCTGTTTAGACATATTGTACCCTAGAAAAGTAGGACTATCCTCTTCTTGTTAGGTAAGGCCTGCTGCCTTGTCACGGTGCCATATTGGCTGAAACCGATTAGCAATTAACATGGAACATGCCTTCCTCTGTTGTAAAGCCCCCTTAATCTTTGCCACTGATCATATTCCTTTCAAGCTTTGCTGATAAAGCTGAGATTGTAGATGTGTCTGGGTGTATGGGGCTTATAGTATTAAGTGAAAATATGACAGGCATTAAATGACCATCCTGATGGGAAAGGTGGGGCAACTAACCACAAAGACTTTCTAAACCTGTTCAAGTGCATTTGAGCAGTGTCCTAAAATTAGGAGTACATCTTCCTGCACAGATTGCCTTCTTTTTTCTAAAGAGATTTTACATTCTTGCTGTCTGAGTTCAGGTCTAATTATATTCTCCTAAGAGGAAAGGCAAGAGGCTGAATTGCAGTAAAGGAATATATCAGATTATTAAACTATCCACGATTAGTGGGTTGAGGTTTCATTTTTGGAAGCTCATCATGTTTTGCAAACCATAAAAAAATAGGCCTCTTTTTAGCAGACTTCATAATAAAAGAGGGTGACATTGAAGTCAATCCATATACTATCACATGTCCTTTGTACTGATCTTTTATTTTTCAAAACATGAAGTATTGATTTGTGAGACACCAAAAGTATCCTCTTCAGGGATTACCTCAAGGGCTCTCTCACTGTAATTCCTCAATAGTTTAGGAGATTTGGAAATGCCCAGATACAGAAAGGGGAGTCATTGGCTAGCTGGTGCTTGCACTCAGAATATTGGCAGGAAGTTGCAAATAGAGGTGCAAAGAAAGGCAACCTTCTGAGTTTCAACTCTTGTTATCAACTTTCAATGCCAAGTAGACTTTCAGGAAAACCCTAATCAAATTTGCAAAGCAGACTGTAAGATTTAAATAAAGGGGTGTAAAGTAGACAAGTGAAGAAAAACCAGCATATTCATACAGCATAGCTGAGATTTCCTCAGCCGTTTGGAATTATTTAAACATCAAATTCAAAGTGTAATTCAGAGAAGCCAGGAGGGTTGGCCAGGGCTTCAGTTCTGCAAATCAGATGTTCTAAAGATCCCTTTTGGTCCTGCCCTCAAGCTCCTCCCACTTCTCACCTAGATGTTTCTTACTGGTCTTTTCTATGTTCTGCTCCCCCCCCCCCTTATCTAGCACTTTGTCCTATTCGGAGAATATGTACCTTGGGTGTATAGGGATTTTCACTTGAGAAAACTGAAAATGGGGGGCCAAGGCTTAGAGCTCTTAAGACATTAAATTTCATAGGTTCAGGAAAACCGGTTGTTTTTGTGCTTTCATAAATTCTTTTTTTTTTTTTTTTAAAGATTTTATTTATTCAACAGGGATAGACACAGCCAGCGAGAGAGGGAACGCAAGCAGGGGGAGTGGGAGAGGAAGAAGCAGGCTCACAGCAGAGGAGCCTGATGTGGGGGCTTGATCCCATAACGCCGGGATCATGCCCTGAGCCAAAGGCAGATGCTTAATGACTGAGCCACCCAGGCACCCCTGTGCTTTCATAAATTCTGCATTTTAATAAAATAGCACACTCAAGTGATACTCATTAGAGAAACAATTTGTGGTGTTTCAATGGCCCCCACATGCTCGTACCTATTTTCAAGGCCCCCGGGACTGAAGATACCAATTTCCTTCAGAGCTGGTAAATGGCCACATGATGGCACGTCCTCTCTTGATCCTTACTGAATCCTCTCAGGTTTATTTCTCCTTGTGACTACAAGGAAATTCTCTAAGAGTAGAATATTCTAGAGCAGTGCTGTGGCACAGAGCTTTCTCTGATGATGGAGATGTTTCCTGCACTGTTCTGTCAGTAGATACTAGCCACTTGGGATTCTTGGCACTTCAAGTGTGGCTAGTGTGACTGAGGGACTAAATCTTTAATGCTATTACATTGTAATTCATTTAAATCTAAATAGTCTCATCCATGTGGCTAGTGGCCACTGTATTGGACAACTCCGGTAAAGTAGGGAATTTGTCTAGTAGCCAAGATGGGGAAAGATGGTATGAATTACACGTCTTGAGATACAGTATAATTTAGACCCAGACAGGGTGGTTCAAATCTGACCTCTGCTTTTTTGAACTGTGAAGTTGTGGTAGTTAATCTCTCTGTGTCTTAGTTCCCTCATCTGTAAATCAGGAGATGATAATGTTAGCAGTGTATACTTCTAAGTATCTGTATTATAATTAATTGACATAAAGAACACATAGGAGAGTACCTAGCATATAGACAGAATTAAAAATAGTCAATACCGATGGTCTAATTGCCCTGAGTTTCTGCTTTTGGAACCAATGAAATAAAATTGGGAAGGTTGAGTAGAGCATTCAACGTTTCATAGGTGCTCAATCCTGAGAGTTTTCATCCTGACTTTCTTTTCAGCATTATTAGTTAATTAAACCATACATTCATCTAACAAATAAGACTGTTTTGAGCCACTCTTGTCCTAGGGGCTGGAGATATAACAATGAACAGAACATTGTCCTTAAGGAGTTTATGGTCAGGTGAGGGAGACTGTTGAAAACTGAGTATAAATGTGGCCCCAGCTCTTTACCCCTCTCTGTATCATGTCCCTCTGTCATGTGACTTTGCAGCACCTCTTATCCAGCAGAGTCCATTTTCTGACTCTTAAATCCAGGCTAGTCTCGTGACTTGAGTTGACAGAAGGTGGAAAAAGTGACCTCATGCTAGTTCTCAGCCTGGACCCAAGGGATTTTGTGCAAGTCCTGTTCCTGCCCTCCTTTCTCTTTCTCTTAGAAGCTTCCACAGCTGCTTTGTGAGCAAGCTCAAGCTGGCCTGCTAGGAGATAGAGACCACATGCACATGGAGCAGAGCCAAGTCATCCCAGTTGAGACCATCCTAGACCAGATAGCATTTACACAGCTGACCACAGATACAAGAACAAGCACAGCTGGGCACAGCCCGTGGGCTGGTGTTTGAAACCACTGAGTTTTAGGAGAGATTTACGTGCAGCAGGCACTCACTGATAGATGGTCCAATCAATGTGTCAGGAATCACTGTAGTTTTAAAGACAAATACAGGGACTCAGAGGGGACTTGTTAATGGGACTTGCTAAGCTGAAGCCTGAAAGATAAAGAAGGAAGAGAAGATTCAGGCAGAGGGTACAGTATGAGAAACCTGGACCTTAGAGAGCAAAACTCCTTTTTTCCTGCATGGTGTCAGGGACATATAAAATAGAAATATTCTTCTGCTCAGGGAGCTTCTTAGGTAGCTGTGATGTCAAGAGTCACAAAGAAATCAACTATTACACAAAGTGAACTATAGTAACTGCTGAGTTCAGACTCTGGTGCAAGAAGTAGGGAGAGCCCAGAGAAAGATCAGTAATGACTGAAATAAACAGCCAGGAACACTGGGAAGATAAGCTAACTGTGATGGAACTTAAGGAATGGATAGGACAAGGCTGGAGTTCAGGAGAGAGGAAAATATTCCTGAAATCATTTGGGACATTTTGTGGAAGGGCCTGTTTGGTCATTCGTACCCACTGAACACCTACTATGTGCTACACCCTGTGGGAGGAACCATGGGAGAAGAAGAAGCAGGAAACACTACCTTATCTTTATGGAATTGAGAGTTATGCTTGCCTTTGGAGTACCAAGCTCCTTTTCTACATCTTGATTTTTGTGTAACATAAGCTCATCCTATCATTCATTTCCTTTTTTTAAAAATAATTTTTATTTTGTTATATTAGTCACCATATAGTACATCCCCAATTTTTGATGCAATGTTCCATGATTCATTATTTGCGCATAACACCCAGTGCACCATGTAATACGTGCCCTCCTTACTACCCATCACTGGCCTATCCCAATCCCCACCCTCCTCCCCTCTGAAGTCCTCAGTTTGTTTCCCAGAGTCCACAGTCTCTCATGGTTCATTCCCCCTTCTGTTAACCCCCCTTTCATTCTTCCCTTCCTTCTCCTACTGATCTTCCTGCTATTTCTTATCTTCCATAAATGAGTGAAACCATATGATAATTGTCTTTCTCTGCTTGACTTATTCCACTTAGCATAATCTCCTCCAGTTCCGTCCATGTTGGCAAATGTTGGGTAATCATTCTTTCTGATGGCTGAGTAGTATTCCATTATATATATGGACCACATCTTCTAAATCCAGTCATCTGTTGAAGGGCATCTCAGCTCCTTCCACAATTTAGCTATTGTGGACAATGCTGCTATGAACATTGGGGTGCATAAGGCCCTTCTCTTCACTCCGTCTGTATCTTTGGGGTAAATACCCAGTAGTGCAATTGCTGGATCATAGGGTAGCTCAATTTTTAACTTTTTAAGGGACCTCCACACTGTTTTCCACAGTGGCTGTACCAACTTGCATTCCCGCCAACAGTGTAAGAGGGATCCCCTTTCTCCGCATCCTCTCCAACATTTGTTGTTTCCTGCCTTGTCAATTCTTGCCATTCTAACTGGTGTAAGGTGATATCTCAAGGTGGTTTTGATTTGCATTTCCCTGATGGCTAATGATTTTGAACATTTTTTCATGTGTCTGCTAGCCATTTGTATGTCTTCTCACACCATACACAAAGATAAACTCCAAATGGATGAAAGACCTCGATGTGAGATAGGAATCCATCAAAATCATAGAGGAGAACATAGGCTGCAACCTCTTTGACATCGGCCACAGCAACTTTTTTCATGACACATCTCCAAAGGCAAGAGAAACAAAAGAAAAAATGAACTTGTGGGACTTCATCAAGATAAAAAGCTTCTGCACAGCCAAGGAAACAGTCAAAAAAACTAAGAGGCAGCCCACGGAATGGGAGAAAATATTTGCAAATGACACTGCAGATAAAAGACTAGTATCAAAGATCTACAAAGAACTTCTCAAACTCAATACACGTGAAACAAATAATCAAATCAAAAAATGGGCAGAAGATATGAACAGACACTTTTCCAATGAAGACATACAAATGGCTAACAGACATGTGAAAAAATGCTCAAAATCTATCATTTATTTCCATCTGCATTGTTGGGGATGTTGCTTTGTGGTGATGAGCAGAGAGAGCCATGAAACTGGGTCAATGAGTACATTTTTAGATGTTCTCCATAGCAGCTAGGGGCTTGGTTGCCAGTTTTTCCAGGAGATATTGTCTCCTGACTGCTTTTCAAAGAGACTAGGGTCTTCTATTTCTTAGCCCCTTGTAGTGTGAATTTCATGCTGAGCTGAAGATCTGAGCCCCAGGACATTGGCGCCTGTTGAGAGCTTTATCTTCTTTCCTTCAGGTTTCTACTGAGCCTGCTTGGGATTTAGAACTTATATGGTGTTTTCTTAGCCAGAAGACCTTGTAAAACTTGATTATCAGAAACAAAAAAGAGCAAACCCTACCTTCTGAAGACAGTGCTTAAGAAAACCTTAATTTAGAATGAGGGACAACCCAGACAGCTCTGGCATGAGCTCAGAGCTGCCAAACCTATGTTGAAGCAGAAAGTTGCTTATTTGTGAGAGATATATTTGTTGAATCATAAAAGAAAGCTGCCATCAAAACTAAGCCCAGACATCCAGGGACATGCGTAGAAGTAATTAACACTGTCTCCTTTTCCAGTTTGCAAATGTGTTTGGGACAACAGTGTTGGGGGGTGGGATCATAGAGTCTTTTTAAAGACCTATATGAGTCCCATGGCTAGTGGTGTCACCATCTCTAACCCTGCCTGCTCTTATCTAAGCTTTCCTCATGAGCTCTCAAAGGCATTTGAAAATAAACAAGTGAGAGAGTTTCCCAAGACCATCCTAGCAATCCACTGTGACACTTGCTGTGACAGTGGGCCAAGGCTGGCCCCTCTCTGTGATTTCTCATGGTCTAGGACTCTGAGATTCTTTTCCTTGTTAGTTCAAGAGTGAAATTTTATACTTTACTGTCAAGTGCTTTGGTCAGAGATTTTGCCTTTGGCCACAATTTTAGAGAGGTATTTTTTAAATATCATCTGCATCTTATAATATCATCTGCAGCTTCTGGATCCAAAGTCCCCTACTCATTTCTTCGAAATCAGTATGTGGGGTAGTTCATAGGCTAAAGGAGAAAGTTCCTGTGATTAACTGTGTGGGTTTTTTTTTTTTTTTTTACAGTTTATAATAATCATTTAGAAAAAATTACAATTCATGTTAGATAAAGGGGACATTAATATATGAAGAATACTTATATATTAATAAGAATAAACCAAAAACCCAGTAGAAAATGGACAAAATATGTTTTTTGATCAGATAGTTCACTAAAAAGCAAATTAATGAAACATTTATTTTGCATATATAAAAAGCCACTTAATCTCATCCATAATAATAAATATGCATATTAAAACTATAAGATGTTTTTCACTTCCCAGATTAGCAAATATCTAAATGTTTAATAATGTACTTGGTTGAAAATATGTGAAGAAACTGGAACTTTCATATATTGTTAGTAGCCATGTAAGTTGGTATAAACAATTTGGAGGACAGTTTGGTAATAGCTACTAAAATCCCAAATGTCCTTTGACCCATAATTCTACTTCTAGAAATTTATCCTACAGAAATAACCACACATGAGTGAAATGATGAATGCACAGCGTTATTCATGGTGGCACTATTTAATTGCAAAATGGTGGAAACAATTCTAAATGCTTGTCAGTAAGGGAGTAGGTAAATATATTATGGTATACCACACAATATCATGCTGTGGTTAAAAAGAATGAGGCAGATATTTCTTTATGTACAGCTCTGGAATAATATCCAAGATATATTGTTATGGAAAAAAATGCAGGGTGCAGAAAAATTTATGTCGTGAGCTATCATCAGTGTAAAAAAAGAAAAAATGTATTCGTATGTGCACAAAAATCTTTGGATACACACACAGACACACACACACAAAATGGAAATAGCATTTTCCTTTAGGAGGGAGATACTGGGTGGTTGGAAGACCAAGTTGGGAAAGAGACTTATAAATTTTCTATATTTGTACCCTTTTTCTATATTTTGTACCCTTATAATTTTGTGCCACATATGTGAATGTATTGTCCAATAAAAATCTGAACCCTAATCAGGATTCTCAGATAAAGGTTTCTTTTAGATTTTTCCTATCTGGAAATTTGGAATTGTTCTTCCTCAGGCCCATCTGAGAGACTATTTGCTGTCTTCTCTTCTTTGTCTAATCTAGTGCCTGGCAGAGAATAGGGGCTCAAAAATATTTGTTAGAAATATAAATGAAGGCTTAGGGTGCGTGAGATGATTTCACACAGAGGCTTGCCACTCCCAGGTTTCCACAGTAGGGCCGGCTTGTGCCTACCATGATTTCCAGTGGAGTAATTTTATATGAAAATTTATCACTTTCTTTTTAAAAAATTCATTTAATTTTTAAAGAAGATTTTATTTATTTGGGAGAGAGGAAGAGGGAGTGCTTGCACACAGGAGTAGGGGGGAGGGGCAGAGGGAGAGGGAGAAGCAGACTCTCTGCTGAGCAGAGAGCCCAAGTGTGGGGCTCACTCCCATGACCCTGAGATCAGAACCTGAACTGAAGTCAGATGCTTAACTGACTGAGCCACCCAGGTGCCCCTGATCACTTTTCTCTTTAAAGAAGTTCTGAAGAAAAGAAATGGACTTACTTAAGAATGTGGTATTAAAATCTTATAAGACTGTATTAATGGAGCCACTGTCCTAGACACAATCATGGACTTTGATCACTGATGAATTCCTTCTGAGAGGATGGAGAGTGAGAAGAGGAATCTGCAGGTGTGGCCTTGACCAGTGATATACTAGTTATAGATTCGTAATTGGTGTCTTGGGGGAAAAAAACAAACCCTGATTTGTAGTGCTTGCCAATTTCCACGGTGTAAATACTCCTACCATAGCTGATTTTGAGCTACTAATGTGACATCTCTGAGTGTGAAGTTGGGAAGAGATGGTAACAATTGGCTCTTGTGATAAGTGCCAGGTCCAGCACATCCCTGGTTATGATTAGGCAAGAATTTCCCCTCTATAGTCTAAAGCAGAGACTTTAGAATGTCAACGGACTCTCTAAAGGGTTGGAGTCTTAGAAATATTTTGTAATTCTTCAAAGCCATTGTGGTTTTCAAGGTGTGGTCCATGCAAATTCTTGGGTCCCTGCCTCCAAACCTATTGAATCAGAGACTCTGGGGGATGGGGTGCAGCAATCTAGATTTTAAAAATTAAAATATTTTCAGACAAATGAGACCAGAAAATTTGTCATCAGCAAATAAAATACTAAATAAAATACTTAGAGTTTTTCTTTAGGCACAATAAAAATGTTCCTAATGAAATATCAGAGATATAAGAAGCAATGAGAAGTGGCAAATGACTTCAACAGTGGTCATTTGGGATAGGACTTGTATCTTCTTTCTTGGGTATCAATCATGCCTTTGCCCTCATCGGTTGTGTAGGGCAGACAATGACTAAGCTCACCTTTCTCAAACTCTGCTTTGTGCTGCTGTGGACTGCCAGGAAGTCCTCCATCATACAGCCAAATGTGTGTCCAGGAAAAATTTTGAGTATCCAGAATGGTTCAAGACAGTTCTATGTCAAAAACTCCAAATAAGAGTGATTTTTATAAGGAACAAGTCAATACCTCTGAAATTTGAACCCCATTTTATTGGGCAAGTCATGAACAACAGAGTTGTCTGCCTCCAAGCATGTTAATCTCATTTCAGCTAACTGGATCATTGGGGAGGAGACTCAGCCTGAAGCTACTAATGAAGCCCAAGAGAAAATCATGCCAGATGCTAAGTACCTCATCACAGGGGTTGATTTTCTTCTCAAGCATGTCTGGCTAGATCTATGCCTAATGCAGCTGATTTTCTTCACTTTGAGCCTAGCATCCACTTGTAGCTGTTGTGATTTAAATTTCCCATATTGCTTCTGGGGCGCCTGGGTAGCACAGTTGGTTAAACCTCTGACTCTTGGTTTCGGCTCAGGTCATGATCTCAGGGTGGTGAAATTGGGCCCCACTTTGGGCTCCGTGCTTAGCATGGAGTCAGCTTGGGATTCTTTCTCTCTTCCTCCCCTACCTGCTTGTGTGTACTCTCTCAAAAACAAAACAAAACAAAACAAAACACACACTTTACCTCCTTTCACACACTGAATTTTTTTTAAATGAATGAGAGAAAAAGAATAAATGAGAAGTAAGGAAGCAAAAGAAAAAAAAATAAAATTAAAAAAACAAAAAAATAAAAAGCCTTCCAGGTGATTCTGATACATGCCATTGCTTTAAGCCTGTTTTCTCTGGGAACGAACAGGTGTGTTGACAAATACAGGCCTATAGGGTTAAACAAATAATGATTATAAGGTACTTGGCATAGGGGACATTAACTATGATAATGAAGATGATATCTTCTGTGACTCCACCAGGCATTTAAGAAGCATTAAAAGAGTTTGAGGTATGCTTGTTTTCTTTTCTTATGTTAGAGGGGCAAGAGATATGCCAGAAGATACAGCCATAACTTTCTGTACAGTTGGACCATGTGTGATTATCATAATCCCTGTAGCATTATTTGGGAGAGGTGAATACCAACACTATTTCCCTGTAGCATGCTTACATAGGGCCAGGTGCCTCAGGGTAAAGCCAGAGAGGTGATTTCCCCTCAGTATCCAGCCCACTGACAGCCCGTAGCCTTTGTTTATGGATTATACCAACTTGTGAGATGTGCACCAAAAACCAGGAGAGTGGGAGATGTGGGGAACACGTTGGAGATTTAGGCTCTAGCCTCGGGAAATCCTTGGAATTGGGAAGTAACACTTGTGGTTTTGGAAAATATTAGCTTCATTTATTGAGCACCTACTACCTACCAGACATCACAACATGACTTTTCACCATAGGTACTATCTCTCTTTTACAGATAAAGAAACTGAGATGGAGAGCTCCAGTAATGTGTTCAAGGTCACAGAATAGACAGTTGACTTCTTGGATATAAAAAAGACACAGAGCCATTCCCTTAACTATTATTGTTCCCTTTTCTTTTTTACATCTTCCTTTTTACATCTCAGGTCTGTTAGTGATAGGGATCTTGGGAATAGAAGGACCACTAGTTGCAGGTTTTTTTTTCCCCTTTAGGCATATTTCAGAAACTCGTACACCAGAATGGTTCATGGCAGTCTTCCCTAGGCACAAAGATGAACTTCCATGGGAGTCAGTGCAATGAAGTGGTAAGAGCTTGGGGTCCTGTACACCTATGGTTGAATTCTGTCTTTACCACTTATTAACTCTCTAACCTTGAATATATGACTTTTTTCTCTCTAAGTGTCTTAGGTCAAATTCCTTAGAGGTAGAGCCTGAGATAGAGATTTTTGTGCAAATGATTTATTAAGAGAAGACTCTCAGAAGAAATCTGAAATAGAGTAAGGGAAGCAAGAGAGGGACAGGGAAGATGCTGAGCAAGAATGTAGAATCTAGCTTCAGAAATCTAGCTTCAGCTTGAGCCACAGAAAACACTGAAGTGTGAATTGTATAGGAGTTGGTCCCATGGGAGCCATTTTTTTTTTTTTTTTTTTTTTTTGTATCCCTGTGTCATTTGGTTTTCAGTTTTCGTCTAGGGGATGCCATAGAAAGGTGCAATCTCCCTGTGAGGTGTTTCTCTCATAAGAAGGCAATTATCAGGAGAAAGGGGAAGTTCTGGGCACTAGCAGCCACTATTCACAGTAGCTAGGTCTAAATGGGATCTGGATCAGGTAAAACAGCTCCTACTATAATCACTCTCAGATTTTTATTTTTAACATGCAGATACTAATGCTCACTCAAAAGGAGTCTTGTCAGGAAGGATTCAGTGATATAATGCATTCCAAGTTTTAAGCACAGTGCTAGGCACAGAGGAAGCACTAAACCAATGTTAACTTTGTTTCCCTTCCTATCCTGTTGAAAAAGAGTCACTGCATATCTCTGGTTGAGGTGAAGGATATTTTCTCAAAGGAATTAGCCTATTCCCCGTTCGCCTCTACTCTTCAGATTATAAGAAAATATTAGGGGAGGGTTATTCACTTTTTCACTCAAAAATATATATTTAGCTTCTACTGTGTGCTAGTTGCTGTTCTAAGTGTTGGGGATATCATTGTAAATAAGACAGACGGGAGTTTTGCTCTAATGGGGCTAACTAACATTCTACTGCAGAAGAATAGACAATAAGCACAGAAATTAGCAAATATTAGCCAGTGATAGGTACTATAAAAATACCTGTTGGGGAGATGGAATCCAGAATGATTGCAGGGCTACGTTAGATTCAGTAGTCACAAAAGTCCTGTCTTAAACGACATTCACTTGAAGGTCAGGAATGAATTGGTTATTCAGAGTTATGGGAGAAGCCTCTCAGGAAGAGAGAACAGCCAATGCAAATGTCCTAAAGCAAGAAGAAAGTTGGCAAATTCAAAGTGCAGAAGAAAACCAGGGTGCCGGAGTGTAGAGAACAGGGGACAATGAGAGGAGATGAGCCCAAGAAGATAAGATGGAAAGGTAGATCTAGCCTAGGTCCTTCAGAGTCACGGTAAGGTGTTCTAAGAAATTTTGACTTCATTATAAGTCTCAAGGGAAGCCATTGGTGAGTTTATACAGGAAAGTGAAATGAACTTACATATATTTTAAGAGATCATTTCTGCTGCTTGTGAAGAACGGATTGTAGAAGAACAAGAGTGGAAGCAGAGAGACCAATTAGTAGGTCATTGCAAAGATAATGTCTTGGAGCAAGGTAGTGGAACAGAGGAAATAGATGTAAATGGATTCAGGAAAAGTTTTTGAGGCAAATTCAGTAGGCCATATTGACAGATTGGATGTTGGCCATGAGAGAAAAGGAGAAATCAAGGATATGTCCTATATTTATGACATGAGCTTTTGGGGCAGATACTTTAGCTATTTACTGAGATGGTAAAGACCAGGGGAGAGGCAGGGATCTTATATATCACAGAAAGAAGAAAGAAAATGAAAAAATAGGAATATTGCCACTATGTACAAAATAAAATGGAGAAAATGTAAAATTAGAAGAAAAGAGAGTAAACAAGAGTTTAATAGTATTGGCTGGAAAATGTGGTGCACCATATTATGATATGTGTTGAACTTTGAAGGGCCTATTCAAAAGAGTTTGGTCTGGTGATCAGCATTTTCAGAGAATGGCAAATGCAAATTTATTCTTCCAGTTCCTCTAAGAGGAAGCGTCTGGGGGTATTTCAGTTCTGGAATCTTAGAAGGTCTGAGGGTTTACTTACTTTAGAATTATTTTTTTTTTCAAATCTAGTCATCAAAGCCATAAGTACCAGGGATGAAGTTCTTTTCAAGTAGAGATATTTTCTGAGTGGTATACTTTAAAAATCTCAATAGATGGGTAGGAAAAAAAGCAAAGTCTCAGCTTTTTCCATTGGCCTAACTTCTTTTGGGGGGACAAGAGACAGGAGCTAGCATTCTCTTTCCATCATATTCAGTAGTAAAAAATCATGAAACAAATGTAGCATTTATTTTTCAAAGATTTAAAATTAAGAAAAATATTTTGGGGTTGGAAACTTGGGAGCAATGTGCTGTGCTGATCTGTCTGTCCAAGACCAAAAATTCCGAAGAGCTTAAAAGAAAACAAAACAGAAACCCTCCTGTAGCTTTGTTCTTGGTTAACTCTTCTTCCTTCAAGGCAGACCTTATTCTTCCCAATTCCTGTTTTAATCTTTTAAAAACCCCAAAGGTTAAGGAAGGAAGATCAATATAGAGGTGGTTGAGATGTTGAGATATTTTTCATGACCATGTTATTATGTTTCTGAAATAATGAAATCTCTAGGAGCCAAGTGAAGGACTGGGTATTCCTTCAGAGCCATTTGAAGTTATTTAGTGGCCATAAAGTTGGAGTTAGGACCCCCCCAGTCAGGAATTTCTCTTGTCTTCTACTCCTCCAGTGGCAAAAGGGTAAGAGCTTTGTGCACTGAAAGGGAGATAATTGTGAGTCCTATTTGGGAGTTTTGATTATGCTATAACTCCAGTCACCCAGGAAGTTTTCTGTGTGGCTTTAATTGGGAACCATAATAGAATCAGCCAATCCCTAATATCAGGAAATCACATCCAATTCCAATACAATTGGGATAATTAGACAGAAATGCATTATTTCTTGATATCTACTCTTATTCCTACATTGGACGTGTTATATACATATTATTGTGTTTATTCCTCACCTCAACACCTATTATAATCTCTACTTTAACTTTCATGTGACTGCAGTCCTGTCTAGCTGGATCTGAGATGAAGTTGAGTGATATCTCTTCCTCTGAGTTACTATATGTATTGTCTGATTTTCATGAGATTTTAGAAATTTTCTGCAGAAGGAAAATAACTTGAATTGGAATGGACTTGGCAGGGGTAAGGCTTACAAGAGAAGCCAAGTTTCAGGGAGGAAGTCTGGAGACCCCAATGAGTATTTATTCCAGTAGAAGAAAACAGCATGATGAGGCAGATTCTGCAATATGGCCTACATTGGTGTTGGTCCTGGGTTTAACACTGATACTGGCACATGACATTCTGACAGCATGTATGAGTCACTGGGGGGAAAAGGGGTGATATTTGCAAACTAGAGCTCTAGTTGATGCCATCTAATAAAACTTTCTATGATGATGAAAATGTTTTATGTGTGTGCTGTCCAGTATTCACTGGCCACATGGGGCTTTTGAGCACTTGAAATGAGGCTAATGTGACTGAGGAATGGGCTATTACTTAAATGGTTACATGTCTCTAGTGCCTACCACAGCTAAATTCTTCAGTATTTCCAGTGCTGTGGGATCCCCACAATTGAGCATAGCTCAAGTAAGGACAAGTTAGGGATGTGGAAGTCAGTAGGGGCAAGCTGCAGCAGAACATGGAGCGAGAGATGTCACAGTAAATATAGCCCAAATCAATTTAGAGCTTGATAGGAATCAGCTCATGTAATGGACTTTTTTTGTATAATCATGGGGAAGTTTACAGCGGCCACAGTATGTGCGACAAAAACCTCTTTTGGTCTCACATGGCAGTGAGCTTTTGGTTACACTTAGAAGAGATAATTAGGTCCATTCCTCTGCAAAGTGCTCAGCACCTGCTCTCATTTTTAGCACATTGTATGTGTTCAGTAGATATTGGTTTGGGATGAACGAATGGGTAAATGGGATATAAAAGTACTCACCTGGGATCATTGTATCAGTTAGCTATTGCCATACTAATGCTGCATAACATATTTCCTCAGAACTCAGTGACATAAAACAGAATTCATTTATTTTTGCTCATAAGTCAGGAAAGTAGCTGGGATGGCCTGTGTCATGTGAATTCATTTAGGGGCACAAGAAAAGCTCTTTTCATGGAGATGACAAAAGCACAAGAGGCCAAGCAGAAACTTAGGAGTTCTTAAGATGGGTCCTCAGAATAGTCATGTCACTTCCATCCACATTTCATTGGCTACAGCATGTCTCCTCACTAAGCCCAAAGTTGAGGGCTGGGGAAGTACCCTATGCCCACGTGCAAAGGGGAAAAATGTGAAGTTACATGACAAAGAGCAATGGTTCAGGGAGGGGTGAACTTAGGCCCAAAATTTGATCAGCTATGGTCATATGGCAGACCAGGATCAGACCTGGGTTTTATATCCAATTTCATCCAGTTCCTTAGTCTGTGTTTCTTCTTATCCAAATGCTTCATGTACAATCAAAGACAGTCTTACCGTCCATGTGACTCTGAGTCTCCAGGGTGGATGTTATGTTTCCATCCTTTAAAAAATCTGATATTTTACTTTAAAAATTTTTGTTATTTATCTCATTGAATGATTGTCATTTTTGTGGTACTGGACTGCAATCAATCCACATGATTTGGCTCTGTTATAGAGTTGGAGGTGTAGTCTCATGGAGGTTCAAAGAATCTGTTAGTCTGCAAATATTTTTGCTTTAATCATGGGCCGTCTCAGTTACTAAGGGCCTGGAATGCTGCTGCCAATGGCTGAAGCGCAAGAGAGTGGAACTTTTAGGCTCAGTAACCTAGATTTGGTTTTCAACTTTGACTGAGGTTCCTTGCTACTGTCAGAATCTACCATTTCCTCTTTTTAAAAAAAGATTGGTTCACTTTAAAAATACATACAACCACATTCTCTTTTTGGCATACAAAAATTTTGACAATGTACACAGTCACATAACCACCAACACAATCAACATATATCCACCACACAAATGGGTATTTACCCCAAAGATACAGACATAGTGAAGAGAAGAGCCATATGCACCCCAGTGTTCATAGCAGCATTGTCCACAATAGCCAAACTGTGGAAGGAGCCAAGATGCCCCTCAACAGATGACTGGATAAAGAAGATGGGGTCCATATATGCAATGGAATATTACTCAGCTATCAGAAAGAATGATTTATCAACATTTGCAGCAACATGGATGGGACTGGAGGAGATTATGCTGAGTGAAATAAGTCAAGCAGAGAAAGACAATTATCATATGATTTCACTCATTTGTGGAACATGAGGAATAGCAGGGAGATCAGTAGGAGAAGGAAGGGAAAAATGAAGGGGGGGTGGTAAACAGAAGGGGGAATGAACCGTGAGAGACTATGGACTCTGGGAAACAAACTGAGGGTTTTAGAGGGGAGGGGGGGAGGGGGATGGGGTATCAGTGATGGGTATTAAGGAGGGCACATATTGCATGGAGCACTGGGTGTTATGCGCAAATAATGAATCATGGAACTTTACATCAAAAACTAATGATGTACTGTATGGTGACTAACATATCATAATAAAAAAACAAAAACAAAAACATATATCCACCACAAAATTCCCTTGTGCTGCTCTTTGTAGTCAACTTTTCTCCGCATGTCCAGCCTTTTATAGAACACCATATAAACAGAATCATACAGTGCAGCCTTTTGAGTCTGGCTTCTTTTAGTTAGCATGATGTATTTGGGACTCACCCATGTTGTTGTGCATTGTCAGTAGTTCATTCCTTTTTGTTTCTGAGTAGTATTCCATTGTCTGGATGTGTGGCACATTCTGTGGTTGGGGAACATTTGGCAGTTTGTTTCCAGTTTTTGATAGTTATGAAAAACTATTGGCATATAGGCTTTTGTGTGAATGTAAGTTTTTATTTCTCTTGGGAAAATACTTATGTGTGGAATTGCTGGATTGTATGGTAAGTTTCTGTTTTATTATTCCAACTCCCTATTGGAATATTGGAACCCAAACCAAACTTTTAAGAGAAAGCGAAATTATTTTCTAAAGTGCCGGCACCATTTTGCCTTCCTACCAACAGTGTATTAAAGTTCCTACTATGATTTTTATTTCTCTGTTTCACTGTCAGCCACTTACTCTCTTACATGAATTTGTAAAATCAGACCCCATCCATCTTCTCAAATTGATTTTATTTATTTATTTTTTGCCTTCCCTGGTAGTTTAAAAGAGGTTGTTGCCTGTATGAGATCTATTTTAGAATTAAGTACATCACAGTTCTCTGCATGGTGCAATACATGAGAATATTGGAGTTCTAGTTCATGAAACTGGAATATTAATTTGCTATTAGTACACTGAGTATTCACAGGAAGTTTTCTTCTTGACCCTTGGTGACCTCAATACAAAAATCTAGACAATATGTATCATTTCTATAAAGCTGAATGAGTGATTTCTGGTTTTTTTAGTCTCAGCTGCTTGCAAGATTTTGGGCATCAACCTACCATCATTTCTGATATTTATCAAGCCAAATTCCTAACTTTGGCCTTTATCATTTCAATGTATGCTGGCCCACTCTCAACTGTCAGCATCTACTTCTTTACATTTGAGAAGGTTCCCCTGCCATCAAAGGCCACTCTGCTTATGCACATGGCAAGTTGGAGTGCCATGAAATTACCACCACCAGAAGCAGACTTCAACCACTGACAGACAGAAGAAATAGGTTGAATTGGTGTATAAACACCCTATCTCCCTCACCTCCGGGTGAGATAATTCTGAGGTTCATGGCTCTATACTGGCTCCCAGAGCTCCCCAGTGCATTTAATCCCCAGTTTGCCTATAGTATAACTTGCTTAATAGTGCAAACTTTATTGGTAGCCTTCCCTTCCCTGTTTGATTTATCCACTCTCTTGCTGGCCCCTTTAATTCCCAGGTCAATTATTTGAAATCAGTCCTTGACTCTGTGTCTACTTTGGGGGTAACCCATATCAAGTCAAGTGTATTCCTGATTTTTCTCAACTCCCTTTTTTGGTTGCCTGCATTCCTGACATCCATGTGTTCTATTCTTCATTAACTGAGTCTACGCAAACATATCTACTTCTCCCAGTCCTGACATACTGTAAGTATCCCTGATCTCCTGCTGTCCATGAACATGATTTAGCATTTGCTATGGTGGAAACCTAATGGCAGTGGAAGCCATGTCTTTGTAAAGTTGGATAAGACATGGAGACTTCTCCAACTTCAGTTATGACATATGTAAAATGAGGTTAGTGGGTCCTATCATGAAGATGGTTTTGAACTTTAATCCTATGGGTGATTAGTGGGAAGTATAGTTTGTTATATTGTATAGTGAGTATAGTGAGAAGTATAGTCAGCATAAGTTTGTTCTCTTGTTTCTCATTGTCTGATCACTTTGAGAACAAGTGTTATCTCTTTCATGGCTGGCCACTTTCCAGGAGCACACATCAAAGAGTCAGTCTGTTTTTTATCTATGGTATTTGGTTTTTCATTGATGTGGGAATATGACATGGTATAGTTGTGCCATACTTCCTGTCTTGATAGATTATTTTAATAAAATAAGTAATTCTTTTTGGTGTTAAAGATTAGTAATTTTAAGCAAAAACTACAGTGTTTCATAAGTGTGTATTGAGGTTAGGTGAAAGAGGAAGACAGTGGTATGAAGACAAATGTCATTTCTTTTCTGAACCTCTAGGGTAACAAAAGAGAGAAGACTCAAAGCAAAATAGAATCTTAGAGTTGGAAATAACACGGAGGGTCACCAAGTAACAATGGTAGTAATAGCTAATGTTTATTGGATACTGGAGATATGAGAGGCAGTGTTCCAAGTGCTTTATAAATGCTACCTCCACAACAACCTTCTAAAGGGGTTCTATTTTTTTTTTTTTGTTTTTCTGTGTTTTTTTTATAATAATATTTTTTATTATATTATGTTAGTCACCATATAGTACATCCTTGGTTTTTGATGTAAAGTTCCATGATTCATTAGTTGCGTATAACACCCAGTGTACCATGCAATATGTGCCCTCCTTACTACCCATCACCAACCTATCCCATTCCCCCACCTCCCTCCCCTCTGAAGCCCTCAGTTTGTTTCTCAGAGTCCATAGTCTCTCATGCTTCATTCCCCCTTCTGATTACCCCCCCTTTCTTTATCCCTTTCTTCTCCTACTGATCTTCCTAGTTCTTATGTTCCATAGATGAGTGAAATCATATGATAATTGTCTTTCTCTGCTTGACTTATTCTACTTAGCATTATCTCCTCCAGTCCCGTCCATGTTGCAGCAAATGTTGAGAAATCGTTCTTTCTGATTGCTGAGTAATATTCCATTGTATATATGGACCACATCTTCTTAATCCAGTCATCTGTTGAAGGGCATCTCGGCTCCTTCCACAATTTAGCTATTGTGGACAATGCTGCTATGAACATTGGGGTCCATATGGCCCTTCTCTTCACTCTGTCTGTATCTTTGGGGTAAATACCCAGTAGTGCAATTGCTGGGTCATAGGGTAGCTCAATTTTTAACTTTTTAAGGGACCTCCACACTGTTTTCCAGAGTCGCTGTACCAACTTGCATTCCCACCAACAATGTAGGAGGGATCCCCTTAAAGGGGTTCTATTATTATCATTCCCACTTTATAGATAAGGAAACAAGGTCAGAGAAGTTAACTTGTCCAAGGTGACATTGCCAGTAAGTAGTAAAGCAGGAGTGAAACTCAGGAGGTTATATGCCAGAGTCCACACTTTTTTTTTTCTTAAGATTTTATTTATTTATTTGACAGAGATAGAGACAGCCAGCGAGAGAGGGAACACAAGCAGGGGGAGTGGGAGAGGAAGAAGCAGGCTCCCAGCAGAGGAGCCTGATGCGGGGCTCGATCCCACAACGCCGGGATCACGCCCTGAGCCGAAGGCAGATGCCCAACCGCTGTGCCACCCAGGCGCCCCAAGAGTCCACACTTTTAACCTCTGTACCATGTTGCCTTCCCAGACTAGGTAGCCCTGTCATGGAAAATCAATGATTTTCAGTGTATTTTGTTTCATGTTTAATAATCTTAAATAATCTTGAGTGTAAGTCAGGTTCTAAGCTGATTTCTTAAACCCTTTGCTTCTAGTTCTAACTTTCAGAAAAGATTGTTTCTATCATGACAGCCTTTTGAGGCTTACTCCATCACCCCTGGATTTTTTCTCCTCCAGAATAAACAGGCCCTAAAAATCCCTGCTATAAATCACTTGTGTACTATGTATATTCATGATCATAAGAAGGCTGCTGCACATCCCTGCTGGTCATTGCTGGAGCTAGTTCTTTACCCAGGCACCAATTTTTATTAACTTTCTATGATGCCTAGCCTTAGGCTTGTTTTCAAGGAAGAAAAGTTCAAAATGACTGAATGGAAGTAGAAGTTCAATGTTGTACAGTAAAGAATGAAGAGCTCCAGAAACAACGAATATGTGGGTAAATACACAATGTATTTATTTTCCTATTTTATATTTTTTTAAAAAGATCATTACTATTTCAAGGAAAATGAGCATTGTACTCTGGAATTTACAACATATATGATAACAATCACATAAAGATGGAAGGGAAGTAAAAAGAAAAATTCTATTATAAGATTCATATATAAGATGTGATTAATTCAAGGTAGATTGTGACAAGTTAAGAATGTATATTATAATTCTTAGAATAATAACTAGTAAAAATAACCAAAGAGATACAGTTAAAAAGATAGTAGAATAGACAGAATACTAAAAGATACTTGACCAATCCAAATAAAGAGGTAGAATTAAACCCAACCATTCCAATAATCACATTAAATGTTAATGGACTAAACACTCAGATTAAAAGGCAGAGACTGTCAGGGTGAAAAAATAAATTCCACCTATGTTTTATTTACAATATAAAAACACACAGAGGTTAAAAGTAATGATGGAAAAAGATATACCCTTAAAGGAACTGAGCCACATAAATTGGGGCCTCTGCTTCACTTAAAGCAGAAAGTATAGGGTACCAATACATGTCTACAGTCTGAAGAGAGAAGGAGGCAACATGAGAAAAATGACTCCTTGGAACAAGAAAATGCCAAATGCTGATAGATGCCAAAAACATTTCCTCAAAGATCCCGCAAGTTTAGCAATCAAATAATGCCTTTCCATTTCTGCTTTGTAGAAAACTGCTAATAGTAGCCATTTTTAGTGGGGCAGAAATAATGATTTTTCTGCCACCTCTTCGTGGATGGCTTTTCAGCCTCATCCAGCATCTGGGCTGTGAGTAATAGCAATCACATGACTTGGGTACCAATTTCCGTCACCAGTTGGGGTTTGGTGATGGATTTAGCTGACTGCCATATTTTTTCCTGGTTCAGAGTGTCCTCTTTTCCTGCTGGCTCCATATTGTTGCCAAAGCAAACAATAACAGAATATAAGAAAGAGGAATGAGCTGTTGGCGTTTTTATTGCTCCAGTTTTGCCAGTGGACTGAAGGGTGTAAAAAGGAAGGAGATGCTGTTGTGGCTTTGTTCATCATACTTTGCTGTGGGCCTGCTATTTGGTAAAAAGTAAGTTTTCTGAGTGGCAAGATCTTTTCTACGCAAGTAGCACATATGCGATGCATGCCTGGCTCTTCCCAAGATGAGAGAACTGCCAGGCTTCTGTGAATGAAAAGGAAGCCTGGAATATTCCTTCTCTCCCTCTGACCTCCTACTAAGATTCCTGCTTAACATCCTTTCAGAAGGCCCCTCAGCTGGGCAATTACAGGGATATAATTCCATTGACAAAATCCGTGGTTTCAGTCCTGCATGTAAAATGAATTTCAGATAAAGTGGAGATTGTCTACAACTGTGATACACAGTTTGGCTGGGCTGGGGAGAAACTTTCTGTGGTGAGTGGTTATTTTTCTGGGAGTGACTTTAATTAACCTGTCTTCTTTAAGCCTGCATACTGGAAAGGCTCTTGAAGGTGGCATTTTCCCCAGGCTGTTCAAAGGGAATGAAGGTGACAGTTGAGTTTATTCTCAGCATTGTTAATTTGGTTGATGTTGGGACCTTTCCAAAGAAACCACTAAAACTATCACAGAAAATTAAGGGTAACACATTTGAGAAGGATTCTGGAACATTTGGCTCTTGTAGTGGCCTGCATAATGTTTGTCAAAAAAAAGGATGAATTCATTATCTCCAAATAGTGGAAAATATTATAAACGGCAGTAAATGAAGTAAATGGGAGTTTCCACTGTAATGTACTATTCTTTAAGCCAGCCACCCAGAAAGAACACAATTTGGTTTGCTGGGTGGGGAGTCTTAACTAAAATGCAAGAGACTGTTCTTGGGCTCCAAGTGATGTTTTGGAATAAGGCATTCCTTCTGCCGCTGTGGATCTTTTGGTTTATTGCCCATCTGGGCTATGCATGTCTTGCAGCTTGTTGAATTGAACCTGAATGGAGCTCTCAACTCTTCAACTTAGATCTGACCTTAGGGTATTGCTTTCCTGCCTGACTCAGCCTTCGGGAGAAAAGAAAATAAGAAACTAACCTCTCCTTTTGTGAGGAAATGCTCTCTCTTGCTTTTGGATGCCTCTCCTGCTCTGGCTGCCTTTGCCGGCCTACAGAACAAAAGCCATGGCTATGTTTCTTTCTTGTCAGTGGGATGCTTCACTAAGCGTGTCTGCTCAGGCCTGGGCTGTGACGCTCCTCGGCAGACCCATCCTCCTATCTTGGGGGCTGAACTTGTGAGCTTACAGCTTTCCCACACAGGACCAGAAGGCCACATCCATCACTGCCACCACCAACTCTCTTTCCTGCTATAAATGATCTATGAAGGAGATCCCCCACCTTCACTGGCCTCTTGATGCCACCTTCACCTAAATGAGTGAGTTACCAACTGGCACAGACTGGAGGCAAGGTCCATCTGATGGCTTCTCTTCTGTTCTTCTGGCTAATAAAGTGGGTCATCTATAGGATAGCATCTTCTCTACCTTTCCTTAACTAATATTAGTGATTTTTGAGAAATTGTGAAATATATACAGGTCATTATAGGCTCTTGGTACCTGGTACTTGCTATGGATTCTAGAAAACGGAATAATTATGTCTATATTTATATAAATCGTAAAATGAACTCATCTCTAGGGTTTTATTTTCTACTTTTTATTCTGAATACAAATTATCTTGTATTGAGCAAAAAGCAGCCCTTAAGTTTGGTCTGTGAATTCTTGCTAGTCCATGGAAATTGAGGGGTACTGATGCCAAATTCAACGGTACACGTATTGTTGAGAACTCACTATGTGTGAATTCCAAAAGAAATACGAGTTGTAGCTTCAGATCTTAATAAGCATAAAATCTATTTGAAAAGACAGAACAAACACATATGGAACAACTATGTATTTATTCTTGTTTGATGTGTGTATATATATTTCCTCTTGCTTGATGTGTGTGTGCACATGTACATACACAACATCCATACATGTACCCATGCACATACATGTACATGTGTTAACACACATACATATATGCACGTTTGTACATACACACAAACCATGCACGCAAATATACTTCTGTATAGATACACACATGCATACATACATCCGTGCACTTATATACACCTATATACATACAGACATATAGAACCATTCACATGTACTTACACACATATATACGCATATGCACATACATATTCTCACATGCATGTACCCACTTACATGTATACACATTAATACACATGTACGCATGTACCTGCATGTATACACTCACACCACACATGTACACGCTCATACACATATACACACACAAATACACACACGTTTTTATTTATTAATTAATTTAATGGCTAGAACCCCTAGATCCACATTAATAGTTGTGTATTCTTATTTCAAAAATTATTTTGATATAGATGCTTTTAGTGTTTCACCATTAAGAATGGTGTTGACATTTGTTTTCAAATGTGTGTATTTTTAAATCATATTAAGGGACTTTCTCTTTTTTCTTGATTTACTATGGGCTTTTTGTTCTGAGAAATTGAAAATTACCTCAAAGTAAAATGAATAATGACAATATGAATGTACCTCTCAATCAGAACTGAAGATTGGAAATGTTTTGTTCCATTTGCTGTGTCCTAATTTAAATGAAAGAAATAAAGCATTACAGAGAGCTGGCATTTCCTTTGTCTTCTGCCTTCGGTTTGTTCCTCATGCCTCAAACCCAGAATAAAATGTGAACTGAGCACATATTTTTTCACTCGACTTTAATGCACTTACATACATATGTATATCTCAATGAGCAATATTTAATATTCATTTTATCGTGTTTGGAAATTGGACATAGATGTCAAAGTGTGTCTTATCTCAAACTTACTTTTATCTACTCAGTGTTTTGTGTGAAGTTCTAATTATATGACTGAGCAGAGAGAGTTATGTTATTTTAGCAATTGTATTCTAGTGTATGAATATACCATATTAGTTATTCATTGATGTAATTCTGAAAGGTTTTTTTCCCCCCTATTTTAAAGAGCTTTGCAATGGCCATAACTTGACATATTTGTTTGCAAACATACAGAAGAATATTTTTAGAGTATATACCCAGGAGTAGAAATTCTCAGTCACAGCATATAGGTTTTTAATTTTACTAGATACTGCCAAATTCTTCAAAGTGATTTGACTGATTTAAACTTCCACTAGGAGTATATGAAAGCTGTTTCCCTATGTCCTTGTCATTTTTTTTAATAGTTTTAATGTTAGCTTATATGAGGCTAACATATTTTAATGTTAGCCTATATGAGGATGTGAGGTGGTGTATTATTCAATATACAGGTTCTAAGAAGTTTTCTAGAAATGGAAATAAATGTTGTTTTGCTTCAGTGCCTTTCCTGAATACGTTGAGGACTTTTTTTTAGCCATTTGCATTTTAAATTATGTTTACTGACTTTTCATAATTGAATTTTATGATTCCCATAGGTCATGATTTGTTATTTGTTTAATGCACTGCCAAATTGCATTTAATTATATTTAATTTGAGTTTTTTCATATCAATATTTATAATCAAATTTGTTCTATATTTTTTCATAGAGTATTTTTCTCAGATTTTGGTATCAGTTTTAGGTTCTCCTCATAAAAAATTAGGTAAGATCCTTTCTTTAGACTTTGGAACATGTTAATAGTATAGGAAAAAATCTTTGTTTTCAAAAATATCTTATGAAAAATTCACCCTTGGAACCAGCTGATCTTGGTGACTTTTGGGATTTTCGATAGGGTAGGTTGGGAGGGGCTTAGGGAAGATACAGAGGTAACTCTTTATAAATGTCCATCGTTTCTTCGTTGGCTATTCATGTCAGATTTTTCTACCTCAAATTGTTTTGACTTTGCTAATTTTTGTTCCTAGAAAGTTAACTTATTTTCCCAGGTCACAAATTAATTCACTTATAGTGAAAGTCACATATATTAGTGATCTTCCAGAATTCATCTCAACAATAAGAAGACAACTCAATTAAAAAATGAGCAAAGGATCTGAATAAATATTTCTCCAAAGAATATATATAAATATCTGATAAACTTTCGGAAATATGCTCAAAATCACTAGACATTAGGGAAATACAAATCAAAACCACAAAGAGATACAACTTTACATACACTAGAATGACTGTAATAAAAAAAGACAATAACATATGTTGGCTTAGATACAAAAAAGTGGGAACCCTCATACATTGCTAGTGAGAATGTAAAATAATGCAGCTGCTTTGGAAAACAGTCTGATAGTTCCTAAAAAAGTTACAAATTGAGTTACCATTTGACCCAGCAATTCCACACTTAGGTATGTACCCAATAGGATTGAAATCATATGTCTAAACAAAAACTTACATACAAATGTTTACAACAGTATTATTCATAATAGTAAAAAAATGGAATCAACCTAAATGTCCATCAACAAATGAATGGATAAAGAAAATATGGTATGTTCATACAATGAGTATTTTATGTGGATTTTACAATGGAATATTAGCCATAAAATACATAAAATATAATGGAATATTATTTAGCCATAAAAATGGACGTACTGATTCATGCTACAACATGGATGAACCTGAAAACTTTATCCTCAGAGAAAGAAGAAAGACACAAAAAGCCACAAATTTATGATTCCATTTATATCAAATAGTCAGAAGAGGCAAATTCATAGAGACAGAAAGTAAATTATTGGCTGCCAGAGGCTGAGGGAGGAGGACTTGGGAGTGACTACTAATGGGTATGCAGTTTCTTCTTGGGGTGATGGAAATGTTCTGGAATTGGATAATGGTGATAGTTGCACATTTTTACTAGAAATAATTGACCTGTATGTGTACACTTTAAAGCGGTGAGTTTTGTGGTATTTAAATTATATGTCAATACAGTATATTAGTGATATTAAGAACATAGAAATCTTAGAGTTGGAAGAGATTTTAGAAGTCATAAATTTCGAATGCAATCTTTTTTTAAAATTTAAATTCAATTTAATTAACATATAGTGTATTATTAGTTTCAGAAGTAGAATTTAGTGATTCATCAGTTGTATATAACACCAACTGCTCATTCCATCAAGTGCCCTCCTTAATGCCCAACACCCAATTACCCCATATCCCCACCTACCTCCCTTCCAGCAACTCTGTTTGTTTCCTGTAGTTAAGAGTCTCTTATGGTTCATTCCCTCTGTTTTTGTCTAATTTTTCCTTCCCTTCCCCTATGTTCATCTGTTTTATTTCTTAAATTCCACATATGAGTGAAATCATAAGATATTGTCTTTCTCTGACTTATTTTGCTTAGCATAATACCCTCTAGTTCCATCCATGCAAATGGCAAGATTGCATTCTTTTTAATGACTGAGTAATATTCCTCGGGGTGTGTGTGTGTGTGTGTGTGTGTGTGTGTGTGTGTATTACCATATCTTCTTTATCCATTCATCTGTCGATGGACATCTGGGCTCTTTCCATATTTTGGCTATTGTGAACATTGGGGTACATGTGCCCCTTCAAATAACTATGTTTGTATCCTTTGGATAAATACCCAATAGTGCAATTGCTGGGTCATATGGCGGCTCTATTTTTAACTTTCTGAGGAACCTCCATACTCTTTTCTAGAGTGGCTGCTCCATTTGCATCTAATATGAATGGTCCCAGATCTTTGGTTGAGGTCTTTACTTCTCTAAAATGGAGCTTAGAACAATTCAGGGGAGATGATTCAGTTTTTGACCAGATTTAATGGCTAGAAATCTTCCTTAAATGATCTCCCACTGATTCTTATTCTGGTGTAATGAGCAAAACAGACGAAATTTCTCTGCCACACACTCTTCCATCATATATTTGAAGATAGATATCATGTCCCTCCTATGTCTCCCCCCCCCCCAAATGTTAATTTGGGGATAGTGGCATTACCAGAGGCTTAATTTTGTGTCTTCCCTTTTATTGTGTTTGTTTAGTTTCTCTAAAACTACTGCAAACATCATGTTTGTTATATAATAGGAAGAAAAGGATATTGACAAATATGCCCTCCCAAATTGAGAGTGACTTGGTCAGGGAATGGGGCAGTGGGTCTGTTTATTTACTTGTTGCAGGTCTAATTTTAGAAAAATTGTAAGAATTACAAATGTCAGCTCAGCCTTGCTCCCACTTCCCTCCTTCTTCCAAACTCTTGATTGAAGGCCTTTTTCCATGTTCTCTTACAAATCTGTGCTTAGCTGGATTCATTCCTCAGTTGAAGGCACAAGGAGGCAGAAACAGAAGACCCCGCCCCTACCCTCATTAACTCAGAATCTGTGTCCTCCAAAGATACTAATTTCCCTTAATAACTTCTAATTTTACAATAGTAGCAAAGAGTGAAAAGTCTTCTTTTCAAGTAGAAACTAGGATGAATAGAAACACAGGTAAAAGAGGGCTTAAAAAAACCCACATGTCCTGGGTGTCTAAGTGGCTTAGCTGGTTAAGCCTCCAACTTTTGATTTCTGCTCAGGTCATGGTCTCAGGGTTGTGGGATCAAGCACTGTGTAGGGCTCTGCCCTTAGTGAGGTGTCTGCTTGGGATTTTCTCTCTTTGTCTCCTTCTGCTCCTCCTCTCTCTCTCTCTCTCTCTCTCTAAAATAAATAAATAAATCTTTTAAAAAATCCACATGTCCAATGCAAGGAGTGAGTGAATGTGATTTGAATCAGGGAGAAGAATGCTTGCTTCTTCTCCTTGCCTCCGATGTGCTCCTTGACTAAACCTGTCAGATTCTATCCCTCTCTTCATTGACTTAGGATTGATAGAAGAGTGTGATGGTTAAAAATGCAGACTCTGCAACTGACAGCCTGTGTTCGGATCCCAGGTCCATGTCTCATTTTCCTCATCTGTGAGTGATTACAACTTTATAGGGTTGCTGTAAGGATTAGAGCTAATACACGCATAGGTATACACACACAAATATATGTAAATCACACATATATGTATACATACAGAAAGAGAATGAGAGAGAGAGACGAGAGAAGAGAGACTGTTTAAAGTAGCTCCTAGCATATAGTGCATACCATATAAATCCATATAAATTTTAGCTACTTCCATTGCTATTGTTGTTTCAGGTAGCATTTGGGTCTAAATCTTTTAAATTCAATGTATACTTTACACTTAAAACACATCAATTTGGATGCTGAATTTTCATTTATAGTTGAAAAATGTGCACAAGAAAAAGAAGATTCACATGCCTAAAGTGTTCTGGAATGAGACTGACTTTTTTACAGCTCATTCTTCACTGGCACCTGTTAACTGACCATTGCTTTGGTTCAACTGATGCTCAGAGAGGCTGTTCACTCCCTATTTAATCCACCCATGGCTCCTGTTGACCTAGATTTGCTGTCTCTATAATTCCTCTTCCAGCTTTCCACAGCAAAGAGGCCACATTGCAAAACTGAATAGGGCATGATTCAATGAGGCAGTTATAAAACCTCAAAACCTCCCTAATCCATAGGGTGGTTCCTGACTGCTTTGGTTATCCCCAGCCCCTCCTGCATAGGAGCTGCTGGAGCCTCATTTTCATGTCTCTACTCCATGGCCTTATAGGTGAGACTCTGGCTTCTCTGTATTCCTTAAGGCTGGCAGCTGCAGGGGAGCACAGTGCAATGTCTCTTCTCTTCTTAACTGTGTTATATGTGCTATATGTTCTCAACCATGCCTCTGGTGAGTCATCCATTCACTCATTTGTTCAATTATTTATTCACTCAGAAAGTCGTTACTGAGAACCTACCACATGCTACACTTTGCAGGTGATGTATGCAGTCATGAACTAGATAGACGTTGGCACTGCCGTCGTGTAGTGAGTAGGGTATCTGGTATTGAAGATGGTATTGACTTCTCAGTGTCAAGATTAACTCCCAGATTTTTTGCAGTGTAATCTGATGAAAGAAGGCAGTTAGGCAGGTCTACAGGTGAAAGACATTGGGAGTAAAGTGGCAAATAAATTAATTTAAAATACTATTTTTATTTAACCAAATACATCCAAAATATCATCTCAGCATGTAGGAAATCTTACCATTTGTGACAATATGGATGGACTTTGAGGGCATTATGATAAGACAAATATTGCATGATTATCACTTATATGTGGAATCTTAAAAAATAAAAAAAGAACCTCATAAAAGCAAAGTAGAAGCATGATTGACAGGGACTGGGGTGGGGTGAGGGAAATAGAAGTTGATAAGAGGGTACAAACTTTCAGCTGTAAGATGAATAAGGTCTGAGGGCCTAATGTAAAACGTGGTGACTCTAGTTGATAGAATCGTATTGTATAATTGAATTTGCTAAGAGAGGGTCACCTGGCTGGCTCAGTAGGTGGAACATGCGACTATTGATCTCAGGGTTGTGAATTTGAGTCTCATGTTGGGTATAGAGATTACTTACAAAAAAAAAAAAAAAAAGAAACTTGCTAAGAGAGTAGAACTTGAATATTCTCACCAAAAAAAGGTAATATGTAAATTGATGGGTATCTTAATTAACTAGATGGTGGGAATTGTCTCACAACGTATGCATGTATCAAATCACAAGATACACACTTTAAATATCTTAGAGTTGTATTTCAATTACATCTCAATGAAGCTGAGCAGATGTTGATGAAAATTTGACACTTTTTTCACACTAAATATTCTAAATCAAGTATATATTTTGCGCTCACAACACATCTCAATTTGGATGCTCGTTTTCATTTGCAGTTGAAAATTTTAGGGTTGAAAAACTAGATTCACATTCCTAAATTGTTCCAAACATAATTAAAAGTATACCAAACACTGAAGTGAGTATCATTTTTTAAAAATCTAAATAAATTAAAATCTAGTAGCTCAGTTGTATTAGCTACCTTTCAGGTACTCAATAGCCATATATAGTTAGTAGCTACTATATGGAACAATACAGTTCTGTAGCTTAAGAGAGGGATCTAGGCTGAAGATTCTTCAGAATACAGTTGGAATGTAACACCAAAAGAATAAGTGAGATCACCCAGGAAGAATACGTAGGAGGAGAAGAGATAGATGCTGGGTGATGTCCAAGGTGATGACCTTCTCCATGCTACTTCTGAGACTTCAGCCATGGCTTATAATGGTTCATTATCTTAGATTTGGGCATATGATGAAGATTCTAGGCCATGTTTGAAAATGGGGCTACTAAGATTGTCACTGAGATGTAGGTAGCGTTTTGCATGAGTTCAAGAGTATGTACATATTTGCTGAGCCCTCCTGATCCCTTGCAGATCTGGATTAACTTAACTTGGCACAGACTCCATCTCATGGTCTGCAAAGGCCAGTGTTCTCCTGAGATTCCTTTAGCTACACCATCTCCTTTAGCCTACTGGGTGTGGTCTATGGAGCATTTCAAGTGATCTGGTCTGAAAACCCAGACCATACACTGCTTTCTACAAAAACTCCTTTCATACCAAGTATTGTTGAATTCAGGTGCCTTACTGAGGGTTGATGTCAATGACCAAGTAGACAGTTGTTAATGATTTCTCGGGCTTCCTTCTCCTCCCTAACCCCCCCCCCCCTTTCTTTTGCATTACTCCCTTCTTCTCTACTCAGGGACAAACATATATCCTGGTTTTCTTAAAACAGTTTGGTAGCTTAAATTTGTTCTTAGTGTCTTCCTCTAAATTCTAAATCTTTTGTCCTGTTTTTTTTTTTTTTTATCCAAAACATGTAATAGCATCCTTAAAAAGAATTTAGATGAATCAAATGAGCTCTCCTTCATTACAGTTGTTTTCTGAACTGGGTCTTTTTTTCTTCATCTCATCCTGTGTCATGGCTCATCTTTATATTCCCTACAGTGCCTGCTCACAGAAAG
The DNA here is from genome assembly GCF_023065955.2 of Ursus arctos. NCBI lineage: Eukaryota > Metazoa > Chordata > Mammalia > Carnivora > Ursidae > Ursus > Ursus arctos. The sequence continues at coordinate 35,191,948 of NW_026622830.1, forward strand.
TGGTCAGTTTATATTTGTTTAATAACTGCCCTTGTTTCCTACTTCCCATAAAACCTCTCTTTCAGAGGAGAGTTGAACTAATTTCTCCTTTGCCCATTTCATCCAGGCCACAGACAAAACCACAGCTCATTTGGTGGCTGAAGCTTACTGAAAGCTTCCTTTCCTCTTGATGCAGCCAGTTTATTTAATCACATGGCAGTGTTGGCCTGAGGGTTGCAAGAGTTGTTGGAACAGTGATTGCTTGCCATTGGGGGATAAGAGCCTTGCCTTCCGGATTTAGCATGCGGTGGCCCAGGAAATTGAACTTTCAAGTCTATAGTCTTGCAATGAGTGTGGTCAAGATGGGAGTACTGGCTGGTTTTGAGAATCATCAAGAAACAGATATTTTGAGTATTTGGTATGCATACTAAAGACTGAGGAAGAGAATGAAAAATTTGTGTATCTTTAAAGGGTAAAAACCAGAGAAATACCAATGGCCTTTGATGCCAACATATAGGCAAAGCAAGGTGGCAGCTTGAGTTGCCAAATAATTATTTTCTTCATTCATTTATTCATCCATTCACTCATTCATTCATCAGGCAATTCCAGGCTAGTATTTATTGAGTGATTAATATGTCTCAGGCACTAGTCCAAGCACTTTACTTGCATTGACTCATTTAATCCTCCAACTAACCCTGTTAATCTGGCCCTATAAGAAGTTAAATTGCTCAGGCTTGCATAGTTAGTAAAATGAGGGAGTCAGAATTTGACAGGATGTTTGATTTCCAGAATCTTTTTGATTTTCCGCTAGATAGACAGGTGAGGAATACTGGGTTACTGTTCTCAGGGACTTTACCTTCTAGTAGTTGAGGTAGCCAATAAACATGTAAGTAAAAATTAAATAGGAAATATTGTTTCAGATAATGAAAACGGATAACATAATGAGATTGGGCAGGCATGGGCGCTCAGAAAAGATGACATTTGAGCCAACATGCAAACGATGAGAAGCTAGATATATGAAGATCTGGAAAGAGAGTGTTTCAGGCAGAAGAAATAGCTAAAACAGGTTCTCACCGTGGTCTAGTAAAACTGATGCTCTGCTTAGATCCCCTTCCCTGGGCTAAGGGACCATCGCCTACTTGCTGGGAGTGTTGGCTGCTATCTGCTCACAACTGCAGTTGCCCTCAGTCAGAAGAGAATGCCTGAGATGATGTCCTCCCTTGAGAGTAGGGCACACAACCAATGGCTAATTGATAGAGTGGTATAAGATGCCGGCCTCTTGCCTCAGGTGGGCCTAGGGGTTCATCAGGATGAGCCTAAGGAGTCTCCAGTAGAGATCCAGTGGACATGTTTGATTGGCTTCCTCCCATTCCATGTTTTGCTTTCCTCACTCTCTTGCAGTTTTGTCCTGAGATCCTTCCCTCAATAAACCACATGCACCAGAATCCCCACAACAGGGTATGGTGCTGGGTAACACAACCTAAGATAATGGGGAAGAGTCTGGTGTCATGCAAGGACAGCAGGGGAGGCCAGTGTGGCAGAAGCATACTGAGGAAGGGAGAGAGTGTCAGGGCATGAATGCACAGAGGAGAGGGGGCAGCTGAAGGAAAACTGTGCAGCTGGTAAAAAACATAGATTTCATTCCAAGAGCAATGGGAAGCCTTTGGAAAGTAAGTTAGGTATTTAAATGCTCTCCTCAGTGGCAGTGTGGAGAATGAACTGCAGGGTTGGGATGAGGCAGAGGGCCTGGCTGCCAACACTTGTAATATTCCAGCCAAGAAATGATAGCGCCTTGCATTTAAAAATGTAGTGGTGAAGAATGTGAGTTAGGGTCTGGATTTCGGAGATATTCTTGAAGCAGCATTAAGACTTCCTGTTAAATTTGGTATGGCAGAATTAAGAAATCTAGGTTTAGCAGCCAGGGAAATGGCTACATGCGGTGGGAACAGTACTTGCTTTATCTTAAGCCCTGGAAATTTTGCAATGGGTTATCTGTTCTTAATTCTAGGTTCCTCATTGGTGGATGAATCCGAAAGCTGATACATTTTTTAATTGAAACGCTACACAATGGTGGTTAGGGGAAAGTAATGCAGTCATTCAATTACGTTTTTCTCCGTGAAGGCTTCCTTTCAATTGTTCCTAACTAGGGGTGTTTGTGCCTTCTTGCTCCTCCTATTTCTTTAACAGTTATGGTGTGGTTTTGATCACATATTCCTTTTAAGATGGGAAAAGCAGTTCCATATCTCCCTGCTTTCTTCTGGGCAGACCACTTTGTGCATGGCTTAGTGCCACAGCAATGGCCTTGATTAAACAAAGGCCAAGGAGCCACACAGCACCAGGGAGAGCAGAACTCCATTCTCCACTTGTTCTCAATTCCAAGCGGATGTGAGTGGGAAAGAAAGTGTGGAGAGACTGTTTGTGTGAGAATGATTACCTTTCCCTTTGGAGAGCCTCCTGGAATATGGAATAGATTAGGATACTCGGAAGCTGTGAATGCTGCAGATCTTACCCAGAGGGGTGGTGAGCATCCCAAGGGCCCAGGCCTCCCTGATTTCAGGGAGAGGCCTGGAATTAGCGGGAGGGCCCTAATAAGGAGTCGAGGCTCCTGGTGGAGGAAGGGAGCTTTTCTTCATTCTCTTTTGTTCAAAAGCAAGCATGTGGGTTTTTGTTTTGTTTTTTTACAGGGAGGGGGCTTTTTCCCCCCTCTAGTGGGAGAGCAAGACACATGCATAATCAAAATTTATTAACTCTTCTTAACTTTCCTAACCTGGGGAGGAAAATCAGTGTCTTCCAGGAGAGTATCATTCACAATGCTCCTTGGGATTTGGAGATGCCACGATTAGGAAAGCAGATCCAAGTACTCACACTAAAAAGAAAAGTGAGTCTTGATTACAGAGAGGTACTTAACAGACCCACAAATAATTGGAGGGACAGAGTCCACATGGGTCTTTTAATTGATGGAAGTAAATCATTTACAGTATGAACAATAAGTGGAAAAGAGGTCACAGCTTTTCCTGATTCACTGTGTCCAAGCCACACGCCCCCATCACTTCCTGCTTCATGTAATGCCATTGTGCTTGACTTGTAGCCAAAATAAGTACTTAATTTTCTGTCTCTAGGTGTGCAAGCAGTATTTGTCTAATTTTTGGTGATGTCTCTGTTACCAGTGTCTTGCCCAGTATAAACTTTAGGAGGACCAAGAGTCAGCATTCAGTGCCAAGCACAGAAGTAGGTACAACTTTGCTGCTTTGAGTCAGGATCTGTCCTTGTCCCCCGTCTCTTACTCTTCCTGTAGCCAGGTAAAATCATCTTTTGCCTCTACCTGCAGCCCTGCTGAGTCTTAGTTGGATACTAGTTCCTGCTCCCAGGAAGAATCATTTAAGAATCATCCTCAGAGTTACGGAAATTGTTCCTTCTGTCGCATCAATCCTGCTTTAGTTAACCAGAGCTTGAGGAGCCCGTGCGCCACAATTAGAAGGATGTCACGCATGTGGCTGGAGGTGTTTAGCAGGTGTGGAGATATGGCCTGGGATTTACCAGTGAGTCAGAAGTAGGGATATACCTTTGGGAAATTCGTAGTGAGGATGGAAGCCAATGAGAATCATCATGGGATAAATATAGACAGAGCAGTGAGCAGAGAACAGACCAAGGCTGGTATTTTTGAGAATAATCTCTATTAAGTGATGGACAAAGAAGAGTGAAAAAACACAAGGACATGTCAAATAAGCAGTAGGAAAAGTTGGAAGGAAACCAGCATTACAGAAACCAAGGAAGAGAAAGGTTCATCTTGAGAGGCAAGAGTGTTGCTAGGAGCACAAACAGGATGGGCAGTGACCTGAGGCCTTGGATTTTGTTGGATCTTTGAGAAGATAATTACAAAAGATAGAAGAAGGGAAAAGCTAAGATGCATGAGACTGAGGAAAGGACCTCCCATTTACTTGTTGCCTTCTAACTTTTGTGCTGGATGCTATTCAGACAATATCTTGTTTTATGGAGGAATAAAAAGAGGAAGCAGAGGAGTAGGAGGGAGGCTGGGAGAAGGTGGTAAGTCTAGAGATTGGGGAGTGGATCCAGAGGGAGTGTTATTGGTGTTTGTGTGTTTATTTCTTTGTGGATGAGAAGATTTGAGCATGTGTTGAAGAATTAGACAAATAGCCATTGGAGAGGGAAAACAGACCATAGTCATGGGAAGGAGGCCCCAGCTGACAGGGGGCAGGTGAAGGGGTTAACCTGTTCATGTGGCAGGGAAAGTTCCTTCAAGATGGGCGGGAAGGAAGGAAGTTTGGGTGATGATCCAAAGAAAACTTAAGGAGTTTGGGAGGAAACTTGTGGGAGTTCTCATCAGATGTTCTCAATTTTCCCAGGGAAGTAGGTGGAGAGGTCATTTTTGAGAGTGAAAGGGCAGGGGAGGAAATAGACCTGGAGGAGAATGAAGGCAGTGAAGAAGACTGTGGTGGTGAATTCCATGACAAGGAGAACACCGTGGGTGATAAAAAGAGTTGTAGCCAGGCACCAAGCCCAGCTGCCAAGGTCCACCCTCTCTGCTTACTCTGTCCCAGCCCCCTTTGGCTCTGATGTTGGCAAGGGCCAGGAGGGCCTTTACTTACTAAGAGTTTTATTGAATTAGGGGAGATAGTAAAGGGGAAAAACCCTGAATTGCTTTTAAATAGCCAGGAAGACTTTACGGAGGAGGAGAAAGTTTACAAGGGTTTGATCTAAGAACATAGAGAAAGTTAGAGGAATAATAAGGGATCAGATGGCCCTCTCTGGAAACGTATCCCTTAGTTTTTTGGTGTTTTGGGGAAAGAGGGAAAAGCAATTATTACTCAGTGGATTACTTAAGTTCCTCTTTTTCCTTCATTGTTTCACTGCCAAAAGTTGGTTTGTAACCCATTTAAGCCACATTACCACATCTTACCTCTGTTAAATGATGGATTGGGGGTTTTTCAGGTTATGTGTGTTTTTCGACCATCAGCATTATGACTGATGGAATATTTTCACAGCAGTAAGTATACTTTCATGCTATCTCCAAGCCCTGGTTGAAAGTTTTATTTAAATTCTTTCAAATACATTCTTTTTTTTAATAATAATTTTTTATTATGTTATGTTAGTCACCATACAGTACATCCTTAGTTTTTGATGTAGTGTTCCATGATTCATTATTTGCGTAAAAACCCAGTGCTTTCAAATACATTCTTATCCATGATCTTGACCTTCAATTTGTAAGAGACTTCCTTTTTTTCTTTTTCTTTCTTTTTTTTTTTCCAGTTTTGGTGGAGAATTTCTCAGTCTGGAAATGCAACGGACATACCTTCCTCAAATTACACACTGAAAACAGTGGTCTCTATAGATATCTGAATGTGGTTCTGTGCCTCTTAGTTCATTAACTTGAATCTACTGCAGAGAAACTCAAGGTGGACTATTCAAAAATAACTAGTGATGCTTAGTTTGCTGATAACTAAGCTGAAATAATTGGGACTGGTTATATAATTTGCAGGTTCCAGGGCAAAATGAAAATGCAGGGTCTTCGCTAAAAAAGTTATTGAGAATTTCAAGATGGCAACAGCAGGGCATTAAACCAAGTCGGGTCCTTTAAGCATGGAGTCCTGTGTGACTGCATGAGTGACTTGCCCATGATGTCTGTCCTGGAAACAATCCAAGAGTAGTAACACAAGTTACAGAGACCTCACCAACTTTCCCCATCCCTTGCCTCTCACTACTGAGCTTTAGTTTTGGATATCTGCTATAAACCCTGAGCTATGTTCTCCTTTAACTCTCTCTTTTTGTGGAAAAATTGAATGAGACCAACACGTGACTATTAGGATCTGCTGTTCTGTGACCATCCCAGGGACTGAGACAGGGAGCTGGGAATAGGATAGTGGACAGAGCGGTGTGCAGGTCAATGTGGGAGGTATGTCCTGGTATGGGATCACATATTGGCTCCTAAGTAATTTTAATTTTTTTCGAGACGTGATTTTTTTTTTCCAGAATTGCCTATGAGGTATTATCCTCTTGCTTCTCTGACAGCAAAAATTTGGAAGCTAAAGCAGGCTATTCAGGTTAAGATAGTCTTGCCAGAGAAAAGGAGTCCACCTTCCATTGAACATAAGGTTCCAACTGGGAGTAAGTATGTGTCCAATTTCTGATCTTATTCATAGTAGAAATCCTTTGCATTTCTCTGCTTTCCGATGGAGAGTATTCTAAGCCCTGATTATAAAGTTTTGACTTCAGTGATTAACAGCCTGATAAATCTCATCTAACTTAAAAGGTTTGGAGTGAGGGGGAAGAAATCTCCATCCATGAGGGAGTTTTTGTAGCTGCCTTAGGAAATATAGCTGGGGTATCCCACCAGAGTGACAATGAGGTGGCAGAGATTTTCGATTCATGGTAGATCATGGTTTAGAAACTCCAAAGCCTGCTAAAAACTAGATGCAAACAACTATGCAAATTCAGAATCAGTAGGTCAGAAGTCAAAGACGGGAAAGAGAATTGGTCGAGAAAGGCAGCCCAACCCCTGAAGGGCATAACAGAGAGGTGCTAGAAGGTTCAGGCAAATAGCATCTGGGGGAGTGTGGTGGGAACTGGGAAGGCGGGGCATGGACTAGTGCAAAAGGATTAGTCTTGTAAAAGCTTTAATTACCAACATATCCTTGTTCAACATATCTTCCTATTGCCTCTAAGGTGTGTGGAGTCCAGTTGCCAAGCAGAGGTGGTAACTATTGACTGAAATGGGCATGGTGGGAAGCAGAGCAAGAAGAGGTTCTGTAGAAGAGAGCATCATAACCATGTAGTCATCTTATTCTGAATCTTGCATTTTCTATTTTTGGCCTGACTTAAAAAGACTCTCCAAGAGCAAAGACCATTTATTCTTTTCTTGTCCTTCTATTCTATAGCATATGATAGCATTATCATGCCCTCATTCTCTACCCCTTATTTTATTATGGAGGCATAATCTGGATATAGTAAAATACACAATTTTGAAGACTCAGCTTGGTGAACCTGTATAACCACAACCTAGATCAAGATAGAGAACATTTCTATTCCTCCAGAAAGTTCACCTAAACCCCATTCCTTTTTCCCCCTATTTATTTATTTATTTATTTAAATGTTTTATTATGTTAGTCACCATACTAAACCCCATTCCTTTTTTTTTTTTTTAAAGATTTTATTTATATATTTGACAGAGAGAGAGATAGGCAGCGAGAGAGGGAACACAAGCAGGGGGAGTGGGAGAGGAAGAAGCAGGCTCCCAGTGGAGGAGCCTGATGTGGGGCTCGATCCCAGAATACCAGGATCACGCCCTGAGCCGAAGGCAGATGCTTAATGACGGAGCCACCCAGGTGCCCCCGACAGAACCACCCAGGTGCCCCTAAACCCCATTCCTTATCAATAACTACCCCTCTCAAAAAATCAGGGGGAGAGTCTGTTCTGACCTCTATTCCTATTCAATAGTTTTGACTTTCCCTGAATTTCATATAGATGGAATCAGAGAGTATGTCCTCTTTTATGTCTGGCTTATTCTGTTCATCATTATGTCTGAAAATTCATCTGTGTTGTTGTGGGTAATAGTAGTAGTTCATTCTTTTACATTGCTGAGCAGTATTCCCTTGTATGACTACTCCATGATTTATTTGTTCTCCTGCTGATGGGCATTTGGGATGTTCCCATTTTGAGGATATATGAATAAAACTACTACAGGCTTTCTTGTATGTCTGTGAGTGTCTGTGTGTGTGTCTGTGTGTATGTGTATGTGAATGTGTGTGCACATAGGTTCTCATGTCTTAATGCCCTCCTTTTGAAACACTTTTTAAAAAAAATTTAATTCATGGACTTCTCCTTCTGATGTCCTCTGCTGTCCTCTCATTACTTCCTCAACTTCTAAATGTTGGGCTTTCCCACCCCACCCATTTGGATCTTGGCCTTCTTCTCCATCTAGACTCACATTCTGGGTAATCTCCTTCAGTCTCATGGCTTTAAGCACCATCTATATCCTTGTGATGCCCAAATTTGTATCTTCAACTCAGATCTCTCACTTAAACTCCAAACTGATTTATTAAAAATTTTTTTTTCAGTATCCCTACTTGGATATTCAATGAGCATCTCAAACTTTATAGGACAGAAACTGGTCTGATCTAACCCTGGTCTTCCTCATCTTAGTTGTGGCAACTCCATCCTCTCAGGAGCTCAAGTTAAAATATGGGAGCAATCATTGACTCTTCTATTTTTCTCCGACCTTGCATCCAATTCACTAGAAAATCCCATGGAAGTTACCACTCAAATTATATCTCAAATCCAACCATTTCACCACATCCATTCCCATGCCATCTCCCAAGACTGATATTCTGCTTCAGCCTTTTTTTTTTTTTTAAGATTTTATTTATTTATGTGGCAGAGAGACAGCCAGCAAGAGAGGGAACACAGCAGAGGGAGTGGGAGAGGAAGAAGCAGGCTCCCAGTGGAGGAGCCCGATGTGGAGCTCGATCCCGGAACGCCGGGATCACGCCCTGAGCCGAAGGCAGATGCTTAACAACTGCACTACCCAGGCACCCCTCTGCTTCAGCCTTTGTCCCACTATAGTCTTCCCTTCACAAAGAAGCCAGGATGATCCTTTTTATTATTATTATATATATATTTATTTTTAAGATTTTATTTATTTATTTATTTGATCGTGAGAGAGAGCACAAGCAGGGGGAGCAGCAGGCAGAGCAAGAGGCAGAAGCAGGCTCCCTGCTGAGCAGAGAACCAAACGTGGGCTCAATCCCAGGACCCTGGGATCAAAACCTGAGCCAAAGGCAGACGCTTAACTGAGCCACCCAGGCATCCCAGGATGATCCTTTTTAAAGCATAAGCCAGACCATGTCACTTATCTGCTTGAAATCCTCCAAAGGCATCTCATCTTAGTCAATGTCAAATCTCTTACTATGGCTTATGAGGCCCTACCTGTTTCTGCCCCTCTCTTTTAAGCCTTCTCTTCCTACTATTTCCCCCTTGCCCACCCTGCACCAGGCACGTTGGTTTCCTTGCTATTTGTGAACAAGCCAAGCAAATTTCCTCCTTGAGAAATTTGCCCTTGCTCTTTGCTCTCCCTGGAATGGTATTCCCCCATATACCTGCACAGCTTACTCTCTTCCTTCCTACCGAGTCTATCAAGTATCATTTTATTATGGAGGATTCCTCTGAGCACCTTCTTTAAAGCAGTAATTCCTCCTCATGCCATGCCATATTGGAAGGATATATATAATATGTTGACTTGTTTATTTGATTATATCCTGTCTTTTACAAAGAGTTCCTTAGAAAGAGTTACCTTTTATCTGTAAAAACAAGTAGTTTAAAGAAGCATACTTTTCTCTTAAATTAGGTTATAATTTCAAGGAGATTACATTTATTTTTATCCTCCGCAGTGCTCAGTCTATTGACATTAATGCTGTTTGATTGCTTGGTGGATTTGATTGAGTCATAGAAAAAAACGAATACCTTAACTAAAACAGCTGTGGAAGGTTGGTGAAGTTACTAAAGGGAATGTGGTTTTTACCAGATAAATGTCATATAATCTTGAGCAAGTTGGTTTGCTGACCCTTTCTGAGTCTCAGTTTCCACATCTGTAAAGTGAGTGTCATAATTTTTTTAATATTTGCCTCAAAGATAAATTCAGCACGAATCAAAAAGTTAAAGCAGACTATCTGGCTTCTGGAGTTATAGGCATCTTTTGGGAGAACATTAATTTAGATGTTACATAAAAGCATATATAAACTGTAAGATGTAGTACAAAGTATGATTTTAAAGTATTAAGGTATTGAGTAATTGTAATCCTGGACATCTCTTTCTGTGGATGTCTCTGTTTATACATGGGTTTGTCTTCAGTCATTCTAATGGTGTGTTTCTGAGCACAATGTGGTTATTACATGAAGTCTCCACTTCTCTGGAACCTTCTGTTACATGCCTCTGGTCTTCGCAAAGTGATTGTTAACTTCCAGGTGGCCTCCCATTCTGACTCCGGCAATGGGCCAATTTCTTGATTCTATCTCACAATGTAACTTCCAAAGTAAATGTCTATTAAGCCTTTGTGTAAACATTCCAGGCCTGTAGCAAAATCAACTGAACATAAATCACCCAAGGAAAGGGGTGTAGGAGAATGTGTAAGTTTGAAAAATGAAATAATACAGTGTAGTTTCATTGTGGATCTCTGGCTATGACTTTCTCTGGTCTACATCACCATTCATCCTCAGAGGTGGTGGTTTTCAGTTACTCCAGTGAGCTCTGCCCAAATATAGAGAAAGTAAGTTCTTCATATAAAAAGATGCAAAGATGCCTATTTACAAATGGGCTAAACTGGTGTTCTCAATAAAAACCAGCTTCTACCATCCTCGAGTCACTAACTGTATTTTGTTCATGTTTAGAGGGTTTGGCTGGAAATCAAAGAGACTGGTCGTGATAAGTTTGCTTGTTTTGCCTTGGTATTCCTTCCTTCTTTAGAAAGGGATCGTGGATGAAAGCTCTTGATTTTACAAATTGATTATGGATATTTTTTTCCTTTGAAAAGAAGGGTAATAAGATGAAATGAAAGTCCTGCCTGGAGGAATGAAAGGGGAGTAAAGGGCAGGTATCTGACGAAAGGAACTTGGTTTGATTCCTGCCTTGAGGGGCTCAGGTGTACATTATGTCTTTCAAGTGTTAGCTTGTCCACTTGACAATAGTTGCTCCAAACTTTACTTTTCCTAAAAATGTGACCCAGGAAGCATATATGCGAATTTACTCCTATGCAGAAGGTACCATTTTCAAATAGGTTATCAGATTTTCAGAGTAGCGCATTTCAGTTTAGAGAATGCTTTCTTTTCCACATACCTAGCAGGGTTTAAAAGCAAATGTCATGGTGTTTTAAAATGCCTTTTGTTTTACTAATTAAAATATGTTGTCAACCTTACTCTTTCTTCTTGTTGGAAACCAATGTAGAAGAAAAGAGCTCACCCAAAGGGATTTTGATGGTCTGAAGGGTTGTCATAAAATTTGATAAGCTTTGGAATGAGTTACCAGGAAAGATCACACAGAATCCTTCTCCAGAAGGTGATTCAGGATATGGTCTCCTTGGCTAGGCTTTTTGGTTCTGCCTGAATGTACAAGACGGTCAAAGAACTTAACACTTGCATTATATCCCTTAGTCACTGATGTCATTGCCCTCTCATATTCCTTTACCCACACCGGGAAGTCACTTATAGGTGGCTTTAGTTTGGCTAATGCCTTCCTACATCTTTAAGCCTGAATGCATCTGGTCCTTCAAGGCTGCTCCTCCAATGCATGGGCATGGTTGGGAGTCTCTGCTGCATGATCACTGCCCCAGAATTGCCCACAACAATGAAGGATGGAGTTGGTGTCTAAATTCCCCAGCTGCCTCTTCCCTCAAGAATAATTCTACAGTATGTATATGTGTTCTGTGAAATCACATAGAGGGTCCCCAGTGGGATTGCACCAGTTGCCCACAGTGGTAACCTGTTTGTGAACACACCCTTAATTGTTTCCTTTCTTTCCCTGCCTCTACTGATACTTCATCTCCCATGTAAACTACTTCTTCCCAAATATTGTCTCAAGGTCTGTTTCTGAGGAAATCCAAACGAAGACAATATCTGACCTCCTCACTTAAAGAATTGATTTGACTAGGCATGGAATCTGTCAGGGCTTTATTTCTTCAGTTCTAATAGTCTAGTGATGATGATGATAATTTATTTAGCACTCACTATGTACCAGGCATAGTTCCAAATGTTTTATATTTATATAAACATTAAAAAAAAACGTTATGAGGTATGTATCATGACTACCCACATTTTAAAGATAAGAAAGTAGAAGCATGGGTAGGGGCAGGTGATTTGCTCAGTGTCACAAAGCCAGTAGATTTTCCAGCGGGGATTCATACTCAGGCATCTGCAACTAGCATTCCTAACTACTAAGCCATCTTGCCTACTCCTTTGAGGAACAAATAAAATAATGGACATGAAGGTTGCTTTAAAAAAAATTCTATATAAGAAAGATGATTGTAACAAAACCTTTCTAACCTTATCTTTTTCCAACTCTTGCACATTGAGAAGATTTTTAGTGAAAGTAGAGAGGCTGGCTCCACATTCACTCCAGTCGTTGAAAGTCACTTACAAATTAGTTGAACTTGGTCTAAAAGGATATTAGATTCCATTTCCTAATTACTGTTGTTTTTTACAATCATCATGAAGAAGTCTATTGTCAAGATTAGAGAGGTTTCATTGCAGTGGATTATAAGAGGTGCTGGGGCAACTGATACACTGAGGTGCCATTAAAAATTATATCACCACTGAAGGATAATCTTGCTGAAGGCAAGATTGCTTTGGGTGTGTGTTCCAGTTTAGGTGCCAAAAATGCTAAGACTTGGAGAAAGGAGAGGAGAAAGTAAAGAGCTACTTTCTCTGTATGCTTTGCTGCTTAGAAAGGAGACAGAAAAACAGCAGGAAATGCTCATTTCTTCTCTTGGGATCTTTCAAGGACCTCCCACCTAAACAGGATTGTTGAACTTTGCTTTAGTAAGGGGTGACTTGCTGGAAGTTGAAAAGCCTTGCAGGGGAACACAAGTCCAATTTTGCACAGCTCCTGAGGAGCCGCTGAGTTCAGTGTGTGGGAGACGGAATAGAGAAGGTCTGGGGACAGGTGTGGCTACAGCCTTATGACTGAAAGCTTCCCTGCTAGGGCAGCTCCAGCATAAGTAATTCAGAATCCTGAGCAAAAGCAGTAGCAAAAAGGCATTCTCCTTCTTCTTGACTGTCTTACAAGTAGGCTATTTTTAGAGGGGCATAGAGGTGGCTATGATGTAGCAGGCAAAATAGAAGGGGTCTGATCTACACAGGGCCTGGGAAAAATGGTATAGGTGTTGCAAAGGCACAGAGGTGGGGAAAATATTCAGAATCCTGAACCTTTCTGTGGCTCTCAAAATATAAGTTGTGGATACAGTCAATGATAGAGTTGACCTTGGTTCACTTGGTGCTTTAGCGAACTGTCTCTGGGCTTGGCACACTGCCACCCGTCCAAGGCAGACGGGGGAATAAACACCATTAGCACGTTGATAAGTGTTTGTTTTCCTTCGGCATTAGGACTAAGAAAAATAAAGTGGGGAGGGTATCAGGCCCTGGAGTAAGCCTTTAAAAGGTTTCCCCTTTTGATTCTTTTATGATTGTCTATTTATAACAGCAACAATCATAGCAGAGAGAAAAAGACTTCAGTCATCCCTGGGATGCATTTTGTCAAAATTACATTTAAGTACTTTTTATTTATGAGCAAGAAGCATTATCTTTTATTATGTCTTTAAACCAGTGAGGGGAAGTTGTGTATAAACCAAGGTGTTGCTGTGGCCTGTTGTCTTTTTTTGAATCCCTGGAAAGGATCACCAAGAAGGATGCTCCAGATAACGCCATCTGCCAGGCAGTTTGCACGAGAGGAAAGAGGCCTTTCTGAAGTCCATTAAAGATGATTCATTACTATTGGTCATACACATGTTGTGTTTTATTACTTAATAAATCACACATTGACAGATAGTTATATGTGCCATACTATTTAAGGCCCTGGGAGGACTAGAAAGGTACAAGATATGATTATTATTCCTAAGGAAAGTCTAAATTAATTAGGGAGGCAAGACTACCATGTGTGCAGTAGTTAGAAACTACACAAAAGCAAATGATTTAAGTAGTGAGTTATGAATTCCAGGCTACAAGTGCTGTGATTCTCTTAGTTGTGACACAAGAGGTGTCACAGAAGGTGGCAAAGCTTAAGATAGGTCTGGAATGACTGGTACGATCTGAACAGGATGAAGAGTTGTGGAGAGGTCATTCTGGGTTAGAAGAGTGGCATGCACATACTTACAGAGATGGCAATGCACACGTAGGTCTATGGCACCTAAAACAGAGCAGCCTGCTAGAAGGGAGGGTTTGGACAAACGAAGGGTGAGTAGTAAAATGAGAGAGAACAGTGTCAGGGTGGGCAGATAGGACTTGTATGTCCCAAATCATACATTCACCTCTTAACTCAACTACAAATCTACACTAAATCATTCTGTTTTGTCCATTTGCTTATTGTGATTTTTTTTAAAGGAGTAATTTGTATACACATCACTATACTGGGTGACACGATCTTAGTTTGGGTTTCTCCAGAGGAAGATCCTGATACAAGGCATCCAGGGTAAATAGTTTATTTGGGAGGTGATCCTAGAAGGCTCTAGTTAGGTGTGTAGAAGGTGAGAAAAGGAAGTGGAGGAAGGCAATAAGGTCAGCATTTACCAATGTGGGCAACTGGAGCTTAACCCCACTGTGGAACTCTGGAACTCAGTATAGAGTATTTGTCAGAATGGTCCTGATTGAGGGGTGAAGGAGTTGGGGTATTTATCCACCAATTCCCTTCAGTCATTGGTTGAGAGCTGCTTTGAGGGCACTGGCTCCCTCACACTTTTGTTCCAAGAAAAAGTCCACAAGCAGATGTTGCAAGTGTTCGCAATAGGCCATCTTGGTCCTACTATGGCAGTGTTTTTAGACTGGAAGTTAGAATCCCTGTGGCTGCTATAACAAAATATTATAAACTAGGGGGCCTACCAAAAAAGATAATTTATTTCTCACTGTTCTGGAGGTTGAAGGTCTGAGATCAGGGTGCTAGCATGTTTTGGTGAGAGCCCTTTTCCATGTTTCAGACTGCTGGCTTCTCATTGTATCTTCGGTAAAAAGCAGAGGGTAGGAGAGTTCTCTGCAGTCCCCTTTATAAAGGCACTAATCCCATTCATGATGGTTCCACCTTCATGATCTAGTATCTCCCAGAGGTCCTACCTCCAAATACCATCACACTGATGTTAGTGTTTTAACATATGAATTTTGGGAGATGAGAAACATTCAGTCCATTGTACTGTACTACAGATCTCTAATGAAGACAAGTCACCCTGGGATATTGAAAAAGTCCTTGGCTAGCCCTTGTTTACCTTTTCTTGTTTCTTTCCATACGGTTTGCTCTTGCAGAGCAAACTTTGGAAGGATAACTTATAGTTTAGTATGTGAATGGAGGCATGAGGGAGAGCTTTAGTTAAAATAAGACTCCAACTGGGCTAGTTTACTTCTAGTCCAATAAGTTTCCAACACAGCTATAAGGGAGATTAACAAATATGATAATGACTCAAATCTGAAGGAGCCAGAGCAGTGATTCTGGGTTGGGCCCTGGGTTTTCAGTGGAGAATATATGTCAGTGAACTAAGCTCACATTTCATTTTCATGGAGAAACCAAGATGGCCTTATTAAAATTCAGCAAACAAACAAAATATGCAACCCCCACTGCCACCACACATATCCCTTCCTCTGCCCTCCATGACACATAGCATTTCCACAGGCTAGATAGGAAATATAAATTCAGTCGGGGGCTTAACTTAGTAATTTATTTATTTTTCTCCATCTGCTGAAATATTCTATGCCAGTTGGGTTATGATCCAGTGGGAGATCAATTAAAGGGAAACCACAGTAGAGAAAGCATTTAAGAACAACATTCTTTCTTTCTTACTTAATTTTAATTTTTAAAGTTTGCTTTGGGTTTTGTTCAGTTAATAAATAGAAGAAAAGAAATAAGGAAGGAACACCAAACAACATTTTGTTTTTCCATATGCTTTTGTGGAATCCTGGAATTAGAAGAAATCTTGAAAGGCCATTCTGATGGTTTTGACTTTCCATCAATATTTGTTGAGTTGAATTAAAGCTGTATTCAATATTAGGAATAGACAGAAGATATACAAAGAGATTTAAGCTCCCTCAATATTCTGGTATTTGTCTTTTCATTAATCCATCCATCCATCCATCCATCCATCCATCCATCCATCCATCCATCTTCTTCTTACCATTAGGAAGTTCTTTTACGTCAAGTGCTATCAGTGCCAATTGCTTTTCAGTAAATGAAGGGGAAAAATCCTTTTGTATCACAAGAATTAGTGTGAATTAGGTTATTCATATCTTAGCTTTCTGACGAGGTTTTATGTCTGGTTGTCTCAGACTAGCTTTTTTCCCCCAGATAATTTCTATTTCCTCTTTATAATCTAAGGTCATTTTTTTTTTTGAGAAAAAGATATATTGACATATACACACATTCGTATATGTCTACACACATTTTCTCACATATATACAAACTATCTCTAAAGATTACTCAAGACGCATTGGTTTTCAGAAGGAAGGGTAATGGGGTAGTTGGGACCCAGTGGCAGGAGTTCATGAATTTTTATGCTTATTTTTAATACTTCTAAAATTTTAACAATGGGTTGGGGTTATCTGTTCAAAAAAGAATGCTCTGAAAAATTGCCTTCCCTAACCCTCTCCAGTTATTCTCCATCTCATTACCCAGTAATATTTTCTTCATGCCACATATCTCCATCTGAAATTCTTGATCTTTTGTTTACTTCTCTAATATCCTTCCTAGACTGTAGACCCTTTGAGAGCAGTAACTGGGCCTGTAATGCTGACTGTCCCAGTGTCAGCACCTGGAGCTATGTAGAATGAAGCATCCGACTCCCTGTGGGTTGAATGGTAAGGCAGTATGGGGTAGATGGCTTATGGTATGGACAAAGGGCTTCTGTAGCAAAGATGCATTGCCCTCAGAGCACATGCAGGGTTCTCAGACAGTAGAAATCATAATTCCATAATCCTTGTGTCCTCCAATAAATACAGCCTTTAATTGTCACCATTATCACAATCAAAGACCAAAGATACAATGGGAGAAAAACCAGCAAGCAGCAAACAGAAATGAACTGAATACCTTGCCATTTCATGTGTAGTTTCTTGCATTACATATTCAGATGTGCAGCATAGTTTATAATAGAAAAAAAATCAGAAATAGTTCAAGTGTCTGTAGATAGGTGCATGGTTGGGAGAATGTTGGAATACCATAAAGATATTATGATGAAGAAGGGAGACGATTACAAATTGAGTTGAAAAGATGACCAAGAGATATAAAGTGAAGAAAGCAAGTTACAAAATAATCTGTGTAATATGATTCTGTTTTTTTTAAAAGTCATGCATAAGAAAAAGTAAAAAACAATGGGGAATATGTGCCATATTGTTGGCAGTGGTTGTTTCTGAGGGGCCTGTGAGAAAAGAGGATTTCATCTTTTATGTTGCATATTTATATGACGTTAGAATGTTATTAATGTTCATAAATTTCTTATTTATGAACTTAGGAAGAATAAGTGAATCTACATTTGTATATATCTCTGTATATAAATATTTGAGTTTCTGACATGAGAATCTTATAATAAGAAATATATATAACTTGCATACAGAGCTCATGAAAGGGTAAATGACGGGCAACGAAGGTCTGGAATCTGAAAAGGAAGGGTGCCAGTCAGGACTCATGAAATCTGACCCTTGATAACTGGAAGAGTATATTCATTTGACATTGGTGCCCCAAAGAGAAACCATACAGAGCTGAAGATGGGGAAAGAGAAGGAAGATTTTCAGAATATGAGATCCCTAAAGTTAAATTTCAATCATGTGAATTTTAATAATATTAAAATAATAATCCAAGGACTAAAGTGACTCAGGAATGGGGCTGAGGAGCCATGTCCATATACCACCCCCTATAAACACCTGCTGTCTTTGTTATTATGTCCTGCTCTTGTTTTCTTAATTTTTCCTGAAGCAGCTGAGACAACAAGACAGGGTGGTCCAGAACTGGGAGTGGAGACACCTGGATTCTAGTTCTTCCTTTCCTCTGGACATGCCCTGGAACTTTGGGTTGTCTACAACCTTTCTCATTTCCTCAGTTTCCTATTCCCAGGAAGGTACTGCTCCTGCTTGACCAAGTTCTCATGGTCTCAGATGAGGGTGTATATATCATGGGATTTGGATTTTTCTTAGGTGGTTTCTATAAAATGTGTGTATGTGTGTGTATCTATTTAATCTCAAATTCTCTTTTTTTCTGGCATTCTATCTAGAACTTTCTAGTGTATTTCTCTCCTTTGCGTCTTTACTCTAATGGTCATCATGCATTGTCAAGCCTGGAGGAGGATATAGAAATTATCTTGTTCAAGTCCATCAGTTTCCAGATGAAATCCAGAGAAGACTGAATGACTTGAATGACTTGATCCAGGTAGTTCTTCTCCAACTTTAAAGTACAAAGGAAATACCTGAGGATCTTGTTTAAATGCAAGTCCTATTTTCATAGGTGAGGGGTGAGCCTGAGATTCTGCATTTCTAACAAGCTCCTAGGAGATGCCAATGCTGTCGTTTCACCTTCTGCGTCGCACAGTGTACTTGGGGGACCAAGGGTGCAGGATATAGAGCTTCTCAGAGACAGAGGCTGATCTTGGCCTGATTTTCCTCACTCATTGTCCAGTACTCTTTCCTACAGAGGGTATAAATATTAATTCAGTTGTTTTAAGACCTGAAGCTCTCACCTGTATGAAAAGTTTTGTGTTAGAATCACTTGGGAGAACTTTTAAATTTTAGGGTATCTAGGCCTTTCTCTAAGAATTCCCATTTGATTAGGGTGCAGGATATAGAGCTTCTCAGAGACAGAGGCTGATCTTGGCCTGATTTTCCTCACTCATTGTCCAGTACTCTTTCCTACAGAGGGTATAAATATTAATTCAGTTGTTTTAAGACCTGAAGCTCTCACCTGTATGAAAAGTTTTGTGTTAGAATCACTTGGGAGAACTTTTAAATTTTAGGGTATCTAGGCCTTTCTCTAAGAATTCCCATTTGATTAGGGTGCAGGATATAGAGCTTCTCAGAGACAGAGGCTGATCTTGGCCTGATTTTCCTCACTCATTGTCCAGTACTCTTTCCTACAGAGGGTATAAATATTAATTCAGTTGTTTTAAGACCTGAAGCTCTCACCTGTATGAAAAGTTTTGTGTTAGAATCACTTGGGAGAACTTTTAAATTTTAGGGTATCTAGGCCTTTCTCTAAGAATTCCCATTTGATTTATACAGGCCAAGATCTGGGAATTAGTAATTTAATAAGGCCCCCTGATTATTTTGATTTATTCGGCTCATGACCAACTTTTGGAAACCATTGTCTAAGTCATTTAGGAATGTTAAATTATATTTGGTATGATCTGAGCTTTAAACTTTAAGTTGTTGTTTTGTTAATGCACATTGATTGCCTGTATATTTCTTATCACTCCCTTAATCACTGAGAAGATCAATGTACTGAAGAAAAGTCATGTACATTTATGACTTCAGCCCTTAGTAGACAAACCCATACAACATGAACCGGGGGATGAGCCATCAGCGGCGATATATTCTGGACTTCAAAGACGCTTGGAAAACCTTCTCTAGAAATGTATTTATTACCATCTTCTTTCTCTCTGCGTTCGGATTAACAAATCCTAAATATCATCTTTGAGTGAAGAATACCTAGGCTTTATTGTAACAACGTATATTCCAAAGATTTCCAAATGTTGACTCATATTACTTCCGGGTAGACTTTCTCCTTTTTCATCATTTTTATTATGTATTATTGCCTCTTGTGACAACCAAACAACTGTGGGATTTGCTCTCTCGCCATCACTATCCCATTGCAGCCTGGTTGGGAAAATCATTTAAAAGTAGCCATCCGTTAGAGGGGCCATGTTAGCCAGGGAAGTTGTACATCTATCTGGGGAGGGGTGCCCACATTTTGGGCTTTCTCTAAATCTTCTGTGGCTCTATCCTATTGTTTTCCCTTCAGTGCCCACAGCATGGATCCATTGGGATAGATTTAAAGATAGATTTATCTTCCCATAAGCACAGTTCAGAGCATGCCTTGCTGAAGCTTCCCAGGAAGAGTAGTACTTTGTCCTAGCACCTGACCTCCAGCAACAAGAGACTCTAATATTTTATCAGCAATTAATCGCAATCACTGCTGCTTTATGACCTGACAGAAGCCTTCATCTCTATGGTTCAGTCATTGTTTCCTGCACTTTGGTGGGGCTCAGTGATCACCTTCGTTCTCTACTGTTCACAGAGGTATTAGCCCAGATGAATTTTCCAGCCTGCAACTGGGTGAGGCGTTGGCTGAATCACGTGGGTTAAGTTTTGACATTTAATAAGACATGAGTTATCTTTGAACAATGTACCCTGCCTCTAGCCTACTGTGGGCAACTGAGAACATGCTTTGCCTGCATAATGACATCTCAGTAATGGAAAGAAAAGATGATTATTCAGAGCCATTGGCATCTAGGGGAAAATTTGGAAAGCATCAGGACTTGGCTTGTTGTCACTTTTATTCTACCTCATTGAGGTCTCATGATAGGCCAGATGATGGGTGGATGATGATATGGAAAGTAAAAGATGGGGCACCAGGGTGATAAGTGGTGGCCTTATTCTTTTTAGCTAATGATGGACTATCCTTTATATTTGTCATATGAAATTATTTGGTGGCATTCAAAGTACAAATAAAAATATTCAAAACTCAGATGAAACAAGTTTGGATAGTTAAGTCACCTCCAATAACTGTCTTAAGAAAATGGAACTGTCAACATGTTTAAGAAACCAATTTATTGCTATGGCAAGAAATAGAGACAATGATCCCAGATTCCCAGTATTCTCAGAGTCTGCTTGAGCATTTTGTATACTATTCCCTATATATCGTTCTTATTTATTTTATGCATGTTCATCTTGTTTCCCAAATAGACTCTATATTTCCCAAAGATAAAGAGCAGGTCTTTATGTTTTGATTATTTTCTCTGTTGTTTACACACAGCATGGAACATAGTTCCCAGCATATAATAGAAAGTGAGTAAATACTTGCTATTGTTAACAATAGCAGCATTTAGGAGCCTCAACTATGTGCTAGTTGTTAATCTGAATGCTTTACATATTAGCCCATTTAATTCTCACCACAACTTCTGAAATGGATATACTGTGTCTCTTTTGAGACTGTGGGAAGGATATTAAAACTTGTAAAATAACAACGGCCCAAATCAAAATTTGAACTTGTTTTTGGGTCCTCTTCTCTACACCACATTATAGATTGCTGTATTGTTGATAAGCCTTGTTATGGATCTGAAATACTACCTCTTAAATTAAAGTAGACCCTGACCATCCAGTACTAGCCTCACACACTTCTTGACTCAGAAGGTAGATGATGTTATATTGAAAAACATGTAAATTGAGGCCTGGTGTGAGCAAAGAGAGGGTGCATTCTGCTGTGATGCTCTTGAATTATTTTTGTGTTTTTGATCATTCCTCCTGGGTTTTGAATTTGGTGTGAGCCCATGTGTTTGTCTTTGGATTAGCCAGGATAAAAACCAAAGGCTGATTGAAACCCTGCTATACTTGCCTTTCTCAAAAACAGCCCACCTAGAAGTTGAAAGAAACAAGTCTTGGGAAGATGTATTGGGAGGCCCAGGGGATGAGGGTCTACTTACCCTGTGAGTTTAATGTAATGATGGAAATCAGTCACTGCTCACCTATATTTTATCTTAGTGTGAATTAGGTTAAAGGAACCACTGCATCAAGATCTTACTTCCATCAGTTGGAAAAATTCTTGTAATTTACTGATTTTATTAGAACTGCCTAAGGCCTAATATCGCTTTTCAGCATAGAACTTCTGGCAGCTTCCACTAATCAACTGGAATTGGCATTGCGACAAAACTGTCTGCAATCCCTGATTTAAAGTGCTTCCCCCCACCCCAGTGCATCTTTCTTTTCTAGCTGTAAAACAAAGCACTAGGGAAAGATGTGGTTCCATTTTTGTTGAGGGCTTTGGGGTGATCTTTAGTTGTTGAGCTGGTCTCTTACCAACCCCAGCTGGAAACCCAGAAACAAAAAGCTTTCTATCCAGTTGCTTCTTTTTTCAACCAGTAAGTGATATAGTGGGTAGGCAGAGGGGAGATAGACTTAGCTTTATCCTGCTATTCTTTAGAACGAGATCTCAAAGACTTGGTGGGATTAGATGGTCATTTGTTTTACTTGGGTAAATCAAAAATTCTTTATGCCACCTTAAAACCCAGTGGCAACTTTCCTGAATTTTCTGTAAGCCAACAAAGTGAACACAAATGTCTTCACAGGTAGACTAGATATGTGAGGGAGACGTATATTTTGGGGAAAACATACCAGTTAAATGATCTGGAATATTCTAGGATAGTTGTGGTAGATATAAGAAACTCTCCAATTTTTTTTTATCACTTTATATGCCCATACCATTGACAGTGTGATCTTGTAGCTCATCCCATCTGGAATGGAACCTGTTTCTTCTTTCCTAAAATCTGGGCCAGCCCTGTGACTTACTTTAGCCAATAGAATGGAGTAGAAGGGATGGTGTGCCTGTTCTGAGCTTAGGCCTCAGAGGACTTGTACGCTTTTGCTTGTTCTCTTCTGCCACTGTCACATTAACAAGCTGGGATATCCTTCAGTAGGATGTGGAACAGAAATAAGTCATCCTAGCTAAAGGTATCCTAGACCAGTGGTCCTTAGCCATTCCAGCAGCTACTGTCAAGAACTGAGTGAACTCAGCTGAAATCAGTTAAGCTTGGCATGAATCCTTAAAGCCACCCAGCTACTCATCAACAATAATAAATTATTGTGTTTTAAGCCACTAAATTTGAGGTTGGTTTGTTATGCAGCAAATGCTAACTGATACACATTCTGATTTTAAAGATTATTTTTTGGATAATTTACATAGCATGCATAGAGCAATGGGTTTGGCATCTAGTAGGTATTTAATAAATATTAGTTCTTGTCTTTCTTTCCTTTCCTTTCTCTAAAAAGATATACTTCCGCATTGGAGTTTGTAGGTTTTAGCCAAAGATAGACGGCTTGGAAGTCGCATCACATAGTTATACATGAGTTACCATATTTTGCAACAGTCTGTAGTGACAGAGAGTAGTTTCTTCGTAGACTAGGTAGATATTGGTATTTCTTTCTTACCTTCCTGAATAGCAACCCTTGATGTCATCTGTTTCCTGGGAGAAACGAGGAAAGAAAGAGACTTCAAACATTTAAAAACACATTCCTGAATTACTGGCAAGTAAATGATACTGTTTCTAGTTTATATATAATTTTTCCTGTTGATAAACTTTGTCAAAATATGGAAAACACTGAGGAAAATAAAAAGTCCTGGGTCTGTGTGACCTTCAGCAAGTCACCAGCTTTTTCTGGGCCTCAGTTTTCTCATCTCTAGATCAGGAAAGTTTGCCTCTTCAACATGACTCCTAGCTCTAACCATCCATGACTCTTTTGGTGGCAGCATAGTGAAGTTAGGAACATAGATCCACAACCAGATTACACACTCTGAAATCTGGCCTGATGCTTTCTAGCTATGTATCCTTGGGCATATTGCTTATTCTCTCTGCGCCTCAGTTTCCTTATCTGAAAATGGGGCTGCCTCATGGTGTGGTTCTGAGGATTACATGATATAATCCATGTAAACTGCTGAGAACAGTGCCTGGCACACAGAAAGTGCTTAACAAATGTTAGCTATTATTTCATTTGGCAGAGAGTCATGTCTTATGCAACTGCACTTTCATGGGATTTAAATGATGAAAGTTCAAATGGTGAACATCAACCCAGTAGATAAAACTGCCACGTTTTGGAAATTCACACACACACACAAAAAGTCTTAACTGTCCTCAGGCTCTCCATCATTCAAAAGGTTTTTCCCTCACCTAGTTGGGTGTGGTATCTTATATAAATAAAATTTTACCACTTTAGCTCTGAGCTTTTTTTCTCTCTCTCTCTTTTGCTGCTACCCTTTGACAATGAGTGGAGACAGTTTAATGCAGAATTAAGAGGATGGGATTCCAGCTCTACCACTCATTCACTTCTTTAATTACTCTGTCCCTCCATTTTCTCATATGTAATATGTGGGTAATAAAAGTGCCCACCTCATAGGAGTACTGTATAAACATGATACATTTAGAAAAGTGCCTGGCACATGGTAGGCTTTTAGTAAATACTATGGATTGATATATATTATTATATTCTGCTCCACTGGGATTGTTTAAAGCAAGCATTATGAGTCCAAACATTGTCCCGAGGAGTATCTTTTGAGATGAATAAGGATGGTAAATACAGGGATGCTGTTGCTGACCCACCCAGATCCACTTTGCCAGGCTGGTGTTCCCATATCCCGAGTGCTATGAGCATTGGCTGTTAATGGCTTACAGCTGTCTCTTTCTCTGGAGAATAGCCCTTGGCCAAATGGGAGTTGCCTAGCCTGGAATTGCCTGGGAAGTTAAGCAACTCTTTTGCCCCTGGGTGTGGCCCATAGCCAATGACTGACTGATACAGGGGCACTAAAGGACCCTTTGCCTCAGAAAGGGCAGGGGGCAACTCTGTGGAGCAATCCATGCTGCAGAGCTCCCTGTGGGATCAGACTAAGGATAGACTCCAGCTGAGACCACACCCTACTCTGCCTGTCCTGCTTCCCCTACTCTCTCCTTTCTCAATAAATTACTTCCATGTGAATCTCCATCTTGGGCTCTATTTCTAGACATCAACTTAAGATAGGAAGGAAGGCGGAACTGAACTATGAGCAATTACAGAGATTTTGATACATTACAACTAGACTTTCTGGTAGGGCAAACATCACAGGTGGGTGGAATTTTTCTTCTCCAAGTCTTTGTTCAGGAGAAGAGCCTAGAGGGCCTGAATAGAAGTGGGAATATCAGAAGGACCTCAGGTAATGGCATCTATGAACCAGCAATAATGGGCTCTGAATTATTGAGTCTGCATAGATTTTGATGACCCATATGAATCTACACATAGATTTTAATAAACCATGTTACTATTATAATGATTAATACCAACTAGACCTAAAGTCTTCTGGGACCCAAGATAACCTTCATCCTCCTCATCCATGCTGACTTATTTTGACTATGTGGAAATCCAGTTTTGTGTTATGATAGTTACCTTTTTTTCCATATTTACCAGAGAAGATTATCTGAAGGGCTTTGGGTACGAATTAAGATGGTAAGTATGAAGCTGCCCACTTATGAAGCGTTGGCCAGGCTGGAGAATAGAGCAGATGCTCCATAATAAGATAATGGTAATTTGAAAGAGATGAGATAAAAATCACCTGCAAATTTAGGCTTGGGATTACATATGCTGAAGAACCAGCCATCCACTTGAATTCAAAGTCCTGCTCCATCCCGATGTTTCAACAGAGGAGTGAAATACAGAATCTCCCCAGAATGATCTTCTTTTTTGTCCCAAAGAAGGGGACAAGGGATTACCTCTCATCTTTCAGTCATCAATCCAACCATCCATCCATCCATCCATCCATCCATCCATCCATCCATTCTTTCTATTTTCTTTTACTCCAATCTATATATGACATAAGCATGTCTCTGTAAACTCAATTCAATAAACTAATATTTACTAAAATGAGTTATTATGCCCTTTTCCCAAAGGCTCTTATGAAACTTGTTCATAGCTTCCCATAGTCATGCAAGTCTATCTACAGAATAGAACCTGGTGCAGAATAAAACCTGGTGCAAGTTCTAGAATACCAACTGAAGATGATGTTATGTAAATTATAGTACTAGTTTTCTACTGAAAGTGGGAACAGATAATTTAAAGGAGTATATAAGTAGCACCTGAACTTTGAAGAAAAACATGAGATTTCAAAGACAAAAGTTGCAATGATGGCAGACTATAATGTGTTTATTGCTCAGATCTCTGGTGTAGTAGTACAATGTTCTTTTATGCTAGAAGAACAGCTTTGGTAGAAGTATCTGAGAAACACTTCTAGGTATGACTTGTACCAGTTCAGAAGATACTATAAGAAAGGTTTCAAAATAACTGTGCAATGGGAAGAAGGAAAAATGGAAAAACTTCTAGTGCCATTTTCATCTCTAGACTGGAAATGCCAATAATTTTCCAAATATAGATGACTAGCTGGCTAAAAGTACCGTTTTCCACATTCTTTGAAAAAATGAAGAATTTACTTCAGTGAGACACAGTTTTGATTTGGTATATTTCATGGGAGATAGGCCTGGCTGATCCTACTGGTGGTAGATAAGATATATGCCTACTTAAAGATTGCTTCTCAAAAGTGACAAAGTGTGGGCGCAGTAAAGGAAGGGTGGCCCTAATGACTCTTTGGCCAGGAAATAAGAGAATTATGTCATTTCATGAGTGAATTGGTGTTGAGGGCTAAGCAGGCTTGACCTGGTCTGAGAGAAGACTTCCTTCTCTTGGGTTCTAAATCACTGTAATGTTGTACCACTCTGGAACTGGCAACATGTGACCTGAGTTAGACTCAGGAGTTATTCCAGTTGAGTGGAGGAGGCCATATTTCTTCAGATAAGAAAGCAGTGGTGCTTTTGTTCTGCAGATGTGGGAGCCCTTGAGGCTGAGCAATGCTCTGTGTAGATTGTGCTCCTTCGGAAAAGACAAGTGGAAAAACCACACTCTGGGCCAACATTGTTATTTTTGTTCTGGGCAGGGTGAATTTTATTCTGACATCTTGGTTTTCCAGGAGAAAGCCCTATAGCAAACTTAGGGAGGTAAAATTTGGACTTGATTTTGGAGCACGTCAGCAAACTTTTCATAGGTGGCAAGATATAAAATATAGATGAGAGTCCAAGAAATATACAAAGAGAGACCATCTCATATAAAATCTTGAAAACTGTGTGAGGATATCATCTCCAAAGAAAGATCTTGAGAAGAGAACATGCCCTAAAGGATATAACAGGATTTGACTGGAAAATTTCTGTCTCCTCTCAGTTTATGGTTCTGCTCTTTGAGAGGCTATGTTTAGGTTTCTACATGCTACCTCTTTTAATCTTAGGGAATCTTGGGTGGGCAAAGTCTACTCTTACAGGGCCTGAGGCAAGATGGTGTGGGGTGCACCCTGGGTCTTTGGATCATGATTTCACATCATGCTCCCTTCCTGCCCTTTCCCACAAAGCATGTAATTGAGTGGGTGGCTCAGCCTGAGAAGCCCTATAAATATTTGCTGATGAACATAATGGAGAGGACACTGATGGCAGCAAGGTGTTTGTATCCCACCCTGTTGCCTGTCGGAGGTGGCCCCAATGTGATCCTGATCCTCTGCCTATGGAAGATTTCATGGCACTCTCTGTTCCTAGAGGCCTTGCTCATGCTCCATCTTGCATCATGCTGCCTACCTGAGTTCCCTGTGTGGTTTCTGCCTTCCAGAGGTCCTCATTTCCAAGAAAAGGAATCATCCTTTCTCCTAATAAGCGTGCAGACAGAGGAAGGAATTAACAAGACAAGTAGAAACCACCCAGCAAGAAGACTTGAATAGTGTGCAAGGGAGGGTAGGAAAAGGGAGGAAAGGAAAAATTTGTTCAAACAATATTGTGTCAGTTCTGGAACTTTCCACTAATCCATATGTGGATTTGTATCAGCACTCATGTCTTACAGTCCAAGACAAGAGCCAGACAAAAATGCTTGGACTTCATAAATCCAGGAGAGAGGTATGTTTATCAAGGTCTCTCGTTGTTTGAAAACTCAACATCTGTCGAAGACTTGTAGGCCTTTGCCCCCCACACTTTGGGCAGGTGCTTATGGTCTTATGACACTGGTGAGTAGATTTTAAAGAAACATTCAGTGGGAAAACCCAAGTTCATCCCTCTTCACTGCGACTGCCTTTTCTTCCAATCAGGCCCCTCATCTCTCACTTGAGCTATTGTAGAGCTTCCAGATGGGTCGCCTTGCCTCCTATCAGATATACACTTACCTCAGTCCTCCACAAGGCAAATTAGTCTGTCTAAAGCCTGAACCTAAAAAACTAATTAAATCTTGGCAAACTTCTCAGTAGGGGTCTTTAAATTCTAGATCTTTTGTTCTTTCCAGCCTAATTTTTTGGGTCACTATTCTTTCTCAGGTGACCTTGTCTTATATTTTTAAATATGAATATTTTTATGGAAATATAAATGCAAAAAAATGTGCTACTTGAAGAATTCTTGTAAAACTTGTGTGCCCATGAAACTGGCAACCAGATTATGAGATAGACAGTCAGCACCCGAAAAGCCCCTCAAGGTCCTTCCTAGTTACTATAACCATTGTCTTGACTTCTGATTCCATAGATGAGATTTTCCATTTATGGAATTTTACATAGATGGAATCTTAAGGTATGTGTTTTACAGTATCAGTAACATGTTTTTTTCATGCACATTGTGCATATGATTGCAGTTGTTTATGTTCATCACTATATAATATTCCATTGAAGTGATATTTAGTTACCCATTTTCCTCTTGATGGACATTTTAGTTGCTTACAACTCTCAGCAATTATGAATTGTATGAATATGAAAAGTTTTCCTAAACAAGACCCAAAATGTGCTAAGCATAAAGGGAAAAGTTGATAAATTGGTTATGTTAAGATCCCCTGTCTTTCAAAAGACATCATTGAGAGAGAAAAGGAAACCCATGGATCAGAAAATGTTTACAATATATATGCTTGGTAGAAGGACTCATATCTTGAATATATAAAGAGCTACTATTTATTCATAAGAAAAAGCCAAATGACCCCATAGGGAAATAGGAAGAAGACTTTAATAGTCACTTCACAAAAGAACATACCCAAATGATCAGTGGCCCTAAACACATGAGGAGGTGTTCAGGCATTACTTTTTAGCTTTACTAATCTCTTCACCTCTCCCTGTTAGACCACACACTTCCTATTTCAATATATTTGCACAGGCTTTTCTGGCTAGGGGGGGTGCCTTTACCTCCTTTTCCACCTCTTTTTCTTTTAAGGACCAGATAGACAACATCAGTTCCATCCCAACATCTCCCCTGATTCCACTAGGCAGAATTAATCATTACTTCTTTGGGATCCCAAAATTGGATTTCGTGGAGTGAGGTGTTTGACTCGTGTTCCCAGTGCATAGCATTGCACTTGGTGCATAATAGGTGATCGATACATGCCTTTTGTAATGAATGTCTAAATTTCCCCCTCAAACCTCTAGATAGGCTCTAAAACCAGTGAGGTATATGTGGTAACAAAGCCGTCCTGTGTTGAACATGGGAGTGTTTATTAGCCAATACAAACGTTACTTCATGGGGAAAAATGCTGGCCTATTTCCCAAATCATAGCTCATCTTTAATGAATAGTATCATCATAAGCCTGTGGACAAAGACCTGGTGCTCTATAGATTGAATTGCATGTTAAGATACATATTAATAAGTAGGTCTGAAAAACAGCATTGCCTTCTGCAAAGGTGACTGAGTGAGTGATTGGAGTCCTGTCATATGTCAATAGCATTTATTACAGTATACATAAAGGAGATCAATAGTAGCATTAACCTGAATTTAAAGTCAAAAACTACATCATATACTGGGGAGAGGGAAGCGAGAGGTTTAGTTTTGTTTTGTTTTTTGGGTGTTTTCCTCCCTTTCCTTGTTGATTCAGGCAACATTTCTGACCATACCAACTTTCTTTTCTCATCTTCATTTCCTGGAACCTCTCTTTCTCACCTGCTCGTGCTTTTATAGGGTTTTAACATCCTTGATCCTTCTGTGTTTCATACCTCTGACTACCTTATTTCCAGCCTCACTGGAATTTTTCAAGCTCAAAGTTTTGTTAGCCAGATGATAAGAAGAAAACTTTGCTTTTCTTTTCTCTTTTTTCCCCCTCCTTTTTTTTTTTTTTCTTTCAGGGAAAGACCTGTCCTTTATGGAACTTTGTATCCCTGGCTAGATAAACTTAGTTCCTTATACATAATGGGTTCTCAAGAAATATTTATTGAATCAATGGCTTGGCAATTTCTTACTAAAGTGGGGATGGTTGCTATCCCCTAAACCTTCCAGAGACATTGGCAATTTTTAAAGATAATGCTCATTAACTGAAATGAATTTCCAACTTAGGAATTTCAGGTAATAAAAATAGATGAAAGAGTTTAGGAAAGTGGCTGGAGAAAGAGATTGTGAGGCAGAGAAGGCAACTTTTTCTTAGAATTGACCCTGAGTTCCTAGGTTGATTCTTTAGACACAGTGTTATCCCTTTCTTTTACTTTGGGAATTCATTTTCTAAATCAACAATATCCACATTTTTAGAATATGAGAATCCCTCTTTAACATTAAAAAAATTTTACACACCCAAGAGTATTGAAATTGATAAGAAATAAAGTGACCAAGAATTACCCTTCATTATAAAATAAATTTTAGTATCGCTAAATCCATCTCCATCCATATATACATACATATTTGTATGAGGAGTGTCATTAATGTAGTCTACAAATGCAGTTTGGTATACAAATGAATACACGGGTCCTTGCCAATAGCTGCAAGGACTCTTGGACCACTGTTGTAAGAACCACACCTTCTCTTTCCCCACTGGCATTCAGAACACACAGTGGCAATTGTTTATAAACACAAATTTAATGTTAACTGGACACTGCCTACAATTATCTGTGGATGGTTGCTGATTTCATGAACTTTTATTTATGTCTTATTTTAGGCTGGGTTCCCTAGAAGTAGAGCATGAGACAAGGATTTAGGGAAAAGTTATTTGTTAAGGGAGAAAAGAAGTGAGAGAAGCAGGACAGGAAATGGAAGAAGCATAGCAAAAACAAGATTTCAGATAAAGTTTAGCTTCAGTCTGATCCTGCAAAGAGCTCTGGAGTGTGAATGATACCACACAACTTTGTTTTACCTGAGAGCTGGGCTTCTGTCCTCCATGCACTAATCAGTCATTGTCTATGGGATGCCTCAAGGGGATTGTAAACTTTCTATAGACGAGGTGCTCCAGTTGTCCAAGGATAGTCCTCCAGGGAATGGCACAGGCATTAGTCCTTAGCAGCATGGACCACACAGCAGCTGGGAATGAATAGAACTGGTGAAGAGATTTGGATAGTCACTAACAGCAATCGTTACATGGCTTATAAATTAATTAATTCATCCATTTAACAAATATTTATTGAGTATCTACTCTTGGCAAGTTCCTGTCCTAGCTGCTGAGGATAGAGTAGTAAACAAGCCAGATATGGTCCTTCCTTTCATGAAGTCTACAGTTTGTGGGAAGACAGAAATAAACTACTAGATAAATGTAACAGCACAATAACTTCTGGGAGTGATAAATTACTAAGAGAAGAAAATAAGCAGTTTAATAGATTATGGAATGACCGGGACAAGGGCTGGGGACTTGAACACAGATCAGAATGGTGAGAAAGAATAAGCTGTACAAGAATGTGAGACTCTAATGTCTAGGCAGAGGGAAGGGCTGTTGTCAAGGCCCCAAGATGGGCAGAGGGAAGCCAGCCTTGTAAGGAGCTTGGTAATTTTGGATTCCAGTTGTAAAAATGAGTTCCTTGGCCTGCTCTAAGATGGTAAAAATGACAATTTGTCAGACTTTGACTTAGATTTGCCTTGACATTGTTTATTAGAAGAAGGATTTGCTATGCAGATTCATGGAATAAATAAAGAAAAACTCAGGATTAAGGGACAGTTCACTGTTTTCAAACTCTAGGAGCATAGCAGGCATTGAATCCAGACATCTTATATGGTAATTATGAGAAAATTTTCTCTCCTTGTTAAAACATTCCCAAGATTTTAAAAGATATATAGTTGGACTCAACTTTCCTTTGTCCTTGGCAGTGTGACAAAGCAACATTTTTAGAAAAGAATGTTAAGTTGGACTTGACCTTGGCTATACACAGGGAAAGTTATCAAGGTCACTTTTTTTTTGGTTGGTTTGTACTGTAATTGCTATTAAAATGCATAAAGAAGTAAGTAGAGACCATCTCTTTTTTGCTCAATATTCTGCTTCATGCTGGGATCATGAGTCTTAAGTGCAGGCCTATTTCCCATTTGCCAAATAATGATGCATTTTACTTAATCTTCTCATAGCCCACTGGAGAAGGTACTATGGTTAGAAAATGCCACTAGATTGTGATCATGGAAAATGCTTCCTAGACTTAATTCCTGAGAAGAGATAATGCTTATAGGCCATTTACCTCCATCAAAGCTGACGAATGGAACCTAATAAAATTATATAAAAGAGGCCCAGGAAAACAATGTTTTCTTTCTGATTTATCAGGTTATCATTGAAGACCAATGTCAAGAAAAAGCTCTCTAAACTAGAACAAATTTAACATTCCAAAACAGGATGAACGGACATAACAGTAGCATTTTCATTCATTTATAAAATGTATTTTTCAGATGGTTTTGATTTAACATAGATTTGAAATCTTTTTGTCATGCTCTCTATACCAACCCCTGTTCCCACCTCCTTCATGTGTGAAACCCATGTTTAATTCGGGGGGAACTTAATCCATATGTTTCTGATGCATTTGCACAATATTCTTAGTAAGAGGTAGTTGATGTCCAATCTGGGAATTTTTATAAATCTTTTAAAATTTTTCTTCAGGCCAAAAAATCATATTTTCCAACTCAAATTGCCCTTCCAAATCAGAAATACTCTGGGCCTATTGGAAACCCTATTTTGAGGAGACCTTAAACTCAGGCAAAACACAATTCCAGTTGACAGCTGTGCAACAAGATTCACTTGACCAGCCCATGAGAGACAGGAGAGGCAAAGGAGAAGAGACACGAAAAGAACCTGAATAGTATAGAGAGTCTTGGACCTGCCATGTTTTTCCATTTCTAGGAGCAACTAGTGAAGTCCTACAACTTATAAAGTCAGATTCAATTTATTATGCACATCTGGAGCCAGATAATTTCCAATTGGCTCTGCAAGACATCTTTGAGCAAGGGCAGAGAATTCTAGAGCAGTTTGCAGATTTGTAAATATAAAAAGCCTTCATTTGTGAGCACACTTAGCAGTTGCTTAGCAATTCAGTGACTGGGTTTCATTTTCTGTAAAGCATGATGAAGTCTGAAGATGGTGAATTGTTGACTATGGAGTTAAACAAGTTCTGCCAGGAATATAAAGATTGTGAGCTTGTTAGGGACAAGTGAAAAACTGTTGGACAGTATGTACAAAAGTAGAAGACTCATTTCCTTTGTCCCATTTACTTCAGCTGTGCTATGACCCAATTTCTTACCACCCTTTAAAGGCACCTGATGTCTCTGGGGAAGAAAAAAAAAAAAAGATCCATAAACCACTTTTTTTTTTTTTTTTTTTTTTTAGCCAAGTACTTGGCAATGCATGCAGACTCATCAGCAAAGGGTCATTTTACTGCTAAGAGCTTGGATTCATCATAGCTCAAGCGTAAGTTTTCTACTGGGCCAGAAATGTGATTTTACACTATCATAATCCCAAATTTGGCTCCTGTGCCGAAGTGAGTTGCTATTCAATCCTCCTAAAAAGTATTCTACCCTACCAGTAAGGTCACTTGGAAAGCAGGAATGGTGATAAACCTCTCCACCTCAGTAAATGCCGCTACCATGTTTGTAATTTCTCAAAGAAAACAAACAAAAAACCCAGAAATAACCCTCAATTCTTCTCTTTTTGTGGCTTCCAAATGCCGTCTATCAAGTTCTATAGACTCTTGCTTTTCAGCTATGGTCTTTGGATCAGCAAGATTGTATCATCTGAAAGTTTGTTAGAAATTTAGAATCTCAGGCCCCACCCCAGACCTGCAGAATGAGAATCTGCTCTTCAGCAAGATCTCCAGTGATTCAGGTGCAGGGTCAAGCTTGAGAAACACTGCTAGGCCACACCTCCTCCAAGTACCTCTTCATTCACTGCCTGTCTCTTGCTTGGATTACTGCAATTCTTTCCCAGCTTCTGCCCTTTTCCTCCAGTCTATTCTCAATTCAGTCACTAGAGTGGTCTTAAAAAAAAAAAGAAAGAAAAAAAGAAAAAAAGGTTAATCAAAGCAATCCATTCTACTCTTTAAAATCCAGCACTTCCCACTGCACATGAAATAAAATATGAATTCCTTACAGTTTATTAATGTCCTATATGAAACAGCCTCTGCAGCCTTAACCCCTCTCTCAGCCATGCTTTCCTGGTCATACTTCCACCAGTCAAACTGACCTTTCTATCCCACACAGCCAACACCAGCTTTTCCCTCCACCTGGAGTGTTCTACAGAGCTCTCATCATTCAGGACTCAGCACAAATGTCAACTTGCAATGAACTCTTGGCTACTAAATTTATATCTATCTCCCAGTCACTTTATATTATATCACACTGTTTTATTTTGTATTGCTTTCTGAACCATCTGAAACTGTCTTGCTTATTTTTTTTATTATGTTATGTTAGTCACCATACAGTACATCATTGGTTTTTTTGATGTAGTGTCTTGCTTATTTGTTTACGGGTTTAGTGATTATTATACAGAATGGGCACTTTTCCAGTCTTATTCCAGCTAAATTCTCAGCACCTAGAATGGTACCTGGAACACAGGAAATGCTTAATACATATTTTTTGAATGAATTAATGAGTAAATTTATATCTATTCAATCTAGGCAAAAGTCAGTGTCTTATTACGTATGGTTTTTTCTCTTTCCCTTCCTCCTTTCCTTTGGCAGATATTTGTTAAGCATTTAACCTCTGCGAGGTACGGGGGTACTAAAGGGAATGGGGAACAGCTCCCCTATGGAGCATAGAAGGAAGTGGAGGAGACAGATGTTAACCAAAATCACAGTTATGCCATCCTGTGGAGAATATAAGGGTTCCCTAATTTAGTTCAGGGGCACTCTGTGAGCTGAGGGCTGAAGGATGAGCATGCCAACCAGGAGAGGAGAGTGAGGGGAGTAGATGAGGGAGAGTATTTTGTGCAGAAAGAGGTCCATATCCAAAGGCAGCAGGACCTATTGAAGGAATAGAAAGAGGAGCAGTAGAATGGGGATCCAGAGAATGAATGGGGTACTGGTCGGTGGTGGGGCTGGCAAGGTGGGCAGCAGTCAGAGCAGTAGGACCCTATGGGTAGTTTTGGTTTGCCTGGGAGAGTTCTGGTTTACACCTGCCACCTGGTGTAATTATTCGTACAATTTTTAGTCTTTTTCTTTCTTTTTTTTTTTTCAGGGGTAGAATTTAGTGATTTATCAGTTGCGTGTAACACCCAGTGCTCACTACATGAAGTGTCCTCCTTAATGCCCATCACCCAATTACCGAATCCCCCCACCCACCTTCCTCCAGCAACCCTCAGTTTGTTTCCTGTAGTTAAGAGTTTAGTCATTCTTAAAGGCCCTATAGGCTTTATCTTAGAAAACTCACCACAAAGCCTTGCGCTTAACAATGGGAGCTCTGGACCCATCACACAGAAGTGTTGGAGGAAGTAGTTTGTTGTTGTTTGTGTTGTGTATCCTTAGGCAAATTGCTAAACTTCTCTAAACCTTGGCTTCCTTTTCAGTGAAATGAGGATTTAGTAATTGTAGTATTCAACTCAGAGGCTTTTAATAAGGATTAAATGAGTTAATACATATCAATCTTGTAGCATGGTGTTTGGTACACATAGTAGTAGTAGGTAGGTACCCACTAAGTGTTAGCTATATAATTCTTATTATGAATATTTGCAATGTGTGGATAATAAATGGGAACCTGTGAATGATATTAGAAGGGGATGACATGGTCAGAATTGTGTTTTTCAAAGATCATTTGACTTTCATGTAGAATAATATTTTGGGAGAGGGATTAAAAGGGGAAATAGATATAGAGTCTGAAATGACTAACACAGAATAAGTGTTTAATAAATGAAGTAAGGATCAACATCATCATTGTCATACACTAAGAATGACATAGTTCTTAAATATTTCCTATCCATTTCCATTTGATAGTGTTGGGGGACAAAGTAGCTATTTGGAATTTGGGAGTCAACGGATTGAGTATTATCTTGGAATCAGTGGAAGAAGTAGCCAAGATTGGAGTTGGAAGGACCAGCCAGTTTACTCTTATAAGCCAAATTCTGTAGTTTCCCAAAAGTAATGCCATTAGAACCTTTGGATTGCACAAAGGATTTCCATATGGATGTCCTATTTGGTATTCAATGATTTCCAGAGGGGGGAAAAATCAGCAACAGCAAGAAGGATTTGGAAGGTTTTAGCAAACTCCTCCCAGTGGGCCTTGACTTAAACTTTCCAGGCCTGGAATATCTCCTCCACAGCTCCCTGACACTCCTGTTACCCCAAGAGTGAGAGGAAGCCACATGAGTGAAAAGGGGCCCCTTTCTCTTGGGGATAGTGTGGGACACACCTCACAGTCACTTGTCACTTTGAAATTCGCCTCTCCCAGGAGTGTGGAGAAGGATT
Source organism: Ursus arctos (assembly GCF_023065955.2). NCBI lineage: Eukaryota > Metazoa > Chordata > Mammalia > Carnivora > Ursidae > Ursus > Ursus arctos. The sequence continues at coordinate 35,228,002 of NW_026622830.1, forward strand.
ACAGAAACCTGGCAGATAATTAACATTTCCCTGTGTGAACGGAAGGGATTTGTCACACAATGACTAGAACATCATGACTTTCTCACTAAACTGGGGGGGGGGGGAGTAGGTATGGATTTACAGGAAGATTCCATTTAAGGAGGGCGAAGGAACAGGAGAAATGTAGTAAATTGTTAACCATTTGGTTAACTAGCACTCATCATATTACCACATCTGAATTTCCCAGTTTAAAGACTTAGAATATACAGAGGTGATTTTAGCATACTAAGTTCCTTGACCTTTCCCAAGCCCTCTGTAGCCTTTGGGAAGCCATTATAATTGACTAGAGTAGATGAGGGGAAATTTAGCTTTGCAAATTCTTTGGTGGGTTGGCTTTTGAATAAAAAGGATCTATCATATCAAATATCAGAGATGAAAATCTTATAGAACACTAGCAGATAGGACTGAGAAAAGAATGTAACCACCTTTGGATTTAAGGCAATCATTTAGTCTCCAATTCACCAATGAAAAGATTCCATTTATTTGCAATTGACAGAGCACTTAAAGCTAAAAGTACTTCTATATTTCGAGTGTCCAAGAATTAATAAAGAGATTTGAAGCCATGTTGATTGTCATGAAGGTAGTTTAAGGAGATGAATCTTAGGATTGGTTAGGAGAGATGGAGAGGAGATGAGGAAAGGAAAAACTAGGACAGATATTCCAGGCACAGGGGACAGGTGAAACAAAGCAGGAATAGATGCACAATCTTTCTGGTACAACAGAGAGAGGTACTAGTAATGAAGATGAAGATAATGTTGATATTTATTAAGTCGTTACTTGTGTGTCACCATCTCATTTTATTCTTCTTAACATTATCAGGGAATTTATGTTATTCTCATTTCATAGATGAAAAACTGAAGATTAGATAATTTAAATATCAGGCCAGATTGCAAGCAACTTGAATGCCAAGCTAAGCAGTTCATGACTGTGTCCTTTACGATAGACAATTTTGTTAACTTCAGTGGAATGCAATATATTCTGAGATTTTGGAGGAGTAATACTGAGTTTTAAGTTCTTGCCTTACAGGCCTTTTTTATGTGGCAGAAATAAAATTATAAAAAAGTATTTTGTTAGGAAGCTATAGTCTAATTCGTAGACAAGTTTTAGAAGAATGTGATGTGTGAGGTAGGAGGAGAAACCCCTATCTGAAAATATCTCTCTGATGGATTGGAATAAGTATATGAAGTTCTACAAGTGAAGATATGTTTCTTGGAACACAAGAGTATTTTGGAATTTTCTGGAATCTTGGTTCTTTTCATCCCACATGCTCTCTTCTTTCTTTCTTTCTTTCTTTCTTTCTTTCTTTCTTTCTTTCTTTCTTTTTCTTTTTCTTTCTTTCTTTCTTTCTTTCTTTCTTTCTTTCTTTCTTTCTTTCTTTCTTTCTTCCTTCCTTCCTTCCTTCCTTCCTTCCTTCCTTCCTTCCTTCCTTCCTTTCTTTTCTTTCTTTTCTTTCTCTTCTTTCTCTTCTTTCTCTTCTTTCTCAAACACTAATTGAGCTCCCGCTTAGTACATGTTATTTTGCTTCAGGTTGAGGATACAAAAAGAAAAAGTGTATCCTTTTTGGAAGATAATTTAAGAGCATGGTAAGGAAACAGGACAACCAGTCTTTGCCACACAACCCATCAAAGGCAGAGCATGGAGAAAAAGCACCTTGCAGGAGGCTGAGACTATCAGAAAAGATTGGGTGGAAGTGTAAGTAATCTAACAGAAGTCTAAGGATAGGGAATAGGCATTCCAGGTAATGGCAAGGGTCTTTTCAAAGTCTGATGGCATGAAATGAAATCATTGTGAGGTTGGAGAATGGTGAGCTGCTTACTGTTTTTTGTTGTTGTTTTTAAAGATTTTACTTATTTATTTATTAGAGAGAGAGAGAAAGCATGCAAGAGGATAGGCAGAGGGGGAGAGAGAGAGAGAATCTCAAGCAGGCTCCATGCTGAACACAGAACCTGTCACAGGGCTTGATCTCATGATCCCGAGATCATGACCTGAGCCGAAATCAAGAGTTGGATGCTCAACTGATTGAGCTACCCAGGTGCCCATGTTCACTGTTTTAGGACATGAATTGGGATGGGCAGAGGATTGATAGGGGAAGGATTTGTGTGGGTCAGTAGAAGGCCATATTTTTCCTACAAAAGAGTTTAGATTTTATCCTGCAGTTGATGGGTAACTCTAGTGATCAGTATTCTTTCAGCTAAAACTAACTGCAGGGTAATTGAGAGGCAACCAGAAGTCCAGGATTGTACTGACCTCAGACACAGCTATATTCAGTTGTTTGTCAACTCTGGTTTTTGTGGGTCAGCCTCATTCTTAGGCAAATATGGCCCCAAAAGGTCTAGGCTTACATCTAGCAGCCCTTGCAAAAAGAGGGTAATGTTTTCATTATATTTCTATTAAAAGTCATGGGGAGAATGCTCAGTGGCTTTACTTGGATCATGTTCCTTTGTCTGAACAAGCCACTGGAGACAAGAGGATGTCAACTTTGATTGACTGGTCATATTGTCATCCCTGGACCTGAGGAGTGGGACCCACCTAAATCTCATGGCCATTTCCCCAAAGAGTTGTTGGACGAACCACAAATATTTCCAAGAGTAAAGACTTTGGAAAATTTTGATTAAAGATGTGACATGATTAGTTTGGTGCTGGAAACCTCTTGTTTTATCTTAAAAATACACATCATTTTGCCCTAACATAAAGAAAAAAAATTTCTACTTTTTGCCAACAGGAAAAAAACCCAGTCAAACCATGACCTTTTAAATATTAAGCAAAATTAATTGTTTTGGAAGACGTTCCATGTTTGTACAATGGCTCTACACACCTGCTAGAACAGATAATATAGGTGGCTCACCCAGATCATTTTCATGGGGCTGATGAGCAGGTATTGTTGGCTCCTTGTTCAACAAGCTGGACCAATGACATAGTGCCATTCACTCTCTAGAATTCCCTAAGGGATCAGGCTCAGGCTGGACTTCTGAAAGCATGCCTTTGCCTAACTCATCCCCTTATCTCATCCTGCTCCCATTGCTTCCTCACAGGTTTCTCCTGAGAACCCTCCCTCTATATATGTCTCACACAAGAACCACCGTCTGAGGCTCTGCTTCCTGGGTACCGACCTTCAACATCTACAGACACATTTCTGTGTAGCTCAAGGGCAAGGACGCTTTCTCACCTAAGATCTTTGAGGGGAGTCACTGAGTGCCCATTGCTTCCTAGGAGTGGTAGCTGAAGTAGAGGATGGGAAGAAAACACAGATAAACTTCTGTGCTCTGCCTGGACCAGGCCAGTCTGTTTTCTCTGAAGTCCTAAGGGCTTGCTTGAAATTCTGTTTCTTATTCTTTGCTGAACAAATATCTATTTCAAAATTTTCTTGGGAAAATCAAGGTCTTTGATTTGCAGCTTTCATAGTCCACATAACCCCACCCTCCTAGAGCCTTGGGATACAAAGGAGAACATAGCACTGTTCTTGGGGCGCTTGGGTGGCTCAGTCGGTTAAGTGTCTGCCTTAGGCTCAGGTCATGATCCCAGGGTCCTGGGACTGAGCCCCGCATCAAGCTCCTTGCTCAGCAGGAAGCCTGCTTCTCCCTCTCCTTCTGCCTGCTGCTTCTCCTCCTTGTTCTCTCCCTCTCCCTCTGTCAAATAAATAAGTTAAATCTTTAAAAAATAATCTCACAGTGTTCTTCAATGAAAAAAAAAATTCTGACAATCTTAATATGATACATGTGGTTACATTTTAGCTCAACCTGGGACCAGGCATGTAGATCCCAGCGATAGAGAGATTCAATTTCTTTTTGCTTCTAAATATGTTTTTATTACAGAGATTAATTGAGTGAAATTATTTGTCTGTTTCTGCAAGTGATTGGGAGTTTTGTAATCGTTGTCTTTGGATTCTATGTAAATAGCACGTTTTAAATCTGAGAGCAATTGCACAGGTTATTACAGAAAGTATTAAATGATAAATATAGCAAGACCTGCTGATTTCCTAAAAGCTGATGAGTTAGAAACATATGTTTACTTTCAATCACAAACTATTTGGAGTCTTCTGGTTTGGTCTCCGAATTCTCCTTCTACCTCTGGAAGAGGCACCACTTAGAGAAAGTTCACTGAGGACAGGATGTTGGTTTTACATCTGACCTTTGGGAACCTCAGCAAAGTCTCATGGTTCAGTGCCCAGTTTCTTCATCAAAATACTTAGTGAAGAGAATATTTATTCTGTTTTAATTTCTACTGCAGAGAAGGTGTCAGGAGCCAGAAGTTATTGGCTAAGCTTCCAATATTTCTATCACAGACATATTTGTTAAGTCCCCAAAACCTGAAAAGACCTGCATCTTACCCTGGTAGCAGGTCGATTGTGAGGAATGGTATGGATCATGGGAGAAATTCCTTGGGTCTTACATAACAATGAGATTGTTATATCAACAGGTCTGCTAATAAAGGCTTCACTTTATTTCTGGGCTCCGCCTAATTTTGTTCATCTGACATTTGTGGTCCCACCCTTAAGCAATTTTCCTAGTGCCCTACTCCCTATGGTACCACATTTTTTTCTCTTTGACAATAATTTTTTCTTATTGAAACTTTATTTTCCTCCACCCAACCCAAAGATGAATTTTCTGTATACCTAGAAGTTTATTCCCGTCTGGGACAGCTATATTCCCATATCACCTCTGTGTTTTTTCTCTTCGATGCTGTTTTTTTATTACTTACATTTTTTTTCCCTCTTCCTTCTTCAATATTTAACTTGCCAGGTACGATTTCAGGAAGCAGAAAAAAACCCACTGAACCAAATATGCATTAACTCCCTTTGACAGGTAACCTGAAGGCTACTAGATACTTTTTTGAAGACTACTAGATACTTTTACAGAACTAAGTTCTAAGTTTGATTCTGCACTGTTTTCCTAGATGTAGCATGGATGACTCAGTTGTGCTTCTTAAACAAATTAGAGGAAATGCAACAGTATTAAAGATTGTTAGGTAAATGATGTGACTTTATGACAATGGCCCCAAAATAATTTTGAAAGTTTATGAAAGACAAATTACAGAAAGAAAATCATGGCAATGAAAAATGCAGCTTAGCAAAATGGAGTTATCCTCCAAATGTTGTCGTGACAAGTCTAAAAATAAAAATAGAGTGTACGTAGTGGACAATAAAGTGATAGCATCTGAGAACAAAATCAGTTAACAAAACTTTCCCAGAAATGAAATACAAAAGAAGAGGAATTGGGCATAGTTTAAGAGATAAATGTGGCCATAGAATTGAAAGCATATATGCAGATAGATTTGCATTTTTAATAGATCTGATCATATTTAATAGAGTGTGTACAGATCAGAACTTGGAAATTTCTGTCAGTCACTCATATTCAGCTTTGTACACATTGCTTTCACTTTGGTATGTTGCCCCAGGAATTTCATCATAACTTCAAGAAACATCTTGAAAGATGTTCAGTTCTGTTTTTCCATGACAATGCCAGCCAAAGGCGCATTTTCAGTCTTCTGCTCCATAGTGATCTATGAAATCAGTTATTTTCAGATTTTAGAGGTACTTGATTTCTTAGGACTTCTTTTAACCTTGAGGTTCTGGTTGTCATTGAAATGGGCCTCCCCTCTGCAGATGTTGAAAAGCTGCTGAGTTCATCCTTAGACGATGAAGTCATTGTTGACCACTGTCATGGACATCTTTGTGAGCTCATGCTGAGCACTAATCCAGCTTAAATGAATTGCAACATATCATCTAGGAATATGATTATGGAATTATATGACCACAGATACTCCCAAGGTAGTGAACACATTTATTGAGTGGTGTTAGAGGACCAAAGCCAAAGAAGCATTTTGGAAATGTAGACAGAAGTTGAGAAAGAGAGAAATTTGGCTCAGATAGCCAAGGAAGATGGAGGAGACCTTGAAAAGTGGAAAGAGCTGTAAAAATTCATTGCCACCAAGCTGAACCTGGGGATAACTCATTCAGCAAATGCTTACTTTTTGTTTTTTTTCTACTTCCATGTTTATCTTCACTGTCCTCCTCCTTCAAGGTAGAACTGGGTCTATTTGGCTTGAAAACATGTCCATATTACATCTTATACTATTTCCTTTGTAAAGAATATTTTTTTAAAATGTTTTTATAACAATTTCCAAGTAGAGAACAATGAATATTTCACTATAATTGCCTTCAGAGATTCATAATGGATTCTCTCTCTCCCTTAAAATTAAATCCTGTAATGGCATCTCCATATGCTTCATGTATGTCTTAGGAAGATCATTAAATTCAAAGGCTTGACAATAAGCGCAATGCGTAATTGGCATCCTAAGATGCTCACTACACAATGGAAATACTGCCACTGGAATTATTTTAGACCTTACCTTTTTTAGGAAGGAAAAACTAACATATAGGGCATCAAGTTCACAAGTATGCTAATTGTGACTTGGACTATTTTTTTTCTTCCTTCCCTAGTGGATTTGCTGACCAGTTTATGCCTATTGTAAGTCTTGATTAATATTTAAAGAACAAGTGATTACTCATTACTAAACTGAGTAATACAAGGTTGATGGGTAATTAAGCTTAAAGAAGATTTCTGCTCCTGCTGCTAAGGTGCTTGTTGCGTCTGAAGACCTGAAAGTGTAAAATGACTTCGTCATATAAATTAGATTTCTGCGTTCTTATGGGCAAAGTGTTCACATTAAGAACCTGCAGTAGCCTGACTTTGGTACCTGCCTTCTGTCTTTTTAAGATCTGAAAAGAAAGGGACTTTTTGGTGGAGAGATTATTTGGAGATGTCATTTGGAAATATGAATGAGCTAATTGGATAAGTTAGGTTCAGATGGTATCTAAAATTTCACTTTTACCTAGAAGTTAACATTTATGGACCAAGTGGGTTTGAGGTGCTTTAATTGTCCGAAGAACTAATTTGTTTGCTAAAAAAAATCTAAGAAAAAATATTTTTCCAAGTGTAGATAGATGATATAAAATTTTATAGTTTTCATTGATTATTTCAAATGCAAATTTAAAAAATTAACAGAAGTGATAATACCAGTGACAGCAGTAGTGGTAGGAGGGTGATCATAAATGTTATTGAATTCACCAGGACATTTTTGAAAGTGAAAGCAAGGTGCTATTAGTGATTAAGGGCAGAGCAGCCAGCTTAAACCGGAACATATAATAATACTAAGTAATGACACTAATTAAGAATGGTAGACATAGTAAATGTGTTCAATTCAATAACCCAAGTGGTCCAGTCCAATCAGGATAGTAGTTACACACACACACACACACCAGGGTCCAGCATTCAAAAGGAATTTTAGAAATAATCAAATCTTTTACTTGCATTTCTTGAATACTATAAATGTAAGAACATACCATAAGAACATAATTTCAAATCTCCCTTTTCAACAAATTTCCTCACATACTACACCAGTGCCTTTCTATTATTTGAAACTCCTGAAATTATGTTGGCCTGCATCTTCCCTGCACCCCTCCCCCTTTGCTCTAGTCTGGCAAGGCTGGACCTTTCTGGAGGACTAGGGGAGAGGAAGCAACTGAGCTGGCAAGGCATAGTCCTTTTTAGCAAGCAAGGAGTGGGCAAAGCTGCTAATATTCACCTATTAACAGTCTTGGTCCTGTGCCAATAGCCTGTATTAATAGAGAAATCTCTATTAGAGAAATCTTATATTAATAGAGAATCTCTAATCCTGGTACTATAATAGAATTAGAAACCTCATCTAAATTTCACCCTTGCTATAGATGCTCTTGCTGTTCCCATTTTACAGAGGAAAGAACTGAGGTTTACCAAAAGTCGATAAGTTGCTCAAGTGGTGGAGCCAGGAATTCAACTTGGCAGTTTGACTCAAGATCTGATGCTCCTAGCAAGGAAGTGCAAAGCAGGCTTCAACCTGTTCTCATTGAGATTGCCTAAAGGTAGTAAAAACTCTCACAGGTTATAGTAAAAAACTCGCTATAGCAAAACGTGTCCAGTTTAAGCACATGATAGTGTTAGCGAGGATTCTTTCTCACTTTGAAAAGGACTCTAGCACGAATGGAATATCTAGAACTCGCTGATAAATGAACCCAATGTGAAAATAAATGCATATGAACACAAGTTATTTGGAACACTGATGCAAAAGTGAGCAGAACACACAGTGAGAATGGCCCATTTTTCATCCAGTTGGAAGGGGCTGTCATTGACTGAATTTCGCTGCTGTTGCCAGAAAGACATTAAACCATTTTTAATGCTCAGACCATTTTTTTATGACTGCCTGAAGAATATCAGATGAGCTATCCATTGTAAATCAATAATAACTTGCTTTTGATTAATGAGGAACTGAAACTGTTTCTAATAAATGTCTAAATGCTTAGCATATTTTGAAAACCAATCATTTTCTGAGAATTAGATTTCTTCTCTGTCCTTAAAAAAGAGCTGGATGTGGGGGAGAAAGAAAAGGTAGCCAAATATTTTGGAAACAGAGAAATGTGAAAACAGTAAATGAGAGAATATGCATTCCAGGGCTTTGTTTTGTAATCTCAGCTGTTCAGAGGCGTGCTCTGTGGTCCAATGTGCTCTAATTTACAGCAAATAAGATGCCACAGAACCTTCCATGCAGGTTCCTTGGCAAAGTCCATTGGCTACTTAATAGCTGGTCAGAGTCTTCAGTATCAACTAAATAACTAGAATATATTGGAAATAGGTGCATTCTTGTCCAAATCATGGTCTCTGTGACCTGGCAATGCTCTACAGTGATTGGGTAACTGGAGCGTGTCTTGGAATGTGGATGGATAGGTCTCACTTTATGTCTCGTCTTTTTTTTTTTTTTTTTTTTGGTATTTAGAATATATCCTGGGAAAAGAAAAATGTAGGCTCAACTCATCTGTTAATTTGATACTTTTATAAGTCTATTTTTCCCGAGGACTTTCTTATGAAATTGGAAAGGGAAAAGAAATCCGCTGGGGAAGTGGGAAGCAGAGAAATACTTTTTTCCTTAAACATATCTGAGTGATTCAAATGTAATGCCAAAATCTGAAGAGTAATCTAGTGGTTGGTAAACAGCTAAACTTGCCATCCATCAGACAAAAGAAGGCAAATGATTACTTGTAGAATCCCTGCCCCCCAATCTCAGGCTTGTTTTGTGGAACAAATGGAAATAGTACAGAATATTGTGGTGGAACAGTAGTATATTCTGAACTGGGTGTCTGGTCTCTGTTAGAGCTTTCTCTCTAGCAAAGTACAGCAAATGTAAGGATCTCAATTTCTGGATTTTCTGATGCATGAGCCACATTTTTCATTATCTTTTATTCAACAATAAAAGTGGGTGTGTCTTTTATTGGTCACATTTCAGAATGGAGTCATTTACTAAGGAGCAGAAAGGGTTTAATCTCAGTGATTAAGTATAAAACCAGCTAAGAGTCTGTGGCAAGATTTGCCCATATCTGTGCTCTCACTTCATCTTTGGGACATCATTGGACTACATTTCCTTTATAGCTTGGTATGTTCATGTGCCTGAGCTCTGTCCAATGGAATCTGAGAACAGTGATAGGTGCTACTTCCAGGCCTGGCTCATAAAACCCTCTTATGAACCATCTCTTCTTTTTTTTCTCATGTGCTGGCTGAACGGCAGGAATCCCTAAGACTTAGAGGGGGTAGGACCACAATACAGAAGAAGCGTGAGTCCCTGAATGAGCACATGGAAAGACTACCCCACCAGAAAAATCTATGACCAGCCAGTGAGAAGCATGAGAATAAAATGTTATTGTGTCAAGTGATTGGTTTGTACTACAGCTAGCCTTATGTATTTTGGTGATACTGACTTGTTTTCTGTCATGACTAGGGTGATGGCTTTGTATGATGATAATGGTCTTGCTATCTAGGTTAGGTTGTTTAGATTCTGGTCCTGGCATTTGCCTGATAGTAGATGCACGATTCTGGGCAGATAACTAACTTTCCTCTCTGGCCTCAGTTTTTCAGCAGCAAAATGAAGAGTTTGGACCAAAGCCTATATGATAAGTTAGAGATTTTTTTTTTTTGGTTGACAGAAACTCTGACAAACTTAAACAAAAGGAACTTATAAAGATACAGGAACTTATAAGTCTCACGGTATCAAAAATGATGTTAGAGAGCCAGGCTGGGAGAGGGCAAGAATCAGGGGAGATCTGGTGACCTAAGCAGCAAGAGGCAGTTCAAAATATTGTCATGGGCCCCCTCTGGGATTTATCATATGTCTTTTCCATCCTTGTGTATCGGTTAAGTTTTGCTGGGTAACAAACTACTTCAAAATTTTGTGGCTTAAAACAATGTTTGTGCAGTTTATGATTTTGTAGGTTGACAGTTTGAGCTGGTTTCAGCTGAACATTTATGCAGATGTAGAGCAGGCGCAGCTGATCTTAGCCTGGCTTAATGCATCTTCCATTATCTGCTATGTTGATTGACAGTTTGTCCTTTCAAGATGGCTCAACTGGGATGACTTGTTTCTCCTCCATGTGGTCTCTCATCCTCCAGTAGGCTAGCAAGAATTTGTTCACATGACAGGTGAACAGGGGTCCAAGAGTGGTGTAGAAGTATGCATGGTCTCTTGAGGCCCATGCTCAGAACTTTCACAGTGTCACTTCTGCCACATTCTGTTGGCCAAAGCAAGACACAAGGCCAGCCCTGATTTAAGGGATAGGGAAATAGATCCTGATTAGAGGAGCTGCAAAATTCATGGTGGAAATTCAGTGGAAAATGATTGTGACCATTTCTGCAATTCATCAAACCTTGCTTGGATCATGTCTACTCCTTGGGTAGGAGAGGACTGGCCAATTTCACACTCCTCCTAAGAGTAAACACAGTGTGGAAGAAGTTATTTCTCAAAATGAAATCAGAGCAAAGGGAAAATGACCTGAGCTTGACAGACCTGCTTTTGAACCCACCACCATGAGCTAAATATGTGATCTCAGCAAAACAGAGAATTTCTCAGAAACTACTTTCTCATCTGCAAAGTGGGTTAGTTATAAGATTGTTGTAAGAATTAGAGATTATAAAAGTAAGGCATGGGTACCATGTTTGTATATAGTAGGTACCCAGTAACTTCTCTAGTTTTCATCTCGAGTTGACAGTGGAATGAAATGTAGATTCACATATTTGGGTTCTTCAGAAAGTAATACAGGAGAACTTTTTATACTACAGCTCAATCTACTATTGCTTTTACCACAGCATTCTGAAGCATTAGTTACTAAAAAGATCTGTCTTCTCCATTCTCAGGAATTAAGGTTGCTCCAGGGCTGTTTTCAGCTGGTATGTATTGGGGTGGCTACATTGTATTCTTCAGCTCCATCTTTTTTTATTGAATGAGTGGTGGAGGTGTGTCTTAGTCTGTTCTGGCTGCTATAACAAAAATACCGTAGACTAGGTGGCTTGCACAGGGAACATTTCTCATCATTCTGGAGGATGGGAGATTCTTGATTGAAACAGCTGCAGGTTCAGTGTCTGGTGAGGGCCCACTTCCTGGTTCATAGATAGCTGTCTTCTCGCTGTACCATCACATGGTGGAAGGAGTGAGGAGTTTTCTGGGCACTAATCCCACTCATACGTCCTCCATCCTCATGACCTAATCACCTATCAGAGGCCCCACCTTCAAATGCCATCATGTTGGGGATTGGGTTTCAACATATAGATTTGGGGGGACACAAATATTCAGCCTATACAAAGGTGCCATTCTGATTGGCTGGTGCCTGTGCTCCACCATTGTTGAATATTGTGAATAACCCCTTGGCTATATCTAAGGAGCATGCCACAGCCTTAACAGGATTCTCTTCTGGAAAATACTGTGGACTTACAGAGCCTGAAGTGTCGTTTTTCTCCAAAGATGTTTGACAAATGTGTATTGAATGAAAATTTGAGTGAGTAGACAGGTAAATGAATGATTTGGTGAAATCGCCTAGTGACCTGGTAACATCTTTAGAAATAAGAAATATCTTAATTAGATGCAGACTATGATTTAACTCTGAAAGCTGCTAGAAGAGATATTGTAGGGATAGAATTGTAGTTGTAAACTACAACAAAATTGCATGCTTGCTTTGTATCTTTTTCTGGAAACTATTTCTCTCTTCAGTCTAAACTATATCTTGAAATAAATAATACCAGGTCTTGATATCTGGGGTATAAAGTTTAATTTCATTAATTTGTTCTAAAACTAACTGTTTTAAGCTTCTGTGCAGGGAGTGTAGCTCCTGTTTTTTTTCAACTACAATTTGGTGAACAGGTGTTTGGTGGTTTTGCCCACCTTTGAATCCCAAACTGGAAGTGAAATATATCATGAATGTTGAAAGTGCATTTTGTCTCATTTTTCCAAACTAGCGCACTGCGGTAGATTTTAGCCTGTCTCTGTGTCCTCTCCTCTTCACTTGGAATTTAGGGGACAACCAGCTCTGGAAGAGGGCAGGGAATGGTCAGCAAAGTCCCTTCTCAGGCTGGAGCAATGATGTTTCATCAAGACAGAGTGGATTCTGTTTGATAAGCAGATCCTATTTGGAGCACCTGAAAGATACATTACTTACCTTCAAGGAGAAAGCTCCAAAGAATTTATAGCTTTCAAGAGGCACAAAATTAGGGTGACTATATGTACTGAATGCCCTAGTTTGTCTGGGACATTCCTGATTTATACATGTTGTTCTGTCATCCCTCCAGGTTAACATTTGTTCCTGATGTTTTTTTTTTTTTTTTAAGTGAAGAATTGTTGTCAGTATTTGTATTAAAATAATCTAGAGTAGACTTGGAAGACCTCCACCTTTCACTTCTCCTATGCACTCGCCTAGTGGTGTGTGAGATGTATGTGGGGTAAAGAGGGTTCTCATTTCAACAAGAGGTCAAATCAGAAGAGGAACAGACATGACCAATTTTTCTTTTCGTAACTCTTTCCAGATGCATCAAAATCAACGTCTCCCTTTCCAGGATAGCATGTTTTCTTTTAACTAGTTTAAATTGGATTGATAGATGTAGAGTGAACTCCTCCTACCCACCTGAGGCAGACAGTGCCATGTGATCCTTAGATCTCTGGGACACCCAGGAAGGCTACAATTTTCCGTATCCTTGAAATAAATGGCAACATATAACTGAATTCTAGCCAATAGAATACAGGCAGAAGCGATGTATGCCATGTCCAGGACTGGCCCCTAAAATATCTTGCACGATCCTCTAGTATTCTTCCCTTCCTTGTCAACTGGATGGATAGGAATAGGCTCTAAGAGGTGGCGGAGCCCATTGACAAGTGGACCCAGGCTTCTCAATGACTGCAGGCAGACCCTCCCTGTGGAGTTGCATTGAACTGTGAGATGAACAGTAATAATCATTTTGCATTAAGCCACTATAATGTGGGGGTTGTTTGTTCTAACTTCAGGATTGCTTACTTTCATTAATGTTCCATCCAACTTTCTCCTAGGAAAATTCACCTCAGGATTAGTTTCTATGGGTGACTGGCTCTCCTGCTCAACTCCTATGTGATGTGGTAACACCTTGGTTTGAAAGATTTCCTAGGACTAAAGAATGTGCTTATGATTAAGCCAATTGATCACAGAAATAATTTGTATCTTTAAGATACATGGATTAGTAGGTATACATTTGTCCTTTGGGCTACTTTCGTATTATGTCCTTATAATGAAACTATATTAGATAAGCAAGTAATATTAATATCTACTATATATTGATATGTAAAGCATATATTGATAGGTAAAACACTGTGCTAAGTACATATATAAAAACAATTCTTATGGCAGCCCTTTAAGGTACATAATTTATCAGCCCCATTTATAGATGGGGACACTGAGGCTTAAGGAACGTTGCTAACTTGCTGAAGGTCACGTATGTGGGAATGGTGGGAATGGCGGAGTGGGAATTTGCAGGCAGGTGTACTTGACTCCAAAACCTGAGCTCTGGATCATTATATCAGCCATAGCGGAGACCTCTTGACTCTTGCCGTGACTCATGATTCATAATGACGATAATGATTGACATTTCCGCACACTCACTACTTGTCAGACCCTGTGCTCTGTGCTTTACGTGTGATAGTTTATTAAATCTTCACAACCACCATAGGAGATAGACATTATTACGGTTTGCTGTGTGTATACCAAGTGTACCTAGTAACTATAGTAGCATGCAAATAGAAATCGATCTCTCTTCTTACAGAAGAGAAAACTGCAGCTTAGATTGCCACGAGCTACAGCACCTCAGGGGGACATTCTTTCTAAGAAAGTGCCTTGGCCACTTTAAGTTTTTCTGCTGCAGTTTGTACAGGTTGCAACCCTTCTCTTCAAAGCTAAATGTGGGAAGAGTGGGGGAAATGTAGGGTGGAACCCTGTGACCCTCTAAATTAGGCAGCCCCTAAATTAAAAAGGGATGAGGAAATTTACATTTTCTAAGTTGGATGTTTCTATTACTTTAAGAAAAAGGAATTTTGTACACCTGCCCCCCAATATTACCACCATACACACACACACACACACACACACACACACACACACACACATACACACACCCCTTTGCATTGCTTTTATAAATCAACAGGGAACACAAATTCATGAAATTGGCTTCGTGAGACTGGTTGCAGTGAGTCTTCACATTGACTCCGAGCCAGGAGGGAAAATACAGCAGACACAGAATCGAGAGATTGTAACTACATAGTCTGGCTCTGCCTTCTCTACCACCAAAAATGATGGAAAAAAAAAAAAAAAAGAAAAAAGAAAAGAAAAAGAAGTAGAAAAACAAAACCCGAGACAGAAGGTAGGAGGAGACACTGGGGCAGCTCCAGCTTTCAGCAAGCCGGCTCTGTTCCACTTCCTTTTGATTGTCCAGGAAAGCTAAGAAAAGTAAAAACAGGGCTGCGAGTGCGTGAAAGCAGCCCCGTGGAAACGTTATGTTAAACAATCGGCCTGTGGGTCAATTGTGAAGGGCGTTAATGTGCGAGACCCCGATAAAGAGATTTGCACGAATGGCCACAAAGCATTTCATATTTAAATACAGGTCCAAGTTTGTTCTGCACAACAGTATAAATATAACTAAGGTGGGGTGGAGAATGAGATTTGGAAATCAGCCGATTTTAAGGAAGCCAACACAAACACTCCATCAAATGCAGTGTTTCACACAGGCTTTTGTGCTCATTACTAGTTGTTGGCATAAGCTCATAAAAACAGAAAAGGCCGTGAAACGTAGTGGTTGAGATATTGTATGCCCTGGTGGTAATAAAGTATACTGTTTATCTGAAAACAGCTTTCTTGTCATGTACATTGCCTTTCCTGGAAGGTGACAGTCTTGTTTTGTTTCCTGGTGGTGGGGAGAGCCTGGAGAAGTGTACAGCATTTCAGGAGGGCTTCCGTTCCTTCTCAGTGGTTATTTCTTCGTGGGATAGGTCAGAGGGCGAAAGTCCCTAACCTTGAAAGCTTTTTAAATTAGGTTTTTAATATAAAGGAATATATTCAGGCTTTTTAACAAATTCATACTGCATGAAAGGGTATTTTACAATAGACTAAGCAGGCCATATAAAATTAAGTAAAGCTGGATCTGGTGCCTAAAAATATTTGGCAGAAATCCCTGGAAAGCCACATTTGAACATTTTTAATATATATTATGAGACAGAAAAGAATAATTATCTTCTATTGAAGTTCCCAAGTGAGAGAAATATACTTGTAGAGCCCTTTCAAAGAAAACTGTCTGTATTGCAAAATTGTTGTGTTTGGGATAATGTCCTCCCTGCTTTGGCTTATGGCTTGTGGCTTGTTTCTCAGAGAAGAGGCAGGCACGACCCAGACATTACTCCACTATTTCATTTGACTGCTACCTTGAGCAAGGTGTTTTTGCCAAGGGCCTTGAAATACTTGGCTAAGAAGTTTCCAGAACAAAGACTTTTGAACTCCATGCATGGATACCACTGCGGAGGATTTGGGAACCAAAACCACCTGAGTGACTGAGGCTCTCTATTTCTAACCTGTGCTCTTGATGTGAAATAAATTGCCTTTCTCCTTCCTCTCCTTCTTTCTCCAGAGAGGGTCACCTTTCATTGGAGACACTCATGTGTCTAAGCATCACATTTCTGATGCCAGCCTCTGTTTTAGTGTAGGTTCCCTCAAACACAGACCCTCAGATAAGAATTTTGGTGTAAGTAGGTTATTTGGGAGTGGATCCCAGGAAGCACACTGAGGGAGTGGGAAAAGAGAGAATGAAAAAGGGGAGAGCGCCAACAAAGCATTGTGAAAGAACAGAACATCTCTATAGGGCTCAATCCTGCCGGGGACTCTCTGCATCACTGTGTAAAACACAACTAAAAATTGTCCCTTGGGGATGAGGAAGTGCAGGTGTGTATCTGTTCACTAACTCTGGTTCCCCCTGTGTCAAGGATTGCTCCTGAATTGTTACCTTCCATCTGAGACTTTCCATCCTACCTAAGTTGATGTACCTGCAGCTGGAGAATGACCTTGGGCAGAGAAAGGGGAAACTGTGTCCATCTATGTGAGAACTCTTTTTAGGTTCCCTTGGGGATAAGTCAAATGGATTTTGGTGGGAACCTGGGAGCATCAGCCACAGCCACCAAATCTACCAGATAAGGCAGGTTTCTTGCAAAGTAAAAGCTCTTAGTTTTGATAGGTACCCCAGTCTGTTTTTAATTTTTCCTTAATGTAAATCTTCCTAGTCTTTTGTAGTAAATGGGTAACTATAGCCTTTAATGTCTTTAATTGCTAAAAAAGTAATAATTATAGAACTTATTTATTGAATGCCCACCCTGTGTCAAATACATTCATTAACTTATTTAATTTAGCCTTTACCTCAAGGCATACATAAAAATTAACTCAGCCTGAGATCTAGACCTGAACATAAAAGCTGAAAATATAAAACTAAAAATAGGAGTTAAAAATGTAAATCTTCTAGAAGAAGATATGGGGGAAATCTTCATGACCTTGGGATGGGCAATGATTTCTTAGCTATGACTCAAAAGCCTTAATTTTAAAAGGAAAAAAAATGTATGTGATCAAATTTAAACCCTCTGCTCCTCAAATGGTATTGTTAAGAAAATGCATAGGCACGTTCTGACTAAGAGAAAGTATTTTCAATATATATCTGATGAAGGATTTTTACATAAAATATATAAATAGCTCTTATGATTCAATAAGAAGACAATCCAATATAAAAATAGGCAAAAGACTTGAATAGAGACTTCAAAATAGAACTTATAAAAATGGCCATTGTTATTGACTCAATGTTTGTTTCCCTCCAGAATTCATATGTTGAAGCCCTAGCTCCCAATATGATAGTATTTGGAAATAGGGGTTTGGGGAGGTAATAAGGATTAGTGAGATCATGAGGTAGGATCATGTTACGAGAATAGCACACTTATATGAAGAGACACCAGATCCCTCTTTCTCTCTCTTCCTCTCCGTTTCTTTCCCTTTCCCTCCTACCCCATTAATCCTACCCTTGCTGTGAGGACACAGCAAAGATGGCTGTCTGCAAGCCAAGAAGAATACTTCACTATGCTGGCACCCTGATTGCAGACTTCCAGCTTCCAGAGCTGTGAGAAAATAAATATCTGTAAGCCATCCAGTCTATGGTTTTGTTTATGGCAGCCCAAGCTGATTAATACAGCCACAAAGCCCATGAAAAAATGTTCAACATTATTGGTCATGAGGGAAATGCAAATTAAAAACGTAGTGAGGCATCACTATCCACCCACCACAGTGATGAATTTTAAAAATCAACAATACCAAGTGTTGACAAGGATATAGAGCAACTGGGTATCTCACACATTGTTGGTGTGAGTGTAAAATTTTACAACCACTTAGGAAAACAGTTTAACAGTTTCTTATAAAGTTAAACATCTACTCTATGAACCTGCAATTTGTCTCCTGGATATTTCCCCAAGAGAAATAAAAACTTATGTCCACAAAAAAGGTTTGTACATGTTTATGGAAGCTTTATTAAGCCAGAAAAATGGATAAAGAAATTTTGGCTTACCTTTGTACAAAGGAATACAATAAAAAATAATAAACTTCTGATACAGGCAACACCATGGATGAATACTGAGCAAAAGAAGCCAGACAAATAATGATACATACTGTAGATTCCATTTAATTGAGTTTCTAGACTAGACACAATTAATTTACAGTGATAGAAATCATATCAGTGTTTGCCTGGGGCCAGAAATGAACTGAATGCAAAGGGGCATGAAGGAACTTTGTGAGGTGATGGAAATGTTTTATAGCTCGATTATTGGGTGGGTTGTTACACACATGTACACATTTATCAAAATTCATTGAATCCAGACTTAAAATATATGTATTTTATTATATGCAAATTATACCTCAAGAAGGTTGATTAAACAATAACAACGATGAAAGACTGAATCACAGGTGTTTGTTATATTGTTCCTTGTATTTTCCAGAAGAATGTTTCTTCTCTCAAAAGGTGTCTGAATGGAGAATTCTTAGTCTACAGCCATGCACATCTCATCACTTAGAGTCTACCTCCCTTCCTGTTGCTTTAAGAAATCACAAACTTAATTAAAGGAAGTTAATACCCACAACTCATTCTTCACAAAGGATTCTGGACAACTCTTTAAATCATTCATTGCCTTTGAATTGTATGTATCAGAGTTCTTTATCATGTGGGACTCATTCTTTTTTGGTTATACGGGGATTTTATGACTTGCAGAGTTCATTGATTTATATAGGTTGTCTCAGAAGGTTGCCTCAGAAGTTTTCCTGAAATACATATAAAAACATGGGATATTTGTGTGTGTGTGTGTGTGTGTGTCTGTATGTGTGTGTGTGTGTGTGTGTGTGTGTCTGTATGTGTGTGTGTGTGTGCGCGCGCGCGCACGCATATGCGCTTTGGAATAGTTTCCCCCCCCCTTTTCTTTGAGAAAGGATATCTGAAATATTTAATTAGGTCCTGGCATGAATTCTCGCTAATGCCACACCCAAGGGGAAATGTGGCTGGGACTGACAATTTCCTCATCCAGCCAAAATTACAAGACTTAAGTTTTCTTTCATCAAACATGGAAGTTCCCTCCTTTTGCATTCGTTATTTTCAGACTCCCAAATAAACACTTTTTGTTTCTTGGTACAAGAGTTCTCAATACCCAGTGGGAAGGTCAAAAATTTCTAGATTAATTTGTTAATGAAAGCTAGAAAACCTCAGTCATGTCATTCATTTTGGGATAGCTATTGTAAGAATAAGAACCTTAGCTGTTGTATTTACTGCGATATCCCTAGCACCTAGAAACATGTTTAATAAACATGAATTTTACAATGAGGAAATAGACACTCAGGAAGATTGAAATTAATTGTTTAAAGTCACACAGTTAGTAATCCAGCAATTCCGTTTCTGGGTATATATCCAAAAGAATTGAAAACAGGGTCTTGAAGAGATATTTGTACAGTCAAATTTATAGTAACATTATTCATAATAGCTAAAATGTCCATCAACCCAAATGTCCATCAACAGATGAATGGGTAAACAAAATGTAGTATATACACCCAATATACTATTCAGCCTTAAAAAGGAAGGAAATTCTCACACATGCTACAACATGGATGAAACTTGAAGACATCATGCTAAGTGAAATAAGCCAGTCACAAAAGATCAAATACTGCATTATTCTACTTAGATATCTGGAGTTGTCAAACTCAGACAAACGAAAACTGGAGTGGTGGTTGCCAGGGGCTGGAGGGAGGGAGGAATGAGGAGTTGTCATTTAATGGGTATAGAGTTTTAGTTTTGCACGATGGAAAGAGTTCTGAAGATGGATGGTGGTGATGATTACACAACAATGTGAATGTAATTACTACTATTGAACTGTACACTTAAAATGGTTAAGGTAAATTATGTACATTTTGCCACAATTTAAAAAAGAGTCACACAGCTAGCATACGACAGATTGAGAGAACCTAAGCCCAGGTCTCATATCTTCCAAGTTCAGAATGTTTTACTTTATAGCCATCTGCCATTTTGGATATTGTTAGACAGGTTACTTCATAGCTATCTCAATATAGAGGAAAAACACAAATTTAATCACTTAATACCTTGACTTCAGAGAGGGTGGGATAGCTCTGCTATTCACAAAAGGGAGCTACTTAATTTGCTTGATGTTGTTGCCTCAAATTTCACTATTTTAGTGATTCTCAGTCTTGGCAGGACATTGGAGTTACCAGGGGAGATTTTTAAAATAACGACGCCTGGGTTCCACACCCTAGGTATTCTGATGTAATCAGACTCCGAGTATGGCCCAGACATCAGGATTCTTAGAAGCTCCAGGTCTGAATGCAGCCAAGATTGAGAACGACTATTCCATTATGAGATAGAATATATGGATAGAACAGGGCATCCCTGTGTGGCAGAACTCCGAACGGTTCTCAGATCCCAAGTACTTAAGCCACACTCTAGGCTTAGGCATTTTGTACTCAGTGCTAGGGGAAAGTTTATGGAATCTTTTCCTGACCTTTTGAGAGAGAGGAGGCGTTACCATCACATGTGTTTAAAGCAGGGCCCCTGGAGTTTGGCTGCCAGGATTAGACTTGTTGCTGCAACACCCGCTAGCTGTGCAACTTCAGCCTAATTGTTTAACCTCTCTGAATTCCCAAATGGGCATGATGTGATTCCTCACTCACAGAATTGAGAAAGGGGTGAGATAATTTCTCTAAAATACAATATCCAGCAAAGCCTGAAAACTTAGTCAGTTTTACTACTGATTATGAAGAACTTGTGTACTTGATGTCTGGTATTCTTTTTAATTTTTTTCTCATTTTATGATGAGATAAGTTTAACATAACAAAGATCTACTCTGCATGGCATATAACATCCTAGATTTCTGAAGGTCAAGGGAGGAAGGTAATGTGGAGAGGAAGGAGGAAAGGAGGGAAAGAGAGAAAGAGATAATTTTGAGGGGAAGCACATGTGTGAGTGTGTGCATGTGCCCACGCATGCGTGCGTGTGTATGTGTGTGTGTGAAAATGGAGAAAATAGAGCAAAAAAGAACTATCAGGGGCGCCTGGGTGGCACAACGGTTAAGCGTCTGCCTTCAGCTCAGGGCGTGATCCTGGCGTTATGGGATCGAGCCCCACATCAGGCTCCTCCACTAGGAGCCTGCTTCTTCCTCTCCCACTCCCCCTGCTTGTATTCCCTCTCTCGCTGGCTGTCTCTATCTCTGTCGAATAAATAAATAAAAAATCTTAAAAAAAAAAAAGAACTATCAGACTACCAAAAGGCATTTATTAAAAGATTAGAATTGGGAAAATTTCTCAACTTCTTGAACTTGACACCAGATGGAAACAGAAGCTTCAAGGAGAGACCAGAGAGCAAAGATTTAAAGCATCCTCAGAAGGGAGAGGGCTGCCACCCAGGGATGACAAGAACTTTGGCAGAAAAGATGGAGAGAAGCAGAAAGAATGAGCCTTGGAATCAGCCAGGAGGAAAAACTTCAGAGGAAGACTGTGAAGGCCAACACTTCAACTATTTTTTTTTTATGCTGCTACATGAAAAGTTAAACTTGGAGGAAAAGCATGTTTGGGTTTACATTTGGAATAATTTCTGTAGAGGAAAAAGCCCATGTTTGAACTGTGCATAGGAGCTACAAAAAATGGGGGCTGCCTTGTGGTGAAGCCCAATTCATACCACATGTTCATCTAGACTTGAGGGCAACCTGAACTCCTGAAGTACTAACCATTAGGTGTCAAGCTCTACTCTGGAGGGCTTGCAAGTCTGTTTACCATACTCCCCCCCCCCCCCCCAGCCCCCCATGCCCAAAGTCATACGTCCTGCAGTGGGGAGGAAAGACTGCATTGACCCAGCTGCAGAGAGCTTGAAGAGGGAGGCACCTGTCCAGAGGAATGAGCTCAGACTCTCTCGTCATGGCGTAGCTGGAGGCCTGGCAGGCATCTGTGAGGGTCACCCTGGATGGATTTCATCTTGCAGAGGGGTGTGTTGTCCATGCACCTCAGGGTGGGTGCTGGGAATGTTCATAGCTCATTCGCAATTGTGTTCATTCCATTTGCTGACTAATTCTTCTGAGACTTAGTCAGAGGGTTTGGTTGTTCCTTTCTGTGCATAGAACTGGGCCTCCATTCTCCCTGGTTAGGGGAGTTAGCCCTTTTCTCCATCATCTGGAAAGTTTACAAATCTCTGCTGTCAGATTGGTGACCCTTTTGCCAAGCCTTCTGCTCCCTCAAAGTTCCTCTATGTCCTTGCTGGAATAGTCCGAGTGTGCAGTGCATGGAAACTTCTGGGCATTCTTTCATTCTCTTTTCTCTCTGCTCAGCATGCTACCCCACACAAGGTAAGATAAACAGTTTGGGCCCCTTCATTATCACTTTCCACCCACCCATCAACTTGGTGACTCCCAATGGGATTAGTTTAGAGAAAAGAAAATCTCCAGGGAGTTCCCACAAGCCAAGGACTGGGCCCCCTCCCTGGTGCCATTGGGTCGGCTAGCCTAAATTTTTTGATGTTGTATTTTTTTTTTAAATATGACAGTTCAGGCTTGAAAACCAGTACATTTGGAAATATAAACTAGATGAAAACAAGCTATAATGAAAGTGAAAAAAAAAAAAGTATCAGTTTACTGCCGATTGAAAATCAGGACCAGATGAGACTGTGGGGTTCTGGGCATTTAATTCACTGGAGGAGGTCACTGCTTGGTGAAAACCAGGCCCAGCCTGTGCTGGCTTCCCTCAGCAATATTGTGTTTATTTGTTTGTGCCCTTCCCTAGTTTGTGGAGGGAAATAATGAGCCAGCTTGTTTGAAGTTCTTTCTGCCTTTCTATATCATGGTGTGTTTCATTTCATTTCATTTGGAGACGGGGTAGGAAAAGGGCATCATTGGCCAACCTGAGAATTCAGTTGATTTCCTAAAATGTGCTGAAGGCTAGAAGAGGAAGAAGAAGTGTCAGTAGGCAGTGAAAGGAGGAAGGAGGAGGTGTGGTTGCTCTACCCAGGACTATGAAATATGGACCCCATATAGTCACTCCATAGGGTGGAGAAAAGCAAAATGGAGTAGGACCATAGAACAGTGATACTCCCAGTGTAGCCTATGAACCAGCTGCATCAGCATCACTCTGGAGCTTATTAGAAATACAAATTCTCCATTGTCACATCAGACCCTCTGGATTGGAATGTCTGTGATTCGTTTGCTCAGAAGTTGCACACTGGGAAGCCAAAGACCCCTTTAAATCAACAGACCTGTTATTTTTAAATGATAGAGTGAGTGTTGGCCTGCAATGTGTTTTTAAAAATGAAATATGTGGCCAAAATTTACAAATTCAGATATAAAAAAATCTAAATTTCTGGCTTATCATGACAACGCCAAAGGTCTGGTATCACTGGACTCACACTCCTTGTGACACAATCTGTTGGAACAGAGTAGGGCCTGTCCCCTTGGGTTTGTGTGGACTTCCAAAATTCTACTTTCTTTTCAGCCTGAGGTCAAATATCTTTTGTGGTTAAGCATTGCTTTAAGGTCTTCAGTGAGTGGTTTAGGAACAGGTATGTGACCCAGCCCACTGGCCAACAAAACACAAGGGAAAATCTGCTGGAGGGCTTCTAGGAAAAGTTTTTCTTTTCTTTTCTCTGTCTCTCAGGGGATTTCCCTTTTTCCTTTTGATGTTGTCATGTGTGTATGTGACATCTGTACCCATCTTGGTTCCATCCTGCAAACGAAGCCAGACTGGCAAAGTGGAAGCATGAAGAGAATCTGAACTCCTGGGGGCCTTGCTGAACTGTTGAATCCACTCACCCTGAACCCTGCCCACACATCTGCTCTTCCTGTTTGAGATTATGATGCAGTTCCTTAGTGTTTAAGCCATTTTCCTACTTGCAATCAAAAACATCGAAATTGATTTAGTGGAAAAGTAATATTTCAGCAGAAAAAGCTATGTGCTTCTTACATATGCCATCTTTATTGATTCTGTTATCCACCTGGCCTGGACCTTAACTTCCTCCATTGGATACCAGCATAATAAGTCCTGCTGCCTTTCCTGGGTTGGAGTGTGGTTTATGTGTGATCCTTGTATGTGCAAGGGCCTCATGCCCCAATGTAAAAGGACGTAGTAGAGCATACAGTGTGCTTACAACAGTAGGCTCCCATTCTAATGTTGTTACCTTGATGATCCTAGCAAGTACCTTAACCTTGCTGAGCCTCAGTGTTCTCTTCTGTGAAGTACTATCCTAAGTTAAAGGGGGGTCATAGTGCAAATTAAATGAGAAGACTGTAATATTCTGACTCCATCTTTTTGATGTCTGATTGCAGACAGCTTTTGAGCTTCACCACTCCCTCTTTTCCTTGCACCACACATCTGGGAACGCTGATAAGAAAACCCAGTGCTGGGGCGCCTGGTAGCTCAGTCAGTTAAGCGTCTGTCTTCAGCTCAGGTCATGATCCCGGAGTCCCAGGATTGGGCCCTGCATTGGGCTTCCTGCTCAGCGGAGAGCCTGCTTCTCCCCCTGCCCCTCACCCTGCTCGTGCTTTCTTTCTCTCTTTCTCTCTCAAATAAATAAATAAAATCTTAAAAAAAAAAAAGAAAAGAAGACCCAGTGCTTCTTCATTTGGAGCTAGTAGGAAAGTCAAACCATATAAGCCCCTGTCTGCATTTGGGACCTCTTGCCCTGTTGCAGCTCCAACACCAACCAGCTTAGGGGGCCTTGCCTTGCTTTCCCCCTAAAGACTCACAAGTAAGTATTAAATCTTTTCACACCCTCTTGCTCTGTGTGTGTGTGGCATCATCATTCTCCATCTCTGAACCAAATTTTGCACGGGGGTCCATCCTGTTCCTGTGGAGTAGCCACAACCGTGATGTATATAGAGCAGCTTTCATATCATAAATGCTCAGGAATGTTAACCCTGCACACCCACGCAATATAGCATCATCCTCATCCTCATCATCCTCTTTCAAGGATATTTTCAAAGCACATGAATGTAGAGAAAATAGTTGAGTGAATCCTTTGTGCTCATCACCCAGCTCTAACCACCACTGTCTAACACTCTTGTTTCCTCTATATCCACTTCTTTATTTTTTCCAAGAAAGTTTTTAAGCAAATCTTAGCAAATTTACTTGTAAGCACTTCCGTATATGTCTAATAGATAAGGACTTTCATTATGTTTCTTTTTTTTTTTTTTAACATCAGGACAAAACCACTATCATTGAACAAAACCAACATTAATTCTTTAATATCATCAAATGCATAGTATGTGTTGTTTTCCTCAGTTGACCAAAAGATGTGTTTTACCATGTTTTCCAATCAGAATCCAAGTGAAATCCACATAGCACTTAATACCACTGGATATTTTTTCTACTAATTTGTTTATTGTTTTGAGTTAATCATTTTCATCTACCCTTTAAAACCTGTTAAAAATGGAAGCTACTTGAATGCATGGATTCTGCCAGTTTTATACACCAGACTCCACTCAGACCTAGCTTAACACACATCCTAGATTTTCCCATATCTGCTGGAAGAACAAATGAATAAATGAAAAGACAAGTGTGGAAATCGCTCTGTCCACACATCAACTTGCATATATTGACAACTTCCTTTATGGGGTCCAGAGTCCACAGGACTCATGACTTGATTTTCCTTTCCTCTTGCTCCAGAAAAGGAAAAGAAAGACTGGAAACTGAGCTAAAAGTCATGCAGTTACCCTGAGGGAGTCTTCAGAAAAGTATACTAAACAGTAACATGTTCAGACAAGATTGAATGATAAATACACAGAGATGACCTTTTTAAAAGGGGAATTAGCTTTATTCAGAAGAATTTGCCCAGTAAAAGGAGATGTAATTTAGGAAGGAATTAAAAATGGATTTACTTATTTAATCCTTTATTTTATCAGCATCTGTCATAAGAATTCCAGATTCTCTTGAGATGGACTTCAATTTCATTGACATAGAATTATATAATAGGAATATTTTTCCCAATTGCCACGGATTGTACAGGAGTTACAATTCTATCTTTAAATGGATGTTTGCTCTGAAACAGAAGGTAGTTTTAACACCAATCTGTAGGGACATGAAGAAATGTGCATAAGATATTAGGTCATGTACTCTGGCATCATTCCAGAAATGATATACTTGCATTTAACTTTTGTAAATTCAAGAAGAAAAATCTCACAGAATCCCTCTCATGAAACTGGGTGACTCTTGCAATCTCCTTCTTCTAGGGTCATGCAGATTTGGCACAAATGGTCTAAAAGATGCAAATTTTGTCTAAAGGACAAATGGGACCCTTCAGATCTTGTAATTGCCTTGGGAGCTAGAATTTGACCTATAGTATTAAAGAGGATTGGAGAAAGAAGGGTGAAAAGACAAAAGATAATTTATTTATTTGGGACTCAAGACAAAACTTGGAAAAAAATCAGTTTCTCCCTTTCACTTATCAAATGGATATTGAAATACTAATGACTTATTTAATATAGCATTAAAATGTCTATGCACAAACACACATGCATTCAAGATGATAAGTAGCTCTGGGAATTTCTGTACTTTTCCCCGTTATTTTACCCAGAATATGCATGTGGCCCCTGAAAGAAAAATATAAAAGAGGGTCAGGAATACCGAAGTTGCCAAGATCACAGAGACTCCTATTTTAGATGATCTGAAATATTTTAATGATCACACACATAGATCTGAGAAATCCAGAGGCACACAGCTGTGGCTTTAGAACCCCAGCGATATTTACCATCTGTCTGTTAGCATCATGAATCTTGGCTGAGAGAGCTCCTTTGCAGATCTGAGAATTCTCTTGTTTCTTCCAGGCACCCTGGGCTGGGCTTTCCAGAGGATTAATGGAACCTACAAGAAATAACTTTTTTCCCCTCCGAAACTTGGGACAAAATGAGGGAAAGTTATTAACTTGAAGTCAGTTGTGGAGCCTTTCATATGCTTTTGTTTGTATCTCTGTGGTAGAGACATTAGTCCCTCACCTTCCATGAGGGGCGTCATTTCAAGTAGATGCTCCAGGAATTCCACGTCCAAATAGGGTCATTGCTGAATTTGGTGGGGGAAAAAAAGACTCTGTATTTTTGCTGGCTAATAAGGCATTTCTAGATGCTCATTAAGCTGTTAAAAAATGTGAAATGATGACTCACTGTGAACCCCTCCCAACCCCCCTCCCTGCTCCAATTTGCCTGCGGGTTGAAGGAATGTATACTGACTTGAGTTAAAGAAGAAACTTGTGGTTTCCATTATAGTCTGTAAACATCGATTGCTGAAAGCCTCAAGCGAGCTATCATCTCCTGCCACACACATGCTTTATATACAGTTCGTCTTAGAAAACAGATTGGGAAAGTACCATGTTTACAACTCCAGAGTAACCCAACTAATGGGGGGCTGGTCTGCCTGGGGGTCTCCAGACCGTCACTATTCACAGCTAAGTGGAGGTCTCCTCTGATGTCTTCTAAGCAAAGCATCAGGAGAGAAGCCAAGGCCAACTGTCCTTAAAGAAAGTTCTTCCTGGTGCCTGTAGTGGCCCTTTGCCACCCCATCATCCACAAAAGTGTTTTTTTGTTGTTGTTGTTGCTGTTGTTGTTTCTGTATTTGTCTTTATCTTTTCATAGACAGAAAAAAAAAATGTTCGTTTCAATTCCAAGGCCATTGCAATACTGTCATTTTGGATCCAAGATTAACTTAATTACTTGGGGGTGGGGGCAGGCTGTGAGCCATCCAGGGAACAATTCTGGTGGTGTGTAATGGGTTTAAAGAGCACCTCAGAGATTGCAGAGGGTATCTGGAGATTTGCTTGGCATCCTGACCAAAGCTGATAAGAGTTTAACAAGGGCCAGTTTTCTTCTGGAAGAAGGAATCATGGGTGTGGTATGGGTAGAAAAAGCACAGGATATAATATCAGAGGGTTTGAATTCACCTCTGGCTTTAGCATTTAGTGGCTTTGTGACCTCGGGCCCTGCTTCTTAAACTGTAACTTGAGTATGAATTACCTGGGGTTTTGTTAAAATGCAGATTCAGGTGTAGGTGGGGCCTGAGACTGCCTCTCTGACAAGATCCCATGGATGCCTCTGCTGCTCCTTTTGTCCCTGCTGTGAGTAGCAGAGAATTCAGCAAGTCTTAGAACCAGTGTCTTAGGTGGCTTCATAATAAAACAGGGTTTAGAATGATACCAACCTTCCAGGATTATAATCAGACTCAGCACTGGTAGCAGCACTGGAAGGCAAGGATTATATGTTGGCTTTGAGGTCCTGTGATGTTAGTGATGGAAGACATCTGAGGAAGGACCTAATTCTAACCCCCCATGTTACATACAGATGGAGAAATGGAGGCACACGTAAGGTAGTCACTCTTCTCGGGCTCAGTAAGTCGCTACACCAGCATTTTCTCTTCGCATCTAAATGAAGTCCAGTGGATAAAGGTGTCTGATTTGTTTTTTTTGTTTGTTTGTTTGTTTTTAAAGATTTTATTTATTTATTCGACAGAGAGAGAGACAGCCAGCGAGAGAGGGAACACAAGCAGGGGGAATGGGAGAGGAAGAAGCAGGCTCATAGCGGAGGAGCCTGATGTGGGGCTCGATCCCGTAACAGCGGGATCACGCCCTGAGCCAAAGGCAGATGCTTAACCGCTGTGCCACCCAGGCGCCCCAAGGTGTCTGATTTGTATTTAGGGTGGGTATGGCTTACATCTCTGACATCATCTGACTCTGACCTATGATTTGATAGAAAATGAGTCATTGTTGCAAATATTTCACTTTCCACTTCTCCCTCTTCCTCTTGTTATTATTTTTAATAAACTAAGGATGTCCCATTACAGGCCATGCTAATATCTTTTATTTCAAGCAGAACGGAGGAAGGAGTCTGATTTCATTCACTTTGAGCCAAAAGGGTTTGCTTTTCCCTGATGTCCAACCTCTCACCCCTCCTAATTCCTTGCTCTAACTCACCCTCTCCTCAGCTCTTAAGAATGCTAGGCAGGCCTAGCAGTCATCTTTAATCAAATAGCATGATCAGTAAACACCATAAAATTATACCTTTCTGCTCTTTCTGCACTGCAGTGGTGGGGAAGTCACTAATGATGTAATGAAAAGGCTAATTAAAAACTAATAAATCTCATAGTCTTTGAATTTGCCAAGTGGCTAACAAGAAAGGCTTGATTTCATAGCTTGCTAACTAATAACTCAATGGTCCTTATTAGGAAATAAATCTCATTGTTTGCTTCTCTTTACTAAGGCTGGTAACACAAGGTTGTTGAAAGACCCTCCACCTGGCTTGGCTTTGAAGAGGGCAATGCTTACTAGGTTTCCCGCTTTTAGAGTGTTATGTTTGCCATTGCTCATGTTGTCAGCTGTCTGACCAGTGGTCTGTTGATATGATGTTAACAGTGTTGGAGTTTTCAACCCAGGTGTGGTTGTAGTACTCAGCACAAAGAGACTGTTTATTCTCTAACCCAAGGCAATACTGCTCATGTTGGCCTAATTCCTCCAAATAGGAGGAGGACCAGAAGATAGCAGAAGTCTGGCTCCGAGAATCCAGATATGTCTGCTGAGCAGAGGGAAGGCTCAATTTCTAGGAAAGGCGGGTCAGTGACTTCATCTTAGTTTATAAAAGATAGTCCACAAGCAATAAGTGAAGGGAAGCAGGGAAGCAGTGTATTCCTCAAGAAGCACCAGGAAAGAGGTTGCAGAGGGAGACCTATGGGTTTCAGGCAAGTCATAGGATTGAATGAGGGAGATAGCTGGGGGTAGCAGGACCTCAAACCTGCATGTGAATGGTAGTACCTTCACTTCCTGATTCCTGCTTCAAGAGGGCAATTACTAACTTTCCCTGAACTGCAACCTCACCTGAACAACATACAAATTTTAAAGTACCATCCCTTTCCTCTTGGGTCTGAGGACTTCTAGACTGTGAATGTGCTATATATGTGACTGCTGGTGAGTGATCAAAATTGGGTGAGTATGTAAGTCTGACTGTAGAGGCCCCATTGCCTTGTAATCGTGGTTAGCAACCAGTAAGATGGATGTGGTAGATTGCAAAAATGATTCCAATTCTTTACCCTTCCAATTTATATCCTCACCCCTTGAATCTGGCCTGGCCTTATGAATTGTTTTGACCAATTGTTTGCAGTGAAAGTAATAGAGGCATTTCTTTCCTTTTTTTTTTTTTTTTTTTTAAGTAGGCTCCACACCCAGCGTGGAGCCCAACACGGAGCTTGAATTCATGACCCCCAGATCAAGATCTGAATGGAAATCAAGAGTCAGATGCTCAACTGACTGAGCCACCCAGGTACCCCAAATAGTGATATTTCTAAGCCAAGGACTCAAGAAGTCTTGCACATTTCCATTTGTTCTCTGCATTTCTGTGACTATTAAGTGAACAACAAATCTTAGCTTACCTGCTGGAGGATAAAACATGGAGGAGAGGGGCACCTGGGTGGCTTAGCTGTTAAGTATCTGCCTTCAGCTCAGGTCACGATCCCAGCGTTCTGGGATCGAGACCCTCATCAGGCTCCCTGCTCAGCGGGAAGCCTGCTTCTCCCTCTCCCACTCCCCCTTCTTGTGTTCCCCCTCTTACTGCCTCTCTCTCTGTCAAATAAATAAATAAAATCTTAAAACAAAACGAAACAAAACAAAACATGGAGGAGAGCCATTCCAGAAAAGGCCATCGTAGACCAATGTGGTCTATGGGCATAGACCATAGTTTCCTATGATCTACCAGGTAATATAGGGCAGAACCATGAATGAGCCCAGCCAAAATCAGCCCTGTTCAGAGCACAGGGACCCATATATTTGTGAACTAAAGAAATGCTTAGGGTTTTTTTTCCCATTATTAATGAAAAATATCAAACATAAGAGAAGCTGACTTTTTAGTGAACAGCCATATACCCACCTCCTAGTGTTTTGCTGTATTTATCACCTATCTATCCATCCATCTGTCCATTCCACTATTTATCCATCAATCCATGTCTTTTTTTCATAATGATTGATGTTTGTAGCCACTAAATTTTGAGATGGGTTGTTATATAGGCATTATTTGTGGTAGGAGGTAACTTAGACAGTTACCTACGTTGTATAAAAGGAAGGCTTAATTAGAAGAGTAAGCAGAGGATCTCAGAAAAGTGGCTGATTTGGAGTTCTTCTCATGTCAGTTTTTTCTTACTCAAGGGGACTGGAGAGATCCACTCTTCTTGGAAGATTTGTATTGACCAGAAATTGTGAAATGGCTCAGAGATCGTCAGCAGGCTGGGCACCATGATCAGACTTTATCACTTTCCTATATTCTGTGTCTCCCTGGCAGTTAGAAATGCTCAGAACTTTCTAACTGAAGAGTGGATATTTAGGAAGCAGCTTGCCATGGGGATGAGGACAAGGAATGTCCCTTATATATGCGTATATTTCCATGTTTTCCAAGTGCTTTTCACTCAGACGTATGTTCATTTTGACATTAACCCCAGGGGAAAGCATCTTGCAGATTTGGAAATCAAAGCCTGGAGAGGCTTTTTGATTTGCCCAGTGTCACTCAGTTTAAGGATGACCTAAGACTCAAACCCAGGCCTTTGCCTTGTAAGTTTCAATACTCTTTTTACCACAGCTCAACTGTCTTTTTGTTATTAAAAAATTAAAAGGATGGCAAGTAACATCAGGAATAAGAAAGATAGGAAAAGAGGAAAGAGGCATTGGGGAATACATGATTGATTTATTCTGAACTGGATCCTATCAGAAATATTTATCACACTTCCAAATATCTGGTGCTATGTTAGGCACAGAGCATGGCATCAAGTCGGGCAAGACCACCCCTCCCTGAGAAACTTGAAAGTTGGCATGATAGATGCAGAGAAAATGCTTCTGGTATTGGCATCACAGACCTATGTCCCACCTCTGAGTTCAGCGTACATGTGGGAGACAGTGCCACAAACTAAAGATTCAACTTCAGCTGTCAGCATCTCACTTCAACAGTGTATTTCGTGGCTTTCTCTGCTCTGCCCCAGAGCCTTCTGCCAAGCTCTGGGAGCTTGAGCTTTTTTGGCTTGTAAGTGCCACTCAGAAGAGCTGGAGAATCAATATCCCTGGGGCAACATTCAACCGGTGGGGTCAGGATCTGGTAGGTAAATGCTCTATCTTCCCTCCTTGCAGTTGGACCATTCCAGGAGATACTTACATCCTTGTCTCAGGTTCTGCTGCTTTCCCCAAGCTCAGACAAAAAGACAAAACATGCTCACAAAAAAATAATAAATAATGTAGTGATATAATACTAGAAGGCAGCATGACATGGAATATACTATATATAGAGAGAGACAGACAGGATAGAGAAAGAGAGAGACAGAAAGACAGGCAGACAGACAGAGGATAAATAATATAGGAAACAAAAGGAATTACTGAAAACTGGAATCACTGGAGTCAAGGCTTGAAGTAAGAATACGATTTCAATACATTGTTAAATGGAATCATGGGCATGGGAATCTGTGGGAGGGAATTTTTCTGGGATTCTTACAAACCTCTGTTTTTCTTTGCTTTAGTAAATGTCAGCCATTAACAGTGCTTGAATATCCAGTGGAAATTTTAATCACCAAGTGCCCACCATGAAATAGCAACTTGTTGACTGCTAATGCTATTTGAAACCCAAGTTGTCTCCATTTTTTTCTATCTTTGATTGTGGCATAATTTTATTAGGGTTGACCCTTTATATTTTAAGGATGATCATATAGCTCCATTCCCTGGTAGGATATTTATGAGCATTTTCAGTGCCAAAATTTCTTATCTAAAGTCCTATGGACAAGCAGGGTGGGAAAGCCAAGGTTGGTTTGCAATTGAACTTGTCAGTCAATGAGAAGTGCAAATGCCATGTGGTTGGCTTTTAAATCAAGACCAGATGGCAAGCAGTATTTGGTGGGTCTTGGTTATACTCCAGATGTCTAATGCTCAGAAGTCTGATGAAAAGTGGGGATATTTTTGCCACAGTGAAGTTCTGGCATTGGTAGCCAATTGCCTTGATTTCCATCACAGAGGGCCATTTCTGAAGCATGACTTGTAGAAGAGGCAGTGAGGTAGGCCTAGAGGGAGAAGGTGGTCGTCTAGGTCAACATCAGGCTAGAGAAAGGGCAAGCTGTGGAGTTTCAGATTGCAGCTCCCCGCATATTACATGATCTCATTTTAAGCAGACAGTTTTATTTTCTAGGAGTAATCTCTCTCTTGCTCTTCATCAGCTCACTGCCTGAAAGGCCAAAGAGTCTCAAAGGGAAAGCAAGAAGGAGGAAATTCGAAAGGGAAAGAAAATATCTGCACATCATGGACAGTATAAACAAAATGTAAACCTTTAATACTAGGCACCCATAGGCAAATGACAGGCGCTGAAGTGAAAGCCCCCCTCCAAAGTTACCACAGCTGCACAACTGTCTGTTGAAAACACTTTAAAATCTCCAAACATTAACTATTTTGTTCTTTTCAAAGTTTATAACTTTTTCCTTTTTTGCTCGACTGTGTTCTAATGACATTTTTTTTTTCTGCTAAAGAAGATCAGTTTATGAGGACAGGATGTTTGTATTAAATATTAAATCACCAAGGCTTCCTTCAGCCAAAGGTCCCAGCTTGGCTTCAGTTTTGATTGAGATAGACAAACCTACATTCCTACAGAACTACAGAGAGTACAAAGAGTTTGTCAAATCTTGATAGTGTAACCCGGCATGGGGCCAAGAACAGAATAATTGGTTAATGTCTGCTTAGTTCTTTGAAGATAGAAAATACTGTGTAAAATTCTAAGTAGTATTGAGAGCTGAGCCAACCCTGGAGGGCCTGATTCTGGGGGTCAGTAGACCATACTCTTCTCCAAATTGACTTTTGAGGAGCAAAGTCATTGACTCCTATGAAAGACCTTGATTCTTTGTGGAAGCCATGTGGGTTCTAGAAATTAGCCTTCAGTACCAGGATGCCTACTCTCAAGCCTCCTTTTTGGAGGTTTAGATAATGGGATTAGCTGTGTCATCTTTGGCCTTCAGAGGCTATGCAATGTCCTAGAAGGCGTCCTTCATTTCATGCAAAAATATTCTGGGTTTAGGAGGTAGACATTGGGAAAATAGGCAACTGTATCTTAACAGGATCTGCCACCTTCTGCAGGGTGTCAATACATAGTCACAACAATGAAGGGAATATGGGTATGTTTTTGGGTATGTTCATTCTTCCTCTTGGAGAGTCATAAAACAAGTCACTATGTTGTATCCATTATGGTTTTTCAAGAAAATCAAACCCACAGAAGGTGGTTTGATAGAATTTAATATAGGAACTGAACTAGAGAGTTGTTGGAAGAACTGAAGACCAGGGGAGGTGAGGCAGTCTAAAGATGAACAATGCAGGAAGACACTACCATGCCCAGGACTGGATGACAGAGCAGAGAGGCAGTATTAGCAGAGCTCAGGTGTTGCTTGTGGGGATAGAGGTCCTAAGAGGAAAGCCCACCTGGCAGGAGATGAAGTCATGGCAGAATTTCAACCTCTGTCCGAGGAACCACTCAAAGAAGAGAGAGGAGGAGGGGTGCCTGGGTGATTTAGTCAGTAAAGCATTGGACTCATGATTTTGGCTCAGGTTGTGATCTCATGGGTGGTGAGATCTAGCCCACCTTGGGCTCTGTGCTCAGCACAGAGTCTGCTTATGTTTCTCTCTCCTCCTCCCTCTGCTCCTCCCCACCACACATGTTCTCTCTCTCTAAAACAAATAAATAAATCTTTAAAAAAGAAAGAAGAGAGGAGAAATATTCTAGCTTCTTCCTGTCTTCTGCTCTAGCCCCCAAAGCCAGTGCTTTCCAATGCCCCATTCTAGTTAGAAACTAAATACTCAAGGGAATCTGGGGTATTTACCCTGTACAAGCCATCCCTGTATACTAAAGAGAGCAGGTTAAGAGTAAGGGATAGATCCAAGTGTCAAGAAGCAGGTGAACAGGCACACAGATGAAAGGCACAGAGAAGCCGTGCAGTCATGAGGTCTGTTTATCATTGTCTGACCCAGAGTAAGGCACAATTTCTCTTCTCTTTTTCTTTTTCTATTTCTTTTTTTCTACTTCTATTGATCCTTATGGTCATCTTGTATGGAGTTTCAAATTGTTAACCAATGTACCCTAACTTTTTACTGCAACAGCTTGTTGGTTTTACACTGAAGCTAATCAGAGCTACAGAAGCAAAAGTAATTGGAGGCAAAGACTTGTGGTTTCTCTAAGTGGTTTTATTTCTCCTTCCTTCTTCACTGACATTGTGAAAGCAGAGGCAAGCGTGGAGATTTGGGGAGTCTGGTTAGTGCTGAACAATGTGATGCTGGCAGAGGGAAAGTCCCCTCCAAGAAGAGGACAGGGCACACTGTAACCCAGGCATATTGGCATATGGATGGATAAGAGGCACCCACCTCAGTGAACTCTGAGGTAGACTTGTCAATGGAACTTTAATTTTTGCAAATGGGTATGATTGTTATGTGGGAAATTTGCAGCCAAGAATTTGGAGTATGGGTCTCAAGCATCAGACCTTCCACCTTGTGTAGGAGTTCTGTCACTCCAAGTGCCCTACCATCTTGTCTGTACTCTAGAGTCTTCTTCCTCAATTCCTGGTCCTTGCTAGTATTGTGACCGTTTCCTTAGAGCCACTTCAGCCTTCAGCCATGTCTATGCTACCAGAAGTGAACATACATTCATAATACATACATATATATACACACACGTATATATGAATGTATACACCTTTGTGAATCTTTTGTATAGTGTGTATGTTTGCATATGTGTATTTGTCTGGGTACATTTATTTCTAGTCCTGTGCTGCAAGTGATATTATTACAAAGTGCCGTGTGGGGACTTAAAGGAAGAATTCATCCCACCTGCCACACATCCCTCAGCATTAGGACCCATTAGGTCTGCTGCCTTAGGCCAAGCCTGGAAATTGGGCATTGAGATTGGCTTTGGGGCATAGTGCCAAGGTTGCTTCAAGAGCAAGAGAAGACACCTTTCCAAAAGCAGCACCAAGGATTAGCCCTGTCTTGGCTCTAGGCTTTCCAACCTCTGATCTCGAATCTGGGAGATGTGCTTGAGAGAGGTACATCAGGTAGAAGACCCTGGTATCCAATTCCCAGGCTGCTGCCCTCCAAGGTTGGTCAGTGTCATGGGAACTCTACTTTGAATCTGTCACCACATCCCCAAAGCAGTTCCTTTTCGCCTCTTAGCTCTTCCTTGACCCAAAATGTACACATTCAATAAGGCCAGTCTCCATAAGTGTAATGCTAAATGCTTCTCCAGCGTTGACAAGCAAAATTGGTGATTTAGGCCTTGACAAAGAAATACTTGGTAATTTTCAGAAGAGGGTGTGGCTTTGTAAAGATCACTTTTTTTTTAAGAGAGAGAATGAGTTGGGGGGGGGCGGAGGGGCAGAGGGAAAGGCGGAGAGAGAACCTTAAGCAGACTCCACACCCAGTGCAGAGTCCGATGCAGGGCTCAGTCCCATGACCCTGAGATCATGACCTGAGCTGAAATCAACAGTCAGACGCTTAACCGACTGAGCCGGCCAGGCGCCCCTCTAAAGATCACTTTTACTATTTTCCTTCTTTTGGTCTGGACAAATGTCTACTACTTGATTCAAGGATTTGTCTGGCTGCCTGAGCAGTCTATTATCTTTGTAGTCTGTATCTTCAGCTTTTTTTTTTTTTTTTAAATTAACCACAGTTTCCTCCTTTCCTGGCTTTGGCCACATCCCTTCTCTAGCTCTTTTCCGCTTCTCCTCAGTCAGCATGAGCAAGAACACTTTCTCACTAATCAATAAGACTGTCCAGTCTCTTTTGGAAATAGTATCAGTTTATTCCAAACTTCAGAGAAATCAGCAAGCAGGTTTGCATTCAGTGGTGGTTAGTTTACCACAAATAGCTCAGACAGGTAATCTCTAAAACTTCCCTTCTAGTCTCAAGATTTAGAATTCAACTCAATCTTATGAAATGAAATGTATTAGAAGGTGACAGGGGATAGGAAGGAAAACCAGGCATGTGATTTTATGTAATTGAAGAAATTACCTGTCTTCTACCGCTGTAGTGAGGACCAAATGAAACCTCTTCAGAGGTTACATAAATGAAATTTCTCCACAACAGTGTTTTGAACATTGTATCTTTTGTGTGCTACTTTACTCTTCTTGATTCTAGCTGAGATGGTCAGTGGAAGTACCAAAAACCACGAGAGAGACTGTGCTTACGCTATTGCTAGCCTGACTGGAAACAGGAAATACCAGGAATCTTATAATAAATGTGGAGACTTCCAGCCTAATTTCACAGTCTCAGAAGTTTGAATAGAGGTTAGACTAGGCTGCAAATCTTGGGTGTACATTTCAACAAGATTTCCGGTTCTCATGGTGACCTGCCCTGTGTCAGAGAAGTACAGCTAAATTCAGTCTTGGTTATCTAAATTCTGAGATGGGCAAGTCCCAGTACCTTTTCACTTTTTGAATGGACTGTGAATAGAAAGGCCTCTTGGCTGTGTTGGGTACTGGGAAGGAGGCTGTATCACCTTGATAATCTCTAAAACCTGTTAGGAAACCATTTGCTGTGGCTTAGATAAAGCCCTATTAGGAAAAAGGGGACGGATCTGGACTGTTACTACTCACAGTAACAGTATTGGCATCACCTGGGAGCTTAGTAGAAATGCAGAATCTCAGGCCCCAAACCATACCTACTGAACCAGTAGGTATGTGTTTTCATAAGATAATTCAGGGTTTTGTGTGCAGGGTGAAGTGTGACACAGTGCCCTGGAAGACTCCTGAGAGTTTTTTGAAAGTTCAATGATTTCTACTTGGCATGAGAAGGATGAATAGTTTTTGTAGGCAGTTTTATAATACTACCTATATAGTGCAGGTAGTACTATAATTTCTGTATAATCTGAAGGCTCCCGTAAGGCTTTCCTCCAATTAATTCTCCAAAATTCTATTACATTGTAAGGGTTTGAGTATATGTATGTATATGTGTGTGTGTGTGTGTGTGTGTGTGTGTATCTCCCCTACTATAACAAATTATAATAAATTTAACGGCTTAAAACAGCACAAATTTATTATTCACAATTTCCATGGATTAGAAGTCTGGATGTAAATTAGCTGGACCCTCTGGTCAGGATCTTAACAGGCTGAAATGAAGGTGTCAGCTGGAACTGGTATCTCATCTGAAACCCAAGTTCCTCTTCCAAGCTCAATAATTGTCAATGAAGTCTTTCTTATGGCTGTAGGACCTAGGTCTATGTTTCTTGCTAGCTCTTGGCCATAGACCACTCTCAATGCCTAGATGCTGCTCTTAGGTCTCTGCCATATGGCCCTCTGCTTTTACAGCATGGCTGTTTGTTTCTAGGTCATCAGAAAAACATCTGTAGCTGTTTCTTATCTCTTCTGTGGGCTCACCTGATTAGGTCAGGCCCACCTGAGATAATCTCCCTTTCGATTAACTGAAAGCCAACTGATAGGTTTCTTTCCTTTTCTTTTTTTAAGATTATTTATTTATTTATTTATTTGAGAGAGAGAGCGCATAGGGAGAGTGGGAGGGAGAAGCAGACTCTCCACTGAGCAGACAGCCCGATGTAGGGCTCGATCCCAGGACCCAGGGATCATGACCTGAGCCAAAGGCAGCCTCTTAACCAACTGAGACATCCAGGTTCCACAAGGTTTCTTAATTATAATATGAAAAATCTCTTTTGCTGTATAATATAACATAGTCATGGAAGTGATATCTCATTACATTCCCAGGTTTTGCCTTCACTCAGGGGAAGGAATTATACAGAGCATGTATACTGAGGAATACTGGGAGCCGTGGTTAGAAATCTGCCTGTCATTATAAATACATACACACACACATTATCTGAAATTCATATATGTCTAAATTATAGGATTATAGATAAAAAACCCCTTGGAATAAAGCCATGTTTCCCAAACTACATTGCTTCCCTTAACACTTAACACTTTTTTAAACATCACTCTGAAAAACAACTGTACTATTGTTTACATACATTTTTCTTTAAATCACTTCACTTTAAACTTAAACTTAAAAACTTTAAACTTTAAACTTAAAATTTGGGGCACTGGGTGATGCAGTCAGTTAAGAATCTGACTCTTGGTCCTGATCTCGAAGTTGTGAGATTGAGCCCCGTGTCGGCTTGCGTTTCTCTCTCCCTTTTCCCTCCCTTTGCCCCTCCCCACTGCTCTCTCTCTCTCTCTGTCACCCTCTAATATAAATAAATAAATAAATAAATAAATCTTTAAGAGAATAAATAAATAAATCTTTAAGTGTCCACAATAGCCAAAATATGGAAAGAGCCCAGATTTCCATCAACACATGAACGGATAAAATGGAATGTTACTCAGCTGTCAAAAAGAATGAAATCTTGCCATTTGCAACCACATGGATGGAACTAGAGGGTATTATGCTAAGTGAAATAAGTCAGTTAGAGAAAGAAAAATATCATACAATTTCACTCATATGGAATTTAAGAAACAAAATTGATGAACATAGAAGAAGGGACGGAAAAGTAAAATAAGATGGAAACAGAGAGGGAGACAAACCATTAGAGACTATTAACTATAGAAAACAAACTGAGGGTTATAGAAGAAAAGGGGGTGGGGGGAGGGGGTAACTGGGTGATGGACATTAAGGAGGGCATGTGAGGTAATGAGCGCTAGGTGTTATATGCAACTGAAGAAACTCTAAATTCTACCTCTGAAACTGATAATACACTATATGTTAACTAAATTGAATTTAAATTAAAAAAAACAAATAAACTTGTGTGAAAAAGACTTTAATGTCATTAACATAAATTGAAGGTCATTATTATTCATCATGAAATACACGGTGACACAAAATTAAAATTCAAGGGAAATAAAACATCAAATTAAATCCACTAACAGTTGCCTGAACAAGAAGTTTATATCTGATGCTTGCTTCTCTTTGTTAAAAGGGGAGTGTAGCTAGTGTTTTAAGAAAGATTAAGATGTTCTGACTCCAAACCAAGTCTTTCTCTGTGATATAATCAATTTTTGAGATGAGTGTAAAAACAATCACTTTCTGATCGTGTGACTCAATGTTCTTGATGCTATGTGAATGGCACCTAATTAAGGTGAGTGCCACACTTTAGGATTCACTGGGTTTCCTGAAGGTCTTTATTGAAAATGTCTTTTGTCTGAAGTTGGATTGCATGTAAGCTTTGTGTATAACCTTACATTGTTAGGGCTTTGTTGCCCCCTGTACAAAATGTTCATGTTATTATATCAAATATTCTGACGGTGCCAGAAATTATTTCTGTGAAGTCTTCTAGCTCTAGGACCTATGATTTTATGCAATTAGTGATATTAGACATTTGCATGGAAGTATTTATTAGACTGGCTGGCTTGCCACTTAAAAAGGAATAGTTTTCCTTGAAGGATTAGGATGTAGAAAGATGTAAAGTGGAAATATAAGGACTGTGTCCTTCTGAAATAATGGACTGTGACTCAAGGAAGACGAGCCTGTGTCAGGGACATGTGGGAGCCATGGATAGTCATAGAGGCAGCATAGGATGATAGTGAACTTCTGGTGGTGGCAGTAGATCAGGCATAGACTAGGAAGACATGGCTATCAAAGGTTTAGGAGGTATCAGGGACAAACCATTTACCTCACCTTTGCTTAAAGCAGAACCTGACATTCCACAGCATACTGGGTATCTTCCATTTTCCACTTAGATCTGTTGCCATATTATCCACCTTACTCTGACCCCTGTGGACCTCCTCTGACTTCTAGTTGGGTTGGTCAGTGGAAGAAATGAGGAAGAAATGAGAGGACTGGGGGATAACGATGGGATATTTTTTCTCCTGGCTTCCTCCCTGTCCTCTAACCATGGATTTGTTGATCCCGCCATGAAAGGCAATGGCCCTTGTCAGGCAGCCCTCTCCTATAGAAATCCTTCAGCATTCCAGTAACTGCCTTTCTGGTTTAGGAGCCAAAAACAAGCTCCCTCTCTTGCCATTTCTTGTTGCTTTCTAATGTTTTCTAAACATTGCCCACTTACTGTAAACAGTCCCTTCCTTAAATTCTCCTCAGTTTGTGTATGCCATCTTTTCCCTTCCAGGATCCACTAATATGCACACCATCAGTAAATTTAACTAGCATGTGTTTTGGAGTATTCTACACCTATAAGGAGATGGTTTCCTGCTAAGACTCACTTTTTCCACCTTGGACTGTGAAGTTAGATGTATATAGTGCTCTTCTGAAAGGCTGATGACATCCAGTAACCTCATCTGAGTCCTCCCTCCATACCACAGACCTGAGCTGTATATGAAAAGATACTTGGTAATTTATTGTATTTTCTAGTTTTAAGAAAAACTATCTCCTGAGGGTGTAAGCAATAGATTTGCTCTGCTAAAATATAGTTAAGTCTGATCTATTTTTAATCTCAAAATGACAGAAATGCTTTTGAACTTGGGAATACGGTGCAATGACTCTTTCCCCTTATTATTATAAATACTTGACTTGAAGTGAGACACTGAGACCCATTGAACCTTCTCAATTTTGTCTATGAAAAGGATCAAAGTAGTGGGTATAAGCCTGAGACAGGACTCTGAGTATCTCATAAAGGAAAGAGAAAGGAGGCTGGATGCTAATTATCCTAGAATTCAATGGTTTCAATTTCAAACACGGTAGGGATTGAAAGGTTTTTTTAAATTGAACAATTATCATATTCCAACAAAAGATTAGGTAGGATGAACCTGAATTTGAAGACAAAAAGACACGGATATTTCTTTAAAAGGAGTAACGCTAAGCTAGTCATGTGTTCTTCTGGTACATCTTTACTATGAGTGAAGAGCTCACTCTGTTTTCGGTGGCTCAGATTTTCTTCAGCCGGGGTAAGCTTAAAGACTGTCAACAGGGACATTTCAACCAGACAATTCAATGACAGTTGTTCTCTGTGTAGGTAACTAGGTGAAATAGTGTGAACAGATGATCATAAGCTCCTTTGTATATATAAATATGAAACAGTCTAGGCTTGTATCAATAGCTTCTCTTTGAAAGATTTGTCTTCCTCATCAGAACAATGACTGTTTTTCATTTATTGAGTGTAAAATTTGAGTGAATATGGCTATGACTGATGCTATGGGAAATGTTTGCAGGTGATTCCTAGACAACCCAATAAATAATACATTTTGTAACAGTTTTCCCCTTTCAATAATTTCTCAGGCCTTTAGATTATATTAAGGAGTCAGTTTCAATTTGTTGATACCATATTTCATTGATTAATAATAATATTATTCTTATTCATAATAGATAGATAATTATTATATTATTCCTAAGAGTATAGGGGCACCTGGGTGGCTCAGTCAGTTAAGCATCTGCCTTCGGCTCAGGTCATGATCTCAGGGTCCTGGAATTGAACCCCACTTTGGGCTACCCACTCAGCGGGGAGTCTGCTTCTCTCTCTCCCTCTACCCCTCTCCCCTGCTTGTGTGCTTGCTCTCTCTCTCTCTTTTCCTCAAATAAGTAAATAAATAATCTTAAGAATAAAGAATAGACTGGAACTAACCTAAATTTCCTATGGGAGGAAGATGGTTAGATTATTGTGAATTCACATAATGGATGTTCATGCAGTGCTTAAACACAATGTAATGGTATGGGGACATGCACAAGACAAAATGTTAGCCATCAGAAAGAGGATACAAAAACAAATACGTTAAAAATAAAACGAGTGATTTTAAAGTGCTTTGTAAGTTATGTGGGTGAGATACTACTGCTAAAACAGAAACAATGATAACAAGTGTTATTTCCCATTATAATCTATAAAGCAAGTTCACCTATATTTTCTCATTTAATTTGTTCATTGGAACTTTTTAAGGTGCCTCGTATGGTACCAGGAATTGACACTCAACCTTAGAGATTTGCTGAACGTTTACAATAGCTGCTGTCAGATGTCTCTTCACAGTGATGTATGAGTTCATGTCCAGGTCTGTGGTTAAAGGGAAGGAGCACCTGCAGGGTCACTTGTCAGAATACCTTGTTTCTCATTCTAGCTCTGGCCCCGAGGTGCTCTGCCACCTGTCATCTTTGGTTGTAGACAAGTCATTCTGAGTCTGTGGTAAATCAGACCAGAAAAAGAGGTGAATATGTCATAAGTCTATAGAAAAGCGAATCTGACACCATTCAACTTAGGAATTGAGAAATTCCATCCCCTAGTTCAAAAGGCTGGATTGCTTTGTAACTCTTCCTTCTGCTTCAACTCTCACATCCATCTACTGGGTCACTACTGGTGGTCTCTTCCCCTGTCTCTCATGTCTGCGTCCTCTTCCCCATTGCTACCACTTTGGGGACAGATCTTCATCAACTCACAGGGAAACTGACAATTCACCTTGCCCCCTTTAGACTACCGGAGCTATTCATCATCTTTGGACTCTGTTCTCAGCAATTTATTTGCTTTTCCTGTTTGATTTTTTTCCTGGTAGTAGTTTATC
Organism: Ursus arctos; assembly: GCF_023065955.2. Lineage (NCBI taxonomy): Eukaryota > Metazoa > Chordata > Mammalia > Carnivora > Ursidae > Ursus > Ursus arctos. Next base: position 35,271,413 of record NW_026622830.1, read on the forward strand.
AATTCCCAATGACTATGACTGGTATTTTCAAGACCACCATAGTGTTGGCTCATCACCCCTACACATTCCATTTCCATGAGGCCTCTCTGTTACTCTAATGGTTATCCTGTGCATTTCCCTCCTCTCTTTCTCTCATCGAGAATGTTTTCTCCTTTGTCTGCCACAACTCCCATCATATGCGTTCTCCAAGGTCTATAGAAACATCAAAATCTCCAGTGTCTCCCAGTGCCTATAACCTTGAGCAAATAAATTCAGCTCTCCCCTAGCTACCGTTCTATAATAGATAATATTATTTGTGCTGATTTAGTTTAACCAGAAACAAGTCATTTTTCTTCTCTGGATCAAGATCCTTTATTTGCCATGAATAGATAATAATACTTCCAGTTGCGTCTGTCATACAGTGTTGCTTTGAGGATCAAACCTGAACATGTGAAAGAATGTCCTTTACAAAATTAAAGCACTAGATGTTTTATTCCTCAGTGTTGGTTCATAGAAGCACAAAAGCTTGCAGACTAGTAGTAGAGGACTTTGCCAAGGCCCTGAGGAGATCCCCTTGGATCACTTTTTGCAGTTTTATGTGCCATCCCCAGCTTCTGTGTGCTTTGTTTTTGCACCTCGATCTTCAGAGTCTTGCCCTCTTTCATCTCTCAATGTAGCCCATAACCCATAACTGATGGGGAAGGGAGGTTGAAAACTCAGCTCCTTTCCCTGATCTGACCTCGAGTTCCCCACAGGATCAAGCTGAGGCCATATGTCACTGACATCACACTCTTTCTTGGTGTGTCCTCTTCCTTGCCTGCTTCTCTCATTCACTTAGCAGTTTCTCTTTGAACTTTAAGAACTATCTTAATAAATCATTTATAAATAGCCTCTCCTCAGATCTGCTCTGGAGGGCTCAACCTAAGACACCAGTCTTCAAAACTTGTTCCAAGATGTGATTTCCAGAGAACAACATTCGTTGACCCATTCATTCAGGCACATATTTATATTCACATACTTATGGAGTATCTATTTACATGGCAGGCACTGTCCTAGGCATCGAGACTCAGATGAATGGTGGAAGTCTCTCCCTTTGTGGATATATAGGCATACAATGAAAAAGCGATGGAACCAGGGTTTGAATAGAGTATCTTGCCTCCAAATCTAGCGTTCTTTTCTTTGCTTTCTGCTTTCTGTCCATGGAGGCAAGATGTTCTCGTACACTTCTCTGATGAGTTTTGAAGGTGTAGATCATTTGTTGATTATAAGGATTTTACAAAGTCATATTAAAGTAAAATAATATTGGTTTTTATATCTCATAAGAAAGATGCATTTAAAAAAAGTCATATACGTTTAGTTTGTTTTTCGGCCCTGCTTCAGTTTTCTGGGAGAAAAAAATTTTCATTAGTCAAAATCGAATGTAATCCCTGAGTTGATTTAGAAGTTAGGCAAAGGTTTTAGAAGAGCCAGAGTTGGCCTCCTAGCAGCCAGAAGTTCCATTCTATTGATGGCTGAGGCCTTAGACAATGGTAAAAACCTATCCATGGACTTTGTGATAAACCCTTGACATCAGAGGTGATATCTTGGGAAGGGTAAGGCAGCCTAGCAAAAGGTATAAGACATGTCTTTTAAAATTTGATCCACTAATCTCTAAGCCAGATATTATATTTGCTGGTATTTTGAAGTCCAAGGGCAGGGTGGAGCTGCAGGTGGAATGCTAAGGTGTTTCCCCAAGATGTCAGCTTTGTCGTTGTGATTGCTTCTTATAGGGTTTATAAGACAGGCAGACGGTTTGGCCACCTGTGGGGCTACCAGTGGGGGATTGAGTGTCTTCTTGCCCAATTAATCCAGGTTTTTAGTTTCTTGATGCATCATCAGAAAAGTAGTTCAATGTTTGGAAAAGTGTAGGAAAAGCACAAGGGAAACATCAAGACCTCTACATTGATCTTAAAATGGTCATGGTTAGTGTAATTTATATTTACCCTGGCCAATTCAGCACTCCTCTGGGATGGATCATTTAATTAGAAAGAACAAAAAAAAAAAGCTATTGTTTGATGTATGTGTCTTAATTATTTCCTAGTGGCAGAATTGATTCCCCCCATTATGAATTTGCCTCCATTTGTAAGACTAATGAAGCACCATTAAAGGGAGTGGAAGGTCAGAGATCACCCTTTCTTTACATTTAATGTCCTCAAGTTGATAGATTATTTATGAGGGTTATTATGCCTTGGGTAGTGTTCCCAGTTTTTTCAGAACTATATCGATATGTAATGATGAGATGGCACCTATTGTGACTTCACTTGAGCTCCAGATGTCACCTGGAAAGAAGTAGACTGGGAATAGGATTTATTGCCATGAATATTGGTAGCAGTCAGTATGACTTTCATAATCTTGGAAATAGTGATTTGGCTACTGTGGGCTATAAAACTTGTTCTTAACCAGAACTGTAGACAATTTCTTGTACCCTAAAAAGAGAAATAGTATTTATTTATCAAGAGAGCTCATAAACTGAATTATGAGTTTTTTTCATTTTACACAAAATGTCAACAAAAACCATGAATCCCCCAAGAAAATGAGAGCATAGAGCATACCTTAAAGAAGGATTATGAGTTTGTGTTCCTAAACTAGACTTCCTGGGTTCAAATGCCAACTCTGTTACCTATAATTTATGTGCTCTTGGACCAGTTACTTAACACCCCTGTGACTCAGTTTTCTCATCTGTAAAATGGGCACAAGACAATGTTGAGAGTTAAATGAACAATTTCATGCAAAAATGCTTAGAATAGTTTCTGGCACACATTAAGTACTCAATAAATTTTAGCAGTTATTATTATAAAGATTTTAAATTGACCATGGGGCTAGATTCCTCATTTCTGCCCTATTTCTGCCCCATCAATTATGGCTTAATTCTTGGGCTTGTCCAGTGGGTTGGCCTCTTGGTAGATTATCTGTTTGTTTGACTCTGGTTCGTTCCACCTTTCACTCAGCTCCATACTTTGCCGGCTTCTTGGACTGTGCCCAGCTAGGATTCCCATTACCTCTTTGGAGATGAGCTGATTTGCCACAAACCAGTTCATATCAGGACAGAAATGAAAGTCCCTGTGTGTGGTATATGTGCAAGGGGTTATGGTTAGGGCAGTGATTAGTCCATAGATTCTGGAGTCAGATCAGGTTTGTAGTTCATAACTAGGACTTTCTAGCTGTATGATGTGGGACAAATTACTGCCTTGCTCTGAGCCTCAAATCCTCACCTATAAATTGGGTATAATTCATTAAGTGGTTATGGGAATTAAATGCGACAATGTGCTTGGCACAATTCCTGGTACATGGGATGTCTTTAATACTTGTTAGCTATTCTACTTATATATCTATATACACAAAATACGTAGGCACCAGCTAATACCAAAGTCTTTACACTATGGAGACGTTGTACTTTTTAGAGACTGACTGATAATTTAAAATTTAAAAATCTGCCATCTAGTTTCCAATCAACACTGTTTCAGTTCCCCTTGTCAGCTTTTAAATGAGGAATCTCACTGAATTATGCAAATGCCAAGTGATAAATTTTACTTCTGCCAGTGTGCTGGGGATTCAGACAGTTCCACTCTTCATTTGATCTTCTGTCTTTTGCAGAAAACCCATGGGCTCACTCTCATTTGTTTAGGTGGTTGGTGAAATGGTATTCATCATGACCAATAAAGGGTCTGACAAAGTCCTCAGACAGATGGCAAGGGCTGGGCCCTCATGAATTTGTTATTGCTGTAATTGAAATTACATTTGGGCCTTGTTCTCCATCGCTGGAGGAGAAACATGGGGCATCACTTTGAAAACATGGAGCTGGGAAAATACTCCAGAAGGTAAATTGTGGGTGGGGGGCAGGACAAGAACTCCACAGTCACGTGGCTGATGCATAGTCCACAGCTGACCCTGGGTCAGAACAGACAGGCTGATTCCTTACAGCTGCAAGAGATGGGGCGGAAGAGAAGCAGAGAAGCCTAGCAGACCCCCAGGTTTGATTCCTTTAAAAATCTGAGCACATCTGCGGGAACAGCATCTCCCTGTCTTCTGTATCATGGCACCTGAGGCAAGTTTGCCCTCCCCAGTGAGTTCCTGGTGGCCCAGCAATCACACATATCATATTTGTTGCTGAATGTTATTTATTTATTAATTATTGTTGTTATTATTTTATTATTATTTTTTAAGTGTTCTTGTGTTATATTGTGGGAGCTGTGATGAAGTTATTTCTGGGCATTTATTTCAATGCTATTTACCTAAAGTATCTTAAGATGGATGGAGTGATTTGTGCTGATGCTGGTTCAACCCCGTAGGGTAAATTTCTTCTCAGATGACAGAACTTTAAAGAATAATAGCTAAAATTCATCCAGCGTTTACTATGTAGCAGGTTAAACATTTGAAAAGTATTATCAAACTTTATCCTCATAGCAGCCTTGAGAGGTAGCTGTTAACTATTGTTCTCATTTTACAGATGACATTTAGAGTTTACAAGGAGGGAGTTTCATGTAAGTCTCATAGCTGGAAAAGAGCAGAGTCATACCTATTCCTAGAATGACTTATACCTAGAGTGACTGTAGAGTTTATTCTCCAAAAGGGACATTTTTCCTCTTCTTCAACTTCCTTTTTTTTTTTTTTAACTGAGGTATCATTGACATATTAGCTTCAGGTGTACAGTGTAATGATTCAATATTTATATATATTGCAAAATGATCATCACAATAAGTCTAATTAACATCCATCACCATACATAGTTAATTTTTTTTCTTGTGATAAGAACTTTTAAGATGTACTTTCTTAGCAACTTTCAGCTCTACAATGGAGTATTATTAACCATAGTCACCATGTTGTACATTATATCCCCATGACTTTTTGGCATGGCAATTTGTACCTTTACTTCTTTCACATATTTTACTCACCCCCCAACCCTTCACCTCTGGCAACCACTAATCTGTGCTCTGTGTCAATAAGCTTGTTTTGTTTTGTTAAGATTCCACATTTATGTGAGATTGGATGGTATTTGTCCTTCTCTGTTCCACTTATTTCACTTAGCATAATCCTTCAAGATCCATCCATGTTGTCATAAATGGCAAGATTTCATTTTTTATGGTTGAATAATACATATGTGTGTGCATGCACGTGTATGTGTGTGTATCTCACATTTTCTTTACCCGTTTATTTGTTGGTAGACGCTTAAGTTGTTTCCATGTCTTGGCTATTGTAAATAATGCTGCAATGAACACGGGACGCATATATCTTTTCAAATTAGCATTTTCATTTTCTTTGGAAAAATGTCAAGCTGGGATATTTTTGAGAATGAAAAGAGGCAGTATTATTTATGGTGTCATAAATAATATGGCAATGGGCATAATAGTACTCCAGCACATCCATGCAAACTGGGACACAAGCTCTTAACCACTCAACCACCAACTATGTTAACCACCAACTACACTCACATACACACCCCTGGGCAAGTGATTAAAGATGAGTCTTCCAGGTACTTTTTGCTAGGGTAGAAAAGAAATTACTTGGGGGCAGGAAAACTTTGGGTGAACATTCCTCAGTGTGTGCATAAAACTAGGCATATGGCTTGTAGGTCTGATTGGATGTTATCTTTCTTTTTTCTTTTTCTTTTTAAAAAAATATTCTTGCATTCACCACCATTAGACCTTAATTTCAACTCACAAAGATCCTTCCCACAATCAACACTGCACTTCAACTTGTAGGCAAGATGAGCCGCTTTACTTAATAGTGAATACCTATTAAAAACACCTTTGTCACCGATGGTTCTATCATAAGATAAATCAGATAAACTTCTCAAGTCCTCACAAGTAAGGATACTTTGAATTTAGTTCTCGGGAAAAAAAGACATGAGGGAATCACATGAATTCAAAACTGCTTAACAGAAAGTTTCAGGCTATGAAGACAAAGTCAGAAACATTCTGATCATCTTTTTTGTAGGGCATGTTCCAGAACACAGAAAGATAGGGTCAGTCCAAGTTGTGCCAAATACCGATAAGCAATGCTTTTAGTTAAATATTCATGGAAAGGATGTTTGCTTTTGCCAAGCGGCACAATGGTATGCTCTGTTTGGGGTAGGCAATGCCATTCACTTTCTTGGAATAAATAAAGATTACCCTTAAATGGATCATCTGGGACTGGTGTATTGATAATTCAGTTGGGCAATGCTGCTAACAAGAAAATTATTAAGACTTCCTTGAAGGGCCTGTTTGTTCAAGGGATACCACCAGATGGGCCTTTGTAGGGGCCAACTTGTCACAGAGCTTGGATGTTCTTGTCTATGAGAGGGACCTGGATGGCTCCATGTTGGTGTATTGTCTAGTTTGTATAATATTTCAATTAGTAAGTTATGACCAAGACTGGCCTTAAAATAGCCCGAATCTCTTGATGCCTTCATTTTTAAAGGCCAGAGGCCATGTCCGATTGACTACGGAGGAATGAAACCTGTAATTATGTATTGCTTGGCCTATACAGTGCTGGTCTTAAATCTGAAATAGTTAACATGTAGTAATTAGAAGATTTTATATAAATATTTAGTTTTTGGTTTCTTGGAAATACTGGAAGTTCTAATGATGGTTGTCTAACTGTCGGAAGCAGATACTGTCCATGGATGAGAAGTGGCCTCTCTAGTGGAAATTTGAGACCACCCAATTTAGTAATTTTTTGGGTCATTTTTGTGGATTCTTTTATTTGTGTTTTCCATTTTCTTCCAATTTCTATGTAGCTCTTTTGACTGAACATATTTTAGCTATTCTGGATTCAAAGTATAGGAACAAAGCACAGATTTTTGAAATTTGGGTTTTTTTGTTTTCTTTTTATATCAGTGGCATTTCCTGTTACAAATATCTAGAAATGAATTGGCTTCTGTCATCTTATATGGTTTTATTATTATTATTATTATTATTATTATTATTATTATTATTATGTTCAGTTAGCCAACATATGATAGTACATCATTAGTTTTTGATGTAGTGTTCAACGATTCATTAATTGCGTATAAGTTTATGTATCTATAACCATATATCTCTCAATGGTTATACACATGTATCATTATCCTCCCCCCACATAAAAAAAAGTTCATTTTTCTATTTAGTTTTGGAAGTAAATCAGTGATACTTATTTAAATTTTATTCACTGGTATATTTCTCTCTCTCTCCCTCACTATACACACACACACACACACACCCCACACCATACCATATCATTGAACATGATTTTTCACAGAAATTAAGAACACATAACCAGCTTTTTTCTCATCATATTACAAATTTGGCATTTTAGAGAGGTAAGTAGTGGGTCTTCAGATCCCTGGAGCTGTATTTAAATTGCTACTTATATGGTTGTTGGGGGAAATGGGGTGAAGGGAACTTGTGATAGTATCTCATATAGAAATGATGGGAGGTAGCTAGTCTTTTAAGAAGTTTAAAGGTAGAATATTTTGCACCTGAAAGTTCTAGGGAATATTGAGGCTTTACCCCCAACTCAAGCCTCTTTTAAGACATAGAAATGTGAAATTTTTGTTCTGTTGGACAGAAAGCAACCAGGTAGGTATTGGTTACATTGGTAAGATATATCAAGTCCATCTTACCAACAGACAAATTCTGGTCCCAGAAAGAGGAGAGTCAATTACTCACAAATTCATGCTGTATAATTTTATTTAATATTCATTGTGTACCTGGTATGCTCCAAGCACCATGCTAGCTGCTAGTTATCAATAGCTATTCCTACCTTTTAAATTTACCTTGAGTATGGTAAAGGCCTTGAACATCTGCTTCCTGCCTTCTCTTTTCTTTGCCTCCAGGTGGGCAGGCATGTATACTCTTGTTAATCATTTGCTTGGGCCTTGAACTCTTAAGAGAAGCATTCTAAGTATGGAAAGAATTCTGCTAAGAATTGCCTATTGATTATCTACTCTTTAGAACTTTTAAAAGGCCAGCTTTCTTTGCCCATGTAATCCTCCAAGAAATATAGATATTCTCATCTAAAGCATGAAAAGCAGTAGATGGCTCTGTGATTCATTTTTGTGCTGAAGTAAATCATAAACCGGAGGAGGTTCAGTTCTAGTAGAATGGTGGCATGGAAGGGTTAGGGCTCCTAGGGATATGGAGTCAAATTCTGACTCAATCATTTCTTAGTTATGGAGCAAATTCCATTCTCATGCTGGGCTGCACTAGGGCCTGCACTAGGCCCCTGCACTAGGCCCCTGCACTAGGCCCCGTACTCTAGCAACCCATATCTTGGTTCTCCTAGATTGCATTTCTCTTCATGGAGCAAGAAGTCCATAGGTCTCAGGTACATACTTACCTGGAACAAACACTTTCCCTTTCATTTTATTTATTTATTTTTTAAATTAAATATTTTATTTACTTATCTGAGGGACAGCGTGCAAGGGAGAGAGCACAAGCATGGGGAGCAGCAGACGGAGAGGGAGAAGCAGGTTTGCCGCTGAGCAGACAGCCCGACGTGGGGCTTGATCCCAGGACCCTGAGATCATGACCTGAGCAGAGGGCAGATGCCTAACTGTCTGAACCACCCAGGTGCCCCCACACTTTCCCTTTTAGATCATGGCCCAAGTAACCAGGATTAGTATTCCCTGCCAAATTGCCCTGAGCAAGACCTTTCCAGGGCCTGCAGGGGCCTCTTTTCCAAGTATATCCTCCTGAGGGTGAATGGTACTGCTGGCACATGCAATTTTAGGCCTGAGGAGTGGCCAGGGGCAGCTATTTGTAGTGTTATAGAATGTGGATGAAGCTTGGGCAGGTGGCCTGAGTTTTTCTACATGTTGCATGCTTAGCCCATTGTGAGCAGGGACAGCCTTTATGCTGTACAGAGGTGACAGGTCTTATTTGTGTTCTTGCCCTGGCCCCACAGATATTTGGAACAGACCTGAATCTAACAGTGGGCGAGTTATATAACCTCTCCAAGCTTCAGTACCTCCACCTATATAAGGGGACTAACAATAGTAATACCATTGAAAAGATCATGCATATAAGAGGTACAGTTGGCTTTCATTAAAAATTGCCTTTTAGCACTGTAATTTGTTTTAAAGCATAGACCTAATACAGAAATACCATAATATACTACTAATCAGAGAGAACTTTTAAAGGAAGATTTTCCTGCAAAGATTAGATTATATGAGAGAAGATCAGTATGGCATAGGATTCCTACATGAAATCTTAGGATATAAAGTTTTCTCATCTGCAAAAAGGGCATAAAAAACAGTACCTGGTTCATAAGGTAGTTGTGCCATTTGCATGAGATCATAGATGTAAAGCATTTAGGAGTTTTGGCACATAGCATGTGTTCAGCGAACTTTAGCTAGGAGAAGTATGATCATTATAGTAAAAAATGAGTCAACATCCAGGTCCTGATTTCAGGGTGGTGAGATCGAGCTCTGTGTTGGGCTCCACCCTCAGTGGTGAGGCTGCTTCTCTTTCTCCATCTCCCTCTGCCCATCCCCCTGCTTACTTTGCACTCTCTCTCTCTTTCAAATAAATAAATCTTTTAAAAAATGATCCATAATATCTAATTTGTTCATTTCTACACCGATGAAAAGAAAGAAAAAGATTAACATGAAATTGAGCCATGTTGTTATTGCACACATTTATTGAATTCCAAGAGATAGACATTCTTCTGCATAGAAGTTTAGCTGTGGCTATACAGTACGGGCATGATTACTTAGAATTTTCATTTTATTTTATTTTATTTTATTTAAAGTTTTTCCATTCCCAGTGTGTTTAAGAGGGCCATACCTCTATACAAAGGTAGAAAATTATGTGAGGGAGGAGAAGAAAAGAGTATTGAATGTGCTCTGAAAGCATACAGGGGAAAATGATAAAATATTTGATATATTATGCCCTGCCTTGATAGCATATCAAAGACTGGGTTAGCTTCATTAGTTTCACAAAATGGTCTTGTTATGGGGAAGTTTTTCAGGGCCAGGTAATCCTGTGACAGTTGTCTCTGGGTTTCAAGTTCAGGAGAGATTATCGTCTGTCTCTAAAGAATCATTTTTAAAGATTTTATTTTTTCCTGGGAGGGAGTAGGTAATTCAATCTGTACATTGTTTTAAAGAGGGAAAATGAGCTTTGAGTTTCTGTACTAGTGTGTCAGGCACCTCAAACAAAAGGAACTTTTAGCCTATGTGAGTGACAGGCTGAGGTGGAAAGAGGAGAGGAAATCTCATCAAGCATATAGTCAATAGAAAATGCTTCCAAAATGAAAACGTGCAGTGGTAAGTTACTTTCAAAGTTAGAGGTAGGGTTAGAACAAGCATTCACTTCAGGGTTCTAGTTGCTGAAAATGTTCAAGATCAGTAATGAGGTGTCATCTCATGTTGGGTTCCCTAGAAGCAGAGCCTGAGACAGGGATTCAGTACACCTGACTCATTGAAGAAGTGCTCTCAGGAGAAAGGGAGTGAGGGAAGTAGGAGGGCCAGAGAACACACTGAGCAAGTGGGTGGTCTCATCTGTAGCTGGGCTGCAGCCTCATCCCATGGGGGAGCTCTGAAGCATGAACTGTATTACAGTTGGTCCTACCTCGAGGCAAGGATATTAGTCTTTCCCTTTCTCTTCCTCTTCTTCTTCCCCTTCCCCTTCCCCTTCCCCTTCCCCTTCCCCTTCTCCTTCTCCTCTCCTCTCCTTTCCTTTCCTTTCCTTTTTGAGCTCACTGTCAATCATAGGCTGTCTCTCCATAGTCCTCAGGAGCAGGGAGTATAAATTTCCAGGCAAGGTGGATCTGGTTTGACTAGGTGTAATTATCCAATTGTAAACATACCCACACCAGTTGGTAGAAGGGTATACTGGACTGTTAAAGGTAATTGGGGTAGGGAGTGCTCACTAGAAGCATTGTGATATACGATTGTGCACATGTAAATGTATGTGAATACATCGGGATTATGCTTACATAAACATGTTTCTAGGGATCACAAATATGTAATGCAGATATGATTACATCTTTTTTACATGTGGATATTTTGAGTCCAATTCTAGTGAAAAGATTTACTAAAGAACCAGGGTCTTTCAAGAGTGTCAAATTCCTACTCTGTACAAAACTATGTACCCTGGGTCAGCATTTGGCCCTCGTTCTGTAAACCTTATTATTTAATCCATAGGATTTTGCTTCATCTTCATACTAGGGAATGAGTTGAGAGCAATGACTGTCTTTGGAGTGGAGAAGGGCAGAAGGTTTGCATTGAATCTTTGGAGGCAGACTGTAGAAGTGGAAATTCCTTCACTGACTTGGTCAGAATTAGATGGGTAGAGGGGAAGAATCCTTTCTCTGGTATTCCTTATACTTGGTAAGGTGTGCTTAGGATGCAGGCAGCTTGGATTCATTCCACTTCTTCCCCTCATAGGAGTTTCAGGAGTTTCACTCCCAAGAGTTCTAGTAGCCTATATTTGAATTTGTGATGATGGATAAGGCCAAAGTAAATGGGATCCCACGTTTCCAGTCTGCCATAATTTCAAATTTTATAGGGAATGAGATATTCCCTTGATATTGACAGGCTGTCTACATCCTTGCAGTTTTTTGTCAACTATTGCTGTATTTATATACCAGATGGAGGCAAATTAGCTGTAGTATTTCCAATGAACCTGACAAGCTTCATGGAATGGATAAACTAAACTGGTAAAATATACATATTGCATCTTACAGTAGAAATAAGTATAGTCCACCCCTTCCATTTTAATGTACATCTAACGCAATGAAATAATTGTGGAGATTTTTAAAGAGGAAAAAGCCAAATTTATCTAACAGGTTGCATTTTACTTTACCTCCAGAAGTAAATTTAAGAAAAGAAAACAGGTATCTAAGTTTCTATTCCTTGGAACTATTTTGTATCCCCAGAGAAATTTTCTATTAGTCATCTGGGAAAAAAAAAAAAACCCACAACAATAAAAGAGAACATTTGAGCAATAGTGTAGAAAAATATTCAAAAAAATCTTTCAGGTATATTGAAAGTTCTCTATCACAAGCCTACCTGATAAACAGGTCAACAGGAGATATAGAAGCCACAGAACTTGGTAAAGCAATGTAACTTTTACACCGGAGTTACATTAACATTCTACCTTAAAACACACACAGCCTACCTTTATTCCTCCACTATGGATTTCAAATTTACTGAAGTTGTTTAAGATTTTTTATTATATATTTTTAATAAGCTTAAGCCTTTGGGTTGCCTGGGTGGCTCAGTTGGTTAAGCATCTGCCTTCAGCTCAGGTGATGATCCCAGGGTCCTGCGATTGAGCCCCCACATCAGGTTCTCTGCTCAGTGGGGAGTCTGCTTCTCCCTCTCCCTCTGTGCTCTCTCCCTCTCTCTCAAGTAAATAAATAAAATCTTTAAAAAAATAAGCTTAAGCTTTTGATTTTGTTATGTGTTTTATTATTAATTCTATTCCTACTTAAGGCATGGGTTTGTGGGATGTTTTTGACAGGTTCAATTTTTAAAAAATCAAAGACATAAGTAAGGTGTGATTTATCTATTGTTGCCTCCATCTGAGAATGCCCTCTCCACCATCATGCAATTAGAAGTTGTAACTACTTTGCTAACAGTACTGAACAACCCATGGCACTCAAATATCTAGAGGACAAGGATGTAGAGGAGACTGCTGGGCAGGGCTTATAGTCTTGTAGAACCACCTCTGACTCTAATAAGCTGTGTCATTTGCTCTGGCCAATGCGGCAATAGCAAGTATGATGCAAACAGAGACTTGAAAAGTGAGCACTGGGGCTGGCTTTTTCTTGCTGCTCTTTGGAATGTTGAGACCACTGAGTGAGGAACCCTGGGCTTGTCTGCTGGAGGAAGAGAGACACTTGGCTCAATGATCTCTGTTGCCCCAGCCAACAACCAATCAACCACCCAGACATGTGGTAGCCTCACGGCTATCCCAGATCAACTAGCTACCTACCAGCTGACTACAGGAACGAGCACATCAGAGCCCAGAAACATCAGCCAAGCTGGCCCAGACCACAACTACCAGTTGACCTAGAGAATAATGAAAAAAATAAATGGTTGTTTTTGGTTACCAGAGGGGATGGAGAAGGTGATGGATGGTAACTAGACTTTTAGTGATGATCACTCTGTAGTGCATACAAATGTCAGATTATAATGTTGTACACCTGAAACTTACATAATGTTATATATCAATTTCACCTTAGTTTTTTTTTTTTTAAACAGTGGTTGTTTTAAACCTGTAAATTTTGGGCTATTTTAAAGAAAACTAATAGAGCCTTGAGAAGACACTAGCCCAAATTATTTCTAAGGTTATTTTGTGCCCACAAACTTTTATTTATCCCTAGGTTACTAGAAAGGTGGATGAATTTTTATCTTACAGTGCAATAAATGGGAGGCTCTAGGTCCTTGAGGTAGTTTATTCCTTAGTACTTAGCAAACCTCGCACCCGATTAGAGGTGAAAGCTACTAAAAAAGACTGGGGCACCTGCTATGTAAGGTTGTGTGCTCAGCCAGGCTCCTACCCCTCCATTTTCTCACCCTGAAGGGCATCTTAGTGAAGAAAGAGCCTCCCTTGCTGGCACCTTCTTTATCCCACCTGTGGAATAAAGGCTATGTAAGGAATTCGTGTCAGACTTACTCTGCTCATCAATGCCTGTCACAGAACACACTGGGTTGGGCTCACCTATTAGTGATGTGACCTCAGGAACAGTAAGGTCGCTGCAAAGCAAGGGACTGATGGGTGGAGCCCAGAGCTCTAGCCTGAGAGTTGGGCCTGGTATAAAGGAAACAAATTACCTAATGAAAGATTCCAGGTCGTTGATCCATCGGATGTGGGCCTTTACCTGCCTCACACGAGTGTTGACTTGTTAGCTTAACACATTCCACCTGGAGGAGTCAGCAGGGAAACCCCAACCCCGGCCTGGCTCTGCCTTTGAGAATTCCTGACACACACCAACTGGCAAACAATGGAGCAAAACTTGCAAACAGAGGTATTTTGATCTTAAGCCATTGGTTCCAGATTTTCTTTGTAGATTATAAAGTGCATAAAGAGGATAATCAGGATGCCGGAGTTCTTCCCTGAGCTCTGCCAACCATGGCTGTGTGACTGTAGCCAAGGCACTTTTTGAGGGCCTCTATTGTATCATTGGCAAAATGAAGAAGCTGAAACTCTTACCATATCTTGGGCCCTGTAAAGGCTGACAGTGTACAATTCAGTGGCCTTTGGTACTGTTGAAGAGTAGTCGTTCAGGTGGGTCCTTGAATAGCGTTGAGCAAGATATATGAAATCTGAAGCAGTTGCAAAAAAAGATATTTTGTAAGAAGTTTTTAATGCTAGGCATAGGGTGACAGCTAGTAGCAACCTTGTGGGCTGACATTCATGGGAATAGAACATATTGGATCACGAAGACCACTCTTTCCATCTTGAAGAGTTCTATCTTGGCTTCCTGACAGCACACTCTCCTTGTTTTCTACCTACCTCACTAGCCATGTCTTCTCCAACTTCTTCCTCCCCCATCTAACCCTTAAAAATAAGTGGCCCAGTCCTGGCTTTTTTGTTTTTCTGTCTACACCATTTTCCTAGATAAGTGGCTTCAACATTGGCTGCACACGAGACTCACATGAGAAAACTTTAAAAATCCCAGTATCTGGCCCATGCCCAAGATAAATTGCATCACCACCTCCAGGGATGGGACCCAGGCATCAGTATTTTTAAAAATTCACCCACTGATTTCAGCCAAGTTTGAGGACCAATATCCTGGATCAGTGGTTCTCAAAGTGTGGTCTTCGGATCTGCAGCATCAGCGTCTTCTGGAAACTTGTTAGAAACACAAATTCTCATCTCCCTCTTCAGACCTACTGAACCAGAAACTCTGGGGTGGGATCCAGCAATCTGTAGTTTAACAAGCCCTCCAGGTGATTATGATGTACATTCAAGTTTAAGAACCTCTTTCTATTACATAATATAATCTGGGGTTTCTCAATCTTGGCAGTCTTCACATTTTTGGCTAGATGCTTCTTTGTTGTAGGGGTATGTCCTATGCCTTGTCTCCCTGGTCTCTACTTCTGGACACCAGTGTCACCCCTCCTGACCCCCCCCCCCCCGCAGTGACAATCTAAAATATCTTCAGATATTGCCAAATATCCCCTGCTGGAGAAATCACTCCCTGTTAAGACCCCTTCCCGATAAACATTTATGGCAATATTCTCATTTGGCAGCACTTAGGATCACCTGAGGCACTTCAAAAAACACTGATGCTTAGTTCCACCATAGAGATAATGATGAAATTGGTCTAGGGCATGGCTCGGGCATCAAGATTGTTTTTAAAGTTCACCAGGTGAAGCAATCCAAGGTGCATAACGAAGACTGAGGACAACCAACCTAAACAATCTCATCTGGTGTGGGCGTTCTCACTTAGGCATCCCTGAGGTTCCTGTCGGATTTAAGCTTGACCTCTGAGGCCAGAGGAGCACTGTGAACCCAGTGGCCGCTGGGGTTCCTCATGGGGGCCCGGTCACTGAAAGCCGCAGAGCCTCCTTGCCGTGCCAGGGCTGCCAGAGCTGCCTCTCTGGGCTATCAGGCAGCGGTCCGCCATGAGCCCTGCGCCACCGTGAAGGCCCCACGTGACGTGGGTCAGCCCTTGCACCGCGAGGCCCGGCTGTGCATCAGGCAGGCATCTGCCTTGAGCCCCGCCCCCCCCCCCCCCCCCCCCCCCCCCCCCGGCGTGACGTGGGTCAGCCCTTGCACCGCGAGTCCCGCCTGTGCGTCAGGCAGCCATCCGCCGTGAGCCCCGCCCCCTGACGTGACGTGGGTCAGCCCTTGCACCGCGAGGCCCGGCAGTGCATCAGTCAGCACCGCCACCAAGGGGCCCGGCGGCACTACGAGGCCCTGCCATGGTGTCCTGCGCTGCGGTGACACCCACCCTAGGAGTCAGCAGGGACGTCAGGAGGCCCTGAGCTGCTGGGAGGCCCCACCACGAGGTCAGTCAGCTCGCCACCACGTGGCCCTGAACGAGTTTTTTCCCCCATTTTATTGGTAAGAAACGCGGATCAGGGGGCGCCTGGGTGGCACAGCGGTTAAGCGTCTGCCTTCGGCTCAGGGCGTGATCCCGGCGTTATGGGATCGATCCCCACATCAGGCTCTTCCACTATGAGCGTGCTTCTTCCTCTCCCACTCCCCCTGCTTGTGTTCCCTCTCTCGCTGGCTGTCTCTATCTCTGTCGAATAAATAAATAAAATCTTAAAAAAAAAAAAAAACGCGGATCAGAAAAATTCATGAAGTGTTTCAGCCTCGAGGCCCTGAGGGAGCAAGGTCTCCCAAACTCTGATTTGCACGAGAATCACCCGGGGTTGGTGTAGGTTTGGGGCGGGGCTTGAGGAGCGCCTGCATTTCCCTTGAACGCCTAGTGGTGCTCCTGCTGCCGGTCCAGGGACCACACTTAGAGTTGCAAGACTCCACACAGTGCTTTTCTCATGTTAACCTCTCAGTTCCATGTGGAACAGGAATGTTTACTGCAGGCTAACATGAGCAGAAGATTTTGAAAGGCACGAATCATTTCGTCTGGTTGTTTTTCAGTATTCAATAACATGAGGAACCAAGAGAATTTTTCTCTGGTTTTGTAATTGTTCAAAGCTAAATGCTTTTCTGGAGTCTCTTCTGATTTTGTTGAATGCTTCCTGTAAAGACTTTCCTTTCTTACTGCTGTGATTTGGAGTGTACTTCTAAAGATGAATGTCTTAAAAATGTCCTTTGATGTCACTTATAGGGAACTACTACGTATTTCTCAGTTGCAACTTATTTCAGAATGACAAAAATAATCATCAAATTCAGGAGATCAGCTAGATGTTTACATAGCAGTTGCAAAACATCCAAGACAATTAAATAACTTGAAAAAATACAGAGGTGGTAAAAAGATCTTTTAAAAGAAATTTCATTCTTTTTTGGGTAAAATAGACTTTATTTTTTAATTTTTAAAATAGTCTTTTCTTTTCTTTTTTCTTCTTTTTAGGGAGTTTAGGTTCATGTCCAAATTGAGAGGAAGGTACAGAGATTTTTCATAAAACCTCCGCACCTACTCATTTCCCACCTGAGTGGTACATTTGTTGCAGTTAATGAACCTACATTGACACATCATTATCACTGAAAGATCATTAGGATTCACTCTTAGTGTACATTTTATGAGTTTGGACAAATGTATAATGACATATATCCACCATTATAGCATACAGAGTAGTTCCATTGCCCTAAAAAATCCTCTGTGCACCTTGTATTCATACCTCTTTCCCTCCTAACCCTTGGGAACCACTGATCTTTTTACTTTCTTCATGTTTTGCCTTTTCATACAGTATAGTGTTTTTTCAGATTGTCTTTCTTCACTTTGTAATATGTATTTAAATTTCTTCCATATCTTTTTATGGCTTGATAGCTCATTTCTTTTTAGTGCTATTTCATTGGATGTACCATGGCTTATTTATCCATTCATTTACTGAAGTATGTCTTTTTCTTTTTTTCTCCTGGTTGGGGAAGGTAAGTGGTGGTGGTAAGAAAGTCTAGGAAGTTATCCAAGCACTAGATTAAAATGATTTCTGGGCAGTTTTTGCTTCTCTGGTGCCACTCATTCAAAATCATGGGTTAGAGGGATGAGAAAAGACAGTCCTCTTAAGAAAAAAAAGCAAGTGTGGGAATATGTAATTTTGCTTTATTTCCCAATTTCCCTTTTCCACCAATTTTTATCATTTGCAAAACATTTAGGAGTGGTAATTTCCCCTACCCTCTTCAGCAGATTCTAGACAGGGCTTACAAAACTACAGGGGCCAGGTAAGTAACATAAATGAGTGAAAAAACAGTAAAGAATGGTAGGGACTGTGCTAAAATGGAAAGCTCATACCCTATCAAAACAGTGTAGCCTTTAGGCTGCTCCCACTTTTCTAAAGAAGTAGGAAATCTCTTCAATTTTTAAATGTTGAGACTTATTCAGTTTTTGAAGGAGAACACTGTACAGGCCCCAAACATTCTTGTAGGCTAGATTTACCCCAGAGAAAGGACAGAAATAGTAGATTTCTGGTTTTAGGTATAGATCTGGTCTTAGGTAAGTCACACTGTACTCTGAGCTTCAATATCGTAACTCACAGTATGAAAATATTGACATTATTTATTCAAATGATGATTAAATATTTTGCAATTTGAAGAATTATGATCAATAATTATGTTTGTCACATGTCCTAGTAATAAGGGATTTGCCAGAATTTTAAAGCTATGATCTCATCAAAAATATTTTATTGGTAATTCAATTTTGGGAAAAAAAAGCATTTAAAAATTTCAGGCAAAATTTTGTGTCCTCAGATAATTTTTTAAAGATATGTATATTTCCTGACTTTCATATCACTGAAAATACTCTCAAAACATAAAAAATATATTTTTTTTAAAAAAAGAAGAAAGTAACCAAGAAGAAGGTATACACAGATTGAACCAAATTGATAAGCCATAGAACTGATAGATAGAACCTTGATTTTTGTGTAGCAATGTACAGGGTATTTGAGCTTTAAATGTATGTTGTTATTAAGTGCTTTCTCTTCACAGTCTTCAAACTATTCTAGAGACTAGTTAAGTTTGATTAGCTTCTCTTTGAAATACTGAACACTTCCTGGCTTCAGTATTTAAGTATTCATGTTCACATTCAGTATTCACCTTTTAAGATCTCCCTTGACTTTTCAGGCTGTTTCTTTCAGGCGTTCTTTGTCCTCAACAAGAACCTCTCCAAGAAAATTCCTAAAGTCTGTTCCTCTGTGTATTCTTCCTTCTTGATAAAATTCATTCTTTTTCCATGGTTTTGACTAGAAACTGTATGAGGCCAGCTTTCACAATCTGTGCTTTGTACCCATTCTTACACCCATGTGTTGCCTTCCTTCCCATTCCACTCCCATTCCGTAGCCAAGGAAACTCCTCATGTTAACCTTGGTTGTTTTTCACATCAGGTCAGCCTCACTGAATGCTGCTGATTCTTTCTAGTTCTGGTTTTCAAGCCTACCCTCAGCAATCAGCCAATGTCAGTTAATGTGCCAAAAGTTTTTCCTTTGTTTACTCCTCCTTCCGTTATGGTCTTTGGGTCCCCAGGAGGTAATTTAATGATTTCCCAAGGATAAATACCTTCACTTATTTTAATAGTTAAAATACCTGTGAATGTTATAGCTGTTCAAGGAGGGGAGCCTCAAATGTGTATCTATGCTCTGGTCCTGCCTTTCCCACTATTAGAACAATAGTTAAGAATACTTTGAAGATTTAGTCAAACACTCCGAATTTTATATGTCAATGATAGAAGGTAAATAGCTCTGTTGGTCACACATTTCCATAGGTTATTATGCCATCTCGTGTATATTTATTCCGTTGGCCCCTTATCTCTGAAATATATTGTTCTCATCACCCCTTCACATAAGTGGGATGTGCTTGTAGTTTTTCTACCTTCACACACTTCCCCACTCTAATCTTTGACAGATTTATTACCTGTAAAATACTTGGTACCTCTCATACCTACTTAAAAACACTTTGGGGGCACCTGGGTGGTACAGCTGGTTAAGTGTCTGACTCTTGGTTTTGGCAGGTTGTGATCTCAGGGTGGTGAGATTGAGCCCTGGTCAGGCCTCATACTCACTGCGGAGTCTGCTTAAGACTCTCTCTCCCTCTCCCTTGCCCCTCCACCCTGCTCTCTCTCTCTCTCTTTAAAATAAATCTTTTTTTAAAAGAACTACTTTCATTGATTCCTTATTTTTCTGTGGATAAAGAAACCTAAAAACCAAGACTCATCATCACTTCACCTAAATCACTTTGGCAATGTTATCTTCTAGGAGATAAACTCAGTGTTATTTCTGACATGTCTAGACACCTCATGGATCCAGTAAACCTGCTCCCCTCTTTGTCCAGAAAGGACGTGGTCATTTTTACCATTTCTCTTCTCCTAAGGTGTTGTTCCTACCTAGGAACTCCTACCTCTCTTTTTGGTCATAATTCTTCATTCTTCAATGTCCAAGCATGGCCCTTCTTTCTCCATGAAGCTTTGACAATTTGCCACCACCCATATCCTCTCCCTCACCTGAAAATAGTATTATTTATCAGTATAGTCTCAGTAAGTAATAAAAATTAACCTCTGCTACACTGAATACCTAATATTTCTATGCCTGTTTTTTTTTTTAATCTCCCAACTAAAATATTAGGTACTTGAGGGAAGGCAATGTGCCTTGAACAATTGGTTTCTTATTGTTAAAATGTTTATTTTGAAATAATTTGAGACTTACAGAATATTTATAAAAACATTAGGAAAAGATTCCCGTAAGTCCTTCACCCAAATGTATGTATATATATGTGTGTATGCGTATATCTCCCTGTATGTATGTGTGATTGTGTGTGGATAATGTTTTCTGAACTGTTTGAAAGTGAGTTGTAGACATAATGCTTTACTTCTTTTTTTTTTTTTTTAAAGATTTTATTTATTTATTTGACAGAGACAGAGACAGCCAGCGAGAGAGGGAACACAAGCAGGGGGAGTGGGAGAGGAAGAAGCAGGCTCATAGCAGAGGAGCCTGATGTGGGGCTCGATCCCAGAACGCCGGGATCACGCCCTGAGCCGAAGGCAGACGCTTAACCGCTGTGCCACCCAGGCGCCCCCATAATGCTTTACTTCTAAGCACTTTCACTGGGTAGTTCCTAAAAACAAGGACTTTTTTTTTATACAGAACAATGATCAAAATCAACGTTGAGAGTGATAAAGATCTATTTATTATCTAATTGGCAAATTTATTCAATTTCACCAATTATCCCACTCATTTCCTTTACAATAAAAGAAAGAAATCTGGTCCAGGATTCAGTCTAGGGTCATTTGATGCCTTTAGTTGCCATACCTCTTATATCTCCTTTAATCTGAAACAGTCCTTCAGTGTTTCTTATTTTTCACACCTTGATGTTTTATTTTTATTTTTTTAAGTTTTTAATTTTAATTCCAGCATAGTATAGTTAACATACAGTTATATTACTTTTAAGCATACAATACAGTGATTCAAAAATTCTGTGCATTACTCAGTGTTTATCATACATACTCTTAATCCCCTTCACCTATTTCACCCATCGTCCCACCTTCTTCCCCTCTGGTAACCATCAGTTTGTTGTTAAGAGTCTGTTTCTTGATTTGTCCCTCTCTCTTTTTTTCCATTTGTTTATTTGCTTTGTTTCTTAAATTCCACATATGCATAAAAGTGCATATGTATGGTATTTGTCTTTCTCTGATTTATTTCACTTAGCTTTATACTCTCTATGTCTACCCATATCATTGCAAATGGCAAGATTTCATTCTTTTTTATGGCCGACTAACATTCCATTTTGTGTGTGTGTGTGTGTGTGTGTGTGTGTGTGTATGTGTGTGTAATCTTTATCCATTCATTTGTTGATGGATACATGAGCTGCTTCCATAATTTGGCTATTATAAATAATGCTGCAATAAACGTAATGGTGCATATATACTTTTGAATTAGTGTTTTTGTATTCTTTTTTCTTTGTTAGATTTATTTATTTGAGAGAGAGAGCACAAGTGCACGAGTGGGGGGAGGGGCAGAGGGAGAGAACCCGCGAGAAGACTCCCCACTGAGCACAGAGGCTGATGTGGGGCTTGATCCCATGACCCAGGAGATCACGACTAGAGCCAAAACCAAGAGTCTCATGCTCAACTGCCTCAGCCACTCAAGTGCCCATGTTTTTGTATTCTTTCAGCAGAAGTACCCAGTGGTGCAATTACTGGAATGTAGGGTAGTTCTATTTTTAACTTTTTGAGGAACCTGTGTACTGTTTTCCACAGTGGCTGCACCAGTTTGCAATCCCACTGCAGAACAGGAAGGTTCCTTTCTTTCCATATCCTTGCCAACACTTATTGTTTCTTGCATTTTTTATTTTAGCCATTCTGATGGATGTGAGGTGATATCTCATTGTAGTTTTGCTTTGCATTTCTCTGATGTTGTGATGTTGAGCATCTTTTCATGTGTCTGTTGGCCATCTGTATAGTCTTTGCAGAAATGTCTGTTCATGTCTTTTGCCCATTTTTAATTGAATTATTTGTTTTTTGGGTGTTCAGTTTTATTAGTTTTTTATGTATTTTGAATACTAACCCTTTATGGGATGTGTGGTTAGCAAATATCTCCCACTCAGTAGGTTGTCTTTTAGTTTTATTTATTGTTTTTTTTGCTGCGCAGAAGCTTTTTATTTTGATGTAATCCCAATAGTTTGTTTTTATTTCCCTTGTCTTGGGAGGCATACCTAGAAAAATGTTGCTGTGGTCTGTGTCAGAGAAATTACTGCCTGTGCTTTCTTCTAGGATTTTTATGGTTTCAGTTCTCATATTTAGGTCTCTAATCCATTTTGAGTTTATTTTTGTGTATGGTGTAAGAAAGTGGTACTGTTTCATTCTCTTACATGTTGCTGTCCAGTTTTCCCATTTGTTGGAGAGACTGTCTTTTTCCCATTGCATAATCTTGCTTCTGTTGTTGAAGATTAATTGACCGTATAATCGTGAGTTTGTTTCTGGGCTTTCTATCCTGTTCTGTTGTTCTATGTGTCTATTGTTGTGTCAGTACCATACTGTTTTGAATACTACAGCTTTGTAATATAACTTGAAGTCTCTAATTGTGATATCTCAAGCTTTGCTTTTCTTTGTTCAGATTCGTTTGGTTATTTGGGGCCTTTTGTGGTTCCATACAAATTTTAGGGTTGTTTATTCTAGTTCTGTGAAAAATACTGTTGGTATTTTGATAGAGGTTACATTAAATCTTTAGATTGCTTTGGGTAGTATGGACATTTTAACAATATTTGTTCTTCCAGTCCATGAGTATGGGATATCTTTCTAGTTGTTTCTCTCTTCAATTTCTCTCTTCAGTGTTTTGTAGGTTTTCATAGTATATGTCTTTCACCTCCTTGGTTAAGTGTATTCCTAGGTATTTTATTATTTTTAGTGCAGTTGCAAATGGGATTGCTTTCTTTCTTTTTTTAAAGATTTATTTATTTTAGAGAGAATGGGGGTGGGGAAGGGCAGAGAGAGAGGGAGAGTCTTAAGCAGACTTCGCACTGAGTGTGGAGCCCAGTGTGAGGTTTGATCTCATGACACTGAGACCACCACCTGAGCTGAAATCAAGAGTGAGACACTTAACAAACTGAACCACCCAGGCACCCCGGGATTAGTTTCTTAGTTTTTCTTTCTGCTTCATTATTAGTGTATAGAAATGTAATGAATTTCTGTATATTGTGACCTTACTGAATTCATTCATTAGTTCTAGTGGCATTTTGGTGGAGTCTTTATGACTTTCTTTATATGATTCATATCGTCTGCAAATAGTGAAAGTTCTACTTCTTTGCCAATTTGGATGCCTCTTATTCCTTTTTTTTTTTTTTTTTTTGTCTGATTGCTGTGGCAAAGACTTCCAGTAATATGTTGAATAAAAGTGGTGAGAGTGGACATCCTCATCTTGTATCTGTTCTTAGGGGGAAAGCTCTCAGTTTTTCATCATTGAGTATGAAATTAGCTGTGGGTTTTTCATATATTGCCTTTATTAGGTTGAAGTATATTCCCTACAAATATTTTGTTGAGGGTTTTTATCATGATTGGATGTTGCACTTTGTCAGATGCTTTTTCTGCATCCACTGAAATGATTATATGGTTTTTAATCCTTTTATTGATGTGATATATCACATTAATTGATTTGTAAATATTGAACCACCCTTGCATTCTGGGAATAAATCCCACTTGATTGTGGTGAATGATTTTTTAATGTATTGTTGGATTCAGTTTGCTAATATTTTGTTGAGGATTTTTGCATCTGTGTTTACCAGAGATATTGGCCTGTAGTTCTCTTTTTTTGTAGTGTCTATCCCATTTTGGTATTAGGGTAATGTAAACTTTGTGGAATGTATTTGGAAGTTTTCTTATCTCTTCTATTCTTTGGAATAGTTTGAGAAGAATAAGTATTAACTGTTCTTCAGAATTTCAGTTTGGCATACACAGTTTTGAATAGCCACCCAAAGAGTTGTTTAATGAGAACTTTTTCACGGAGTGCAATGTGGGGCTTGAACTCACAACCTTGAGATCAAGGGTCTGACTCTTAACCAACTGAGCCACTAAGACACCCCTGTTATTAATTCTTCTTTAATTGTTTGGTAGAATTCACTTGTAAAGCCATCTGGTCCTGGACTTGTGTTTGTTGAGAGATTTTAACTTAATTTAATTGCTGGTAATTGGTCTGTCCAAATTTTCTATTTCTTCCTGATTTAATTTTGATAGTTTATATATTTCTGGGAATTTATGCATTTCTTCTAGGTTGTCCAATTTGTTGGCATGTAATCTTTCATAATATTCTCATATGATGCACACTTTGATATTTTTAGAGAGTATGGATCAGTCATTTTGTAGAACGTCCACCAACTTCAGTTTTCCTTGAGATTTTCTCATGATAAAATTTAAGTTATACATTTTTTGGCAATAATATCACAGAAGTGATGATAAATTTTTCTCAGTGCCTTATGTCAGGAGACGTTTGATTTCTATTTGTCCCATTCATGGTGGTGATAACACTGGTCACTTGCTTAAGGTGGTATCTGCTAGGCATCTCTACTGTAAAATTACTGTTTTTCCCTTTGTGGTTAAATATCTTATAGGGAGATACTTGAGACTATGGTAAATCACTTATTCTTTCTTTTGTTTTGTTTTTTTTTTTGAAATAATTTTAGGCTTAAAGAAAAGTTACAAAAATTGTACAGAGTTCCAGTATATCCTTTATTCAGCTTTCCCTCCTGTTAGCAACTTGCAGGAATATAGTGCAATTGTCAGATCAGGAAATTAACATAAGTATAGCACTCTTAACTATACATCTTACTAGAATTTCACCAATTTTTTCTCCTAATGATCTTTTTCTGTACCAGGATCCAATGTAGGATCCCATATTGCTTTTATTTGTTGTGACTTCTTAGTCTCCTCCAATCTATGATTGTTTCTCAGTATTACCTTGTTTTTTGTGACTCTGACACTTTTAATAAGGGTGGTTATTTGTTTTATAGACTTTCGGAGTTTGCTGTATTCTTCTAATTAGACTGGGTTATGTGTTAGTGGCAAGAATGCCACAGAACTGTTGGTGTGTTTTTGTCAGTGTATGATATCAGGGGGAACATCATGCCGATAAGTTTTATTGATGGTGATGTTAACCTTGACCACTTGGTTAAGGTGATGTCTGCTGAGTTCCTCCACTGTAAAGTTACTGTTTCTCCCATTATAAATGGATCAATATTTGGGGAACATACTTGGAAACTATTGTATTGCAAATGTATTGTTTCTCCTCAAACTTACACTACTGATATTAATACCTGTTGGTGGATTTTTGCCTGCAACAGTTATTACTGTGGTCTTTGCCTAATGGTGATTTTGTCCAATAGACTGTTTCTCAATAAACCTTCACTCACTAGTTTTAGCATCCAGTGATGATTCTTGACCAGAACAGTTATTACTATGGTAACTGTCAAATAGTGATACACTAAATTCTCAATCTTGTTTCTTAATAAAGAGCATGAGTTTTTCAGGCACGTAAACTAGAACTGGTAAATTCCTATTGCCATCTTTGAATCTACTGATTCTATTTTATGTAGTCCTAGTGCTAGACTCTATTGATTATATTAGATTCTAACATTTCTATATGGTCACTGAAACCAAAGTTGCTTTGGGAAGACCTCAGAAGAATTATTAAGGTAATTCTATGGGACTATACCATATCTTTGGAATTTTGAAAGTAGTTTTCATTGTAATTGGGTGCTAGGCTAACAGTAGACCTTTCAGAGGGTTATTCAAGGTTATTCAGTGGCCCAGGCTTTTATATTGTGGGTTCCCTCTTCTAGGTCATATTAATTCTTGGCTGTATTCTCTGCATTTGGATGGCAGAAGAGAGAAGGAATTTGGAGAATCGCTTGGGAGGTTCTTGTGGCCAAGCTGGAAATGGCACATACCATCTCTGCTTGCATTCCATTGGCCAGGATTTGGGTACATGGTCATTCTAACTGCAAGGGAGGCTGGGAAATGTAGTTTATTTATATGTTCAAGAGGTAGAGGGAATGGTTTTGTTGAAACTTAGTAGTTTCTCTTGTAGTTTTGATTCTTGGACATTATCAGATGGCACTTTGAAGCCTCACGTTTGGCTCCGAGGTGGTTAATTAATGTGTTGTGTTGAATGCATCAATTACATAGGGACATCTGTGAGGTTAGGCCTCTGCCTAATTTATGAAAAGAAGGCTTCCTGGCTTTTTCATTCTAGTTGACTTTGCAGTAATCTTCCTATTTCCCCCGAGAGCTCTCCTACCCTTGAATACACTGTCTTGACAAATTTTTACTTCAATAAATTACTAAATCAAAGTGTTTTTCCACCTAAGTAGTATACCCACATTTTCAGAAAGAAGTCATAAATCACTCTTCAACCCCGAGTCAGCATTGAATAATCTGGAAGAGCTGAAGGAATCCGAAGCATTCCTAAGGTGGAGCTGTAGAACCAACATAAGGAGTAGAGAGAGAGCTTCTGGAAGAGAAGCCTCTCTCTTGCCTAATTTCTACCAGGAAAAAATGCCAAAGTCAAAACACAGAATCCTACCACCAGGGGACAAAATGAATTTTTATGACACTCCTGTTTAAAAGCTCATTTAACAACAGCATGACTAATGTATACTATAGTCAGAACCGAAATGCAGTCTTTTTGAATTTGTACGTCTTTCAAGTGAAATATCCCCACCACCATCCACATAGTAAGAAAATACTGGTCACTTCTACCACATATTGAAAGACGCAAAACATGGCGGGGGGGTAAACAGAAGGGGGAATGAACCACAAGAGACTGTAGACTCTGGGAAACAAACTGAAGGCTTTGGTGGGGGGGATGGGATAGGCTGGTGATGGGTATTAAGGAGGGCACGTATCGCATGGTGCACTGGGTGTTATACACAAGTAATGAATCATGGAACTTTACATCAGAAACTAGGGATGTACTGTGACTAACATAATATAATAAAAAATATTATTATAGAAAAAAAAAGAAAGAGGCAAAACCCCTACGTTTGAGCAATGAATATCTCTACTACTTATTAAAGAACATCATTAGAGAAACCTTTTGCCGGGAGGGGTGAGGTAAACCAATTGAAAGGAGAGTGGGAAAATTCTTACAACTTTTGATACTTCATTTTAAAGGAGTGATGTTCTCACAAGGAACTGCATAAGATTATGCCCTGAGAGCAACTTAAGAAAATTAATAAATCTAGCTCAGTATAGAGTTTTATCAGAAAATAATCATTCCAAATCCCATGTGATTGGTAAAATTAGCTGTTTGTGAATCAGAAGGATGTTAAGATAATGTGGCAGCGAAAATGTTTTCAGCTGAACATAATTCCCAATGATTGATCTTGGCTGCAAAGTTTTCTGACAGCAGAAATTTATGGCAAAGTTGGCACTGCCACCATCACTTTGCTGCACTGCTGTCTCCACTGTCTGTACAAGCAGAAACACACTGGGATACTGTGCTTTTCTCTTCTGAGGCATCCCAACGTCCAAGTATTATTAAAAAGAAGAAAGTGGGGCCTCTCTTCTTGTCTAATCTACATCTAGTTCTGTAATCGATGTGAAACGTGAGTTTTACAGTTGGGGGTCAACTGCCACATGTCCTCTCAGCTTCCACTGAGTCATGCCATCAAACTGCCCTTTCTCATTATTATTATTTATTGTTCCTTGAACTCAGCAAGCAAAAGGGGCTCATACAATAACTCTGGCAGTGCCAAAACAAACAGACATGCTCCTGCTCTCTGAGTTGCTTAGGGTTTAGAGACAGGAATGATACTGTGCAAAAGAAAAATGCAGAACAAATGCAGAATGGAGACTGTATATTTCCCCTTGTCCCATTTCTTGTGCCATTGACTCTACTCTCATTGATTCAATGAAGAAAAGCTTACTTGAAATATGTATCTCAATTTCTGAATGATAGTTTGAAAAACAGTGAGAAGATTTAGATATTTCAATGACTGTTATGAAAAAGTATTTTTAAAATTCCACAGATTTAGAAATTTTAGTTCTTGCAGAAAAATAATTCAAATTAATTTGGGGGATGATTCTTAAAAAAAGAGTACTACTTAATATTACTGTTAATGTAAGTGTAGGTATAGGGAAGAAATGTGGAGGACTGCAATCACTTGAGTATCACAACAGAATACTCTTAAATACTTGTTATTCATAGTTTTAAAATATTAAATGTTATAGTATGTGAACTTTGTATTGGAAACTTCCCCTGGAATGAATTGTAAAGATAAAACATTTTTATGCATAGAGGAAGGAGTCAGATCTTGCTAGAGACTGGAATGAATGAGTATCACATGAATGAATGAACGGATGAATGAATCCTTCTTGGTTGTTTTCCATCAAATCACTTTTCCTACCTTTATTTTTAAAAAATTATCTGCTATAGACTCCTCTCTTATCTTTTTCTAAAATACTTTGTGTATAAATTTGCCCATCTGGTGGACCTTTGCTATTGTTTTTCTGTGCAGTATCTCTTCTCTCTTCTGGTAACAACATTCATGTTCCCTGAAGACCTTTTATCCTCCACAGTCAGGTCATGTGGTTTGGGCAAAGTTGACTCCATCCCCATATCCCAGGGTGTTCATATGACCCAGGCATATCAGGGATGAACTCGTGACCCACATCTATCCAATCATAGTGAATCTCAGCACTTTTGCTGTTAATGTAGGACGTATGGAAGGCGGTATAGAGGGAAGCTGATATATATAGGAGATCTTGTCTGTCTGCTGGCCTAAGAAGGTGAGAAACTGTTCTAGAGCTGTTAAGTGCCATCTTGGATTATGGTGGCAGAGTCTGTTTTGAAAGGGGTCCACCAAGAAAGACACGATTCCTGAGTGAGTTCTGTGGACATTGTTTGAGTCTAGACATAATTGTTCCTGAAACCAGTTATGGGTATTGAGTCAATACAATTTTTAATTAGTCTTACAGCAGTCGAGTTGGGTTTGTTGTCAGTTTGTTAGGCTTTATATGAATTCATCTTCCCCCCAAACACTTCAGCATCTTTATTTCAGAGAATAACATAAGCTAGAATTATAGCATTGTTTCCTAGAAAGCTTTCTTTATTTCTGCAATCACTACTAGTTTTTTGGTATCTTCCTTGCTTATTCTTACGCAGAGTAAATGCTGCATAAATGTCTCCAAGCATTACTGTTTACATTATGAGAATAGAAGAACTTGTCAGCTATTCTTTAGGTTCTAACACTGTCGTTGCTAGGGCTATGGGTTAAATTGTGTCTCAGTGAAGTCTTTCCCTCATGACCGTGCTTTGGCTGAATCCTGTCTCCAGGGAGAGGAAATGTTTCTGTCATTCTCCCTCTTCCTGAGGAAGCATGTCTCCAGCCTTGCAAAGTCATCATGCCTGAAAAAATCACCACCAGGCTGTGTTGACACAACAGATCCCTCCCATGTTGCTAATTATGTTGTGTGCCCCCACCCCTTTAAAGCCACTCAACTCTGCAGTGTCCCCATCACTGAGTGATTGCCTTTCCTGGAACAAACACACCCAGTATGTACTTTAAATGCAATATCAGGAAAACTTCAAAAAAAAAAAAAAAAGAGAAAGGAGAGGTGCTGCTTTATGTTCTCTTATTTATAACAGGATAGCTTTTATTACTTCTTGACTTTATTTCTTGTTGGTTTGACTCACATTCAGGAGGTGATGGAGTATGGGGGCCCCATAGTTTCATACTGAATCTGGCTCCTCTGTTCATCAAGTGTATAATCTTGGGCAAATAACTTAAACTTCTTATTCTCTGTTTTCTTATAAAAAAATGTATTAACCATACATATCACATGATGTTGTCAGAATTGAGATAATACTCATAATGCATTTAGGATAGTCCCTTCTATGTAGAAAGCATTGAATTAAGGTCAGCTGCACCTTAGTGGCTGGATAGTTTCTCTCTATACTCCTACCCCTCAGCATTCTACCTTTTGGGTAACACTCTACGCCAGGCTAGACTGGTCACCTTCTTTGCTTATTATAATAGGCAACTCCTTCCGAAGTACAATTTGAGGCGCCTCCGAAAGGTTTTACTTTTACTTAAATGTTTATCCTTCTGCCTCTGCTGAAATTACCTTTACACCTCATCCTGTGTTTAATGTTGAAGGCCCCTATTAGAATGTAACAGCTTTGGCCCTTATATACTTTTAATTCATTTACTAATTTCCAGCAGAGATCAGATTCTGGAGGTTATGAGGAACAGGATGAGTCAGTGGAAGAAGACAGGCCAAAACTCAGTGCTGTTTTGTTTCTGATTCCAGGGCTTTGGGAGAGATAAGAATAAGGTGTTTAAAGGAGAGGACCTTCTGGCCAACCAGACAACCAGGGTCAGCTGGTGAGCAGCAAGTGTCAGATGTCAAAGGTAAGGGCTCTTACCATCTCTTTGTTGGATGTTGCAGTCGGGAGCTCACAGCTGATGCCCAAGCTGGATGGCATAAAGGTACTCTAGGTAGCAGCTGGAAGTCAGTCAGGAGAATAAAAACTTACCTAATTTGAAAAGAGAGGAGATTAAAACAGGGAATTGAACACACAGTTGATGGAAGATCTGAGATGCCAAATAGAAGCTGGTGAAGAAATGCACCAGCAAAATCAGGATGCCATTATCATCCCTGAAGCTAGAAGTACAAGGTACTTCTAGATACAGATGGTATCTCTGAGACTGGGTGCTGAGGCCACCTAGCAAAAGCTAGAGCCCCAGTGGGCCTCTCTCGCAGAAACCAAAACCATGGAGAAGGCACAGTTGCTGCCTGAGACACTACCTACAAAAGAGAAAGATGGGGAAAATACCCTGCCCTCTTCCTTTATTCTGTCCTGTAGCCTCCTGCAGAGTCTCCCATTGGGTGAAAATGGCTGAAGCTAGATAGTACAGGAGCCTGGAGAACAGAGGCTGCAGGCCTTTCCTCAATGATACACAGAGCAAATCAGGAGATGGGGCTAAGATTGACTTAAGAACAATGAAATTATGGACACTTTACTTACATTTTCTATGGTCAAATCAGGTGGCACCGAGGAATTAGAATTGTCAAAAGGTCTTTACGTTTGCCATGCTCATCTGGGATTTTGTTTTGGTTTTTAGGTCTGGACTTAGTTGTAGAATATTATTCACCTAGTTTTTCTCAAAGGGTAGAATCTTTGCATTAGAAACAGCTGTACTGCTTGTTCAACATGCTGATTCCTGGGCCTCACACCAGATCTTCTAAATGTATTTCCCTTATTGTGGTATCCACTGGTTTGCCTACTTCTCTCAATGTTATAATTAAGATTTGTGTTCATAAAGCTTTTTCGAATTCAAAATTAGGACAGCCACTCCTTGAACAAACTTTGCTTCATTTCTTTTTCCTCCTGAATAATGGGTGATGCTGTCCTTAAGAACTTCTAGTCTATTGGCCTGTTCAATATCCACCCGAAGGTTCTGCCCAGGACTTAGATCACTGATGAGAAATGTCTCTTGTCCAGAGATTGATGGTTTAACTCAAGAGAAGGGCAACAAATTCTCAAGCATGTTAACAAATCTCCCATCCCAGGAAAAGGGTTGCATAATTGAAAAAGTTAGAAATAGAAACCAGAGGAATTCCTTGGTGCAAGAGGTCAGTGAGATAGATTCCCCAGCTGGATTGCAGAGCATGCTGCTCAGTGGCCTCGGGAAGCCATTCTGGGTATTTGAAGTCATTTGCCTTGTATTTCCTGCAATGTTGCTGTAAATGATTTGGTTTTCACTGTTATAACTTTTGATGCACATGTAATGAACACAGGCCTGAACACAGATGGCATGGGTTAAGTATTCCTTTGGTGCACGAGCTAAGACTTGCATCTTCTCTAACCCTGTTTTCCATCTTCAAATTGGGAATAGCTGCTGTGCTTCCCTTACAGAGTAGTTGGAAGAATTACCTATATTAATTTATAAGGATTTATTTATTGAGTTCCTCTTGTGTACTGAGTCTCATGTTAGAACTATAAAGACAACATTCTTGTTTTAAAGGACATTATAGCTTCTTAAAGAGAATATGTGTGTGAAAATAGTCTGTATTTTGCAATGCCCTATTAAGTTAAAAGCTGTTATTTAAAGTGTTGTAGAAAAAATAATTTGCTACAGCTTGGTTGAGATAGCTATCAGTTTCCTACTTATGGGATCTGCAAAAGAGATTTGGAATGTCAGTGACTTAAACTTGAGGACCTCTAGAAGGGAGTCAATGATGCTTAGGGTGCTAAAGACAGGTCTAAGTCCTCACTAGTGGGAGAAGGAAGAAAATGTGAGTAAGAGAAGGATGATTAAAAGACAACAAATTTAGGGACGCCTGAGCTAAGTGTCTGACTCTTGATCTCAGCTCAGGTCTTGATCTCAGCGTTGCGAGTTCAAGCCCCACATTGGGCTCCATGGAGCCTACTTAAAAATAAAAATAAAATAAAATAAAAAATAAGACAATAAATTCAAAAAGACTGGAATGAAATACAAAGAGGAGCAATGCATAGCTGCTAATGTCTGCTACAGTTACCCCTCAAGACAGCTCTCTGTTGTTCAAAGAGTGATTCCAACGGAGTATTCTTACTTTGGCTCATATGAGAAAGTTTGGCAAGAAAAAGAGAATTGGATGGAAGGTCATTGTGTGGGCTTTGAATGAAGTTTATGCCACTCTTTAGCTGTGTGACTGGCCAAAGCTATGATCCTGTTCCTCAGTTGTGAAATGGGAAAAATGATCGTTTCCCAGACTCACAGAGTTGCTGGAAGGTAACCTCAAAGCTGCCAAATATGTAAAGTGCTTATTGATACATTGGCAGCTTCTCATTCAGTCCAGGTTTGCTTTCTTTTCCTACTGTGTCATTCTGGCCTGGGTTGCTTTCTGGTCTAAGTTTTGGAGCTGGAGACCGATTGCTGTGCTATACTGAATGGAAAGTGTCCTGCCCAGGGGATCTTTGCAAGATAAGAAGGAGTTATCATACTATAAGGAGAATTTACCCACAACCCTTGAAGCGGTGTCAGACCTATTTTCATAAGTTAAGGTGGCAGCATGGTGGGTGGCCTGTCAAAATCTCTATCATCAAGGGCAGAAATCTCTTGATTTTCATGTAGAAGATGATTTGGGGAAAGGAAAGAAAGGTAATCAGGTTTTCTCTACTACTTTGTAGGATCTTCAGAAGTTTACTTATCAGTCTTAGATTGGATGGACTTAAAGTTACCAGAGGAGAATTGTAGTAGATTATACTGAATCAGATGCATCCTGGTATTAGAAAGCAATTTTTAAAAATATAAACTTTTTATAAGAAGTAACAAGCGTTAGCGAGGATGAGGAGAAAAAGGAACATCCGGGCACACTTGATGGGAATGTAAATTGGTGCAGCCACTGTGGAAAACCGTATGGATTTTCCTCAAAAAATTAAAAATAGAAATGATCCAGTCATTCCACAACTGGGTATTTACCCAAAGAAAATGAAAACACTAATTTGAAAAGATATATGTACCCTTCTGTTTATTATTATCATTTACAATAGCCAAGATATGGAAGCAACCTAAGTGTTCACCAATAGATGAATGGATAAAGATATATACACATGCATGTGTACAATGGAATATTATTCAGCTATGAAAAGGATGAGATCTTGCCATTTGTGACAACATGGATGGACCTAGAGGGTATTATGCTAAGAGGAATAATTCAAAGAAAGACAAATACCATATAATTTCACTTCTATGTGGAATCTAAAAATCAAAAGAAACAAGAAAAGCAGAAATATACCCATAATTACAGAGAACAAACTGCTGGCTGCCAGAGTGGGGCAATGGGAAAAATGGGTGAAGAGTTGTAGGAGGTACAAGTTTCCAGTTATAGAATGAATAAGTTATAGCATAGGTACATGAATGGTATAGCATGAATGAATGAGAAAACGGTACAGCATAGGGAATATAGTCAGTGGTATTGTATAGTATTTTATGGTGACAGATGGTAGTTACACTTATGGTGAGCATAGTGTAACATATGGAGTTGTAGAATCATTATGTTGTACACCTGGAAATAATGTACTAGGATGTGTCAACTATACCTCAAATTAAAAAAAAATATGTAGGGGCACCTGGGTGGCTTAGTTAGTTAAGCATCTGACTTAAGCTCACGTCATGATCTCAGGGTCCTCCGATCAAGATCTGTGTGGGGCTCCATGATCAGCGGGGAGTCTACTTATCCCTCTGCATCTTACCCCACTTGTGCCCTCTCTCTCTTTTTCTCAAATAAATAACTAAAATCTTAAAAAATAAAAAAGATTAAAGTGTAACTCATATATAGAAAAGTCAATGTGGTGTAAGTACACAGGTTGATGAATTTTCAAAAACTAAATACACTCATGCAACCCATGCAACCAATACTCAGATTAAGAAACATTACCCCAGACCTTCTATAGGTTCCCCTCCAGTTACTACCATCCTTTCCCCCCAAAGACAACCGCTATCCTGACTTCTGGCACTGTAGACAAATTTTGCCTGTGTATGACATAAATGGAATCACATAGGATGTAGTCTTTTGTGTCTGATTTCACTCACTTAACATGTTTGTGAAGTAGAGTCATATGTGTGCTTTGAAATTTATTCATTCTGATTACTCTTTAGTATTCCATTGTATAAATTAATTTATTTATTGATCCAAATGTTATGAAGATTTTAGTTATTCTTTGTTTTGGTCATTATGAATAGTGCTGCAATGAACATCTTTGCACAAGTCTGTGGTGGTGAATATATGCACGCATCTTGCTGGAGCGTAACTATTGGGTTTTCAGGTATACAAGCATTCATCTTTAGCAAATACTGCTGAACAGTTTTCCAGCATGGCTGTACCATTACACACCAACCAGCAGTGTATGAGAGGTCCAGTTCCTCCACACCCTTTCCAAAACTTAATTTTGATTGTGGCTTTATTTTAGCCATTTTCATTGTTATGCAAACAAACAAACAAACAAACAAAAAACAAACCCTAAATCTTAAAATCAGTACATAACTCCCCATATCTCAATAGTGATATTTCATTGTACACTAAGGAAACTATTCTTTTATGGGAGTTATCTCCACATAATGACTGGTTTAACCTATATATAGATGATTTGAATCAATTTAGATTAACTCTAAG
This sequence comes from Ursus arctos, assembly GCF_023065955.2. NCBI lineage: Eukaryota > Metazoa > Chordata > Mammalia > Carnivora > Ursidae > Ursus > Ursus arctos. The sequence continues at coordinate 35,306,609 of NW_026622830.1, forward strand.
GGCAGCTGCATCTGGGTGAATATTGTATATTTAAATACTGGAAACATTCTAGGTTTGTTTTTGCTACATACCATAAAATTTCTTTTCAGGGCAGGCTCAACCTGGAAATTCTTTTCCCATTAAGAGTGGGCAGTATAAATCTGTTTAGCTGCCAGAATGGAGAACATGTGCATATATTTTGGAGCGAGAAAGAGCTTGAGACTCATAGAGGCCTTACAACAGAGTCTATAATATTGCAGTATCTGAGATGACATTCCCTGACTTAGTACTAGTGGTTGGAATTTTATAGCAAATATTGGAAGAACCAAAACCTTAAATTGTAGCATTGGTTGCATATACAAAGAACAGTAGCAAGAACCCTGGATATACAGTTAGTGGTTGTGTGTGTATGTGTATATAAAACATGAACTTCAAGAGTTGCAGCTATTTCTCGGTGATATTAAAAAGTGAATATAAAGAATTGATCATTCTCGTGAAACAGGTAGTGAGTGAAACAGAATGAACAAATAAAAAGAATGATCAAAGAAAATAGTGTTCAAACTACCCCAGGACAATGATATTTCTCTTAGGTATGGAGCACTAGCAATTCTAGGAATTTGCGATTGAGATATTGGGTAGTAAGTAATATCCAAGTTATGATTATTTTTATCACATTATGTTACACTTAATTTCAAGTTTCCTGAAACATCACTTCTCTGTGAGAACTAAGGAAATAACTAAATTTCACTGTCACTGTATCAGTTTTCTATTGCCACAGTAATGTTGTGTAACAATAACAAAACCCAGTCACATGCAGCAATATACATTTAGTTAGCTTATAGAGTTTGTGGGGTTCAGATGACTGCACTGGACTTGGCAGATTCTGCTGGATTATTTCTGTCTGTGGTCATATTTGGCTTAGCTTGTTACTCTGGTGGTCTTGGCTGGGCTTGTGTACATATATGGGGGTTGGCTTATCTAGCATTTATTTAGTTCACAAAACTATGGGTTAGCTGGGTGGTTCTTCTGCAGCAAATTTAGTGAGTTAAAGCAGTATACATTTATTATCTCACAATTTCTGTGGGTTACGAATCTCAGTATGACTTAGCTGGGTTTTCTACCTTGGGGTCTCACCAGACTGCAGTCATAGTGCTGGTTAGGCTGTGCTTTCATCAGGAGGTTTGATTGGGGAAGGGTATACTTTACATTCACTCATTCTATTGGCAGAATTCAGTTCTTTTCAGCTGTAGGAGTGAGGCCCTTAGTTCCTAAAGATCTCTCTTTTGTTTTTTCTGCCACATGGCCTCTCCACATTTCAAGTATTTATGTTTCCTTCTTTAAGGCCAACAGGAAGGCAAGAGTGACTCTACTGAGATGGAGTCTTGTATGACTAACATAATCATAGGACTGACATCCTGTCATCTTTGCCATATTCTGTTGGTTAGAAGCAAATCAGAGGTCCACCCACACTCAAGGGGATAGAATTACATAAAGCTATGAATTCCAGACAGTGGGAATCATTGGTTGTCACCTTAGGGTCTGTCTGCCTCAGCTGGCTTTGCCTACATGTCTTGGGGTCAGCTGACTGCCGGCAGATCTAGGGTGGCATGTTCACATGACAAAGGTAAAGATACAGGAGTGGGAATGATTTTTAGCCCTCTGCTTGCATCCCATTTGCCAAACAAGTCACATGGCCCAAAGATGGAGTGGGTGGGGGCACTACCTTTACCTGGTAAAGGATGTGGAGACAGAAAGTGTAAAGAATTGGGGCCACGGACACCATATTTACTTCATCTGCATAGTCCCAAGAATTCAGCCCTATGTAAATCTCATCCTTCTCTTCCTCCAGCCAGCATTTCAGGAAGAGTCAGGTGTTCCAGTTGGTGTTTCACAAACGCTTATAATCTGGGCTCTTTCTCCTGCTGTGGCATACCCTCTAGACTATCTCCTGCCTGCAAATTCTCATGTAGATGGGAATTTACATGACCCCCAGCTATCACCTTTATGAGAACACAAATACCTGAGCAAATGTGCTTTTTCCAAAACTCTTTAAGCTAACTAACTTTTCTGTTTTCTACCAGAAGAGGGGAGAGTATTACCCAATCTTATTCCTTGTCTCAGAGAATCATTCATGAAATTAGTTTCTGACCATTGCCCCTCTCTTTTCAGAAGTGAGGCCAAACTTATTTGACTTCCCCACTTACCCCACCACATGTTCAGATAGTTGTAGAACTTACTAACCACAATGTGTTCTTTTCTGACTTAAGGAATGCTCCAGGGGGTACCTGGGTGACTCAGTTGGTTGGGCATCTGCCTTTGGCTCAGGTCATGATCCCAAGGTCCTGGGATCGAGCCCCACGTCAGGCTCTCTGCTCAACGGGGAACCTGCTTCTCCCTCTCTCACTCCCCCTGCTTGTGCACTTACTCTCTCTTTCTCTGTCAAATAAAGAAAATCTTAAAAAAAAAAAATAAAGAATGCTTCAGGACTTGTTACAAGCTTATGCCTCTCAACACTGGCTGCACATTAGAGTTACCTGGGGAGCTTTTAAAAATACCAATGACCAAGACACACCCAAGAACAATCTCTGGGAGTTAGTTCCAGAGATCTGCATTTTAAAGCTCCACCAGATGATTTTGATTGTGCAGCTAAGATGAGAACTCCTATTTATAGATAAACATGTAGACCAGGGTGTCTCAAGTAATACATATACTTAAGATTTTGGAGCTCAGTGCAGGTAGAAGAGTATATTCCTATTTGACTGTGGTAAAAAGCATTATCTCCTTCAAGGGCTTTTTCATGAGAAGTTTTTTTCTGCCTCTATATGTTAGGATTCTCTATATATTAGGAATTTATATATATTAGGAATCCTCTGTATATTAGGAATCACATTTACTTTGAAGTATCTTCTCATCCAGCACACAGGTACCACAGATGAGAAAAACAAAAGTCCAGAGAGATTTATTTGCTCGCCCAAGTTCATATGACTAATTAAAGCACAGCTAGGACTGGGTCATGAATCTTCTTTTTCCTTTTCCAACTTATTTTCAAAACAGGGACTTAAAAGTTTTGGTAGTAACAAGTTGGGTTCTATAATCTTCCCAATATACATAAAACTATCCACAGTTTCTGTTGTTGACCAAACAGAAGCAGGTCCTTCAGAAGTTAATGGAAAATTCTAGAAAAACAAATTACGTAGAGCTTTCTAGGATGAAACTCCAAAGGCTATCTAATGCCCTTGGTCCCAAAGCTGTCTTTCAGATCATTCTAAAGATTAAACATCTAGTTTTAAAGGGTACACTGGAGTGTCTCAGTGTGCTATTTATTATTGAAAACTTTGGTTGTCTTTATTCTAATTTAGACATACATCTGTTTTGGGGACATAAAGAAATAGATGGCATTATTAGAAGTCTTTGTGTGTATTTAATGTTTTAAAGATAGTTTCTTGAAATAGGTTATGGATATACATTTGATATCTATACTTAAAGTTGTTAAGTTTTGAGAAAAGGAAAAATTCAAGTCTGTTCTAAGTACTTACTGCTCTTTGTGCTATGTGTAATACAGTAGAGTAAATACTAAAACTGTGAATCCTAGACTGTAATGTGCACCAGGATCACCTGGAGGGCTTATGAAAATAGACTCCTAGTCCAACACTCAGTTTTTTAATCAGTAGGTCTACAGTGGTGTAGTAACCATGTCTTCTATTTTCTATATTCTGATGCTTTGACATCTGGGCTTTTGCTGACCCTGGAGGGATTGTACCTTCTGGTGTCAGCCACTCCCTAGAAATAGTAAACAATTCACCCATGAGCTTGCTTTTCAAATGCAAACCACTCAATCCAAAGCCCAAGTGCTATCATTTTATCTACTTTCCCAAATCGTCCCAGAGTTAGGTACCAGACAATTAGAGACATTTCCTATGTTCTAGAGCCTGCTGAAATTATTCAAACTAGCAAATACCAAACTTGTTTATCTCACCTTTCCAGTTCCTCACAGCAGAAACCAAAATAAAAGTTCTTGCCCTCCCTGCCCACCCCCACTTTGTCTCCTGACTGACCCTGGTGTCTCCCATGTCATCCTGCCCCCTCCTCTTATGATCTGTGAATATAACAAAGTATCTTTCCAATGGCAATGATCTCCAAATCTGTTGGATTTACCATACCTAAATAATAATCAAACCTACATTAAAAACAAGTGGGGGATAAGAATTTGCATCTCTAACATGTTTTCAGGGGATACATTTTGAGAACCACTTTTCCCAAAACATTTGAAAGTTATCATGTTTATGTCTGTTAGTGGGGGATAGAGAGTAAGGGGTAGAAGCTGATGGAGGGGTCCTGTGGGGACATACAGAGAATGGAGAGTTTTGTAAAAGCTGTTTCATCCACTTAATCATTACACTTCTGTACTTATTAAATCATTTTATTTCTAGTTGAGTCCTCCTATAAGAGCTGTGTTATTATTTTTATACCCTAATACTATGGTCTTCATTGAATTACTTGTAGAATACAGAAATGGTTTAAGAGCATTGGTTTTAAGTCCAGGAGTGTTTCTGACACTGAGTTATGTGACCTTGGGAAATTCACTTCATATCCCTGAGCCTTAGTTTCTTTTAATATGTCAGTAATAATAATACCTACCTCATAGGGTTAATGTAGGACTAAATGAGCTAAATGCCAAGAAAGTGCTTAGTTCATCTTATGGCATGTAGTTAGATTTCAAAATGCAAGTTGTTACTGAAGTTATTTTGGGGATAAAATACAGGATTGTAATCAATTTCATTGTCCTGCCCTTTAAATAATACAATTTTATGCCTGGAGTTTTGAATTAAGAACAATGGTGTATGATCAAAGGAATCTAAAAATAAATTTCACTACATTTGTTGTTCCATAAAGTAGAAAACCAGAATCCCCGGATGAAACTCCCTGAGATTGTTCTATAAGTGATAAAGCTACAACTGATATGATCTTATCCCAAGATTTTATGTCAGAAGAAAGTCGTTGTTTCCCAGGATATGCTTTAGTCTCACTCCTTCTTTTGGCAGGGCCAGTGGTACAATGATGCATGGTGTAATTTCTCCACATGTGGCCACATGGTCAGAGTAGTGGCTGTGCAAAAACGGCCACTTCCAACCCAGCATGTCTGCTGTGTGCCTCACTTTTGAGTCATGACACTTCCTTTCACAGACAAGCTTTCACTTGTAGGCACTTTGAGGTGCTCAAGCAGGAAGGAGGAAATGACTGTTTCTTTTTTTATGTCCATCACCAACATAAGTGACATATATACTTCGATTATAGTATCCTTTTTATTTATGCGGACCAAATCAGTAGGGACAAATATTTAAATTTCCCGATATCCAGCAGTGTGAAGATTAAATTTGTTCATTGTGCATTTATAGTGTATCTTTTGCACCTATGTAATACAACATAAGGTACATAATATATTCTCTCTGAGCTGAAGGTACTGACAATTTGGCTCAAGAAAAAAGATTTTATGTTTTAGTGGGAAAGAAAAGCTGAGAAAGAATATTTTAATAGAGTTGATTGAGTGTGTTGAACAGTGATTGGGTAACTGTGAATAGTGTTAGAGTTGTAGATAGTGTTAGGGACATGAAGCGTAACCAATATTTCCCAAAGTTTAAGGCAGTGTTCTTAAAATTGTGATCTGTAGGTCACAACCAGCATTTTTGAAAAATTAAACAAAAAGTATTAGAGTGCATCATGCTTAGTAAAGGTAAGTATTTATGTATAGGTGTGTGTGCATGTGTGTGAATGCACAGTTTGTGACGTACAGCCCATTTCTTCAGTGGATCATGGCTGAAAAAAATTTATGAAAAACACTGATGTAGGTATTTGAAATTATTTTTTTTTTAAGACACTGACATAGAGCCAAATAACTTTGGATCCCATGGGGAGATTTTTTTTTTCAATCTCTTTCATTTCTTCTGATTAGGTAGACAATCTCCATCTGCCACTAATGCATCTCCATCAGCTCGTATCTCCTGTGAGTCTTCCTTTTAAAGGAAGAGAAGCAGGCCTCAGGCTCAGAGTCTAGGGTAGGAAGCATTTCTGTTTATGTTCTATTGGAGCTTCTTGTATACTTCTGTTTCCATGTTTCTACTTCCATATTTTTCCACAAGGATTTGTTATTTTTTCTTTGACTTGCTTAAAGCAAAAAAAAATGTTGTGAAGAAAATATTAAGTAGTTTATCTATGGCAAATAATGCTGAAGGAGGTGTGAGATTGGCTGGGGGGCTTGGGAACCATTTTGATGTCTTTGGCTACAGCACCGTCCCTGGGGTTCAGAGCCATCTGGTAGACTTGCCCTTGGCAGGCACGATTGGAGCCTTCTTCATAAAACTGATTAGGCTGGTTGCCATGGGCATTCCCAGACTTCCCAGGTGTTGCAGGTGACAGCTGCATTTCCCCCACAGAAATGAAGAAAACATAGGTAACTTTGTCCCAGGAAGTACCCTGTGCTGGCCTCCCACTGCTAATACCTATCACTGTGCTAGCATTTTCATCAGAGACGATGTCTTGGGTCTGAGAAGTACTAATTTTTTCTTAGATTTGCCATATCATCTAGAGTATGTATGTGTGTGTGTGTATATATATATAAATATATATATGTATATATATGTATAATATATATTATATATGTGTATGTATTTATATACACACACACATACATATATATGTACATTTTTCTTACACTTAAGCATTGCCTCGGCAGGAAAAAAAACACCAGCTGGATAGGAAAATCAAATTGGATGATGATACAGACCCCACTAAGGACAGATGATGAAGCTCACATGCCTATTTTCAGTGGCCACCCTGAGAGCTGGCTGTACTTCCTGGCCAGGTCATGATGGAAAATTATTTTGGGCCTTTGTGTGCAGGGAAACCTGAGAAAACCAAGTGTGGTCTGAGACCTGAAGTCCAACTGGCCTTGCTGTCCTTTCTCTGAGTAAAGAGCCTAAAAATAAAACAGAGACAACAAGTGTTAACACAGGCATCAGTTCTCTTTTCTGGTACAGATAACACGCCTTTTAATGGAAGGGAAGTAGGCCAGAAGGTAAATTGAGAGTTGCCTTTGTCTTGTCCTAGATTTTTCTGTATCAACACCAGGGCTTATTTTCTCTTTCTTTCAATTAGCTTGGCACAGTCTGTTTTGTGATTCCTTCTCCCACCTCCAGGGGTGAGAGCCTGTAGGGCTGCTAAAGTGCCATCTGCATCTTCAGTGAACTGACCACTTCATCATGGAACTCAGTGCCTTCCCCTGTGGGCGCAAGTTATACCCTCTACTGGGGTAGGAATCCTATTGTCCCTTTCTGTGTTAAGACTCAACTTGTGCCCCAAACCATTATGAATTTTCTTTCTTCTTTCTTTCTGGATCCTTTTATGAGTGATATCATTTGGGAGGCAATACTATGATCCTGATGGAAGACAGCTTTGTGAAAGGAGGTTGCAGATTTTGAGGGAAAGCCCACATTTCTGCCCATATGGCTTTGGCTGTACTTATCTGCTAGAGTACAGAGGAAATACAGACAGAATGAATTGCCCAGCGATTTATGCCTTTGGCAAGTTGTTCCAGGGGCTTCAGAGAAACAGGAGAGAGGACCAAAGGGCTCTGCATTTCATTTTAAAAATAGCCAGCCTTGGGCTCCTCCTCTTCCTGCTCCTGTCTCCACTTCTCACAGGGAGAGCTTTTGAAAGGGATTCCCCTCCCCCATTTTACCCCCTCCCCCATCCCTCCTTTTTCCCACTGTATCTCTGACGCCAGTTCATTTGAATGGCAAGATTTTTTTGAGCTAGGATAAGTGAGATACAGGAAATCACTATTGAAAGACTTCTTTATGCTTGTTGTCATCATCACCTTAGTATGAAGGACAACCAAAGGGTCCAGTGACGAAAGCAGAGGCCTGGGCCAGCAAGGACATTTAAGGAGCCAGAGGTAATAGAAACAGAACTGACCATCCACAGAAGTCAAAAGCCATAGCTGAGGTGGTGAACTTCACTTGCTTGGGCCACATTGGTGGGACTTCAGATCACACCCTGAAATCCAGATTTCTTTAGGTGTTTTATTGTGCTGCTAATAACAATCAGGGTCAGGGGCAATCCAAAAGAGCAAACTACTACTCCGCCCACCCCCTGAAGTACTTGATGCTTTGTGCACCTGGATGGCCAGGATTACATGGTGACCAAATGGCAATCAATATCTTACTAATTTTGAGTTGATTGCACTCTGCTATAGCTGAGCTGAAACCCTGGATGATTTTGCTTATACTGAGGATTACGGACATTCAGTTTTTGGTTGCCAAAGTGGGTATAGAGGCTCCTTTCTTACCTACCCACGAGTCAAAATGTTTAGATGGCTTAAGGCTCTGTAGAACTGAATGAGGTAATTAATAGTTTCCTGTTATTCAAGCGCTTATGCTGCATATATTTAGATTACTGGTTCTCAAAATATGGTCTCTAAACCAGCAGCAAGAGTTATCAGGATCATCTAGGAACTTGTTAGAAATGCAATTTCTGAGGTTACAGTCCAGAACTTTGAAATTAGAAATTCTGGAGGTGAGAACTGTGGTTTACAAGTCCCTCTAGGTGATTCTGATGCAGCGTTGAGAACCTCTCATTTTAAATAACCCAGAGAGCCAGCACTATTTCCTTGTTTTAGACTTGATGGTAAGACTGCTAAGAATAAAGAAATACATCCTATCAGATGGCACAAGTAATTTTTCTAAAGCTCACAACTTTTATGGAATGTCTCTCATACAGGAATTAGATGGAATTAAATATAAATATGGCCATGGAATTGCATCCGCTCTCAAAGGATTACCTTGAAATAAATGTACAGAAGTTGAATTTTTTCCTTTCTTACTGTTCATTATAAGGTTGGAGAAATTTTTTTTTTTTTTAAAGATTTTATTTATTTATTTGACAGAGGTAGAGACAGCCAGCGAGAGAGGGAACACAAGCAGGGGGAGTGGGAGAGGAAGAAACAGGCTCATAGCAGAGGAGCCTGATGTGGGGCTCGATCCCATAACGCCGGGATCACGCCCTGAGCCGAAGGCAGACGCTTTAACCGCTGTGCCACCCAGGCGCCCCATGGAGAAATGTTTTTTTTTTTTTTTTTTTTTTTTTTAAGATTTTATTTATTTATTCGACAGGATAGAGACAGCCAGCGAGAGAGGGAACACAAGCAGGGGGAGTGGGAGAGGAAGAAGCAGGCTCATAGCGGAGGAGCCTGATGTGGGGCTCGATCCCATAACGCCGGGATCACGCCCTGAGCCGAAGGCAGACGCTTAACCGCTGTGCCACCCAGGCACCCCTGGAGAAATGTTTTTTGACTGGATAAACGAACTTGTCTCAGAAGGTCAGAAAGTGGCAATATAGAATTCAGAAAAATGCTTTAAAATTTTTTCTCAGGAAAAAAGTGATCATTTTCTGATTGCAGAACTCTTAATATTAAATAGATGCCATCAGTTCATGTTTTTATGTTTGGTAATAAATCACAGCTCAGTTAATAGAGCACCCTGGAATGAGAAAAATTTTCTTCTTTTCAGAGTTTCTCAGAGGAATAATATAATGTTTTCCCCTTGCCCAGCCACCTTTCCCTAATATTTCATGTCTGGTTCTTAGAAAGAAATAGGATGATTTGAATGAAAAAAGAAGGGCAGATTCTAAATTCCAAGGTAAAACTGAGTGAAACACATTTACTGAAACGTGAAACCTAGGATGCTTAGGCATTTTATGATGTAAATCTTATGGTAACATACTCAACATTTTTGTTTTTTTAATTATTGAGATCTACCAGTACCTGCCCCTGTGGAAGAGAGTAGTCCTGCTGCACGTTTGTTGATGTGTGGTTCATTAACCTTAAATTTCTATGCCCCTCCCTTTTTTTTACTAACCTCAAATTTCAAATCAAGCAGAAGTGAGAGAAATCTGGAAGACACCAAGTTGTAGAAAGCAGGACCACAGAATATAATGGACTTTAGCTTTGTACATCAAGAGCTGTCTCCATGTAGGGCATCTTTCTGAAATCAGTCATGTATTTGCAATACCAACACTTGCTAACCTTTCCAGGGAAGAACATAAGTGAATGCATGCTTTGGGTGGCCTTATAAATCCATCTTTGCCCTGTCGACCCTCCCACTTCAAACAGTTGAATTTCACTAGAAATACACGTTTTCGTAGTTTTCAGACATTGTGAGGGAAACAAAAATTATTTTAGAACTTTCTTGATGCATAAATGACACTTATATCCATTCTTTCCTGTGTTAAGGAAACAAATACACAAAATATTTGACAATTTTTTCTTCTTAATAGAATTATGCTGTGGCTAAAACTGCTTTTGGAAACTATTTTCCACATTGCTTCATTTGATCATTGGATTTTCTAAACAGCAAAGGTTGCTACACTTGTGTTTCCTGTGTTGAGAATTCAGTAGAGACTAAATAAATATGCCATCTCCTGATTTTCCAAGTCATTTCTAGAACTTGACTTTTTTTTTTTTTTTATCTCCCATGTTTCTGAAGGAGATTTGCTAATATAATCTGGAATTTGCACTTTCAGGCCTGAAAGAAACCTTAGTTCTCATATCATGTAGCTCTGTGATTTATAGATGAGGAAACTAAAGGATAGAAATGTTAATTGAAAGTCATACAGGGACTCATGAGAAAAAAATATCATAGGACCTGGGACCCACAAATCTCCGTTTTAGTCTGTTCCCATTATGGCCACTCCTATGAACAATCAAGCACCAAATAAAGCAATGTCATTTCTGATTTCTTTTTTATTTACTTAAGCTTCTTTGCCTGCTCCTACGAATACATATACCACAGAAGGACATTTTTAAGACCTGAGCACCTGAGAACATGACTTTCTCATTTTTTGGTTTTGTAGATTATTTGACAGTGGCTGGCCTTGAGAAAATCCTTAGCAGAAAAGACATTTTTTATGTTACTTGAGAGATAACTTTGCTTTTGGTCTAGTATTATTTCTTTTCCTTTATTATCATAAAATTTTATGTTTATTTTCAAATGTACTTTTACAAGGAGAGAGAATATTCTGTTGATCTGCCATAACCCAACCCATGTCCAACAATTTAATCTTTTCCTTTCCTTCTTTTTTTTTTTCTGAATTATTTTAAAGCAAATTCCAGACGTCATTTCATTCCACCCCTACATTCCTCTCAGCACACATCTCTAAAGAGTTATGGGTATTTTGCTACATAAACCTAATGCTATTATCACACCTAAAAATTATAATTACAAGGTCATCAAATATCCAGTCACTATTACAATTTCCATGATTGTCTCAAAAAATATTTTTCAGGTTGTCTTTTTCCATTATTCAAATGTATGGCTATAGGTTCAGGATTCTAGCAAACATTGAAAATTAAAATAAGAAAGAAAGCTGAAGTAAACTTACTTAGTAAGAAGGGTTTTCCCAAATTCTCACAGCTCTAATCTGGATACCATTCAGTGTGACAGGCTTCTCACTGGGTTCCCACAGCTGGTTAGTGTTTTGAATTCCAGCTCCATGAACTCATATCAGGCTACATGGGCTAATGCTCAGCGCCCAACCTCGTGCTGATATCTCTGATGACAGAGTAATGGAGCAACCACGGGCACTGTCTGCCTCTTACTAAATGCACTGTCATCTGTGTTATTCTTCCATCTCTACGGGGAGCGAGTGACTCTAATGCCTCTTGGAAGCATTTAAGCCATTATGGAGGCAAAAGTAATGCCATTCAGGCATCTTTTGCTGAAAGACCAATAAAATAACCTGCTACATTGTGAAGAAGCTTCTGGATCTTCAGGGTCACGTAAGGCTTGTTTAGATGCACACCTCTTCATGTTCAAGTTTCTGCTTCTATGTTGAGTTTTGAGAAAAACTCTTTTACTATTTTACTCTTGTATAAATGTCTGGGAAGATGGAGTACATTTTCAGGGAGCCCCACAATGAGAGGATGATGGGGGCACAGAGGACTCAGAACTGTTGAAAGCCACCCCTGCTTGCAACCTGTGCTGTGGCTGCCACAGTCCACTGCCCTCACAAGGACAGAGCATCTGGAAGATAAAATAGGGAGAAAAAAATACAAAGACACAATTAGGTAGAGAGTAAGTTAGTTTAGGCACTGAATTTTGATGACTTTCTTATCACCTCATTAAAGATAAAATTTCTTATAGAAAGATGGTCTTCTGCTTATGGTAAAGGAAAAAGGAACTACATCTAAATCAGAGCTCATCTATTTTTTTTTTTTTAAAGATTTTATTTATTTCTTTGACAGAGACAGCCAGCGGGAGAGGGAACACAAGCAGGGGGAGTGGGAGAGGAAGAAGCAGGCTCACAACAGAGGAGCCTGATGTGGGGCTCGATCCCATAACGCCGGGATCACGCCCTGAGTCGAAGGCAGACGCTTAACCGCTGTGCCACCCAGGCGCCCCCAGAGCTCATCTATTGGAAAACATTATAAGCCCTTCTTTAGATGCCCCTTTAAAGTGTGCTATCTTGGGGGGACCCTTTTGACCCTCCCTGGCATCTAAAAGGCACATAGTACTTATTGAATGATGCCTGGAATTTTAATAGTTTTTCATTTCTCTTGATGTAAATGCTTTGTCTACTTTTCATTTATATTGATTTTTAACTTAGAATGTATAAGAACAGAGTTTTTCACCAGCTTTATTAAGGTATAAATGACAAATGAGACTAGATTTTGAGAAGAGGTGGGAGGAGAGGGCATGGATGCTACACTTTTTAGAAGTGTAGAGGGTATATATTAGACATAGTGTATAGTGGGCATAAAGAACTCTTACAGAGTTTTATATTCTACTCTGGGAAGAATGGGCCATCAACATAGAAACAAAGCCATGTAGTTATCTCCAGTCTTGGAAAGTTGCTACATGGACAATGCTGGACAGTGTCTGTTGGCAGATACTTAAAAGGGTGTCTGTGGTAGGGGACTACTTTATGAAAAATGCGACATTTAAATGGGAAACTGAATGAGCTAATGAGCCAGACACGAGAAGTTTCCAGGCAAGTCCTCAAAGAGGGAATAAACTGGACCTAGTAGAGGTATGTATAGCTGGCATTTATGACTGCAGCCCGTGGGTTGGGCCAGATCATAAGGACCTTATAGATTATAGCAGAGAACTTGAGTCTAGGTCTTGGATGGCATCTGTATAGCAGGTATATGAGGATCCTTTTATGGCAGGGATTCTTAAACTTTAGTGTTATCAGAGTCACCAGAAAAATTTGTTGTAATTCAGATTGCTAGCCCTACCCCAAGGGTTTCCTATTGAGCAGGTCTGTGGTGGGGCCTGAGATTCTGCATTTTAACAAGTTTCCAAGGGATGCCTGGACTGTTGGTCCAGGGTCACACTTGGAGAAACATTGCTTTAAAGAATAGCTCCAGGCAGGCATGGTCTTTGTCCATTCTTTGCAGTTGCCCTAGAGAAGAGATTTCCAAGTAGAGTAGAGTAGATGGCAAGTGTTCTGATGTGGTTACCATCTATCTTTCCCAGAATGCTTTGCCTTTTCTCTTCTTTAGAAAGAATCTGAAGTTCCATTTAATATCTATCCCCCAGGGGCACCTGGGTAACTCAGCCGGTTAAGCATCTGACCCTTGATTTTGTCTGGGGTCATGATCTCAGGGTCGTGGGATTGAACCTCATGTCTGGCTTGCCGCTCAGCGGGGAGTCTGCTTGGGATTCTCTCTCTCCCTCTATCCTTCTCCCTGGTCACATCTGTGCGTGCTCTCTGTCTCAAAAAAAAAAAAAAAAAAAAAAAAATCTATCCCCCAGAGGGGAAAGGAAATTTCCAAATGACATCACATCACCTTATTGAGTCTCTCCCTCCGAGTTTCCAGATGCTCTGTCCTTGTGAGGGCAGTGGACTGTGGCAGCCACAGCACAGGTTGCAAGCAGGGGTGGCTTTCAACAGTTCTGAGTCCTCTGTGCCCCCATCATCCTCTCATTGTGGGGCTCCCTGAAAACGTACTCCATCTTCCCAGACATTTATACAAGAGTAAAATAGTTAACAGAGGCCAGTGGCATCCCTGATCTCTAACCAGGAAGTGTTCAGACCGTTAGGAAACATGGGTGAGCAAATGTTTACTGACCGTGTAATTAATCTGATGCCTTGCCCTGTCTGTCGGCCCTTAGCACCATATTTCCTGTTCAAGGCAGTGGAAAGCAAAAATATTAGTTGCTGTTTGACCAAAGGAACAAGTGTCTTCCAAACGAACACATGATCTATTAGCAGTCCTGCCGAGTCTTCCCATGGGAACAGGCATTTTACTTTGTTTTACAGCTAATTTCTTTCTTCAGCAGGTTCCCAGACACATCAAATGCCTCGCATGTGAGCCTGAAGTCAAGATTTATAGTCTGGGCCCATGTAATTCAATGTCAAACAACTCTGATAACATAAGGGCTGGAAGTCAACCATTTTCTCATGAATTCTCATAAAAAAGTCATTTTAGCCAAATCGAATTTGAATAGAGGGCGTGTCTGTGATTTGATGGATGCTCCCTACCCAGGAGCCCCTGAGAAGGAGCTGGCTACTTTCTTTTGCTACTGTAGCAGCAGAATCTGAAAAACAGACTGATTTCTGGTTGATATTGTTGGATTTTGGATTTTATTGCTTTTTTCTCTATCAACTTCAGAGGGAGAAAAAGAAAAGCAGCACTTTCTCTTCTTGTGGTGCATTGCACATGCCTTTTCTGTCCCTGATTTCTTTTTTCCCTGTCCTTTTATTTGCTTGACTTTTCTCTGTGACCTACACATCATGAGAGTCTGTTTCCCTAGAGTAAAACTTCCACTTGTGCCAAGTTGGAAAGGAGGGTGTTTTCTTTGGTCTTGTCTATTGGTTCATGGTTTTACAGACTCTTAGAGAAGGAGGATCTTGGGGATCACTTAAAATGGTCCCTGTTTTACAACTGAAGGGGAAGGGAAGTAAAGTGGCCTTCCCAAGAGTGACATAGCTAGCTAGGAGCCACATCAGGGATCTAGTGATTCCATCCATCCCCCCACCCTGGCCCTGCCCCATTTAATGCCTCGAATTTATAAACTGGCTATGAGTTATTAAGGCAGAGTCAAGAGTCTTGCTTCCTATAGCCCAATGCTTTCCAGATTATGTGATTGACTGCTTGATGTAAGGAAGCTGATCCTATGCATCCCTCAACAAAGCTGGTGTCCTAAAGAATGCCTCAGAACTCTTGGGGAGAGACTTGAGCTGAGGATCCATGGAGAGAAACTGCTTTGGGCTTTCTGAAGAAGAGTGGAAAACAAGAGAGGTGTTGGGAATTACTTCAGGACTCCTTGGGGTCCTTCATCTGCAATGTAATATAGTGAATTTATTCTCTTTTAAAATACCCAGATTAGGAAAAAAGCAAAGCAAAATTAATTAATAAACCACAACAAAATTCTAAGAGATGACTTTTAATTCCTACAGATCTGTAATTTTATTTTTTTACCTTTGGCACAAAGCAAACTAAAATGTAGCAAATATGCTACATCATGTGGAAAATTGGGATACTGGAGAGCTTGCAGTTCACAGGAGAGCAAAGGACAGGCAGAATCCAGGCTTTCAGGAATCTTCATGGCCAATAGACAGAATGGATGACAGTCACTAATGATGATAAAGACAAAGGGCACTAATGATCAAGACAGACCTTGAGGGTAGGAGTGGGGAGGCCAGTTGATCTCTTAAACTATCACATGGACCTAGCCTGAGATATAGTAGCTGTAAATGTTAGTGACAAAGTCAGAACAATCAGTCCCCAAACAAAGCAGTTGTGTGCATTTCTTCTATGTTGTCTGTCTTGGCATAAAGCAGTACTAGTCCAAGTGTGGTCTGATGACCAATAGCATCAGTATCACCTGGGGGCTTGTAAAGAATGCAAATTCTCCGGCTCACCTCAGAGTTATTGAATCAGAATCTTGGGGTGGGGCCCAGAAATCTGTTCAAACAAGCTTTCCAGATGATTCTTGCTTAAAGTTTGAAAAGCACTGGCAGGAAAAACTTGTTATGGACATGTGAATGCAACTTGTAAAGTGAATGTGTTTGTGGAAACTATATAGGAGGATATGTTGCTTGAGTGTCAAAGTCTGTTTTGTTTTTGTTTTTCCTTAAATATTTGGAGCATAATTGAGATACTAAAAAGAAATTTACATTTCCTTATTTCTTTTACCTGGAATTGATTTTAGGAATCATGAATTAATTCTAGGTAATTTAATTAAATCCAGAATTCATACGAATGTTTCTTAGCACAAAAAGGGGACTGAAATTTGAGGGTTTATGTTACCTTAGGACTCAGAAAGCCAGTTTAGGGAAGAAATTTAAACCTCTTCCCCTTTGGAATTTACAGTCTCTACCTGTAGATTCAGTATGGCTGCCCACAGAGAAAAGGGCACCTGCTTTAGAATCAGATAAGGTTTAAAAATTTGCCTCTGCCACTTAAAAACTATGTTTCCCTTGACAAGCTACCAATCCTCTTTTAGCCTATGTTTCTTCATCTGTAAAAGTGGAAGAATAATTCTGCCGGGTAGTGTTTTTATGAAGATTAAAAAGGTCAAATGAGGTGATGTGAGCAAAATATCAAGAACCTAGCTTAGCCCATGGCAAATTCTTACATAATAGGGTATATGATTATGGTGATGATGGCTCTGATGATAATGATATTGATTGCTCTTATACAAACATGATTGTGGTCAGAGGGTAGCAGTCTTTTTCATGGTAACTTCTTTCAGAGGTTTTAATGTACATCTCATTGAAGTATAACATATTTGGCAGAGGCTACAGATGTTAAGTATACAACCCAGGACTTTCACAAAACTATTACAAACCATTACTGGAATGAAGAAACAGAACATGGCCAGCCTCTGAAGTCCCCATACCCCTATCCAGTCACAATCTGTCCAAGGATAAACACTATTATGATTTTGCACCAAAGACTATTTTTCCTGCTTTTGAAACTTTATATAATATGTAAATGAATAATAGAGAGTATGTGCTTTTCTGTGTCTGGCTTCTGGTACTCAAAAAAATTTTAATGATACTGATCCATATTGCAGTATATTATTGTAGATTGTACATTCTTATTGCTAAATAGTAAATTATTGTTTAAATATGTCATAATTTGTTATCTATTTTATTCCTGGTAGATATTTGGTAGATACTACTTCTAGTTGTGGCTGTTATGATTAATGCTTTATGAATATTTGTGAACATGTCTTTAGTGAACAGATGTACATGTATCTGCTGGGTATGCACCCAGGAGTAGGATGGCGGGGCCATAGGATATGCGTATGTTCAGTTTTAATTGTACTGCCAGATGGTTGGCATGGTTGCAGGCTTATACTCTCACCCTCAGAGGATGAGGGTCTAGTTACTCTAATTTTTCACCAACACTTAATGTAATTTGTTCATTCTGGTAGTGTACATGGAATCTCACTGGGGTTTTAATTTTCATTTCCCTGATGAATTGTGAAATTGAGCACCTTTTGACCTGGCTACTTATATATATCCTCTTTTGAGAAATGCCCATTCCAGTCATTTTCCCTTTTAAAAAAATGTGTTCTCTCTTTGATTTGGAGGCATTCTTTGTGTGTTTTGGATATCAATCCTTTGCCAGCTATTTTTATTTCAAGTTCCTTCTCCTACTCTGTTACTTGCCTGTTTTCATTCCTGGTAAAATTTTGCATGGCTTTTAATTTTCTGAAATTACAAGCCGGAAAAATACAGGACTGCTGGTTACATTTGAATTTCAAATAAACAACAAATAATTTTCTAGTGTACTATAAAAATTTTCAATATTTATAGTACATTATTGTAGTACTTATAAGAATAGGGATATTTTAAAAATAAAACTTCTTCATTGTTTATCTGAAATTAAAATTTTACTCACCTGTATTTTTCTTTTCTTTTCTTTCTTTTTTTTTTTTTTTTGCTGCACCTGGCAACTCTACTCATAAAGCTTTTTTTCTTTGGGAGAGTAAGTGTTTTTTAGGAGAGGAAACACAGCACTGAGGGAGGAAGGTGGCACTTGCTTAACCAATTAGAACTACTTGGTCAGTTTGGGAATTCATCCAACATACATCAAAGGATTTTGAAAGATTCAGGGTTTTAGAGGGGAGGGGGGTGCGGGATGGGCTAGTCTGTTGATGGGTATTAGGGAGGGCATGTATTGCATGGAGCACTGGGTGTTATACGCAAACAATGAATCATGGAACACTACATCAAAAACTTAAGGATGTACTGTATGGTGACTAACATAATAAAAATTTAAAATTAAAAAAAAAAAAAGGATTTTGAAATCCTGCCCTTTTTAAAAAACTTAAACTCTCTGTATCTTTTAATTACAAATCCTTAATAGTTATTATTGGACATATAACATATTCTTATAAGTGGGGCTTTATTCAACTTTGAGTTTTCATCTGAACTGTGCATTAGGTGTTCAGTGGCCAGTATTAGCAAAGGTCCAAATGGAGGAGAGCCTGGGTGGTTTAGTTGGTTAAGCGTCCCACTCTTAGTTTTGGCTCAGGTCATCATCTCATGGGTCATGAGATTGAGTCCTGCATCTGGCCCCTCACTCAGCTGGGAGTTTGCTTGAAGATTCTCTCCCTATGCCCCTCGCCTGACTAGCATGTGTATATGTGCAGTCTTTCTCTCTCAAATAAATCTTTAAAAAAAAAAAAAAGAAAAAGGCCAAATGGAAAGTGATTTAATGCCTCAGCTCTTGCTTCTGTTTGCTTTCCTCAGACTTACTTTTTTCAAAGTCAAGTTATTTTTTTCCCTTTTCCGCTTACTACTTCATGTTTACTGAGGGACTGAGTAGCTTGGAGGTAAAGTACAGGAGAAATAGCTGTTAGTGTGGCTGGTACAAAAGAGAAGATGTATTAAGAGTAAAAGCAGGCATAAATTGGGTTGATGCTAGAGATCTAGGTAGTAGAGCTGATTCTGAGCACGGCAATGACTGCCTGGAGTAAGAAGGTCTAAGGAGGGGAACTTAGGAAAGAGAAAGAACTAGGAAAGAGGGTTCAATTCAATAAACGTTATTTGAGCAACTTGTTTCAGCCCTCTGCCAGGATTTGAAAAACTCAGAGGATAAAATGAAATTTATGTTTGAAATGGTTAAGGAAATGGAACTGTCAGAAATTGAAAAGAAGGCTGTAGGTCATACAGTGACAGGGAATATGGAAGTCGTGTGAGAGGAGAAAAAAGACAGAGAATCCCTTTGAAAGCAGTGTCACAATCAGAAAGTCCTCTGGGAAGGAAACTCAGAGACTGAGATCTGGTCTTAATCTCTACATAATTGTTGAGGTACTGGATAATTTAGTTATCACCCGTACCCACCATTTTCTACAGCTGTGAAATGAAGGCCTTGGTCCCTGCTACACAAAGTGGTTCCTGAGCCAGTAGCATCTGCAGCATCTGGGATATTGTTAAAAATGCAGTATCTTGGGCCTCTCCCCAGATCTATTGAATAAAAATCTCTAGGGTAGGGCCCAAAAATCTGTGTCAAGTGTTCTAGATGATTATATAGCTTTCCTGATATTTAAGAAGTACTGGCCTACCCCTAGTTCTCTTCAGATTTTAATGTGCATCAGAATCAGAGGACTTGCTAAAAGACAGATTCTAGTCTTGTAGGTCTGGGGTAGGTCAAACAGGTTCTTGGGTGAGGCTGATTCTACTGATCAGCAAACCACATTTTGAGTAGCAAGGGTCCAGAATGATCTCTTTGAAGCTTCCTTTGAATTAAAAAAGTGAGAGAATATTATTTATTAGAATATTAAGAATTATTAGAATTATTGGGGTGCCTGGGTGGCTCAGTTGGTTAAGCATCTGACTTTGGCTCAGGTAATGATCTCAGGGTCCTGAGATTGAGCCCTCCATCAGGCTCCATGCTCAGTGGGGAGTCTGCTTCTCCCTCTCCCTCTGCCCTTCTCCTTGCTTGTGTGCTCTCTCTCTCAAATAAATATATAAAATCTTTAAAAAATTATTAGAACTATTAAGAATATTAAAGAGAAAAGTAAGAGATACACCTTTTTAGGCATATATCAGTATATACATTTATATGGACAGTAGTGTTTATGAGGTAGTTATTCATGCAATTGTTGTATTATCCTAGAGAAGAGCAAAAGACAAATAAAACTTTATTTCTATACCCACTCTATCAGAGGTTGTTTATGATTTTAAGATAAGGTTATTCTGGAAAAATCTATATAGGGAAGAAGACCTCCTGATTACTATTGCTCCCATAGCAGTATGTGTATAGTAGTCTTTTCTCAAATCATGAACTTTCGTGAGTTTGTACTTGTACAAGACCCACCCACTTGTAAGTGTTTGTATATAGACACACAGATTCTCAGTAGCAGCAAATCAGGACAGATTTCTGAGCCAGTGTAGGCCACAAATGTCTTGGCCCCAGCATAGCTCCAGGCCTGAGGAATCCCAGCCTATACCACATTTTAACAAGGCAAACCCCAGACTCTTAGAGTTCAGGCTACGGGAAGTGGCAGGAAGCTCTTGGCCAGCAGCCCCCAGGCCTGAAGGTCGACTTGGAAATTTAAGTGCAGTAATGTCTCTGTCCAGAAAATTGGCATCATAGGAGAAGGCTGATCTATCTTCCACTAATGTGGGAGAGGTCCAGGACAAGAGAAAAGGGTCAGTTGGATGTTGCATGGGAGAAACTTCTGTGTTCCAGGACCTTGTAATAGAAAGGGATATGAATAGGGAAAAAAAGATGGATCAGAACTTTTTGTGTCAATATTGTTAATGATGGTGGTGATATTTTAATCACTTTAAATATCAGTCTCTTTTTCAAAGCTTCGTGTATATTATTTAGTTCTCAACAGTAGCCTTGTGAGTTAGGCTCTATGATTAACTCCATCTTAAAAATGAGAAAACAGGTCACAGATTAAGTAATTTCCACGAAGTCATGCAGCAATGAAATGGTGAGAGCTTATAATAAGTCAGAAAGTACAACTCAAAAGCAGCCACGCTTAGTATTTCTTGATGTCTGCTAGATCAAATATGGGCTGGAGTGTATGTAACATAGTGTGGGGTAGCAGAAAAAGTCTGGGAATTTGAAGTAAGAATGTTCACTCCTAACATTAGCCACTGAGTAGATGGATGTGGTGGATTGATTGCAAAAATGGCTTCAAGTTTTCCTTTTTCTTTAACCTGTCCCTTGCAATGAACCTTGGTAGCAACTCCCATCAAGAGGCAGAGTTTATTTCTCTGCTCCTGGTCTTGACTGGTTTTGGCCAATCAAATACAGCAAAAGTAAAGCCTGGGCCTCAAGAGGATTTGCATGCTTCTGCTCACTCTTTTGGAACATTGTTAGTCCATGAGACCTAGTCAAGACTAACTTGCTAGAGGATGGAAATATGTGGCTTAATCACCTTCATTGCCCCAGCCTACAACTATCACAGACTAATATCATTTTAGCTAGCCAGCCTCCAGCTGACTCACCATGAATGAATCCAGCCAACATCAGCTGAGTTTGGCCCAGATCAGCAAGGCTGCAGCCTACATGACTCATAATCTTATAAGTAATAATTTAGTTTGGTGTTTTAGGGCACTTAGTTTGGGGTAGTTTGTTATGCAGCAATAGATAACTGATATTTTGCATGATCCAGGGGAACCCCTTAAACCCAATAGAATTTTGACCACACAGGTGAGACCATCCTCCAAACATTTCATAATTACCTCACCCTCATTTTGGTAGAGTGTGATATCCCATTCAGCTTTGTTAAAAAATTGGAGCCTACTTTCTTCTCCATGTTACAGTTATTTGTTCTCTGGATACAAGCACTAATTCTTAAGGTTCACCATAACTTGGGACCCACTATGTGAACACAATGGCAGCCTACCATGATAGATCTTATCTCCACTCTTTACCTTGACCTCTCCTTCATAGTGGAGCTGTTCCTTCTCTTCTTAACTTCTGGGGGATGCTCAGCAATCCACCAATGTCTACATGTGGTTTGCCTCTTTGAAGCTTTAACTAGTGGTGTCTTGAATCTTGATTGCTTTGGTAACAGCCAGTGAGTTTGACTTCCCAAAATGAATACCAAGAGGGTGTGAAACATGCTCATTCATTAGATTCAAGAAAAGCAGAGAGGTCTTCATTATGAGCATAGAGGAAGATACTGCATTTTTTTTTTTTAAGCTCACTATCATTTTGGTAGGAAGATAAATGATTGGTTGATGAGAGATAGTTTGCTTTTTACTGAGGATGAACTTTCTCCAGCTATTAATAATGTTAATTTAAATTCCAGGTAGAAGACAATTTAATCTGTTGACTATGATATAGGTTCCTTTAACTGCTGTGTAAAGGGATAAGGTTTTCTCTGTTTTCTAAAAAGGGAAGAAAAAGGATCTCAATTTTGTTGGTAACTGCCTCACTGAAGCTGAGTGTGCCACATGTGTGTGGTTTAGCTGGCGACCGTGGTGTCTGTATGTATGTGGTCATAGATTTGTTATAACCTCTTGTCTGCCAAGTTAAGACCACCAGTTCCATTTTAATTCTAAGTTAACCTCAGGCTGGAGCCAATCCACACTGCTTGAACATAAACGCTGACACTCAATCCACTCATCCTCTTGGCCCCACAATTTGTTTTTCTTTTTCTTTCTTTTTTTTCCCCCCTAAGGGAGTTTGAACATTTGTTAGCAATCCAAAACCAACACTTCGTATACAAGACATAGTGATTACATAATCCTTTATAGGTTCTTATACTTTGACTATATTGCAAACTTTTCAGTGGTTTCATAAAATGTCTCAAACTGAAGTACAGTTTCTAAATGAGATCCTTGGAGCTAAGACATCAAATTTTACTGTGGTGATAATTGCAATTCTTTTGAGAAATACAGAATCAACACATTAGTTGCAGGACTCTCTTTTTAAAGAATGGCTTCAGACAGGCTTCTGTTCATTGTATCTTTTGAAATGGGAAAGATGGAAACTCATGGTGTTACCTGGCATTACTTGGCCTGACAATGCAGATGTAGGTGACAAGATGACATTCTGTAAGGAAAATTGAATTACCTGTTTTCCCTCTTGATTTTGATTTCTAATTAAAGGAAAAGTCGAGATGAGTCTGTCAGGCTAATTTTCAAAACTGATAGTCAATCGGTATGACACACAGGGCTATGACAAGATTATTGTCTTTAATTTCTGACTTTAAATCTAATTTCTAGGCAATCCAAGGAATTGTGAGCTTGACAGAGTTGGGAAAGTTTTTCCCTAATAATGTTTTGTGGCAAGCTTACACAGTGTCCTATGTCCATTGGTCCAATTACAAAAGTTACTTGATTTAAATATATTTCTATATTTGGAGTTATACTTGTTCTTGGAGACAGTCTGCCCTCTTTCCAGAAACCTCACTCAGTGACTTGTTTGCAGAAGTAACCAGTTAGACACTTTGTGAAATTGCCAAGTGTTCCTCTCTTAGTAACTAACCAAGTTTTGCAAACATCACATTATCATGAGTTAAAAATAATTCCTGTTGGGCTGATTGGAGAAGAATGCCATGGTTAACTGCTAAAAACACTGGGAGTGTTATGGATGACACTAAGAAGAGAGCTGTTTCAGCCAATCACATCTGAATTCCTACTTGTGGAGAGCTAAATTCAGTCTTTATAGGACTCTTCTGGGATGAAAGGTGGGATATCAGGGGCAGAGTGGAAGAAATACTAGCTTTGAACTCATCAGATAATCTGTGTAGAAGCTCCAGCTCAATCAACACACTTCTGATGCACCAGTGATTAGGCATATTATTCAACCCCAACCAAGCCTCAGTTTTCCCATCTGTAAAATAGGGATAATGGCTATTTCAGCAGGACTATACTGAGGATTATATTGGACACTCTATGCCCAGTGTTGACCTGATCTTCTTGCTAGCTACCTGCTTTCTTGCCATCTTGCCTTCTGTCTTCTCAACCCTCACTACAGAAGATAGCCAAAGCTTCCTAACACAGCATGCTAAGCCTTCTACAGTTTTTCCTAGTTTACCTTTCAGCTGAGTTGCTCCCCAACCCCTCAACCTCACAAGATCTAATTCTGGCCATGCTATGTACCTTTATGCCTCATGGCTCATGCCATTCCCTTTGCCAGAAATACCTCTCCATTTACATTTATACGATAGTCCCCCACCTTTCCTTTAAAATTCAGCTCAAATACCTCTTTATCCTAGAAGCTTTTTCTCAGCTGACCCATCTTTTCCCTGGTCTCCTCTAGCCTTTCTTTATACTGCTAGCTTGGTGTCCCTGTTTTTTGCTCAGCACTCACATACTGAAGATAAACATGATGCCATTGTTGCTTCCCTTATTCCTCTTACAAATTCACCTCTGTATCTTCCCACTTCCTTGGCTGCATGATTTCCAGGTCCATTTAGGTTCTTTCAATGAGAATTTTAAAAAATGATTGGATTTGGTTAGTCAAGTTGGGTTGGCAAGACATGTATACATGAAAACCTCTGAATTTTGCTGATTAGAGAAAGCCTGGAATTCCAAGTCCACTTCTTCAGTAATAGATGAAGAGAATAAAACCAAGAGAGATTAATAGGCTTGACAAAGTCAATATAACTTGGTCATACAGAGAAAAAGAGACCAGACCAGATGGTCTGATTTCCAGCCCAGAAAGCAGTAGACCTAGTGAGGAATAGTTGATTCAGGAATCAACATCTGTTTTCCTTCTTTTGCTAACAATTCTTTGATTTTACTTTGGAGAATCAAACTTCTTCAATATCCATCCTTTGGTCTAATTGAGAGGGATACTTCTGCAGCACTAAGAGTAGACATGTGTCCCAGGCCAGATGAATTAGCATGTTCTGTACCCTCAGCAACAGTGATTGGTTTGGGACAGGTATATGATTCAGCTTAGCTGAGATTCAATTCTAGAACTTTAACTTGAACTGTGAAGAGGAAAACTCTGTGGGAATGTTCCCCATGAAGATGGTATTAGCTTTGATCTGTTGGGGGTCACCTTGTAAAGGGCTTAGTTGAGAGTGAAGCTAACACAGAGACAAGAGCCCAAGAGAGAAGGAAGTAGAAGAAGAGGAGGTGGAAGAAAATGAGAACAATAGAAAATGAAAGAGGACATGAATCCAGAATAAATAGATCGATTTGAACCCCTAGATCCAGCTGTAGTTTAAACAGTGTATCTTGTATTTTTAGACACATGAGTTAGCCAGTTAAAGGATTTTCTTATTATTGAGAGTCCTGAATTATACATGATCTAATTCTTTTTCTTTTTGTTCACTTCAAGAGATATTCTTTTTTTTCTTTTTTTAGAAGAAATTCTTAGTACTTTAATTGTAGAATTTGCTGGCTCACTAAAATGTCACTACCTTTGTGAGCCTCAGCTTCTTTATATGTTAATTGAGTCCAAAAACACTTCATATTTGGAAAGATAAAATAAGACATACTTCTAAAGCATTAGCACAGACTGGACAATCACTTAATGGCATTTATTATGATGATTAATCTGATGTATCATGCTTTGAGATTGGGATGCCATAGTGATTCTTTGTGTGTGTGTGTTTAAGATTGTATTTATTTGTCAGAGAGAGAGAGTACAAGCAGAGGGAGCAGCAGGCAGAGGGAGAAGCAGGCTCCCCACTGAGCAAGGAGCCTGGATACGGGACTTGATTCCAGGACCCTAGGATCATGACCTGAGCCCAAGACAGATGCTTAACTGAGCCACCCAGGCATCCCATGTGTGGTTTGTTTTAATTTTCAAATGTAGAACTAACATTTTAAGTCAGTTTGAGGAATATTATCAATATGCCTCCATTAAAAGCATAATTTGTGAATATATTTAAGTTATGCAGTGCCTCCTACCTGTCTAGTCCTTTTCCAAGCATTTTACAAATATGAACTCACTTAATCCTTATAACAAGTTGAGGAGGCAAGTTCTTTTTTTTTTTTTTTCCATTTTACAGATAAAGAAGCTGAGGTGGTTAGGAAGTTAAGCATCTTTGCGATTATCATATAGTTAATCAGTAGCAGGGCTGGGGCTTAAACCAGGCAGTCTCATGCTACAGGCCATACTTTTTGTCACTGTGCTTTGCTGCCTCTTGACAAAAGTCTGTGGTCCATGATCCTGTGACTAATAGCAGCAGCATCAACTGGGAACTTGTTGGAAATGCAAATTCTCAGGTCTTTTCCCAGAACTACTGAATCAGAAACTCTGGGGGTGAGGTCCAGCATGTTGTGTGTTAAGAAGCCCTTTAGGTGACTCTGATTGGGCTGAAGTTTAAGAACCCCTGTCCTATGTCTATAATTCTAAGCTATAATTCACAGATTGTGTGCTCTTGGTGCATTAGAGTCAGTATAAGTGATTATGCTGCAACAGTGATTTTCGAATGCCTACTGTGTGCTAACTACCATTATACTTGCAGGTGTTGCCATGCAGAGCACAGCCAGAAGTTTTTCCTGGGAAACAGTCAAATAAAGACATAAAAACAAGATCCCAGCTGTCAGCTCTGATAACTTCCAGGAAGGAAAGGAGAAGTGTGATACTAGAGCATATGACAAGCGGTTGGAGGTGGTAGTGGTATCATAAAAGTCTTTCCTAAGTTATGTGTGAAGACTGTGAAACCGATGGTTTGTGACTTTGGCTGCACATTGCAATCACCTGGGAGCCTTAAAAACACCAATTCTCAGGCTGCGTTACAGACCAATCAAATCAGAAAGTCAGGGGTGGGGTCCAGCATCAGTATTTTTAAAGCTTCCAGGTGATTGCAATGTGCAGCCCAGGTTTAGAGTCACTGCATTATAGGCTTTGTTGGAAATACTTAGGAAGAGTGGAGAGGGAGCCTGACATTAGTGTCAAAACATGGGGACATTGATAGAGCCAAAAAAAAAAAGAGAATATAACAGAAAAACCATAAGATTTGTCTATGCATAGTGCGCTCATTTAATGTAATACATTTAATAACATTGACAAATAAAACAGATTAGCTCCTAATCACAAACTATTAATCCATATATTTAGATTAGAAGACCTGCTAGGAAGATACAAGTAGAAAATAGAATATGAATATGAAGATAGAATATGAGTTTAGCTTAGAGGAGTCTGCCACTTATTTCACAAAAACTTTCAATAGAAATTTATATAGTGACTACTAAGTGCTCTCTACTAGAAGCTCTGAAGATAAAACAATTTGCAAAGCTTTTCCACCTCCATCAATCTCAAGGTCCGTTAATGTAATGCTTCTAGGAAAAACAGTTTTTATTTCAGTATAAATATATATTATAATGTAATATTTGGTATAAATATATACATTTATTCAGTATAAATGTATAATGTATAAATATATTTATGTATTTATAAACATTAGGATCTTATTTCCAGGGCTGTTTAATTAACTGGATATAATTCGTTGAAGAAAGTACATTGTCTGAGACTAAAATGTGAAATATTGTATTGTTGGCCTCAATTAATAGCTCCTCTATATCTACACTCTGGGAATTGAGACCTTTGCACCTCCTCCCTTCAAGAGATATAATCTGTTTCCCTAGCTCTTGACTCTGGGCTGAACTTGTGATTTGCTTCGACCAATAGAAAGCAGAGGAATAGACAAAATGCTTCAAAGTCTTGGCCTTAAGAGGCATTGCATTGATTCTATTCAGCTAATTCCCTGGAGAATGAGAGAGACCCATGGCCTAATCACCCTCATTGCTCAGAAAACAGCCAGCCAACACTCCCAGAGGTAGAGCTACCTAGATAACCCGCAGGGATCGCAGACCATGATGGAGCCCAGCCAAGATAAGAAGCAGGATCCAGCTGAACCCAGCCTAAATTGCTGACCTGCAGATCATAAGCTAAATAAATCATTATTTCTTTAAGTCATTACAGCAATAGGTAACTGATAAAATAAACTTCAGGGAACTTATAAATAATTTCCTGTAATATGTTTTGTGAAATGAGTCAGGAGACTTGCTTCTGAACAATAACCCTTGTGAGAACAATGCTAACTAAAAATAAAAGTTATGAATGCTAACCATACTTCTGTATTGTAACTCTTAGCCTCTGCTGTTTTACTATAATGCAATTATCAAATTAACTTGGTTTAAACCTAAAGACAGGGAGGTTTCTAAGTAGTGATTTGTCCATCTTGGTAGAAATGAGAACATTAGAGAAATATGTTGAGTTTGTAATTGTGTGACATGTTATTTACTGGAAGCAGTGATTCTGGAGTAAAAGGCTCCAACATGGATTTTTGTTCATTTAAAAAATAATCATAGAATTCTGGCTCCTTACTCTAAGGCCAAATAATTAAAGTATATAAAACAGGACACACAAGGAGTCCTTCTCTTCTTCTCTCACTGTACAATGTGTGTATGTGTGTGTGTGAGAGAGAGAGAGTCACAGACATAGACTGCGTTTGCTTTATTATCAGTCTTGATAAACTCTGGAGGAGAAAGCCACTTGATCTTGTTGTGAAATGTCTTTAACACATCTTCCAGAGAATGGGATCTTCTTTCAGGCCTCCATGTTTGAGTGCCACTTGCCGATGGGCCTTTCTTCTTGAGTAAGGAAGCTGGGTTGCTTGTTGGACATGTGTCAGGAGAAGAAAAGAGCATGAGAAACATGCTCATAACTATAGTTAGCTGAGGGGGTCCTGCTATGTGGTTATATATTCTGGATGATACCATTTTACTTGTATTTGTATATGTTTTCTATCTTTCAGGATACACACACACACACACACACACACACACACACACAATATCAGAATCCCAAGCTGAGAAGTGGACATTTAAAAAATATATTAAACTGTTTTGATTTCTAAAAACCAGTTCTTTGTTACATTCCTGAAATATCCATCTTCAGTAAATAAAGAGGTCTGTGCTTCTAAGTAGTACATTGGTTTGCTGGATGGGGGTGTGGTGGTTCTCCCTCTGTCTAGTTCTGTCAGTATTATTCTCCATTTTCGCTTGAGTGGAGTCTGAGGGGACCACCTGCCATGGACCACTGGTCTATTGAAGTAGTTTAGAGGCTCACAGGTGAGACAGTGTCCTGCAGTGGAGTTGAGACTAACTGGAGGTTGGGAGACCTAGCTCTGATTCCTGCCCTG
This sequence comes from Ursus arctos, assembly GCF_023065955.2. NCBI lineage: Eukaryota > Metazoa > Chordata > Mammalia > Carnivora > Ursidae > Ursus > Ursus arctos. Next base: position 35,335,681 of record NW_026622830.1, read on the forward strand.
CCACTCTTTACTAAGTGATCTTAGGTAAGTTTTCAGCCAGCTAGTTCCCATTTCAACTAGAAAACAAGAAAGTTGGAGTTGACATTCTCTTAAGTTCCTTTGTAGCTATTTCTTTTCTTCTTCTCCTTCTCCTCCTCCCCTCCCCCTCCTCCCCCTCCCCCTCCTCCTTCTCCTCCTCCTTCTTCTTCTCTTCTTCTTCTTCTTCTTCTCCTTCTCCTTCTTTTCTTTTTTTTTTTTTTTAGAGGGGGAGGGCAGACGGAGAGAGAGAATCTTAAGCAGGCTCCATGCCCAACGTGAGCCCAATGCGGGGCTCGATCTCACAACCCTGAGATCATAACCTGAGCTGAAATCAAGAGTCAGATGTTTAGCTGACCGAGCCACCCAGGTGCCCCTTTAGCTATTTCTTAGGATAGTAACTAGGCAGTATTGGAAGACAGTACTTACTGACATGAACTCTGTACATATGATTTGCATTTGATTTGCCTTGATCAAGAGCTAAAATATTAAAGAACTTTAAGATGTTCCCACCAAACTTCCCCATCCAACTCTAAGAACCACACTTTGAATTAAAAAAGTCCTTAATGTCTTAGTGCCCAAATCCAGGTAGTCTTTACAGTTGAATGTTGATTATGAAATAATTTAGAGGTTTTTCCATTTAACATGTTTATCTTTTGCTTTGCATAAAAGGATATGTTTCAATTTTTAAGTGGTTTTTAGTCATATGAACTTAGAAAAATGTATGCAATTCACTGATTCTGGAACTCCTTATCAGAGGAGTTATAAGCCTTTTAGCAACTCCATTAGCTGTCTCTTCAGAAACATATTCCAGTGCAAATGTTTCGTTATGGAGTTCTATTGTTATCCAGAGGATGCTGCACTTTTAAGAGAAGAAATATTTCCTTTTTGGGAAAAGATTTCTGATCAACTTTGGCTAAGGCTTAGGCAATGATTTATGGGTTTCAGTTGACCCATTTGTTATGGGTCTAGGCAAAATGAGTTTTCTATTGACAGGGTGTCTCCTCTCATTATGCTTTATCTTTGGAATGGGATCTAAGGACGGAAGAGACAGACATGATAAGAAATGTATTTTCTTTTTCTTGGAAAGCTTGGGAGAAATGCATTCTATACCACATACTCTGTCCCTCATTTCATGGATGTGTCTGATGCATCACATCCTGAATTTGTGTGATTCTGCAGATGTACCTTCATTGGTGTCAGACACTTAAAGACAATAATGCGGGGGACTAATCCTTTATGCTACATGACATTTTCCTCTATTATACTGATATGACAGTTGGGCCAGGCTGATTTATGTGGTGAATTCTTACAGTATTTTTTATTTGCACTGCTCACAACATTCACATTCTAAAGTTTACAAATCTTGACAGTGATGACCTACCAGGTATTTTTGGTGTTTATTTGTGTGTGTGTGTGTGTGTGTGTGTGTGTGTGTGTGTGTGTGTTAGCTTTTTATTGAAGTGAGATTCACATTCAGAAAAGTGAAGATATCATAAGCAGATAGCTTGATGCATTTTACAGCCTGAACACACATGTAACCAACACCCAGTTCAAGAAACAGTCCTTTTCCAGCTCCCTAGAACTCTTCCTCCTGCTCCCTCCTTGGTCAAGTGTAACATGTTTTCTGATTTCTAATAACATGGTTTGGTTTTGCTTATTTTTGTCTTTATATAAAATGAATCATCATTACTCTTTAGGGTCTGGCTTCTTTTGCTCAATGTTATGTTTATGGGATTCATCTATATCATTCTCACTGCTCTGTAGTAATCCATTGTATGAATATACTTGACTTATCCTTTACACTGTTGTGTGGGTTTAGGCAGTTTCCACTTCAGGGCTATTAGGAATAATGCTGCTCTGAACATTCTATTGCCTATCTTCTAGTGAACATATATTACAGTTCTCTTGGGAATATTTCTAAGTGTGGAATTTGTGGGTCATATATATACATTTTTTCTAAGTATAATATTAGAGTTAGCTATGCAGAATTATGAAATTAATTATGAAACAAAAATAAATTTGTTTGAAACATGAAGTAACAGCTGAAACATGAAGTAAGAAAGAATAATATGGAGAAACGTAACATTTTATTCATGGGAATACATTCTGAGCTAACATTGTTTGTTCTTATATCTGAATGGCAGGACTTTGAAAGTGTGCTGACATGGCCATTTTCTGCTGGGCTGCTCCTGCCCCAATGTTCTTGCCACATAAACTCTTCTAGTCCAAACCTTGAAAGTGTTATGGGAAGTGGCATTAACTCTTTTGTATTCTTTTCCGGCACCAGGTTGCTCATCTCTCCCTGTTCCCATTTGAGGAAATGTACTGACAGTTGTCAAGATGAATCATGGCTCTTTCTCAGACACACATGGAGACCAAATTTGTGACTAATAGACAGATCCTCTGGACACAGGCTGAGCCACCAAGAGCTACCCTTGTCCAGGCAAGTTCAGGCCTGAGGTATAACTTCTGACAGCCAGCAGGAAAGCAAGCATTGGCAGAACAGTTGTGTTAATTTGCTTCTCTGACTTGAAGACACGTGGCTTTTTCTCACCCCCCCCCTCCATTTCCTCCAGAAAGCTGTATTAGCTTATTTATTGCCCCAGTGTTTGTCTGCCTGTTCATGCATGTTCTCAGAATCCAAGGGGTGTGGCCTGAATGGAAGCCTTGAGGGAGATCTGGTCTCAAGGTTGATTCCAGGGGTCATTGAGCTTTACCTTCCTCCTCCCCATCTTTTATTGTCTCTGACTCTCCCCCTCCTTTGCACAGATGTCATTGGATTAAAACGATGGAGGACTTGAAAGCAGTGAGAAGAAATGAGTTGGAAGGAAGAACAATGGGGATTTTTGGATGATAGGTATTGATTATCTGCGTAGATGTTTCAGGTCTGCTTAGATTTTTTTGGAAACTGTTTTCCCAATCATCTTAAGTTGGCTTTCTCACACATTACTTAACAATTGTGTTTGCATGTGTATTAGAAGGATGTCACCACCAGGTTTTGCAATCACCTGTAAGCTGCTGGTTCTGCAGCATTTTCATACAATCAGCCCTCATAATTGCCAAAGAGTATTCAATATTGGTTGGCTACAAATTGGTATTTCCTTATGTATGAGTTGGGTGACATTTAGGATCCCTTGGAATTTTTTTTTAATGTTTTTTTATTATATTATGTTAGTCACCATACAGTACATTGACCTCCTTACGTTGTAACATCCTTCTGCCTTAATGCCACTCAGAGGAAACCTTATACCCTCTTGCTTAAATTACAGAAGGGGGGGGGGGAATTTCACTTAGTTTCAAGAGACTGGACAGTTTCATTCTCACATACTGAAAGCACCATGTTTGTTGAAAAGAAACTTTCAGAGTCACTTCAATTAATCCCAGACAGTTTGATTTAACTTGTTTTTAATTGTAACAGGTTATTTTTTCTGGCGCAGAGCCACCTAGAATTTTATCTGTGAGTTCCTTAGATAATCTCCATCTTTTTGTACAGTTTTCTCAGTGATATTCAGAATTCCACTGCAGTGGCACATTCCAGTTTTTTTTGTTTTGTTTTGTTTTGTTTTGTTTTGTTTTCCCTTTCTTGGTTGGTATGCTTTACATCATCTGAAGGTGTAGAGTTTGGTGGAGTTTGGTAAGTTTCCTTTTCACAGATCTGTAGCCTGTCTCCAAAGATCAAGGTTGTTTCCTGCAGAACTGGAGGGCTCCAACAATGGCAGCCCCCAACCCTATATTCAGTAATTCATCTGTGTCTCAAAGTAGGGGGGGGTGTTATTGCCTGATTATATTTTATTGCCTAATTATCCTTATAGAAAAAGGGCATATTGCCATGTCTGGGAAAAGAGTTATGGTAAAGGTAGGGATAGAGAAATTAGTGTTAGGGAAAGAGGTGTCATTAACCTCTACCACAGTGCTCTTCAAAGTGTTGTGGTCCCTGGACCTGCAGCATCAGCATCACTTAGGAACTTCTTAGATAGGCAAGCCTATTGAATCAGAAATTACTGGGCCCAGGATTCTGTGTTTTAACAAGACTGAAAGAGATTAAAGTCTGGGATCAACTTTTTCAATAAAAGATTGCCTTTTCCCATCTTAAAAATTAAGCACTGGGGATGCCTGGGTGGGCCTCTCCCTTCAGCTCAGGTCATGATCTCTGGGTCCTGTGATCAAGCCCCATGTTGGGCTCCCAGCTCAGTGGGGTTGGACCTCTCCCTTCAGCTCAGGTCATGATCTCCGGGTCCTGTGATCAAGCCCCATGTTGGGCTCCCAGCTCAGTGGGGAGTCTGCTTCACCCTCTCTCTCTCCCTCTCCCCCTGCTTGTGCTCTGTCTCTCTCTCTCAAGGGCATAAATAAAATCTTTTTTTTTTTTTTTTTTTTTAATTAAGACATTGTGAACTTTGGGAGAAGTAGCTTTTTTTTTTTTTTTTTTTTTTTTGCCATTTGCTTTTGGTTTTCGCTGGTGGTAATTTTCACTGGGAATAAGATGACAGATATAAAATAAACACACGTAAAATGTTAGCTGCAGTTTTAGTCTGGGCTCTCTTTTCTCCAGGGGAAGGGTGATAGTAGAGCTACTGTGAAGTATATTAAATATCTATCTCTTCACTTTGTATATATGAAAAAAATGTTCTTGTCTCTAATCTTAGACTTATAACCTGAAAGCCTTCTGGGACAGACTTTCCCTCTTGATTTTCTGAATAAAGTTTCTAACTGCCTTTTTTGATGTTTCCTTTTGCATGGTTGCTTCAAAATAGTGTTTTGGTTTTCTATTTTTTTCCTTCTGTTTCTTTCTGGAAATTTCTCCTAGGGCATCCTTAATTATGGCTTCTCTTAATTATCTTCTTCTCTATGTAAACTCTGAGTTACAACTGCAAAGAATAGAATTCAGAAGAAGGCTGTCTCACCACTATCATCATAGTTGTTCCACAGCTTGTCTACTACACAATAAATAAAGGATTGGAGGGCTCACCTCCTAAAATAGTAAATTGATTGTGACTTAGTGTGATTGAGAAGGAGAAAGCATGGAGCAACAAATAGCTGTGTGTTAATTTCCAAGTCAAATTTATGAAAAGCTTTGATGATGACCCTTTTAGTGATCAATTCCATTTATCTATTAGGGCTCTAGTAGTCTGCCTCTATCTGAAGTATGTGTAAGGGTTTTTGAAATGCAGAGTCAGCTTATCAAGTAGTTTATATTGTTGGTTGGTAACTTACAGAACTTCCTTTTTCCTTAAAGCAAAGAGTAGAAATTTAAAACTCCCCCCAAATGAGCATTAGATGAAAAGAACAGTTGATCCCATTGAAGAACTAGACATTAGGAAAGTACGCAAAATATAATCAAATTAATTGAAACTTTAGGAATCAAATGAGCTATTTTAAAGGGATAATGGTCTAAGAGAGACCTCTAATTAGTTATAAAACAGTTTTTCAAGTATTTCAGGATGAAGATGAAGGTGGTTAATTATATCTGAAATAGTCACACAGCACTGAAAAAACAAATGTAAACATCCAAACTTATGCCTCAGACTAACATTTCTTTGAAAGAGGAAACCATGGGAGACCTTGCAAATCCTTCAGGAAAAGAAGGCAGTACAATTATATATTGGTGAGCAAGCACTGGCTCAGTATTAAAACTGTTATTCTCTTTGGAACTTTAAAGCTTTACAGGAAATGTCTTCAAAGGCATTCCACACTAGGGAAAGTGGCATAATGACAGCATTGCTGGCTGAGGCTGGTGGTGAGGTCTGAAGCTGGAGCCTCAGGTCCCTGCCCACACTCAGTCACTCTGCTCTACCCTCTCCTTCACATGTAGCTGTCTTTATAGGGGCCAGTCCTGGAGCCATCATGGACCCAGAATGCTATGGAACCCTGAGATACCTCTGTTTTACTTGTTTGTTTATTCTCTCCCTGCCAGTCAGATTGAGCTTTTTATTAGGATGAAAGATAGGATTCTTGAATCAAATCCAGCTAATAGAATCTGAGAGCTCTGCTTTCAAACTCATTTGACTAATATTAGTGTTAGTATTTTCAGAAAGGTACTTAATCACTTTTATTGAAGTATAATTTACATAAAATAAAATGCCAGATATTAAGTGTAGAGTTTGATGAGTTAGGCTAATGTATACAACTGTCCTATCAATTAGGAAATAAAGTATTATTATCAGTCCAGAAGGTTCCTGTTGTCTCTTTGGAGTCACTCCTAACCCCTGCCCTAGGCAGCCACTGATCTGATTTCTATCACCATAGAGTAACTTTGCCTATCCTAGAATTTCACCCAAATGAAATCATAGAGTATATTCACTTTTGCATTTCACTTCTCTCACTCGAGATATTGTAAATATACAAACTTATACTCCAGTTTAACATTTTCTCTGAAAGTGGAAATCATGGGATGCTTTGAGAATCCTTCAGGAAAAGAAGTTAATTCACTGGTTTTGTTATGCATATCAGTATTTAGTTCCTTTGCATCACTGTGTAGTATTCCATTATGTAAATATATCTAATGGATATTTGTGGTTCCCAGTTTGGGGATATTGTAAATTAAGATTCTATGAACTTTTATTTACAGATCTTTTTGTGGACATATGCTTTGATTTCTCTTGAGTAAATACATAGAATTGCTTTGTTATGTTCAATTTTGTAAGTAACAAATTGTTTTCCAGAGTGGTTGTTGACAGATAATCTGTGAGGGTTTCAGTTGTTCCACATGCTTGTCAATTCTTGATATCATCAGTATTTGTAATTGTAGCCATTCTAGGTTTAAGTGGCATCTCATCGTGGAATGGTCAAATTTTTTCCTGTTATTAAAAATTGAAGTATAGTTGACACACAGTGTTACATTAGTTCAGGTGTATGACATAGTGATTCAACAGTTCTGTACATTATACAAGCTCACCACCATAAATGTAGTTACCATCTGTCACCATACACATTTGTTACAATATTATTGACCATATTCCCTGTGCTGTACTTTTCATCCCTTATTTATTTTATAACTGGAAGTTTGTACCTTTTAATGCCCTTCACCTATTTTGCCCATCCCCTCATCTACCTCCCCTCTGGCAACCATCAGTTTGTTCTCTGTATTTATGAGTCTGTTTCTGGTTTTTGTTTGTTCATTTGTTTTGTTTTTCAGATTCCACATATGGTATTTGTCCTTCTCTGATTTATTTCATTTAGTGTAATACCCTCTAGGTCCATCCATGTTTTTTGTCACTAATGGCAAGATTTCGTTCTTTTTTATGGCCAAGTAATATTCCGTGTGGGGATGAGAGAAAGAGGGAAAGAGAGGGAGAGAGAGAGAGAGAGAGTTACTACATCCTCTTTACCCATTCATCTACCAGTAGACACTTAAGTTGCTTCCATATTTGGCTATTGTAAATAAAGCTGCAGAGTAAACATTAGGGGTGCATGTATCTTTTCGAATTAGTGTTTTCATTTTGTTTGGGTAATACCCAGCAGTGGAATTACTGGGTCATAAGGTATTTCTGTTTTTTTATTTTTTTGAGGAGCCTCCATGCTGTTTTCCATAGTGGTTGTACCAATTTACATTCCCACCAAACATGCACAAGGGTTCCCTTTTTCCTATGTCCTCATTTCTTTTTTTTTTAAATCTCTGGTCCTCTCTTGAGTTTCTTTGCTGGTAATTCTAACAAGGGGCCAGTCAGTTTAGAATATAATGTAGAGATGTAAAAACTTGCCCAGAATGAAATAAGAGATTTTTCACATCTCATTAACTGTTGGCCTGCGATCAAACTGTGGACTTTAGGGCATTATTTCTGTTTTCCCCCTTTCTGGAAAATTTAATTTACCTGAATATTTCATCCTTCAACATTAAAATTTCTTTAAAGAAGACAAAAATTGAAGGCATTGTATTAGTTTCCTATGATTATTGTAATAAATTACCACAAACTTTGTGGCTTAAACAACAGAAATTTATTTTCTTACAGTTTTGAAGACCAGAACAACAAAATCAGTTTTTCTGGACCAAAATCAACGTGTCTGTAGGGTTGTGCTTTCTCCAGAGGCTTTAGGGGAGAATCTGTTCCCTGCCTCTCAGCTTCTGGTGGCTGCTGGCATTTCTTGGATTGTGGCCATATCACTCTAATCCCTGCTTCTGTCTTCACATTGCTACCTCCTTGTGTGTGTCTGCCTCTTTCTTACAAGAACACATGTGATTGCATTAAGGGCCCACCTGGATAATCTAGGGTACTATTTCCATCTTAAAATCCTCAACTTAATCACATCTGCAAAGATCCTTTTTCCAAATAAGGTAATATTTATAGGTTCCAAGGATCAGGACCTGGTATATTGTTGGAGGGTAGATTTTTCAGCTTACCATATGCGTTCAGCCTTAAAGCTAGTTGTGTCTAAAGCTGAGGTTCCTTACCTCTTTTGAGGAAGAGCAATAAAGGATGTCTTGGAGAATAAAGAAGTTACATAAACATACAGATACCATGAACAATTCCTGCAGGTTCCTATGACTTTCTGGACCCCATCTATGAATATCAGGAACAGAATGCCATGGTAAGTAGAAATGGAGCCCAAAGTCAAGCACACTAGACTGTATTTTTGTTCATAATTATTTCTTCCCTCCAGCCCCCCCCTTTTAAAGATTTTATTTATTTGTTTGACAGAGAGAGACAGTGAGGGAGGGAACACAAGCAAGGGGAGTGGGAGAGGGAGAAGCAGTCTTCCTGCCAGCAGGGAGCCCGATGTGGGGCTCAATCCCTGGACCCTAGGATCATGACCTGAGCCGAAGGCAGGTGCTTAACGGCTGAGCCACCCAGGCGCCCCTCTCCAGCCCTTTTCATGGATTCTTCATAGGGTAGAGTCTTTTTCCTCTACCGTGTTTGGGTTTGGCCACGTGACTTGGCCAATGAGATGTGAGAAGAAGTGGTGGTGTATAGTTCCAAATTGAGGCTTTAAGAGGCTTGACAAGCTTCCATTAGCTCTCTTGGAGCTCTGGTCTCTGCCATGAAGAGATCTTGCCTCAGGTGGTCATTTTTCCTTCTGCCTGGGTCCTGAAGGAAGACATGTGGAGCAAACCTGAACCTGCTCCAAAGCTGGGAGTCCAGCCTGGCCCAGAGAAGCCCAGATAACTCCTTCTGAACCACAGCTTACTTGAATATCTGTGAGCATGAATTAACTATTGGATATAAGACACTGAGATGTTTGTTAGGTAGCATTGTCATAGCAAAAGCTGATTGATACACCAGGTTCAAATTTCTGTTTACTTTTCTACTCTGGCAAGCTGTCTTGGACAATATAGAAGAAAATCTTGGACTACTGATTATTTTCCTTTCTCTTAAATACTAGGACACCAGTTAAGCAGCCAGCTCCCCATTTCCTCTTTCTTTCTGCTCTTAGAAAATGAGTCAAAAGAGCTTCCTAAACTAAAGGCATTCTAATACCAAAAAAAAAAAAAAATGCCAAGTGATGATACTTCACCATCACTTTAACATCTCAACATCAAATGGCTCCTAACTCCAAAAAGGAAAATGAGCAAGATAAGCAGTTCTTTTTTCTCACTTAAAAGTAGACACCGATTTCATAATATATAGGGTCGAAGAAAGGGGGAAGGAAATCTGCCATCTCTTTTTTAGAATCTGGGGGCAACATTCATCTTCCCTCCTAATTTTTGATAGTTGCTAATTTCAAGGATCAACAGAAGGAGATGGAGTAGGAGATGGGGCATGTTGAGGGCTCAAACCTGGGACTTGAACGTCTGTAAAACAGGCAGTTGCCATGCTTGCCTCATGAATTCCACAATATTCATTGTACTTTGGTTTCACCCTTAGGCAAAATTTCATTGTGCATAATGCAAGTATTTGTAAAACCTGTGCAGGTTTGAGGTTAATTTTGGTAAAATAAAAGAACAGTGTCCCCTCCCCCAAATTTTACCTCATTGCCTTAATTAATACCAGTGTGCCATACGCACTCTACTTATCAGGATTGTTGGTAGCAAATTATAGCCAAGCTTTTCATCTAGAGAAAAGCTTATTAACCCTAAAATTCCATTGTATGAGAATTTTTCTTTAAATAAGATTTGCTGTTGGTGGTGGTGCTCAATATTAGAAAAGCAAAGATAATGGAAATTCATAATTGTCTTAAATGAATTTCTTCCCCTGAGTTCAGTATTAGGGCTTTTTTTCTCCTCCCTAAAATTAGCAAATGATGCTTGGGGAAAAACATAAAGAACTGTTGATTATAAAAGCAGCTCTAAAAATTGATAGTGCTTGATAGCATGATAGATAGAAGAATTAGTGAGTTGGGAGAATGGTGTGTCTTAGAGATGGCAGTTTGTATATTTCTCTTTATGAGGGGGTTGGCAAAATAGGATGTCTATCATGTCAAGCTACCCTCACCTGTAATAGTGAAGGTCTGAGCTTTGTTCAGCTGGATATATTTAAAGTCATTAAAGTGTAACAGATACAAAAATGGTTCTGTCCCATCCATTTATAGTTTCCAACATAAATTGTTACTTTGCATAGTACACTTCAAGTCAGGTCTGTTTTGTGTCAAAGCTAGATGAAAATGGAAAAATAAAGCCAGAGAAGATGGTAAAGTTCATTGATGTAGTAAAAAGTGAAAAGGAAAGCAAAACGGCATTCTTTTCCAAAAGGCTACCAGCTTTGCCTTTGATGTTGAGACTGTTCACTTACCATGGAAAGTGAAAGATGTTCCATAATCATTAAATTGTCATTTTCCCCCATCCTGAACATTGTAGTGTGTTTCCTGTCTTAGTGAAACAAGATAAATTAGGTTCAGGGGCCTCCACGGAAAGGCCACTTTTTATCCCATGTAATGCTGACCTTTTTTTTCCTTTCTAATGAATACAGTTTTAAAGTCCTCTTTACCTACAGTTGCATTCCTGTCTCAGAATGGTATTCAGGTTTTTATGCTTTTGTGTAGTTTTATTCCCTTCTGAGGCATCATCTTCTCTGTAGTATTTAACTAGTTGGATGCTAGTTTATGATGCATGTAAGGTGATGGGAGCTCTTTAGCATGTTTGTGTTTATCTGAGATGTAATTGCACTGGCATTCTAATAGAAAATAACACAAAAAACTTAAGGGTTATTTTAACATAATTTCTATTAGAATAGATATATGATATCTAGTCAGTAGAAAGAGAAATGGATTTGGTAATAATTATTGGTTGGGTCTCAGATTCTTCTTACTTGTTTAACACATATGCCAAAGACAAACCTTGCTTAAAACTTATGTGTGCATGCAGTTAAACACAGGCAGATAAAGCTTAGTGAGGTGGCTTGATCTGGATAACAGAGCTCTGTACTGTGAGGTTCACATTCTAACACTGATTCTATCAGCTTTGGTTAACCTCTCAAAGATGATATTATTTGGTTACAACACAGTCAGGTTCAGGTTTGTTGATAGTTCCCCCCCCAATCAATGTAAATGTAATCATATACATGTTCCCTGGTTGTATTTCTTCTTTCTCTTTAAAGAATAATATCTTCTGCACCCTATCTTCGGGTTAAGTTCTACTCAAGAGCCAGAACCAATCTTGTTCTTAGGACTTCAGTACACTGGAAGATGCAACCATATTACTTATTACTTATTACAAGTCCCAAAGTTGGGACAAATGTTTCCATATTAAAAATTATGTAGTTGTTTTAATATGCATTAGAAACACTTTTATTTTTGAAAGTTGTGAACTTATTTTAACTGGCTCAGAAAAAAACATAAGTCCCATTTCAGAGCTTTGATTTCATGGATATTATTGCTTGGACAAGAGTAAAGGAGAGGAGAGAGTAAATTTAAAAGTTGACAAATATTAAGAATGGCTGTTTTTCTTCTGAAGTTCTTGCTTCTGAAGATAGTTTCACAGTGTTTCCAGCTTCCCCAAGAGCCCCTCTTCATTTTGTCCCTGCAGCCTAGGGGTGGGAATTGCTTCCAGTAGTTGATAATTTCTGAGTTACTTCAGGATTTTTTTTTGTTTTTTTTGTTATTGGCTCTCAGCTTCTCCATCATCTCTGGACCAATACTTTATATTAACTTATTTCTCCTATAAATAGGTAAAGTGGTTTCTGTTTTACTGATTAGATCCTGCCTGACTCAAGTAGATGTATTGATCACATCTTTATTTAAAGGGTTAGAAACTGATGTTTAATAAGCTTAGCAACTCGCCTAGGGTCTACAATAAACAAGGGACAGAACTAGAATTAAAATCTGGATCTGTTTGATTCAACAGTATATTCTCTTGATTCCTGCTCTTCTGTACAGTTTCATTGACCTCACAGTCTTGCTGGAAATCAGTCACATGCCTGAATGGCCATTATGACCTGAAAATGTACCTCTTACTGAAGTATTTTTTTCACTATCAAGTAGAGTTGTCTTCTAGGAACCTGCTGCACCCAGAGAGTTTTTCAGTTTCCTGCTCTCCACTCATTATGTCCCTACCCATAACAACTAAACATTTCATCCTGCTGGTGTTTAGGCAATTATTTGATTCTTTAGAACATTCCTACAATCTGGGGTGACTCTAGAATCATCTTAACTGTATCTGTCAGAATACCTGCAGAAGAGAGATGGCAGGATCAAATCAGGATAATTCAAGGAGCAGGTGGCAGATTGTATTTAGCAAAGATGGGCACCCTGGTGTGTGTGTGTGTGTGTGTGTGTATCCTTAAAACTGGGTAGATCTTTTAAATTACCTTGATCAACAGAATGCAGAAGTGATGCGATATGAATTCAGAGGTGAGGCCATAAAAGGCAATAGGACACTCTCATTCTTTCTGTCTCTTTCTCTGTCTCTATCTCTCTGTCTCTCCCCCCCCCCCCAGTGGGAAAATCCAGGTGCCACGTTCAAGAAGCACCACAGAGAGACCCATATGGGGAGAAATTGAGGTACTCAACTAATAGCACCAATTTGTCCTCCATGTGAGTAAACCACCATGAAACTGTATCATCTAGTCCCAAATGCAACCACATGAGAGACCCTATGTGCGACCTCCCTTGCCAAGCTCTTCTCAAATTCTTGACCAACAGGAACCGTGAAAGCTAAGACGTGATTATTACTTTAAGTTCTTACCTTGGAGGGTGATTTGTTAAGCTGTTATAGGTCATCAAACAGAGGGTTTTATAAAGGGACTATTCAAACAGCTATGGACAGGCTGAGGGCAATGACAAGAGGTGGTACAGTATCCTGGAGCTTCTAATAACCAGGCTGTTACCGCTCCTTGGCCTTTAAAGTATAAAGGTGTAGAGAGAGGTCTACCTGGGGAAAGCAATGATCTTTGGTCAAGGGATGCAGCCAGCCCAGTGCAGTCCTCAGGGAACTGGGGGGAATGAAACCTCAGCCTCATTGTCCTCTTTCACATCTCTGGCTGAGTGGCTCCACATTAGCCACTGGCCAAAGGCAAGCATTCGAGGATGAGTTGGCCTTTAGTAAACAAAGATACTGGGTGATATGTTGATATGTTTGATTAGCTAGAAATACATGCAAAGAAGAAGCAGGCTTTTAACTAGGTAGATCTTGTAATGATTCATATTTTTTATCTATTTTGAGTCTTAGACAACCTAGTGCTGTCATTGTCCAATAATCCTACCTGTACTGGCCAGCAAGGGCACCACTAGCTTTAACGTTGTACGTCTTTCTTTTCTGTGAACTGTCAACAAAGAGGTAACTACTTAGTTGTGGAGCTCTAATCCCTTAAGAGATGCCAGAGAGGATTTTATTAGTCAAAATATTTTATCCAGTGAATTAAAAAGTGACTTTCCAGTCTCTGTCACTTTTGGTCTTACACTGATGCCTTTTCTTTGATCTTTCTTCCTTCTGTCCTATCTACAGTTCTTGTTCTGCTAATGATATCCTGAGACAGAATGTTTGGGTCATCTCCATGATCTCATCATCCCCTTACTGTTTAAATGCCTAATGTACCTTGTGTTCCAGCAAGCCGAACTTCATGGGTCAGTGTACTTTCCATCCCCTAATGTGCCTAAATCCATCCAGACTACCTTTGTATCTTCCTTTCATTCACTATCTGGCGTAATAAATCAGAGCCATCAGCAAATTTTACTCACTTGGTTCACTGTTCTTTTAAAAACATGACTAGAACCTAGATTCTCATCCAAGACTGGGAATATGATTTTCATTCTTAGAAACTTGATACAAAATCTCATTGGGGAAGATGATGCTAAATAATGTGTAAGGTTGGTCATGTTTGGTGTCCTAGAAACTTCCTTCGTTTTTAAATGACAATCATGATCTTTTATTCTTCAGATAAGTAATGGGCATTTATTATGTCAACAGTGCTATGTTAGATGATGCAAGGAAGAAATGAGCAATCATAATTAATATCCCCAAGAAAGTATATTTAATCAATGACCAAATTTCTCCTTTATCTTACTCTCCTCATAATGAATCTCATTTAGAAAAGACCTTATAGATCATTAATAGTATTGGCCAAAGAGAAGCCTGTTTATATAATTGCAGTAGATGTCACAGATGTTGGTAGACACTCATGTGCATTTATGACACAAGGAGTCTATGGTTCAAAGGCATAGAGGCTTAATTGAGGTGTTACAATTGATGGCAGAGAAGAAATGATTTTCATATCTCTCCAGAACTTCCAGTTCAGTATTATTTCACATTAGACTGAGTATCTTTGCTCTAAATGTTGTGTGGTTTTTCACATCCATAAAGCCAAAATGTCTTTTGATGAACCTCAGTATGTTTAAAGGAGAAATCATTTTCTTACAGAAGACACAGTGTCCTGCACACACTAGGTATTCAGTAGTTATTTGCTGAATGAATCAATGACAGGAACCTTCAGATAAACCCAGTTAAGTTCTGTTTCCTTTTTCTTCAAGTCGGCGTTGTGCAATGTTATCCTCAATTCAACCCTAAATCTATTTTCCCAGAAGCAGTGAGTGGTTTTCTACAAATATGCTATTTCTGGGATCTTGTTTGGCTCCAGTATTTTTTTTTAAGAGCTTTGACTTTCCAGATTTGACTAGCAGCTGCTTTTTTGAATGATATACAGGACAACACATGCTTTTTCTGCCTGTTTCTTTCCTCCTGAACCCCAGAGGGATTGACATCAAGGATTGTGATTAATGGTGCTTGAGTATTTCCCTTGCCCTCCTCCACACTTTCGCACTATGAACATCCTTCTTTAGAAACATCTATCTCCATCTATGTCCTGCTTTCTCACATGTTTTTCCTTGCGGTGAGAATCTACTTAGCAGTCTCTTTTTCCATTCCTTTACCCTATTTCCTATTATTTTATCGTATAATTCTCTTCCACCCATTTTAACACATTATCATTATTTTTCCCTCTTCATGAGGGGAAGTTAAATTTATGGATAGTCTACTGTAGACCAAGCAATGCTCTAGGCTTGTCTTTATGAGGTTGTGATATTATTTCTGTTTTTCAGGTGGGAAGGCACAAGTACAGTGTTGTCAAGTAATATGCAAAGATTTACACATTGTAGCTGGATCAGCCAAATCTTGGTTTGCTTCCACATGTATGTCTAATAATATAGAAGGTGTGCAGAGTTTTATTTGTCATTTTGGTAGTGACAGTACCATCACCATTTTCATTCATTTTGTTGGGAAGCTGGTAAGTGGGAAGTTAGAATTGCAAAGGCTGATTTGGGAAGGAGAAGTAGGAAAGAGGAACAAAAGTGCAATTTCTAATTTTTCCTCCAACCTTAGCAGGGCCCCCAAGACCACTCTGGACTGTTAGATTTTCTCTTAATTTCCTGTGATTAATTTCCAAAATTTTGCCACTCCCTTCAAATCCTCTACCCAACCTAACCCTTCTCACTCCCAGGAGGTGACCTCACCTCATATTCCACTGTCAAAAAAAGAGAAATGTTGGGCATCCGCCTGACTCTCAGCAAAAGAACATACCTACTATATTCTTTCCTGGAGAAATAAAGCCCTCCATTGATATGGCCACACTGCCCATCATTCTCTTTACCTTCCCAGCTAAGCTATTTGCCAAAGAGCCTCAATTACTTCTTCCTCACTTTGTGGATACTTCTCACCCCTCTTCCTCACACTAAGGTCTGACTTGGCTTTGCCTCTCTCCAGCTCTCCCGAACCTGCCATAATAAAGGTTACCACTTCCGTATGGTGTCCTTCATCCCTCTGTGCACGTGATGTTATCGATCATTCCTTCTTTGTAACTGTTCAATTTCATCATCTCTCTGGCATGAAAGAAGAACCACCACCTGGCTCTTCTCTCAGACTTTTTTTTTATGGGCTTATCCTCTGCTGCCCCCTCCTTATCATTTGGTACTCCTCAAAATTCTGGTCTTAGCCCTCTTTTTTTCTAACGGAACTCATTCTCATGGTTCATAGCTGACTCCTCTTTTCTGTATGCTAATAATTGCTTGACATTTCATCTTGAATGTTCAACAGATCTTTCAACTTCTCTCCCTCTCCCTCAATCCTTTTAGACCTGCTTTTCCTTCCATAATCCCTCTCACAGTTAATTGGTATCACTGTTTGTCTGGTTATATGAACTAGAAACCAGGGAGCTACTCATAAATCTTTTTCTTTCCTGTCAAATACATCCCATCCCATCACATAAAATCAGTCAGTCCTCTTGTCATGATTATTTTATTTTCAAAGACTGTTTGAACCTTCCTTTCTACTCTATTCCTTCAATCATTACCATACCATTTCTCACCAGTGACATAACAGAAGCATCAAACTGATTTCTCTGACTCCATTTTCCCTTTCTGCTACATTCTTTCTTGCCAGAGTGAACTATGTAAAAAGGGGGAAGTGGCCATGTCTCCCTTCTGCCGATCATTCTTCGGTGGCATCACTTCATAGACATATACATTTATAGAAGCATAACACATTGTTGAAAGAGCTCTCCTAGCCTGACCCCTGACCACCTTTCCAGTTGCATCTACGTAGCATCTGAAGCTTTTTCACCCCTAACTTCCCTATACTTTAAGCCTTTGTTTAATCTTTCTTTTTTTTTCTACTTGGAATACCTTTTTCCCTTTCTCCATCCCTCTACTTTCTTAAGTCATCCCTATCTTTCAATCACCAACTTGGAATTTTCTCCAGGAAGTCTTCACCAAATCCCTAATCAAGGCTACAAAGATCTATCACAGTCCCCTGAGTAGATGCTTAATAAATGTTGAACTCTCTTCAAGCTACTGACCACACCCACATGTCTTGATTACATCTTCTAATTTAAAGGAAATACGGAAACTTTAAGACAAGAATTCCTTCATCTTCTTGACATCAAATGGTCAATTATTCTTTTCTCTTTTTTTGACATTAAAGTATTTATTTATTTATTTATTTATTTATTTATTTATTTAAAGTTCAGTTAGCCAAGGTATCATTAGTTTTGGTATAATGTTCAAGGATTCATTAGTTGAGCATATCACCCAGTGCTCATCGTATCATGTGCCCTGTTTAATGCCCATCATCCAGTTACCCCATCCCTCCACCACCTCCCTTTCCACCACCCTCAGTTTGTTTCCCTGAGTCAAGAGTCTCATACTGTTTGACTCGCTTTCTGAGTTCTTCCCATTCTGTTCCCCCCCATTGTCCTCTGCACTATACCTTATGTTCCACATATAAGTGACACCATATGATAATTGTGTTTCTCTGATTGACTTATTTCACTTAGCATAATACCCTCCAGTTTGGAGGTTTCTCAGGACGTTAACAATAGAGCTACCCTGTGACCCAGCAATTGCACTACTGGGTATTTACCCCAAAGATACAGATGTAGTGAAAGGAGCGCATGCACCACAATGTTCATAGCAGCAATGTCCACAATAGCCAAACTGTGGAAGGAGACAAGAGGTCCTTCAATGGATGAATGGATAAAGAAGATGTGGTCCATATATACAATGGAATATTACTCAGCCATCAGAAAGGATGAATATCTACCAATTATTCTTTTTTCTACCTACACTATGTTTTTTTCTCCTGTTCTGTTTGATTCTTCTCTTCTTTTGTCTAGAGTTTCCTCCCAAAGCAGAAATAAATAAGAGCAACAATGCTATCAGCTGCAGTAATAACCACATACATATCAAACAATTAGGATGAAAGGGAGAGATGGGAGATACTCTGAATGAGCCAAGTTCTTATTATTTGCATCACGGAGTTAACTGATGGCATAAAGAAACAGTGGCATAAGCATATTTTTAAGACATTTATGTGAAGAATCTTTAGGATTAAAATTAAAAATGATGATGTTGCCTATGGGGAGTGGGAGTGGAGGTGAAAAAGGGAGAATGGATGATTTCTCTAGTGGTATGTTTGTTTCCATTAGAAGCATTACTTTGCTATCAAGGATGTGTGATATAAGATAGGTACCTTAACAAAAAAGTATTGCTTATCTCTCAAGGATATTTTTATTCAGTAAGGTAATAAAATATCAAGGAGCTTTATAAATTTTAGAGTGCAGTTCAGCTATCTTATTATTTTTTTAAGAAAAGAGTTTGTGTTACTCCCATGAAAATTAATAATGTGAACTGTTTTCCCAGCCACTATATCTATTTTGAAATCAAGTTCTCTAATGATTATCAGTATCTGCATTTCCAGGACAAATTGGTTTTACTTAATCCACACAGCACAGCATTAATAAAGATGAATCTACTAAAAGTAGTGTCATTACTTACACTCACCATTGGTACAGAAAAGAGAGTTTATTTAAGAGTTATTTGATAGATTTTTGCAAGGTTTCTACTCTTTATAAGGAATTGTCGAAGTTATGCAAGTGCCGAAAGGATAGAACTTCTATTGTGAAGGGGCTCACAACACATTAACAATTGACTGCACTTTCAAGATATTAACAGCATTTTTCACAGAACTAGAACAAACAGCTCTAAAATTTGAAAGACTCTGAATAGCGAAAGCAATCATGAAAAAGAAAAGCAAAGCTGGAGGCATCACAATTCCCGATTTCAAGTTATATTACAAAGCTGTAGTAATCAAAACAGTAGGTACTGTCACAAAAATAGACACATAGAACAATGGAACAGAACAGAAAATCCAGAAATAAACCCACAATTATATGGTCAATTAATCTTTGACAAAGCAGGAAAGAATATCCAATGGGAAAAAGACAGTGTCTTTAACAAATGGTGTTGGAAAAACTGGACAGCCATACACAAAAATAAATTCAAAATGGGTTAAAAACCTAAATGTGAGACCTGAAACCATAAAAATCCTAGAAAAGAGCACAGGTAGTAATTTCCCTGACAACAGTGATGGCAACTTTTTTCTAGATAGTCCCCTAAGGACGAGAAACAAAAACAAAAAGAAGCTATTAGGACTATATCAAAATAAAAAGCTTCTGCACAGTGAAAGAAACAATCAACAAAACTAAAAGGTAACCTATAGAATGGAAGAAGAAATTTCAAATGACGTATTTGATACAGGGTTAGTATCCCAAATATATAAAGAACTGATACAACTCAACACCCAAAAAACAAACAATCCAATTAAAAAATGGGCAGAAGATAGGAACATACATTTCTGCAAAGAAAATATCCAGATGGCCAACAGAAAAGATGCTCAGCATCACTCATCATCAGAGAAAAGCAAATCAAAACTACAATGAGATATCACCTCATACCTGTCAGAATGGCTAAAATCAAAATCATAAGAAAAAAATTTTAGCTATGATATGGAGAAAAAGGAACCCTTGTGCACTTTTGGTTGGAATGCAAATTGGTGCAGCCCCTGTGTAAAACAGTATGGACCTTCCTCAAAAAGTGATCCACAATCACACTAGCAGGTATTTTTACCCAGAGAATATAAAAACATGAATTCCAAAGGATATATGTACCAGTATGTTTATGGCAGCATTATTTACAATAGCAAAATGTAGAAGCAGTCCAAGTACCCATCAACAGATGAATGGGTAAAGAAGATATCACATATAGACGTGATGTATATACATATGTATATATATGTACACACACAGTGGAATACTATTCAGCCATTAAAAAGAATGAAACCTTGCTATTTGCAATGACATGGATGGAGCTAGTGAGTAAAATGTTAAGCAAAATAAGTCAATCAGAGAAAGACAAATACCATATGATTTCACTCATGTGGAATTTAAGCAGCAAGTGAAAAAAAAGTGGCAGGGAAAGGACAAACCAAGAAACAGATTCTTGACTACAGAGAACAAACTGATGGTTTACCAGAGGGGAGATGGGTAGGGGGATGGGTGAAATAGGTGAAGGGGAATAAAGAGTACACTTATCATGATGAGCACTGAATAATGAATGTATAGAATTGTTGAATCACTATATTGTACAACTGAAACTAATATAACAATGTATGTTAACTATACTGGAATTAAAATAAAAAACTTAATAAAAAAACCAATTGACCACATTTGTGAAATAAATAAATTTGTGAAATAAATCCAGAGATGGAATTGCTTAATTTTAGTACCTGAATGTTTCTTTATAAAATATTGCATGCATGTTGAGTAAGGAGATACTGATGTAAGCAATATGAGTGTTGTGGGATTTTTTTTATTTTAATTTTTAATTGAATTTTACAAACATGACAGAAATGTTTTGTGATAGTTTTAATGAGCCATTTCCTTATTTGGTAATGGTTTCATTCTTATAAAAGTAAAAGTACGTGTCTTTTTTTCGCATATCTCTTAATGTTTGATGACCCAGTCTTGTTTTCTAGGATTCTAACTTTCCTATCTGCTACATATAGCACTTAAGTAATACCCTCTCTCTCTGTTTCTGTAAGTATGACAAATTCTGTACCAGTAATACTATTTAATCTTTTAATAAAATAAACACATTATAGGAAAGTACTTTGGCTTTTTGCTTCTTAATTACTCTAATTTGGGCCCCAGCTGGGGCTCATCTCTGACAATCTTCATTCCATCAGATAAAGGGGAATTGTTTAAAACTGTTCTGGGTTAGTTGTAAACAATGGACCAGCTTCTAAAAGGTTTATCTCAAAGTTGATATCTGATAAAAGCAAAATATTAAGGCTGAATCAAAATGAAAAATGTTTTGAGACTTTTCCCTGTTCAGATGGTCTTAGTTCATTACTGATTAACCTGAAGACATCTTTTATTTAATAGCTTCATTTAGCTATGAAAACTTTTAAAATCTTTTTAAATATCTTTTATTTTAAAGATTTATTGAATGACTAAAATAAGGAATTTTTGAAACAGTATGGGAAATAGGGTTAAAGAGTTCATTTTAGGTAAATGGTAAAATGCAGGAGGCTGAAGGCGGTGATGAAGATCCAGATGAAGAAAAAAAAATAGTGGGGACAAGAGAAAATATGGGGCATAGGTAAAGATGTACCAGTGGGTTGTGTGTCCAAGATCCTTCTTATCTCTATTCTCATATTATTACACATAAGTATTCTGCTCAAAAATGCTATTCAGAGATCAGAGAGAGGTTACTAGAGATAATTTAGGAGATATACAGATAGTATGTGTATATATATGTAAAATTAATATATGTGTAATATAAACATAAAGCAGCATTTTCTAATTACTGATAATCTAGAAAATTCAGAAAGGTGGACCAAAGAAAATTACATAGAGTCCTCATACTTCCCATTGCAAGCAGAAGTCCTCTTAACATTTTCTATCTGTAGTTATGTTAACTTTTTCATTTTTTTAAAGCTTTAAATTTTATTTCTTATTTTTAAACCTTAAAAATTATAACACACTTTAAAACTACTTATTAAAATAATTTTTACTACCTCATATATAGAAAAGTGCATTAATCATAAATATACAGCTTGATGAATTTTCATAAACTGAATGCACAGTCATTACATCAGCTATTTTTCAACTGTTTATATTTTTAAAAGAATCAGATGCCACTTGCTACATGACTTTTTTCTTAGCCCTGTAGTAGAAATAATTGTTTCCTAATTGTGACAGAATTAGCTAGATCCATTAATGGGGCCTGAGGATGAAAAGAGGAGTCTTGGTCACAGAACCAGCATGGTAATCAGCCCTGATGCAGCCATCCTGGCAAGATACACATAGCTGTGAAGGAGAGTGTTGAGGAACATAAAATCATCATAACTATTTAAGGTCCCCTCTGGAAGATGAGAACCCAGAGAGCTAATGGCAGTGGGAGGCCAGCATTGGTAGCGACAATAGAGCAGTGGCGATGACAGCCCCAGGGCAAGGGACAGCCTAGGTGGGGATTTGAGCAGAGAAGAAGCAGCAGTCTGACATTCAAGCGTATGAATGTGCAAAGAGGCCTGGCTCCTAGGGGCTGGGAGAAGTGGGTAACCAGAGCAGAATAAACTGGCAGGAACCTCAGCTGGGGCCAGAATGTAAATGTAACAAACCTTGGAATGAACAAAGGTCCTATATTAGGAGAGAACGTCCGTAAGACAATGGATGGGGACATTTAAGAAAATCAAAAGAGGAACTGAATCACAACAATAACAAGAATATCAAATACTACCAGGAGAATAGAAGGAGACATGAGGTATTGTAAATAAATCAAATTTTCCTTATATCTGAGCATCAGGGTATGGTGTGTATACAACTAATACATAAAAAAATAGAAATGCAGAATAGAGAAGAGAAATAGACAATAGGATAGAAATAGAAAGGTAGAATGGAAAGTTGACACAAAAAGATATAAAAAAATGAAAAAAAGTAGGAATAGAAAGAATAAAAATAGAAATAAGTAGAAAAAATAATATAGAAATGAAATAGATGTCATCTAAGTACATAAAATTATCTTGAGTTATATGGTGAATATTTAGATGGAATAGAATAGCAGATAATTAAAAATGCTATTTTTGGTCACTTATATTCTTGTCATTCATTTTAAATAACATTTAATTTTATTTCTGATTTCCTTTTAGAAAAGTTAGAAGAAGAATTTTAAAATCAGTTTTAAAGTAGTTTCCTTGAAAAACGTATGTTTATTGTGAACATATAATTTAAGGCAATGTAGCCAAATAATGTGTCCTGTATAAATTTTAACTTTTGGGATTCACTGATTTTTCTTTAAAATATACAAATGCAATGGAATATTACTCAGCCATCAGAAAGGATGAATACTTAACCGTTTACATCGATGTGGATGGAACCGGAGGATATTATGCCGAGTGAAATAAGTCAATCAGAGAAAGACAATTATCATATGGTTTCACTCATGTGGAATATAGGAAATAGTGCAGAGGATCATAGGGGAAGGGAAAGAAAACTGAATGGTAAGTCTTCAGAGAGGGAGAAAAACCATGAGACTCTTAAATATAGGAAACAGACTGAGGGTTGCTGGAGGGGAGGTGGGTGGGGGGATGGGGTAATTGGGTGATGGGCATTAAGGAGGGCACATGATGCGATGAGCACTGGGTGTTATACGCAACTGACGAGTTACTGAACACTGCATCTGAAACTAATGATATACTATATGTTGGCTAATTGCATCTAAATAAAAAAATATACAAGTGCCATTTTCTGGAACTCATTTTTGAATTATAGCTTTACTTAATATAGAGTTCCAGTTGAAAGTAATTTTCCCTGAATAATATAAAGATAATGCTCTATTATTTTTTAAACATCTGTTGGAGCTGTTGAGAGGCTGCAATTAGTGTCTTTGCCATTCTTTTCTAGGTAACTTATACTTTCTCTGGCAACTGTACATTTTGTTTTTGTTTTTTTTTCCTTCATTCTCAGCAAGGTAAGTTCATATATGGATTTATTTTATCAATCCACTACCACACTCAGCATACTGTTTTGTTTTTTTAGCATACTATTTTAATTCGAGGTCTCATGTAATCCTTCAGTCTGGAAAGTTCTCACCTGTTTGAGTATTGATGTTCTATTTTTTCTTCTCTATTCTCCTTCTGAAACTCCTATTAGATATTGGTAATCCACTGTATCTGTCCACTGTGTGTCTCTACTATTGGTATTGAAATGCAATTCTTGTATCATAAAACACACCCTATTGAAGTCTACAGTAGTTTTTAGTATATTCTCAAAGTTGTGCAACTATCACTCTTGTCTAATTCCAAAACATTTTCATCACCCTCAAAAGAAATCATGTACTCATTAGCAGTTACTTCCCATTCCTCACTCCTTCAACCCCTAGAAAAATGTCTAGTCAAGTCTCTTGCTCATTTTTAAATTGGGTTCTGTTTTATTGTTGGGTTATAAAACTTCTTTATTCTTTACTCTGGATGCTAGACCCTTATCAGTGATATGATTTGCAAATATTTTCCGCTATTCCATAGGTTCTCTTTTCACTTTCTTGATGATGTCTTTTGAGGCACAAAATTTTTTAATTTTGATGAAGTCCAGCTTATCTGGTTTATTTATTTTATTTTATTTGTTTCATATTCTAGTTTATTTTTTGATTGCGTATGCTTTTTGTGTCATATCTAAGAAAGTATTGCATAATACAAGGGTATAAAGATTTACATCAATGTTGTCTTCCATGAGTTTTGTAATTTTATATCTTAACGTTTAGATCTTTGATCTATTTTGGGTACAATTTTACATATGGTGTGAGTTAGGGGTCCAGTTTTCTCATTCACGTGGATATTCAGTTGTCCCAGCATCATTTGTTGACAGGACTATTCTTTTCTTCCACTGAGTTGTCTTGGTACTCTTATTGAATTCATTGACTGTAAATACATGGATGGCAATGACTGCTTTTCTCAGCCAGTGTTCATGCTCCAAGAGCCCCTGCGCTAGTCACGCAGTGGCCCTGGCTCTGGTCTCTGGATGTGCTTGGGCCACATTTCCTGTAGGAGATAAACTCAGGCCACCAGCATCTCTGTCTAGCCCACAGCTCAAAAGCTGGCACTGTCAGCCTTTACTTTGTTCTCTCTGTTTTCACTTACTTTCTCTTTTTATATTAATGCGTAATTTGTTAGCTAGTATTTCTTTTTATTGATTAAAAAAGGGCATCTGAGTGGCTCAGTTGGTTAGGCGTCCAACTCTTGGTTTTGGCTCAGGTCATAATCTCAGGGTCCTGGGATCAAGCCCAGTGTTGGGCTCTGTGCTCAGTGGGGAGTCTGCTTGAGGATTCTCTCTTCCTTTGCCCCTTCTCCTACTTTCTCTCTCTCTCTCTCAAATAAATAAATAAATAGATAAATAAATAATGTTTTAAAAAATATCTCTCTACTTACTATCTAATTTCTGTGTGTATGGTGGGAGGGGCTCTTGTCTTTTGTGTGCCTCTTTTTGCATCTTGATATATATATATATATATTATATATTCCATAGGTTCTGTGTCAGGTACCTATTGTTAGAATAATGCTGTGAAACAACTACAAGTCCTCAGTTGCATGTAGTTATAACACTCACTGCTCACAGTCCGGGAATGGTTGGCTAGAAAGTTCTGCTGATTTTGGCTAGGTTTATTTGATGATCTGGAAGTTGGCTGGCTGTTGGCTAATTTAGGCTAGCCTCAGCTAGGATCACTGGGACTTTCAACCTCCAGTCAGCTAGCTCAGGCATTTTCTCATGGGGATGTTAGAAACAGAGAGAGAAGGCAGAAGCACTATTTGAATTCTCTGCTATTTCTATTAAGATAACTGTGGCTAAAATAAGTTGCATGTCTGTGTCTGTGCTGCTTATGTTGGGACGGCATGGAAAGGGCAAGAGCATGTACAGATATATGAAGAACTGGGAACACATTTTGCAATAAATCCGTCACAGGACTTTAAAAAGTGTGTGTTCTATGACTCCAATATATAAAAAAGGAAAAGGAAGAAAAATGAAGAGGATAGTAGAAGTCATTGATAAGAAATAGAGAAAATTTTGCTGGCATGATATTAAGCTGCTTAATGGACACGCCGAAGTTCACTGCATTCCTCTGTGTACTTTTATATATGTTTGGCAATTCTCCATAATAAAACTAAAGCATAGTCTATTTTTATTGGCTATGAAAGTCTTTATCTAGGTCCATTATATCAAAGCTATTGTTTTGCTCAAATCTTACATATTCCTAGTTATGTATTTCTATTGCTCCTTCATCTTTTTAATATAGTTGTACTAAACTCTCCCACTATAATTATGGTCTTTTCATGGGCATTCCCAAGAAAATATTTTTGGAGTATGTTTGAGAAACTTAAAGGTAATAATAGACAGCACCACCATATCTTTGCCCCAACTCTTTCACAGATAGGAGGATATGAACAGATCTGTACTGAAATTTGTGAGTGTATTTGGAAACTAGATATTATTCATCATTTCTGTTTGGAGATCACTGAGAAGCTTGTATACATTCTGTAAGCTAGCTGAGCATTGGGGTCAGTGGCAGGACTAGGAATGAGATACTCATGTCCATTTCTGACTTTTGGCTTATGGAGAGGCTCCTGTTAGTTCCTGTGACCTCTGGTATGTTGATGTTGGGGTTAGCCACTGGGGCTGTCTTGGTGATAAATTGGCTAAATAATTAGATACATTCCCAGAAGGGAATATGTAGTTAATGGCTCACATGGGCTCCAGGGAAGGTGGCTGTCCCTCTGAGGGTCCTTTGTGCCCAGGAGCAGAAAGGGACCTAAGTCATATACTGGGTAAACATTTGTATCTTTGTTTTCACTTATTCCCTATGTAAGTTTTTAAAAGAGAAAATATTTTTCCATTATATGTATGTGTGTGCGTATGCTGTTACAATTTTCTTTTGATACAGTTCTGTGTCAAAGATGTCATGTGATAACATACCAAGTTATCAGAATATTGTAAAAATATATATTACTGTTATTCATGAAGTAGAAGTAATAAAAGAGTAGAGATAGGTAACAATTATCTGTTGCTGTGCTCTGAAACTGTCTTGCCATTCCCTTTCATTATTACCACCTTTTGATACCACTGAACAGGTTGACCTCTGGCTCTTGAAGAGCCCTTTGTTTTCCCTCCTAATATCATGTTGGAATTTGAAAGAACAGTGGGCCTTTTGGTTCACTGCATTCCACTGGGACCCTTCCAACTCCAGCTCATTAGAAACACCCCCGAGTCTGAGGACTAACTATGATGTCATATGTCATAGCAATGAAGTAATTGTGGCAGGCCAAGGCAAAGAACAATTTTATTTTTGCTGCTTTGAGAAATTTCTCATGTTGTTTCAAATGTAGCTCTCACATTTTAAGTAAAAATTATTACATGTAGATTCTCAGGGTCAAAAAGAACAACTGAAAACTTGTTAGATAGGGTCAACCTGGAATTAGTTGAGGAGATGTTTGTGTAGATGACCACCTTCCCTTGGTTTGGCTCAATATTTCTGTCCCTTTCAGGTGTTTCTAATAATAAACGTTTTATTCCAGAAGGAAGTGTGTGAGAAGACTGTAAGGAGTTCTGTGGGAGGCTCTATTGTCTTCTTTTGAGTTCAAGGAGATTAAGTCTTTATATCTTTTATACTTGCTAACACTGTCTCCTTTTAGAGGATAGTCTTGAATGGAAAATTGCTAATCTGGAATAGATATACTTCTGTGAGTTTGTATCAAATAAATTTTTTCCATTAAAATATTTTCCGTATTCCATTTTTTTTTTTTTGAGGAAAGCAACTTAAGCAATTTCGTTACTCTGAAATTTCCTTTATGCCCCCAGTATACTTTTCAGTGAATAGATTGAAAGTTAATGAGTGCCATTATCTACACCCTACTGATTTTAGATGCAATGCTTTATATATCTTAACTCATTCTTCCAAACAATGATCTTGGCCAGCCCTTTCAAACTGTAATGAAGACACTTTTTATAGCCCTGCTCAGAATACTGGAGATTTACTCTTCTCTGATCACAATCTAAATGCTCAGTCAGATGATATAAAGAAAGGTACAGAAAGTTTCAAATCCAGACAGGAGAATATTAACAAAAAAAGCCTTTTCTTTTATCTCCATTTTAATGCTTTCCTGAGATTAGGATTTATAAGATGATTCATGAAATGATGTTTGTTGTTCTCTTTTCCAAGAAAGCATCTATAGTTTTCATCACATTTTCAACAGGGTATTTGTCCCACAAATGTTCAGAACTCTCCCCAAACTATAGTTTTATTTACTATTATAAGTGCATTAATAACTATACATAAAAAATAAACGGAAAGACATAAATGTTTACCTAGTACATGAATATATAATGGGAGTGGCACTTCCATTCTCAGCCATCTATTTTCTAAATTTCAAAGTAAACTTTGACTTTGTCCTTTTTTTTTTATACCCATACTCAATGAACTGTTAATTCCCTCAGAGAAGCAGTATTTTAGTCAGATTTTGCTGCAGTAATACCATATAACAGACAACCTCAGATTCTTAGCAGGTCACACTAACAAACAAATATTTCCTGCTCATAGATCTGAGTTGAATTGGAGATATAAACAAAAATGAAATAAAATACAAAACTGATCTTTCATTTAAAAGTTGATGATGCTGAAGAAGAAATTCAAAATCATACAAACAAATCAGACAAAATAAAATCAGACCAAGACCACTTGGTGTGCCATCCTAGCTATATTTATCTTTTTGGAATTACCCTGTCAGTGCTTCTCAAAAACTGTTTCCTCCATCCTCTTCTTTGTCAAATTCTAGGTTTAAATCCTGGTGCAAAAATCACATCTAAAATAAAACTCAACATCTTTGCTATTGTCTACCTCTTTAACTATTTGCTATTGTCTACCTCATTGTCTACTAAAGCCGTTGTTCCCCTTAACCTTATCAATAAATTTATATCAACCAAATTTCAGAATGATTTCCACTTCCTTCATGTTTTTTATTTAATTCAACAATATATAGAATTATCGTCATTATTTTCCACAGATGGTTCCCTTCCCTGATCCATTTTAAAAAATATCAAAACTCAGTTTCCCTTCTGGCCAGTTCAGTTTAGGTCATTTTTACCTCTTTTCTAATTTACCTCTCACATTAGCTCTTTCCTAGACTAGTGCAATTGTTTTCTAAGTGGTCCCCTTGTTTCAAACCTCTCTTAATGTTTAGTCTGTTATGCCCCTGTTGTAAGAGTTCCCACAGGAATCAAATTCCTTGGTTTTTATTTCAAGCTTCTTAAAACTCTGACTTCACCTGAAATTCAGAACCATGTAATAACTTGTTGGACACCAAACTAAAAATTGTCTCTGTCATACACTGCATCACAATCTGAGAGTAAAGACACATAAAAAAGTCTGAGAGAAAGTAGAATGCTTATCAAGTTCTAGTGACATGCTGTGTAGGAATTGGATGAAAATCTTTTTATTTTAATTTTATATATTCATTTTAATAGTTACAGATTTTTTAAAAAATATATTCTCAAAAATGTGACTAGTCTATCAAAATTATGGTTGCTTAGATGGTAGCATTGCCCAGAAGGAAGCTGAAGTAAGAAGCAATGTTAGGTGTAAATCAATTTAAAGAAAAATACTAAATTAATAAAGATAAACAGACAAAAATTGAGAAAATGATGTAGAAAATGATTGAAGATTAGCAGTTGGTCTCGTAGTGGATGTGTGGGGAAAAAGAATGGAAAATGGGAGAGAAATCTTAGAAGACAGGTTGGGACATATCTCGTGTGGGAGTGGGGTGCTTTTCTATCAGACTGATTTTCCTCTTTTTCCTTCTCAGTGAAGGTACATCACAAGCTCACTACAAACAAGGGTAAATGTATCAATAAGGTTTTGCTGATTGATAAACAGACCAAAAAATGCTTAGTATCTTAAAAAATCAATCAGCTGTTACTTAGCTTCTGATTCTGAGGGTCAGTAGTTTGGGCTGGGCTCTGCTAGGTGGTTGTTCTGGTGTTGGTGGGGCTTGCTTATTTATCTGTGATCATCGGCTGGGTTGGCTGGGGACTGGAAGTTCTAAGATGGCATCAGATGGGCAAGTTTGTTTCTACTCTCCATGGTCCCTTATCTTCCAGCAGGGAAGTGTGGGTTTATTCACTTGTAGAGTAAGGGATTTCCAAAGCCAGAGTGGAAGCAAATAAGGACTCCTTATACCCAGGCTTAGATTTTACACACAGATGCTTTTGCCACATGCATTTATTTTTTATTTTTTGCCAAAGCAAGTTGCAGACTGCACTATTCAAAGGATGGCAAAACCGCCTCCCTCCCCTTTTTCTCCCCCCAGCTTTATTGAGGTATAATTAACAAATGTATTTAAAGTGTTTAGCATGATGATTCGATGTACATTTACATTGTGAAATGATTACCACAATCAGGTTAATTAACATAGTCATCTCTATGCATATTTACTTTTTGTGTACTATTTTCTTAGTAAATATGAACTACATAATACCATGTTACTAGTTACAGTCACCATGCTATACATTAGATCCTCAGAAATTATATATGTTATAACTGAAGGCTTGTGTCCTTTGACCAGGATCTTCCTAATCCACCATCCTACCTCCAAGTCTTTGATAACCACCACTGTACTTTGTTTCTATGAGTTCAACTTTTTTTTTTTTAAGATTCTACATATAAAGGAGATCATATAATAATTTGGTTTTCTCTATTTAGCTTATTTTACTTAGCATAATGTTCTCTAGATTCATCCATGTTTTTGCAAATGGCAGGAATAATATTCCATTGTGTATATATACATTTTCTTTATCCATTCATCCATTTACAGACACTAGGTTGTTTTCATATTTTTCCTATTGTAAATAATGCTACAGTGAACATGGGACTTTAGATGCTTCTTTGAGATACTGATTTTGTTTCTTTCCAGATATATACCCAGAAGTGGGATTGCTGGATCATACAGTAGTTCTGTTTTTGATTTTTTGAGGAACCTCCATACTGTTTTCCATAATGGCTGTACCAGTTTGCATTCCCACCAACATGTTGTGCACAAGGGTTCCCCTTTCTCCACATTCTGTTCAATACTTGTTATTTCTTGTCTTCCTGCTAAAAGCTATCCTAATAGGTATGGGTATAATTGTGGTTTTTATTTGCAGTTACCTAATGATTAGTGATATTGAGTGCTGTTTCATGCACCTGTTGACCACTTGTATCTCTTTCTTGTAAAAGTGTTTATTTGGGTCTTTTGTCTATTTTTAATTGGATTTTAAAAATTAATCGCTTTTATTATCAGATATATGGTTTGCAAATATTTTCTCCTATTCCATGGCTTCCCTTTCTATTTTGATTGTTTTCTTTGCTGTACAGAATTTATTAGTTTGATGTAGTTCCAGTTGTTTATTTTTGCTGTCCTTCCCTCTTGATGGAAGAGCTACAAAGTCATATTTTAAAGGGTGTGGATATAAGGACGAGTGAAGGATGATGTCCAAATACAACACATGACTAGTTTTATATTTTAGGATTCTTTCATTAAAACCTGTTAAATGCTAAACAAACTATAGAATTAATTGGGATCAATTGGGATTCAAGGCATGGTAACCATTGAGAAAACTAATATAATAAGTCAAGGAAAAGGTGTTACTAGGGTAGGGTAGTAGGGGTATAAAGGATGTTTAAGATATTGTAAAAGGGGAGTCCCCAGATTTGCCATGGTGGCATGATAATGCAGTGTATGGTGTGGTGAAAGGTAAGGATAGATGTTGTGCTCCTGAGCAACTAATGGGATGATTAGTTGCGGTCATATAAGAGGAGAAATTAGGCTTGTTGGGATTAGTGGTAGGTGGAAGAATTGAGATGCTGCTGTGTTATCTCTGTGTCTGTGTCCAGAAGGAAATTTGAAATTTAGATCTGGACTTAAGTAGTGAAGTCAAGAATGGAGATGTAAATTTGAGAATCATTCATATTTTAGTAAGAACTTGAATGCATGGGAGTGGATATAATGCTGTCCCCTATGGCTACAGGCATCAGTATCTTGGCACACCTGTAGCTGATATGTGACATGACAGTGGGCCTCAGCCTGCAAGTTGGGAAATGTGGGTTAAGTAAATTGCCCAGAGTAGCAAAACTAATAAGTAGAAAAATTGTGATGAAAATTCAGTTCCACTTGACTCCGAAGTTCAGATTCTTTCTACTACTTCAAGCAGTGATTTTTGCCTGGGTTTTAGGATTAATAGATTATGGGTCTGGCTTGTCATTTGAAAGATACTCTGAGACAGTTGGCTAAGATATATGATGTCTTTTTAATTCCTAAATTTGGTTCAGTATTATGGGATAAGCAAACAATGATGATTCTTCCATTTCTTCTAATTTATATAGATATTATAAAGTAATATTAACTAAGACCATACCATGTTAAGGAAATGAGCAATTCATTTTCACTGTCTGTATGTAGACTTATAGATGTGTATCAACAGCCAACGTATATTTTTTGATGTTTTCTTTCTTATTTTTTATTATAAAAATTTTTTATTATGTTATGTTAGTCACTATACAGTAAATCCCAAGTTTTTGATGTAAAGTTCCATGATTCATTACTTATGTATAACACCCAGTGCACCATGCAATACATGCCCTCCTTAATACCCATCACCGGCCTCAGATGACTGGATTAAGAAGATGTGGTCCATATATACAATGGAATATTACTCAGCTATCAAAAAGAACGATTTCACAACATTTGCAGCAACATGGATGGGATTGGAGGAGATAATGCTAAGCGAGATAAGTCAAGCAGAGAAAGACAATTATCATATGGTTTCACTTATTTATGGAACATAAGAAGTAGGAAGATCGGTAGGAGAAGAAAGGGAAGAAGGAAGGGGGGGTAAACAGAAGGGGGAATGAACCTTTATGTTTTATTTCTGAACTATGGTTTCCATTTCAAAATGTCCATTAGCTTAATTGTAATAAATCTTCATTTAAAGAAACAAAGAAATTAGCTATTATTAAAACCAGCTGTTTTTGACAGCTTCAGTTCTCTGGGTGACATACTTGTCTCCTCTTCAGGGCTACCTCATATTGATAAGCCTATCTCGGTCACAGGCTAAGTCTGTACTAGCAGACTTCTATCTCTGCTCTTAACACTTACTGCAATCTGTTTTGTCCTTACAGGTATGTAGAGAATGTATACTTACTCTGTTTGTACTTACTTCTTCTTCTTCTTAGAGAATAGTCCACAATTCGGTAGAACATAGGAGAACATTAGACACTCCTAGAATAGAATTTTGGGTATACTTTTTATCTGTGTGATTTGAAGCAAGTGGCATAACTCTCTGACTTTTCTTCTATAAAACTGGAATAAGAATACACATCTCATAGAGTTTCTGTGAGAATTAGATAGTGGTAATGGTTATAAAATACTTAGCTCCTATCTTATAGATACATTAATATGGTAGCAGTGGCTACGTGGTGTTGGAGTTGGTGATTATAGAGGTGGTGATAGTGGTGGTGAAGATGATGAGTACAAGTGAAGGTGGTTTTGATGCTGGTGGATGCCACATAGAATTAGTAATGCTAGTGATGATGGTAGAGGTGGTAACAGTGGTGGAAGTAGAAGTGGAGGTGGTGATGGAGAAGCTGGTGGAGGAAGTATTAGTGGAAATGATGGTATTAATGGTGGAAGCAGAGGCATTGCTGGAGTTGGTGGAGTTTGTAGTGGATATAATATGAGGTGGTGATGGTAGTGGTGGAGGTAGTAGAGTTGGTGTGGGTGAAAGTAGGGGAGGTGGAGGATAGTGGTAGAGTTTGCAAAAGTGGAGGTGGACACATTGGTGATGGAGGTGGTAAAGGAGGAAGAGATGGCACAGGTGGTTGAGCTAGTTGTGATGGTGGTGGTAGTACCAGTAGAAATGGAGATGGTGGTGGTAGTGGTATTGGTAGAGATGGAGAGGAGGTGGATGTCATGACAGTGGTGGTGGTAGGGTGGAAGTGGTGATGGTGAGTGGTGATGATAGTGGCAGAGGTTATGGTGGAAATGGAATGGTGGTGATAGTAGTGGAGTTGTTAGAGCTGCTGCTGGTAATAGTAGAGGTAGAAGTTAAGGTGGTGGTGGGGGGTAGAGGTGGTGACAGTGAAGATGGAAGGGGGTGGTAGAAGTGGAGGTGATAGTGGGATAGTGACAGTGATGGTGAAGGTGGTGGTGGGAGTAGAGAAAGTAGATGTGGCAAAGCACCATGGCCATATCTATAGTGAACAGGGTAGCAGGAATACATGGCTAAACTCTTACCCTAAGAAATGGAAAATGAAAGATGGACATCCATGGTGTAACCTTAGGGCAACCTTGGTATAACCAAGATTTAGTGGATATTGGGTGAACAAATGGTACCCCTTCCCCATTTAATCTTAAAAATTGATATTATCTGAGAATCAAATCTAAAGTCTCTTCACTTCTGTGATCTGTTACCACCCTCTGTGTTTAATTTTCCTTCCTTTAATTCCATTGTTGTTTGGACAATTTTGTATGTATTTGTGAACTCAGGCTCATAGGTTATGATAAACTGAAATCCTTCTTGTAGCCACTTGTCTGCTTACCTGGTTCTTAATGCACAAATTCCTGTGGTAAGATGATTGATTAACTGCCAATGTGGTCCTTCTTTGGACATTTCATCATCATGATGGCATGCCAGCTTACCCTGTAAAGGTATGGACCATGCGATGCATTCTGTCATTGTCCTTCCTTGTATATAAACCCATGGGAAACCCAGCCTTACAACTCTGCGTTCTTGCCTCTCAGTCCTCATATTTAGTTGTGCCCTTTTGCTCTTGAAGCTGTTGCTGCTTCAGCTGCCTGAATCACTGATTTCTAGGTTAGTGATAAATTCTGCCCAGTTAAGCTACATGTATCATTTCTTCCATCACTTTCCAGACAGCATTTATTGGACTGCACCAGCCAGTTATGGACTACATCATTGGCATCAGAAGAGCTCACTCCTTTCTGGCACTCTCCTTCCTTTGCCAGTTCAGAAGGCCATAGCCCCACAGCCCAGCACCACAGTCTTTCATTAATCCTAGGGACCTTCCAGGCTTCCCATCATTTCATACAAGCAGTGTTTGTGCTTGCCTCACATGTTGGCAGATTTGAGAATTTCCACCATTGTTGATCTGTCTTTCATAGTCACAAAACAGACTGAGACCTGTGGTGTCTCTCTGGTGTGTGGGTGACTCTGGAAAACATTTCGGGTACCCAACTGTGGGAAGTGTGCCCTGCCAGGCCCTAGGACCTTTTGGGAAGTGCCTGCTTTGTCCCAATTAAAAATTGTTTTATTGTTCACAAATGGGACTACTTGCTGAAGCTCTTCTTTCATCAGCTCAACTTTGTTAAGCATTATTGCACTCACTAATCCTCTCTCTGACAACTCCCGGCCAACAGAATTACAAGTTCAAACTATGGAAACAAAATGCATTTTATTTATTATACTAAGATGTTTTCAATAAAGCAGACAGCATCACTTTGCCAAGTGGGTGTTGTGATTTTCCTGAGGTTTGGCTGGTTAGGAGCCTGCCAATGAAAACACACGCTGTCCTCCAGTCCTCTTGTGGGCATCTTTTACCTCCATTATCATGTTTGGCCTCCAAAGGAGACAGACTGAAATGCTTTGGACCAAGGCGAACAGCTCCGTGCATTATCTAAGATAATTTGTCTCTCTGACACTTTGACTACTTCTGTCCTTCCCTTGAGAATAATCATAGCAACTAGTATTTATTGAGCATTTCCTATGTGCCAGGTACCAGGCTAAAAGCTTTACCCAGATTATCACATTTAGCCTTCCAACCACAGCATGAGGTAGGTACTGGTCTTACTATTCCTGTTTTATAGATGAGGAACTAAGGCACAGGGAGGTTAGGTGATGTTCCCAAGGTCACACAGCTGGTAATTGATGGGTTTGGGACGTGAATCTACTTAACCACTATGTCAGACCATCTCCTGAGGTTGGTGAGCAAACACAAGAAAGCAGGGAAGCAAACAATAGTTAACTAGAAGCAAAGGTTGATTATATGAGTGGAAGGATATCTTTTTGGCTTTTCAGCCAAAGAAACACGTTTTTTTTTGAGAAATGAAAAAAGGATATTCCTTCTGTTTCCAACTTTGAGATTTGTAAAAGACCATTTTTGACATAGTGCCTGACATTGCCACAGTATTAGACCTGTAGGCAGCTCACATGACTCTTGTTTTTCCTTGGATGCAGTGCCTCTTTGGTTGCCCGATTCTGCTATGCTCTTTTTTTCCCCCTAAAGATTTACAGTCTGTTTCCATAAGGCTTTTCTTGCTTTCATGCCCTGTACGTTTAGACTTGTCCAGTTTGGGAGGGAGTAGATGTCAGAGAAATTAGTTACCTCGAATAATTTTAAAGATGCCTCTTGGTGAGATACAAGGGAGAGGATTATTGCTAAAATCCTTAGCTTGGGGTGGCTGCATGTGAATTGATTTACTCACAAGCACAAATAGATGGTTTTATGTTTAGGCAGCCGAAGGCAGGGGCCTGCATGTTGTGATCTCAAACCAGGCAAAGGGAAGGGAAAGTTGGTGTGGAATAGACAGGCATTCCTGCATCTTGCTTCTTGCTGGATGGATTTGAAACAGAATCTCCACTGCTATCCAGGGAATGTATCTGAAATAGATTAGCATTTCTGGCATGGCCTATGACAAACTGGGCAACTGTATTCAGTTCGGAGACCCTTTAGATCTTGGAACAGGATACCTGGGAAGCATCTCACAGAACACTTATGCCTTTTTAGAGACATTATCAGGGCTGCCTGCGATGCTGAAATCACTATTGGTATTCATGGCAAAAAGAGTGCAGCATTGTCATTGGTCCAGATCGCCTTACAGAAGAGTATTATTCCTCCTTCCATAAGCATCCCCTAGACACACAGGAGAACTTCACCATTTGAGCCACAGAGAGGAACTTTGAAGTTGGGTGACCTTAATAAGTTTGCCTGAACCAGGAAAAGGTGGAGCTTTTCTCAAGATAAGAGAGAACATCAAAAGTTTGCAAAGATCAAGACACAAAGGAGCCAACTGAGAACTAGATTTTACAGTCATTCAAGAATATAGTGTATGTCTGGCTAGTTGGTAGCTAGGGAGAGTGCGCAGTTTGAAACAGCCTCTATCCTGTTTTTTGTTTTTTTGTATTTTTTCCAAAACAGGGAAAGAAAGAAAGAGAGAGAGAGAAAAGAAAGAAATCGCAAGCAGTAACAGATTTGAAACACTCACTGGATATGTGTTTATGGGATGAGATTCTGGTAGGAAGCCATTGTGGGAGGTAATAATTTGATATAAATGTGGCTGCATTTCTATAGCCTCAACCCTCATGATAATGGCTATCTTTGCCTTTTCCCCCTTGAGAGGCAAGGAGAGGAAAGGGGTGGCCCCCATGCTGTTTCCAAGGTCTTAGGACTTTCATGGTCATCTCTCTCATTAGGGAAATGTAGGTCTCTGATTGACAAGGACATTAGAGTGATTTAGCTCCATCTTCTCCACTGCACAGGGACACTGGCGTTTTGAATGAGAATTATAGAGGAACACAAGTTGAAGGCCTGACTAATCTGATGTTCCCAAATCTGTCACCTGGGTAAAGAAGTGAGTTTTGCCTATAGTGTTTTTGCCTGTTGCTCAAATCACACCTCCTAAATAGGTAAACAAACAAACAAACAAACAAAACCCCCTTTTCTTATTGCCAGCTTGAGGTCAGTGCTATAAGAAAAGAAGAAAGAATCTGCTTTGTGATTCTCCATGGCGTCTCATACCCACCACTGCCTTTCCCAGAGCTTTGCCTATAGTAGGTGCTAATAGATATTGCTTAGTTTGATGTTAAAGGGCACGTGAAACTTGGTCCCATAGATTTCTGGTCATACTTTTGGGGAATTTTGTTATGTTTTTACTTCTACATTCAAAGGGTCCTGTAGAATGTGAGATAATGTACTGGAAAAGTGCATACTACTTTAGAGAAAAAAATATCCCTGGAAAAGTTCTTTTTAGCTTTTGGAATTGGAAGAAAAGAATAGTGGGTAAATCCAGGCTTTATGAAACTTAGATGTAGGACTCAGGTGTACAAAAACAAAACAAAACAAACAAAAAAAACCCCTGAGTTTCCCTCTATATGTGACTTTTCTAAAAGAAACTCAGGTGAGAAAATGGAGTGTGTCTCTGTATTAGGGAAAAAGCTTTAGGGCACGTGTGTCTTCAATTCTAACTGTGCATGAGACTTAATGTTTTGATTTTAAGTGGTAGTAAGATAAAATTGTGGCCTCTACCCAGACCCTTGCTACTAAAATTTCAGAGAGTGAAATTTAAATGTTTGGTGAAAATCAACTTGTTATCACTTACTGTTCTGACAGGCAGTAATGAAGGGGGGAGGTAATTAGATTTGACAGTCGAAAGGGAAGGGGAACCTAATGAAGGCCTTCAGGATTATTTTTTTCTTTCCCTACAGAGATTAGTGTCATTGGAACTCATTTTTTATGGGAGACTGAGCAAATGACTAAAGTGCATGGAGGGTACAGCCTTAAAAGTGAGATTGGAGTCACCTTATGAGGCTAACAAGATATGGGTTGAGAGGGTTTGGCAAAAAGAAAGTGCCTTTGAGTTTGCTTTATTTGTGTATTACCAGAGAGGTTCATTCTCATGGGTAACCCATGAGTTTAGATGTTTATTTCCAATGGTTTGCAAATAGTTTTCCAGTTTAAATAGAAACTCAAATTGTCGAATTAGAGTCGAACACATTCTAGATCCTTTGAAATTCTGAAAAGGAATTTTGAGTAGACCGGTCACAAATATTCCAAGAATTTCAGTAAGAAGCTAAAATGAGCCCCAAATAACCAGCCATAAGGACTAAAATGTTATCCTTCAGCAAACCCATCGTTAGCAAATTTTACTTAAGTCCCTGATTTCTCTGGTTTATTAGCTCTCTTTAGCAGTGTTGTTTTCATATAGTTTACTCAGTTTGTTGTAAGTAGAAATAAACATTCATTTCTTAGAATTATGATGATTATTCAACCTGTATTCCCTTGGTAGTTCCAAATTTAACTATCGTGTTATGGTTTTCCCACTCACCATAAAAATGTCCCAGATACTCTAATATTTTTTCATTCACGCTGTCTCACACATGTGGAAGGGTCTGAATCTCACATCTGGAAGCAGCAGGGCAGTAATTTCCCAGATCACAAGTCTCATTGGAGTTGTGGGGGACTCAAAGATATGGGTACTATTCTTAGACCACTTGACCAAGACGGAGGTGAGTGTGTAGAGAAGAATCAAGCAAATGGTGGGCTGAGCTCAAAATTTCTAAGCCTATGGCTCAAGGGCTTTTTAATCTATCATGTGTTCCCTACTACATAAAGCTGGAGGCTGTGTACACACAGGAGAACTGTTCATATTCAAGACTGTTTCTTAGATGCCACAGGTACAAATCTGTAAAGAAGTGAGTAGACCAATCACCACATAATTTAGTAAGTATTTACAGAGCATCTACCATATGCCAGCTACTGTTCAAGGCACTCAGAGATAGAAAAATAAGGCAGACAAAGCCCCCTTGTCATGGACTCTATGTTTTGGTTGGGTGAAACACACAGTAACTCAATAAGCAAGTACATGTAATATGTAGTGATGAGTATAAAGAAAATAAGTCAGAATAAAGGATTGAGAGTGAGGGAAGAGTTATTTTAGGATGGTTAGGAAATGCTTTTTCTGCTGAGATGACATTTGAGCTGAGACCTAATGTAGTGAAGAAGGAAGCCATGTGGATCTTTGGGAGAAGAGGGAAAAGGAAGAACCAAAGCCATAATGGGGGGATGTTGACATATTCCCAGAACAGCAGAGATGCTACTATGGCTGGACTGGACTAGGCAAGGAAGATGGGTAAGTTAAGATCAGTGACGTTGTGGGTCCAGCTCACATACAGCTTTGTGTAGGATTCTATAGTAAGTGATATGGGAAGCCATTGGATGATTAGAACTAGTATTTACCAAAGAGCTGGCTCTAGGGGGAGAGATTCTGAGTGAGCTTACTTCTAGACTGGGTAAGTTTGAAGTGCCTGTTACACCCAACTGAAGTATTGAAGAGGCAGTTTATTATGTAAGTCTGGAGTTCTGGGAAGAAGTGTGGGCTGGAAATGAACCCAACATGAACACAGCAACTAAAGCACGAGATCGGATGCAATCAAGTAGATGATGAAGTAATTTGAAGAAGAAATTTGCTAGTTCCTTGATTAGAGTGCTGGGTTAATAAACTGTGTATGGATTGATACAACTTTATGTCATGGGATAAATAGTTTAAAATGTTAGGAGGGTCCTCACCTTTGTTCCTTGTGTGACATCCAGCTCTCTTCATCCCCTTACTATATCCTTTTTAAGGACGGAAGAGTAGTAAATGTGTTTTTTTTCATAACCCCAGTTATTGGTTGGAATACTTTTTACTATGGGGGCAGGGTTACTGTGTTTTAAAAGGCATATGTCCATAGTTCAGTCTTCTATTCCACTGCCTCTCTTTCAGATGGTTGATTTCAAAAGATAGTCCTACTCCTTAGAGCTGACTAATTAGAATTTCACTTCCTCTATGGTCTTCTCCCATTTGGCAGCCTGGCCTTTGCAAAGAGATTGACCTAACCTTCAGAAAGGTGGTCTAGGCCAGTCTGGTGATTTTTTATTTTTATTTTATTTTATAGCTTTCCACCCTGGCTAGTGGAGGTTTTCACCTCCCTTGTCCTACAGTTCATTGGCTAACTGGCTTGGTGCTTCCTATGCAAAA
This sequence comes from Ursus arctos, assembly GCF_023065955.2. Classification (NCBI taxonomy): domain Eukaryota; kingdom Metazoa; phylum Chordata; class Mammalia; order Carnivora; family Ursidae; genus Ursus; species Ursus arctos. The sequence goes on from NW_026622830.1 coordinate 35,376,218, forward strand.
TCAGTATTTCTAGATAAAAGGAAACAGAATAGGAACACTCATCTAGGTCCTTGTAAATGAGTCTAGGTCCTTGAATCCATTTTTCACCAGAGAACCCTGCACTGGGCAGTGTTGGCTGCATTCTCATGGTATGTTTTTTCCCCATTTCTCAGTTGTTCATTGTGTGTGCCTCCCTGTGACGATCTAAGAGAGGAGGAAGGACGAAGGAGAGGGTTCAGATACCTGAATCTGAACAGAATCCTTTCTTTTTTAAAGACACTGCTAGCAAAAGTGTGGTTTCCTGGATATGATGAAACACCTTAAAGTAATATGCATTTTGTGGGTGCCTTTGCCTCCTCCTCCCTGACTAGGCTAGTTCCTTCAGGGCAGGGATTGTGTTTTGTTCCCAGTGACTAACATGATCCCTAGCATATGGGAAGCACTCAATAAGGTTTGTTGAATGAGGAAAGGAAATAGTGCCCCTGCCATTATCTATTTTCTCTGAAAGAGGGCAGTATCATGTTCTCACAATGAGCCATTCCTTCCTCCTTTTTCCCATAGCAGGAGAATTCACGTCTCCACCAATGATTTTATTTCCAACTCTCTGGAGGTAACAGGGGTTCTGAAGGTCATTTGTTGCCTTGGCTTGGAAATTGGAACAGTCCTATCATGCAGCTTTCCCATCTTTTAATGAAATTCTGGAACAGGCTATATTCCAATGTGGAATTAGGACTCTCTACTTCACTGCATAAACCACCTGCAGCCTCTACTATGGTCAGCTCACTGCCCCAGGACCACCTATGGATTCTGACCCTCATGTATCCTTGATCACTTATTTCTTTTGGCTAGGAGAATTGGAAGTCCATCTTCTCTCTGCTCATTCAGATTTTACTCCTCCTCTGTGGCCTAACTTCAGTGAACTCCCTAGCATTACTTTCTCAGAACACGTATGGGGTTTGGAATCTATCACTCATTCGACACTAACTTTGCTCCTTTGCATGGTTATTATATGCTAATATAGAGGTTCTTAAACTTTAACATTTACCGGAATCACCTGAAGAATGTGTTACAACAGATAGCTGGGCACTGCCTCCAGTTTCTGATTCAGTAGGGACGGGGTGGAGCCTGAAAGTTTGCATTTTTAACAAGTTTTCAGGTGATATTGATGCTGATTCTGGGACAACACTTTGAAAATGACTGGGCCAGTAATTCTTAATCCTGGCAGCACATTGGAATCACCTGGGACAACTTCTAATCTGTATAATGCCTTGGTCCCAGTTTAATCAGAATCGCTGGCCAATTTAATCAGAATCACTGGGCATGGGACCCAAACATTGGTAGGTGTAGAAGAGAACATCCTTTTCCTCTTCTGGAATTACTATAGGTCTAAAATTAGGAACTTCTACGAACTTGGCAATGCTGGGGACAATATATATCTCTGAGATGGTATATTTTTTAAATGTCAGTGGGCCATGTTCCTTTACAACAATGATTCTCACAGTGTGGTCCCTTGACCAGCATCTTCATCATCATGTGGGTCCCAAGCCAGATGGATCTATTCAGTCAGAAACTTGGATCACGGAGTCCAGTGATCTGCATTTAACAAGATCTCTAGGTGATTCTGATGCACACTCAATTTTGAGAACTACAGTCCTATTAGGTAGGTAGGTGGTTGAATATTTGATAGTTATACCAATCATTCTCAACCATAGATGTGCAGTGGAATCACCTTTAAAATATATATAGGCCCCAGCTTCAGAAGTCCTAATTTAATTGTAACTGGCGGGCATCCATAGTTTTCGAAGCACCCCAACTTATTCTGTAGTACAGTCGGGGTTGTGCGGTGACTGAAACAAATATTACTTTATAACCGATTAACCTAACCATTTACAGTGTCTGGGCTTTGTTTCCACATGGATGAATAGATCTTCTGGCTGACTAGATTGTTACAAATGGATATGATGGTTAAAGTTACTAGTATAGACTGAATGTTTGTGTTCCTTCAAAAGTCATATGCTGAAATCTTATCCCCCAACATGATGGTATTAAGAGGTGGGGCCTTTTATAGGTGATTAACGCTCTAAAAAGAGACCTTAGGGAGTTCCTTTGCCACTTCTGCTATGTGAGGTTACAGAGAGATGGTAGTGTCTCTGAACCTCCGAAGTGGGCTCCTACCAGACACCAAATCTGGTGCTTTTATTTGGACTTCCCAGCTTCCAGAACTGTGAAAAATGAATTTATGTTGCTTATAAGCCTCCCAGTCTATGGTATTCTGTTATAGCAGCCTAAATGGATTAAGACAGATACCATCACCAAAGACAGCGCTTTACTAACTGCATGTAGGAAGAAGAGAGAGTAAGTATCCACTACCTGAAATTAGCATTAAATCCTTTGGCATCCTAGCATATCAAAGTCAGATCCTTTAAAAAAATACATATTGAACAAAGATTATTCATAAAAATTATTTTTGTCAGGAAGGAAAAGTTTTGTGATTCAAAGGGGAAGAGGCACGAGGGTCACTTAGGTAATAGAAAACTTGTAGCACAGAATAGGAGAGAAGGGACTATTAGGTTAACATTAGGGACATTAGGCTAACTACAGAGTTATGTAAAAGGACTGGTAACTTGTTCAAAGGGATCATAATGTTTGTTGGGGATGGATATTAAATGGAAGAGTTTCATTAATATGTCCATTTTGTTAGTCTTCTAGCTATAGGGCATCTCTCCTTATATATTATGGCAACTGTTGTCTTTATCAATGCATATGTGACATATTTGCTTTTTTCTTTCTGTGATAGAGTTGGTAGCTCTCTTTTGATTCTCCAAGGGATTATTACAGGTCAGTCCCCACCCTCAGTGGGGATCCGTGATCCTAATCCTAGGATTCTAGGATCCTAGGAATCCATGATCCTAAAAGATTAACAAAAAAATTTAAATTGCCTGTGCAGAATGATAAATATGTAGAATGCAGACAAGCACTTTAAGAATTTAGAAAAATGAGTACTTTTTTGGGCCACTGATAGAAAAAGAGCTACCATGTGCCAAGCATTTTATGTGCATCAATTCATTTATTCCTCAATAATGCTGTAAAGGGTACCTGCTAGAGATGCAGGCTGGCCACGCCTGAGGATCCAGAGGGGTCCCGCAGGACCAGCCAAGAGGGCCCCTGGCTTTGTGCAGGACAGAATTCAAATGCAAGCCAAGAAGAAGTGAGAACACTTTATTGGAGATATAGATAGAGTGTAGATACAGACAGAGCATCCGGGAGATGCAGAAAGTAAAGAAGAGTGAGTCTTGTCTTTGCTTGGGGTCTGGGGTCTTTATTAAGGTTGGTGGTCTGGTGTACATGTCCTCTCAGGCATCCAGGAACTGGTTAAAACAGACAGGTGTTTTGCTGTCCTCCATATGCCCTAGAGCCAGGGGTCTTGGCATCAGGTGTCTGGAGTCAGTGGTCTTGGAAAACGTACATGATGACCTCCCCTGATCACCCCTTAGATGTTATCTATTGTGCTGGAAGACGCCAAAGAAATCATTAACTCCTTGACCTTTACAAGGTGGACATACGTTATCTGTACTATAAGGAGTATAGGGTGAGGGTGAAGGTTGTAGCAAGAATAGAGGCAGCAAAAAAGCAGTCTTTCATAGGGTCCCTTCATTTTCCCTGTCTCAGTGGTATCTTCATTTTACAGACGAAGACATTAAGTAGCTGAAGATTATGGAGCTAGGGAATCAGGGTACTTTGATTGGAAGCAAAAAAACCCCCCAACTCCAATTGTATTAATGCAAGCAATTAGCTCATATAATTGAAAATGGTGAGGTAAGGAAAGCTTCAGGTATGGTTTAATCAGGCCCTCTGCTCCTTTGCTTCAAGATGGTAGCTGCAGCAGCTCCAGGCCTCTGAACTGTATACCATACTACCCTTAAGAAGAGGAAACAATTAAAAGCTTTACTAGGATATAACAAACTTAGATCACTTGTCCACTTCTGAATCAATCACTATGTCTATAAGAAAACCATGTGCTAATTGGCTTAGGCTGGTTAATCCCTACTCCTAAAAGACTTGATAGCAGTAGGCTTATATTGACTGCTTTAAATGATCAAGGATCATCCCTTGAGCAATGGTCAGGGCCATTCCCATCAAAGCCCTTTTTAATTCTCACACAAATGGTAGAGGGAAGAAACAGGAAGCCAGTAATACCTGCCTTGACTAGTAAGTGGTGGGGCAGATTTGAACTATTTTTTTCTCCAAGTCCAACCCTATGTTCTTTCCGTCAAGACTACCCTATCTTCATCCAGGAAGTAAGACTTGAACTGGGCCTTCAGGGTTGGGTATAGAGAGGTGATCTTAAAATGTTCACTAACTTGCAACAGCTTTTGAGGTCTGGGAATAAAAAGCATAATTGTGTGTGAACTTTGAGAATTAACAGTAAGGGTTGTGCCTTCCTCCATTGGTAGAGTTATTAGAGGACTAGCAGTCATTTGTTCTACTATCCTGACCATGCAGGGAATTTTCATCAGCAGTGAATTTTGTAAAGGAGGGGTTAAAATGACTTCTTAGATGGTGACGGTCCATCTCTAATAGTGCATGGTAGCAGGAGGAAGACAAAGCTACAATTCATCTGCTAGGTCTTGGTGATGTCATAAACACTTATGACAGCAGTAGAACTTAAAGATTGAATTACCTTCTTTGTACCCACTGAAGGAGCAGACTTTTCTGTGTATAACACATTGTGTAAGCTAAACAGCATTTGATGGTTTTCACATGGCACATGGGAAGAAGGGAACTTGATCTGTGAACCCAAAAGATCATGAATCTGATATGTGGAAAGACAATTTGACCCTGCAAATTGCTTTGGTCCCTGATATGTAATTCTAAAATTAAATAAATTAATATGTGCTGACATTTCCCTAACCTAATCTCAAGGCATCCCAGTTTGATTAATCGAATGAGGAGTCCTAAATTGAGCACTTCATCATGTAACTAATGATGCTATAGTGTAAGATCACAAAATCAGGTAATGATTCAAATCCATTAAAAGCTATTGGTTGAAATGCACATAGTGGGCAAGGGGTTTGGATATATTTCTTTTCTCTTAGCAATGAAATATGTTGTAGGAATATTACCGGTTGTATATTCTAGGAGTAGAAAACATGGACAGTTTATGCAGGATTTTAATTTATGAGGTAAAAATATCAGCTTTGCAAATCAGAAGTGCTGTGGGTGACAGAGAATTGCTAATGCCTATTAGCCAAAGAGAAATGGGGTTAACAGAGCAGATTGTTGGAAAATATTCTTAAAATATCATCACAGAAGATACAGAACTAGTTCTAGAATTAAGTTTTAAAAATGTTCCTATTGAGCATGCTTCCTCCCACAAACCACACCCCTCTTTGGTTTTCCTTCCTCCCCAAATAAAGATAAAGACAATTTCCATAGGCTAACCACCCCTCTCCCCCCCAAAATCTATAAACAATTAAACCAGTTAGGTCATACTTCAGTTTTTTAAAATTACTTTTTTTAGTAAATTAACAAATATTTATTGACTGCTTATTTTTTTGATTTAAATTCAATTAGCCAACACATAGTATATCATTAGTTTCAGATGTAGTGTTCAACAATTCATCAGTTGTGTGTAACACCCAGTGCTCATCACATCACCTGCCCTTCTTAAAGCCCCCAAATTACTTTTTATTTTTGGTATCCTTTTTTGGTATTCTCATTTTTAGTTAGTATGGGAATAAATCTTTAAGTGTAAGATTTTTTTCTCCCTATATGTTTTTCTCAGGACAATTTTGGATGACTAAGAAATTATGAGTTATGTTTTACCTTAATGAACATACAGTTGCTGAGAAGATACCTCAATCATCAAAAAAGATCAAAATCTGTTTGAGTTATACTTTTATATATTTGTAATGAAAAAATTTAAAAAGAGACTCATACAAGCTCTTTGGCTTATCTGTGGTTGCTCATAGCAGAGCTGAATGTGAATTAAATTCAAGTTGGGGACAATCCAAAGATTTAGCAAGAGCACACTCAAGTCACTGTTGAAAAAATATGCTCTTAGGTGTTGACTACTGTCAGATGTGCTCAAAATTGAAAAAAATTAAATGGTTCATTAACTTAAATCACATAAATGTAAGAAAATCATATAATAAATAAAGATCCTGTCAGTTAAGACCGATTTGTTGTGTTTCTTAACACTGGTAAATTACTCAAGGGCTGGATACTGTCAAAAATAATAAAGACCTTCCTTTTATCAATTTTCCTTTTTATGATCTTGCCTGATTAATTCTTTAACTGACTCAGATGCGTATAGAAATACTGTTCCCCTAATTAATTTCAGATATTAAAAGAAAAAAAATTGATCAATTCTTGTACCAATTTAGAATAAAGAAGTGATATTCTACTATGTTTATTACAGAGATGGTTCAACAGAATAGATATTCCCAAATATTAAAACAATGAAAGGTTTTTTAATTTATAGTTTTTTTGCTATATTTGGTTTCACCTTTTCTGAGAAACTGGCAGCAGCTTCTTTTGTGACATCTCTCCTCATGTTTACTTCTCCAAAATTTTTTTCCCAGAGGTAGACTTGTGGCTTGGGGTGAAATGAACTGGCTAGCCAAGGCTTGGCTGAACAGTGATGCCAACCCAAATAGATAAAACCCGTGAATTTCCCCCCAACCCAGAAGGCCTTATCTAGTGTGAATGGAATGCAGAGGTTATTAATGGTGTACTTTTGAAGTCTATTGCCTTGAGGGCACTGATTCAAATCCCGCCTCTACAAGGTAAGTCTTGGAAAAATGTTGCAGACTGAGGGCTGTGCAGTCAATTATGTGAAATGAGTTGGTGGTTTGAGTCAAGAGCTTAGTTGACTAGGGTCCAACTCACAAAAACCACCAATACAATTTAAACCCTTGTTGGCAGTATCTTCAAGAGAATGACTTAATGCCAAGTGACTGAGTGGTCATCTTCTACTCTAATATTTCTTGTGGGGTTCATGTAAGAAAAGTTGCTTCTTGGCTGACTCTGGGGTCCCTGCTCAGAAGAAATGAAAACTGTTCACTTCCAGGACGTCATTAGTGAGAAGAGCTTAATTAAACCTAAAATGTTTCATAAAGCAACTCCTTGGTCTGTAAAGATTTATACCAGAAGACTTCAGACAGACCTGTTTTACACAACTATATACTACTTTGGTTTTTATAGATTATCAGATATTGGGGGTGGTTGGAGCAAACAAAGCTACAGGTGCCTAGATAAGCAGAAATCTAGTATTGAAGCAACAATGAGAAAGAATTAACCTGTCCTTAAGAAGGTCATTTTGAATTTCAGAATTGGATGGATGCTTGAAATGAAAAGAAAGAAACCAGAATTTAATATTTACAATAAGCCTATAAGGGAGTTATTATTTTATTTTATAGAGGAAGAGTATAATTACATTTGACTAGCATCGCATAAGATACAGAACTAGTTCTAGAATTTTTTTAAAATGCTCTTATTAAGCATGCTTCTTCCCTCAAACCACCCTCTTTTCCTTTATCCCTTCCTCCCCAGTTAAAACTAAAGACAATTTTCATAGGTTACCTCCCCAAAACCCCCACTATAAATGATTAAACCATTTAGGTCATAGTTCATTTGGCCAAGACTTTGTTGGGTGCCAGCCCAAAGTCATTCTGCCAACAATATGAGGCTGTACCTGGCCTGACACTTGCCATCAGGAGTTTTCAGTCATATCCTGAGATCAGATCACATTTAATCCTTGGAAATACAAGAAGAAATTCAAACTTAAACTGCTATTATGGGCCTAAGCAAACTCCGCTTTCTACAATCTGAAAAATTCTCTTTCCCGCTGGGGCCTGTCTCTGTGAAGGTGGGTGGGTCCATCTGAGACCTTAGGCTTATTGGATGTGGGCAGGACATCAGTGACACAGAAATAGCAGCACCTGCTCTAGGCTGGAATGGGGATGACTTGTGCAACATGGATACAGAGTCAAGTCAGGCATGGAGTGGTAACCGCTTGGCCTAAAATCTTTACATCTTTAAAAAGCTAGTCTTTCTCCCAGATGATAGCATCACACACACACGCACACGCACATACATACACACGCACACGCACATACATACACACACCTTTTGGTTTGTCTACCTGACATCTTACCCTCATCCATTCTAAATTTTCAGTATCTTTCTGTAGTCACTTTTGTAGGAGCAATGTGTATGCTTCCTTCTTCATTGTAAATAGTCCCATTTTCCTCAGGAAATGTAACATATCTATTAAAACTTTCAGTGGATCCTAATGGGTTAATGTACACCTCTTTCACATATTGTCTTCTTCCACTTGGGGTTATTGCCTTAATCTAGAAGCATAATTCAAATGATAATGTCAGCAAAATAAGGAATCATTTAAAGAGTAATGAGAAGGGTGTGTATCCATCAGAATCCCAATGGGAAACAAGGCATACTTGAATGACTTGATTAATGAGATAGGTTTATAAAAAGGGACTATTTACAAAGGTGTAGGTGGGGTGCAGAATAACCGCAAGGCATAGGGTAGTAACCTGGGGTTAGTAATCTGTTACTTACTCTTGAAGGGATGAGGAGAAATCTATGTTGTTACCATTACTTGGAATGGGCCATGTACAGGAAGCTGCCCTGACGGGATCAGTTGCTTTCAGCTGCTCAAGGTGACCTTGCAGAGAGGGAGAGAGGAGACTCAGAATCTCCCCTCACCTTCTTTCTTCCACCCATTTCCTCCTCGGGCTCCTCATGGGTGAACTCAACTGGAAACTACTGGATTAGAGATTATATATAGTACAGAGTGGAGAAGAGCAGAATGTGGATCTGGAGGAGCAAACAGAAGATAGCTAGCACTTGAACATTTGCCAGGAGGTAGGAATTTTGACAGAACCCTTTAAGTGATGTGGTGTACATTTCCTGCCTATTTCTTCTACCTGGAATCTGACCCCAATGTCACAGACTTTGGAAAATGAAGTTACGATTATAAAACTTTATGACATCTTTGAAGGACATGTAGTTCTTAATGCACAAAAAGCTATTGGACAGTTTGTGACTTACCTGAGTCTGCTTTTTCTCTCTTTTTCTCTTTTTGTTTCTCCCTGTTCTCTGCTGCTCTTTCGAAGAATTGGCCAAATAAAGTAGAAAGTGATCTCAAATTATTTTTGCTAATGTAGCCAGTCATTAAAAACCTTTGAAAAACTCTGGTGGAAAAAGACAGACACACAAAAGGGAGGGGGAGTTTGTATATAGTTGAAAATTAACTGATTAATTTCATTTGCCTATATAACCACCACTTACTGAACACCTCCCATTTGCAAGAAACTGCATTAGGTGTTATATTACATGTAAAGAATTGGAGGCCAGTGTCCCTGACTTCAAAGAACTTACATTTTGATTATGTGAAGGTCTGTGAGGACAGGCAAGTGGAAATGTAATTCAAAGAAGTGAAACAACTGTTGTGCAGTTTTAACTGTGAAGAGTGAATGAAAATGCTAGAGGGTAGGCAGAAGGGGATCTGGAGGTACCATTCCTCTACACTGGGTCCAAGTCCAGGGAGGTTTCTAGAAGGAAGGGATGTCTGCAGTGAATTTCTAAGGATAAATAGAACTAATTAGGTGAAGGAACATGAGAATGTTAAAAGAAGCCAAACCATTAGATGTAACCGGGAAGAGGTGTGAGAATAGATTGAAAATTTAAAGATGGGTAGGGTTGTAATGATGGTTGTAAAGAATTGGATGGGAGTGTGGGACTGTTGATAGATCAGACTAGGGAGGCAGGTAAGAACCAATTTTTGAGATTTCTATATCTTGCCAAAGAGCTTGGTTTTTATGATGATACCAACAGGAAACCTCTAAAGCATCCACAGAGGAAGTGATATACACAGATTTCCATATTAATAGTTTACTCTGGCAGCTGTGGAGAGATTGACTGGCATTTCGTAGAGGTGAGGAAGGCCTGAATTGAGAAGCTATAGCAAGAGAGATAGGGATGAAGGGAGAGAGTCAAGAGATTTTGTATAGTTATACGCAGTTGGGAATCACTGTTGACTGAATGTCAGAAAATTTGGGTGATTCTGCCCTATTCTCATGCAGTGCAACAAACCGGTTGCTTGTGTTGCCATTCCCTGATGAGTGGGAGACAGAAAGTGGGACAAGTGTGCCAAAGAGATAGGGGATCAGTATCAGACATTAAAGTCTGAGATGTCATTAGGACATCCAGGAGGAGGTGTAAGGTTGTTAGGCAGCTGTGGGTCTGCAGATGACATTGGAGATAAAGATTGCGTGGTGGGCTTCATTTTTCATTGCTATGCTTGAATGGCTGAAAGATAACGGTATCATAAACCTGACGTACATAATGTACCTTTTGGTGGTGGCAGGATCCAGACCAAGCAGAATGTCCTGTATTGTAATTCTCTTTCATGAGAAATAGTTGCATTTATAAGAAGTGTGGATAAGGGACCAAATGATGTGGTGGAGAAAAATGTAAATCGAATCTTCTTGGCAATTGGGACCAGGAATGGAAATGAAAGTCTAGATTATCATACTTTTTTAAAATTTTAGAAATTAAGGGAGTGTTCTAATGAACAAATATACAAATATAATGAATAATTGAGTTTCTTTTGCATAGGTAAGAAAATAGTATTAGCCATCATAGACCAAGTATTGAGCATGAGTCAGCACAAATGAGTAGTTGTTACCACAGAAAGCATAATAAGGCAGACAGTAAATTTTGGAATATGTATGCAAGTCATGGTTAAAAGCCACATTTAAGTACTAGGTAAAGTTCAGAGAACTTGGCAAGCATCCAAATGTGAAATGAGCTGCTTTGGAAAATATAGGATGCCATAATATATCAAAGGTAATATTTGAGGTTGGCTTTTGTGTATCATATGATATCAGTTAATATGTGCTGCTGATTCTAGTTACCTACTTAGTAGCCTGCCTATGAAATAAACTAGTTTTAGAAGCTTTGCCATTGAAACAGACCAAATTTTATGAGCTAAAGCTATGCCTCTTCCCATATATTTCCACCACGAATTTTAATTTTAGGAATCTTGGATTTATGAACTTTACTTATTTTGATACTTGTTTTGAGTTAAGGAGTGATCAACTTGGCATTATAGGCTTACATTAATAATTAAGGATATATTGGATATAAATCAGCTAACACAAATTCTTTCTAAAGAAAACCAGTCACTTTTATTTTGCAAATATCCTTCATATTAACTCAATAGATCAGGCAGGCTTTAAGATCCCATCATAATCTATTGCATAAAATGGCTATTATTTTGAGAGGTTGTAAATGCATATTATTGGGGTGCTGGGTGGTTTAGTCGGTTAAGTATCTGACTTTTGGTTTTGGCTAGGGTCATGATCTCGGGGTCGTGAGATCAAGTCCTGCATTGTGTGTTCAGCTTGGAGTCTGCTTGTAGTTCTCTCCCTCTCCTCCCCGCCCCCCCCCCCACTTGTGTGCAGATACACTCGATTGCTCATAAATAATAAATAAACAAACAAATAAATAAAATCTTTAAACTGCATGTTATTAACCTAAGAAGCTCTACTGGGCACCACTGAAATACTTTATACTGTTTCATCAAAATCTTCACATAGTAAAAATGTGATTTGCTTTCAGTTAAATGACAAAAGTGTGTAGGCATGCCACCTTTATCAATTCTTTACCAATACCACTATGGGGATTAGGGTGGGGGAAACTCTTCAATGCTCTTGATACTAACTGAACAAAGCATGGTGGGAGTTTCCCAAGTTTTATCATATCTTTTTATGGGTAACCCTATGACTAGGGTTGTCCATATGTGCAAACTAGTTTCAAGAATTATTAGAGCAAGAAAAGATTGACTTCATCCTCTAATGTTACATTGTTTTATGAGATTTAAGCCAGTTGTTTGGGTAGCACATAACATAAACATAATAAGCATAATACCTGAAAAAATGTATGTTGCACATCGACATGTCTTCATTCTGTTGAAGCTATGTCCTAATTATCAAATGTTGCCAGACCAAGATATTAAAATACACGTGTTACGCAAAAATTTCCATTATGATGATATTTCCATATTCCATTGATTTTTTAACAGTTATTCTTTGAAAATGAATTATGTGTTAGCATTATTTACCACAGCTCTAAAGCTTGGCTAGCATATGTAAGTGCTCTGGTGATAATGAGTTTAGAGCTAAGAGAATAGAGAGAGTTATGAACATTTTTTTTTAAATGACACCTCAGTATAGGAGAAGAAAAATGGCATAAAGGATCATCTAGCTGCATGATAAAATATAACATAATTTTTTTCCTTCCAAACCTTACCTAATTTCTGGCTGTGAAAAACTTAGATATATTAGTCTTTAGAACCTCCATTCAGAAGATCTCTAACACTTATCCTGTAAGGGTGTTGGTTATTTCATAATATTCTCTGTTTTAAAGTGCCATCATTAGTGTCGTATGATAATTACTGACCTTGAGTGTCTTTGATTTCTGAACATGACTGATAGTTGATTTATATATTTCTGTACAAGCTTCCAAGTGTACAGTTTGTGTACCTGCTTGTGATTTTGCGGGGACTTGCTCTTTTCTTTCCCTGCCCTTTCGTCTTCCAAAATTTACTTTGCTCTTTCTCTCAATCTCTCTCTCCCTCTCTCTCTATCCTTCTCCCCTCCTCCCTCCCTCCTTCACTTCCTCTCTCTCTCCCTCTCCTTTTCTCCCTCTCTTCTTCTCTACATCTTACTTAGTTATTATTGTCATTTCTTTTGGCTAGAGTTGTTCCAGATCTTTACCCATGCTTAAGAACAAAACAGAAGATGTCCTGCTGAAAATGAACAGAGGAAAAATATATACCACTTGATTTGGTACATATTAAATAATGCCAGTTACTTACTCCTGTTGTTTCCCGAATGTAAAGCTTATAGCTAATAATTATAGATGGAGGAATGATGGGATGGGGCCAATGCATATACAGGTGGCTTCCCTTGGTCCCTTGGTTGGCTCTCCCAGGATTTGGGCATCTCAGGAAATGCCTGGCTGGTTCATCTGGAGTAACTGATTCAGGTCCAGTCAGGCATCTGTTAGGTGGTACAAGTGGAAATGAAGAGCTACCTAATTGGGTAACTCCCTTAAGGCAAACTCATGAAGATAAACACTCAAGAACAATAAGAAGCAACATTCCTATACCATGGTATAATTGGCAAAACACTTTTATTTTAGTGATCTTTATCATAGTCTTTTGAGATTATTCTTACCTTTTCCATTTTGTAGATGGGTGAGAATGAGTCTCTGCGATATTAGGCAACCTTATCAAGGTCACTCACCTGCATAAGCTTTAGCCACTTGTCCATCATGCAGGAGTATTGTCCATGGATTTTTAAGGAAATAAAAACTTATTCTTAGGTGAAAAAAAATGCTTTTATCAGAATTAAGATCAAAGAATAGCCAGCAACATTTAATTCAAAAATAAAACAAAGCAACCTTAGCATCTGTCTGGAATATCACTAGACTGAGGAAAAAGGAAAGCAACCACCCAAAAGCTGTCTTATTCACAGGCAGTCTAATCCAAGAAGGCATCACTGCTCCCCCACAAGTCTCCCAGAGGAAAAGGGCTATTGTTTGTTAAATTTTTGAGGAGAGAGGAGAGCACTTAAAGTGATTTTTCATTCCACATACATTCTATGTGTATAATCCTTTGGTGTAATGTTAGGCAAATGCTGGCACCTGCCATAAATACTTTTAATATCTTTAGCTAGCTTAATTAATTTCCTTTCTATGTACGTTCACATGACATCAAAAATATCCAAGTGGAAAATGAAAAATACCCAGATATTCCTAAATATGCAGATATTTGGAATGGTATACACCTGTGTTGAGCAGGTTTGCATGCTGATGATGTTTGAAGCCTGTGTTACCACCTGTGGTCCAATTTCAAGTTATGGAATCAGTATGTTGTTACTTCTCAGAAATGCTCAAATATTAACTTTATCATAGAGTATCAGTTTCTGTATCTCTATTCTATGTAGTAAATAATTTAACTTGAATGAATACATATACATACATATTTTTCCCAAAAGACTTAATAAAGGTGTTTTAATTTAAACTGAAAAAAAAATCCTCAGTTTTAAATACTTTTGTGTTTCCTGAATTGGTCTTTGTAAGCACAATATTACTCATTATTGATATAGACAAAACATTCTAATGAATGATGGAAATTTTTCTCTCCATTTAAATATCTTATTAATACTTACAAAACATCGTTGTTCTGTTTCACATAGAACCTACAAGTTTATTTTGTTTGAAAAATGGGGAAATAAACTCCTGTTTCGGCCTTCTCTTTGTTGTTCTAGCTGTGTGTCATTGACACTGGCGTGACTTGTCATGGGAAGGTGTAATGAGGCAAGACTGGGATTGTAACAATTATTAACCTGCAAGTATGCTATGGCAAAGTAAATGTAAGCTAGAGTGACACTTCTAAGTATCTCAGGAAATAGTACTGTCATTTGAATTACTCATTTTATTAATTTATTTGATAAATATAGGAGAAATTAATAACTTTTAAATATAAGGAGGGACCAAATGTCATTAATTGGGCATTTCACATGGGCTGATATGTTGGATCCCCCCCCCACACCCCATCTCTTCAGTGGTAATTTATTTAGCTGGGAAAGCTTGGGTTTGGTACAGCATCTGGTTTTCAGTGATATCCTGCTGGTCTTATCCAATTTTCCAGCTGGGAGCATGAGGCACAGGGAGGTCGAATGACTTGCCTAAAGGTCACCTGGTAGCTCAACTGGGATTATAACTCAGAATCTTTCTGATTTTCCCATCCTTTGCTCACTGGACCACAAAACTCCCTTGATCCCATCTTCTCAAGCTTGCCTGAGCAGGAAGTAATGTTTATGTCTAGAAAAAAATCCCAAATTAAATACTGGCTACTGTCATCTTTTCAGAAATCTGTTAAATTTCCATTGGTGTGACTCTAAGGGAATATCTTGTTTTAATTCTAACACCCAAGATCATTTCAAAGCAAGGTAATGTTGTGTATTTCCAGGTGGTCACCTTTGGAAGATTCATACCTATTGCTCAGATGCTGCTTTTGAGAATGTCAATGATGTGATGCTTGTGGCAGAAGAATACAATTATTTGGATATATAATGGGCCTTACTCGTTATACTCAGGCATGTGGTACTTGACTATGAAGTTCAAAGAAACCACCTGGTTTATCTCTTGTCTTAGAACTTGGTTTACCATTCCCTCAGTTTGGAAATACTCCCCATGGTTTCTTATAATTGGCACCTTTTCATCATTCAGATCTTAGTAGAAATGTTGCCTTCTTGGAGAGAAGCCTGTTTTAACTTCCTAATATGATGTCTTTCTTTATCTGATGTCCCCATATTTTTCTTCATTACATGTATTGCCATTTAAAATTTTTGTAGATTTTGTTTCCTTTTTATTCTCTATGTCCGTACCTAGAGCATAGGATTCTAATCTGTGTTGTTTACCAGTGTATATTAGACAATGTTTGCTACGTAGGAGAAGCTCAATATACATTTGTTGAAAGAATTAATTGTCATTCCTGATGAAAGAAGGGCTCTCTTTTCATTTTTTTTTTTTATTATCATTCAAGGAGTTTCAAAAGGGATGCCCATGGGGTAGTGAGGGCGAATGGAGATGACCCTTAGTCAGCCAGCCAGATCAGGTGAATTAACCCCGAAGGTCAACAGGATGACTGATGACAGCTGTCCCTGTCAGATCACCCTCTCATCCATAGCTTCAACCTTGGAATTGCCCCCAGGCTTGGCTTGTGATTGGCAGAGGAAAAGCAGTCTTGTTATATTTATAGTCACACTTCATTTTTGATCTAAATTTGCACTGTCCACTTTCACCACCCACCCTATTTACACGATTAATACTTAATGATGTTTGGTCCCTTCCAAAGGCCAAATCCATATTTGAAGATTGACCAATATGCAAAATATTGAAAAGAATCTGTGACACCTGAAAAGGAATTTCCCAAGGTTTGTGTTTATGGGTTTTTTTCTAAATTAACAGACATATTATGCTGGGATATCTCAGTGGATGACTTAAAATCAATAAGGGTTGAAAAAATGTTTAAAGTAGTTAATGTTTTTAATAATTCAGTCAGATTATTTTCCAGACTTGTTGGATGGACTCTTTTCATGATTTTTGAGAGGAAATGAAACTAACTGTATAGTAAACAAATTCCTTTTGCTGGCGACTCTATGCATAAGCCGCTCTGAATTTATAACCTACTGGTCCGGTCATCACTTTATAGATAAGAAGACAGGACTAGAGGGTGACTTTCTCAAGAGGGGCTTCTTAGTTATTCTGACATCCCAGCCTACCTGCAGATGATATGGAAGAAGGTCTCAAGCACATGCTTACCCTGTCCTGCTTCTCTTTGGAAGTGACTTCTGTAGGATCTGGCCAGTTTGCCAACCATATTTTGCCAAAATTCTAGAAAGCCACTGTATGATTTTCTGTGTGGCTATGTTGGAGAACTGGATGATGGCGATCTTAGGCAGTGAGCAGTTTCTGTGTCACTTGACTGGGGGGCTCTGGAGATATCTTGCGGTTAATGTGTATGTGAGGGGGTGCTTTGATGGGTAAAACAAGACACATATGTTACCATCCTTTAGGATCTTTTGTTACACTTACAAAACTGCTGCATTCTTTCATTAATTCATTAATTATGAACCTTCTGGCCATGTGGCTAAGAGATGTCTAGTTTAAAGATATGGGTAAGCAGTTGTAACTATCACATTAGCTTTTGAACTCCTGTGACAATTTGTAACTATCTGGGTGAGTGAATATGAGCCTTAAATTCATGTTATTAGTAAAAAGGAAGCATTAATAAACTACTAGAACTGAATAAACATTGAAATGGACTTTTTCTTCATCTGCATATTTCAGGGCAGGCACCTTAAAAATTCTTGGATTATTTCACATGGTTCCCGAGACAGACTGTACCCCTTTGTTCTGAAAAATGCGGGCAAGAATTCATTGGCTTCTTGAATGGTCCAGTAATTATCTTGGCGTCCAAGATCATTTTGTTTTTATCATTGAGGAAGAATTAGATTGTACTCACACTTTTTCTCTGGAAAACTCAAAAGTTTGTCATTGATAGGATTGGTATTAAGAAAACAGGATATGCCATTAAGGCATTTCTTTGTTTTGAGCCAACAGAAATGTGATATTTTCTTCTTTTTCACAACAGATATTAAAGCACCTCCCAATGTTCAAGGGCCCGGAGAGAGTCATAAAATTTGGGTCATTAAACTGATGATGGGAAGCCTATCAGGGGATTGTTTCAAAACAGATGCATGCCTATATTCAGCAAATAAGCCCCAGACACAATTCAAACAGAACACACTGGTGAGTGTAGTAGATCCACAAAGGAGGAAAATTGATTTCTTGAGACTCTTTTTCTAGTATCATCACTTGGATTTTACACTTTGTAATTTCTTTCTCAGAAATGAGCCTATGTGATCCTTCAGTCTTTTCATAAAAATTACCTTTGGAGAAGGAATTAATAGCTTCTTATATAATTGATGGCTGTCTTTTTCTTCCATTCAGATAAATGATTCTGTGGACCCAGCTTCCTATTATTGATCATGCTGACATTAGGAGGACTCTCAAGATGAGAGTTTGTGAACAGAGCCACTGAATGACAGTCAAGTTGAACTATCAAGTACCTGTAACTCAACTCCAGATTGACGATATTTTGAAATACATTGTGTGACATCATGGAAATAATTTCTTCTTCATTGCTTTTAAGAATAAGAAGTCTGATTCCCTGGAACATATTTTACACTATCTTTAATGAAGTAAGCTTTTTCCCCCCAGGAAAGAATGTTTTACAGCTACAGTAAATTTATAAGGAATAATTAGGGGGTATGACTAAAAGAAAAAATAAGAAAAAGTGGAATTCCTACTGGTCTGATTCCTCGTCAAGTTCTTCATTCATTTAACAATATTTATGGTTCGTCTACTGTGTGCGATAGTGCAACATAAGTAAGATGTTTTATTACTTAGATACCATGTGGCAGATACAGAGATTATTTGGGGATGCCATTCTTTTTTGAAAGCAGAACAAGCAACAGTTATGGTATAGTTATATCTAAAATTTTAATTTATAATGGGCCCACTTCCAGTCCCAAACTTGGCATCTCATGAAATAGAGTGGCCCCTAACAACAATGAGCAATTCCAGGGAGGAAGAAGATGCAGATTTTTAAGTGCCAAAATGACTGTGGAAATCGATACTCCTTGCTCCAAATTCCTATGTAGAAAGAGTACAAGGGAAAATGAATTAGGCACACAACTTCATCTATTTCTACAGGCAAAAAAAAAAAAAAAATTCTGGACAGAGGTCTTGCACTTTTTTGATATCTTGAAATGTCGAGAGAGACATCTGAAGGGGACAGAAAAAAGGGGGTGAGTAGGAGAGAAATTCAAACATTAATGGGGAATAGAATTTCTTTTGCACTGGTCACAATACATATGTTTGTTAAAAAGCAAGAGGCGGGGAAGACATGCATGCCTGATGTTGAAGAAAAGCCTGTTTGTACCTCACACACTGGAGAAATTGTTCAGGAACAGTTCATCCATGTGAAAATATGACCCATGTCATTTTGCCAGGGTTGTTAAGACACTGAGCTGCTGAGTAAGGCCTGATTGGGTAAATTCAAGATCCTGGGGGAGTACATACTTCCTAGTGCCCAGTTTTTCTAAGATGCAAAAAAAAAAAAAAATGTCAGTGGAAATAAGGTTATGGGGTGCCACTTGCGTGGGCGAGACAGGGTCTCCATAGGGTGGGAACCAGCCGGATCCCAGACATGGCCCATTCTTTTAGATTCTTCCCCATTTTCTTAGTGGGCAAAATGAGAAATAGAGAATAAATGCCCAGCACTAGTAGCCAAAAGAGAACAGTGGTATTTAGAGATGGGGAAGAGGGAAAGGTTACAAATCACTTCTGAAATGAATTTCCCATTCTCTTTTGACTATTATTATATTCATGTTTTACAAACTCCTAAAATGACTGGAGATAAAATTCAGATCACTTGTGGTGAAAAGAAGTGGTTTCATAGAGGAGCTAGAGGATATGAAAGCTACATTTGAATGAATAAATATTCAAAAGCAGGGAGGAAATATGGAATAATGCACAAAATGTCAGCCTTTAATATATTGGAAAAATTGTGTGAAGTTTGAAGGCATCTTCCATGAACCAAAATAACTAAGTGGAAAACAAAAACAAAAAACCCTCATCATTCAGTGGTTTTGGTTTTTACTAGGTTAGGACAAATAACCACTGGTTCAATTTCAATGTTAATTTTTTAAAAATTGAATCGAGTTGACAATTTTGATTATGCTGGCTTATTTCCAGTGTCTCAGGCTCTCTCTGTTCAACAAAGTGAGCAGTCATGTAATTCATTCAACAAACAGGAAAATCTTATTAATGTATTGTGGACCAGGCCTTTAATCTCTCTCAGTTTCCTTCTCTGTAAATTGATGGATTGAGATTAGCCAGTTTTTAAGTTTTGTTCTTTGAATTGTATGATTATTTTCTAGCTTTTGTGTTTCATTAAAGGGATTTTACAATTTGGATACAAATCTTGAAACTATTTGTATTTCTAGAAAAACACAATATAACAGTACCATTATAGTCTTTCTGCAGTACCATCTGAATATGTAAGAAGAAAAATTCCTGGGTGTCTCCTTGTTAACTGCTAACTATATTTTAGGAATTTTTTTGCCATTTAAATTTAGCAGGCAGTTAACTTTTTTTATCAGTAAAGGAGTTGGGCATTGGAGCTTGCATTGAACCTAAGTGGACCTTTCAGTTTTAGTGTGACAGGTTTCAAAATCTTCCCTAAATTAAGGGCAGAGGATTTATTTTTAAAATACCCCTTTGCAAGAGGTATCTCTTTCTGCCTGTTTACTTTAAGGGTCTGTGAGCATGTTTCAAGCTACCTTAGTTTAAACAGCTTGAGAACTGCTAGTTATAAAAGTGTGTGTGGTGTGTGTGTGTGTGTGTGTGTGTGTGTGTGTGTGTGTGTGTTTCAAAGAACGAAGATGTAGTTTTCAAATCGGATTGGCAGGTACTTACAGAAATCTGGGCTTCTGAGTGAAGGAGTGGAAACATGAGACCCTTGTAAAGATTTAACTGCCATTAAGAAGTTTCTTTTGAGACACTCATATCAGCCTACTGATATAATGTCATAAAATAACTGCCATCTCCACCTTTTATAGGAGTAACCCTTGGATTAGTCAGAGCTGCTGGATTGCAATGAGGAAACATGTGTTAAAAAAATGAATTAAAGGAAAAGATGACCTTCAGGTTACTCTGGTCTGTTGTGGGGTCAGGGGAAGGAAGGTTCAAAACCTAGTAGGAGAGGGGTCAGTCTGATGCTGGATGCGAAAGTTCACAAGTCTGCATTATAAATAATATATGTAGGAAATGAGTGTTTACTCCTCTCTAATGTTAGCAAACTGGAAGGATAAGATGGCTTCCTTTTGACGCGAAAAAGATCTAAATGTGAAATGCTATTTTAAACAATGAACAGCTGTTTCATCTTGAACTAAAAAGAACAAAGAAAACACCCTCAGGTCCACATAGGATATATTGTGGTTTCCGTGTGTGTGTGCGCGTGCGTGCGCTCGTGTGTGCCCTTTTTTTACTTAGGATAATTGAAATGTCATTTTATCTTGGGATGTTTTCTTTATTCACCAGGGACATGGAAAGTTAAAATATGGGAGAATTTCCTTTTCATCATTTTGAACATAAACAACTTTTCATTGCTTTAATATGAAGTGTTTTCTTTGTTAATCCAACAGAGATTAATGCCTGGAATGCTAAATTGTATGCTTAAGGGAAAAATCATGATGGTCCATGGGTAATATATTTTAGGCAAGACTAAAGCAATAGAGTGGCATTATATCATAGTCTAAGAGCTTTTCCTTGCTCTGGAGAATAGCTGGAAACATAAAGGGTAGCCTCAGTCGCCAATGTAAAAGATTTCAATTATCCAATTAATGCCTTGGGAATCCTAGAGTTGCATTTACAGGAAAAAGTTTAAGGATGTTTGGGTGATTCAGAAAATGATTTCTGATCTTCAGAAGAAGCTTCTTGGTAATTTAACTCAAAACACCTCTTAGATATGAAAAGATCTATGTCTTTAAAATTTTGCATTAATAAAATCATTTGTCTGGGTTTGGATTTTGATTAGAAATTGCTGAGATTGAGTGCATAGCGCAAAATTTTGAATATTCAGTGAGTAGCAGGTTTATTTACTTCTTAATTCTCTAGAGGTATTTATATCTATCTTCCAATTCTAATTTTTGAGAAGATGAGGCATTACAATATATTTTGTTCTCCCAGATAAGAAACACATACATGTACATAGTTCATTTTGCCTGGAAAATTATTCCATTAAGTAGGGAAATACAAACTCAGGGGTTTAATTATTTACTTATCTGAGTGTAAAAGGCTGCCATGTAAGATGATGGCTTTACTTGAAGGAATAATCTCATTTAGCTCTTTTTAGTTATATAGTTGCAGAAAGTATGTCTGCTGTTTTATACTAGTTTCAAGGTCTCCTTTTAACTCATGAGACATAATTTTAGTTAACTTTTCCTGGGGCTTAATTCCCTCTAATTCTGTTTTTGAAATAAAAGAAATCTTTAAATTAATAATAGGAAATTCTAGGCCAGAAACTGCTATTTCTCTTCCTTCAGATATAGATCTTGAGAATACTAGCATCTTGTAAAACTTTAAAAAACAAGAAGAAAAAAAGTCTCTGTGAGATCTTTTTTAAATCCAGACTTGGTTATATAGCACATTAATAAATTGTCCTGTCAACCTCTAGGACATGGGTTCAACTCCAATTGGTTTAATGGCCACAAATGTTTCCTTAGAAGAATTCCGGATTTCTGGATGGAGGAAGGAATGTCAAGGATTCTCAGGGCAGGCTTGAGAACTACCCCCCCCCCCTCAGAAGGTGGTCTTGGGAGGTAATCACACCCTGCTGATAGGATTTGGCAGTTAAAATAGATGGAGGTCAGCCTGTCATTTTGTCTATTTAAATAAGTCACTTGTGATTAAGGATAAGCAGCAAGTTTTCTTTTCTTTCTAACTTTTGGGTCCTTGCAAGTTTGATGTTTCTCTGATGTTTCTCTTCTTCCTGAGTATTTTTCTCTCATTTTCTCGTGCCTTTTAAATGGAAAAAAATTCATGTTTTTCTGTCTTCCCCCTTAAAGATATGGCTGAGGAGACAATTTATCATTTGATTCCATTCAACCATTCCAAAGCTCTTATTCATACCAGATATTTTGTGACATCAAGAGAGAATCTAAACTTAAGACCGGAGTGTCTGCTCTTTCCTTCTTTGTTAAGAAAAGTCACTAGAATTTGTGTTACATAACTGAGTTCACGGTAATTTCTCTATCTGCTGAGGTACTTTGGTAGGTAAAGTTATTTTTTCTATGTTTTTAAAACAATGATGTCTGTAATTTTTTTTTTAAGATTTTATTTATTCATTTGACAGAGACAGCCAGCGAGAGAGGGAACACAGGCAGGGGGAGTGGGAGAGGAAGAAGCAGGCTCCCAGTGGAGGAGCCTGATGTGGGGCTTGATCCCAGAACCCTGGATCAGGCCCTGAGCCGAAGGCAGACGCTTAACGACTGAACCACCCAGGCGCCCCGATGATGTCTGTAATTTTATACAAATGTCCATGAGGGCTGCATTTGGTTTCTTGGCGATAAAATAGCAGGTCATACACTTATTTTGTAAAAGTATGTTGGCTGTTACACAAAAAAGAATCAGTGATACGTAAATATTTGTATCTGCTAACTTGATTGGTGAAATTCTTTGCAAATGTTATTCTGAAATAATGTTTCCCTTTCTCAGGGGCTTTCATCCAAAGCTCTTCTATCTCCACATGTCTAGTTAACACTCTTCCTCCTGCCCCTGCCATTATGGATGCAGGCCAGGCAAAGGGGCCACACTCCGTTGAGTGAAAGTGGAGACACAAACCCACCTTAGTCTTGGGCTTTTCCTCATACCCTCTACCCGTCTTTTTCTTTGATCATTTCTGAAGCATCTGCATTTATTCAGGTTAAATCTGATGGTGTTCACTTCAGCCGCATCACATATTTCTTTCTGCCCTGGGGCAAAAACCTCAGGTTACTCAAAATGTGCATTGCCTGGAAGTGCTAGAGGGTTATAAGCCATAGGGCAACCCTTAGCCAGTGGCAGACAAGAACTAGTGCATCCCTAAGGCAGGTAATTCGGAAGTTCATTTTACAGGGCTCTTCAACATTTTCCAGGGGAGTTGAGCCCCAGGTGATCAGAGTGATGACCAATGCACTTTGTACTGAAATTTCCCAGTTTTCAGCTTGGTATCATTTCCCCAAATAAGCTATTTGCATACAGGGTCTTGTGCCAGGCTCTGCTTTCTAGAGGAACGTGGTCTAAAATAACACAATAGAATGCAAAACAAAGCAAAAATCCAAGATACAGATCTCCCCTCTAATATGACTTGCCATCTCATATCATAGTTATTTAGGTATAGTTCTATTTCTCCTAAGAAACATGTTTGGTTTTCAAAATTGGGGCAAATATGGTCAGCCCTTCTTTTATGGCAAGCTCTCTGCAAGAGCCTGAGGATACAACTTTGGAAGAGAAGATGCCGCTCCCAGGAAAGAACCTGAAGTCTAGTGTTTACCCTAGATATTGGATATTTCACTATAGAGGCATAGTTCACTATAGAGGTAGAGCAAATTGTTTTTTTTTTTTAATTGTTTTTTTTTTTAATCCAAATGATGTTTCTTAAATTTGTACAGATTCCTCTGGTTAAAGATGTTTATACCTGTGTTTGTCACAAAAAACTACAAATAACCTTTTACAGAAAAAAATCTGGGTGCTCTGGGAATCAAACAGGAAGCCAAGAGATACAGCACATAGAGAAAGTGTCCTCTAGGAGATCTTTTGAGTGAGATTGAGTAAGAGCTGAAAGGCCTGGTTTGACAGAAAAGAGAAAGGCATTCCATGGACAGAGAATGGGGGGGGAGAGAGAGAGAGAGAGAGAGCGAGTGCACGCTGGGGGGTTCCAGAGCAGGAATAGGTAAGTGTGGACACAGCAGCTTTTACCTGTAGAAATTAACATCCTATGAAGGGGTCCATAGGTGTTCCACCACACATAAAATTTGGGTATTAAATAAATTGGAGAAATTTGCAGTTACTTCTAGAATTCGGAGGTTCAGAGCACACATTGGATTAATGATCCCTGAAAAATACTGTTGTCTATAAAAAATAAAATAACCTCCCCCACCCCCACCCCCCAAAAAAACAAGTTTGTGGAACTGAGCTTTTTCCAAACTCTGTTTGTGAAATCTTTTCCCCTAGGACACCGGTCAATCACCTTGAGACACGTTGATGTTCCATAGACTGGGTCTTCGGAAATTCTTGGGAAACGATGCTGATAGGATTGGGGGTGGGGTGTGGGCATGGCAGCGTATCTTGCATTACCAGATAGCTGCATTTGGGTTTGATATGTCAAACAGTAGATGCTACTGTGTCCCTTTTGGAGACAGGAAAGATGTTTTCTTGTAAGATCATTTAGCACACCAAAATCACACTTCCAGCCTTGTACTGGTGTTACCGTCATGTTGTCAGATTTATCATTTCCATCATTGGAAAAGCAGTAGTATAACAGAGGATATCATAGTCAGATACCTGTGTTCAAATCCTACTTCCCTTCTTCCTATGTGACCTTGGGCCATGTCTTTATGCTTCTGTTTCATCACCTATAGTAAATACAGACATGATGGTAATGGTTCCTAACTCATAGGGTTGTTAGAAGGATTAAATGAGATAAAATCATTAAAGCACCTAATAGAGTAATATAGAGCATGTGACCAATAAAATATAACACATTTATTTTTACAGAAATAGTGTGTAATAGGAAAGGCACTGACTTGAAGACAGACGGTCCTACGTTTGAATCCTGTCGTTGTCCTATTCTGGACAAATCCTACACATTAGCGTTATTACTGTAAAAAACGAAATAATAATATTTATCTACAGGGTTATTGTGAGTAGTAGAGATTTTGATAAAATATTAAGGAAATATAAGCTTCTCAGGTAATGTTTGCTGATATAACTACTTGTGTGATTCTACAGTATTTCTCTATTTCTAAACAGAAGCAGTATGTTGCTCCAAAAGTTTCCCCAATCTTTTTCTGAATTTGCTTCAATTCCTCCAGTGATTCCTGCTAGGCTGGAGGAAGCACTTGTGCTGATGATTGGATTATGGAATATTACTAAACATTTTCTCAATGAGTGGATGTATAAATTAATATTCCTCTAACAGTATTTCACACAGTGGGACACTGACAAAAAATATAAGTGACAGTGAAGCTGATTAGCACAAGAAGTGATGCTCTGTTCAGTCAAAATGAAATGGGTCTTTTTTATCTTTGTTGCATAGACAGAGGACCTAAAATCTAAAAGTCATGTTTATATATTTTGTTCTTACAAATTAGATTTAGATCTAAACCCACTATTTTTCATATTTCTTATTTTTTTAATTGGAAGATAATATAGGAATACAATACTAAACTTCCCCTATTGGTATCTATATCATCTCCTAGGGATTTTGTCAAAAAGATTTAAATTTTCATTTTTAGTAAGATATTATAACTATTTTACTCATACACTTCTCACTGGAAATCTTAAATTTATAAAATGAGGCCTGTTTTCCACATATCAGTGTCAAACAAAAGATAGACTTCTCAACCCTTCTTCTACTTTCCTTAATTTTTTGGATTATTGCCTTATCAGATTTTAATTCAGATCAGTCCTGGAAAGACAGTTTTGCCAGATGACATGTAACTTGTGATCTTGTTGTGTGTGTTATATGCTGTTTCATATGAAGACTTATATGGGGAATGTTTTTAAAAGAAACATTTAAGATTTATATTGTAGTCCACGCCATCTGAAGTATGCCACATAGGGCACATAAGACCATGTGACCACTCAATACCTTTCTCAAAGAGGTATCCTCCATGGGATGAATATTTTATAAAAAACAGACATAGACACATGATTATTTTGTTCCACTGGGGCACATTTCTCTAAAAGGCCAAGGATAAATTCGCCAGTTGCAGAAGCAAACATTTTTGTTTCAAAACTTGGCCATGTTAATGTCCTTATGTCTAAATATCCTGTGTCAATGTGCTAAAATTTTGAATTCTTATAGCCCTAAAGGATCTAAAAGTAATTCCTCTTATTTGTGAGTTCTTTTAGAGCTTATGAAATGTTTTCATACACTTCACTCTTGTTGAGGAGTCTTGTGAATTACCTTCACACTTCAAGGGATATGGCATTTAGCTAAAAACCTCAAATGCAATGACAAAAACAGTCAACAGAAGAATTTTATAAACCACAGTGGTGCCTAATTTCCCACTTTCACAGTTGTTCCCAGTGCATACCCCACTCCTCCATCCCTCAGCAAATGGAACAAATGGCACTCTAGACAGTTGGAATCAGCTTTGATAACAGAGAGATTTAAGGCTGCATAGTAACATAGGATGGATTTAGGGCAGAGCCCATTCCTCGCTGTTTTCCTATTTGGGTTTAGACTAATTTTTAAAAACTTCTTGATTAGGATACAGCATGGTTCGCAGAACAAAATTTTGGTGACTTTTTTTTGGTACTGTGACTTTGAATTTATTCTATGTAATAGGCATGTGAAAGAAGAAATTCTGGATTTCGACCTTAGCTATTTGCATAAATCGTGTTTTAATCTCTGTTGTTCTTTAAACACATACACACACATACACACACACACACACACACACACACACACACACTCTCACACTCACACAAGCAGCAAGAAAGGGAAAGAAAACAACCTGACAATTTCATTTGATGAAGAACAGATTAAAGCTCACCAATTTGGGATGTTATTATACTTTGGAATTTTCAAAGGCAAGAGCCACGGTCTCTAAAGACTGAAATTGGAGCACCTTATTGATCTCAAATATAACTCTTGCTGCACATGTGTATTCTAAAATAAGAAAAATATCTTTAGGGTAAGAAATGAGAATCCTAAGTAGGTTGTTTTACATGTGCAAAACTTGATTTTCAACCCCAATTTCACAAAGTATTATATTAGGCAGTTTTACTATTCTCCAACTTAACGGCAGCCACACGTACAAAATCCCTTTGAAAATGTGTATCTTGTTTGATATTTATCTAAAATATTAGATAACTTAGTGCTCTTTGACAAATATATTGAATTATATTGTCATGACTGACTTGTTGGGAGAAAAATAAAAGTGGGAGAAATTGGTATTGGGGAGGGAAACTAGTATTCAGTGAAAGAATTGGCCTCTAATCTGGCAGAAAAACAACATCGTTAAAATTTGAGAAGGCACTTTAGGTCTTATAATAATCAGCAACCAAAAGAAAGAAGAGGTCTAAAAATAGAGATGGATAATTAACAATCTAAAAATAGACTTGGCTAGCCATATGGAAGTCATTACAGTCTAGAGGTTAAAGGGGCTGAGGAGAATAAAACACAAATCAAATATTATTGCATATTAAACACTACCTATAAACATAGTCTGTAAATGCTTAACAGAGTTCAGCTCCATCTAAAATAATTTGGTACAAGAAAAATATAAAAGCACAAATAATCATTTCCTAATTGATCAAAGAGTTTTTCTTGGGAAGGTGCTTTTGGCTCCAATCCAAAATGCTTCTTTTGGTTTAAGATATGATGCTTTGATATGACAGGGATTCTGTCTTTCACAAGGGGAAAAATATAGTGATTTTTAGATCATTTTTATATTTAAAATAAACAGTAATACTTTCAATATAAACAGCATTGTCCTAATAACAAATTATTATGCAAAAAAAGAGACTGTCAACAGAGATGTAACTAGTTTATGGATCTAGTATTGCTAAAGGGCTCTAATTTTTTTTAAATTTATTGATTAAAGCTGTCAGTGTGTAATTTCCTCTGTTTCATTGTTATTTTGGGAAAATGCAGGAACTGTTATCACAGGGGAATTACTGTCAGGGCTGTAGAGTTTCTAGGCCTTTTATATCTTTTTTTTTTTTTAACCTTTTCTACGTCTTGGTAACACCATTGCCTGATAATTTTGAATTCCTGGTTTAAAAAAAAAAGTGAATAGGGTTGACTAATATTGAAAGCAGCATTCTCAAGTGGAAAGAAGACAGGTGTGCTGTGTGAGGCTGAGATCCAGATTGGAAATCAGACTCTGCCTTCTATCATGTATACAATCTTGGCCAAGAGATATATCTTTTTGAGCCTCATGTGTCTTTTTTGCATAAAGAAATAATGGTTTCTTGGTATTTACGTTGAGTATTTTAAGTATCTTATGAAGAAAAATATGTAAAATTTTTAAGAACCCGG
The DNA here is from genome assembly GCF_023065955.2 of Ursus arctos. Classification (NCBI taxonomy): domain Eukaryota; kingdom Metazoa; phylum Chordata; class Mammalia; order Carnivora; family Ursidae; genus Ursus; species Ursus arctos. Next base: position 35,404,677 of record NW_026622830.1, read on the forward strand.
GCCTTGGTACATAACAATGGCTTAGTAGAGGACAGTAGTTAATAATGTTGTCCATCAGTTTAATCTAGTCAGAGTTGACAAACCCTTAGGGTGTTGACAAGACCGAGATGGCAAAATTCACCAAAACAGCCTGAAGCTTCATAGATAAGGAAAATTATTATTTTTTATTATGTTCGTCACCATACGGTACATCTTTCTAATTTACAGCTTTGCCACTTAAATTTCAGGAATTTTTCTTGATTCTCCCTACTGGTTTTAAATGTTTTGCTTTCTTAAATGAGGCCATTCAGTCAAGATCATTTTTTTTCATTCTTCTAATATCACAGTACCCTCTATGCCCACATAATAATTCTCATCTATGTATTTTTATTTTCTATCTTCATCTGCATATGATTGCTTCTGGTTTATAAATAAAGACTAAAGAATTTTAAAATTAGATTTAGGAATCAAGGCTTCATAAAAGATTTTGCTCATTTATTAAGTATTTTTTCCTGGCTAGCTTACCTATTCTGTTACTGTTGTCCATAGGATCTTTTCATTAGATTTCTTAAATCGTTGCTATTTGTGAATGTGAAAGTATTGATTTCCATAAAATGACCCTACCTTACTCAATTACCTTTTCAGTTGAATCTTTAAATTTCAGATGTTATTTAGTCAAATCATCTGAAAATTTTGATGTTTTTTGTTTTCAATTTTATGCTGTTAATTTTTCTCTTTTCTAATTATATTGGCACTACCTCCAGTAGAATATTAAACAGTAGAGGTGATAATGGACATCGGTGTATTTTTCCTGACATTTCTGGGAGTGTCTCTAGTGATTCCCTGTTCTAAAGTTTGATGCAGTCTTCTGGATTGTGATAATATATTTTATTAGGTTAGGAAAATGTCCGTCTATTGCTGTTTTGTTGAGTGTGTTTATCTGAAGAGATTTTGGATTTTGGTAAATTTTCAGTGTGTTTTCTTTTTCATTTTTAGAGCTATTAATATGTATGAGGAATTATGTTAATTATAAATTTATTAAAGTGAATGAATTTTAAAAATCTGAACTTGGTATATAGCCCTATATATTCACTCACAGTATTTGACTTTTGAAAGCTTGTCTGTGTTGAAAGATCTGTACCAAATCATTTTGGATGCCATTTTTATTAAGTGGTAGCAAAGTCCTTTTTTTTTTTTAAACTGAAAGTTTGAATATTTTGTGAACAGAAACAGCGTACCATATAAAATATATGTAGCTTAATAAAATTGATTATTTCTCTTTTGTATTTTCTTATTGTGTTATTTTTATAATCAGTAATATATTTACGAGATTCAAAAATTTAAAAATTGAAGATAAATAGTAACAGTCTCACTCCCTCTTTTGCACCCATCTTTTCAGCTCTCACCCTCCACCTTTCCATGGGTAACTGCTGCTTTTAATTTTTGTGTATCTTTCTGGAGTATACACGCATGTACAGATAAATACGCATGAGGACCTTTAGTCTCCCTTCTCCCGTTTACGCAATAGAAAGAATAGTGTACATATTTTCTGAACTTTGATATTTTATTAACAATATATCCTAAAAATTGTTCCATCTCAATAGACAGAAAATCTTCTCGTTCTTTTTTATAGTGGCATATTATTCTATTGTATGGTATAATTTTTACTATTCCCCTATTAGTGGAGATTCAGGATGCTTCTACTATTTCTCAATTACAATGTTGAAATGAAGAGTTGCCAAAAACCAAAATCTGCATTGATAAAGCTGACAAACAAGCCTTTTTTTTTCTACTTTGCAAAAGAAATTGTAAATTAATGCAGTCCCTATAGAGAGACATTTGGCAGTAGTTATCAAAATTACAAATGTCTGTTCCCCTTAACCCAGCAAATACACTTCTGGGAAGAGATTCTCCTTTCTACTTACGTTTCAGTAGTGCTTAATTTAAAAATTGGAAAGAAATTCCTGATTTAGAAAGTCTTTTATTCTATTTACAAGGTACTATGTCTTGAAGACTTTAAAGAATAGGATAGGTATTTATTAGGAGATCTGTGTAGTAATCTACCAGATTTGAAGACCCTTTCAGGCATCATATTTTGAGGTTTTTTTTTTTTTTAAGATTTTTAATTTATTCGACAGAGATAGAGACAGCCAGCGAGAGAGGGAACACAAGCAGGGGGAGTGGGAGAGGAAGAAGCAGGCTCACAGCAGAAGAGCCTGATGTGGGGCTCAATCCCAGATCGCCGGGATCACACCCTGAGCCGAAGGCAGACGCTTAACCGCTGTGCCACCCAGTCGCCCCATATTTTGAGTTTTTTGTTCATGCACTATCATCAGGAACAGATTTCTTAGGCCAAATCATTTAGACCTACAAACTTTGCAGTCTGAAGTGCTTTCTCTCGATTCACACTCAGTTTATTCCCATTATACTTCTCCCTTCCACCACCTCACTCTTGGCTTCACTTTGATTTTTTTCCCTCAGCAGAAAAGGTCATTCCTTTGGCAGAAAATTATCTGGCCTTCTTTTATTTATTTCCTCTACTCCCTTTCCAAATGATCCTTTGTGCTTTGAAAGCTGAATAGATATTCTCATTTTGGAGTTCCCTTCACCCCTATCCATTTTGTAGTTTTTAGTAGAGTTTATATTAATTTATAATTAATTTTGTCATATTACAACAATAAAAAAGAATAGGTTTTGTTATGAAAAACTGCTTTTATCCCTCCAATTAACTCCTCTCCTAATTTATTCTCCAGAGGCAATCTCTTTTAATATTTCTGTTCAAGTGTTCCTGCTTATGTTCATAATTTTAAATCATGTGTTCATACCACTAATTCCTAAATTATTAACTTCAGTTTCTTTATTTTCTTATATGAAAGATGAGGGTATAGCTCCTATATATCTCTCCAGCTCTCTCTACCCAATTCTTTTTTATTTTGATATTTAATCCTTATTTAATTCTATTGAATAACTTCCTATATCTTTGTATATCTTAAGCCTTTTTCTTTTTCCATCATTATGAACATTTCTTTCATTCTCTCCATGTAGGATATACTACTTTTTGTATTTGCCCTTTCTGCCACCATTTACCATCACTTCTACTTCTTATCTCCTGAGAAACAGCTGTTATGTTTGTTAACATTTATATTCTATTCTGTAACTACAGTCAAGTCTTCTCTGCTTTTTATGTAAGTTGAGTCTCACAGGTGAAATCTAATAACACATGATTATAATGTAATTCTTGTTCATTGTAGAGCCAAGTAATGAGTTATAATTACAGTTCTTCTCTACTAGTACAAGGTCTTAAACTTATTTGGAATTGCTATTTGAAGAATGTTTCTAGTGCCAAGAGGTAATACATTCCTACTTTTTATGCTAAGTTGGGTGTTACAAACTGCTCCCTCATGAAAAAAATTGTTTGATTTCATATTTGGATCAGTACTTTCTTGCTTTTTATCCTCTAGTTATTGCTTGTCTTTGTTTTCTCATTGAGAGAATTACACTCCCTATCACCCAACCTCTTTGGAGACTGAAATTAAAATCTATCTTCATGGAGCATACTCACTATGATATTACTGAAGGCATCTATCTTGGTACAAAGTATCTCCATGGTTAGTAACATAAATGTATGTATTGATTATGATTAACACTAGATACTTCGCCTTGGACAATCACTAGGTTTTCAGAATTTTATTTTATATTTTCTTAGGTAATTACTATATACCAGTGCTCTTGAGTAACTTTGTTTTTTCACCTCTTATACTATCTATTCTTTCTTCCACTCTAATACTTGAACAGTTCAAAGTTTCCTAAGGATCATAATTTAAATTAGTTGATAATGCAGCTTCTAAACGAGATCTACATCTTGAATTATTCTGTAGTCTTCTTGATTGTATGTATGGGGAAGTGGCCCACTAGGATTATATTAACAGAAATCTTTGGTTTAAGCATTTCAAATATATTTTCTGGGTCAGTCACAGATACCTCCACCCCCCCCCCCCACCTCCCTATCTAATCTTGTCCATGTCAGATAGAGTTCTCCTTATTTTCAGAGCCTTTTTCAAATTTAATTACCTCCATGGAGTTTCTCTGATACCTCAACACTAGTTATGTCTCCTTTTCCCATGCCTTCCTCTAGCTCTTAAGATCAGTTCTTAACTTTTTTTTTAAAGATTTTATTTATTTATTAGAGAGAGAGAGAGAGTGAGAGAGGGAACACAAGCAAGGGGAGTGTGAGAGGGAGAAGCAGACTTCCTGCTGAGCAGGGAGCCCGATGCGGGGCTCAATCCCAGAACCCTGGGATCATGACCCGAGCCGAAGGACGCCCAATGGCTGAGCCACACAGGCGCCCCAAGATCAGTTCTTAACTTTTAACAGAAGTCTTTGCATCGCACTCAGCTCTGTGTGTTATGCCCCACACTAGATGGATCTTCCTTGAGAGAAGGGTTGTCCATATTTTATAATCCCTCAATGAATCCACCACCGCAAGAAGTCCAGAAATACATTGACTGCAAGACTGAATTTATAAAATGAAATTAGTCATTCTCACTCTTGCTTACTTCACAGGGGCATGGACCTACCTTCTTTGCAGGAAGGATTGCACAAATATATGGAGCTATTCTAAGGTGCAGTTTGGTGTTATTTTTTTCATGAGGAGATGAGTGACTAAGCACATAGCGTTCAGGATGCATTTGAAAAAAGAAATAGATGGAGCAGTAGCCCAATTGAACTTCCCCATTTTTACTGGAACAAGATGTGGGATGTTTCATTTTTGCCTGGGGGAAATTAAGACAAATGAAAAGGCTGACTAAAAAAAAAAGTCAAAATATATTTTATAGCCATGTATAAATTCAAACATGAAAGCATTCAGTCATTCATATTACAGATTGAAAAGTCCTCCTGGCCTGGCATTAGAGAAGAAATTGTATGTCTTAATTATCTTATGGGCCTTATTAAAATTGCAAGCTTGTTCCTCTCTGGTATGTGTACTGAGAACCACTTTTCACAACTCAATAAATAATAATGGCATAATCATCGAGAGATGGGCACTTAGAAGTTTCAGGAGAAAATATCCCATGGGAGGAGGTATTTATATATGGGAATAGGAATTTTCCCTCCCCTACTAATGTGGCTTGGCTCTATGAGCAGATAGCATTTCACATCTTTTAGGGGGTTTGGGAAGTTAAAATGTTGGCACTGTGGTTATATACTTGCGATAATGAAAATGGGAACAGGAATATCTGTAATGATTTTATGAGCTGCCATGTTGTACTGGAATTGAAGGGAACACTAAGGTGGTTAAATAAGCAGCTTGACGGTATAGGGAAGATAGGAATGGGTAAACAGTTCCATCATAGTCTCAAGTTAGCACAGATTGAATATTAGCATATCAGATGAGGATCATCCAGACCAGTGGCTTTATTTTGTAGATACAGTAGTGAAGGATTGAGAAAATAAAGTTCCCAGTACTACTTTATTACTGAGTATGCAATTTATACTTGTGAAAAGTAGACTTTATATACCAGATATGCCCTGATCTTGAATAACAGAAGGATTTATAAATAGATAATTCAGGAAATGTTTTTCTATTCCCAGTATCTTGGTAAAACAAGTAACTAGTTCTGCCCTTTCTTTTAATCTCAGGGGTGGTAAGTATAAAATGGCAACGTTAAACAGGTTTTAGTATCTCTTAGAAGCTGGTACAAAATCAGGAGCCTTTAATCTAGCAACCAAAGGCCCTAAAAGGGTCTATGGATAGGATTCAGGGGATCTTTGGATTGGGAGGGGGAAACATTATATCTTATTCTCAGTAAGTTCTATTAAAAATTGAGCATACCTTTTAGTAATGAATGTGAAGAACAAACTGCAATAACAGCATATGGATTATTTACATATTGCATGAGAGTTGTTAAAATATTTGAAAATCTCATATATGTTCCTCACTACTTTGAAAATGAAGCAGCTAGCAGACTCATTTAATAGTCACACAATTCATTAACAAAAAACTTACTACATCACGAATACTTTTTTTAAAAAATTGCATTCATAGAACTGATTTCCTTTGTGTTCCTATTTTATCTTATGCTTTTAAGGACATTATTTTTAGAAGAGACCATAGACTTTACCAGATTGCCACAGACTAGGGCGCAAAAAGGGTTGTAAGTGCCTATATTAAATAATACTTCCAAATATTTAGATTTTGTTTAGAAGTTAATTTTATTTCCTTCCATCTATGTAGCTTTGAAACTAGTTTTAAGAATGTTTTCTTCTTAAAAGAAAAAAAAGAATGTTTTCTTCTTAATTCAGGCTTCTATGCTTACTAACATTGGTTTTGCACGGGAGTCCCCATTAGAAAGAGATGAAGCTTGAGTTTCTTGCAGGAATTTTTATTGCCGCTTCTAAAATGATTAGAATATTGTATTCTCCATTGGAAAGATCATTATTTTTAAAGAATAAATGTAATATCTTATCAAAATGGACTCTGATATGGGATTTCAAAGCTTCCAATTTAATACTTGAGTTATTCCCATGCTTCATCAATTATTGAAACAAGATCTGATTAAGCAAAGTGATCAAGCAACACTACTTTGGAGGAAATCATACAAAGACATACACATTTTTTCACTTTATTCCTAAGTAAATTAAGTATTATTAAATTAAGTAGTTTTAGTGAATCTGGCATAAGTTACCTATGTACAGCAAAGCTCCTTAAAACTTTATGTTTTTGGATATAGAATGTTTCTTTTCTTAATTTAAAACAATGAATGAGACTGAGGAATTGTTTGCTAAAAGGAATTAGGATTCAATATCAGCAAATAATATCTAGGATGTTATGAATTAAATATGTAAAAAGACTTAATCTCTCAAATACCAATTCTGCATTAGGTAGAATTTATAACAACTTGCATAGCTTTATCTATACCTTTCTAGAGATCAAATGTTGGGGCCTGGGAAATAGGGGCCAGATGGCACCAGCCAAACTGAAATGTGCAAATCAAGCAACACTTAATACACTACTCACTTTTTATTCTCATTGTGAATGCAGGTTGGGGGGTCTTATAAAATTTTTCCTGAGGCAATCCTCTGGAAAGGCAAGGTGTAGCTGTCAGGTCTTCGGTTCTTTTCATTTCAGTTTACAAATAAACTCCAAGTGCTTTTTCTCATCTTTAGTCACTGCTGATCTTTTAAATATGTGGTAGCTGTGACACAGTAGTGGCAAAATGATCACACATCATTACTTAGTGCACATGTGATTATTTATGCCTTCTCAGCCACGGTGCAAGTTACAAGCAATTATTTTTCATCTCCTTGATGTAATTACCCTGTAATCTACAGGGACATGTAATTGCATGGACGGCTTCTGCACTGAATTACGCAGCTCTCAGGGACTACATGAGACCCTGGGAGCCTTTTACCAGCTAGCAGCTGGGCGGTCTCTTTGTGTAAACCTGGTGGCCTAAATATAAGGGCTATGCTGGAGGGAGATTTGCAACCCAGATGTGATGCGGGGCCACCAAGTAAACTGCCTAAGGGCTGGAGAGCCTGTGTGTTTGATATCCAACCTCATCAAATGCCCTCTTGATTTTCTATCCTCAGATTATGAAATGTCTGTGGGAGAAAAGGAAGCTCCTATGAAAGCAAATATTTTCTTGGTCGAAAACTTCTTTAGGATTTGGGATCTTCACCGTTGTTAGACCCCCATACACTGAATAAATGTTTGATGCCTTAAAATTTGCCCAACTTTGTAGTAATACATGTGCCCAAAGAATATGACGAGTTGCTTTAGCATGATAAAATACAAAGTAAGTATTGCATGTATTATGCAACAGCCAGAGGAAATAAAACCTCTTTTTCCTTCACTTCCCTTCCCTTTCCCCTTTCCTTTTCCCTTCCTTTCTCTCCCCTTACCCTCCCCTCTCCTGTACTTTCCCTCCCCTCCCCTCCCTTCTCCTCTCCTTTCTTCTCTACTTTATTCTTTCTTTCACAAGGCACAAATGTAAAAGCACATTAATAACCTGATGATAAGGTTGGTAATTTACTACTATTTCTAGTATGCTCATATGGGAAGGAACAATTTTTAATCATTTAGCTATTTATTTATCAGGGTGACTTTCAGACAGTTTCTGAGAGGCCAGAATGTTTGTTTGTCCAAATGGAAGTCAGGGAAATTCCCAAAGGGGCCATTCTAGAGCTTGGATGATCTGATCCTCTGGCAAGAAGGCAAGAATTATATGGGTGAGAGTCATTTATTCCTTGTCTCATTGGCTGATTCCCTCCTAAAAGAGTTGAGGTTTCCATTGGCTTCACTACTTGGCTTGATGATATATCCATGTTCATCTGTAATGCGTGCAAATAAATGCATGTTGCATGTTTCTTGTGGGTACCCATGTTTCACTTCATGGCAGAATTCTTGTAAAGTCAAATGAAGTTGTTTAGAATAAGAGGGTCTTCAACTAGGTAAGCGATCTGCGGGAGAAGTCTAGGGAATCAGCTAAGGCAATGATATCAGATTGAATCCTGTGAGCAAAAAGGAGAACTCCTTGATTGATTAGCCTTCATGGAAACTTTCAAGTCAAGTGTAGTTGTATAGTTCATTACTAGATCTTCCAAATGGATGTGAATTCTGGAGCTATTTTTTAGGTTTTGAAGAATTTTAAAATACCATTGCCCAAGATAAAGCTGTTTTGAAAATTTGTCCTTTGAATGGATCTCTAGTGCCCCTAGCTTTATTAAGATAAATTGACATAGAATATTGTGGAAGTTGAGGGGTACAATGTGATGATTTGAAACATGTATATATTGCTAAATGATTACCATAATAAGGTTAGTTAACACATAATTACCATTTGTTTTTGTTGTGGTGTTGATAACATTTAGTATCTACTATCTTAGCAACTTTAAAGTACACAATATAGTACTGTTAACTATAGTCACCTATTGTATGTTAGATCCCCGGAACTTGTGCATCTTCAGACTGGAAGTTTGTGCCCTCTGACCAACATCTACATTTCCCCCAATCCCAACCTATGGCAACTACCAGTTTACTCTATTATTTTGGCTTTTTGAAGTTCCACAAATAAGTGAGATCTTGCACTGTTTGTCTTTCCCTATTGGACTTACTTCACTTAGCATAATGCCTTTAAAGTTCCCCCGTGTTGTTGCAAATACCAGGATTTCCTTCTTTTTTACTGAGGCATAATTATCTCTCATCCACTACATTCTCTCTATCTATTGAATGGGTCTTTATTCAGCAAATGGGGTGGGCATTTTTTCAGTATTATTCATATTTTTCTAATTAATATTAATATTTTCTAACTGTTAATTTGCTTTATTCTATAGTTTTATGGTTTATTTCTTTGGTAATGAACATATAAAGATATGTAGATATATATAGATGGGGTGGATGGATAGACATAAATAGAGTGAAATTCCTTTATTGGCTTTCATTTTTGAAAACTGTGTGCCTCAAGAAATTCTCTGAAATAACTGAAGATTCAATGTATATCCTAGTATTGAGATACATTGATGGTTGCTATTAGACATTGCAAATCGTTCTAAACCTGCTATTGGCATTCATTACCTTATAAACCTTTAATTTTTTTTTGTAATAGTTTCCTTAACCCTAGAGTCACGTGCTAAGAAGTCATGTATTTTGATGATTGCAAACTAGACTACCCTTCGTAATAGTGGAACCACTTGTGGAATACAGGCTATAGTTACATTTTTCACCGGTTGAAATGTCGTACTGTCTCCCTCTGACCCAGATGCTAAGTTTTCCTTAGGTTGTCATGGATTTTTGACTTTGTGAAATACTTTGAGATTTCAGATGTTTTGTTTAATGTCACCCCCAAATTCACGGACCTCCAGTGAAAGAAGGGGGAGATTCAGATGAATCTGCTTGTGGTTTTGTGTGGTATATAAAGGTCAGTGTTCAAAGGGTAGCCGCCTACCATGGGGAATGCAAGAACTCTCTAATTAGAAGAGGCAAAGCTCTTTCTGACTATGTAAATACCATTAAGGAGTGAGCTAAGTGGAAGTTATTATTTTTCCCCTAAAATCACACTTTTTAGTAACTATATCACTATTGTAATTTGTGAAATTTATTGGAGTTTTCAACAGAAAAAAGATGTTTTCCTGTTAACTGATGCCAAAAACCATGACTTCACAGCTCTTACACTATACCAAGGAATTGATTTGCTTGCCCACCACAAGCTCATTCCTAATTTTATGAAACCCTTTCAACTATAGGAACTGGAGTTCAATATGCATTATATTCTCATTCTAGATTTGTGAGGTTCCCCCCCCTTTGCTCCTAGAATTGAACTTCACATTACTTTCTAAGAAGCCTTAATTCATGCCTATAATTTGGTTAAATTAGCCCAAACCAAAGTGATATTAAAGAAGAACTGAAGGCATCCCAAGCAGTCAACAAAATACAGGACAAATCTTGATTAAGCTGCCTAGTGGGAGAGAGTATGGCCTTATGAGAGGAGAACTTATGGTCTAGGGCTCTGTTGTGCATTATGAGAGCTGCTAGCCTCCTATGACTATTGAGTACTTGAGATTTTGTGAATCCAAACTGAGATGTGCTTTAAGTGTCAAATACATATTTATTTTGAAGACTTAGTATAAATAATGTAACTATCTCAATAATTTTTAAAATAGTATTTGTTTGAATGATAATATTTTGGACATTGACTAAATAAAGAATAATATTAGAATTTCACCTGTTATTACTTTTTTGTAATGTGGCTACTGGAAATTCTTAAATCACACGTCATTCATACTATATTTCTATTGGACAGTGCTCATCTAAAGGTTAAATAAATGAGCTTTATTGGAAGTCCTTGAATCTCTTGCCAGCACAGTTTGGCTCTGGATGAGACATGTAATCATAAAAGTCCTCAGTTTCTTCATCTGTGAAATGGGATAATAACACTTCCCACTTACTGACGTCATAGGGCAGTAGCTATAAGGATTAATGACCCAGAGCTTGTAAAATGCTGAGTTCTTTGGATCTTCTAGAGTGAAACTAACTTTTTAAAGAAATTTCCCTGGGGACTGGATTATATGAATAAACAATAGAATGCATGGGAAAACACCCACACACTCACATAGCTTTGGCCCATTTTTCCATTTGGTGGATTTATAGTGGCTACAAACAGCAGGAGAAGAAAAAAAGAATCATGTGCTAAAAAATGCCATAATGCACTGCTGTCAGGCTTGGCTAAGCTTTGTGTGGCCTAAGTATCTATAACTCTAAAAATGTCCATACTAGGCTAGTAGTTGTTGAAGCTTTGGGGACATGGGGCATGTGGCTTATTATATATTGCATTTATTTTTGTGTATTTGAAATGTTCATAGTAAAAATGTTTTAAATAACTAATGACCATTCTGCCCTATCCTATCCCCTTTTTAATTTTTTAATTTCCTTTGTGCTTTATATGAAATAGTTGGGTGAATAGTCTCCTTCACAATAAATTTTACACATGCATCTATTCTGCCAAATAATATTTTTCCCTTGAGCTCAAGGTTAGATCAAGGCTTTCTTATTCTTCATGATTTCAGGGCAAAGGGATCCCAAAAACAAGCATGAGTTAATGATCCAGGATAAGTAAATGAAAAATTCATCCTAATTCCTGCTCCCTAGCCATTTAATGTTTTTATAGTTAATGATTTAATTCTCTTAATGTTTTTCTCTCAATGAGCTTTTATCCTCCACTCCCAATCTCAAAACTGATGATGTGGATATGAGGCATGCTTGTTTTTAAGCACCAAGGAGCTTTATGTTGCCAAGATGGATCCAGGTTCTTCCTGAAACACAGGAAGCATGAGTATTTTCATCCTCTGAAGAAGCAGCCTCCTGACCTGCTGGAGCCAGTGCAGTCATGCTGAGTGGTCTACGTTTTCCTGTTCCTTTGCTTTGTACAACGGGGAAGTCTTGTTTGATGTCTAAATATGAGGATGCTGTAACACTGGCATGCCAAAGTTTGAATTTATATCCGCAACTGTCACATCCTTTATTGAGTGCTACACACTTACCATTGTAATAGGCTTTTTTTGGGAATAAATCGATGTCAGCAATTATATTTGTGGATCCATTTCAGGTATATAGCTGAAATATACTTCAAAGGATGACAGCATCAGTTAAGGGCTGGAGGAGGATATTGCGTGAGAGAGAGAGAGTGTGTGTGTATTTGATATGGTATTAGAATGATAACTTGAAATCTTATAGTTAGGTGACAATAATCATAAACCCTAGCCTAGAGTTCTAAGAAAACTCAAGAGTCAAACTCAAGAGTCAGTGCTGTTATCTATATTGTCTTTCAGTAAGCAAGTAACTATTACTCCCTTTTTACAAATGAAAACTCTAAAGCCAAGAGAAGTTAAATAACTTGATTGAGCCATGCCAGTTATTGAGGGTAGGAGTAGGGGAAGAAAACTGAATTTGCCTTATTGAGAAAGTCTTAGTCATGTAGGGAGATTAAGGAGAGTAGTAATTTTAAATGGAGAATGTTAGCTATTGTTTGAACCTATCCTTTGTCTAACTTTTTGAATGAATGAGAGTGTCTTAGAGAAATTAAAATGGAATAATTGTTTCACCAAATGGGAAAAACTCTGAGATATAAGCAATCACTCACAGGCACCTTGGAGCTGTGGCAACCGGAGGACCAAGATATGAGCAGGAGCACTTGAAGAACCAACCATGGGTATCAGCCTGGTAGCTCTGCCTGGTGGAGTAATATGAAGGAGAGCTGAGTCTAGTGATAATAGTTGTACCTAGAAGAGAAGATCTGGGTCGGTGTCAGTGTCAGGGGAAACTACAGTGCCCATGAAACACGGTGACATCAAGGACTCCAGAATGACACATCAAATGAGCAGCAGAGCCAGGGTGAACAGACATGTATGAGCACGTGGTGTAACATTCTACCTGATTGGATGGCCACTTTGCAGGGGGGCCAGTGGAGAGACCTTGGAATATGTGTGATAATCAACAATTACATCTGTTTGTGGTGAGCAAAACAACCATGATATATGCAAGGCTGGAAAGTAGCAAAGAGAACAGAGATACAGCTGTCTGATTGTGGGGAGGGAGGGATTCGGGGTTCCACGGATAGTTCTACGAAAAAAGTGTCTCTGTTCCTTTTCTACTGAGAGAAGAATCTGAAAGAGGATTTGGGTGCAGGTTGGGTTTTTGGGAGTAGGACCCAGGAAGCATTAATGAGGGTAGGTGAGAGAGGGAAGGGGGAAAGCCACTGTCGGGTCATTACAACAAGGGCTCCCTATGGGCAGTGGGGCTTGGTTCCACTAGGACTTCCTGAGAAACACAATGCCTTCCAAAATTGTCCACTTGAAAGATAGGAAGCTAGAGCACTTATACTACTGGTTCCTGTCTCCATTGGTGGAGAGCTTTCTCCAGGGACTGTGCATGTTCATGGGAGCCAGCACAGTGAAGTCTCTGGGGCAGAGAACTAAAAGATGACTGCTGGCATGCTTGAGGTGGGACCATGTAGGGTGAGGTAGAACTGAACTCACTTGGAAGTCTCCCTTGCAAGTTCACTTGCCATTGGTGGTGATCCAAGGTGTAGAATGAGACACTAGAGGTATTTCCTATAGAAGGTGGCAGATAGCGCTACTTTCTAGGTTGATAAAATAATGAAAAGCCAAAAAGACACAGAGAAGAGAGTTTACAAATGGTTAATAGCATAAAATATCAAGGCTGATTTTTAGAAACTTAAGGAAGTCTGTGATGTTGGAGCACAGACTGAGAAATGGTGAGAAAAGTTGGATATGGTAAGCAAAAGACAAATCATCAAGAGCCAAGAAACATTCTAGGGCATTTAAGTTCTATCTTTCTAGAGCAGAGAGTTTAGGTGAATAGTGTGCAAAGTAGAGTTTCTGAATTATATATTTTTGATCATAAAAAGGAAAGAAATTGAACTTGAAAACTATTTAATATGTAGCTGGATTACAGCACCTAAATTCGGTCTGGTTAACATAAAATCAGGTGCCACACATGATCTGAGAGGAAGCTTGTGGAAAGGATGGGAGCTGCACAGAGCATTGTGGTAGTCAGTGACATCTTCTGTTTATTTTCATAGTCTGTTGCAATATATTGTTAGTTAAGTGCACCTGGTTGGGTGTAATCATGGATTTAATTATTGGATTTTCATTGAACTTCTCCTAATAAAATGGACAAGTGCATTAAAAAGGATTCCTGAAAGGAACAATCACCTTCAAGATAATACCAGTTAAGCAATGATAAAACATCAGTACCAGTAGCATTGACTTCTATCCTACTCTCAGAATGATTGCTTCATCCATCCTTTCATGAAATTATAAATAATGAAATAAGTACAGCAAGAAGTAGATGCCCCCCCAAAGGCCACAAAAATAGAAATAATCAAGAAGGCTATTTGAAGTATGAACTTAAAGCTACTATTACTAAAAATATAGCTCATGCCATACCCTAAGTGGACAGGGTTTCTTTAGCTATTCAAAGTATGAAATCATTTTAAGTAGCAAGCTAATTGGAAATAGCATATTATTTTTTATTTTCATATTTCTATTCCTTGACTTTGTTTTACCATACATATAATGTATTAGTACTATGGTGTGTATGTGTGTGTGTGTGTGTGTGTGTGTGTGTGTGTATATATATATATACACACTTTATAAGCAAATGCATATACATATGTATGTACATGTATACACACATATGTGTCTCTCTATATATATACATATAGACACATAAATATGCATGTGTTGTTGATACTTGATAAAATATTTTAATCTCTTTCATTATCAGCCTCTGAGACAAGGACTGGGGCAGATAGTTTGTGTGGGAGGTGATTTCAGGAAGAACATTAGACAGTGAGGAAGAGAGAAATGCCAATAAATGGTGTGGGCAAGGTGGACAGCTAGTGCTCAGTCCTGTTGGGGACCATCTAAATAACCATGTGAATGCACCCCAAAATTGCTCACTGAGAACTAGAACTGTTGGGATACTTCTCACTGACTCATGTCCTTCATTTGTAGAAGTTTACACATGGAGGTATTTAATCACTGGATTTTCCAAGCTGCCCCTAAATGTGGCTATGTAAGATCCCTCTATCCAAGGGTAGAGGGACTTGGGGAAAGCCCTCATGGAGTGAGCAGAGGTCACAGTGCTTGTGATAGGAAGTTATGTCAACATGCTGGGTACTAGCTCCCAAATTGCAGGGAAAACACAGTTTTCCACCATAACACCAAATGGTATGAGGCGTGGCATCAATAGCATCAGTTATAATCTCCATCAAAAATATTTGAAGATCTATGTTCCGGGTGGCATACTGTGGAAGAGACATATGATAGATTGAAGTATTCAGAGTTGGTGTTTAGAAAGGTCTCTTGGACAGCAGTGTGATGACAGGTGTTTTGGAGAACTAGGAGACAGAAGACAGGTAGAGCTGTTAGGAAGATGTTGCAATAATCCAAGTGAACAGTGCAATGGATCAGAGGGGCGAAACCTAGAGGTATGTATGGGTTGGAGTAGAAAAGGTCTTGGTGGCTGATTTGATGTTGGAGGGTAGAAGAAGAAACCATAGGATGATCCTCTGATTTTGACTTGAGTTGTTAGTTGATACTGGCAAGGAAGAATAGAAGGGACAGGTGGTGGGACTGTATAATGGACTCAGTTTGAATAATTTCACTGTGATATGTCAGAGGGCTATCTAGGAATAGACTGCTATATAGAGAGGTTTGGAATTCAAGAGAGAGCTCCTACATTTTACTTATTTATTTAAATGTGTGTGTGTGTGTGTGTGTGTGTGTGTGTGTGTATATATATACATTTAAATATTAGTTAATATACAGTGCAATATTGGTTTCTGGAGTAGAATTCAGTGATTCATCACTTAAATACAATACCCAGTGCTCATCACATAATGTGCCCTCCTTAATACCCTTCACCTACATTTTAAAAATGAGGGATTTGGGTCTCTATGACTTTTAAGTTCCTTTTCAAGTCTAATAATCTATAATCCTTACTCCACGTAACCATTGACTTTCATAATAGATTCAGTCATCCAGGAGTTAGGCCTAGAGAAAGCACCGATTGAGATGATTACTAGTGTTTCTCAAATGAAAATATTTCAACATATTCACAGGGTGTTTGAACCTGCTAAATTGAAAAATAACAGTTTCAGCTATAGCACATCAAAGAGAAATACATTTTCTTCCAAATACTGGAGACTGATACAAATGAAAATTATTTTACCCTTATTTTTAAGTTTCATTAATGGATCTATAAATAGATGATTTAATTCTTTGTTACGCCTGATACTGCTATATGCAGTATAAACCCTTCTAAAACTGTAATATGTACAAAAATCAAGTGGCAATCTTACTGAAATCCGGGTTCTGATTCAGTGGGTTTGGGGTGGGTCCTGACAAGCTCCCAGGTGATGCTAATGCTCCTGGTTCATAGGTTTACAGGATACAAAAAAGACAAAATGAGACATCCATGCAGTCAGATTTTGTTTGGATAAAAACCCAATTGCCTGGTTTTGGGCAGTGCATTTTCTTGAATCCCATTTTTTTCTTGCTGTGAAATGAAGCAATCATCACCAGCTGCCATTGACCTTACCGAATAAATCATTGCACCATGTGCACCTGGAAGATCAGAGAGAAATTCACAGGAAATGATGTGAAAGTAGATATATGAATATATGGGATAGGGTGATAAAAGAAGAGTTGGGAATTATAAGAGAGAAGTAGAAGAAACAGATGAGTGATGCATTGAAGAAAATGAACAAAACATGGAACTTTTTATTTATTTATATTGGAAAATACTTGTGAGGGTCTTTTATCCTGTGAGTTGAAGGGGAAAAGAGAAAACATGGAAGAACTGGGGAGCAAGAGAATGACAACTGCCCAAGAAAGCCAATTCCTCATGCACTGTCTGTTGATTTCCTGAAGGCAGTTTTAGCAAACATTAATGTGTATAAGATTCAACTGCCCTGTTTGTTAAAATGCAGATTCCTCAACCTTATCTTAGAGATTTTATATACGGTTCAATGGGATGGGTCAAGGTTTGTGCATTTTAAATAAGCACCTTAAATATGGGTTATTTGGAACCACAGTTTGAGAAGCACTGCTAAGACCAGGAGAAAGGGAAGACATTGTAGAATATTTGAAAGCCAAGAAGATGTAGTAGAATCAGTGAAAAAAAAAAAACCACTTTAGGAACTATAAGTTTAAAAGTGCTCCCAGAAAAAGGACCTAGGTACCATTATTGGATTTATCCCAAAAGGCATTCTTGCAGAAGCTTGGGGCAGTGTCTCTCAAATTAAATGTCCACGCAGATCACCTAGTTTGCTAAAATTGAGATTCTGACTCAGAAAGTCTATGGTGAGTCCTGTGAGTCTGCATTTTTCACAAGTTCCCAGGTGATATTGATGCTAGTGTCTTTTGGACCATAGTGTGAGTAGCAAGGATTTAGGATTTCGTGGATGGAATCAGAGAAGGCTATTAGGTCTAGCCATTTAAGATTTACTCGGAGTAAATAAAGTAATGCTAACTGGAATTTGCATTTGTAACAAACAGACAATGATAAGGAATATTTGTTTATCAGTTTACCATGGCATTGTTGCTAAGAATGACAAGAGACAGGATAAAGAGTGACTCAATGATCAAAGTTAGTGCAGATGGTTATTATAGCAGGGTAATGTGTGTAGCCAAGGCTGGGCAAGGGGAGGTGTGGCAGGGTAATTCCTGGCAATTGAGCAGGTATTGTAAAGTCAGTAGACCGACACATCCTCCATGCCTTCTTTTCTGGCAATCCCTATTTCTGGTTTAGTTGCCACAGATCAGTAAAATGTGGTTATATTGGGTAAGGGGTAATGTAAATCTCCACTGTCTCCCAGCTGATAAGGAGAGGAAGAGGGCCTCAGAGGTTTGTGGAGTCAGAGAGCTAGCGGTTAATTAGGCACTACATTCCTGATAGAACCAATGGAACCCTCATTCAGTTTCTTGCTTAGGAAAGGAGAAGCCCCTGGAAAGAGTTACTTTTTTCTAGGAAAGTGTCTTAAGAGAAAGCAGGGAAAGAAATGAAACCAAGACAAATCAGTTTTCTTTCTTGATTGCTTGGTCCTTTGTGAGATACTAACCAAATAAGTACCCAGAGGTGATGTGGTGGGGGAGGGCAAAAGGGTGAGAGCCATTGAGAAAGACAATCAATAAACAGAACTAAAGAAAAAAACGGAAGAAAACAGGGAAATGAATTCAACACTAAATAAAGAATTAAAGTACCTTGATTGTGGTGATGGCATCACTGCTATATGCATATGTAATCAAATTTATACATTAAGTGCAGTTTGTGTCTCAAGTATACCTCAATAAAGCTGTAAACAAACAAAAGAATGAAAGAACCAAAGAGAAAATGGGGGTATGGTGTCCAGGTGATTCATGGATCCACAAAAATGGCAAATAATAAGGAAATGCCCTTCAGTTAGCTACATGCTGGAATACAACTGAGAAAAGGTGAGAAGTCAGTATTGATCAGGAAGTTCATTGAGGTGATACAGGCTTCCAGTTATGGAATGAATAAGTCATGGGAAGAAAAGGCACAAGATAGGGAATATAGTCAATGATATTGTAATGTACAGAGAAGTTAAATCAATATAATGTGTGTCAAATGTAAAAAAAAATAAGTTCATTAAGATTGTCAAAGTAGAAATAAAGAATTTAATACAGGAACAGAAGAATTCACCATTTATATCCAAATAAACACAGCAAAATATTTTATACAAAGTATGAGAAATCTGTGTGGGGCTTGCTACT
The DNA here is from genome assembly GCF_023065955.2 of Ursus arctos. Lineage (NCBI taxonomy): Eukaryota > Metazoa > Chordata > Mammalia > Carnivora > Ursidae > Ursus > Ursus arctos. The sequence goes on from NW_026622830.1 coordinate 35,423,475, forward strand.
TAAAATATTTGAATTAAAAGTTGAAGATGCCACCTTATTAAGGAAAGTAAGCATCGCCATTATGTCCTTTGTCAGGGTGTAAGAATCCTTTGCTGGTTATGTGATGGGTTTCTTTCAGATCCTTGTTTTGTGCTTAGGAATTTGCTTATGCAAAAATATAAATAGCTGAAGTTCCTCAAGCAAATTGCTCCCTTCCAAACATGCATATTAGTGTGAAAATATTTTCTCACTCATTTATGCTGAAATCTTCCTGTAATCTTGTAAATAATGGGTGCCCCAAAACAAATGCTATGTATTAGATCCTCACTGATAACACTGGACAAGAGCTTTACAATCAACATTTCAATATAATACATATAGGAGGTTATTTTTTTTAAACATACAGTAAACATAAAAATATGTTTTTAAATAGTGATAATTTCTAATGATATTTTTAAGCAAAATTTGAATGTACTTTTTGTCCATATTTCAAAAGGTAATTATTCTTTTCTATGTCTACTGTATATAACTTAAAATTCTTTTTCATTGTTTTGAAAGTGTAATTTCTTTTCACTTTGACAGTTATCATTACTTTCTCCTACTAGTAAGTGTCATGTATTTTAATCTGATACTTCCAGGAAGTTTTTTTTTTTTAATTAGAACAATGATGGGGAAAGTTTGAGATATTTATTTGTGTGTGTGCGTGCACATTTTTTTTTCCCCTGTGGAACCATGAAATATGTTTGAATGAGGTTGGGATGTTTGAAAAAACTGTTTGAACCTTTTGTAAAATTTACTTGAATTACTCTTGTGGTAAATCACCTCAGATTAGTACACTTTTTTTCAAAATGTGTACTATATTTGAGTTTTAAATATCTTTTAATTTTATCCTCCCGATTTCTCATTTTGGTCTGTTAGAAGCCAGTGTTGATGTGAAATTAATAGTGTGCACACTCTAACAAATTAAGAGGAGAAGGTTATCTGTTTTATCATTCTCATCTTTTTTTTTCCTGCTTAACATAAATTATTTTTTTTAAAGATTTTATTTATTTATTTGACAGAGAGAGAGAGAGACAGCCAGCGAGAGAGGGAACACAAGCAAGGGGAGTGGGGGAGGAAGAAGCAGGCTCCCAGCGGAGGAGCCCGATGTGGGGCTCGATCCCAGAACGCCGGGATCACGCCCTGAGCCGAAGGCAGACGCTTAACAACTGAGCCACCCAGGCGCCCCTAAATTCTTTATTTAAAAACCCCTGAACAACCTGTTTTTCACTGGGAGAGACAAGCATGCATGGACCCTCCCCATTGCTGCGTCTTGACTCCTTCCAGGACCCTCAGAAGCTTGCTCAGTCAGCGCTGGTCTCTCTACTCCCGGAGATGCCCCTTCTGCTCCAGTACCCAGAAGTGGGCTGTCCATCCCTAGAGCCCTTCGAATTCAGTTGTTGTTGCCATTCCTGCTACTGTCTTCTATCACCAAGCCCAAGCTACCACCTGAGTCTCTCTTTTGCAGATGTTGGAAGTCCTTGCCTTGGGACGGGATAGTCTGCCTACCCTACCTCCCTCTGGGCAGGCCAGGGCTGCCATCGACACTTTGTTTGGGCCCTGTGCCAGGGTGCCTGGCAGAGGGGTAGATGGAGGCTGAAATTCTCATCTTAAATGAATTTATTAAATACATTTTTGTGGGCATTGCTGTGCCAGGTACATTGCAAAAAGTGAATCATTCATGTCCTGATCAGATCCTATAATCAGTTGATAGAAATGTGTTCTGTAGCACAGAAACAATGAGTCTGTAAACAATTCTGCCTTTAATATTGGATCTAAGCAGTGTTTACCACTACTTCTTTAGCCTTTTGGTCCACAGATTCATTCATTAAACATTGGCAATTTCCTTGAATCAGCACTGTTCCAGACCCTTGCATATAAAACAGTCCTGTCATGAATTCATATTTTAATGGTTTGGTATAAATAAATAGACTTAAATACCTTACGTGCTATAATAAGTTATCTGTAAAATGCTGGGGAAAGTCCAAGAGATAGAATTATATCTGGCAGAATCCTTTCTCAAAGAGTGGGTCATTTGAGCAGAGACTTGATAAAGGTAAATAGGGAATTTGTCAGGCAGAAAGGGGAAAAACTACCTATACAAAGGCATAGCAGTGTAATGCCATATCAACTGTCAAGGTTTGGAGGGAAGCCAGTGTGGGTGCTGCTGAAGGATTGGGGAGGGAAGGTAATAAAAGCTAAGGCTACATGATGAATAGGACTTACATTATAGAAGACATTATATACCAGATATATAAATGAGAGTTCTGCATTACAAACAACAGAATTCAAAATAAATGTCATAGAAACCCAGGAAGAGAGATTTTGAAAAAGCTGGGAGTGGGAAAACATGACAAATAATGCCTAGATATTAAGTAAGATGAGGATTGAAATCCAGTGGTCTTACTAGTTACTAAAACTCTATACCATAGTAAGAGAATTTCTGTAAGACAGTGACTTTCAAAGTGTGGTCCACAAATCAGTAGCATCAGATCATCTAGAAATTTGTTAGAAATGTAGAATCTCAAGCCTGAATTACTGAATTCTGAATGACTGAATCAGAAACTCAGGGATGGGGCCCTCAATCTGCATGTTAGAATCCCAGTCCAGGGGATTTAGTGTAAGATAAAATTTGAGAATCACTGTTGGGGTGTGACTAGGAAAGAAGGATTTTTGTGGCTTGGGGGTTGATAGAAGTAAGGGCAGAAAAAGGAGATTGCCCTTTTGAGAAGTTTGACAGAAAAAAAGAAGAAAAAAAGTAGTTTGGGGGAGGAGGTAGGTTTACAGAAGCATAACAACCCATCATATATTTCACTTATTGATAGCTTTTAATTTCCCAAATAGTGTTTTTTTTATTCACCAGAGTGTTACCTTTTAATTTTTAAAAAAAACATTTAAAAAAGATTTTGTTTATTCATTTGAGAGAGAGACAGACAGACAGAGAGAGCACAAGCAGGGGGAGAGGCAGAGGGAGAGGGAGAAGCAGACTTCCCAGCTGGGAGCTAGACATGGGGCTCGATCCCAGGACTTGGAGAACATGACCTGAACTGAAGACGCTTAACTATCTGAGCCACCCAGGTGCCCCAGAGTGTTACCTTTTTAAACAGTCAAATCTTTTTAATTTGGGGGATTATTTTCCATTGCAAACCTGTTCACATATATTCCCATATTTTCTGTTACTTTGACATTTTTTTCTTTCTTCTTTTTCACATTTTAAAAATGTGTATCTGGAGTTTATTTCAGGGAATACAGGGAAGAGTGACTCTCAAGTGATTTATTCTTTCCCCAAATGTCAGTTTCCACAAGTTTGTTTATTGACTATTCCATCCGTTCTTCATTGTTATGAGCCACTTCTTTTTATCAAATTTTAGGTTTTTATATATACTACATGTTGGTTAATGCATCAGACAATTGCATTATGTCTTCTGAGCAGAGGCACACAGTATTACCTCCTGTTAAATTTATGATCAGTTAAATACTCAGGTTGTTTCCGAATCACTCCTTTTAAGTGAGGTCTCCCTTATCCAGTTTTTATATCATAATGAACATCAGTGTAGATATAGATTATAAATACAAATATATAAAATAGATATATAAATATAATATTTTAATCATGAATATATTCAAACTTAATTTCTGGCCAAGGATAGAGATCAACTCTATGTTAGTGATTCTCAAAAAGGCAGGCCCCATCCTGCATTGGGGAACCCGGGCCTCTCTATTCTGTATTAGTTCTGCAGATGATTTTGTTATATACCAAAGTTTGAGAACCACCCCTCTTTGCTTCCAAGCTTTCATTTATTTTTTATTCTTATAGAAACCTGAATGGAGCTGGAGAAATGAGGCCAGAATTTAAATTACTTCAGGCCCAGACACACTCACATAGAGACACCCATATTTGTAAAGAAACATGGTTCTTGGACTGACTGATCCAGAGAGGCATCAGTGGTTATATCCCCATGGCAGTGGCTGCCCTGAGTCATTCTAATGGTTATTCCAATTGAAATAATTAACAGTCATGATCAGATCAGCATTTTGGAGCAACTGGCTTGCAGTTGTTTCTCATGATAGGTACAATTTGGATATGGTTCTGTATTTTAAAGATCTGTGAAATTAAAATTGCCTTAAAGGCAGGATTTGAGTTATATTCTTATTAAAATTCCAGTAAGTAGTGTAGTGCTTATCTTTTAATGGATGTTCACTAAACCTGTGTTTACCATGGATGGGTGCCAGTATTTTCTATAAAACTTAGGCATACTATATTTGTTTTAAAATTATGTATTTTATTTTTTTACTAAAGATCAAAATTCTCTTTAGTTTCCTTCAAAAATTAACTGGAGGGAGGAAGTTGACTTCTGTGGGGAGACATTAGATTTTCAAATTGGCTAACACTTTTGAATGTTTCTCAGGTGTATATCTTTTAGCAAAAGAAACACACTGGACCAAATATATGTTTTTTTCCTTGAGTACTTTTAAACCAAATATATTTTAAAGGAAAATTAATCCATCTGTTTCTGATTTCTTTAGACTACACTAATAAAACGGCCATTTGAAAGAATTAATGGCCATGAAATTCTTTGAGAATTTGTTTAAGAGAAAGCTAAAGAGACCTTTGAACCAAAGACTGATAATAAATAAATCGTAAATATTCAGATCGGTAGTTTGGATCTTGGAAACCAAGATATTGTTAGCATTTAAATATGGGGAAGGGACATGGGGAAGGAATTGGGAAAGCCCCTTTTACATAGCTTCTGGAGAACACCTAAAAATTGTTTCTTCTTTGCACAAGGTATCAACAGTAGATATTTTAACACAGAACTCTGCCCAGTCACAACATTGTTTCTTTCTTATTTTTAGTTTTTAAAGAAAGCATTTCTTCCTTTTCTCCATGTTTTTAAAAAGTTTATTTTAAGTAACTCCACCTTTCTGTGGACGAATTCCACAATAGGATCTTGTGGGAGGTCACCCCCCGCCACACATGCACCTCCTAAACCTATCCCAAAACCTGACCCACCACCAGGAGACAGACATAATAGGGCTGAGTCAGGTAATTACCTGAAAAAGGGAATCCAAAGGCTGTATGTTCACATCATTATTGAGGAAGAAGATTAAAAAACAAAAACAAAAACCAGAGAAATGTCTTATGTTTCTGAAGTACTAGATTTCCGAGTGCTTGCCCATAAATTTTCTCATTAGAACGGCTATAATAATTACTAGTGATGTATGGTTAACTGGTAGAGTGGTTCAGTGGGAGTTGAAACAATGTTCTAGTACCTGGCTTATGATCACATACAGTCACATTTGGCAAATAGTATAACCAACAGTAAAGTCAAAGATAATCACACTACTATATCAAATTGAAAATCCAGCATACCTTTATCGATAGAGCACTGTTTTATGTCTCTTCTGTCTTTGTAGGCATTAGAAATATATGCCTCTGTTACAACAGTGATGTTGTGTTGAAAAGCATTAAATTAATGCATCATTAAATTAATGTACGTGATCAAATAGGGTAATACAACCCACTCAAGATAAATCATTTTATCTTTTCTGAATCACAAAATTAAAATTTTACCCATATTAACAAATACTTCATAGATTACTGATAACTTTTTAAACTGGCAATCCTCTATGAGTTGTAATCAATTTATATATACTATCTCAGACATTTACATTTCCCATATTATATTCATGAAATTCCTGATATATTCTGTAATGGGTTTTTGGCAAATGAGAGTATATTTTTACTTGTTAGATTGAAGTCCTTAGTTGGAGCCCCAAGAGAACTGTCAACTTCCCACGCTTATTGAGTATCTGTGACATGTGAATAGTTCAACATGCAGTATGGTCATTTCCCTATTCTAAAGGTCACCTTGTAAATAAAACTATTTAGTTGAAAAAAGCCATTGAAAATACACATAATTCTCTTATAATGCTAGGAAAACACTAAACAGCAAAAGGATATGGCCCACATAATAGAGTAAATGTCATGAGGTCAGTATTTAAAATACTCACTATTCCTGATGTATTACACTTCCAGGAAGTGTTTGGTGGACTGATACATTTCACTTTATGGGTTTTTTTTTAAGTAAAAATGAAACTCATTCTTTTTAAATAAAAAGTTCCCAATGATGTGAAATGAGTCCACGAGGGAGAAAGTTATGGGTAGAGTTATAGGCTTCACTTTATAGAAGTTGTGACGTTTGTATGAAGTCAGGGCCAGTTACTCAACAATCTAGTTCCCCCTGCAGAAACATATTCATCCTTTGGCCGCTAGTCAAAATCAAACTTCAAATATTTAAACAACCCTGGTGCTATAATTCTTTGCTGCCATTAGTAAGCGCAGGTGTATAGAGTTATCTCTTAGTAATGATAGGCCTTTTGGTAACAAGAATAAACTAAGTACATTACAAGTTGATGTTTTTGATGAAACATCCATTCACCCTGGAATGAATAAGTCACAGGAATAAAAGGTACAACACAGGGCATATAGTCAGTGGTATTGTAATAGCTTGTATGGTGACAGGTGGTAGCTACATGGATGGTGAGCATAGCATGACATAAACTCATTGAATCACTGTGTTGTACACCTGAAACTAATGTATCATTGTGTGTGTTAGCTATACTTTAATTAAAAAAAAATCAAAACCTCTGGTCTGGTATGTTTTTAAGCTGCACATCTCTGACAAACATTTATTTTTGAAAGCATTTCTTACACTTTCTTTTATAGGACAGCAGGCTTCATGATCATAGAGGACTTGCTCTCTCCCTTCCTAGGTTTCAAATTCAATTCAAGTATAAATTAAGGATGTAAACTTCAGATTAACTTAAGTGTTGGATATTTATAAATATTTATAACACTGTGATAGTAGAATAATGAGGCTTAGTTTTCCATGTCAGTTCTTTTAATTCGTATCATCATTTCAATTTGTCAATTGAGAGGACTTCACACAAATTTCAAGAAAGCTGCCCTTGCTTAAAACAGTCTTGACTTCCTTTTATGAAGTTATGTTTTGTCTCAGACACAATCACTTTATCAGCCTAAACTATGGTGCAAATCATCTTCTAGAAGGGAGATATGACCTTTGGAAAATAGGTGATTGGGTGAAAAGTCTGGTGTTTAATGTACTTGATCAAATAGGGTAATGCTGTTTTTCTTTTAAAAAGAAGTAAATGCCTGTATGTTCTTCAGTGGCTCACAAACTAAGATACTTGACAATTTAATTCAGATTGATTAGGAACACAATCAACATTTGAGCCAAAATATTTGGCTTTTACTCTGAGTAAACTGGAAGTAAATGAATAAATTGGTTCAAGTAATATTGACTGAGCACCTATTATATGACAGGCACACTTCTCGATGTTGAGTAATAGTTCTGAGAAAAACTGCACTCTCAGTATTTATATCCTAAAAGGAGAGAAAGAGGGAAAAAAAGATGAATATAGTAAATAAATAAGATTAGGAGTAGCTTAGGAGAAAAGTAGGAATGGAGAATAGGTCATGTTGGAGGAGGATTGCAATTTTTAAATAATGTGGTCAAGGAATTTTTCACTTTTGTTCACCTTGAAAAGATGTTACTTGAGTGGGGGCGTGAAGGAAGTGAGGGAGGGAGCCATGCAGATATCTGGGGGATAAGCATTCCATGCAGAAGCAACTGGTACATGGTAGGAATTGGCAGAGTTCCTACTGGCTGGGCAGAGTGAATGAAGGTGGGAATAGGAGGTAAGGAGTGAGGAGATCATGGAGGATCTTGTGGGTCAATAAAAAAACTTTTACTTTGAGTGAGTCAGAAAACCATTGGAAGATTTTGGTTTTTTTAGAGAGAGGGCAAGTGAGACTGAGTGGGGAGGAGGGGCAGAGGGTGAGGGAGAGAATCTTAGGCAGGCTCCACACCCAGTACAGAGCCCAATGTGGGGCTTGATCTCATGACCCTGAGATTACGAAGTGAGCTGAAATCAAGTCAGACGCTTAACTGACTGAGCCATCCAGGGACCCACCACTGGAAGATTTTTAATAGTCAAGCATGTTGATACCATGTATTTTTTTAAAAATTTTATTTATTTGAGAGAGAGAGAGGGTGCAGGGGAAGGAGCAGTGGGAGACTCCATGCTGACTGATGAGCCTGCTGTGGGGCTTGATCTCAGGACCCTGAGATCATGACTTGAGCTGAAATCAGGAGTCAATGTTAACTCATTGACAGGGCTTAACTGAGCCACCCAGGTGCCTCTCATATATATTTTGAAAGGATCATTCTGGTTGTTATGTTGAGAATAGATTAGAGGCAGATAAGGGCAAAAGAAGCGCGACCAGTTAGGAGGCTATTATAGTAATTCTGGTAGTGATGGTAGATTAGACTAGTGAGAATTATTGGTCAGGGGCCCAACAGGAAACAGGTGGCAACGTTTAGTTTTGATAATTCAGAGAGAATTTTGTTTCACAAAGGGGTTAATTATAAAGTGTGTATAGCATATAGGGGAACCAAAAGAGCTGGTGTAGTAACCCAGGGTGAGTAACTCTTACTGTGCATAGGCCAAAAAGGATAAGGGAAGAAAAGAGTGCCAGAACCTGACAGGAGAAAGTCGTGTAGAGAAAGGCCTCCTGAAAGGAGTAGGGACGTGGCCATCTCAGGCTGACCTCATACAGTATGCTAGAGCAATAGACATCATGACCTCACTTTCTTCCATCCATCCAATCTCCTGTCAATGTTTCTTCTTTGGCTAAACCCAGTCAGGGGCCAGAGGGTAAGGGAACCATTGATATCCTTACAAGGTCAGCCTCCTGGGCCAAAAAGGAGATGAAAAATAGATCTGGAGAAGATCTGGAGAGACAAATAGAAATTATTCACCACAGTCTACTCTTGTCCTCAGCTTTTTCTCTTTTCTTTCTTCTGTGTAAAAAGTTTGTAGTCTTCAACTTAGGGAATGCAGAAAATCCTAAAAGATACAACATCACTGTGGATGTTGTCTATGCAGTAACCCTCCTACCTACCATCTATAATAAGCACCACTTGTATTATTCATATCAGGTAGTAGGAAAAGAGAAGAGAGAAAAAAAATTAAATGACATAGAGCATAGCTACTACAGGCTTTGCTTCTGTATTTGATCATGAGCCTAAACTGCTAATCATACTTGTCTTCCACAGATCATTGTATAATTTCCCTCTCCCTTGGCTAGTACCATATAGACAGTGTTTTTTTTTGTTTTGTTTTGTTTTGTTTTGTTTTGTTTTGTTTTTGTTTTTGTTTTTACCTGGTAGGATGACACAAAACTTCATTCAGGCAAGATCTGAGCCCTTGATGGTCTTGTCTTTTTTGGGTTGCTGTAGTTTTCTCCTGGTTGAAGACTTCTGGTCAAAGAAGTATTAATAGGTGCCCCAGCAAATGCATGGGTCCCTAAAACAATGTTCTTGCTCTCATTATGTAGCAACAACTCATTTTCCCCTAGGTGATCAGGATCGATTACCTTGGCTAGTACAGGGACTTCCTTCTCTGACTGCTGGCTCTATGTACCAGGGACAAAAATGAGCAAGGAGAATTCTCATTTTTAAACCCTGAATCTGTGATCTTATTTTCCAGGGAAAGCATTCCTCTTTTGGACATCAGGACTTCCAAACACAGTGCACCTTAGGTTGCGGGAATAGGAAGAAAAAAATTTGTCAAGTGGTTTATTGGTAGAATAGTGAAAGGGGTCATTCAATGATTTGGTTCCTAAATGTATACATTAAGGCTAAGTTAAAAAAAAGTAATCTGTACTGGCTGTATGTTTAAAGCATATATTCCATCTATAGTAGAGCACTCAATATTCCAGGATATTGAATTCCAACTGTTATTGTCTTTTTAGCTGGACATCCCAGCCTTCTATCAAGCCAACCCCTTCTGGATAATGGGTCATGTGGTGATTTCATGAGTGTGAAGTTTATGTAAAATTAATCTCCTGGTTGGAAGCAACACTGTACAGGATGCTGTGGTAATGGAGAAGATGTTCTGTAAGTACACAAATGCCTGTGCTTACAGAAGCACTATGGGCAGGGGAGGTAAATCAGTATCATGATTATATGTCTATCTTTTTGAGACTGTATCTCTCCCCTCCATGACAGAAGATATCCATTGAGGTCAAGTGCCACCAAGTGGCTGGCTGGATCTTCAGGGACTGGTGCAATATTGGATATCAGCATTTGCCTCTTTTGTTTGGCCACACTCCATAATGGTAGTAGCCAGATTAGCTTTTGTGAGAGAAAAACCATGCTGTTGATTCATAACCCCTATCTCCATTTTGTGTAGAGACCCACTAGCAATCTAAAAGCAGCTTTTCAAATAGAAAACAGTTATCAACAAAGGAGAGCATATCCTCACTCCAAAACCCTAGATACCTATAGAAGTTTCTGTATTTGGGGATTTTCTAGAGGATCCATTCAACAACTCTGTCTACCACAGACAATTCCACTATTATTGGTTGTTCTGGGTCATAGGCCCAAGTGGTAAGGAAGCTCATATCAAAGCCTATACTAGCTGTAGAACATTTTTTGTGCCCTTAGCCCATTTGAAATTGACAGTATTATGGATTAGCAAGTAAATGATTCAGGGCAGCAAACCTAGATGTATTATAAATTACCCTCAAAATCCGAACAAGTCTCCCAAGTACTGTGACTCTCTATAATAAGTGGTGCAAGGTGCAGAAATTTGTCTTTCACTTTAGGAGGGGTATCCTGCCAAGACTGCTACTGCTGAGCCCGTATAAACTCCAGTGTTGTAGGGTTTGGACTTCTGCAATTTCTCTCTCACCATCTGGAATACCTATGCTATACCAAGGTATCAAAGGAACATTATACTTCATGTTAATCAGATCCAATTAATATAATGTCATCAATAAACTAGATCAGCATGATGTTTTATAGGATTTTAAATTAATCACATTCCCTAGAGACTATATTATGATAGAGAATAGGAGGGGACAATGGTTTTCCTTCTTGATTGGAAAGGGAAAGAAGATATTTACTAGATCAATAGCGGCATGTCAGGTGCTACACATTGTGCTGATTTGTTGCAGCAGAGATTAACCATTCTGTAACTGTATGTATGATTGTCATAATCACATGACTAAATTTTGATAATCTGTTGTCATTCTATAGGAGCCATTTGTTACTGTTTTCTTTCCTTCCTTCCTTCCTTCCTTCCTTCCTTCCTTCCTTCCTTCCTTCCTTCCTTCCCTCCTTCCTTCTTTTATTAAGCCAAAAAGGTGAATTAAAAGACACGTAATAGACAAACTGAGGGCTTCAGAGGGGATGGGGGTGGGGGAATGGGATAGGCTGGTGATGGGTAGTAAGGAGGGCACGTATTGCATGGTGCACTAGGTGTTATACTCAACTAATGAATCATGGAACTTTCCATCAAGAACCAGGGATATACTGTATGGTGACTAACATCATATAATAAAAAAATATTATTATAAAAAAAAGACATGTAATAGGAATGATCACTCCTGTATTCCTCAAGGATACATCTGTAATTTGCTCAGGAATATGATAAATATCTTGTTAAACTCTTTTACCTTTATTGGTAAGGAAACTCAGTGGAATTTGGAATTTTGAGATTCTTAGCCTCATCCATATTCAACCAAATATCCCCATGCCCTACCGCATGGTTCCATTCTTCCCCAATACTACTTTAACCTTACCATAGAGACCTGGTTGTGTCGAACACTTAAAAGGCACTGAACTTACTCAGCTCTGATAACCCTCAACAATATTTGCTCTGTGACTACAGGGGATAAAAGATTCTTTCAAATCTGCCATAAAGGTCTTTTGATTTCCTGTGTTTCCTTAATTTTATACATGTAGTTTATAATTTTTATCCTTCCCGTGTTTATTCTCTTGAGCTATAATATGAAGAAAGGTGCCTTCATAGTCATTATAATCACTAATGTTTACACAAAGTGCTGCAGCCACTTGATGTCTTACACTTGCACTGCGTATCATGCTAAGTGGAGAAATCCTGCTACCATTCCTCTGAATTCTTCATGTCCCATTTCCTCCATTGATATATGTACAGTCCAATCACAACCACTTTGAAAGTCTGTTTTTTGAGTTATTGTTGGTAGCAACTACTATCATTGACATTCTCAATCAGGAAGCAAGTACCGTATTCAAATTAGGATAATTTAAAGAAGGTTTATTTACGAAGTGACTATTTACAGAGATAGTAAGTGGGGCATAGGGAAACTAAAAGGGATAGTGTGATGATCTGTTGTTAATATCAGAGGATTTACTTTCACCCCTGGCCAGAAGGGATTGGATGACAGTTACTGGAACCCAGAAGGAGAAAGTGGCATCCAGTAGGCTGCCTTGAGAGGAACAGGAACCTTCAAGTAGAGATTCACCAACCTGAGAGGATTGCATGGTGGGAACCAGGGATATAACTCCCCTGAACTCATTATCTCCATTCACTCAAACTCTTGTCAGTACTGCTCATGGTTGAACCTAACTGATAGGGACCACTGGAGCTAATTTAGAGAACAATTTGGGGAAGGGTGGAGAGATGCAAATGGAAGATAATCTGGATATGGGGCAGTGATAGAAGTGATGAAAACTATTAGAATTCTTTTAATTTGAAGGTAGAGCAGGTAGAATTTGCTGACAGATAAAATATCGGTCTGAATAAAATCAGAAAGCAAGGATGACTATAGTTTGTTTTGTTTTTGTTTTTTTTTCTAATATGAACAACTGGAAGGGTGGAACTGACATTTACTGAGATGGAGAATGTGAAAGGGGAAGGTTTGAGTGAGGTAAAATATAGATATTTAATTTTTGGACATGTTCCATTCTGATGTCTGTTAGACATTCAATGAAGAAGTTTAGTAGGATGTTGATGTATGAAACTAGTGTTTTGGAGAGAGGTCCATGCTTAGAAATATATAAAGCTATGAGTCTTGATGAGATTACCAAGAAAGTGAATAAAACAGAGAAATGTCCTAAGGATTTAGCCCAAGAAGGGCAATGATTAGAGTTTAGGAAGACTAAGAGAAACCAGAAAAGCTGACTGGAGGGACAATGGGGTGGGAGAAAATCAAGTGAGTTTGATGTCCTGGAAGCCAGACGTACAAGTTGTTCAAAAAGGAGACAAATGCTGCTGACCGAACTAGATGAGAATTAACTACTGCATTTAGCAAACCTTATGCCATTGATAACCTTCACATTTAGTAGACTAGCTGGGAAAAATCTTGAGTAGAGTGGATTCAGGAGAGAATGGAACAAGGTAAACTGGACAGTAGGCATATGGATACCTCTTTTTAGAAGGTTTGCTCTAAAGGGATGAAAAGGTCTTTTAGATTAAGAGTCAGTTTTGTTTTGTAATGATGAGAAATATTAAGGGCCTGATTATATGGTGATAGGAATGATCCATAAAAGAGGAATCGTTGATGATACAGCAGAAAGAGGGGAAAATCATTTGAGCAATGCCCTCTAGCAGGTGAGAATGGCAGAGTTGGCCTTAAATGGGCACATGACAGTTTACTATGGTACTGAGAAGTAAGAGAGTAGGTATGGTAGTAAGATCTTGTGGGGTCTAATCTAATTGCTTCCATAATCTCCAGGAAGTAGAAGCAAAGTTATCAGCTACCAGGGAAGATGAAGAAGTGTCATATATTTAAGGAGAGAGAAGGGATCAAGCAGTTCTTAAAAGAATGGGAGAGTGAATGGACTAGGAAAGTACAGTGTGTTTTCTGGACAGCACCGAGGCACCACGTAAGGTTACTCACCATTAAAGTAAGAACAGTTATCATAGGCATGTGTTTTTCTCTAGCCACATTCAGTTGTGTAGGTGTAGGCATGGGAGTAGACCAATAATTGGGTTTAAGGAAGATTATAGTTTAGCCAGCAAGTTTGAAGGAGCCTAAAGATCAGATGTCACAGTTAATCTTGAGTGACAGGAAGCAAATTCATTTTGTTTATAATACTGTTACCAAAGGTAATTATTAAACCATAACCTTCAATATGGAATATAGGCATTTTTCCAAGGTTAACTTTCATATAATATTAGGCATTTCAAGCCATATAATTAATTCAGTGAACATTTTCATATGCTAAAACCATTAAGAAACCAGAATACCATATCTGGGCACATTCTGTCATTTAATGGTAACAAAGGAAAATTAATTTTCTCAAATGTTCCTTTGATCCTGTTGCTTTAGTTAATTTTCTCAAATGTTGCTTTGATTAGCTATAGGGTGATCTTTAGTCCTCATCCCCCACCAAGTTAGAGAAGAATTATGCTTAAGAAAAGTGAGATAATTCTATCTGTTCTGTTTTTGAGCATTAGGTTTTTGTGTTAGCTTCTATTTTAAAAAATGAGATGTCGGTTCTACTTTATACAAGTGGAATGGATGAATGGATGTCTACCTCTCATGGTGGTTTCAGGGGCACCCGATTCTTCCCTTTCTCTAAAATCCCTTCCTTAAAATCATATAGGTGCCTAAATTTGCTGCCATTATTCTGCACTTAGAATTGAAGCATAACATCCTGGAGGAAATTTAAGATGTCCTCTGTTTCTTATAAGGGATAATACAAAACCCATTGGTCACTGTCACCATTCTTGCTTGATTTATTTTATTGCATTAACATGAGAGAAAGTGGAGCCTTGAGTCTATGGCGCACATTCAGGAAAGTTTTGATCAAATGTAGGTAGTTGAGAATGAGCTTGTCTCTGCAATAGACAATGTCTCGGTCAATTTCCATAACCCTGAGAGCATATTACCTGAGTTGTATCTCTCAAACAGGAAAGGGGTATATATCCAAAGGGCATTAGAGGATAAATTGTGAAGACTGACCCCAGTGGCTTTATAAATACAGAAGCTGGCTCTGGACTCCAGCATCTGATCTGAAATTGTTAGTTTTCTGAAAGATAAATTTGTTTTCCTCATCAGAATAGATAACAATATAAGATGACATTTATTTATTGCTTACTGTGTTTTGGGCAGCGTGTTAAAACTGGTATACATGTATTGGTTTCCTTAAGCCTGACTAACTATTTGAGGTGGTGGTTTTACAGTTGAGGAAACTGAAGCTTAGGTTTAAATAACTTACCTAAAGTCCTAAAAGTAGTGGATGGTTTAGACGAGAATTTGGAAAAGATCTATCTGACTCCCTATAATAAAAAATCCATGAAAACAGGCATCCTCCTGTATCCTTTACAGTGGCTTTATGCAATTTGCCACTGATAAATGTTTGTTCAGTGCAGCAAAGGGGACTTCTCTACACTGGGCAAAGTAGAATGAATGCAAAGTAAAGTGGAACATTAAGGTGCTTTGCACTGATAATGAACCCCGCATTAAATAAGACTAATATAAAATCCTCTCATGTTTTCTTTTAGTTTGATAGTTGAAGCCAAAATACTTTCCGGCACAAAATAGTACATGCTTTCATATCTTTCACAATGCATATTTTTTGGTCATGTGATTCCTAATAAACCTGCAGGTATATTTTTGTTGTTGAAATCATTTGAAAAGTTTTGCCTAAACTACATATTCTCTAAGGCATTCATGTGAAAGCCAAGGCCATCCAAAGCAATATGAGATATCTGGCTACATTTTGATAACTCTATTTTCCACTGTAACTAATTCCAATTTACTTGCCAACAACTTCAGACATTAGCTGAACACTTGCTAGAGGGGTAAAGAAGATTTGGGGGTGGTGATGTATTTTAAATGATATTTAGTAAGATTAGATTTTGTAATTAGGAAATAAGAAGCATTACTCTGGGGATATGCCTATGCTGCAGAAGAACAGACCCACTATGAATTTTGTAAATGACTCTCCTTTCTAAGTCTATTCAATTCAAAGTTTTCTGGGTAAAATCTATGGAAGGAAATTCATGCAGGAAAGAGGGTGGAGATGGAAAAAAAAGTTCATACTTAAGTCACAGTCTATGGATAAGAAGGAATTTGAATATTAATGTACAACATTGAGAATTAAATCCTCTTTCCAGCAACCTTAAGAGCTGGCAGCTGGCTAGGGACTGATAAGGAATGCTGGGTGGGGGGTAGGTCCTGGGAGGAACCAGTTCCCAGGGAAGGCTCTCATCTCTGGCTGGCATTAGAAAGAATTACAAAGCATGATTCAGAATCTAATTTTGTCAGCTGGTGATTGGCTCCCACAAGGCTCTGGCCTCACAATGTGTTCTATTAAGTAATGGGAATTGGGTTGTGCTCTTTTTCTCTGCTTCACGCCTCCCACCCCATTTTCCTTCACAGTGCTTCCCATGTCTCCATTGTAAACTTAGGTGTACTTGCTTACATGCACATTCCAAAAGACATTTTAAAATGTTTTCACAATGCACAGATGTTAAAATGCATAGAGGGATGCCAACACCATGTTGATTTTTAAAATTTATTTATTTACTTATATTTATTTTTAAAGATTTTATTTATTCATTTGACAGAGAGAGACAGAGAGAGCACAAGCAGGGGGAGAGGCAGAGGGAGGGGAAGAAGACGACTCCCTGCTGAGCTAGGAGCCCAATGTGGGGCTAGGTCCCAGGACTTGGAGATCATGACCTGAGCCAAAGGCAGACACCTAACCATATGAGTCACCCAGGTGCCCCAAGTTTTAAAATTTAGTTTAAATGTTTTAACTCTTGGGCTTCATTGAGAATAACAACATTATCTTTTTAGAAAGACGGACAAAATACAAATATGAAAAGAAACAGTTTAAATTTAACCTATTTCCTAATCCTTATTTGGTGGCTTTGTGCAAGAAAGGCTTTTCATCAAGGTAAAGAGTAAACTTCTGTGAAGGAATACCAAATAAACATACCATGTGAGAAATCATTTGGTTTATGATAACTTCACAGGACGGGAACTGAATGAAAATTGACTATCTAACTTACTTTTTTATAGCCAAATGCCAGATACCTGTCGAAACATCTGTTTATCCTTTACAACATGATCTGTATCATCAATGGTGAAACTCATATTAAGGGTAGTAATTTGTACATCTACAAAAAGGTGGTATTATGTGTTCAGAGGAAATGCAGTATGGGTTTTATTATCCTCTTGCGTAACCTGACAGGAGTTAGTTTCTTGAAGAGTTACGTAACAGAACCATTTTCCCTCCATTTTAAGATTTGAGAACTTTGTTATTCTTTCTGGTTTCCAGAACATATGAAAACATAATTAATGAGTGAGGGTGATGTGTTCACTGGACAGAAAATTTTAAGCTCAATAAACATTTCTAAGAATATTTTTTCTTAAATTACGGATCCATTCTTTCTCATTGAAACAATTTCCATAACAAAATTTAAAGATCCCCTCGTAAAGAATTGAACAGTCTTAGTTCTATGCTGTTCTTTCTTATTTGAAGTTATGCCTATTTTAGATAGAAAAAGCCAATCTCTTGTTAAAGAAAAGATTCTACATAGGATACCAAAAGAGCTGGACTTTATTTTTGTTCTGGCATAAACTAGCCATAGCAATTTGAGTAAGTCACTTTCTGGACCAATTTTCTCATTTGTAAGAATAAGGGAATTGGCTTGCTCAGAAGGCAAACACTCTTGGCTGGCAGGCAGCTTCCAGATGTGTTTCCTATGGCAAGCAGAGTTTTCTAAAATCTATTTGAATTCCTTTAGACAGGCATGTATTATCACAGTTTACCACAGTCCTCACCATTCCTTACTACCCTGTTTATATGTATGCATGTATGAACCTGTGTATTAGCTAGCTTTTGTCATGTAACAAACAATTCCAAAACATAATGGCTTAAAAACACAAGTATTTACTCATTCAGCATTTGAGGGTAATTTGATGGGTTTAGTCCTACTTACTCATCATCTGTGCTCAACTGCCATTTAGCAAGGTAGCTCTGTTTCTGGGGTTGGTGGGCAGTCACCTGGGGCAGTACGTATTTCTGAGTCAAGTCATCATCCAGCAGGCTAACTTGAGCTTTTTCCCACAGTGGACTCTGGGTTTTAAGGGCACAAGAGCAGAAGCTGCAAAGCCTCTTGTGCTCTAGTATTGGAATTCATACATCATTTTTCTTGTATTTTATTATCCAAAGCAAGTAACAGACACCAACTCAGATTCAAACAGTAAGGAAACAGGCTCCACGTCTTGACAAGAGATGTATTTTGGCCATGTATTTGGCAAAGTATTTTGGCCATGTTTGCAATCAATTACAACCTGCCTGCAAGCATTGAATCTTGCAAACTGTAGACTGTGTGGCTCTGAATTTATTTTCAGACTAAAAACAAAGCAAATAACAACCAAAACAAACATTCCTACTTTGATACCAGCAGTATACTGATAGCGCTCAACAAGTTGTTCAAAGTAAAAATCACTTTAGAGCAGTACTGGCAAGTACATACCCCATTAAACCACAAGTCCCTAGATGGTTGGGGATTTCTGCCCTTGGTGACCAGACATTTGTGCCACAAACTACTGGCAACTCCTGAACTTGGGTTATGCCCTCGTCATAACATGGAGCCACAGTTTAGTGATGGTCAACTTTGGGGATGGGAATTCTGACTGAGACAATTAAAGCCTCCAACTGTGTCCCAGTATATCCCTGAAGACAAAACACAATCTGAATCACTTTAGAGGTTTGGAACTCAGTTTCCAGATGCCCTGCTTTGACTTTTTCCCAGAATGTTCTTATTTTGAAATGATGATTTGGGAAAACATTCTTCAGATTGGAGAGTTATCTTTCATGCACACTGTGGTATGAAGGAAAGACTGTCCAATTCTAAAACACAAATATAGTAAACCCCATTTTATAAAAGCAAAGACTTAACATGCTGCGGGCTAAGTCATAACCTCTGTGTATGTGTATAAAGTTTTAAAGATAGATAATACAACATGTCATTAATTGAACATGTACTAAGCTCAAAATATTTTCCTACATACTGTAATGACTGAAAATATATGCAAGAAAATGTCCCTTCCCCAAAGTGACAGAAGTTAGTCTATGATAGGACCTGCTTAAACTTGTGAGTCCTTGTGAAAGAATTTCTCTTGACATGACTCAGGGAACCTATAAAAGTTTTTCTCCTGTCACAGATATTTTAACTGAATCTAATAAACAGAAATGTCTTATTTCATCACTTAATCTTGACTGTAAGATGGAAGACCCACAGATAGATCTTCGCTTACTGTTTCTTTTTGTGAGGTGACAAGACAAGGCACATGGGAAAAGATACCTCAGCCATACTATTTAATTAAGAATGCTGAATTCCACTTTGAAGTGGCCTTTACCCATTCCTCTTATGGGAAGGAGCTTTGAATCCACATCTCCCTCAGTTGTTGGGTTAACAGGAAGGGAGAAAGACAGTTAAGTCCCTCCCAATGATTGGGCACATGAAGAGATTGGGGAAATGGCTAATGCACTGTGAGAGGTAACTTCAGGAAAAAATAAGCAACTTAATAGAAAAAAAGCAGACAAAGGACACTGAAAACAGTACACGGAAAAGTGAATCCAAGTGGCCCACAGGTGTTTGAAAAGATGCTCACACTTACTAGTAGTCAGTACAATGCAAATTAAAGCACAATAAGATATTATTTTATATCTTTTATGCTGCCAACAATTAGAAATAACATTATCACTGAGTACAGGTAGTCATATCACTAGAGGTGAGGCCCAGGAAACTGTGTTATAACAAACTTTCCAGGTCATTATGATGAACATTACCTTTCAGAACCACTGCTCTTATATAGACCTATAAATTGTTGCAGGCTTTTTGGAAAGCAGATTGGCAAAACCTAATGAAACTGAAAATGCATATACCCAGCACTCCTAATTCTAAAGATCCTTCCCACAGAAGGAAGCACTAGGAAATAAAGCTATCTGGGCAAGGATATTTATTGCAGCTTTATTATAAGGCAAAAACCTGAAAAAGATGAAGACATACAGAATATTGAAAAATACATCCAATATTAGGAAAAAAAGACATAAATATGAATTAGTTGTACATCAGGAGAGCTTTCAACAAATTTTTCCATGAAGGAAAGCAAGTTGTATAAAAATCTGTCAATATGATCCAGTTTTGTTATAATAAAAATTATAACTTTGTGACAAGCAGGAGAGAGAGAAGGGAAAAGGCAAAGAATAAAAAAAAAATACTACTAAGAATGCCTAACATCAAAACAAAAACATAAAATAACAATGGTAAAAACATTTAGGGTGAATTGGTGACTTGCCCAAAGTCATGTAGTTTTTAAGTGACAAAGCCTGAATGGAAAGACAAGTGCTGATTCCAGACTCATTTCTCTTTCCACGATTACAAATCATGTCTCATTCAAATGTTAAGTCCTGGAAGAAGCTGTTCAATTCTGATCCAATTTTGTACTCATCCATAGAGGATCATACATAATAGCCACTCATTAAACATTTGTTGCAAAAATGGAGAAAAGAATATGCAATGCAAGCGTATTTCCAAATGTCAGGCCGGCAATACTGTGTTCATTTTATCTAATTGTTAGAAAATCTTTCAGAAGTTCTATTTTGTTGTCTCCTATCACATTCAGGCAACTTGCTTGATATTAAAAATGTTCAAAAGCTAACTCCAACTTCCCAGCCCAATGCTTAGTCCCTCTCCTTTTTCACATGCTTCCTGTAGTCCACCATTTCTGGTCTCACCAAAGCCTCTTTCTCAGAAACCCTTCAGTGCCTTTACTTGAGACTTCTTCCTCTTTTCCCCTTTGCTCTACCTTATCCATTTGTCAAAGCCTAGTTTCTTTTCTATCTCTCCCATAAATTTTTCTCTGAATAATTCTTAGTTATTTTTTCATACATTTATATTGTCTCTTACCTACATTATTAAACACCTATGGTCAGAGACTATACTATAAGCTGCTTTGCCCTCCCATAGGACCTTTCTCAATCCTTTGCATATATAGTAGAAATTTAATAAATGTCTGTCCATGATTCAAGTTTTTGTTCTACGTAAACAGGAATATTTGCCCCTTGTCAATGTCAGCCTTCACATTGCTTGTTTTGATAGTGTCTGCAGCCCAGATGTCCTGAATGGAATTAATTATAGTCCCTCCATGATCCCCTATCTCTGTGCTTTCTGCCCTAGTTACTGACACCACCATTAATTCAACTAACCAAACCAAAAACATATATTCGATCCCTTATTTTTACCTCTTGCATTTAATTGCTTGCTAAGTTTAATTGATCTTTTCACTGCCACATGCTGCCCCTTCATGTATTTCTTTCCTTCCATCCGTCCCACTGCCAATGCCCTGGTTTGGGGGTCCCTGTGCTCTCGGTGGCTATTGCAGCTGCTTCCTGACACTTTCAGGTCCTCACTCTCCAGTCCCTTCTTCACAGGATCACCAGAGTTGGCAAATGTCATTTTCTTTTTCAGAAAGAAATAAAGAAGTGTCATTGCATGACATTTAAAATTCTCTCCCATTGGTTTTACTTGTAACTTTTTTGCCTCACCGTTTCCCACCCCATACATACACACAGTGTCATGAGCTCACATACTTTCTCACCTTTCCTCAGGCTTCTCTCCCAATTTGAAATGCCTTGCTCTCTTCTCTACTGATCTAAACTCTAGCCCTTGTCACATAGGAAATATTATCACAGATGTTGTTGGTATTGTTAAGGGATGAATCTAAATGACTATTTTCTTTGTGAAGTTTGTCTTGATTTTGCCAATGATTATCAATGGGTCTTTACACTTTATTTTTGTCAATAAGTTATCTTACAAAACTCGAATTTTTTACGTTATAATTGCCTATCCTTTTCTTCACACTTGATTGTGAGGTCTTTGAGAAGAGAGACTGTGATAGACTCGTCTGCATAGTCTCAGAACATCTAGCCCAAACATGGTAGGTACATAGCGATTGCTCCTTAACTGTTTGATGAATGAATGAAAGAATGAAAGGTTTCTCTCATGTAACTGTGCTGAGGAATTATTTAGACTAAATGCTTCACACTGTCCCATTTATTTCCTTCAGCTAGCGATAACGAGCATGTGTTTTCAATACGTAATTTAATTTTTCATTTTGTATTTTAATTAGGGCAATATATGTACACAGATGAAAATAGTTTTTAAATAGTTAATATAGAAAAATACTAGTTCCCCACTCCTTTAGCATGACATTTTCAACTCTTTTAACTATTTCTTGTGCTTTTTACGTATATATTTTTAACTATATGTATACTAAAATTATTAGTTTATTGATTGTAGACATTATCTATTGATTTCCAATTATACTTGGTAGATGAATAGTTAGCTCTGTCCAGTAGAGAAGACCACAAATCTGGGGCCAAGAAACAGAATTTTGTTCACATGGAGCCAGTTGATTCTCAAAGAGATTGAGCTTGTAGCTTGCCCTGCGTTAGCTTCTGACTCTCTGCCACTCAACTGATTTTTTAGCTTAAATGATATGATCATTGGTGTAAGTCTTGGGACTCTGTAGAGACCACTGTAATGCTACTAAACTTTAAGTTGTTGCTTGTGTTTAAATATTGGTGTAAAATTAATTTCTTGTATTTGCATTTATTAAACACAATCTTTCATTAAAGCCTTGGTAAACACTCTGTATATATAGTCATTATCCATGAACCTTCATGAATTCACTCATATGACTTTTGGAAGATGCTAGTGCCATTTCCAGTCTGGAAATCCATGGGAATATAAATAATGTAGAAATAACATCTGTAGAGGACAGTTCTTCCTTTGAAACTTTTCAAGAAAACATTGCAGCAATATCATTATTAGGTAAAATTAAATGTAAATTTCAGAGCAATTCAATACATCTGCAAGAGACAATTTGTGACTGTTACTTTTTGTTTCTCTTTCATCATCCAGATACAACTTCATACCTCAAGGGGAAATGGTGTCGAACATAAGCTGTGTTTGTCCTAGACATGTTCATTTAGTCAGAAGAGGTCAACCAAAGGCTATGATATGTCCAAAAGGTTTTCTCCTTATTATACATTGGCCAAGAATGTACAACAAAGATAGAGATAAGGTAAAGAAAGCAAAAGTAAGATGTGGTCCAATCCTAGATGGTCTGTGCTTAGGAAGAATGAAAGAAGTTTTAATTGTTAAAACTACAGACCAGGTGATGTTTCATATCACTGTGTGGTCAGATTATTAACAATGGTGTTGTCATGAGCAACATCATTATTATGTCTGAGCCATGTGTGTGCAGGCCTCTTAGTGATTCACAGTGATATCATCAGTGTGGGCCTGGGGGGTACTGGCAAAGACAAAGACTGAATCCAGTAGAGGTAGGGCCAAAGAAAGCTAGCTTTTGAGTCAACATTAATCTCTACAGGATCTAAACTGGGGAAAGCCCGGAGTGTTTCCATGACCAAATTCAAGCAAATAGAATTTTAGTGAAAGTAAAATCTTTATTAAATAAATGGGCTCCCATGTGAATTTTAAATGGAAAAAAAAACACACAAATACAATAAAATAAAATAGTGTCCCATCTCCTAACATATTTTCAGAAGTCAATCTTTGGGTGAAGTGATTACTGGGTTTCTTCACTAGGTATGCTTTTGGAGTGTGACGTTTTTCATCTGGCATGTCTTTGTCTATTACTTTCTTTGTGGGCTGTTGAACTGAATAGAGGCAGACATTACTCAGAATGAGGATGGAGACTGTCTGTTTTCTAGTAACAGAGCTTTATTTTAAATGTCTACTTTGCCCCAGATTTTTTTTTTTTTGTAATGATGCAATAAAAAAAATTTTAGGATGTTTATCAGCATCAGATCTAGAGAGATTCAGATTTCTCAAGGCTTTAAGGTGCCTTACAAAAGGATAGGTTTTAAACAATGGACTTACTTTTCTGATGTTTTCTAAAACTGCCATGAAGTTTGTTCCTTTCAGAATTGGGACATTTAAACAACTTCAAATCATTATTTTTATTCAAAAAATCACATTTTGGGGCACCTGGGTGGCTCAGTTGGTAAAGCATCTGCCTTCAGCTCAGGTCATGATCCCAGGGTCCTGGGATATAGTCCAGCATCATGCTCCCTGCTCAGTGGGGAGTCTGCTTCTCCCTCTCCCTCTCCTCCTCCCCACTGCTCGTGCTCTCTCTCTCAAATAAAAAAAAAATCTTTTAAAAAAAGTCACATTTAATGGAAAAGTATGTGTGTGTAAGTTGATCACATACAGAAAAGAGCTCATGACTAGCTATTTTATCATTAAGCTAATATTTTTTGTTTTTCTTTTTATAATACATATTTGTTATTTATGTAAGATGACAGTCCTACATTTAGCTAGAATAAAATAATTCAGTTAATTTTGAATATTACTCCCCATGTGTTTAAATGGAAAATAATGAAAATGCTCTAGTGGAAAATAAGAAACAGTTCATCTTACTTGCTCCTGGAGTCTTATATGAATCATAGAAAAAATACTAATTTGACTCATATATAAGGATTTCCTCTGTATTAAATGAGAAATGACTTAACTCTGTATCTTTCTAGTCTTATTACCATATCAAGTATTATAGTTAATTTTTTCCTAATTTTTTTTCCTAAATGAACTTTTGAAAATTTATTCTGATATCCAGCATAATGTAATATTGTGCTGCAATGTAAAATCGAGAGACCAGCATTGGGGCTCCATCTTGGTCATGGATTTGCTGTGTGATTTTAGGTCTAATCAAGTAATATCCTTAGGTTTCAGTATCTGCACCTAAAGAAATCTACAGGGGATTGAATATAATGGTGTCTGAGGCTCCCTTTGGCTTATGCATTAGGTAAAAGCCTTTGGTCATATTTGGTATGCATTTTACCTTGGTCATCAGAAGTTTGCCCTGGACCTACCTCATGTAAGAAAAGATGCTATTATTATATCCTCCTTACCCAGAGTCAAATTGTTTTCACGTTCACTTGTAACTGGGAATGAAGAGCTCTCCCCATAGGGGCATATGTTTTCTATTTGGAAAACAGATCTGCAGAGGCCATTCTAATCAGGCTTGTGCACCTTCCTTTCAACTTGACTGCCCAGTAAACAAAACAATACCTCCAAACTATTCCAAACACCAGCATGAGCTGCCATCCTTGATAAGTTTTTGTGTGAATCTCTTTTTCCTTCTTGCTTTTATTGGAAGTGACATAGTATTTCTGCATCAAATTAAATCTGGCCCACGCGGAGCTCTCTTACACAGAAAATGAGAGAACATGGGTTGTTGGCAAATGTAAGGTAAATATAGAACCTCTGATGGAGTCTGGGTGCTATGATGCTTATTCGTTGCCACAGACCAGCAATGGCTACATTGTTCATAAGGACTGAGGCTGTGATAAAGTTGTGCAATTCCTCCAAAAGTTGTGGTATTACAATTTATACTAATCACCATATTGACAGTTATATTACATGTCAACATATCTAATTGTGCTTTTTTTTAAAAAAAGATTTTATTTATTTGAGAGAGAGAGAGAGTGCATGTGGGTACAAGCAGGGGGTAGGGGCAGGAGAGGGAGAAGCAGACTTCTCACTGAGCAGGGAGCCTGACTCGGGGCTCAGTCCCAGGACCCTGAGATCATGACCTGAGCCGAAGGCAGATGCTTAACCAACTGGGCCACCCAGACACCCCTAATTGTGCAAACTGTTATGGGCTATTTTACTTCTTTCCATTCCTTTTTTGGTTACTATAGAAAGGACTGACTTATTAGTCTGGGTGGAGCAAGAAATATGACAGTCAGTCTTGATTCTGAAATGTAATCTGGGGTCTAGGAAAATGAGGTTTGAAAGTATCCTGAGCTCTGTGGAGTATATTCATAGTTTAAGTGAAACTCTGCTAACCTGAATATCATGAATTGGCAGAACCTGAACTTGAAGACAAGTTAGTTCTTTATGGGGCAACAGACTTACTACCTGGTGTGAATATATGACTGGTTGTATTTTGTTCAAAACTTAGTGATCAATGTTATGACATTACAAGTTGAAGCATAACTTGATTTTGGATTTACAGTTTTGAGTTCATATGGGCTACCTTGCTTTTTTTTCTTTTTAAGATTTTATTTATTTATTTGACAGAGAGACAGCCAGTGAGAGAGGGAACACAGCAGGGGGAGTGTGAGAGGAAGAAGCAGGCTCCTAGCGGAGGAGCCTGATGCGGGGCTCAATCCCAGAACGCCAGGATCATGCCTTGAGCCGAAGGCAGATGCTTAACAACTGAGCCACCCAGGTGCCCCTGGGCTACCTTGCTTCTTAGCTTACATTTCCTGCTCATTGATATGTGACATTCATTCAACAGGGAATTAATGAGGGCCTACTTTCTGGCAGGTACTTTGCCAGATAATGGGACAATAAATATAGCGCGGAGTTGACTGGAATTCTGGGGAGTTATAGAGTTTAGATGTTACTTATCTATTGGTTTCTAAATAAAAATTAACCCTTGAAGTTCTTTGTGGGGGACATTGTAATGACTTCACTGTTATATTCCAAGAGAGAACTCTTGAGTTCTTGGCATACACAGGTCCATCTCACATTTTGAGAATTGAGTGAGGGCCCCTAGAATGTTCTAGGAACCCAGTATTGACATTTGCTAATGAAGCTAGCGTTTAATGCTTTTTATGAGTCTTAACAGCCTTGGTTTCAAAGTCTTTTCACGTATGAGTAAAGAAAAGCTAATTCTGAGGAAAAATAAAACCAACAAAATTTCCTACTCATGGTCATGCAGTTTTTTTCTGAAACATAAAGGAGAAAATCTAGGTGGAATCAGAGTGATTCTGTTCATACAAGGTTCTTGGATCCTGTTTGTAGGTTATCAGAAGACTAGGAATACCCTACTTTAAGAAAAGCTAAGCCAAATTAATTTATTTTATGATTATTTCCTTTTTCTATGTTCTTTGTATTCACTATGTTTTTCTTTTTCTAACTTCTTGATATGCACACTTAGATTATTGTCTTTCAGCCATTTGTTTTTAATAAATGCACTTAGGACTATAAGTTTTCCCTAAAGCATGACTGTAGTTACATCTTATCAGTTTTGATATGTACTATATTTATTATATAGTCAATCCTCAAACAATATGGGTTTGAACTGCACAAGTCTACTTATATGTGGATTTTTTCCCCATAAATAAGTACAGTACTATAAGTGTATTTCTCTTCCTTATGATTTTCTTAGTAACCTTTTCTCAAGCTTGCTTTATTTTAAGAATACAGTATATAATTCATATAACATATAAAATATGTTAATCAACTATCTTGTTGGTAAGGCTTCTGGTCAACACTAGGTCATTGTTTTGAGGGAGTCAAAGTTATATGTGGATTTTTGATTGCACAGGAGTTGGCACCATAAACCCTGTGTTGTTTGATGGTCAACTCTTAATTCAGTTAAAAGTATTTTCTGATTTTCATTGTTTCTTCTTTGACCCATGTGTTACTAAGAGATGTATTCCTTAACTTCAGAATAGAGACTTTCTAGTTAACTTTTTGATATGATCTCTAGCTTAATTCCACTGTAATTAGAGTATATTCTCCATATTATTTCAATACTTTGAAATTTGGTGAGATTTTCTGTGTAGTCCAAATCTGTCATTTTGGAAATTTTCTGTAAACATTTGAGAAAGATGTGAATTCTGCATTTGGGGGTACAGTGTTCTAATCAGATGAAGTCAAGTTGCTAACCATGTTGTGTTAAGTCTGCTCTCTACTTCCTAATTTTTGTGTCTGCATATTAACCAAGTTTTTATTACAAACTAGTTTATATCAAATGCTTTTGCTACATCTATTGAAATGTTATATTACTTTCTCCTTTATTAATGTGGTAAATTGTATACATTGATTTTTTTTTTTAAGATTTTATCTATTTGAGACAGAACACCTGAGTGGGGCAGAGTGGGGGAAGGGGCAGAGGGAGAAAGAGAAGCAAACTCCCTGTTGAGCAAGGAGCCTGATGTGGGGCTCGATCCTAGGACCTCTGAGATCATGACCTGAGCTGAAGGCAGATGCTTATTAACCAATTGAGCCACCCAGAAGCCCCTGTATTAATTTTTTAAATGTTAAATTAACTCTGTATTTTAGTTCTGATGAATTATCTTTTTTTTAATGTGTCTGTGAACTTGTTTACTAGTATTTTGTGCCTTTTGATTGTGTTGCTTAATGTCTTTTGCCACTTTGGAAAACCCCTAGCTATTATCTTTCAAACATTGTTCTGTCACATTTTCTTTCTCCTTTCCTTCTGGGATTCCAAATACTTGCATATTAGAACCTTTCAATATCTCCCACGTTATTTTTACATTCTTTTCTGTACTTTTTGTTGACTTTTAAAGTTGTAGTATGTGTATTTCTTCCTGATCTATGTCCCATTTCACTAATTCTCTTTACCTTTATACAGAGTTATTAAAATTATTCAGCATATTCTTAATATCCATTATTGTATCTTTTTTTAGTTTCATGGTTTTCATTTTACTCTAAAGAGAAATTTCTGTTCTATTCCAAAATTTTTCTTCTTAAAAAAAATATCTGATCATATCACTAATAGTTAATTTCATGTCTGGTATCTTCATAGTCCTGATATCCTATGTGTTTGTTTCTATTATCTGTATTTCCTCTGAGCTTTTGGTCATTTTGGACATCTTATTTTTTGTATGCCTCTTTTTTTTTAATACGAAATATTGTATTTGATAACTTTTAGCAGTATTTTGGAGGCCTGGCTCATTTTTATCTTTCTCCAAGAAAGAATCTCTCTTTGTTTCTTGTAGGCATCTAACTTATAGTCACTAACAATCCCAAATCACTTTAATCCAATTGGGATTTGACATGATTCAAATCAGTCTCTATGAGATTTGGACTACTTCTAGTTCAACTTTTTTTCCTAGGTGTGGTCTTTGAGGTACCAACCAAAAGACCAGGGTGTTTACCAACATCTCCTTGGCATTCAGTGTGCTACAGTTTTTGTCCTTCTAGCAACATAAATTTAGTAAAATCTCTGATCAGCCTTTCAGCTTCTTATTGTCTATTTTCAAAATGAGAAAAATCCTTGAGGAAACCAAATGCCTGGGTCATGTTTCTGGACTTTTGTTCTCCTCCTCCTCCTCCTTCTCCCTTTTTTTTGAGGGGGGGATTGTGTACCTTACATATCTTCACTGCCTCAATAGTTCTCCAGTGCCTATAAAAGAGATTTGAAACTGTTTTCTCCAACTCTTCTTGTTGTTTTTAAGGAACTGGAGATGGGCCAAAATTAGTTAATCCAGTTTTGTCTAGAGCTAAATCCAAAACTAAAATCTCAGTTCAGTGTACCCTATTCTCTGTACTCACAGTGTTCTCTATTTTAGGAAGTATATTCAATTCTGCAAGCCTGAAATATAGGAGTCTTTCTTGATTTGTCACCTTCTCATACATCTCACATCCAGCTCATGAGTATATCCTGCCAATTCTTCTTCCAGAATGTTTTTTTGAAATTCTTTGACTTCATTGCTATCACTAAGTCTGAGCTACCTTTCTCTCTCTATTTCTTTGAAGTAATCGTTGTGCTAGTGTCTTTACTGCTATTTATTCTTAACAAAGAAACAAGAGTTATCTTCCAATAAATGACATTGTCCTCTTTAATGTAAATAACCTTAGAGCAGCTTATATTTAGAATAAGATCCACTCTTTAGCATAGCTGCCAAGGCCATCCATGATCTTCCTTCTGACTCTTGTCCAACTTCATCTCACACTCATTTCCTCCTTTTAAGCTATGTGTCAGTTACAGTAGCCTTTTAAACACAATTCCTTTACATATAATTTCTTTCTTTACAATTTCTCAAACACACAAAGTTGTTCCTATCCCTTTCCCCACTCACAGGACATTATAGGATCTTTGCATATGTTATTTCCCTGCCACTCTGAGGGCTAAGTTCTCTTATCTTTCAGGTATTCACTTATATATTAAATCAGTGGGGTTGCCCACATTTTGTGATATAAATATCATGCCATAAAAATGTGGAAGAAAAGTAAATACAAGTGAGGAAATAAGTAGTTAAGAAATGATGGATGGGAATATAAATTGAAACATAAACTGAACATAGTGTATGGCTAATGTCCGTCTTTGGGAGGTGGTGGGTATTGAGCAATCATGGAAAACATGCTTGCAGACGTAGAGTATATCCATGTTATGAGGAAGCTTGGGAGGCAGACAGAAGAGCTTAAATTTGACATATAGAAAAAGCAAAAGAGGAGAAGGAGAAGGGAGATACGATGAAAGCATGGGTTAAAGATTAGACTGCAGGTAGTATGTGGGGTGACCTAGAGGTTAGGAGGAATAAGGAAGGGTCAGCTTTGTGGTTGCCCTTGTAATCCAGGTGTGAGGTGATGAGGGGTTGGATGAGGGTGACAGCAGTCAGGATGGAGAGAGTATGAATTTCAAAGGACAGTTTGGCAGGACTTGATGACCGATGGGATATAAGGAATTAAGAGGAATAAGGAGTCAAAGTTGCGCCCAAGATTTTGTGCCTAGAAGATGGGAGACTGGGAAATAAGGAGAGATAGTAAATTCATTATGTTTACATGTTGATTTGCAAGTAACAACAAATTATATGAGAGAAGAATTGCCCCCAAAGAAGTGGAAAATGAGGATATTTGTCTAAAAAGAACAGGATAAAGCTAGAGGGGTGGTGATAGACCTCAGTGTCCTGCTAAGAGATTTCTCTCGGTGCGTCGCTTTCCCTCAAAGAGTCAACAGCAGACAGACTGAAACCACAGTGTCTGGCCTTAGAGAGTGGGTTCTGAGGCTGAGGAATCTCACGGTGCTCATCTACTTCTTGACTTCCTTTTTCTGTAAGAAGATAACAAAAACTTTGCTGACCATAACAGAGATAAGGAGAGGTCATATTTTGGAATCCTCTTGCTACGGTTTTCTAACATACCGGGCTTATAAAACCCTAAGTGTGTTTTTGCCCCAAGTACGTTTCTTATTTTTTAAACCCATATGTATTTTGGAGTCAATTTAATCCATATGTTTCTGATTAATTTATGCTTAGCTCATCAAAATGTTGTTTTAAGAAGAAAAGCTTATAAAAAAAACAGAGTCATGCTTCACCAGCCACTGATGAAATCAACTCCAGAAGACTGTAGCTTAGTCAGAAAATCAGACAGGCTAAGGGTCCAATGGGTTCCAAAATTTGGAAACTCATTGTTATGACCCCAGTAAAACTGAGTATGTTCAACACTTGGGGGGAAAAATCTTAGTATTTTTTTAAACATGTGTTTGTTTTTGATTTCTGGTTGTATTGATTTGTTCTTTAGGTTAACTATAATTTTTTTATTTAGTTGTTCAGCCAGCTTCCAGGTTGCTATTTATATAGCCAACTCAGGAGGATGCTAGAAGATGGTAGAAAATAATAAGGCTATTTTCATGGTGTGTATATGCAGTTGTGTTTTTGCCACTTAAAAGATGTCTCTGCAGTATAGGCCATGAGAATTTTATCAGAAAATCTATATATTTTATCTACTTGGATCATAAAGGTGGAATTATGTGTTTGTTTCTGATGCTGTATTCAAGAATTAGAAACAAAATAGTTTTAAAACTAACTCATTTGAGATTGTCTGTGCCTTGGAAAAATCCTAAAAGATAATAAATATTGACTATATTCCAGAGTTAGAATTTAGATAATTTTTTAAAATACCAGAACATTTGCTTGGAAATCATAAATAAATTTCAACAAAATACAATCTTAATTTAAAAATAACTCTACCTCTCTGCCTTTCCCTCTCTGTTCTTTTTGCAGATATAGTTTCATACGTTTGCTCTCTCAATGTTTGTTTTTTTGCCTTCTCTTTCTTCTCATTTTACTCCTTACAGATTCTGGGTGATCTCAGCCACTTCAAGGTTTGATGGTCATCCATGAACTAAAGACATTCAAATTTATATTCAGACTTCAGTCTATTTCTTCATGTTCTAGACTGATGTATCTGAATACTTCCATTTAAATGTCCAATGGAATAAAAAGATGGACACGCCCTAACACAACTCAACTTCATTTTTCAATTTCCTTTTTCTCTTCCTCCTCTTTGTCCTGTAATCTCTAGTCTGGTTTATGGTATCACCATTCACTTTGTGAGCCACACTGAGTACATTCCCTTCTATTCACTGCCAACATCTAATCAGGCACAAACCTTCCAGCTCTACCTCTTGAATGACTTTCACTTTTTTCTTTTCTCTATCTGCACTGCAACAGCCAGGAGGCAAGAGTCTCCCCCTTTGAAAAATTTTTTCTAGTCTTGCTCCTTTCCAGTAAAATCTTCTCACCATTGCCACTGCCACCATTCCAAAATAAAAATATGGGCATTTTTCTCAGGTGCTTAATCCTTTAGCATTACTTATTTTCTGTGTGACAAAACCAAACCATTGTGCATTACTTCTGAGATACAACATGATCTTCCCCCATTTACTCCTCAAAGCTCACTTCCTTCCACTTTCAACCTCACATCAAATTCAGCCATACTGGATTTTTAAGTTCAAGGTCTTTCAGACTCCCTGCTTTCTTCCTTAGCCCCATGTTCTTACCCATAGTGTCACTTTTGATTGGAATATTCATCTTCTACACTCTTTGCCTGGACCTGTTTATCCTTTAGGTCTGGGTTCAAACAAAACTTCTTCCAAAAAGCCCTCTCATACTTCACTTATCCCCATACATTATAGAAGCCTTTGTTCTTTTTTAAATAATAATATTCAGAATATTTGATTTCATTTTAATGGCTTGTTTAATCATAAATCTCTCAAGAATATAAACTCTCTGAAGGCAAGTTTCTTGTCATCCTTACTTACCACTGAATCCCCAACTTCAGGCACACTCAACACCAGGCATATAATAGGTTTTCAGTTAATATTTGTGAAACAAATGAGTAAAAAGCTTTTTCATACCTCTATACTTTCACACACATTATTTCCCTTGTCTTGAATGTCTTTCTTTGTCCTGTTTGATCAGTGAATTCCCACCTTTGCTTTGACAATTCATTAACATCCCGCAGAACTAGTTTCTACAATACACGCTCTGGGAAATGCTGATGTAGTCCAACTCTCTCCTTTGACACAACAGGAAACTGAAGCCCAGAGAAATAAAGTGATTTTGAAGGTCAGACAGCTGCCTATACTGGGGAACCAGAATGCAAGTGTATTCCTAATGTGCATAATTTTCTTGCCAATGATAACTTGGTTTCATTTGTAAAATAAAAGGCTTCTCATTTTTTAATGACATTAGATCACTTTTTAATTTACTATTTGCTAACGAGGACATATTTTATCATCAATTTCTGGTTCATTCAATAACAAAAGAAAACCCAGATAGTAAAAGATGAGTACTCATATGCCATTGATAATGGGAGAACGAGAACATTAACAAAAGGATGAAGTGGGCTGCACCATCTGAGTAAATTTTTCCACAGTAATAAAATGATCAGTGCTGCACATCATCAGAGTTTGGAGTCTCTCCTTGGGAATTTGGTGTTTATTTTAACCAACACTTTTTAAAAAATATGTTGCTCCTCCCTAAAGATGTAAAATTTCACCATTTATTAAGTCTTCTTGGCTGAGTTGAAGATTGTAGCATCCACATTCTCACATGCAAAATATTTCCTAATCACAGCAAACGTTTCACATCTGCTCTGAGTAACTGGCCAAAAACCAAGAAATAGAGGCATTCTTAGAGGATCTTTGTTGATCCCCAGCCAGTCTCCTTGACATTGGAGAACTACAGTGAAAGGGACGCCTCCCCCACCCTCATTCTTCTCCCCAAGTATTTTTTCTTTTGGTTACTTGATGACACCCTTTGCATGGAAAACACACCCCTCTATGCTAATATTCAGGAACTGGGCCAGAGTTCCAGTTGTGTTTTTAGTTCTGTCTACTCTTTCCACACCCATTGGAAAGCCAAGAACAGATCTGTGTGACTTCCAACTGCTTCTTGGCTACCCTAGTCTCACTTTTACCACATGGAAATTCTTCACCCATTATAATCAAACTTAACTCCAGCACTTAATAAACACTCAGGTGGTGATTTACAAAGTTCCAACTAATAGCATATTCATTTTCCTGTTCTGCTCTTATTTATTGGTAGTATTTCCTATTGTACTCGCAATTTCATACTCTCAGTCTATTGTGTTTTTGGCTAACCTATCAGACCAAAGGAGAAGACACTCTTGTCTGTCTCTGGAGTAAAGAAGAATGGAGTTGTCCCAAAGATTATTCACATTGGAAATGATTTTGTGTGCTTTCATTATGATCCAAATTCCTCTATTCACTGGAAGCAAAGATTTCAGCTAGTGATGACTGTCATAGCTTGTGGGCCATTTTCATTACTATCACCTGGTTTCTAGGCATAATTTTAAGTAAGTGGCAGAGTGAGAACATTGCTAATAAAGTCTTAGATGGATATGAAGCATTGGCATAGAAGGGAAGATTTTAAAACAACATATTTGGTGGCAAGTGACAGAAAACCTAACATAGATGGGCCGGAAACCTAACTTAGAACGAAGTCAAGAAGAAAATATACTGGCTCAAAACTGAAAAGATCAAAGGTAGACTGGCTATCAGGCATGACTGTATCTAAGAACTGACAATGCCATCAGAATTATGTCTCCCACTATCACCTCTGTTTTCTTTTCTGTTGGTTCCAATCTCAAACGACTTTCCTCCATGATGGCAGTTAAGCTTTCAATACCTCCATGTGTACATTTTCTCCCTTCAGTAACCTCAGTAGAAAAGAGAATGCAAAAGTGGTAAGATTAACTCTGATTGCTCTCACCTCAGTTACATGCTTTCCCTGAACCAATAATAGTGGCTCTGTGTAGATGCTGATTAGCCAGACCTAGGTCATATGTCTTTTCCAAGTCACATGGAATAAGAATAAAATTGAGATGGTTTCTTACAGGA
Source organism: Ursus arctos (assembly GCF_023065955.2). Lineage (NCBI taxonomy): Eukaryota > Metazoa > Chordata > Mammalia > Carnivora > Ursidae > Ursus > Ursus arctos. The sequence goes on from NW_026622830.1 coordinate 35,458,309, forward strand.
TTATCAGGATCTCGTTACCATAAGAAAGGGGAACATATACTTGGCAGAATAAGATAAAACTCATCTCCACTAAGGTTTCATAACTGGTTCCACTGAGACATGTGCAATTTTTTTTTAATGAACAAACTTTGTAGGAAAAAGAAAGGAACAAAAATACCTCAAGGGAAAAAGTTGAATTTCTTTTATATGACTGTTGTGGTTGAAGCTTAATGATGATACCTTTGGTAGGCGATGGCAGACCCAGAGACCTTTGGTAGGAGATACTTACCAGAAACTAATCATTGCTTGGAAATGAGATGACTATGCTCACAGGTGGATTTTGGGGGAAGTGGACTCATCTCTGTGGACAGAGATATAGTCTGGCATCACCTGTGAGAATTAAGCAGAATAATGACCTATCTATTTCAAAAGAAACCACCTTTATTTCCTCTATTTAACTTTAGTTGTGCAAAAGTCATGCTGGGGGATTTCCAAGGGGATATGGTGAAAACCAGGTCACTATTAATGTGTTTCCTGAAACATGTGGAAGTATTGCCTGCCTCTGCCTAGGACATCAGGAAATTGCATCCTCATTAGGGAATTGGGGCAGGTTCTGATAAGTGAGATGTATTAAGAGAGAAAAGGAGAGGCTAATCACAGTTTCATCTCTTCTCCACCCTCTAGTCTTTGTCTAAATGGGCACTGTGAATAAAATGGACTGAAAGTAAAACAGTGATGGGCCCTAGTGGGGCACTATCCAACCTGAGTTTGGGAATGTGTTTAGAGGTCATGCTGGTTGGGTCTATCTACAGTAGCTCCCCAACTCTGTGCACAAGTGATGAACTAATGCTACATCTATGAGTCTTGGGGATTTTAGCTGTAATTGAAATGTGGACTTTTCTCTATTCTCTTGTTCTCTTCCTGACTCGCTGCTCTTGGAGCTTTGGACTTCTTTTTTTTTATTTAATTTTTTGCCATCTTTGTACTCAAGGGCAAACTCACTCCCAGGCAGCTGGAAGACATTTGTTTCCTTGAAACATGTTGGACATGACTAAATTTGTTAGTCTGTAATGGAAGAATGGTCCCCAATTGCTCTTGAGGCTGCAAAGGGACTAAAGGAAGCATAAGCCCACATGTGTTGAAATGGAATTTGTCATTATCATGGGAAACTTTCATTGTAGGAAGGAGCCCTGAATATAGGCAGTACTTTACAACCAGAGGCTGCCTGAAGATGATGCTCCTTCATTCACTCCGTCCTTAAATAGAATGAGGAACCTTAGGCCTCTGCCAACATGCCTTCCCCTTTCTTCTGCTCTTTCCTTTGGCTGGGCCCAGGCTTGTCCCTAACTGCTTTCTTTGTTTCATTTCTTCTCTCTCATCTGCCCTTGGGCCTCTGTATCTGGAACAAGCTCTCCCCTGCAGTCTACCAATCCAACAGGCTCCTTTGCTTACCTGTCCTCAGTACTTTATCACTGAGGACATTCAACTCCATTTCTCCACTCTAAGGTCAAAGTCTGTAAGGAGAGGGAGGTCTAGAGAAAGCTTCATATTAGGGAAAAATGAAAACAACTACTACTTAAACTTTGGAGCCACTCATCTCCACACTATTTTACTGTTATTTTACTGAGTTGTTTCTTTTAAATGAATGACAAAATTGTTATTCTGTACTTAACAAATAATGACAATACATATAGCAACAATAATAATTTCTATAAGTTTCCAATTCATTTCACATCTTTATCTCCTTTAATCCTCAAATGATTATTTTCCTTTTATTTATTTTCTTAAAGATTTATTTATTTGAGAGAGAGCGCACGCACGTGGACGTGTCAGCGTGCACATGCCAGTGTGGGGAGGGACAGAGGGAGAGAATCTTCAAGCAGACTCCCTGGTAAGCTGAGCACAAAGCCCAAGGTAGGGCTCAGTCTGGATCCATGAGATCATGGCCTGAGCCAAAAACTGAGTCAGATACTTAACGAACCGAGCCATCCAGGTGCCCCTATTTCATTTTATAGGTAGGAAAACAGATTCAGAATAGTTATGTTTTGCTAAACACATACAGCTATTAAATGTTCATTTCACATAAAACAAACTCTTCCTATTATTAGAAATAAGCAGGAGAATGGCCAAAGGGTGATTTCTTTAAAGAAAGTTGATGAATTTGCTTGAGTTAGAATCTAGAAAGTCTGCATTAAAAGATTATTTTTATCTTTTAGAGATGCACCAGAGTTTGAGTCCCCAAATTCCTGGCCTGCCATTTCATATTCTGTATTCTTTATCTGTATTCTGAGGATAATGACAACTCTCATATGCCCCTAGAACAGAACCTGCCTCCTACACTATCTATCCTGCTTTCAGTGGCTCCTGGTTTTACTTAAGATCCTCTCATCCATGTGCCAACCACCTAACTTGTCCTTGCTTATTTTAAATGAACAAACTGATTCCTAATTGAGCCAGCAGATAGCTAAAACCGCTTACATATATGCTTTCTACATGGCTATCAGTACTGCCTTCCAGTGTTTGCTCCTTTTGTTATTCAATTCTAGGACTGGCAACTAAGGAATTTATTCTTATTTTCATTCTATATTGGTCCTCATGTCAGGGAATGGTATTCAATAACACTATGGGGGCTTTTAAAACTTCCATTTGGAAATGTGTTTTCTTATGTAGTAGACAAGTAATTTCTGCCTGACTTTATATTTTTTACATTTGTCCCCCTAGCTTGCTCTATTTAGCGATATAGGAAGAAATGTGTCATGACATGTAGAAAACACTTTATATGTGTTATTTAAAATTCACAGGCTGGAGGAAAAATCACTGAAACTTTGCAAAATTCAGTGTGTTTTCCCTCAGGTAAAAAGCACAGTTAATGTACTTCTTGAGTTTTTAAATTTAAAGGTATATGGAGCTTCATGGTTTACCCAATACTTGGAGAAAAGCAAATGATTATCAGGTAAGACTGAGGTCTTGATTCAGGAGGCAAACACGTGGAAAGGAGTCTCATGCTTTTGGGAGTGCTTATGTATCTACATGAAATCCATGGAGCAGTCCCACCAGAACTGAAATAATTAAATCCTTTGCTTTTGTTATTTCACAGCTTTTTCAGGGCTTTGCCAAGAATAAAAACTGAGACAGTTACTGGTACATCAAAATGGTGATTAGAAGAGACCTGGAGGTAGATGTGTTTTAAGGAGGAGACACATTATAGAATGTGGTTTGGTGGATGTAAAAGGAAGGGTGTCTATACCTCAAAGTGAAGTGACAATTATCAGGAATAGCTCTTTCTTTGCTTCTGCTGGTGCTGGACAAGATTTATTTATGCAATGGAGCAAATCAAAACATAAGCTAAATATCAGGTAGTAAATAACAGGCAGTAAAAAAAAATCATGGCACAGAGATTATTCCTAATGAAATATTTAATAGAAACACCATGGTTTGATTCATTTAAAAGTTATCTGGACAAAGAAGTATGAGGAAAGACATAGTGAACACTATTTTTATGGTGATGAGTAAAGAGCTGTGTGGTTCTATAATCAAGTGTTTGGAAAACAAGGCAAAAAAAAAAAAAGATTCACTAATTTGGACACCTGGAGAATGGGCTAACTTTTGGGAGGCCAGTATTATGGAAACAGAACCTTGTGTGGAAGTGGAACAATGCCAAGAATGATTTGAGTATCACAGGAGTTGTCCCTACTCCCCTAAATAAGATTGTCCTTCCAGCAGTCCTACTTCTGGATACGTATTCAGCATAATTCACAATGGTGAAGGTATGGAAACAACCAGAGTGTTTGGATAAATATATATACATAGATAGATATAGATACAGATATGGATATAATGAAATACTATTCAACCTTAAAAAAGAAGGAAATCTTGTTATTTGTGACAACATGGATAAACCTGAAAGGCATTATGCTAAGTGAAATAAGTCAGACAGAGAAAGGCAAATTCTGTATTATGTCAGTTAAATGTGGGCTGTAACTCATTCCCACTAAGGTCTCATAACTGGCTCTTTTGAGACATATGCCCAAATAAGAAAATGAACAAACTGTATAGGGAACAGAGGAAACAGTAGAGTGGTAGTTACCAGGGTCTGGGGGGCAGGGAAAATAGGGAGAGGTTGGTAAAAGGAAATGGACTTTGAATTATAAGATGAATATGTTCTGAGGATCTAATGTATAATATGGTGACTACAGTTGATAACACTATATTGCATAATTGAAATTTGGTAAAAGCAGAACTTAAATGTACTTACCAGAAAAAAAAAAAAAAGCTAAGTATGTAAAGGTATAGATGTGGGGTGCCTGGGTGGCACAGCGGTTAAGCGTCTGCCTTCGGCTCAGGGCGTGATCCCGGCGTTCTGGGATCGAGCCCCACATCAGGCTCCTCCGCTGTGAGCCTGCTTCTTCCTCTCCCACTCCCCCTGCTTGTGTTCCCTCCCTTGCTGGCTGTCTCTATCTCTGTCGAATAAATAAATAAAATCTTTAAAAAAAATGTAAAGGTATAGATGTGTTAATGAACTAGATGGGGGAAAACCTTTCACAATGTATACCTATATTAAATCATCACATTGTACACTTTAAAATTTGTCAATTACACCTCAATAAAGCTGGAAAAAATAAGATTCTCATCATCTACGTTTAAGCTAGTTGGACCTGAGAGGGAATGAAGCAGGTATTCTTCTACGTGTCAGAAAAATATGTTGATGCAAAGAAAGAGAAAGAGAAAGGAGCAACTGGTTATTATTATTTTATCTTTGAATGCTTGCTAGTTTCATCATCAAAACTATGATTTTGATTTTGATTTAATTTTTTCCTTTCCATTCAGTACTGCAACTCTATTAATAGTAACAGGTACGGGGAACAAGAGTATAAGAAAAATAACCCTATAGTCTTCCCTACTAATTATGCTAATTTGTTTATATAAATAAATGAATGAATGTTCAGTTTCCAAGGGAAATGTATGCTACATTAATTCCAGCATTATGTGACAATGCTCAACTTTTCTGGAGGAAAAATAGAAAGTCTCATTATAGAAACCCTACATCTGGGTTCTGGCTCTCATATCGCCAGTTAACTTTCCTCCCTTAGCATCAGTGTATCAGCCTATAGCTGGCAACCTTATCTTTGTCCTTCTGTTGCCGTGAAACCCACAGTGGGTTTAGCAGTCCTCACCCAGGTGGTAGCAGCACCAGTAAGGATCCAGGGTGGGAAATTTACCTACATTCCCTCCCCTCAACTGATACAGGTGAGATCTGAACTAAGGGCTAAAAAAACAAGTTAGGACATTTTGGTAATTATGATTTAGTCCCAAGGTACAGGTAGACACATCTTGGAAAGGAACTGTCAGCATGTTTCTTTGTATTGCTGGAGATACTAAGGTGCTCCCAAATACATAGTTTTAAAGAGATATAAAAAACCTTTTTGGCAGCTTTTCTTCTTCCTGAAATGTGGTTCTCACTAATGCTTCTAAATTTGCTAGGAGGGAACATAACCTCATATTGCCCTTTGCATACTGATTTCTTTGTCTCTTCAATTTGACCTGCATGTTTTCCTGTAATCCTAAAAGCACCCTCTTGCCACTTCCATCTCCTCTAGTTGGCAAGTGCTGTGATTCAGTGAGGAGATAATTCATCCCCTGGCATTGTACTTAATTTGTAGGCAGTGTCTTGAAAATGCCCAGGTCTATAGACTCTAAGGAGTGATAAGGTGTGGTAAAGAATATGGACCACGAGGTCAGACTGGCTACTTCAAATCCTGGTTCTGCCACTTCCCTGCTATGCCATCATGGATATCAATAGGCCTTTTTTTTTTTTTTTAAGAGAAAGACAGCACGAGCAGGGGAAAGGGTAGAGGAAGAGGGAGAGAGAGAATCTTAAGCAGGCTCCACACTGGGTAGGGCTTGATCTCAGGATCCTGAGATCATGACCTGAGCCAAAATCAAGTCAGATCCTTAACTGACTGAGCCACCCAGGCGCCCCAATAATGGAAATGTCTTTTAATTTGTCTATGCTTTAATTTTCTATCTGTAAAATAAAGAAAATATCAGTGCATTCCTGGTAATGTTGCTGTGCAGCTTACAGGTGCAGCACTACTATGTCTGTGAGCTCCTCTAGCTGTGGAAGCCCAGGGATGTGCACAGAGTATGTCTAGGATGCTCCTAGAACAAAGCCAGGGAAACACTCCGTAGCCATTTTTCTGGCGCATATCTTTTAATGCTTCTTATAGCCAGTTCCATGCTGGCCTCCTGGATAAAGCCAAGTAGTTCTGCCTACTGTTCGTGGATATAGGTTAGTCATTTGAGCTAGAAAGAGCACTCATAAGCAGCTAGTAAAGGTTCCACTGTTGTCGTACTTATTATCCTAATTGATGAACAGAAGGTTTCAGCAATTTAAAATGTCCTGATCCTTTTCCAACACTTACGTAAAATTAGGTTCAGAATGATAAAGCAAAGAAGCAACAGATGCTGCAACTGTACATAATTATTTTTATGTAAAAAGCATGGAATATATATGTTGTATAAAAAAGAATTCATCTATTTCTAGAATATATCAGGGGCACATCTTCTAATTACAGTCTAACTGAATCGGTAATTATGACCAGTAGAAACGTCTGAGCAAGCATCTGCCAAAAATGACCACCTATCATCTTTGCAACAATGCCTGTACTAACTTTAAATGTCTTTAAAAAATTTATTCACTATTATTTCTTTCCATTAGCTGATTAACAAGAGCATTGTAGCCCATGAATCATATCCCTTATTTTGGAATTGGAAGAGAGAAAGTCATGTTACTTAAAATGTAATTTATATAAAGGAATGTAAAATAATTGCTGCTCAAGAAATAACACATAGCATTTGCCAATATTCTAGGTTTAGAAGGTCATTGAGCTTCTCTGCAAATGTTTATAACCTCATATAATCTATTGCCATCTATCAGGTACTTTTTCTGGCTGATATTTACTAAAATCTTAAAATATCATTGGAAGTAAACATGGAAATCATTTAGTCCTACCCCTATTTGATGATTAAATTTCAAACCAATACTTTTTTTAGTTGACTGATTGACATGCTTTCTTCTCTTCTTTAAAAATAAGGTGTTTTTGTTGTTGTTGTTGTTTGTTTGTTTTTCAGGCTCCTTTAAATCATCTTTTCCCCATATTTACTAAAATCAGTGATGAAGCCAAAGGTCACTATTTTGGGCATGCCTGTGAATATCAGATTCCTAGGAAGACCAAATTATAGCATTGGGGTCCCAAATTCCTTGGGAGCAACCACATTCATTTCCAGTTTCTTCAGCCCCTGGGCTCAAGCAGAATCTTCTATGAAGGCATTTATTTCTCTTTTCCTTGTAGTTACCTTGAGTAATCCTTGTTTAGCAGGCTGTTTCCCTGTTTCCTTTTCTTCCAGCTTTCCTTACCCAGCCTTGTGGTTTGGGAATACTCTATATTATGTAGTGATTCTTTTCATATTCTTTGGAAGACTGGTATATGTCTATAAAAATTTGTGGAATTGAGCAGAGTAGATTTCAAGGAAAAATAACACATCTTCAAGGTGAAAAGGTGTTTTCTTATTCAGATGGTGGTGGGCACTTGAAAAGTCACTGTGCTTCTGTTATAAAACAGACCTTGGGCTGATGAATCCTTCAGACCTGACTTTGAAGCTGAGTTTCTCCATTTTCTAGATGCTTGACCTTAGACAAATTATTTTGCCCTTTCGACTCTCAATTTTCCCTTGTGAAATGGGGACCAGGATGCCTAGTTAAGTGGTTTTTGTGAGCTTCCATTGGGGGATATAAAATCCTCAGTTCTATTTCCGTGTCAGGCACACAGTAGGCATTCTGCATGTTTAGTGCCTTTGGAGTGGGCTCATTTTAGAAGTCTTAAGAAATCTCAAAATGAATTCCATATTTGCCTTGCTTGGACATAAAATGAAAAACAGAAAAGCCTCCTTCTCACCCTGTGGGTGGGGTATCACTCCTCTTTCCTCTGATTCTTTTTAATAAGAAAAGGGCGTCTTGAATGTGGTGGGAAAGGCAAGCCCACATGGCAGAAAGTCACAGAACACAGATACACTTTATTACATGGCGTGTTTCTGTACCACAGATGTGCACACAGATGTGGTCATCAACAGAGATAACTAGTTTACAAGCCCTCCCTGGAAACTCCTCACAGTTCTTAGTAGAAAAGTGATTCTCAGCCAAGAGCTGCACTGAAGCTCAGCCCATGGTTAAAGCGATTCCAACTGTTCCACACTGACAAGAATTAGAAAGGAGGAATGACCAGCACTGCATTTCCAGCCAAGGAGCAAGACTAGGGGTCACCTAAGAAGCTAAAAGCCTATTAAAACAAGTATCTATTGCAGCCTCTTTTTCATCTGTGTTTGTCTATCTGTCTTTACCTCCTTTCCTCTTTCTCCCTTTCTTTTATCCTTCCTTTCTCCCTCTTGTCTTCTTCCTTCTTTCATTTCTTTTCCTTCTCCCTTCTTTCTCCTTCTCCTTTTACCCTAATGGAAAAAAATATCACTGTATGTCAAGGAAACAGTGTGCAACATCTGTTCATTGTTGGACATGTTAACATGGAGAGGGCACATTTTATACAAATTCTGAACTTCATAACTACTTTATTAATTTTATTGGTGATATATGATGAAGTTGTTTCTATAAATGTCTAAGGTGGCAGTTTAGCATTATAAATATTCACTATGTTTAGGAACCAGAAAAAAAAGAAACCTGGGTTCAAGTCTGGTCTCAATTATATGACCTTTCAAAATAGGGTGATCCTGCAGATTAAATGAAATAAATATATGAAAGCAATGTATCTGTAATACACATAGAATGGTGGCTTGACTTAGGTCCTCTTCTCTAGAAGCAAAGCCTGACAGAAAAGAATTCAGGTGCATGTGACTTACTGGGGTAGGGCTCTCAAGAGAAAGGGGGCGAAGGAGACGGATGAGGTAGGAGAAGGCACTAAACCAGGATGTAGTCTCTACTGAGCACTGGCTTTAGCCTGATCTAGTAGAGAGTTCTGGAGTGTGAATTACACCATGTAGTCGTTCTACCTTGATGTTACTGGCTGGCCTTTTGCATTCTTCATGTAAGCCAGCCATTGGCTGTGGCCTGCTCTGGGGTGGGACTAGGATGTAGCCTCCTGGGTAAACGGCCAATATTCTGCTAAGAGGAATTATCTGGAAAAGGGGGCAGTTGTGAGCCATTAGCAGCCAATACTGGCAGCAGCTGAGGGCAGGTGTATCAGTCTAGGAAAGGCCATTTGGGACACCAATAGTATTCACTAAAAGGCTCAGTAAATGGTTGTTAAAATTAGTATGAGTCTTGGTTGTCATATGTCCAGCTTAGGGCCTCTGCTATGGAGGGTCAGTGTACTCCTATTGCAGTAGTTTATGGCCTTCTCCAAATATAAGAAGGTAGATTGGGTATCTTTTAAAGTCTATATGATTCTCTATAGCAAGGCTTCTCTGTCCACCCGGATTGAATTCTTGGTCCGTTACCTGTGTGATGATTCACTGATAGGTATAAAAGCCATTTTATAATGCAACCTACTGAAGGTTTCCATAGCTGGGAACAGGTAGGAGTCAATTCAGTATAAAATGACTCAGAGGGCTGATGGGATCACATACAAACTTGGGCTTTTTTTAAAATCCAAAAACATTGTCTGCAGATTAAGGTAGTGTAGAATAAAATGCTAAGGGCAATTGAGAGAGAATAGCTATTACAGAACAGTTCACTAGAATTAAACCCATTTTAGTTTCTCCAAACACGGTCTGTACAAAGACTTATGATTTAAATATTTTAGTTAAAATTTCTTTGGGCACCTAGTTGACATTTTTAATTATTTCATGCATGGGAAGGATATTGTCTGGGTTTAGTTTTTATTATGTAAGCCTTGGCCATGTCAAAATGTAAAAGAAGAATCAGAAAAACAATGACAACAGCAGTAAAAGCCTTAATTCAAACTATACCCTCGGCTATTTCATCTAGTTCTACTGGTTTTTACAGACGCAGGAGTTAATTCTTCCCATCAGGGCCTTTCCTTGGGCTGCTTTTGACAGCACTTTTATCTGTACAATGAATGTTACCTTTGCTCACATAAGCTCTTGGTTGTTTTTTTTAACTGGAAACACACTTAAGTTTGAGAAATGTTTGTGTGGACATCCTTATTTTCTTTCATCAAATGCTAGTTTCTTCTGTTCCTCAAAATGGTGAATCAATCTTTTCCCACTTTCTGATAGAATTATAAGACTGTATTTATTTTCCTCCGAACAAAAACAGGTACCTATAATGTAGCTTTTCTATTTATCACTCTTCACTTCAAATTCTATTAAATAAGGAAAATATAAATTAACCTTCTTAAATAAACAAAAATCATAGCACACGTTCATATCTTACAAAATGTACATCTCTGAAATATAGGTGATTAATTGGCCTTATAGGAAATTAAAATGACCCTATTGTAATTAACACCTAAGGTTATAATATGTGTAATAGCCCAGTAACTTCAGATATGCCTCCTTCCTACATAAGACATTCCATTTTCCTTTGCCTTTGGAAGTAGAACGACATTTGACCCTAAAATTATTAAAATGTCCAAGAGAATGGCCTGAATTTGGCTTGCTACATAGTGCAATTCATGGAATAAATAAATTACATCGTCCTGTGATTCAGAATTCTATCTTGGCAAGATGGCCATTGTTTTCTGGACACTGGGCAAAAGCAATGCTATCTTTTTGTTTGTTTGCTTGGTTCGAGAACAACTAGAGGCCCTCTTTAACTATCTCTGGCTTGTTCTCCTTACATAAGTGAGATTAGTTAATGACAAAGTAATGTTAAAAAAAATCAAAATGATGACAAAGCCAAGAGCATGAAATGACTAAGGCTTTGTTGCTTGTGGCTTGAGGGGGTGGGAAGCACCACCCTCTGAGGTGTCTGAGTGGGTCACCCAGCAGACGTGCCAAGGACTGGGAGGGAAAAAAATAAGTTGGACAATTCTTCTCTAGGGACAAGGCCCAGAGTTCCATTATTTGTAGTGATAAAAATATGGGTGGGAATTGGGGTATGTATTTAAGAGGAAAAGAAAGGAATGGATTGGAGTGGAACAGAGGTAGAGAAGAGGGTGTTTTAAATGATGTGATGAGTCTTTGGCTTCCACTGTAATTAATACTTCTCTTTATAAAGATCCAAAATCCATTTTTCTGTTGGATAGTCCTATAAGATGCCCACATATGATGGGAAACTGAAATGTTAGAATAATACCTACATTTTTCTTTTTTGACACAAAATATATTCATATAAACAAATTAAGTCACAAGTCATCTCACTGGTTGATTTTGTCCTAAAAACTTGAACGTCTTTTTTTTTTTTTTCCGAGTGTTATGATGAAAACCGGGGGGAAGCTGGGGGAAGACATAAATTTCTAAAGCCACAGGTCAATCTAGTTGTGGTTCTTTCCTCCAGCATTACAAACTATGTAAGGCTAAAAATACAGCCATTTTACAGATAAGAAAACTGACCCCAGTATAGTGAAGGTCATACTGCTGGCACTCAGTAGAGCAGAGTTTTGACTCTGGGTAATGCTAATCAAGAAACTACACTGATGGGCATTGTTGTAAGTATTATAATAAGCCCCTAGCCTTCATCAGGCCTTGGTCTCCCCCCCCCGCCCCCGCAATCTTTTCTTCACACTGTCTGTAGCCAACATGACTTATCAGTAATGTGAATCTAGTTGTTTATCTCCCCTGCTTAAAATACTTGGATATTGTCATGGATCGAATTGTGTGCTTCAGGGGAAGCACCTCCCCCATATTCGTATGTTGAAGTCCTAACCCTCAGGACCTCAGAATGTGATCTTATTTGGAAATAAGATCATTGCAGATGTAATTAGTTAAGATGAGGTCATTAGGGTGGGCCCTAATTCAATATGACTGGTGTCCTTATAAAAAGGGGAAATTTGGATACAGAGATGCATATAGTGAGAATGCCATGTAAATTTGAAAATGGTCATCCACAAGCCAAAGAAGTAGGCCTGGAACAGATCCTTTCCTCACAGCCCTTAGAAGGACCTGACCCTACTGACACCCTGGTTTGAGATTTCTAGCTTCCAGAACTGTGAGGCAATACATTTCTGTTGTTTAAGCCAGCCAGTTTGTGTACTTTGTTACAGAAGCCCTAGAAAACTAATATAAATACCTTTCCATTATTCTTACGATGGTGTTTAGCATCCTATAAATGTAAACAGAGAAGTAGAATATAAAAGCAAAGAACAAATGTAACCCAAGCTAAATTTAGTTAGATTTTTGGAATTGTCAATAGTCGGTAAAAATTCATTTGACTAATGACCATAATCTTACTTGCCAGGCATTGTTGTAGGTGCTAGGTATTTAGCTGTGAATTAAATTGACACAGTACCTGTTCTCAGGGAGCTTCCACTGAGACAGGCAACTAATTACACAGATATTTCATTAGAATTATAATAACAGTTAAGAGCTTCAGTGGAATTTCCTAAAGAATGGAATACTAGCAGAACCAACCCTTTTCTTGGAGGAATCGGGAAAAGCAGGAACAGCTTCTTTGAGATAGTTGTGTTTAAGCTTGTCTTTGAAGAATGAATAGAAGTTAGTTAATGGAAGGACATACTGGGCGAAGTGGCTTTAAAGATAAGGGGAGAGCATACATTAAAAAATAAAGGTAAGGGGACAGCAGTTATTATTCCAGTGTCAGAGGCATCACAGCATTTTCCAGAACAAAAAAAGAGATAAGCATACATGGAAAAGGAAAGGCTAGGTGAAAAGTAGTGCTGAATGGGACAGGAGAGGGAGACAAGAGCCAGATAACACGTGCTGTGACACAATCAGAGTGGCATTGTTAAAAGCTCCCTTACAGATCTGAGGAAACCACTTGGATGCTATAGTAAGAGGTACGAATAGACCAGGAAATGGACATGAGTGGATGGATTTAAGGAATAAATCACTGATGGGATCCAGTGTATAAGGTCCAATAATTAAATGAAGATTGCAGAGGCAGGAGGTAGGGAGGCATGTATCAAGGTCGACTGCTAGTTTTCCAACTTGCCCAAATGAGTGGAAGGTGGTATTACTCACTGAGATAGGAAATACTAGATAAGGGCCATTTTTTTCTTCTAGGGGAAAAGAGGGACAGAAGATGAAGTCTGGTGCCTGATCACTGCATTTGAAGCAATAGTGAGATGTCAGATATTATGTAGGCCATCAGCCTCATTGGTCAGGAGGTCTGAGCCACCAGAGATAGAAATTTATAAGTAGTTGGGATAGAAATGGTAAGTCAAGCCCTAGGAACAGATTGCTTACCCAGCAAGAGAGAGGGAGATGAGGGGGGAAAGGAAAGCACAATTGAGGGACCTAACATTTTAAGTTTGGAAGAAGATAGGTCAGCAAGGATGAAAAGGAGTGGCAGGAAAGAAAGGAGACAACGCAGAACAGTGTGTTGCCATGGAGCTTCAAGAAGGAAGCAGCAGCTGATAGTCTTTAAACTACTGACTAATAAGTCAAGCAGTATAATTTCTGAAATAAGTTTAAGCATTTTAGCCACATTGGCGTTTAGCAAGAGCTCTTGCAGGGGCTTGAGTGGAGAAATGGAAAGGTGTAGCAGGTATTAATGTCCTGCCCATATCCCTTTGGTAATCACTTCTGTATTCCAAAGACTGCTTCGCTTGAGGTCTTTTGTTCTTTTGTTCATTCATTTATTCATTTAAGAATTTGGCTAAAGTGCACTCTTAGCCTAAGCACAGAGCAAGCCAAAATGACAGAGTTAATGCCCACAGAAACAGACCTCAATGACAGACAGAGATTTGATAACTAAATACCCTAGTCCTTTGCCTTTCAGTTGAGATAAGTCTATGCTGTTTCTCAGAGCTCGCCAGGAAGGCTGAGCTCTAGCTGCCTACAGTGGTGACTGGTTGGATAACATCCTTTTCATGAAATTTCTGCCCGTCCTCACACTCTTCTACTCCCCCATCACTGTTTCTGGGATCACACCCTTGAATCCCTGTCTCGGAGGCTGCTTCTGGGGTACCCACACCATGTAGAAGGTGAGGAGGTAGAGCAGTAAATGCAGACTTAATGAGAATAGCTTAAGAGGGGGGTAGCAGGAGGAGAAAGAGTCATGGGTGGTTTATTATAATTGTGAAAGACCCCTGAGCTTGTTTGAATATTGGTGGAAAGAATGTAGGAGAGAGAGGAGAGATTATAGGAATCCATGACAAATACTTTTTTTTCCTCTGATGCTGTTGGCTAAAATATGAAAGAAGAAAAGGAAAGAAAATATAAGGTTTGCATTATAAAACTTAGCAGACCTCTTTGTACTATTTGTAGGTGTGACTGAGGCATAGAAATTTCCTCTTCAAAAGAATAAAACAAGCTCTGATGGACTTTTGTGGGGTTAGGAATTCCCAGCATCTCTAGAATCCACTTAACTACTCCATGACATATTTTTCCCTCCAGATGTGAACACTAAAGAGTCAGTTGTCAGTTGAACACACTTGCATTATTTTCTCAGCAATTATTTTAAGGAATGCATTTGAATAAAATGCACTTTTGGCATCATTTTAAAAAATGGATGATGATTTATGCTTTTCTTACAGGGACAAGATGGCTCTGGGCATGAGTCATGACTGTACGCTGGGAAGATTCCGATGGGAACCTTGCTTTTGCTGGTTGATCCATACCTTACATGGACTTGAAGCTGTGCGTGGCTTTTATTAACATGTGCATTTTGCTTGTTAAGGCTCGAGCTTCAGCTTTTTCTTCCCAATTCAAGCCCTGTTTGCATTTCACACGCACCTGATTCAGAGTCTGTGCTTGGGACACAGAGTGGCTTGGGAATAGTAATTTGGAAAATCTCTGACAATTTGTCAGCTAAAATGGGATGATATGTTCCCAGCTGCAGCTGGGAAATGGGCTATTTCTCTGCAAGAGAGTAGATTCAGATGGCAGACAGAGTTCTAATTCTTTCAGCATCTCTTATCTGCATGGGACAGTTTGATGCAAATCAAATCTGTCCATAGGCCAAGAAAGATACAAACCATAGCATAAATCTGGACTTTTCTCAATTATATAAGGATTTGCTTTCCATAGCCTTCAGATGTAGTTTTCATAGTGAAAACTCCCTGCACGAGAACAGATGTTCTTTGGAAATAATACCAGAGTTTTTCAGAAGCCAAGGTGAATGAGCTATAAAACCGATTCTTGAAGTTTTCCAGGTTAAAACCATTTCTGTCATTGTCTTTGGCACTGGTTCTCAAAATGTGTTCTCTAGCCTTGCTTCTCAGACTTTGATGTACATACAGATCTCCTGAGTATTTTATTAAACTTCAGATTCTGTTTCAGTAGTTCTGGGATGGGGGCTTGAGATTCTGCATTTCTGACCAGCTCCTGGGGGAAGCTGTGGATCCATGTTGATTCCTGAATTCAACTTTAAGTATATTTGAGATACAGAAAGTTGGTCTTGTAAGATGCTGTCCAACACAGTCTCTGGTCCAATAAGTTCAGGAAAAGGACAGTTGCATTTTTAGCTTCCTCTTCAAAACTCTGCAAATTAATAAATTAAAGACTGAGAAAAATCTGCTCTGAGGAAGTCAGATACAAAACTAATAGACTATAGAACCATATTTTAGTATGCTATCTCTTAACAACCTGGGAAATTGCACATTTGTGAAAGGAAGGGATGGTCTGAGGTGTGGTCTCCATTCAAATATTTGTTCAGGCGCTTGAGCATGTTGAAAGGGAGTTTTAGACCCTCTTTGTTTGACCTTTTTTGTGGTGACCGTGATAATTCTTCTTAGGTGAGTGTTACTACTTCTCCAGATGAATGAGGCTATAAGTCAGGCTCTCAGTATTTCCAGTCGAACAGTAAACTTTCCACCTAGAGTTTTGGTATTCATAATCTTTGGGGCTCCCTTCAGTCAGCTCTAAAAATTGTTAGGGATTTAGCTGCACCATGCTCTTGCAAAGAGTCCAGCTGAGGAAAGTGATACACAGGAAAGCTAGACTAGGGGAATTTAAAATCCCTCCAACCATGTTACATTGTTTGCAACTTTTACTGGATTTATCTATCAATTGTCTTATAAGCTTCTATGGAGCTTCCTGGGCCATTGCTCCGAAAATGATCATCCTTTTTCGGCATGAATATATTCTAAAAAATCTTCATCTTAATAAGCACTCCCAGGGTTTTGTGATGCAGTTGCTCTGAGGACCACATTTTGAGATAAAGTTGTTTCCTTAAGAGTTAGAGCACAGGCAACCTGGCCAGAAACAAGCTTCCCTGTTTTGGCTCCTGGAACATGCACTTTTATGAGTCATGTTTTAACGGTCTGCCCTGGATTTTTACGGAGGATATATATGTTAGCATTTTCTCTAAACTGTTACTTAAGATACTGTCATTATTTCAGAACATCTGAAAATTCTGCAAAAGGACCCCACTGGCAGAGGAGTATAGCCTTGCTCCTGCAGTTTGGGGTGTAGGCTATATGGAACAGAACAGTTCTAGACATGTCTTTATTGTAAAAGCAAATGAAAATTTTGCTCCTATTTCACAAGACATGTATCTATACTAATATAAACATAGGTGAATTTTACCCCAAATTGCTAAGTTGTTGCTCTAAGTCATCTGTGGCTTTAGGTATAGCTCGGTACATCACCACATTCCTCGGGGCGTTTCGTCTGTTGGTGGGCTACTTGGGCTGCTTCTGTAATTTGGCTCTTGTAAATAATACTGCAGTAAAGCTTGAGAATTATAGCATTATATCTTAATTAGGGTCCTAGAAATAGAGAATAAACAAATAAATAAAGTCAAAGGTACAAATTTCCAGGTATAAGATCAGTAAGTCCTATGGATGTACAGCATGTTGACTATAGTTAGCAGTACTGTATTATATCTTTGTAAGTTGCTAAGAGAGGTCTTTAAAGTTCTCATCACAAGAAAAAAATTGTAACTGTGAGGTGATGGATGTTAACTAAATTTGGTGTGGCAATCATTTTTCAAAATACACTTATCAGATCATTATGTTATATACCTAAAACTAATACAATGTTATATGTCAATTATAGCTCAATAAAAAAAGAATAAATAAACCCTCTTTATAATTTGTTTCCAGAAATAAAAGCTGTTTTACACTGATATTTTATATTGAGATGTTTTATAATGAGAATTACATCATTTTTAAAATTTCAGCTTGATTGGCAGGAAGTTCAGAAAAAATTAAAATCTTAATTACATCGTTTTTAAAATTTTTATTGATTTTTTAATTCCAGTATAATAAACATGCAGTATTATATTAGTTTTGGGTGTACGATATAGTGATTCAGCAATTCTATCATTACTTGGTGCTCATCAAAGTAAGTGAACTTTTCATCCCCTTCATCTATTCCACTCATCCCCCCACTCACCTACCCTCTGGTAACCATCAGTTTGTTCTCTATAGTTAAGAGTCTGTTTTTTGATTTGTCTCTTTTTTTCTTTATTCATTTGTTTTCTTTCTTAAATTCCACATATGAGTGAAATCATTTGGTATTTGTCTTTCTCTGACTTATTTTGCTTAGCATTACACTCACTAGCTCCATCCGTGTTGTTGCAAATTGCAAGATTTCATTCTTTCTGATGGCTGAGTGATATTCAACACACACACACACACACACACACACACATCTACTTCATCTATTGATGGGATACTTGGGCTGTTTCTGTAATTTGGCTCTTGTAAATAATGCTGCAATAAACATACGGGTGCATGTATCTTTTTAAATTAGGGTTTTCATATTCTTTGGGTAAATACCCACTAGTGGCATTACTAGATCATATGGTAATTTTATTTTTAATTTTTTGAGAGACCTCCATACTGCAAGAGTTTGCAATCTGGTCAGCAGTGTAGAAGGGTTCCTTTTTCTCCACATCCTTGCCAACACTTGTTATTTCTTGTGTTTTTGATTTTAGCCATTCTGACTGGTGTGAGGTGATATCTCATTGCAGTTTTGATTTGCATTTCCCTGATGATTAGTGATGTAGTGATGGTTAGCATCTTTTCATGTATTTGTTGGCTATTTGTTATGTCTTCTTTGGAGAAATGTCTGTTCATGTCTTCTGCCCATTTTTTAATTGGATTTTTGGGGGGGTTGGTGTTGAGTTCTATCAGTTTTTTTTTATATATTTTGGATACTAACCCCTAATCACATATGTTATTTGCAAATATCTTCTCCACTCAGTAGGCTGTCTTTTTGTTTTGTTGATCGTTTCCTTTGCTGTGCAGAGGATTTTTATTTTGTTGTAGACCCAATAGTTTATTTTTGCTTTCGCCTCCCTTGTCCCAAAAGATATATACAAAAATATATTGCTACAGCCAATGTCAGAAAAATTACTGCATGTGTTTCAGGTCTCACATTTAGGTCTTTAATCCATTTTGAGTTTATTTGTGTGTATGGTATAAGAAGGTGGTCCAGTTTCGTTCTTTTGCATGTAACTGTCCAGTTTTCTCAACACTATTTGTTGAAGAGACGATCTTTTTTCCATTGCATATTCTTGCCTCTTTTGTCGTAGATTAATTGACCATATAATTGTGGGTTTAATTTTGGGCTCTCTAATCTGTTCTGTCATCCATGTGTCTATTTTTGTGCCAGTAACATGTTGTTTTAATTGCTACAGTTTTGTAGTATGTCTTGAAATCTGGGATTATGATACCTCTAGTTTTGTTGTTCTTTTATAAGATTACTTTGGCAATTCAGGGTCTTTTGTTGTTCCATACAAGTTTTAGGAGTATTTGTTCTAGTTCTGTGAAAAAAATGCTGTTGGTATTTTGATAAGGATTGCATTAAGTCTGTAGATTGCTTTGGGGAGTAAAGACATTTTAACAATATTTGTTCTCCAAATCCATGAACATGGACTATCCATTTATTTGTTTCGTCTTCAACTTATTTTATTGATGTTTTATAGTTTTAAGAATACAGGTCTTTCACCTCTTTGGTTATATTTATTCCTAGGTATTTTACTATTTTTGGTACAATTGTTAATGGGATTGTTTTCTTAATTTTTTTTCTGCTGCTTCATTATTAGCATATAGAAATGCAACTGATTTTGGTATATTGATTTTGTATACTGTGACTTTACTGAGTTTATTATTTCTAGCATTTTTTTGGTGGAGTCCTTTGGATTTTCTATATATAGTATCATGTCATCTGCAATAGTGAAAGTTTTACTTCTTACTGCTTTGGATGCTTTTTATTTCTTTATACTGTCTAGTTGCTGCGGCTAGGACTTCTAGTACTACATGTAGTAAAATTGGTGAGAGTGAAGTCCTTGTCTTGTTCTTGACCTTAGGGGGAAAGCTCTCAGTTTCTCCCCATCAGGTGTGATGTTTGCTGTGGGTTTTTCATGTAAGGCCTTTGTTATGTTGAGGTGTGTTCTTTCTAGACCTACTCGGCAGAAGGTTTTCATTGTGAATGGATGTTGTACTTTGTCAAATGCTTTTTTTGCTTCTGTTGAAATGATCATATGGTTTTTATCCTTTCTCTTGTTGATGTGATATATCATGTTGATTGATTTGCAAATATTGAACCACCCTTGGATCTTGGTAATAAATCCCACTTGATCATATGAATGATCTTTTAGAATGTATTATCGGATTCGGCTGGCTAGTATTTTATTGAGGATTTTTGCATCTATGTTCATCAGAGGTATGGCCTGTAGTTCTCTTATTTAAGTGGTGTCTTTATCTGGTTCTGGTATCAGGGTAATGCTGGCCTCATAGAATGAATTTGGAAACTTGCCTTCCTCTTCTACTTTTTGTAATAATTTGAGAAGAATAGGTATTAACTCTTCTTTAAATGTTTGGTAAATTCACCTGCAAAGGCATCTGGTCCTGGACTTTTGTTTTTTGGGAGTTTTTTGATTACTGATTTACTTTAATTGATGGTAATTGGTCTGTTCAAATTTTCTATTTCCTCCTGATTCAATTTTGGGAGTTTAATGTTTCTGTGAATTTATTTCTAAGTTGTCCAAGTTTGCTGACATATACATTTTCATAATATTCTGTTACATTTGTTTTATTTCTGTGGTGTTTGTTGTTATTTCTCCTCTTTCATTTCTGATTTTGTTTGTTTCAGTGCTCTACCTTTATTTACAGTGATTTTTATTAGTCTAGTTGTTTAGTATATTTGCTAAAAATTCCACGTTTTCCATGGACACTTAATTTCAGCTTTTCATGTTAATTCTCTTACTATATATGTTATTTTAAAAATAAGGCACCTAGTATTTTTAAGCTCAGAGAGAGAATACTTATTGAGGTTTTTATTGACTTAAATTCTCTCAATCATCAATACTTTCTTACTATTTTTTTAAATCAGAAATACTCTTTAATTTTATTGTGATAGATCTAGCATTTTCTTGAGGGTTTAGCAACAAAAATTCCAAATGGTTCTGTCATCAGGGCAACTACAGGGTGACGTGATTGACCAAGATCAGGTGTTCAAGAGAGAACAAAGGTTTCTCTGAGTGGTATCTTCAGGAAGACTTCTCAGGTGGTTCTGCCCTATTTTTTATGGAGTTATAGAAGCCATATCGCAGTACTCCACTATATGAAGCATTTCTGCATACCTTCTCTCATTTAACCCTCCCCATAACACTACAAGCCTTGTGTATCATCTTTATCTAAAAAAGACTGGGGATTGATGCCCAGAAGACATTGAAGGGCCTATCCAATGTCCATCAGGCAAGAAGCACTGACACTGGAACCTGGTCTTCAGATACCAAATCCACAAGTGTTCCTCATAGATCTCAGTTGCCAACTTTCACTCACTTGAAGCCATACCAAAGGTGTGAATAGCCACATTTGTCAAAGTCTCTTGGTTCTACCATCTGTTCAGATGGAAAAGTACTTGGCTGGATAAAACTAAGAGGTATGTATAAGAAAACAAAGTAAAAACATGTTAGTTTTAACAAATCAACATTCTAGAGTTTGACAAAGTGCTGACTGAATGCTTCTCTTTGGTTGGTTCTAAGGTATTTGGGTTGGTTTTAAAATGAGATATAGGGATGATTTTAGCACAAAGGAATTTTTTTTAAAATTCCAATTCATTGGCTAAATAAAGCATCTTATTTTAATAGGAATGAAGTCCACATGAGTATTGCACACAGATAAGTTTTTCATCAACACACCACATTCTCTCCATGCCTAAGTGACGTCCTGGACTGGGAATTAAATGACATCCACAGAATATCATGGCAACCAGTTAACACTGGAAAACAAAACTGAACAAAACAAATAACAACAACAACAGTTAAACTGTTGTTTGTTCAATGTTGTATCAAACATCCACTCTGATTTTTAATCCCTTAATTTCCCCCTTTCTCTGGTGAAGTAGACACCCAGTTATGGGTGCTACACTGACCCTTTCAGATTACTATTATTAAGGTTCATGTTGAAACTATTTAAGTTAAATTTCTCCCCTTTTCTTTCTTGTGCGCACACACACACTCAAGATTAAACAAATACTGATATATTGATGTTTTCAGTGGGACATGATGAGCATTTAATAAATAATTCTTTAAAAAAGATGGATGAGATTAGCCTGTATCTCAGTGTTTCTCACCACAGGCATCCAATAGGATCCACATTGACTATTGGCCACTGTATGGCCAATGGAAAGTTTTGATATAAATGACAAAATCCCAAGACAGAGCCATTATGGAGATGTTGTTAGTGGACTGTAAGCTGCTATAGACCAGGGACATGTCTTGTACTTGCTCTTTATCCTCCCTTCTGTCTAGCACAGTGCAGAGCACTTAGAAGATGCCTACCAAAGACTTCCTGATTGGCAGAGTGAATAAAACAATGTTTGCTTCTCTCATTGCCTGTTTGTGGGTTGGAAAAGGGAGAAAAGCTGTGTGGAGGATAATTATGGACTGAATAGAAGCCAGGAAAAGAGAATGAATATTCTCTTTCTTTTTTAAAAATTTCAACTTGGTTGGTAGGAAGTTTAGAGAAAAATTAAATGCTTAATTACATATCCTTAAGATACTTATGTCCATAAGTTATACATATTCAATATTTAACTTAGAAACAAGCATTCTATAATATAAGGAGTTTTATTAAATTTAATATTCCAGTCCAGTGACAATAAAGCATATAACACAGAGTTCATTGTCCTTTAGAGGGAACTTCCTGTCTTTCCCTTGCGGAAGTAAAAACTTTGACCTAATGAAAATGGTGAAACAAATCCCTGCTCACATCCATGTGCCAATAAGAAGGCCCACAATCTCAACACAGGAAGTTCAGTATTTACTTTGCATTATAAGGATATTGGAGCCATAAAGATTTTTTAAAATTTTTTGATTATTAAAGATTCAAACAATGTTTACATACAAGATACCAGTCTGTATGACACTATATACTGGCAGAGAGCCAGCCTGTACACATACAGCCCTTATTGTGTATAGCAGACAGCAGCCATTGGGCTTTGGCTTTTATAAATTAAATTAACAAACATTTAATGGGAACCAGCTTTAACAGATAGCTTGGCCAGATTTAGGAGGAAGTTTTATGTTGTTGTTGGTGTTTTTTAATTCCTTCCTCCTGACAGCTATTGATAGAACCACCAGACAGTTGTGAACTCTTCATGTCATATACTGATTCACATTGACAAAAATCTTTTACATTTATTTAACTTTACTTTTTTTTTCTTTTTACAATTTTGGATTTTCTCAGCTACCCATTTGCTTCCTTTCCTCACAAACGGTGGGCTCCAATATTGGGGTCCAGGCATTGTGTCTGGAATTCCTAGAGAGAAGTACATGGATGTGAATCTACTCAGTGATATCTCCTTGTCAGTGGAGCACTGAAAGGCATTGAGAAGAAATTACTGAGGCCACTGAATCCGTATCTCCTAATTACATCTGCTTTGGGGCAGACCTTTCAACAGTGGTTATGGAATCCAGAGAGTTCCTTCTCCATGTTTTCACTTTTGTAGCCCATAAAAGGCACAGCAAAGGCTCTATAACCTTAATGAACGTATTGTTCATTGATGAGTTTCGATTCCTATGCATTCAAACCCTATCATGGAATCAACTGCCATATATACATATGAAATCTTACTATGTTCTCTTATTTATGTAATTTTGCAGAAAAGCTTGTTTTGGAAGATATTTATATGCAAAATATGGCAACTTTCATTATAAAGGTACCTTTATTCTGAATACTTAACAGTAATTCTCCTCTGAAAAAACTTCAGTAATGTTAGTAATGAATTAACATCTATGTATGTATACTACTCATTGTTAGTTATGATTAGTATGTATCTTTAATCTGCTAATAGATTTAAGATTTCTAGATAAAATAGGGGATGCTTAGTTAAATTTGAATTTTAGATAAATAATGATTTTTTTTAGTATAAGTGTATTTCAAAAAATGCATAAGACATACTTATCCTAAAACATTAGTCATTATTTATGAAATTGATTTAACAGCATCTTGTAGTTTTATTTGCTAAATCTGGTAACTTTTTTTTTAAAGATTTTATTTATTCATTCGACACAGAGAGACAGCCAGCGAGAGAGGGAACACAGCAGGAGGAGTCGGAGAGGAAGAAGCAGGCTCCCAGTGGAGGAGCCTGATGTGGGGCTCGATCCCAGGACTCTGGGATCACGCCCTGAGCCGAAGGCAGACGCTTAACGACTGAGCCACCCAGGTGCCCCTAAATCTGGTAACTCTTAATAGAGCGTATCTCCAGCCTTCATAGCTTATGTTTCTTTTTTAAAAATATTTTATTTATTCATCAGAGAGAGAGAGCACATAAGGAGGAATAGAAGGAGAGGGAGAGGATCTCAAGCAGACTCTGTGCTTAATGTGGAGCCTGATGTGAGGCTCGATCCCATGACCCTAAGATCATGACTTGAACTAAAATCAAGAGTTGGATGCTTAATCGAGTTGTAGCCACTCAGGTGCCCCTGTGTTTCTCTTTTTCTAATAGTTGCTTTATCTGCAATCTAATAGAATAAGATTTTAACTCCTAAAACATTGGACAGGGGAATGAAGTTTTTCATGTTCGGTTCACATATATTTTATAAATATAATATTCTTATGTACTATTTTAGAGAGTATGATTACATTTGATAATACTGAAATTGATTATGCTTTACTTTATGAGTCATTTCCTTGCTCTTTAATAAAATAATGGCAGTGAGTGTCATAAAAAGAGGAGTAAACCATAAGTAGAGAGACCTGGGTTCTAGTTTCATCTCTGGATCTCTGTATTTTTATCAGTGACCGTGAGTACATCAATGACTGATGTAGATTCACTGCATTAATGACTCCCATTCTTTTCTCTTGCTTGTAACCATACCTTTTGATGTACAAGGTAATGGAGTTTATTTCTGTGCCTCTTGAGTCTGTGGCCATGTGACTAATTTTGGCCAATGAAATGTTAGCAGACAGGATACATGCAGAGGCTTGAAAAATAACTGTACTGGCATGCATCTGCTTCCACTGGTACACATCTGCCATCACCATGAGAACATGCCTAGGCTAGCCTGTTGGAAGGATGGGAGAGTAAGATGGAGAAGAAGGTTTAGCTTCTATGCATTCCTGTCTCTCACCCAGGAGAGGAAATAGTTAGATTGAAATATTTTACTTTTCTTAAAGAATCATTATTAATCATTCATATATAGATATCAGCAAGTTTTTGAGAAAACATATTCATACATGAATATAGACATCTTAAGCAAAATGTGATTCAGCCCTAGAATTCTGAGCACACCAAGGAACTAAAGATAAACTTCATTTTTCATACTATATCACCCCTTCCTTGTTTAAGAAAAATAAAGAAATAGAGGACTACAGGATAAAAAAGCAAGTAAAAATGAATGGTGGGTACTGAAGGCTGGTTGGCCCATGTGGCAAGAGTTTCATGGGCAACTTTAGTTCAACATGTGAAGGCAAAGTTTAGGTGTTCATTAGTATAGGCATGGCCTTGGCTGAGGCTGGAAATGGATATCACGTGGAACTTATTTCATCCAGCTGCATGCATCAGTTTCTCTGACAGTCTGACTTTTTCTTTATGGCTGTTGAACAAGGTAGGAAGACGTGAGTGCTGTTCTGCTGACTCACAGTTAAAAGATTTGGTTTGTGCTCCGTTTTTGCTGGGTTAATTAATAAGGGAGTGTCATCCAGATCAGATAGGGATGGGCGTTTGCTAGCTCCTCTTCACCAACAGGCTCCTAAGTTTCAAGGGGCTGTGAGAGAAGGAAGGGAAAGGAAGAATTTTAGGGTATCCCATTTCAATCCTGAGCCCTTACTATGTCTCCATATATTCCTGTGTCAGTTAGTAAACTGAACCCTTACAGAGCATTCATGTGTTTAATCTGAGCTTAAATAAAACACAGAAAGCCTCATGGACCAAAATTCTCAGACTTTGACATGTATACGACAGTATATACTCAGAAACCTATACAAATACGATAACTACTACTAATTTCACATTGCTAAGCAACCCTAGTCTATATGCCAGTGGAACTCAGGATAATGAAAACAGATGAAAGCAGTATATATTTTCTTCAAAGTTTCTAACCTCAGAAGGAATTCCTAGATATAATAGGTATGTGGGAAAAAAACTCTGTTGACAGGACAACAATTCATTCACTTCCTAACATGACTAGTCATGTACTGTACTTCAGTATAAACAATAAGGTTATTGTTCGGATGGGAAAACAAGCAATTTGCTGGAAGGCGAAAAGGTGAAAACGTTCTATAAGCTGATTTTGTTTTGGCAGGCGCATGTCATTTTCTAGGTAGTCTTAGAAGATGTATTTAATAGATACACATTTTAAGATTTGGTTACTTGTGAAAGTTAGAATTCCTTCCAGTTTTCTTATTGCTTTGGATTGGGATATTTTTGTTTGCTTGTTTTTATGTATTTAGAGCCAGTGGCTCAATGTGCTCATTAAGTTAGGACAGTAGGGCTTCAGATAACATTGTTTTCTTTCTCTCTGGCATTCAAGCATTGGGGATTTATGGCTGGAAATCCCTCAAAAGTGACAACATGTCGATTAATGTGACCCAGACTTGTGATGAACGAAACTGCTGGTAAGTTGAATTGATGCTTTGCCAGAGCAGTCTCGTGGTTTGGGTTCTCTCCTTTCCTTATCTTGCATCAGTTTCTCGGTGAATGGTGAGTCAATTAGAATGGTGTGGGGAGGAGAAGAGAAAGAACCTGACGCTGAGAGAAAGAATAGGAATTTGGAAGGCCCTATACAAGGTAGAATACTGCATTTCAGGGTTCTACAGAATTAGAGATTTCTTTAGTGGTTAATGGTGTCTGGATATTTATTGTTGGGTTTGGGGTTACTTATTGATCTCCAAATAGATACTGCTCATACAGTGTTTAGAATTTATTATAAACATTTTCTTTTCTTAATTAAAACATACCTTAACTTGGCTGGATGTTTTTCTCTACATTTCTGAACCTAGGGACCTATTTTTGTTTGACTTTTGATTTAATAAATAAATAAATATGGCCCAATTTGTATTTTTTCTCTAAGCACAAAATGGCAGGTATCCAGCTATCCTCAGTTCTTCTGAGCTCCTAAAAGGGAAGTCTTTTGAACACACACACACACACACACACACACACACACACACTCTGAATAAGCTTTCCCCAGCCTGATCCTGTCACTTTCTATCCTTCCAACCCTGTGAAGTAGCTAAGTTTCTTTTTTTTTTTTAAAGATTTTTATTTTTTTTTAAAGAGAGAGCAAGAACACAGAGGGGAGGGGCAAAGGAAGAGGGAGAGAGAGAATGTTAAGCAGACTCCATGCTGAGTGCAAAGCCCCATGTGGGGCTCAATCTCAAGACCCTGAGATCATGACCTGAGCTGAAATCAAGAGTCAGACACTCAACCAACTGAGCCACCCAGGCACCCTTTAAGTAGCTAAGCTTCTGAGAAAGATTTAGGCAAGTTCTCAAGTAGTAGGTGTTGGGAATCCAGCCCCTTATATTTTTTTTTTTTTTAAAGATTTATTTATTTGACAGAGAGACAGCCAGCGAGAGAGGGAACACAAGCAGGGGGAGTGGGAGAGGAAGAAGCAGGCTCACAGCGGAGGAGCCTGATGTGGGGCTCGATCCCAGAACGCCGATCACGCCCTGAGCCGAAGGCAGACGCTTAACCGCTGTGCCACCCAGGCGCCCCCAGCCCCTTATATTCTGTCTACAGAAACTTTTATGGGCGCCATGGTCAGACTGGATGCTTCTTCCTGCATTTGTTTAGAGGTTCCTCCCAAGTATTTGGATCTCTCTGGTTTCTCTTTGAATGTCTGCGGCCAAGAGCAACCATATGAGCAAAAATAGTCTAGGGGCAAAATAACCTCAGACAGACTGCAGTGAACAGGGAACTGCAGCCTGAAATATCTGCATTGTCATCAGTCAGTGCAAAAAGGAGGTCAGTGGATGTTTCTGGATTTGCGGCATAGGCAGGATATGGAATCTTGGAAGGTTTTTATTGTATTGATATCCATGTGATTTTGGGGGGGTTTGCTAATAGTTTTTGCTGCTGACTTTGAGTGCCAGAGTAAACAGTAGTGGCCAGGGAAAAAAGCCCTCTGGAGCTTATTTAAAGAATACTAAAAAGAGATTTTTCTTGCCAACCTGGGCTTCGTCTCTCAATCCACAACTAAGCGAGATGGAAGCAGAGACAGATAGGCTGTAGTCTGGTGGATAGTTCATAAAAGGGGAATCGCCATTTTCAGTTTAATTTTTATGTATTGGTTTGATTATTAATCTGATGATTACTGGGTCATTCTCTGTTTATTATATGCTCATCATGAATTATGTCATTATATTCCATCCAACAATATTTGGGTATATACTATTATGACCCCAGTTTATAGATGGGGAAACTGATGCACAGACGGTAGGTGATTTACTTATGGATTTGTGACTGACAAGTGGACATGAACATGGAAGGCTAGTTTTGAGCACCATGCCTTGTAATTACACAGTATTTTTATTATAACCTTTGTTTCTTTATATCACTTCATGTTTTCCTTTTTTTCATGTAGGCTACCTTTGAAAATGCCTGGGATCTATATTAGAGGATAGTAAGAGATCAATCATCTGGCTGATCAGAGTCAAGTTTGTGGGATATTGGAGGATTTCAGTGCCCCTGCTAATACTGTCACTAACACAGATAATCAGGAATTGGCTCTGTTCTAATTTGTAAAGCTAATTTATTATTTCTAAGTAATCTTTCCCTTTAATGCTCTTCAAATCATAAAAACAATTTCAGGAATTTAGAGATACATTAGGTTCCAAAGAACCAAAAATCTTGTCTAACACTTTTTTTTTTTTTTGTATAGTAAATAAAAATTGGGCACCTGTTTGAACTTAGAAATGCCCTGTCGGTTAGGCCACAGGATAAAGGTACGTGGGGAGGGAAGGAGTAGAGCCCTGCATAGTGATGATGATGATGGGCTATAAAATCACTAACCAGATCCAAATCTTGGCTTTGACACTAATTTTTGTCTTTAAATAACCTTTACATGCCTCAGTTTCCTCATCTGTGAAATGGGAATAATAATAGAGCCTAGTTCATGAAGTCGTTATGAGGTTCATAACAGGCATTTTAAACTTTGGAAAGCATGTTTTGTATTAGAAAGCACTCAGTAAATGTTAGATGTTTTTACTCATTCTTAAAGGTTCCCTGTGTAAAGCTAACCTGGTGCAAACAGTGTGCACTTCCTAAACACAATATCCTAGAGGTTTATAGTCCTTAGTAATATAAGATTGTCTGAAGTTTTAGGCATTTAACTTCACATGTAGTTGATATTGTCTTCCTGTAGTTCGGCAGGTTGGAAACATAAGTGTCACCTTCAGCATCTCTCTCTTCCTCACTCTGTACATAAAATCTGTCACTCAAACTTGTAAATTGTTCCTCCATTATGACTCTGAAATTGCCTGCTTTCTGTCCCCAAGTTAGAACTACTTAGCATCCTGTGCATGTACATTCTTCCAAACCCCCGCCTCCTACCCGCACCTGGATGCAACCCTCGCTCACAGCGTCCCTGGCAGCTGTTTCATAGAAGGTTCCTTTCCTTCCTCAGTTGCTTTCTGGAATCCCTCCAGATACCCTAACTCCTGACAAAACCTGGTCCTGCCTGCTCAGTTTTGCAGCCCTTTCATTTCTGAACAAGTTCTTATATTTCGTGTATACTTGGGGGCCTTGAATCTTTAAATAATCCTCCACTTCCAGAGTTTAGCCCTGACTAGTATATCAACTTTGGGTTTTGTTTTCTCCTCACACAAAGCTTTGGGCCAGTCCCAACTCTTTGAGAGCCAGCCTTGCCAAACTGGGCATACGCAACATTGGCAATTAGAGATTTCACTAAAACAAGAGATTGTAGGCTAGTAGGTCTGAGATGGAGCCTGAAATACTGTATTTCTAACAAACTCCCAGGTAATACAGATGCTGCTATGAATGCCAAGACTATAGATCTGATGAAGTCCTTAACTCTTCCCTTGCTTTTCATCTGGACTTCAATTGCCCTACTGCCAAAGCTGTTCCCTCAAGCAACCCTGTTTATTTATCTTTAATGGCTCCCCACAGCTTATAGAAAAAAATCCAGGCATGTTTGCAGAGCATTCAGGGCACTCTACTTAAAATCCTATTAAATATTCTCAGGCACGTGGGTGGCTCAGTGGTTGAGCACCCAACTCTTGATTTTGGCTCAGATCATGATCCTCAGGGTTGTGGGATTGAGCC
Organism: Ursus arctos; assembly: GCF_023065955.2. Lineage (NCBI taxonomy): Eukaryota > Metazoa > Chordata > Mammalia > Carnivora > Ursidae > Ursus > Ursus arctos. Next base: position 35,488,066 of record NW_026622830.1, read on the forward strand.
CCACATCGGGCTTCACACTCAACATGCAGTTGGTTGAAATTCTCTCTCTCCGTCTTCCCCTGCCCCCCCACTTGCTCCCTCTCTCAATAAATAAATAAACAAACAATCTTTTAAAAAATCCTATTACATATTTGAAGACTAAATAACTCCCTGTATTTCCTCCACTCCTGGTAAGCTTTAATCACCCCTTTGAACACTGGTTCCTAGTTTGGACCTTTGGTAAGTCCTTTTAGTCCTTTACATTCATAGAAAGTAAGTGTTTGTATAACCCTCTGCTCTGAAGAGCGCTTGAAGGGTTCACCTTTGCAATCCTAGTCTAGATAGAGCCTGATCACATGGTTTGTGTTAGACTGAGTAACTAGGGCATGGCCACACTGGTGGAGCCAGAGAGTGATTGTGATGGATGGTTTTGTTGTAAACCACTTTAAAATGTCTTGGGCGGGGGAGAGGGACCATTTTGGTGGAAGAGGGCGATTATAAACATTATAATAGAGCTAGGCATACCAGATTCAGAACTGAGAATAAAAAGAACTAAGCCTCAGCACTGAGAATTTTAAACACCAACTGAAGATTACTATCAGCTTTCCTCTTTTGCAGACTTGAAAAAAGTGTTGTTTCTAGGACACCATGGATCTGAGAGAAATATATAATTAATGACTGGGTATTAGTGTTTGAGGATTGATAGGATTTTACCAATTCTCTCTTCATGGCTCTATGATAATGTTTACACATAATTTTGAATTCTTTCATTTTCTGTCTTTGATACAGTCCTTAGAACTCACCATTTGAAGGGTGAATGGGGATTCATTTTTCCCATTCCCATTTTCCCCATTAATTTCCCTTTTTTTCCCATTATGATCTGATTAAATTGACTATTATGTTTATAAATTATGAAATTATAAATTAAATTATGCTTATTATGCTTATAAAAATTAAAAGCTAAGGGGTGCCTGGGTGGTGCAGTCGTTAAGCGTCTGCCTTCGGCTCAGGGCGTGATCCCAGCGTTCTGGGATCGAGCCCCACATCAGGCTTCTCCACTAGGAGCCTGCTTCTTCCTCTCCCACTCCCCCTGCTTGTGTTCCCTCTCTTGCTGGCTGTCTCTCTCTGTCAAATAAATAAATAAAAATCTTTAAAAAAAATTAAAAGTTAAAATTTTATTAACACATCATGTATTTGCATACCAATGTCAGTGGCACCAAGGTCACCCAGTGCTCATCATGACAAGTGCACTCCTTAATCCCCATTACCTATTTCAACCATCCCCTACATACCTCCCTTCTGATAACCATCAATTTGTTCTCTGTAGTTAAGAATCTGTTTCTTGGTTTGTCTCTCTCCATTTTTTTCCTTTTGCTCATTTGTTTTTTGTTTCTTAAATTCCACATATGAGTAAAATCATATGGTATTTGTCTTTCTCTGACTGACTTACTTTCTTTAGCATTATACTCTCTAGCTCCATCCATTTGGGCTTAGAAATATAGATTTTCCAGAATGCCGGAAAAAGGGAAATATTGGTGAGCATTTTGTCACCCTCTATTTGACTATCTGTTCCCAATGTTTAATTCCTGAGAGGGGTCCTCTCTTCCAGCTGTTAATAATACAAAGGGCAAGATTTCATTCTTTTTTATGGCTGTATAATATTCGTGTGTGTGTGTGTGTGTGCGTGTGTATACACCACATCTTCTTTACCTGTTCATTAATCAATGGACACTTGGGCTGCTTCCATATTTTGGCTGTTATAAGTTATTGTTTATTGCTATGTTTTTGGAGTTGTATGTATCCCGTTGAGTTCATGTTTTTGTATTCTTTGGGTAGGAACCCAGTAGTGCAATTACTGGATCTTGGGTAGGGTAGTTCTGTTTTTAACTTTTTGGGGAACCACCATACTGTTTTCCAGAGTGGCTGCACCAGTTTATATACCCACCATATGTGCCAGATGGCTCATTTTCTCCACATCCTTGCCAAAACTTGTTTCTTATGTTGTTGACTTTAGCAGTTCTACAGGTATGAGGTGATATTTCATTGTAGTTTTGATTTGCATTTCCCTGATGATAAGTGATGATGAGCATCTTTTCATATGTCTGTTGGCCATCTGTATGTCTTCTCTGAAGATATGTCTGTTCATGTCTTCTACCCTAAATTGGATTATTTGGGGGTTTTTTGGTGTTGAGTTGTAGAAGTTCTTTATATATTTTGGATACTAACCCTTTATTGGATATGCCATTTGCAAAGACCTTCTGCCATTCCTTAGGTGACCTTTTAGTTTTGTTGATTATTTCCTTCACTGTATGGAAGCTTTTTTAAAATTTATTTTATTTTATTTTTTAAAACAGGGGTTTTTATTTTGATATAGTCTCAACATTTTTTTTTTGTCTCTCTTCCTCAGGGGACCTGTCTAGAAAAAAGTTGCTACAACTAATGTCAAAGAAGTTACTGCCTGTATTCTAATATTTTTATGGTTTCAGGTCTCACGTGTAGGTCTCTAATCCATTTTGAGTTTATTTGTGTGGATAGTGTTAGAAAGTGGTCCAGTTTCATTCTTTTGCATGTAGCTGTCTAGTTTTTCCAGCAGCAGTTGTTGAAGAGACTGTCTTTTTCCCATTGGATATTATCTCCTGCTTTGTCAAGGATTAATTGACCATATAATTGTGGGTTTGTTTCTGGGTTTTATATTCTGTTCCCTTGATCTATGTGTCTGTTTTTGCGCCAGCACCATACTGTTTTGATTACTACAGCTTTATAATATAACTTGAAGTCTGGAATTATAATGCCTCCAGCTTTGCTTTTCTTTTTCAAGTTTGCTTTGGCTATTCAGGTTCTTTTGTTGTTCCATATAAATTTTAGGACTGTCTGTTCTAGTTCTGTGAAAACTGCCATTGATATTTCGATAGGGATTGCATTAAATCTGTAGATTTCTATGAATAGTATGGACGTTTTAACAATATTTGTTCTTCCAACCCATGAGCATGGAATATCATTCTATGTGTCATCTTCAGTTTCTTTCATCAGTGTTATAATTTTCAGAGTCAGGTCTTTCACCTTCTTGGTTAGGTTTATTGCTAAGTATCCTGTTATTTTCGGTGCAATTGTAAATCGGTTTATTTTCTTAATTTCTCTCTCTGCTGCTTCATTATTGTTGTATAGAAATGCAACAGGTTTCTGTACATTTATTTTGTATCTTGCAGCTTCACTGAATTATCAGTTCTAGTAGTTTTTTGGTGGACTTTTTTGGATTTTCTATATATAGTATCATGTCATCTGCAAGCAGTGAAAGTTTTAATTCTTCTTTACTAATTTGGATGCCATTTATATCCTTTTGTTGTGTAACTGCTGTGGTTAGGACTTCCAGTACTACGTTAAATAAAAGTGACAAGAGTGGCTATCCTTGTCTTGTTCCTGACTTTAGGGGAAAGGCTCTCAGTTTTTCCTCATTGAGGATGATGTTCACTGTGGGCTTCTCAAATAAGGCCTTTGTTGTGTTCAGGTATGTTCCCTCTAAACCTACTTTGTTGAGGCTTTTTATCATGAATGGATTTTTTACTTTGTCAGATGCTTTTTCTGCATCTGTTGAAATGGTCATATGGTTTTTATCCTTTCTCTTGATGAGATTTATCACACTGATTGATTTGCAAATACTGAACCACCCTAGCAATTCAGGAATAAATCCCACTTGATCATGGAGTGAATGATTTTTTTTTAATGTATCATTAGATTCAGTTTCCTAGTATTCTGTTGAGAATTTTTGCATTTATGTTCATCTCAGATATTGGCCTGTAGTTTTTTGTTCTTTTTTTTTTTTTAAGATTTTATTTATTTATTTGACAGAGAGACAGCCAGCAAGAGAGGGAACACAGGCAGGGGGAGTGGGAGAGGAAGAAGCAGGCTCCCAGCGGAGGAGTCTGATGTGGGGCTCAATCCTAAGACTCCGGGATTACGCCCTGAGCTGAAGGCAGAAGCTTAATGACTGAGCCACCCAGGCGCCCCTGTTCTTATTTTTCTTGTTGCTGTTGTTTGTTTTGTGGTGTCTTTATCTGGCTTTGGTATCAGGGTAATACTTACCTCATAAAATTAATTTGGCAGTTTTCCTTCCTCTTCATTTTTGGGAACAGTTTGAGAAGAACAGGTATTTTTTTTTAAATTTTTTTATTTTAATGATTTTTTTTTTTATTATATTATGTTAGTCACCATACGATGCATCCCGGTTTCGAATGTAAAGTTCGATGATTCATCAGTTGCGTATAACACCCAGTGCACCATGCAATACATGCCCTCCTTACTACCCATCACCAGTCTATCCCATTCCCCCACTCCCTCCATGAGGCCCTCAGTTTGTTTCTCATAGTCCATAGTCTCTCATGCTTCATTCCCCCTTCTGATTACCCCCCCTTCTTTATCCCTTTCTTCCCCTACCAGTCTTCCTAGTTCTTATGTTCCATAGATGAGAGAAATCATATGATAGTTGTCTTTCTCTGCTTGACTTATTTCACTTAGCATTATCTCCTCCAGTGCTGTCCATGTTGCAGCAAATGTTGAGAACTCGTTCTTTCTGATAGCTGTGTAATATTCCATTGTATATATGGACCACAACTTCTTAACCCAGTTATATGTTGAAGGGCATCTCGGTTCCTTCCATAATTTAGCTATTGTGGACAATGCTGCTATGAACATTGGGGTCCATATGGCCCTTCTTTTCACTACGTCTGTATCTTTGGGGTAAATACCCAGTAGTGCAATGGCTGGGTCATAGGGTAGCTCAATTTTTAACTTTTTAAGGGACCTCCACACTGTTTTCCAGAGTGGCTGTACTAACTTGCATTCCCACCAACAATGTAGGAGGGATCCCCTTTCTCCACATCCTCTCCAGCAATTATTTCTTGCTGTGTCAATTTTTGCCATTCTAACTGGCATAAGGTGGTATCTCAGTGTGGTTTTGATTTGAATTTCCCTGATGGCTAATGATTTTGAACATTTTTTTCATGTGTCTGTTAGCCATTTGTAAGTCATCATTGGAAAAGTGTCTGTTCATATCTTCTGCTCATTTTATGATTTGTTTATTTGTTTCTCCCGTATTGAGTTTGAGAAGTTCTTTGTAGATCTTGGATACCAGTCTTTTATCTGTAGCATCATTTGCAAATATATTCTCCCATTCCATGGGCTGCCTCTTAGTTTTTTTGACTATTTCCTTGGCTGTGCAGAAGCTTTTTATCTTGATGAAGTCCCACAAGTTCATTTTATCTTTTGTTTCTCTTGCCTTTGGAGATGTGTCATGAAAAAGGTTGCTTTGGCTGATGTCGTAGAGGTTGCTGCCTATGTTCTCCTCTAGGATTTTGATGGATTCCTGTCTCACATCGAGGTCTTTCATCCATTTGGAGTTTATCTTTGTGTATGGTGTGAGAAAGTGGTCAAGTTTCATTCTTTTGCATGTAGCTGTCCAATTTTCCCAGCACCATTTATTGAAGAGACTGTCTTTTTCCCACCGGATGTTTTTTCCTGCTTTATCAAAGATTAGTTGCCCAAAGAGCCAAGGGTCCATTTCTGGGTTCTCTATTCTGTTCCATTGGTCTATGTGTCTGTTTTTGTGCCAGTACCATGCTGTCTTTGCGATCACAGCTTTGTAGTACAGCTCGAAATCCGGCATTGTGATGCCCCCAGCTTTGTTTTTCCTTTTCAACAGTTCCTTGGAGATTCGGGGCCTTTTCTGTTTCCATACAAATTTAAGGACTATTTGTTCCAGTTCTTTGAAAAATGTCATCGGTATTTTGATCGGGATAGCATTGAAAGTGTAGATTGCTCTGGGTAGCATGGACATTTTAACTATGTTAATTCTTCCGATCCATGAGCATGGAATATTTTTCCATCTTTTTGTGTCTTCCTCAATGTCTTTCAAGAGTGATTTATAGTTTCTAGAATATAGATCCTTTACGTCTCTGGTTAAGTTAATTCCAAGGTAACGTATGGTTTTTGGTGCTATTGTAAATGGGATGGATTCCCTAATTTCTCTTTCTTCAGTCTCATTATTCGTGTATAGAGAAGAACAGGTATTAACTCCTTTTAAAATGTTTTTAGAATTTGCCTATGAAGTCATCTGGTCCTGGACTTTTGTTTGTTGTGAGTTTTTTGATTATTGATTCAATTTCTCTGCTTACCAAATCAATCTGTTCAAATCTCTATTTCTTCCTGTTTCAGTTTTGGTAGGTCCTATGTTTCTAGGAATTTATCCATTTCTGCTAGGTTGTCTGATTTGTTGGCATGTAATTTTTCATAATATTCTCTTAAAATTGTGATAGTTCTTTTTTTTATGTTAGTCACCATAAAGTACATCATTTTTTGATATAGTGTTCTGTGATTCATTATTTGTATATAACACCCAGTGCTCATTATAATACGTGCCCACCTTAATAACCATCACTGGGATAACCCATCCCCCCACTTCCATGTCCCTCCCCTCTGAATTGTTTCCCAGAGTCCATAGTCTCTCATGGTTCTTCTCCCCCTCTGATATACCCCCTTCAGTGTTCCCTTCCTTCCTCTAATGTCCTCTGTGATATTCTTTATGTTCTATATATGAGTGAAACTATATGATAATTGTCTTTCTCTGCTTGACTTATTTTACTTAACATAATCCCCTCCAGTTCCATCCATGTTGATACAAATGGTGGAGATTCATCCTGATGGCTGAATAATATTCCATTGTACATATGAACCACATCTTCTTTATCTGTTCGGCTATTGTGGATATTGCTGCTATGAACATTGGGGTGCATGTGCCTCTTCTTTTCACTACATCTATATCTTTGGGGTAGATACCCAGTAGTACAATTGCTGCGTCATAGCATAGCTCTATTTTTAACTTTTTGAGGAACCTACATAGTGTTTTCCAAAGTGGCTATACCAACTTGCATTCCCACCAACAGTGTAAGAGGATTCCCCTTTCTCCACATCCTCTCCAACATTTGTTGTTTCCTGCCTTGTTAATTTTTGCCATTCTAACTGGTATAAGGTGGCATCTCAATGTGGTTTTGATTTAAATTTTCCTGATGGCTAATGATGTTGAACACTTCTTCGTGTGTCCGTTAGCCATTCATATGTCTTCTTTAGAGAAGTGTCTGTTCATGTCTTCTTCCCATTTTTTGACTTGAATATTTGTTTTTTGGGTGTTGACTTTGAGAAGTTCTTTATAGATCTTGGATACCAGCCCTTTATCTGTAATATCCAGCATTACCTTGATCCTCAAACGAGGCAGACACCCCATCAAAAAGGAGAATTACAGACCAATATCCCTGATAAATATGGATGCCAAAATTCTCAACATGATCCTACTCAATAGGATCCAACAGTACATTAAAAGGATTATCCATCACAACCAGGTGGGATTTATTCCTGGGATGCATCGGTGGTTCAACATTCACAAATCAATTAATGTGACAGAACACGTTAATGAAAGAAAAGACAAGAACCACATGATCCTCTCAACTGATGCAGAAAAAGCATTTGACAAAATACAGCATCGTTTCCTGATTAAAACTCTTCAGAGTGTAGGGATAGAGGGAAATTCCTTGATATCATAAAAACCATCTATAAAAAGCCCACAGTGAATATCATTCTCAATGGGGAAAAGCTGAGAGCTTTTCTCTTAAGATCAGGAACATGACAAGGATGCCCACTCTTGTTCAACATAGTACTAGAAGTCCTAGCATCAGCAATCACACACACACAAAAGAAATAAAAGGTATTCAAATTGGCAAAGAAGAAGTCAAACTCTCTCTCTTCGCAGATAACATGATACTTTATGTGGAAAACCCAAAAGACTCCACCCCCAAATTACTAGAACTCCTACAACAATTCAGTAATGTGGCAGGATAAAATATTAATGCACAGAAATCAGTTGCTTTTCTATACACTAACAATGTAACTCTAGAAAGAAAACTTAGGGATTCGATTCCATTTACAATAGCACGAAAACCATAAGATACCTAGGAATAAACCTAACAAAAGAGGTGAAGGATCTATACTCTAGAAACTGCAATTGTTATATTTCCGTGGTATTGGTTGTTACTTCTCCTCTTTCATTTGTGCTTTTGTTTATTTGTGTCCTTCCTCTTTTTTTCTTGATAAGTCTGGCTAGAGGTTTATAAATTTTATTGATTTTTTTTTCAAAGAACCAGATCCTGGTTTCATTGATCTGTTCTATTGTTTATCATCTCCTTCCTTTTGCTGGTTTGGGGTTTTGTTTGTTCTTATTCTAGCTCCTTTATGTGTAAGATTTGGTTGTTCATTTGAGGTTTTTCTTGCTTTTGGAGGCAGTACTGTATTGTTCTAAATTTGCCTCTTAGAACAGCTTTTGTTGCACCCCAGAGGTTTTGAACCATTTTATTTTCATTTTCATTTGTTTCTATGTACTTTTAAAAATTTCTCTTCTGATTTCCTGGTTGGCCCATTCATTGTTCTTATTTGCATGTTATTTAACCTCCATTTATTTGTGGTCTTTCCAGATTTTTTTCTTGTGTTTAACTTCTTGTTTCATAGCACTGGGTCAGAAAAGATGCATGGTATGACCTTGATCTTCTTGAATTCATTGAGGCTTTTTTTGCAGGCTATGATCAGTTCTGGAGAATGTTCCATGTGTAATTGAAAATGCTGTGTATTCTGCTGTTTTAGGATGGAATGTTCTGAATATATCTGTTAAATCCATCTGGTCCAGTGTGTCATTCAAAGCCATTGTTTCCTTGATGATTTTCTGTTTATATGATCTGTCCATTGATGTAGTATGGTATTAAAGTTCCCTACTATTGTATTATTTTATGTATTTGGGTGCTCCCATGTTGGGTGCATAAATATTTACAATTGTTAAATCTTTTTGTTGGATTGTCCCCTTTATTATTGTAGAGTGTCCTTGTTTCTTGTTACAATCTTTGTTTTAAAGTCTGTTTTGTCCAATATAAGTATTGCTATCTTTTGACATCCATTTGTGTTGTAAATGTTTCTCCATCCCCTCACTTTCAATCTGCATGTCTTTAGGTCAAAAATGATTCTCTTGTAGGCAGCATATAGATGAGTCTTGTTTTTTTATCCATTCTGTCACTCTAGGTCTTTGATTGGAGTGTGTAGTCCATTTACATTCAAAATAAGTATTGATAGATATGTATTTAATGCCATTTTATTACTAGTTTTTTTATCCATTCTGTTGCTCTATGTCTTTGATTGGAGTGTGCAGTCCATTTATATTCAAAATTAGTATCGATAGAGAATGTATTTAATGCCATTTTTTTTACTAGTTTTTTGGTTGTTTCTGAAGACTTTCTTTGATCCTTTCTTGTCTTTCTGTCTTTCATGGTTTGCTGGGGATTTTAGTGATATATTTGGATTTATTTCTGTTTATTCTTTGCATATTTATTAGTGGTTTTCAATTTGTGATTACCATTAAGTTTGTATACATCTTTTGCATATAACAGTCTATATGAAGTTGATAGTCATTTAAGTTTGACCCATTCTTTCTTCCTTTCTTCCCTATGTTTCATATTTAACATCCTTTTATTCTGTGTGTTCTTTGAATGATTTTTTTTTTTTACAGAAATACTCATTTTTACTGCTGTTGTGTTTTCTATCTTTATATTGTCACTTTTGGTCTCTTGTTTTCACTCAGAGTCCTCTTTAATATTTCTTGCAGGGCTGGTTTATTGCTCATGAACTCCTTTAGTTTTTGTTTAGACATTTACCCTTCTATTCTGAATGGTAGCCTTGCTGGTTAGAGTATTCTTGGCTGCAGATTTTTCTCACTCAGCACTTTGGAAATACCATGCCATTCCTTTCTGGCTTGGAAGGTTTCTGCTGAAAAAACTGCTGATACCCTATGGGGTTCCTTTGTTTGTAACTGTCTTCTTCCTTCTTGCTGCTTCTAATATTTTTTCTTAATCACTATATTTTGCCATTTTAATTACAATATGTCTTGGTGTGGATCTGCTTTTTTTATTTTGTTGGGGGTTGTCTGTGCCTGGTAGATCTGGGTATTTGTTTTCTTCCCCAGATTAGGAAAGTTTTCAGCTATTTATTTCTTCAAATAAATTCTGTCCCCTTTTCTCTCTCTTCTTCTGGGACTCCTATAATACAAATGTTATTGCCTTTAATGGAATTACGGACTTCCCTTTCTCTCTCTTTTGTTCAGCCTAATTACAGAAGACTCTTCTAGATCATTAATGTTTTCCTCTGCTTCTTCCAACCTGCTGTTCATTCCAGCAAGTGTATTTCTCATTTCATTTATTGGGCACTTTCTTTCTGTTATTCCTTATCTCTGATTTAATGGTCTCACTGATGTTCTCTACTCCTTTCTCAGGTCCAGTAAGTATCCTTTTGATCACTGATTTAAATTCTCTGTCAGGCATGTTTCTTATATCTGTTTTACTTAAATCTCTGACTGTGGCCTTGTCCTGTTCTTACATTTGAGACAAATTCCTCTGTTTTCTCATTTTGTCTAAATCTCTGTGACCGTTTCTGTGTGTTAGGAAAGTCAGCTTTGTCTTCTGCTCTTGAGGGTAATGGCTTTATGAAGAGATCCTGGAGTGCCTTGCAGTATAGGGTCCCCAGTTCTCCAGGGTCTTCTACTTCCAGGATTATCTCCAGTATGTGTTATGTGTGTTCTGTTGTTGTATCCTGGCTGCTTTATCCCTCAGGCCAGTCGTCTGCAGAGGCTCTCTGCCTGCTGTGGGCAATGTTTGGTCCCTGGCCTGAATGTGGCACATTTTAATGTGCTGTAGTCTCCTTGTGAAATGAGATCTGTCACCACTGCCGCCACCAGAACTGAGGCCTTGCAAAACTCCCAGGTCAGGAGATGTGGTATTGGCAAGGGTTTGGGCTGGTCTTCTGGGGGTAGATGCCTGCTGCATTGGAGTCGATGCAAGCTTGACTGGGAAGGGTGGTTCTTCTGGAGTATGGGGGGGTGGAGGAGGGACAGATTTTGATGTAATCAAGTTAGGTAGCAAGTGTTGCTGCTGTACTGGTTCCTGCAGGTGGCCTTGTGCTTATGCTGAGAGGCAGGAGAGGGAAATGGCACCTGCCCGTTCCTTTGTTCCTAGAGGGGGGGTCTCTGTGAAGTGTGCCTCTGTGGGACATGCTCCCAGATGAGTGACTAACACCCCACCGTGTGCCCAGGTGCTCTTCAGATTGCTGTTTCCATGCTGTATGTCCATGGGCTGTTTGCCTTGCCTTCTCTCCAAGAGCAGTCCCAATGTCCTCCTAGCTCTCTCGGAACCAAGTACTCTGACCTTTAAAACTCCAGGCATTAAGCCCTGCTAGTTGCAAGAACTCATGAGATTCAGGCCACGTCACTTTCCCCCATGCTATGGGGATTCATTTTTTCTGTGTGCTTCCCTGTGTGTCAGTCTCTTGCCCATCTATACAACCATGGCTCTCTCCCCACTACAGTGGCCATGATCCATTTATCTCCCAAACTGTATCTCTGCACTTTGATGTGGCCTCTTCTTTACCTTTAGTTGTGGAGTTTGTTCTGCCAGTCTTCAGATTGGTTTCTGGGGTACTTAGGATGATTTGATAGTTATGTAGGACAAGGTGAGCCTAGGGTCCTCCTACTCCACCACCTTCTTCCCTGTCAGTGGCCAACTTTTAAAGATGGGTTTGGTTAATATAGAATTCCTGAATCACAGAGTCATTGGTTCAGATGCATTCTCTGTGGTGCATTCAATAACGTCAATAGCCAATACTTACTTAAAGAAATAAAAATTCAAATGAATTTTCCACTCCCAGTATTCTTTGGATACATTCACAGAAAGCTGAAAAGAGTCCTACAATTAAGGATTTTGAATGGGTGTTGTTATGGCAGAGTTAGACATAGCAGTGACCCCCAAGATTATTTTAATATCTGGTTTGGCTCCTAAATTGTGTGTGATTTTAGACTGTCCACTGTATCCCCCTGGACCTCAGTTTCCTCAATTACAGCAGGATGCAGCTGCAAAAAAATTCATTCAGAAGTATGTGTTGAGGACCTACCACACAGTAAGCCGTGGGATATACTTGCAAAAGGGGTAGACATGACCCCTGTCCAAAAAGAACTCATAAGACACACATGAGTCCAGGGTACATGAGAGATAACATGAGATGGGAATGTGTAAGCTAAGCAGAGGAGTTTTCTAAATTCATGAGCCCTGTGTTCATATCATATCGAACTTTCTGACAATTTATGAACTGAATAGAATCTCTCTAAGCCTATGCTATAGGGCTTGTGCCTGTGCATAACTGGCACCTTTTTTTTTTTTCTTTCCTTTTCCTGCTTATCATTTGAGACTTAAATCAGGAGTGACTTTACATGACCAGGTCTCTCTAGGGCAGGAGCTCTCCTTTGCATATCCATAGCCCTTGTCTTTGAATTTCATCCTAGCACCATATTACAGTATCTGCCATCCCACTAGATGTAAAATGCTTAGAGTCATTAAAAAATTTGTTTTATTTAAAACTACTGTATAATGGACACAAAATGTATGAATTCATTAGTTAATGAACTAAGTAATGAGGTCAGTGATTAATTATTGATGCCTGATGATGTCAGTGTTTTATATCTCTTAGGTCCTTGTTAACAGAATTCACACTATTCTATAGCAATGTGGTCAGTAACACTCACTTATATAAGTAGAAATGTCTCTGTAACAAAAATGCAAATATGATGAGTTTCCGTTTGACAGTCCATTTTCCTTTGATCCACACGGCCTTCTCTGACCCCCCTAGACTCCTCTGACTTTGGATTCAGAGTTCAGGCTGAATCTCTGACTGTTAAGTTGATCATTCTCACAGCCTTCTTTGATTTTTCTTTCAATTTGTGTATGACCCTTACCAGTGCTATTGTAAGAGCATAGTTTAGATTAAGAAATTTTCAGTACCTATCCATAAAAAACTAATTGGTCTGTTGGTTGGATGTAGCCAGTCAAGGAGGCAATATATCAATCTGTGGTATGTAATCAGTGAACTTTTGGGAAAAAGTAGACACTCAAGTTTGGTTCAGCTGAATCAGCCATTTGCCAGTTACTCCTTTGTTAAATATTCATATATTTAAATGATCAGAGAGAAGATGGTGAGAGCTGTGCCATAGGGAGCAGACTTTTCCAACTGTGATTGTACCAGAATCACCCATGGGCTTTTAAAGTATTGAGATGCCCAGACCCTGTCCCTAGAGAATCCAACTTGGGAGGTCTGGTGTAGAGCCACAGGATCACAGTGCTGAAAATCCTCTACAGATAGTCCTGGAAAGAAGTCAGGGTTGTGAATCTCTGTAGTAAACTTCAGAGAATTAGGAGATATTTTCCTCCATAATTTTGTGATCCCCTCAAGAAATGTGCAAATGTTATTGCTTTTGAAAAGTGACCCTGAGTGCCTCAGTTGTCTTAGTTGCTGAGAATATTTGTTAATTTTTAGCTTGTTCGGGTGAGCTAAATAAAGGGTTTTAGCAAGCACAGAAACCATAAGCTAATTAAAATCAACCATTAAGTTGAAGCAGAAATGCCAGTAGTCTGCTGACTTGTTGACTGTTGACAGATTGGAGTGGAGGGTGTTGAGTCAGTTCACATCCTCTGTGTTGCACCAATAGGAGGTAAATGAGTCAATCTTTAAAAATTGTGAAAACTGACATTTTAAATGTATTCACAAACTTTCTCAGAAGGTTTGGAAAACAAGGCGGCTGTGTGGTCTAGAGAAAAAGGACCTTGGACCTCCTCTGAGGGCTGCTGCTAACCACACATGTGACCTTGGGCCTATTATTTAACCTCTTGAGGTCAGTTTTCTTATCTGTAATATGCGTGGGCTATGTTATTCTCCAAGCCCCCTCCCAATTTAAAATCCTATAACTTTTGTTAAGATTTTATTATTTATTTGATAGAGCACAAGCAGTGGGAGCAGCAGGCAGAGAAGCAGCCTCCCCACTGAGCAGAGAGCCCAAGGTGGGGCTTGATCCCAGGACCCTGGGATCATGACCTGAGCTAAAGGCAGAAGCTTAACTGACTGAGCCACCCAGGTGCCCCCAAATCCTATGGGTTTTAATAGAGTTATTGTAATATCTTCATAACTCAAAAATACCTAACAAACACATTAATGTTCTCCTTGTTCCATCCCCCAACCCAAATACACTGTTGTTCTATTTTTCCCTGAATCTTATGAATCAGTCATTTGTGTTGGTTCACCAGTGCTTCCCAGTGTAAACTAAAACAGGAGACCTGTTAGCAACTCAGATTTGGTTTAACCACTTGGCATTTGATTATTGATATTTATGGAAGAAAGAGAAGTCTGAATGACCTCAAATAATGAAACATTCAGTTCAACTGAACACACATACTTTTAATCGTTTTTGAAGAGTGACACGCATAGAGGTCTAAAAGTTGTACCTATGCAGTTTGATGATTTTGTGAACACACCTATGTAACCAGCACCCAAATTAATAAATTTAAGATTACTGGTGCCCAAGTGCCACCCCATAATGCTCCTTTCCAGTTCCTATCTCCCATTCCCTCAAGGCTAAACCACCATCCTGATGTGTAAAACTACAGGTTAGTTTTTGCCTTTTTAATGTTTATTTGTATCTGTCTCCTTCCAATCAACTGTCTCCTTTCAATCAACATTATGTTTTAAAATTCATTCAGACAGTAAGATACATGTGAACATTGCTCATTCACTGTAGGATAATCTGTTGTATACAAATACCACAGTTTAATGTTGATTCTCATTTCAGTAGTTTCCAGTTTAGGGCTCTTAAATAACGCTGCTATGAACACTCTGACCTGTGTCTTTTGATAACATATACCCACATTTCTGTTGGGTGTATCCCTGGAGCTGAACTGTTGGATTATTTTGTACAACACACTTCTCTTTGAGTGGTTTATATGTAACTGGCCTATTGTTTGGTACTGGGGTCTCAAATACATTCCCACCCTCAAGGGGCCAAACCATTGCTTCTTGGATTAGAAATGCATAAGTAACCATGCATGAATATTTGAGCTACAGATAAACTTCCTGCTTAAGCCTACTTAGGCTGATGTTAAAGCACATTTCTGTTCATTGAACAAAAATCACATATTGGCAGAGGGAGAGAGACCCCATTATACAACATAGTAGCAACAGGCACTACAATGTCACAATGAGTTTGAAGAATGCCCTTTTAAAAGAAAAAACAAAAACAGGAAAGAAAGAAAAACATAATGTTCTGCTAATACTCTGTGTGTATTCATTTAAAGTCATCTGGGGAGTATTAGGCACAGTGGGACTGTGCTTTGTTTTGCTTTGTTTTTAGTTTAACAGAGGATTCAGGCAATGCATTTAGGACCTGGGACAAGGGCCTCCCACACATCAATCCCTTAAATTGATCCCAAGATTTGTTATATAAAAGTTTTATGGCTCTTTTCTTCCAAGCCATCCTGCAAGATCCATTTTTAGGCCTCTCAGAAAGTCACCTGCTCATTATTTCCACTGCGTGTGGGTGGGGTAGTTTGGCCCAAAGAACAGTTCCGATGTCTTTGTGCTACTATTATTGGAGATCTGTTTCTGCCAGAGGTCACGTCCACCTTATCAGTTAGTAGCCTGCTGGACCTTGAATGGATACGGCCATTTTAGGCAGTGCATTCTGCTTAGGTTAGTAGCAGATTATAAGAAAGTCTGAGAGTGACTAAGTAGGTGGCTTCAAGAAGGTGGAGAGTCATTCATCTTCTGTTGAGAGGCAATAGGGGTCTGAGAAGGACCAAGTAAGCCATAGGGCCTTTCCCAGTGGGCTTATGAAGAAGGCTCTTTCCTGTCATACACTTGGAATCTTAGATCAGGTTCCCACGCAGAGCCTAAGAAGGTATTTGGTTGATGTGATTTACTGAAGGTGTGCTTTCATGAGCAAGGGATGAGAGAAGCAGCCATCTTTCCCTGATCCTATCATCCTGCCTGATCCCGTGGGGGCTCTGGAATATGAGCTGTACCATCTAGAGGCTTGGGGGGTCCAACATTTTGTACCCCCTTGTCATTCTTATCAGTCAGTCATCTATTGCAGGAAGCCATTGTGAGGGGCAGCGAGCTGTCTCCCAGGCCAAGGAGGCTCCCATTCAGCCAAGGGTACTTTTTCAGAGAAGGGGGCAGTGGAGAGCAATTCATAACCAACAGGAACTGGGGAATAGATACCCCAGCTAGTAATACAGACCCAGGTGAGGACACCAGTAGTATCTACTACACACAAATTATGATTCCTGGGGATTTTCTACAGGGGGGGTGGGAGTAGAGGGATTATTTTTTTCTAAACTCTAAACCTTTGGCCATGCAGGAAATAACAGAGGACACTTTATGATGGCATCTTCTGCTTACCAATAGGTATCTGGCCAACTTTCATGAGACTTATTCCTGAAACAACCTGCTCTGTGCTCTTTCCCTGACTCCTAACATCTCTCACCTCTCACATCCAGCTGAAAAGCCACTGTATCCCCCAGAGTCTTGCAAAATATCCCATTTTCTCTCCAAAGTACAAAGTTTATCTGTCATGTTCAACCTCTTCTCCTCACATAGTCTAACATTTAATTACTGGTGGTGTTTGCTTTCAAGATATATTGTCTTCATAAATAGACTATAAGACTATCTTAGGTTGAGAGTCCCCAAAAGCAGAACCTGAGATGAGGATCTGAGTGTTAAGGATGCGATTCCAGGGAGCGCTGACAGAGGAATGAAGAAGTGAGACAGGGAATGGGATGCAGGCAGTTCGAGGCACATTACCAAGGTTAACTATGGTCAGCAACTGAAGCATAATTCCACTGAGAACCTCTGGGAGAATCTGCAGAGCACACCTCAGAATCATTCCACCCAAAGGGTGAGGAAATGGGACATTTATCCTCCAATTCTTGTCCATAATTGAGGGGTGCCTCATGTGGGGCAGCTAACTCCCTGGTACTTCTGGCATGTATAGGCCAAGCATGCTCTTTCTACCAGAGAATGCTTTCAGGCCAAGAGAGGTAGGTGACTACAGTAAGAGGTTTTTGGAAAAGAGAACTGTGAGTGCTGAGGAGATGGGGTGGGCCATCAACCCACCTCAGCTTCTGAAGATAAGAATCATATATGCATCTGAATCCACCATTCCACTTTACAGGGAACATGCAGTCACATCTTTACTGATTTCACTGATCTGTTGTTTGCTGATGACTAAGAAGTGGTATAAATGGGGTTGTTAAACACATATTTAGACTAGAGGTCTTATAAAATTTGAGAAGCCTAAGGCAATAATTCTGGTTTTCCTAAAATTAAATTTTATCAAGATTAAATGCCACTGTGTTTGTGCTTTACCAATTAATAAAAGTTGTTCTGGATACCAGATGGTATTAAGAAGTTTTATGAATTTGATGAGTCTGTGTTATGCACTGGATACTCAGACACACTGTTTTACTGGAGAGCAGGATATTAGAATTATGTGCAGTTTAGAACACACACCACAAAGCCAGATTCCTAAGTTCAACCTCTAGCTGCCATGTCAACTTGTGGTTCTCATTTTCTTTCTTTATGATAATGGAATTTTCTGTTGTATCACTAATGTTTACCACTTTCCTGTAAAGTAGGCTGGCTCCAAGAGAAAGTATATGTGGGGCTTCTTTCCTGTATGTATCACTATCAAGTGTACCTATTTTATAATGGGAAATCTTCAAGTTCAAGTTCAAGATGTGACCTTGACTCCTTGAATACCGTATTTCTCATTCTTTCATACATTCAGCAAATATGTTTCAAGTGCTTTCTGTATGCCAGGCAGTTCTAGAGGTTCAAGGCACATCATTGAATAAGCAACTGTCTGCCCTCAGTGGGCTTCTACCCTAGACAGGGAAATGATGTCATCCAATAAACCAAGTAAATGAGAAACTAATACAGTACATTAGAGGGGCCTGTACTATGGAAAAAATTAGGGCAGGACAAGGGGGATAACGAATGTAAAAGGAAGGAGGTTGGGATGAATGATAAATAGATTGATCATTCTAAGGCAACTTCAAGAGGGTAATATCTTAAGGTGAAGAAAAGAAGTTTTTTCCATATTTTTTTTCCCATCAATTGGATGCTACATTTTTCTCTCTTGTGATATCCCATCCATTTTCTTTTATGAGACTCCTAGTTCTTGAAATTAACCACCAAACTTCCCTGCTCCTGAGTACTCTAAGCCTATTGTTACCCATTTCCTTTCACATGTAATAATTCTGACTCTCATGACTTTCTTTTGGCTTCTTCTAACATAAATATCACTTTGCCTTTCATAAAAGCAAAGTCGAGCCCCAACACTATATTTTCCCAATTTCTAGAGTCAGTTTTATTACTGCTTTTGAAGTGTTTAATGTATTGTTTTGAATATTAACCTGTTTTCTTTCTTTTACATTGCTTGGATTTTCTCCTTTGAGGAGAACTTCTCTTCACTCATTTTCTCACAACGAAAAACACCCACAGTGGTAAAACACAGTCTGTACATTTCAAGTTAATGTATTTTTTTTTCATTCTATGTGCACACAGGACAGAATGACCAAATGCCTCCTAGGACTTGCTTCCTATCTAAATTCCTGCTCCTTCAATAGAACCTTTCTAAAACATGTCCACAGCTTATTCTCATGATTTTTTAAAACAGTCTCTAATGAGTGTAAATAATGCAAAGATTGCATTTCTCTAGAATACTCCTAATGGAATGCCTTTTCCCACCTAATCATGCCCTTTCATTCAGCCTGTGCTAAGATGCTGTGGACACTGAGTTTCTTCTTTTGGGATCTCTCCCCAGATGTTGTTCTATTCAGTCTTGTATTTATCCTGTTCTGTCTTTGACAGATATGCTGTACATTTACAGATAATAAGGAATTCACTATTCTAAATCAAAGATGAGGATATTTCTCTCAATCCATGTTGAGTTATTTTGTTTTCAACAATAAACTGAAATCTACTTTTGCTTCCTGATTTCCAGACGTATCTTGGAACAGGAACAAGTTTTATTGCATTTGCAATTCATTGGAGCTTTACTTGTACAACTTAAATTAAATATAAATTATTTCCTCTAAGACCCAAAAGAAATTTGTGTTATAGGTCTTTTTTTGTAAAGAATGCATATAAACCAGATTTAGACAAATCAAATTCTATATAAAATGTACAAGAATGGTTCAACATATACGAAATTTATCCTGTCTACAAATAATTCTTTTACAAATTAATATTCAATTTCTGTTTGGATGAGTTTTAAAAATTGATTTCCAGTTAGGTTTAGGTTGCCTGGGACTGACATGATACCACCAGTAAACATTTTTCCATTTCTGACATATTATGAGCAGTACATTTAATTTACACAATGAGTTAACCAAAATATATAGCTCTGACATATTTCCTTCATCCTTTATCCTTTAATGTCCAGCGGATACTATGGTCTGGTCTGGTGGGTGTCAGTACCTTGCCAGTATGAAGGAGTGGTGTTTGGCCACTAAGGTGACCCAAGCCCCCTAAGGATCATCCATTAATGCAAACTCTAACAAGACATATTCACTTGGCAGGATGCTGACTGACTCCAACTTGGACTCTGTGAAATAGTGGATACACCAGCTTAATTTGCTTGGGCTGACACTCCCCTTGGGACTTTTAGCACAGTTGGAAGGAGCAACAAAAGAAACACTACATTTTTTTGTTGTTGTTGTCATTTGGCCTTGAAATCAGGAAACACTGGGAGTTTTTTCTTTTCCTCTTTTACATAAAGAGCCACCCCCAAATATTCCATGAAATTTTTTTCCATTACCTATCCTACACCAAACACAAAATCTGAAGGGAACAAGAAAGGCCTAAATCTCATTTTAAATCGCCCCATGTTGATATTTTTTGGTTATATCAAAATTGGTAATCTGTGTTTTTGTCTCTAGGTTCTGGAAGCCTAGACTCCTCAAGTGGCCATTAATTGATGTTGTGCAGTTACATTTTTATCTCCTAAGGGATGTGGACTAGAGAAGGACTTGGGGCAACAAGGATGATTTGCTTAATTTAAGTCAGAGAAGCTCCCAGAATCTTGAGTGTGGAATTGCTCCGTATCCGAGCTTCAAAAGTTTATAATGCTAGCATTATAAGAGAGTCCTTTTCTTTGGCTAGGAGTCCAAACAAAGGCAGAGAAGTGTGAGCCTCTCAGATTATAGCAATGATTACTATTCCATCAGAACCATCTCAGTATGTATAGCTGCATCTGCTCCTTGTTGCCTGAGCACCTATATGGTAGCAGCTTTTAGTCACTTTAAGAAGGTAATATGTTAGTATTTCCCTATGGGTTTCTCTCAGTGGCTAGCTGGTTATTAAAAAAAAAAAAAAAAAAAAGGAAAATTCTCCCAGGGCTTGTCTTTCTTCATCTGTGAAATGGGAATAACTTGATCTGCACTCTAAAAAAAAAAAAATGATTAAGGTGTCTTTACCCTTGACATAGCTCTGCTAACAAAGAAATATTTGCTACTACCATGGAGTAGCTGAGAAATCTTAAGTCCTTGGTTCAAATCCCAGATCCACTGCAGCAAACTCGAGACTGACTGCCTATATGTAGGTAATTCCTGCACTTCTGAGCAGTGAAAGGATCAGCTGGCATGATTTATGGCCTATGCAGCCCTCAAATAACCAGAATGTGGAACTGTATTCTGCCACTTGGTAATTCTGCGCAAACTTTTCCAAAGATTGAACACCTGATAATTTGATCTTTTGTATAAAAAAATGCCAAAAAGCTGTAAGGCAGTTCTCACAAATCACTTTAAAGGAGATATTTTTATCCAAAGATATGAGAGACAATCATTTTGAGATATTTCATTGACTAAAATCAGATTCTCACTTTAAAAGCAAAGAACTGAAAACTGTTAGAATTACTTAGAATTATTTAAATCCTTAGAGACCACCCTAGTACTCTCCTCTGTGAAATGCTGACCAAGATGGTTGCTCATTCTTCGACTGTCTCTCTTTCTGAACCTTCAATGATGCCTGTCTTTCTTGTTTTACTTTACTATCTTTCTTTTCCCTTTCTTGCTCTGCATTTCCCTCATCATTCTCCACTTCTGCAGCCATAGGGACACACATTTGAAAAAGAGTAACTCACCCACTTACATCAATGGAGAGATCATTCAAACAGAAAGTCAATAAAGAAGCAATGGCTTTGAATGACACACTGGACCAGATGGACTAAACATATATATTCGGAACATTTTATCCTAAAACAGCAAAATATACATTCTTTTCAATTGCACATGGAACGTTCTCCAGAATAGACCACACAATAGGCCACAAAACAGGTCTCAACCAATCTGAAAAGATCGAAGTCATACCATGCATCTTTTCTGACCACAATGCTATGAAACTAGAAATCAACCACAAGAAAACAACTTGAAAGAGCACAAATACAAGGAAGTTAAATAACATGCTACTTAACAATGAATGTGGGTCAACTAAGAAATCAAAGAAGAAATCAAAACTTACATGGAACTGAATGAAAATGAAAACACAATGTGGTCCAAAATCCTTGAGATGCAGCAAAAGCTGTTCTAAGAGGGAAATTTAGAGCAATACAGGCCCATTTCAAGAAGCAACAAAAATCTCAAATGAACAAGCTAACTTCACACATAAAGAAGTTTAGAAAAAGAACAAACAAAACCCCAAACCAGCAGAAGGAAGGAAATAATAAAGATTAGACCAGAAATAAATTGATATAGAAACTAAAAAAACAAAAAAACAAAACAAAACAAAAACCCCAAAAAACCATGAAACCAGGAACTGTTTCTTTTAAAAGGTCAACAAAATTGATAAACCTTCAGCCACAAACCCCCTCCCCCGACCAAAATAGAAAGAGAGAGAGAGAGAGAGGACTCTCACAAATGAAAGAGGAGCAATAACAACCAACACCACAAAAATACAATTGTAATAGAATATTATGAAAAATTCTATGCCAACAAACTGGGCAACCTAGGAGAAATGAATAAATTCTTAGAAACATAGAACTTATGGAAACTGAGACAGAAAGAAATGGAAATTTGAACAGACTGATTACTGGCAAAGAAATTGAATCAGTAATCAAAAAACTCCCAACAAAAGTCTAAGACCAGATGACTTCACAGGTGAATTCGACCAAACATTTGAAGAAGAGTTAATGGCTATTCTTCTCAAATTATTCCAAAAAATGAAGAGGAAGGAAAACTTCTAAATTCATTCTAGGAGGCCAGTATTACCCTGATACCAAAGCCAGATAAAGACACCACAGAAAAAAAGAACTACAGGCCAGTATCTCTGATGAACATTTATGCAAAAATTCTCAACAAAATACTAGCAAACCAAATCCAATGATACATTAAAAAAATCATCCACCATGATCAAGTGGGATTTATTCCCAGGATCCAAGGGTGGTTCCATATTTGCAAATCATCAACATGATACATCACATCGGCAAGAGAAAGGATAAAAACCAAATGATCATTTCAACAGATGCAGAAAAAGCAGTTGACAAAGTATTACATCCATGATGAAAACCCTCTGCAAAGTAAGTCTAGAGAAAATATACCTCAACATAACAGAGGCCTTATAGGAAAAACAGTGAACATCATTGTCACAGAGGAAAAACTGAAAGCCTTTCCCCTAAGGACAAGAACAAGACAAGGATGCCCACTCTCACCACTTTTATTTAATGTAGTACTGGAAGTCCTAGCCACAGCAATCACACAACCAAAGGAAATAAATGGCATCCAAAGCAGTAAGAAGAAGTAAAACTTTCACTGTTTGCAGATGACATGATACTATATATAGAAAACCCTAAAGACTCCACCAAAAAACTAGAACTGATAAAGGAATTCAGTCTAGTTGCAGGATACAAATTTACTGTACAGAAATCTGTTGCATTTCTATATACCAATAATAAAGCAGCAGAAAGAGAAATTAATTTAAACCCATTTACAATTGCACCAAAAATAACAAGATACCTGGCAACAAACTTAACCAAAGAAGTGAAAGATCTGTAGTCTGAAAACTTTAAAACACTTACTGAAAGAAGTTTAAGATGACACAAAGAAATGAAAAGACATTCCATGCTCATGGACTGGAAGAACAAATATTGTTAAAATGTCTATACTATCCAAAGCAATCTACACATTTAATGCAATCCCTATCAAAATACCAACAGCAGTTTTCATGGAACTAGAACAAACAATCCTAAAATTTGTATGGAACTACAAAGACCCCGAATAGTCAAAGTGATCTTGAAAAAAAAAAAAAAACAGAACTGGAGGTCTCACAATTCCAGACTTCAGGTTATATTACAAAGCTGTAGTAAAACAGTATAGTGTTGGCAGAAAAACAGACACATATATCAATGGCATAGAATAGAAAACCGGGAGGGTCACCTGGGTGGCTCAGTCGTTAGTTAAGTGTCTGCCTTCAGCTCAGGGCGTGATCCTAGAGTCCTGGGATCAAGTCCCTTATCGGGCTCCTCTGCTGGGAGCCTGCCTCTTCCTCTCCCACTCCCTGGCTTGTGTTCCCTCTCTCGCTGGCTGTCTCTCTGTCAAATAAATAAATAAATAAATCTTAGAGAAAAAAAAAAAAGAAACTGACTTAAAAAAAAAAATAGAAAACCAGGAATAAACTCACAATTGGTCAAATAATCTTCGACAAAGCAGAAAAGAATCCAGTGGGAAAAAGACAGTCTCTTCAACAAATAGTGTTGGGAAAACTCGGCAGCTACATGCAAAAGAATGAAACTGGACCACTTTCTTACACCATACACACAAATAAACTCCAAATGCATTAAAGGACCTAAATGTGAGACTTGAAGCCATAAAAATCCTAGAAGAGGACACAGGCAGTAATTTCTCTGACATTGGCCATAGTAACATATTTATGTATATGTTTCCTGAGGCAAGGGAAATAAAAGCAAAAATAAACCAGTGAGACTACATCAAAATAAAAAGCTTCTGCATAGCAAAGGAAACAAAACTAAAAGACAACATACTGAATGGAAGAAGATATTTTCAAATGACATATCAATAAAGGGCTAGTTACCAAAATATATAAAAAGCTGATAAAAATCAACACCCCAAGCACAAATAATCCAACTATAAATGGGCAGAAGACATGAATAGATATTTCTCCAAAGAAGAGCTACAGATGGCCAACAGACACATGAAAAGATATGCAACATCACTCATCATCAGGGAAATGCAAATTAAAATTACAATGAGATGTAGCCTTGTGTCTGTCAGAATGACTAAAATTAAAACCACAAGTAGTAACAAGTGTTGGTGAGGATATGGAGAAAAAACGAACTCTTATGCACTTTTGGTGGGAATACAAACTGGTGCAGCCACTCTGGGAAATGATATGGAGGTTCCTCAAAAAGTTAAAAATCCAATTACCTTATGATCCAGTAATCTCACTACGGGGTATTTACCCCCAAAATACAAAAACACTAATTTAAAGGGATACCTGCACCCCTATGTTTATTGTAGCATTTACAATAGTCAAAATATGGAAGCAGTCCAAGTATCCATTGATAGATGAATGGATAAAGAAGATGTGATATATTATTCAGCCACAAAAAGGAATGAAATCTTGCCATTTGCAACAACATGGATTATAGAGAGTATAATGCTAAGTGAAATAGAGAAAGACAAATACCATATATAATTTCCTTCATATGTGGAATTTGAGAATCAAAACAAAGGAGCAAATTAAAAAAAGAGAGAGAAACCCAGAAGTAGATTCTTAACTACAGAGAACAAACTGATGGTTACCAGAGGGAAGGTAGGTAGGGGGTTGAGGGAAATAGGTGATGGGGATTAAAGAGCACACTTATCATGACGAGCAAAGAGTACAGAACTGTTGAATCACTACCTTGTCCTCCTGAAACTAACATAACGCTGTATGTTAACTATTCTGAAATTTAGAATAAAAATTTAATTTAAAAAAGTATAACTTAAATGGGGGGGTATACATATAAATGTATCATTGTCTTTCAGTCAGCATCTCTCTCAACTCATTCTAGCCCCACTTTGTTTATCATCTCATTTCTTTAATTTGGACACTTTTAATATGGCTTTATCATTTGAGAGGTATAAAGATTTCAGTAGCCAGTGGTGATTTGGGGGATTTCACAGCTAAAATTTTTGTCTTTTCAGTCTTAACAATAAAGCAAAACAGAAAGTACCCAAATCAGCAGGATAAGTCCAAGTTGCAAAATTATACCCATATTCAAATTACAATACTGGTATTTAGATTTTTTTTCTCTTAGAAAAGATGTTTTGACAATAGTTTGTAATGGCAGCAGAATCTCTTAAGTGTAACAGAGACCACACCGTAAAGACACTGAGAGACTGACACCCAATTTAGGCTATCTTTCGATATTAATTGTCCCAGTGCTACACTGGTAGCTTTAAGCGAAGTTACTTTGGAAAGTATTCCCAGGCATGACTGTAGTCAGGAAATCATTCTACAATTTGTAAATACTGCTGGAGGGCAAAATGTGGAAGTGGGAATAAACTGAATTTAAAGACACAAACAATCGTACCTTGTTTGCGTGTGTGTGAGAGAGAGAGACAGAGAAGCTTGCTCTGATTCACAGAGCATACAAGAGGAAGTCTTCTGAATTTCAGAACAGACCAGAGGCGGAATGAAATCTAAATCTGGCAAGCTACTTTCTACAGTGTCTCTATCTGATGAGTTTGCAAATCTCCAGTGGAAAAAAAAATCTATGATTCCATTCATATAGCTTTAGGGCATCATGTCTATAAGCACTATAACTGTTTGACCTCATGAACAAGAAGGTGGTTTTAATTCTTTGCAAAGCTGCAGTTTGTGCAGCTGTGGACACTCCTTCAACATTTTGGGAGAAGGTACTGAGCATATTTAAAATAACACAAGATTCTTAATCACTTTCTCTGTCAAACAGTTGGTGGTTTCCTGAAGTGCTACATGAAACCACGTGAAATTTCTCCCGTTGGGCTAAAAAAAGTGGTGTTCCTTCAATATGATACTCTTTACATATTCAATTGTTATGTACTTTATGGAGGCAGAGAAAAACTTTTTAAATTCATAAAAATTTTTTTCCTTTTTCTTTAAATTGAAAAATTCCTAATTTTAATGTAATTTTTATATAAACACTGAATAAGAGGCATATAATCCATATTCATTTAGAAAACAAATTACTAATTGCAGGTGAACAGCATTTTGTCATGTGTCATTTGGTTTTAGAATTTCTGCTCACTTTCTTTTTTTGTTACTTTTCATTTTTTTTAAGATTTATTTCCTTATTTGAGAGAAAGAGAGAGCTCGTGCGACCAGGGAGTAGGGGAAGAGGGAGAGAGAGAATCTTAAGCAAACTCTGCACGGAGCCCGACATAGGGCTCGATCCCACAACCCTGAGATCATGACCCGAGCTGAAACCAAGAGTCAAATGCTTAGCTGACTCCACCTCCCACGTGCCCCAAGAATTTCTGCTCACTTTATTTTTTTTTTATTTAAAAGATTTTATTTATTTATTCATTCGGCAGAGATAGAGACAGCCAGAGAGAGAGGGAACACAAGCAGGGGGAGTGGGAGAGGAAGAAGCAGGCTCCTAGCGGAGGAGCCTGATGTGGGGCTCGATCCCAGAACGCCGGGATCACGCCCTGAGCCAAAGGCAGACGCTTAACCGCTGTGCCACCCAGGCGCCCCTGACTTTAAATCTATTCTAGGTGACACTGGGATACGTTGGACTGTACCATGAAATCTACACTTAGATGAGGGAAAAACATTTAACAGAGCTAGGACATTCAAGCAAGAGGTGCTTTAAAAATTTCCACTGAGCATATTCCCTACTTCGGGGGATAAGGAAAATTTTACATTTCACCCGTTACGGAAGGACTCTCAAATGGAAATCAAAGTGAACTGGCACCACACATCCAATTCATCACTGTGATAACTTAATACCATTCATGGATTGATAATCAGGGCAGCCAGTAGCTCACGGCGCTTTTAACCTGGCTTAGTGTTTTTACAGAAGAGACACAGTAAATGTAGTAAGGCTTGGCTCTTACCTGTCGAGTCCTTTCTTCCATTGTCCTTTACACTAAGAGTAGCTGGCTTCAAAGATTGAAATTTTCCAAATCTCTGAAAGCTTATGCTTTCAGTACTCTTCCTGCATCCTTGGCCCTTACCATTTCAAGACACATGCTTGAGTCTCAAAAGCCAGAGCCTGCACCTTGGCCTGAGGACTTGCTCTGAAGCCAGATCTGCCTGTGCTGCAGGAGGCAGGCTGGAAGTACTTGGGAATGAATGTCCCCCCGGAGCAGCCTTCGACCAATGACTGATGGGAGTTGGTGTTCAACAGTCAAGCTCCTGCTGCCCTTGAGGAAGCTAATCCTGAAGCAATGTTCTACACTGTCTCCCAGCGTTCCCCAGTTAGAAGTGAGCCCCAGTTGTCCACAACTACTGCTTTGATAAAGCATCCTTATTGGCTGCCTCCCATTGTCAGTCTCATTGCTCCTGGCTCCTCTACCAGGGCTTCCTAAAACTCCTCCCAAACAATTTACTTTAAATCTTTGTCTCAGGGCCACCTTCTGGGGGAACTCTGGAGAATTTTTAATAGAAACACCTTCAGCCTGACTATCCCTCAAACCCCCAAATAACTAAATAAACTATCCCCTATTCCTAGTTATTGAAGGTCTAAATCTCTACTTTGGGGCATATTTTCATATTGACTTTAGTCCGGGGCATACTATAACTTTGGAAAATCCACAAGAAAAAAACATATTACACATATAATATCTTCAAGGAGATATATCTCCTTAATCATACATATCTCCTTAATCATGCTTAATGAGCACTTGCTTCAGACTGAAGCTCTGGTCAGCCAGCAGCCGGCAGAGGCCTGGCTCATATAATCCTCAAGGGCTGTGTGGCTCAGCAGCTCTGGAAAATGAACTTCAATCTTAAAATTAAAATGTTGCAGGGATAATTTCTGACATTCAGCTTTTCAGATAATTGGCCTGTGTAGAATAAAAAGAACATTCATCTATCTTCCCTTTTCCTCTAAGCAATTTAAGGACTTAAGCAAATTAAGTTTAATGTAGTTTACAGAGGCCCAAGGCAGTGTTCACCTATATCAAAATCACTTGTGAAGCTTGCTTAAAATACGTTTTTTCTGAATTCCATCTTGAGTCTACAGAATCAGAACTTCTGGAATTGAGGAATTCACATTTTACAATCCCTTCCCCCCTAAAATAATGTCTATAAACTCTTACATTACATCGGCTTGGTGCTTGATAAGTTTTTTTTTTTTTCCACTTTTCCTTTCTTCTAATCTCATGGTTAAGTTGAATCAGATTGCCCCATTCTTTTGACAATCTAAAGGAAACATATTTGCATGTACACCCTGTAGAAGAGTATTTACTTAAGCCTAGGCTTAACACAAAATAATAAACTTAATAATATGTGCGAATTCCTATAATAAAAATGAAACAATAAACGCATAGAAATATGAGGAAGAAATTACACCCATTAAATGCATCTAGCCTGATGAGTGATAGGATGGCTGCCTATTCAAGCTGGAAATTTTACACATGATCGAAGCTTTATTTAGTCTAATGGAATGTGCTTCCTGAATTTGACTGTGACTAAGCCAGAGCACAATAGCAAGTATTATGTGATTGGCCTGAGCTCATTCCCATCTCTAAGTCATTGTGATTCAGTCTTGACTGCCTGCTTCTCTCAGGTAGCTAATAACCTTGCTGTCCTTCTCTGGTTTAAAAATTCATTCATGATATTACAGAAACAGACTTGGCAGTCTGTATGCATCACGGATTCATCTTTGTAGCCTCTCTCTTAAAACTTCTGAAATCACTGAAGATTTAGCCTCATTCTACAGTGCAGGAAACACATGCTCAGTGATTTATGGAAGCAAAATTCATAGCAAATGTTATTAGTGGCCAAGATTAATGAGCCCGTCTCACTGCTAGATAATCACATGGGTGGACTAGTGCCATACTTACTACACCAGCCAAGTAGAGATAACCCAAAAATGTTTTTTTGGAAGAATTTAATATTTGAAATTTCCAAGAATGGTATTATTCTTAGAAGTTTCAGAACACTCACACATACCCTTTATTTGTCTTTAAGAGAGGAAAGGGTGTATCAAAATCTAATTGGAATTTGTGGCTTCTGAACATTCTTAATCCAAACTTTTCTCTTTTATATGTTAGTCACCATACAGTACTTCATTAGTTTTTAATACAGTGCTCCATGATTCATTGTTCGTGTATAACACCCAGTGCTCATTGCAATATGTGCCCTCCTTAACCCATCACCGTGCTAACCCATCCCCCCACACCCTCCTCTCTGAAACCCTCAGTTTGTTTCCTGCAGTCCAGAGGCTCTCATGGTTCGTCTCCCCCTCTGATTTCCCTCACTTCAGTTTTCCCAACTTTTCCTGTCCTCATACATTGCTTAGCCACTGAGTATAAACCCATAAATGAGAGCAACAGACGTCAAATGTTCATATAGTCTGGGAAAAATTTTGTTGTTCCAGTAGCCACCTGGGTTGTCCATGTAATAAGCATCCATATTGATACTCAAATTATTTTGAGAGTTTGAATTGGTCACGTAGGGGACTTTGATTTCAGGGGAAATGCACTTCATTCCCAAGCAATCCATCAAGGGTGGTGCATTTCTAATGTAGATGTTAAGGTTATGATTGGCCAGGGGTAGAGTGAAGTGGCCCTCTACCATAGCCCATCAGACTTCCCAGGAAAGTGGCAAATCTCACTGTTTTTGTATCATTTTCAAACTCAGGTCTTGCCTTTCTAAGACCTCTCTCTACATACCATGCCTCTGAGTCTATCCCCACACAGTAAGGAGATATTTGACTTTTACAACTGAAGAAAATCCTATGTTTCTCTTGTCATTTTTTTCAGATTCAGTGTGGACTCATTCTGGACCACTAGCCTGACTGAATTCTTGGAAGTGTGCAATTATCAGATAGTAATTTAGAATTCATACTGACCTATGAAAGACATACAGTTTATAATAACTCAAACCACATCTCAAGTTTCCCCTCCTCTAGAGTCTAGAGTGAAGATAAGACATCATCAGGCAGTATCTCGGATAGAAACACTAGATGTTCATTCTGGATCTCCAGCCATATAAGCCCAAGCACTTCAATCTTGCTGACAGCATTTCTCATATTCTTTACATTATGGAACTTGCATGGTTAGTTCAGGCTGACTTCCATCTATTTCTTACTTGTGGTCTTGGACCTCTTCCACTTTGCTGTCACATTGCTAAGTTCAGGGTAAAGGAAGGCAGACTCCTCCCCCTAGCATGATAGTGTTATTATATTGGTTAGGACCCTGACAGATGATCTGATGACTTAATTTGGTATAAATTCTTTTAGTATAGGCCACTCATATTTGACTCATGTTTCCATTTCTTATGGTCACTTTCTTTGTGAATGCAGGTTAGCTTCTCTTGGCGATAGTTATAGAGATGATATAAATAAAAATATACAGTTGAACACATCAAACAATTCCTTGCTTCTTAAAATCTTTGGATTAAGCTCAGTCCTCCTGAATCTGAATGTACATTCTAGGGCAGTAAAAATGGGGAAAGATACCAATTGACTGAAAAAAATCCACTCCCCAAGCAACCAACTTGCTAAAAGCCAACTTGGCTGCCATTTGCATATGAAGAAATATGTAGGATTCTTGGGGCGCCTCCGTGGCTCCACTGGTTAAGTGCCTGCCTTTGGCTCAGGTCATGATCCCAGGATCCTGAGATCAAGTTCTGCATCGGGCCCCTTGCTCCGCAGGAAGCCTGCTTCTCCCTTTGCCTGCCGCTTCCCCTATTTGTACTCTGGCTCACTCACTCTCTCTAGTAAATAAATAAATAAAATCCTTAAAAAAAAATACCTAGGATTCTTAAGGTGGAAACTGTTTTTGTTTTATCTAGCATCATATGTAAATTGTTATTTTTTAAAAAACAAATGACACCAATAATAATAATAACAATTATAAAAGAGTTTGTTAAACTTGACTGGAGGGAAGAAACTATTTTGATTAATTCTTCTCTGTGAAAAAATCTGTTAATTTTTCATAATAAAATTGTTAAGGTGTCTACCACTATGGAATTCCATGGAAACTGAAATGCCAAGCCATAGTGTTGCACTGTCTTCATGAAGAATCCAGGGCACCTTCCTTGTCTTCCCCTTACCAGCCATGGTCAGAGGACAGGACTCACTCCCTGAATATCAGTTTCTCTATTTAAAAATGAGAATGAAAGTACTTATTTCATTTCTTTCTAAGTGGGATAAATTTGGACTCAAATATTGACCAATGAGACAGGTGCCAGTTGGAGAGCTGAAATATGTTATTTAATTTTTATGGTGGCAAAACAAGTAATACAAGGGGGAAAGGGGTTTTCCAGGGTTTACAGATGACTGAGTGTATAAATAGAAAATTCAATCTGCTGGCTATTAATACAGACAACTCTGGGTAGTCCAAATCTAATAAACTCTGGGCAAATATTTAATCAATATATTGTGGTTTGACTAAGGGAAACTATAAATCCTTTAGCCTGAGGCTCAATGCAATCATGCTTTACTGCAGCTCTGAGAGCCTGTCCTGGGAGAATGATGATCAGTGTTGCCCAGACCTCTCCATCTAACACTAAATCCACCTATTTGACCAGCCCTACTAAAGCCATATCAGTCACAGGAAACTGTATTCTGAGACTGTGCTATTTAATTTGCTACTAAAAAAACAGCATTTTCTATCATGCTAAGTATCTCATCTTATTGGTTCCACAAAGCAGTGTTTTTATTGGTTTATTTCAGGTGGAGGAAATTTGTCCACATAAGTCTAGAAGGCATGCTAATTATTTTTTTTCCTTTTAATTTTAGGGAAAAAATGCAGGCGAATACAGTCTATTGTCTTATTATACCCAATTACTAAGCCCCCTCTTGTAAGAGAATTATAAATCTCTTATGTGCTGCCATGTGAATTGCAGTGACTTCCCTTGGAGGAGTGACTTCCTTGGCTCAATGATAGCACTCTGCCTATGTGACTTGCTTTCATCAGTGGAATGTGAGCAAAGTAACACATGCCATGTCTAAAGCTGTGAGTCATGTATGATTCAACCATCTCCATTTTTCTTCTGCAATGGGAAAGATATGTACCAAAGAAAGGCTGCTTCTTCTCCTTATGTTCTGGGATGAATGTATATGGAGCAGAGTCATAGTTAATGTGCAGCTAACACAGCGTAAATATAAAATAAACAGGACATAAACCTTTCTAAACCTTTGTTGCTGGGTTTCAGAAGCTATTAGTTAGTGCAGCATAATGTCGTAAATACTGTCTTACACAATTAGCAAGATGCTGAACATAGTGAAAAAAATTTCATCTCAGGCACTTATAATAGCCCAAATCCTTCTCAAGCCAGATTTCTTTCTTTTTATCACAAACATACAAGACATTTCTACTTCATTGAACTTACTCCTTTAAAAAGTAGCATTTATGACACATAAGCTAAGACTTTATTTTTATGTCTACCTTGTCTGTGTCATATATTATGCCAGGTCCTTACAAATATATTCCAAGTCTTCAAATAATAGTATAATGAGAAATTACTCTTGGGCCCTGAGGAGGCCACTGGGGGTTGGAGGTTGACATTACACAGGCCACAAAGACACAGTATTGAAACCCGTGTCATGGCCCCCATCCATGCACATTTTTTAAATCACTTCTTAATCATCCTTCAAATTAAATGATGCTTTTGAAAAAGCAGAAAGAGTAGGTTTGAGAGATGTATGACTCAACAGAGAAGACATAGTTCCAGAACTAAAGCCCCCACATCCTTCCCTAGAACTCCACTTGAGGGATAAATGGATCTCTAATGGTTTTTCTCAGTGACAGCCTCCTGGTGGCATGCTGCCTCTTTTCCATTTACCTTAGACACTGAATCTTTTCCATCATCAGTGTTAACGACACAGATTTCAAGGACATGATTTAGATAAGTACAGACAAAAAACTTAGCAGGATGGGATTTCCTTTTAACATTTGCGTTTCTGTTACTTAACAAAAGTACTCATTTTTTTTTGGTAGATAAATTAAAAAATGCGTTAAAGCTTTAAAAATGAAAACATTCTCTGAATGTATAGATCAATTAAAAATTGGCATACACTTAACAGTTACACTACAGGATTGGTCTGTGTGTTTAAATTGATAGATTCATTTAGTAGGCCATTTATTCAGTAGCTTCTATGTATCAGACTGGGCCTTTGGATACAGTAAATCCCACAGTCAAGATCTACCCTCACATCACTTACATTCCATATGGAAGACAGACAATGAATGGGTTTAAAAAGGGGCAATCAAAATTGTTAAATATTAGGATACAGCCTATGAGGGAAGTCATCAAGGCTAAGAAGATGGAGATGCCTACTTTGGATAAAGTGGCCAGATGGAGAAGTAATAATTAAGCTGAAACTTAAAGGATGAGAACGAGTCAGCCAAGCAAAGAACTGGTGAAAAACCAGAGGGAAGAATGAGGAAAAAATGTGGAGCCAGGAAAGGAACAGCAAGAACAGAAAGAAGGCCAGTGTGCTGAAGTGTAATGAACAAGGATGAGAGTGATCAGAGGTGGTGAAAAGATGGAGGAGAAAATGGAGTTTGTTTCAGGGAGAACCTTGAAGAATATAATTAGGAGCTTGGGTTATTTTTCAGGGCAAAGGAAAGCCATCAGAGAGATTTTATGACTAAGGATTTAGCAAGTTCACCTCAGACATTGTACAGCAAAATGAACTGAGAGAGGGTGGTTATGGAAATTTCTGGTTTACCTACATATATTGTCAATATTCATCACACAGTTTCTGTAGACCTCAGAAGCAATGAAAGTAACTCAGTCTGCAATGACCTAGCTAATAGGAAGGACAGAAAAGGGGAGATTTCCATTAGGAAATTATTAAAGGAATCCAGTCAGTAGGTGAGAGTAACTTGGGCCAGCTGGAGAAGGTTAAGCAGATCCGAGGCATGCTGTGGGGGCACAGTGCACAGAATTCGGTGACGAGCCGCACGTGGAGTTCAGTACGAGAGCACTCCGGAATGGTTAGCAGTTTTCTAACTGTAGCTATGAGAATATTTTTTTTCAGATGGAAAAAACCTGGGCACAGGGACAAGAGAATCACAACTTCCATTCTGGACACTGAAGGTATTCCAGAGATGGACATGTAGGGATATCAATTATGGGATCCAAAAGGTAAGTACTGGCATGAAGCATAAATGTGAAGAACTAATCATTCAGATCAGGGGTTAGCACACTACTGCATGTGGGCCAGATCCAGCCACTGTCTGTTTTGTATGGCCCCATAAGCTATGGGTGCTTTTTCATATTTATGTATTTTTAAATATATATTTTAATTTAAATTCAATTAATTAACATATAATGTGTTACTAGTTTCAGAGGTAGAGTTCAGTGATCCATCAGCCTTATATAACACCCAGTGCTCATTACATCACGTGCCCTCCTTAGTGTCCATCACCCAGTTACCCCAACCCCCCATCTCCTCCCCTCCAGCCACCCTCAGTTTGTTTCCTATAATTAAGAGTTTCGTATGGTTTGTCTCCCTCTCTGATTTCATCTTGTTTTATTTTTCCCCCTCTTCCCCTATGATCCTCTGTTTTGTTTCTTAAAATCCACATATGAGTGAGATCATTTGATAATTGTCTTTCTCTGATTGACTTCTTTTGCTTAGCTGTTTTTTCATATTTAAATTGTTGGGAAAAAAATCAACACAAGACGACTATTTTATGACACATGAAAATTATAGGAAACTCAATTTGTAGTGTCCATAAATAAAGCTTTATTGGAACATAGCCACATTCATTCATTTATGTATTATCTATGGCTGCTTTCATGCTATGACCGCAGAGCTGAGTAACTGTGACAGAGACCATATGGCCTGCAAAACCAAAAACATACACTATCTGCCTCTTTACAGAAAATGTTTGCCTACCACTAATTTAGATACTAAACCTACGGGATGGTGGAAATCCTAGAAAGTTTTGCTTTGCCTTTGCATCCAACTACCCAGATGTCCTGGAAGAATGTGGGAACCTGGAAAGAGGACCATCTATTCACTTGCCTGCTGTGAGTGCCACTTGTGGACTCTCTAAGGATGAAATAACGTCAGAAGGGAATGATGAATTAGAAGAGCCAGACAGAGTTCCTGCATTGCAAGCTCCAAATTAACTGTACAGTGAACAGATTTGCAAAGTTAAAAAAAACACATGGGAAAAGGGCCTTCTGTTTATTTTTTCTCCTTATTAATTCACCACAACCACCATCAAGTGTCCCAGTTTTTGTCTGGGAAGAGAGGCTGGCAGGGCCAGTGATCAAAAAGCAGCTGGAAAACCCCAAGAAATTACGGAACCCTCATAAAAGAATCAAAGGACAATGTTTTTCAAACCACTTGAAAAACTGAAGGGTCCATTCTGGTCATGTTATTGTGTTTTTCGTGATGTGTTAACAACTGTAATGAAGGACATCAGCAGTTGTGGACTGGAGTGGAATGTTGGCAATGAAATTCCAGGCTCCTAAATGACAGGATTCACAGGATCTTTTAGGGAAGCCCATGATTAGCATGAAAATAATGTCCATGATGTATCTTAAGAATGAAGGCAGACAAGTAATTGTTCAGTAAAATTTCAAACAAATGAATGTTTATAATAAAGTATAAGACATACTGCTTATTAAATACACTTACCTTCTACTTGATCTACACAAATTGTCAGTATTTATTATGTAATTTCTGTAGATCTCAGAAACAATGATAATATGTCTTTCTGGAAAGGTTTAACTAATAGAAGGAAGAAGAGGATGTTTCACTTGTTTACCTCAGGATTGCAACTTGAGAGTGAATGCGAAGGAAACCACTGAATCTTAAAAAACAAAACCTCTTTAGTTCAATATATCCACCAAGCATTTGAGTACAGGTTGTATTTTATTTGTGTCTTTGAAATATTGACTGTGACGCAAGGAAGGCTAGAAGATGCCACATCCATTCATATTTTTTTCTAGAATTTTACTGCTTCTAATTGTGGTGAACCAGCCTCATTCTACCAGTCATGCCTGCTTACAATGACATATCAGCTTTTCCATTTCCTGGTCACTTAAGTTATCCGTCTATTTACTAACCTCTGATATTGCCAAAAACTACAGTGAGGAAAAACATTACCCAAGCCATTATATGTTGCACTATTATTTTTAAAAAATGGCATTTATGTATAAATAGTTCCAGGTCTAGAACTAAGTACATATATTAAGCTTTCTGGAAACTCCCTTTTAGAAAATTTTATCGTAAAATAGACTCATAAAATTATTTTGTCATAATACACAACATAAGGTAGAATCTGCCTATTTACGCATATATGCATACATCCACACGCATGTGTGCACGCACACACATGCCAGCCATTCTATACATTTAAGGCAATGACTACTCAGTAAATGCTGGACAAAAGGAATAGAAACACATGCATACATATATGGTAGCTTTGATCTAGACCAATGTAACATTCCAGTGGTCATGACCATGTCTTACCCTATTTAGAGGAAGCCAGTGGTGTTAGCAGAGCATCCTGCATATACCAAGTACCCAATAAACAGTGGCTTAATGTGGAATAAAATCAGTAATGCCATTTTCTTTTTCAATCCTGAAGGGCATGGCATAACTTTCAATAAATACTAGGTGGTTTTCATATGAAAATAATGGCTTTTTATAGTTTACAAAGGGCTCTTCTATCCAATTTTTCAACTTAATCCTTATTATAGCCCCACAAACTAGACATTCTTACTCACATTTTAAGATAAGAAAATTAAGCACAGAGAAGTTATATGACTTGCTCAAGGTCACCATAACATAAGTCGCCATGCTGGGAAGCAAACCTAATCTTGATCTCTTTGCACCACATAATTTCTGTGTAGCCTTCATAAGCCAAAAGTCTGTCATTTATCAGTGGGGATGCTGATGGACAATTTGTATCATCACCATTTTATTTTTTTAAAGATTTTATTTATTTGAGAGAGACAGAGCACAGAGTGAGAGGGAGAAGCAGACTCCCCGTTGAGCAGAGAGCCCGATGTGGGGCTCAATCCCAGGACGCTGAGATAATGACCTGAGTCAAAGGCGGATGCTTAACGGACTGAGCAACCCAGGTGACCCTGTATTGTCACCATTTTAGGTTAGCATTTATGGTATCTACACCTACAAAACCACCTTCTTTTTTCTTTATAAATTTAAGACCTGGCTTTGCCTTGTGAAAAATCACTGAAATGAGAAACATCTTCTGCACTGTGTCTTGTGATGTCAGGCTTAGATTCTTGACTTTGCTGCTTGCTTATTCAGTCTTTCATGCTATCAAACTCAAAGAACTTCCCAAGACCCAAAATGTCTCAAGTTACATCTTCACCCTTCCCATCTTGTGTAGAGTTCGTCTGAAATCCCAACTTATTCCACTGAAAGTTTTAATAAATTATTGTTTGCATTGATAATCTTATGCTGCCAGTCACTTATTCTTCCTTCTTTATTTTTCCCATGAGCTCCTTCAAAAAAATCTACTTTGATTAGTTAAGAGAGGATTATTTTCCATTTCGGTTTTGGTGTTTCTTTGAATTTTGTTTTGTCTTTTTTTGATGTCAAGTTTCAGTGTCAGTCCTGTAAAAGTTTAGACTAAAAAGGCACACATGTACAAAAATATAACCCCATATCTCCAAAGCTACAATTAACAAAACGACTTTTGGAAAGGAAGAAGGTAGAAAAGGTAAGAAAAGGTAAACTTGGTAAAATGCATGTTTTGAGGGGGTTTGAAGACCTAGATTTGAGGCCCCTTCTATGGCACTTCCTGTCACTTTCTTTTGACCCAAACCACATCACCCACCATGGCTCCATCTCAGTTTCTTTATCCTAGGCTATCACCATGATGAGGACTCTTTGAGTAGCTTTTAGGGTCTTGAGAGGACAGACAGAAGCACAATTTAAATTCTGGAGCACTTTATAATTGCCAAGTAGCATTATGCGTGCAAACATAAAAATAGGTCATTAAATGCCATCAAAGAGAAAAGCAAAATCCAGGGTTCATCTCTGCTCCACTGTTGCTAGGGAAAGAGGCTCTTTGTCCCTTTAAGAGCTCTTAGACGCATTTCCAATTACATCTTAAAAGCCTTCCTGGTTGTGCAGTTTAGGTGCATCCGGTAGCACAGCCATGTTCCGATCTTCCAAGCAGATGTCATAATTTACTGTCCCCTCATGCAGGAATGTAGTGCAAGGGGCCCCCATGCTGGCTCTGTGATCCATTGCCTGACAAGTCCTGGGTGTCAACCTTAGGCAGGCCCAGCGGAGGTGGAACGCCATTTACCTGATAGTGCCTGTGATAAAGTGGGCAATTAGATGCACTTGGAAAATCCTGGCTGGAAACTGGCAGGCATTTAAGAAACATTACAGCGAAGTCAGGCTTCATAAAAGTTAATGGGGAAAAATGAAGTCTTTCAAGAACTACCTTGGTCTCTAAGGAAGTCAGGAACACAGGATTCTATAGCTTTATCTCTTTCTGAGTCTCCCCCACCTTCCCACTCTATTTCCCCCAGACAGGGTAATATATTCCCACTGGAGGTGGGGAGTAAAGGGGAGAGAAATGAGAGTTAAGGTTTCAAGTTTTTGATCTCAGAGCCATGGTATTTCTTTACTCTTCAATCCCTTCTTTCCCCCTCCCTACCACAATTACAGTGCTAGGATTTAATCTAGCACATTAGCTTACATTCTGTCTCTCACTGGAGTTTCTTGCGCTTGGTGCCAGCTTGAGAGTGTGATTTGTTTGACATGTATTCAACGGCCCCCTCTTCATTTCCTCCTAACTGGATAGCTTTAGCTTGTCAATGATTAATGAGTCTGGAAGGTGAGCGACAGTTATCTTAAAGGGCTTTCAAAAGTTTCTTTCAAGAGACTAGCCAAAATCTCCCGCTGCATTAACTACAGTTAGATTTCCTGTTGATAAGAGCCCATGGAAAATAACTGCTCACCCCCCAAGCTACCGTGAGCAAAACTCCGTTTATCAGCCAACATTGTGCACGTTCTATTGCCCTGGGCATTTGCCATTTCCCTTCAGGCTGATGAACATCTTACCTATGAGAAGTAGGAAGTACATCGTGAGGTTGGTCCAACACTGGGCCTCATTTGGAGTGGAGACTTTCTGAAATTGAAAAGTAAGGAATGATCTGGAAAATGCGCTTACAGACAGCGGAACAGGAAAACAATTCCCTCCCCAAGGCTAGTTCCTCCTCTTCTGTTGGGTGGAAAAGGTGGGAGGAAGGGACAGGGTGTTCTCTGTATGATTGGAATTCCCCTCTAGAGTCACAGGGGATGAGCAAGCCTTTGGTTGTCATTTTTTATAGTTTATTTTGCACCTAGAATAATAAGCTTGCAGAGAGGAGACAGAGGTGTCCACACAAAGGTTTTTCCTTTCTAAATAGTGATGAGCTCTACACTAAGCTGAGGACTCCTAAGGAATGCTGGTGGCTGGATGGTGGGGCCTGTCTGGGTTCTGGCCTGATTGTAAGGAGACCAGAAGGACATCTAGGATGTGCCCTGATGCCAGCCACTTCACTGGGGTGGGGAAATAATGATTGGATCTGCTCACCAAAGTTTTGAGAGGACATCTGGGATTCTGGGTCAGTAGAGTCACAGTCTCTTTAATGAATAATATATAGGCTTGTTTTAGGTTGTTGGAGGTTCAGGAGTGGGAAGCTAAAGAGGAAAGCAAATGCTTCTAGACCCCAAAAGAGTTCTAGAGACTGAGATGATAGAGTGCCCTTCACCCATATGTACATTGGTCCCTCAAGTCATTCTGTGGTACTGCCAGAATAGATCCAAGTTACATTTTCCTTATGAAACCATTTCACACTGGGCTTGAAGCCCACTCAGCATCTTGGGAGAGTACCCTTGAATGAGGGGTCTACAAGACCGTGTTAAAGGAAGTGTAGTGTGTGTGTGTGTGTGTGTGTGTGTGTGTGTGTGTGTGTGTGCGCGCGCGCACGGGGGTAGGTGTGTGTGTATAAAATGCTCCCCAGGGGACTTGGATTTTTGAAAACTCTGTGTCTACATGCATATTTAGTTGAATATACACAGGTAGAAACAGGGTTTTCAAACATCTAGGTCCCCTGGGGAGCATTCCCACCCTCAAGGACTGGCACTGTAGAGAACTGGAGACTTTCATGCTCTGAGCCACAAGACCTCCAAGGTTGCTGTGGTAAACTGTAATCGAGGCCCAATTCTTTACCTCTCCCTCTTTACTATTTGAAGCTCCTCCTGTCAAGAGGTGGGGTCAATATTCCTACCCCTTGATTCTGCCCTGTTACTTTCCTGGGCCAGTTG
Source organism: Ursus arctos (assembly GCF_023065955.2). Taxonomy (NCBI): domain Eukaryota; kingdom Metazoa; phylum Chordata; class Mammalia; order Carnivora; family Ursidae; genus Ursus; species Ursus arctos. The sequence goes on from NW_026622830.1 coordinate 35,528,471, forward strand.
TGGAGCTTATGCTGTGCCAGTTCTGTCTAAACCCTAAGAGCCTTGTGTGTTTCCTTTTGCTCTCTCAGCACTCTTCTATCACGGCCATGACAACATGTCTTGAATAACATGCTGAAGGTTGAGACAGGAGGGACAGAGCCTTGTTACCACAGTTGTCCTGAGACCATATTAAATCAGCCAACAGCTAACTGACTTCTGGAAGTGTGAATGGACCCACCTGAGTCCAGTCTCAATAAATCTGTTTTGAGACAGAGGTTGGGGATGGTCTGTTATACAGCATGACTGCAGCAATAAATAGATGATGTAGTTGCCCTCTGTTGAATGTTTTATTTCCATGTCTCTGTTTTTGGTCACCTATTCATATTTTTGCTAGTGAGCCAGTCTGATGTCTTCTTTTACCCTATAGGATTTTTTATTTCTCCCTTTTGCTTTACCTTTATTTTCTCTTTCCCCACACCTATCCCTTCTTATCAGAACTGTTTGTTTTTCTACAGTATTTTTTAAAAAAGATTTATTTATTTTGAGAGAGAGCGAGCGAGCATGTACATGAGCAGTTGGGGGAGGGGGGGGAGAGAGAGAGAAAATCTCAAGCAGACTCCCTGTTGAGCGAGGAGCCCCACATGGGGCTCAGTTCCATGACTCCAAGATCATGACCTAAGCTGAAATGAAGATTCAGACACTCAGTCAAATGAGCCACCCATATGCCCCCTACAGTATTTTAAATCAACAGCAGACAACCCTAGCGTTAGCAGGAAAATTTTCTCAGTTCTTCACAAGTATCTTCCCTATTTTGGATTCTTTCTATCATTTAATAAAAATAAAAAAATAAACAATCTATGACATATCAGGTGATACTTAGTGCTTTGGAGAAAAATTAAGCAGCATAAGCATATTTTTGAGTGTTTAGGGGAAGAGGACTGGGTGGGGAAAAACATCAGTGTTTCAGCAGATTCATTAAACATTCTCTTTTCTGAGAAGAAGACACTTGAACAAATTCTGGGTGAATTTAGTTTTTCTGGACCATATTAAAGAGGGATAAGGGTCACAAAGACATCACTTCCCCAGTTACCCACTTCAAGGACTGATAGGGAGACTTACGAAAAGTCATCGTGGCTTACCCAATAAAGTGCTATTCATTCATAGTCACTGTGGGAAGAAGACAGCATTTCAGGGCCTGAAGCCCTTCACATGCTTAATCCTTCTGATATCAGACCTATAACAAGCACCTCTTGGGCTTGGAGTCAAGGGCTAGATTTTCACATCTGCACTGCCATAAGGAAATCATGTGACTTTGGCAAAGTCGTTTATTTTCTATGGGCTAGATTTTTCCTCATTTGTCAAGTAAGGGGTTGAATTAGATGCACTCTAAGGAAACCAGCCCGTCTAACATTCCATAGTCCTATGAGAATTGTACAGCTGGTGCTGTACTACCCTTTGCAGGAAAAAGAAAAGAAATAATAATGATAATAATATTGCCCTTCACATAGTTACTTATAATCTTCTTGAATTTCTCAACAAGATTAAAGAGAAACAATAATGCAAGGTGGTAGAAAACAATGCATGCTATAGGATCCTAAACAAGACCTTTTCTCTCCCCCACCGAGTCCTCCTACCCATTGCCCAAATCCAAAAGTAGCTGGTCTGATTTTTTTCATGAACTATCCTAAATCTACAGGGCTTTGATCTTTTGGGCATCTGCCAAATCCCACTCTGAAAGAATGGTGTAGGACTTGGACATCAAAGTTGCTACACTGTCCCCAGTTTGGGCTCTGGAGTGTCCCTGGATGATAGGGACACCACTAGTGGTAATTTGGAACAGGAGAGCACCCACAGTGATCTTCCATTCATTCTCTGCTCAACCAGGGTCTCACTGGAACATGCCCGTGGTCAATAAAAATCATGGCAAGGCTTGCTTTGTGTATGTACCCCAAAATGGTACTGTGGTGTTTGTAGAGAGGGGCAGGTCGCCATCTCTCAACTATCCTGGAGTGGCAGAGCTCTCAACATGGATGGTGACCATGCACATGACAAGAACAGCACAAGCTTAGTAAAGGTTCACATGATGTGTGAGCAGAGAGAGGGCTGGCTGGCAAGGAGGAATAAGGCCAGGAAGGGGAAGAATGCCTAAGCCAGAAAGAGGCCAGCTTCTAGAGGAAGTGCTGGTAGCCAAAACCCGCTGGCTTGGGTCTGGCTCAGTATACTCCCTCAATTCTTGACGTCAGTGCTGTGAAGGTTAGAGCATGCTGAAGGGCTGGAACTGCACCGAAAAACCAGGGAGGGAGAGGAAGTGGGACTGCAGCAGCAAGGGAGGGGCGTTTGGTCTTCCTGCATGGCTATTTTCACATGGTGACGACAAGGGAATGAGGAAACATAATTTTGCAAAGAAAAATTGTTAAAAGAAACAAAACATAACCATCAACATATATACACAGACACAGACCACACACACACACACACACACACACACAGAGTACTGACTGCAAGGAATAAATGATTCTGGGTTCATCCTGTTGCCAAAGAGGGCTGGTTCCTGCCAGCCCTTGACTACTCACTGTCTTTTCATTGTTTCTTTTTTGGTTATCCTGAAATTATTTGTAAGCTGTTTATCACTTTTTATAATTTCATATCATTCAGTGGTTACAAATGGGAGTCCTGGAGTTGGACATTCTGAGACCAAACCCAGGTTCCACCACTTCTCAAGTTTGGTCTGGGTACTTTATCTCCATATTCCTTAATTTTATCATCAAATGGAAATAATAACTTAGAGCTCATAAAATTGTTACGAGGGTTATATAAAATAATGCATGTAAAGACAGATGTTGAGAAGGTCTACTACTGGAGTTCTTCAAGTTGCAAATGAATGGGAATATGAGAGAGCCATAATATTTGAATAGATAATAACTAGGAATTTTCCCCAAACTGGTGACAGTTGAAATTTAGAGATTAGAGAAGCCTAACAAATCTACAGCAAGGTAAATAAAAAGGCATTTACATTTCATCATGCCAAAAGGGGAAAAAAAACCCTTGAAAACAGACAATAGAAAAGGAGATTACCTTTAAAGAAAGGACTGGGTGTTATACACAACTGATGAATCATTGAACACTACATCAAAAACTAATGATGTACTATATGCTGGCTAACTGAACATAATGAAAAAAAATTTCGGCATGGAAAAACAAAAACAGAAAGGACTGACAGCTGAGTTCACAGTAACAGTAAAAGCCAATGGCAATGGAATGATGTCTTTATTTTTAAATTTTTTTTATAAAAATTTTTTATTACGTCACCATACAGTACATCCCAAGTTTTTGATGTAAAGTTCGATGATTCATTACTTGCGTATAACACCCAGTGCACCATGCAATACGTGCCCTCCTTACTACCCATCACCGGCCTATCCCAGTCCCCAAAAGCCCTCAGTTTGTTTCCCAGAGTCCATAGTCTCTCATGGTTCATTCCCCCTTCTTTTTAGAAGGAAGGGGGGGGGGGGTAAAAAGAATGGAATGATGTCTTTAATGTGCTAAAGAAGGTAACTGTTAATCTGAAAAGCCATACCAGGTAAAAATATCTTCCATATGAAGAAGAAATTAAGATAATTCAGACAAGCAAAAACTCAGACCATCTGCCACCAGCGAACCCACAGTAAAGGAACTACTAATGAATATTCTTGAGGCAGAAGGCAGTTGAACCCAGAGACATCTAAAGTCCATGAGGCAATGAAGAGCGGAGAACATAGTAAATATGTGGATAAACCTAACAAAGTACACAAAATAACAATAATTAGACATAGTAACAAGGTATTAAGTATTAAATAGAATTAAAATACAAAATAACATTAACAGATTAACTTGGAATGAGATAATAGGGAGATAAAATATTTTAAGGGCCATGCATTTTTTTAGGACATAACAGAAGTATTGACTAATTTTATACTTTCATGACTATTCGTATTTTAATTTCTAGGGTATCATTTCCAATTGATATAAGGAAAAGTCAGAATAAAAAATAAGCCAAAAGATCACAAGCAGGGAAAGAAATGAAACCGAACAAGTAGGAAAGAAAGAAAATTAAGATGGGGATATTTTAAACACAAGTATGTTAGTAATTATTTAAATGTAAACAGATTGATTACATAATCGAAAGTAAAGAACATTAACTTGGGTTAAAGGAAATCCCAATGAAACCTGGTGCATAGCATAATTCCCGAGGAGAGGCATTCACACCATAGTTCATACCTGAAGTTGTACAGTGCACACCCTGTGTGGTCCTGGATCCAACAACAGAAGAGATGAAAGTGAAAGGATGAACAACTATATGCTATGTGCGTAGGAAGCAAAAGATAGCTGGTGTAGCTATTTTAATATTAAACAACAGATTGAAGGCAAAAGGCATAGTTAGGTAATATTTCATAACAAGTTCAATTTATAGGAACATGTAATCATTTTGCATATCCATGTACCTGATGATAAAGATTCAAAATATATAAATCAGAAACTGCTGAAACTACAAGACACAGACAATAAGAGACTGAAAGAAGATCCAGATAAAACTCTGGTCATATAGTAGACCTGAACGCACAGCTCGCAGAAACCAGAAGAACAAGTCGCCCCAAAATAACTTACTCAGGATTTTATCTCTCTCTCAGTAACTGACAGAACTACAGGTAAAAAAACGAAAATCAATAAAGAATAGAGGCTGAAAATTAATGAACGAGGCATTCATTACACAGAGTAAATGAACTTTCACAAAGTAGAAGAAACCAATAAAAATGATAACAGGAAGGAGGAGATCAACACTGCTAAAATTTGGTTACTTTAAAAGACAAAACGTAAAAACATCTGGCAAATTAAGGGAAAAATTAGGAGAGAAAAAAAGGAAAGAAGGTGCCAGTAACCAATATCATGAAAGAGTAAAGAGGCACTGCACACATAATATAGATGCATTGTTAAGAAATTATGAACACTTTTTTAAAAAGAAATTATGAACATTCTTCTCAATGAAATGGAAATGTTTATTTTAATTTTTTTTAGAGAGAGAGAGAGAGAGCACAAACACGTGAGACCAGTTTGGGGTGGGAAGGGGTAGGAGGCCAGAGGGAAAGAGAGAGAATCTTAAGCAATCTCCGTGCCCAACAGAGAGCCTGACTCGGGACTCAGTCTCACAATCCTGAGATCGTGACCTAAGCCGAAATCAAGAGTCAGATGCTTAACCAACTGCACCACCCAGGTGGCTCTGAAATGGAAATTTTAAATAAAATTAAAAAATATCTTAAGAAAAAATGTAATGTAGAAATGAAATCTCTCAAAAACAAATACAAAACCTTACTCATTTCACAAACTGTTTATACTGTTAATGGGAACCAAGAGTAGTTTAAATTTTAGAAGCAATTGTGAAATGTCTTAAAAATGTTCATATGCTTTTACTGAGTAGCCTCAATTCTTGAAAATTTCCCTAAGAAGTTGCGCCTAAATGCACGACCTTGTGGCACAAACATATTCCGGAGTTATTTATGCAAAAAAGGAAAATTGAACCAAATCTAATGCGAAACTACTGTTGAACATCTAAGGAGATAGAGTAATGTGAGCCAAAAATACGTGTTTTTTCCGCATATTTTTCCATTTGTTTTATTTGAGCATACACTATAAATGTCCAACAACAGAGGCATTCGTTCAATGAATTACGGTACCATAGTATGAAATACAGTGAAGTTTTTAGAAATGATTGTGCTGAGGTAAATGTATTGAAATGAAAAGTGTTTTACAATACCTTGTTATAAATATATTTTAAAATAAAGGAGAGGGAGAGCTTATAAAACACTATATACAGTATGCCGCCATTTGGAAAAATATATGTTCTGTGAATATACGGAGACACATTTCTATAAATAGAGAATGAAATCTAAGCAGATAAACAAAAAAATTGAATATTTCTGGATCATAGATAATTTTTACTTTTCTCATTGGCTAGAGCAAATCACAAGGCCTGGATTCAAAGGGAGGGCAACAGATCCAATCTTCTGACAGGAGGAAAAGGTGTGGATCAAACAAGTAGTAGAGAATTGAAGCCTCTTTTCTAATCCTCAGGAATAAACTTCAGCCTGCTGTAGCATTACTCCTGGAAGCTATTTAAAGGAGTCCGTTTTGTTTTGTTTTGTTTGTTTATACAGAGAGAGAGCTAGAGAGAAAGAGAGAGAGAGAGCGCACAAGCGGGGGGGGGGGGGGGGGAGCAGCAGGCGGAGGCAGAGGGAGAAGCAGGCTCCCCGCTGAGCAGGGAGCCTGATGCGGGACTCAGTCCTAGGACCCTGGGATCATGACCTGAGCCGAAGGCAGCCACTTAACCAACTGAGCCACCAGGTGCGCTATTTAAGGGAGTTTAAACACTGATAAAACAAATGGTTCCCACCATGAATCTATTTTACCATTGAGAGGCTTCATGCCTTCAACCCTGAGATCTGGCTCCTAATGAGATTCAAAGAAGACCAACATGTTGATAGCTAAATTTTTAAATTATTAAAATGGTATGAGTCTCTTAATAAGAAAATTTTTAATAAAGTTAGTTGTAGTCACAGATCCTTCATTGCTCAGAGTTAGTGCCTATCAACTTTTTAGTTCACTACAATGATCACATTTAAAGTGTTTCTTCAAATTATTATAATTAATATAACTTTCTGCAACACTTTATAAGCTCCTGATCTATATTCCTTTATCAACTGATTTTTAAAAGGAAATTCTATCTGAAATGAATTGTTGATAATGTGACCTTAAATCCAGCTCCATGAAAAGTCCCTGGTATGTGGCTTAAAGTCATTGCTCAATGATGTTAAATAATGTTAAACAAAGCTCTGACATTCACTAAAATTTTCTGTCTAAAGACAGGATGTATAAGAAAGAAGAAGACATTTGAGTCCCTGAATCTGCAGTGTCAGAATTAGATGTACAATTTTGAAATTAAAGGTATGGTATTTGTTGATATATAGAACTGAAATATTTTGCAGAAGAGAGAAATATTCTTTTATCAGTTTCATATTCATCAACTGCAGTGTTTTTTATGTCCTTGCATCAGCTTGTTGGGGTCAACTTCAAGGACCTAAGTTTTATATGCATTGTGCCTTATACACAATTACTGTCCAAAGAAAGGAACTGGGGTTGTATCTAGAATTGTTTGGAGTAGTTAGAAAAAAAAAAATCAGTATTAGTTATATTAGAATAGGCTCTATCCTAGAACAAAAAATCAAGAATCTGGGGAGTGGGGCTCAGGCTGTGATATTTTTTAAAAGCTCTTTCAACAAAAGCTCTCAGTGTGCAATCCCAGGTTGAGAACTACTGATTTAGGCAATTGTGAAAACCTGAAGGTTCTAGACAGTTGACCGACCTCAGCACTGATGAACTGGGTTCTTGGGTGCCCTTAGGTAGCAGGCAATGATCTTGGAAAGCTTTACCATTGTGCATAAGTTCTCTTGAGTGAATGAGAGGGGAAATACACAACCAATAGGGGAAAAGGGACAACACCAAGATAAGTTGACAGGGCTCAATGTCCCAGTAAATCAGGTCAGGGTTCACAGAGAAATCCAGGTTTATAGGGAAGCAGGATTATAAAAGCAAAACCAAGAATTATCTGTTGTACAGCTTAAAACAGAGTTTCCTATTTCAGCAGGCAGAATTATTGCCACTCTGGGGACTCATGAGCACAAATCCATCTGTGATCAGTGCAACTCAGCTCCAAGTCCACTGGATCTGGGACTCATGCTACTGGTAAATCTTATTTATCAGTTCTACAGTAACAATTGTTTTTCAACCCGTAATGTTTTTTGAAATTGCAGTTCATTTAATAAACAATGAATACACTTAATGTAGCATTCTTTTTCATTATGACTAAATTGATGGTCTGTCTTCAAATTTATGACATCCTAAATTCAGGGACATGTGGTGTTGCCTGGGTTCTCCAGACTAGCTCAGCAGCTGGACCATAGGTGAGACCTGGCATGAGAGTTAGCTGTGATCACTTAGGGTCATTGGAAGGAAAAGAAGACCAGAACTGAAATGATAGATTAACACAATCAAGATGTTGAAGAAGACTGCTTCTGGTTCTCAAAAGCTTATGCTCTACTATGGCAAACAAGCTAAGAACAGTGAAATACCACGAGAAAGGTGTCCAGCAAATACAAGTGGTTGGTTCCTGAGCCCACTTTTCCAACTGCTCACACCCTGTGTTGGTGGTTGGCAGTCAATATGTCTCTGCCCCATCAGGAGTTTTGCTTAATAGCTTTCAAAGTCTGTAAGTTGGAAGGTGGAAAGTGATGGAGTTTCACTGCCAAGTTCTATGGAACACACAATATGTGTCCCCCTATAGGGACGTATAGAGGATCGAGATTGAAAAGGACTAGGAAAGGACTAAAGGATTGGAGTTGGGTCTTAAAGAATTTCAATAGGTAAAGACAGGGCTTTTCAAGGGCTAATAAATGTGAACCTCTAGAGGGGAAAAAGAGCTGGGTGCAATCCTGGCATGGCGTTTTGTCTAGAACACTTCCTGATTCAGCCGAAGAAGTCCTTATTTAGTTAAGCCAGGGTTAATTGGCAAAAGCAAGAATCTACTTGCAAATGGATAAAAATGTGACCACATGCTTCTCTGCTCTTCCTCCTGACACAGAATTGGAGCCTAGGCCTCTCTGAGAATTTTCGATCAGAGCCGGAGATTCATGCCAACGAATATTAACCATAGAGGCCCATTTCTCATGGTGCAAATCATGCGCCAGAAAAGAACTCCCACTGGCTTGCAGCGCAGTTCTGGCACAAACGTCCCTGAGGGCACGGAGCCGGGTGAGCAGAAGGAGAGCCGTGCACATCCCTCCCAGGGCTTGACAGGATAGAGAGGAGGTTCTGGTGCTATTCCCCTCAGGGGAAGAATCCCACACACTGAGTCTAATTTCCAGGCATGTCGAGTAATAGGGCAAAATTAAATTGGACTCTCCTATCTTAAATCTAATTAATCTTCCTCTGCCATGCACTCACTCCACTAAAATACGGCATTAAAATTCCAGCACTTCAGTTTGCACTTTGCAGCAGCTCTCTGTAAGCAGCAGTAACCTGATCTTCTAGCTCATGAAATCCTAATATGGGCTGACTTAGAAAAAGGGAAAGACTGGTCCTCAACAAATGTGTATTTAGAGTTTTAGATGCCACGAAGTAGTATCCCAGGAATATAGTAATTATTCATCATTATCATCATCAAGGTTGTTGCACTGAGACTAAGAAATCATCCATTGTGTTAATTGTTGTTGGAATTACATTGTCCATGTACACACTTAAATATTCCTTAGGAATGATTTGTAGAAACAGCATTGCTTAAAGCAATCTATAACTGTGAGCAGTTCATACTGAATTCTGAATTTGTTCTGGCTTCTGTTTTTTACGTAAGTGTTTTTGACCTGCTGTTGTCTTGGAGGGAAAAGTTTGCTTCAAAATCAAGGTCGATCTTATAGGAACCAAGCCTGACTCCAGTGTATCTTATAGCGCCAGAAGTGCACAAGGTTGAGTTAGCTGAACAAGGGTATGTTTTAATACTTCTTTAAAACTAAGTCCCTATTAGGATCTTTTCCTCCCCCTGGAGTGAGGAAAATCCGGATCAAACTCCTCTTGTATTTACTCGTTTTGTCCATGCGAGAACTACAAAAGGAGAAACTGTATTCTGGCAACAGTTGTCCCAAGAGGGAGACATTGCAAAATAAGCTAGCATGTTGAAACATTTAGAAATATACCACAAATATTTATGTATTATGGATTGTTTATATGTGCATGTACATATAGGTGTTTATATTATAATGATAGCATAAGAGCCAAGATTCCTGCATATTATAAAACTTAGATTTATCACCAACTCTAATTTTGTGACATTGACTAGAGAGGATTGACTAGAAATAATCACCTCTTCAGCTTTAAATTGCATCATTTTATAGTTTATATATATCCTATCTGATTGACTTAATAAGGTGGAGTACACGAGCAGGTCATGTGCAAGCTTTTCTTTTCCTCCTGAAGGCCACATGTGTGAGTATATGCAGAGGTGAGCTTCTAAAAGGATTCTGTGCATAAATAATTGCAACGAGATGACCACTGATGTCTAAGTATGTATTGAAAGGACAGGAAATTATTGTATGCTTCTTTATATTTTCATAGTATTCATTTCATTGCTTTTATCATTAAGTATCTACAAAATGATTGAGGGAAGAAAGGAATGCGTGAATGAAAAAACATGTTCCTATCAAACAGGGATCAGATAGTAAATATTCTAGGCTCTGCATTTCATGCAATCTCTGTTGCAACTACTCAACTGTCAGTTTAGAGCAAAAACAGCTTTAGACAACGAATAAACAAATGACTGTGGCTGTGTTCCAATAAAGATTTATTTACAAAAACAGTCTGTGAGCCGTAGTTTGTCAGTTCCTGAACTGAAGCATCAAGGGCAATCCTCTATTCTCAAAATAACTGTTTAACTTACAGGTATTTGGATGATTTGCAAGACTTCCTTAGAGGGTCAGCTCGGAGGAAACTATTCATCCAAACTGTTTTGCTGGTAAGTCATCGATACATAGATAGTCTATAGGACCAGCCAGGCTTTAGTACTTTTTCTCCTCTCTGTTAGTAAATTTCTATTGGCTTTGCTGCATTTTATGCCTTGTTCCCATTTCCAGGCTAAATGAGGGAAAGGGGATAGATGGCATAAGAGGACACTGAATGCGACTGCAGGCATCCCAAATAGTCTACCCATTAGTCACTTCGGATTTCCAGCGGGTGAATGCAGCATTCATTAATGCCCAGAGACAGCCCGGGCAAGGTCCAGACAGTCTGCTGGCAGAAAGAAAGCTAAAGGCAAAGGAAGGCCTGTGTCGATTGTCGTCTGTAGTCATGAGCCTGAGAAACAGTAGCTATGAATCAGCCTGTCTGAGGCTCAGCTGTCTTTATTTGCAACAGTAAGGAAGATAATATTTTAAAAAGCTTTTAGGAATAAAATGAGTCTTAACCACTAGAGAGAAGAATCATAGTCTACAGCTATATTGCTTCGGGGCCTAATGATGATTCACTGTAAAATTAGACCAATTAAGCACCCTCCCCCAATTCTGTAGTCTTGAGAGAGTTAGATAAGATCATTGGTTCCCTTTGACTCACGGAATCCTAAAATAAAAGGGATCTCAGAAATTTTCTGGTCATGGGGTTATGGGATGTTCGAAGTATAAGACTTCTCACTGGAGATCTGGTCAACCCTTTTATTTACAGATGAGGAAACTGAGTCCTGGTGAGGTAAGTGATATCCAGTGATTCACAGATGGTGGGTGGTGAAGGTAGAATTTGAACCAGCACTCTTGATAGATTGATTGGTTCATTCATTAAGACAAGTATTATTCATTCAACTAGTATAGTTTACAGATTGTTTCCCAAGTGATTTTATCAGAGAACCCATTTCGGTTTTTCATAAGGATCAGAGAAGACCAGCATTCCCCAGAATCTACTTCAGGAAATGCTGTAATTATTACTCCACACCATCAAACCCTTTCAACTCCACCCACACATCCACTTTACAGGTGAGGGAAATGAAATCCAAAGAGTCTAGGTTGATGGCTCCTGTGTTTGTCTGCATATTAGAATGACAGAGGGATCTTTTTAAAGTCCCAAAGCCTATGCCACATCCAGACAATAAATCACATTCTCTAGGGGAAAAGGCACAGGACGCCATATTTTTTGAAATTTCTCAGGCAATTTCACTGTGGAAACAAGTTTTGGGAACCACTGCACCAGGTGATCTCTTCTTATGTCACACCTCACGCAGGAAGACTCATCATCCACTGTGGACAAAAACGATTTGGGGACATCAGGAAATTGAATAACACTTCTCTAAAGGAGGCCCCATCACACACACACACACACACACACACACACACACACACACACACTACAGAGTGGTTCTGAAGAACAAATAAACCAATATGGGTGAAAGTGCTCTAGGAAACCAAAGGGGTTTTATAATACATAGTACTGTTTTTACATTAGGAGAGATTCAATTTCAATTAGCTATGAATGTTTTTCTATTTACTTGGAAGAATTACTCAGAGACCTAAGAATCAGTAAATTTTCTAAAGCACTTACGTGTTGAAAGCGATTACTGAAATTAGTTACCGATTCTCCTGATATTTCCAATATTGCAGCTCTACGGGCATTTCAGCAGGAGTCGAGCCGCTGTATGGTCCTAACTTAGCAGCCCGCCTGTACGGCCCTTCAGGAAGCTTTACTAGACGCTGTTCAAAGCTGGCAGCAACTGTTTGGGTTCATTCATGCTTTATACAAAAGTATTTTATTCACGCTTACTTGAAAATTAAAACCTAAACACCATTTTTAGAAGAAGTTGTGTTTATGCTGTATTTTACAATTTAGAGCTATATTGTAGACGTATTCAATCAAAGAAGATACAAAAGCTGCCTCCTTTAACTTGATGATTTCACATAAAAATCTTACCACCATATTCCAGTGAAATAGCATATATAATTTTTTCTTGCGTTTCCTTTACTGAATCTGCCCCTAGAGCTCATCCGGGCAGTGGGTGACTGCGGCGCACTAAGCTAAGTTGGCAGATGACGGTGTGTCGTTAAAATGTCTCCATTTCAATAAAATTCCGGATGCTTTTTTAAGGTGGTTGTTTCTGATTGCAGTTCCAGTGTCTTTCAGACTTGGCTCACTTTCTTCAAGTCAAGATGACTTGATAATACAAATAAATAAATATAAATAAAGAACTCAAGATGAGTTCTTTATTCCTTGCTCCCCTGGCTCCTTTCAGCTTCCACTGTTTGCTTCTACGTTTTTGGCTCTAGGTCACCTACCTGAAGCTCACCCTCTTGTCTCCTTGGATCCTTGAGCTTCCAGGGGTGGGCAGAGCAGTACGAGCCCCACCCCCCCACCCCCCACCCCCGCCGAGCTGTTCATCTAAAACCAATTACTGTCCTGACACAGTGAAAATGCACTCTGGCTCCTAGTGACTTGAAGTTGCATTGCACTGTGAACACACTCTTCTTACTGGAACTGTTTGATTTGGGTTACTTTAAGAGCTTACAGGAGGAGCTAAATAACTCCCACTTTCAGCCACCCCCCGTGTATTCTGTCCTATAGAAGTGTGGAATTTAAGGCAAAATAAGATCTCCTGCTTCTTATTCTTATAATCACAAATCTTGCTTTCTGTAGGAAATTGTTTTGTGGGATTTAGGATAGAAGAGCCAAGAAATGCTTGCTCTGATAACTGAAGGACTGAGTCAGTAAAAGAAGAGCTAGAGCCTTGGTTAAAAAAAAAATCTCAAAGCACTGACGATCTCTTCTATTGTAGTGACAGACCTATCAAAATAAACAGGTCCTGATGTTCCGCTGCGGTGGTAGAAATACCACTTGAAAATCCTGGGAAAGTGACCGCAGGAAGAGCTGTCCCCAAGAAAAGTCACTCAAATTAGGAGAGAACAGGAGGAGAGGGAAGACGTGCTGCCCAGCAGGAGAAAGGAAAAGGATGGAGGACATCTCCATTCCTACCTGACAAGGCCTCGTGTTGGCTTTTGTGAGACGTGAGTCAGCATTTACATTTATAAAACTTTCACACGAGTCAAAAAAGACAAGTGGTTTTTAAACTTCGGTTCTTCCGTGCAGGCAGCCTGACACCCCAGCGCACACATGTGGCCACTGGGTGTTCTCATCCAATGGCCAATAGATGTTGATCTTAGAAACCGTGTGTTCTCAGGTGCTTCCACTGCTGCGGCATCATTCCTAGGCCCGTGCTGACACATACTGAACAGGTGTCACATGTTCCTGAGGGTGAGAATGGAAAAGGACAGGAAGGAGGGCGAGAGACCGAGATGCCTCGCACTAAGACGACAGAGAACTTTCAAGTGATGTTTCCACCACTGCAATGGAGTACCACAGGAGGGTCCTAGCTCTAACTGAACCCAGCGGGGGAAAAAGGAAATGAAAAAACAAGTGATGGTTCTATGACCCAGAAGTATTAGAAAACACAACATGTGTCTTCTGCAGTAAGAAATGACTACTGTCTACTTACTTTCATCTACTTACTGTTACTAGGACAATAAACTATGTGTCTTCAATGTTTGGGGATTTTTTCTTTTTTTTCATGAATGCGGTAGCTCTTCCCTTACTATCCCAGGCCTTTGGTTTTTAGAAAAAGAATTTCTTGGCTTTTCTTTCCTAAATCCCACCAATAGAAACTGAGGGACTACTAAGTGCCAAACAATGAAATATGTGAAGATAAACTCATGAGGCTTATCTTTACATGTAACCAAACACCTCTGCTCTTTCTAAGAATACCTGTACTCATTGTTGTAGAAAATAATGTCAAGGTTTTTAAGCTAGTTGCTTCCCTGTAAACAACTGAGCCATTTTCTTGAGTTTGGAAAACATGACTAAGTACGTGAGGACACTGGAATATCTCTTTGTGACATTATTACCAAAATACTGTCTGAAATTCTGATTCCACAGTCCCTATGAGGCTGATGGCACTTGTTTTCTGTTATTTCTCTGTGTGTGTTTTCCTAGTTTTTTCATCTCGGAGTTTTATTTTCTTTTATCATCTGGGGGCAGTAATATCTGTTACTAGAGAGAAGTCTATACAAAGCAGGGATGGGGACTTCACTTCTTATTGCAGAAGACATTCCATGTTATGTTTTCTAGTATTTCTGGGTCATAAAACCATGACTCATTTCCCTTTTTTCCCTGTTGAGCTGAGGTAGGACAGGGACCCTCCTATGGTATGCATAATAATAACGGATGCCCACATCACTGCCCGGGGCTCATACCCAGATTTACTTCCGCACAGAATCCTTCTTTTTCTCCTCTGCTGCAAGCAAACTTATGGAAACCCCTAGTCTAATAAAATATGGCACTTGACAAATGACAATAGTAGAAATTTTGTCTAGCTCCTTTTATGGTGGCCCTGATTTTTTAGATAATCGTCCACTCTGAACTTTCCAAAGAGATACAGCAAAACCATTGGGTTGAGTGTTTAAGGAGGACAGAAGGGTCTAACCCAAATGTCTCACTATCTGCTTTCATCACGGATCCCCACGAATATGGTATTTTTGTGATACACATCCATACCTTAAGTGGAAAATAGCCATTAAAAATAAGCTCGCTTCTTGCTGGGGTGTATGAATTTAAGTGATATGAATGTGTCCATTCACTTATGTAACAGTTAGTGACTGAGGACCTGCGTGCCAGGCAGCACACAAGGAGTGGTTATGCCGAGCAATTAGCAGAACACCCTTAGTCTAGGAGTCTGGGAAACAATTACGATACTTCTAGAATCAGAGAGAGCACCTTCCCCAGATCTGAAATTTAATTAATGTGGAACCATAAGCAATGGACTTAACTTCAATAGATCTCAAATTTTCTTTTCTTTTTTTTTTTTTTAAGATTTTATTTATTTATTTGACAGCGAGAGACAACCAGTGAGAGAGGGAACACAAACAGGGGGAGTGGAAGAAGCAGGCTCCTAGTGGAGGAGCCTGATGTGGGGCTCAATCCCAGAACACCAGGATCACGCCCTGAGCTGAAGGCAGACGCTTAATGACTACGCCACCCAGGCACCCCAGATCTCAATTTTTCTGACTGAGAAAGCAAGAAAGAATCAGGCCCACCTCACAGGGATACAGTAAAGCTAAATGACATACTATATGTAAAGGGTCTGGGAGAAGCCAGGGGGTCATCAATAGTTCCTTTTCTTTTTTTTTTTTTAAGATTTTATTTATTTATTTGATAGAGATAGAGACAGCCAGCGAGAGAGGGAACACAAGCAGGGGGAGTGGGAGAGGAAGAAGCAGGCTCCCAGCGGAGGAGCCTGATGTGGGGCTCGATCCCAGGACTCTGGGATCACGCCCTGAGCCGAAGGCAGACGCTTAACGACTGCGCCACCCAGGTGCCCCAATTGTTCCTTTTCTCTTAGCCTGGTTTGTCTTTTTATGCCCTAATTGATAGGGCCCACTTCCATATCCATCCGTCTGAACTTATTTTGGTCAAGAACAGCCATGTGGAAAGATTCAAGTTTCCTAGAAGCAAGATCCATTGGCCTTCACTTGCCAACACACATTTAATTGCCTTAAAAGGAGCTCTGTGCAGCATGAAAAGGAGAAAGGGATGCTGCTTCAGAGCAGGGTGAATTTACTGCTCTCTGTTCCCTGTAATTTAAAGGGTTAATTTGCTTTCATGTTGCTCCCACTGAGAAACACTGTTATTATGGGATGCAGGTTCCCACAAAAAATAAAGAGAGAAGCTTTTTCAAAGCATAAACTGGCAAGGCCATAGTTAATTTCCATGAGAGTCAAGAGAGCAAAACTTTGGGCAAGTCTTTGAAAATTCACTTGGGACACTTTATATCCAGGAGACGGTGCTTAAAAGACAGGAATCCCATACCTTGAATTCACTTTCCCATGAAAGGCTGCAGAAGTTACTGCAGGAAACAGAAGCAATTTACCTTTACCCTAACCAACCCTCCCTGCCTTCTCCAGCGTCTCTCTCCCACTCCGGCCCACTACCTGAAAAATTCCAGCAGGGGAGCTCACTTGCTTTAACTCTTTGCTACTCAAAGTGTATACATGGAACTGCTGGTTTGGGCTTCACCTGGGAGGTTGCTAAAAATGCAGAGTCTTGGGTCCCCTCCAGACCTACTGAACCAGAGCCTGTCTTTCCACAAGATCTTCAGGGATTCTCGTTTACCCTGGAGATTGGGGAGCAGGCCTTTCGCTGGCACCCATGTGGAAGGGCCACACAAAGCTGCATTTCTTCATCTTGGAAATGCTGATCAAAGCCCTGTTTAGTGTGCATTTTTATGTCTATTTTCCTGTTGTAAAAAAATATTTAGCACAAAGAAACACCATAACACCAAACCCTCCATGTGGAAAATTTAGACTCTACAAGTTCTGGAACTATGCGTCGTTTGTCACTGGTCTCATGTTATGTTCAGGCCCACTGGAAACCTGCATGCACAGCAGTGGCATTCTGGCTTTATAAGGTCGTTGTCTAATAAGGGTTGTATCATTCTTACTTGTAAGTAACATAGGCCGGTTTTGAAAACCATACTTCACTTTTGTTTTCTTAAAGTAGCAGTTTTATATAAACTTCTGGATAAAGGAGATACTGTTTGGCTGACCTAAACTGTATCAAGAAAAACAAAGGCCAAAAATTAAAAAAAAAAAATCCATATAACATTTAAACACAGTCAAGTGTTAAGGATACTTTGAAAAACTCCAAAGTTTGTTCGTTTCTTTGCTTAATTTGTTTGTTTTTTGTTGTTGCTTTTTAAACTAAGACATGGATGTGGATTAAAATAATATTGTTGAGCGTGCAGTTGACGTCGAATATAATTATATCATGAAGTCATGGATTTCTGACTCATTTGTAAACATCATTTATTAGCAGATAGATGTTGAGCATCAGCCGTATGCAAATGATGTTAAAGATCTCTTGAGGAATATGAAATAAAGACATTTGCCTTTGTGAGCTTCCTTTGAGTAGAGGGGATTAGCACGTTTATGGCTTATCATTACTCACGACCCAAGGGAGAAAGCCATATAAGTGACACAGGAAAAAGGGAGGGATCAGAAGTAGGAAGATGAATCTGGTCAGGGTCATGAGGAAGGCCTCGTCACTGAAGGTACTGCCCAAGAGAGATATTAACCAGAGACACAGCCTACTGTCCACACCACCCTTACCTTCCTGAGCCTATCCGTCACAAACCCTACTGCTCCATCACCCAGGAAAGGCTGAAGAGGAGGGCCTTCTGGTTGGATTAGGGGCAAAAACCTTCTACCCACGAGAAACAGGAGAAGTGAGTTAGCGGACATGGGCTGCGACCCCCTGACAGGCACGTCCCTTCACACTGTGCCATAATGTGGCCCCGGTATGCTTTGAAGGCCTCACATGGCGGTGGTCTTGACATGTCTTTCAGTGGACACTGATTTTTATCACCAATCCATAACAAACTGTTTTGCCGACAGAAGGAAAAGGAGGGAGGGGGCATGGGAGAGGAGTGGGGTAGCTGATAACAGTCTGCATTTAGAAAGGGTTTAGAAAGATCGATATAAGCAGACTACAGGGACCGTATCTGGCTGCCAGCTAGCTGCTCCAGGATCTTTACGTGTACACAGTGGGGGACTGAAATCATTCCTGTGCTTTGGAGGAGCTCCTAGGTATTAAAGAGAGCTCACACAGACACAAAGCAAACTTGTAATGCTCCATGTTTGTATCAATTTATACATGCGCAAACAACTGCCAAAACGCACAGAACTGTACACGTTAGATCTGTTCATTTGCCTCACATAGATTGTATCTCAATAGAAATAAATAAATTAATTAAATGACTTAACTGGAAGGGGATGATGAGGGCAAGGAATGGGGGTTATATGAAACACGACTTATCTGTCACTGACAATTATTAGAACTGAATGATGGTGAGTACATGAGGACACTCTTCACCATTCTTTCTTTGAAACAAAAAAGCAAGGAAGTAGTTATTTTAAAGTCAAAAGACTGGTTTACCTTCACAGGGGAGGGAAGGGGAGTGTTCAGATTGGGCAGAGGGGGAGCTGGCAGTGTCTGCTTCTTGACACCTGGAGAGTGGTTACATGGCTGTTTGCTTTGTGATAAATCACTGAACTATATGTATCATTGTTTTCTGTATGTATGTTACATTTCACAATAAAAGTTTCTCAAACTTTTGTACCACAAAAATACCCCATAAAATACAGGTATAAAAACACATGCTTATAAATTCACTAAAGGATTATACATCACAAACATTTCTAGGTGTTTTGTACATAAATCAGAGTACCCAAGAAAGAGATGAATGGAAATCTGCCACCCTGCCCCCAGCCTTCCGCCCTGCTGCTTGTCTCCAAGAGAACATTAGATGGTCAGCAGTCAGCCAGAGAGTGGGCAGAGCTTAAAATACTCTGCACCTGGGGATGTTTCCTAGCCTGGGCTCTCTAATCACACCGTTTCATCTCCTTCCTTGTACATAGGAACCAACAAGCATTTTCTCACTTGAGTTTAAACAAATCCAGCATGTCCCAAGCCCTCTGCTTTGCTGTGGCGTTTGCCTGAGACCTGGCTCCCAATGAAACCTGGACTGGTTACCTCCTCACTTGCTTCAGGACCTGACTTCACATTTTCTCAGTATTAAAACCTAAAATGGGGCACCTGGGTGGCTCAGCTGGTTAAGTGTCTGACTTCGGCTCAGGTCATGATCTCAGGATCCTGGGATCGAGTCCTGCATCACTGGCGGCAGGCTCTCTGCTCAGCAGGGAGTCTGCCTCACGCACTCCCTTCTACCTCTGCCCCTCCCCCGGCTCATGCAAGCTCCTGCTCTTTCTCTCTCTCTCTCAAATAAATAAAATCTTCAACACACACACACACACACACACACACACACCTAAAATTGCCACCATAAAACTTACATTTCCTAACCCCTTTCTCTGCTTTGATAAATGTCAGCTGCACAAGGGCAGAGACTTGGTCAGTGTTGTTCGCTGTACGCTAGAGTAGAACCCGGCACACAATAGGTTCTAATTATTTGCTGAATTAACTGAACAAAAGGAAAGGCTGGAGTAGATATCAATATTAAAAAGTTAGTGTTTGGCACAATAAACTCATGATCAAAAATGATCTTGTGGCTAAAGAATCTATTTTACACAACTCAATACTTTTTACTGTTTACTTTGTAACTGCTGTTGGTAGGTTACATTTTGCTTGTTACAGGTTGTGGAGCCCAACCTGGGATCCTTTTTTGTACCATGGATTTAATCAGAACTCCTGTGTTCTGAATTCCAAACACCACCATGTGAACCGGCTCTTGCAACATGACCTCTTTATGTGTTAGAACCGTACATCAAGCCACCCCCAGGTCAAGCTGTGTATTTCACGGGCACTGCCCAGATTTCTATTACTGCAATCCCTACATCAGTTAAAGGACACATTTTAAAGCTGATATCCTGCTGTTGTTATGAAGAGAATTGATTCTAATTGCCAGTTTCCTGCATTTTTCTTAAACATTTAGTCTTTGCAAGGAAAAAAAAAAACTCATGATGAAAATTCCACACGTTACTAGGATTACTTCATAAACAGAACATTCTTGGCTTTGGAATTCCCCCCAGACTCTGAATGGAGCTTACCCATACAGAAAACCTGAATTCATTCTGAAATGGGAGGAAAGCGGGGGCAAAATGTTATCTTTGAGCTATGACATTTGGCTTCCAGTGGACACACAAAATGGACACGCATCAAATGTCAAACAGGCTGATAACGGACAGGAAGCACCACTGTCAACAGTGAGGCTGACCTTCACTGGCAGCAAAACCCTGGGTGAAATGCGGCTGCCCTAACCTCAAGTCACCCAGGGCATGGGCAAAACTAGATCTGCAGGTAAGGATGCAGCATCACAGTGCTGGAGAATCACAGGACGTTTCACAGATAACCAGACTGAAGTCTGGCGAGCAGGGAGGGCCCATTGTATCCATTGTTGGGAGATGAGCAAGGCAGAAAAATAGCCCCGGGTTCCCAGTCTTCCCTGGCTCCATTATCAGGAAAACAGGACAATATAATACAGAAATAAAATACAGAAACTTCCTCTTTGCCATCATTTTGAATCTGTCCTGGCACAGATTTGCACTGACATCAGCTCCCAGTGGGTCCAATATGAAATTTATCTTCATGGCAATGTGACCCTTGGCTGCCAGGAGACTAAAAAATACAGCCAACAATGGGGCAAATAAAGATAAAGAAGTTTATGCAGGGCAAATGCTGCATTTCCTACATACAGCTTTATAATTCCCCTGTCCCAGGACTGAATAGAAAGCAAATGGATGTGGTCAGCCATCGGGAACCTCTACTGTGTTATCCACACACTGCTCCCGTGATCAAGCAGATCATGTTCTTTTTATTTTTTTTTAAAGATTTTATTTATTTATTCGACAGGGATAGGGACAGCCAGCGAGAGAGGGAACACAAGCAGGGGGAGTGGGAGAGGAAGAAGCAGGCTCATAGCAGAGGAGCCTGATGTGGGGCTCGATCCCGTAACACCGGGATCACGCCCTGAGCCGAAGGCAGACGCTTAACCGCTGTGCCACCCAGCCAGGCGCCCCCAAGTAGATCATGTTCGTGCACAGATTGGGACAGGAGGACCGACTGATGCTGCTATGAATAGATGACGTGTGATACGTAGATGGTGGATAGGCAGGGACTGTCACAAAATGCTTTATTCCACTCACTAGCTTTGTGTGCTGAAGACCTTATTCTGTTTTCACACTCACGCCGCCTTTGCTTTAGGGTTCAGGAAATGATCGTGTGCGTGCACATACTTGTGTGTGTGAATGACTTAAGATTTTTCAAGTGTCAGGCTTATTGTCTTGCTTAGCCATTCTTTTTAAACATAAGTCAGATTTTAATTAAATCACATATGTTTTTAACTCAACATGTATGTATATTTTACTTTGACTCTCTTTAGGTTATGCTTTAATAACTTTGGTCTTATTTTGCCCTGGTGCATGTTTTGGCTTTTCCTATTAATGTCTTACATTTATACAGCTGTTTTCAAAGCGGCTGTGAAATATATTTAAAATTTCTTCCCCAGGGGAAGAAACTTAGTATAAGCAATACAGAAAAAGAAGGGGGGGGGAGACATTCTTCCATGGAGTTCTGTTAGTGTAGTTCAGATATACCAGGAAATCAGCTAAGCTAAGCAAACACAGATATTTTATGTGGCAAGAACAAAGTAACAGCCCTTTTACGTCAATAAATCACTGTCATAATTGTCCTAAAGCAATCTGATTTGAGGAATAGACTTTGGGGAAATCCTCCTTCCCAAAATATCCACCTTATCTGCCTTTTCCTGATAGCTGAAATTCCACTGTTTGAGAAGGCTGCTATGAAGCCAAGGGGTACAAATATCTCTGTGAAGGAGGAGCCACTGAAATATTTACACTTCAGGGTGAGGTGTTTAATCAAATGTGATAACTAACTGGGATATGTTTCTCTTGTGAAGCACTGATTTCCAAGAGGGAGGGGGTGTCAAGATAGTGGTGGGAAGATCTGACAGTGAAGGTGTAAGAAGGTGTTAAAGACGAAAGTCAACATCCTTCTAATATGTCGAGGGGTATAAGCTTTAGTCCTTGGGTCTGTGCAGTTAAACGTCTGTGAGTCTCAAGGTGGGAGTTGGGCATGAAAGACTCATGGGATGTAGCAGCTTCTTCCAACTGCCTGAGCTTCCTCTTCACTCCACAATTTCTGAAGTCAAACCCTATTTAGTGATTAAAAAAGATGTTCCTGATGGAATTGTTCTGTGCATACGCATGGTGAGGAAGAGTAAGAAGGAGGCAGAAGAAAGTCTGAGAATTGATAATCAAGCTTATCTATTTGCCACGAAAGCAATTTGAGCCCCAGTGGAACACTGCTCCCTGGCAGAGTGTTCCCTAGCTGTGCACCTCTGAGAGGAAAGAAGGGGTACCACAGGAGTCATCTGTAGTCATTTCCACGGGCAGCTTCCCTCCTCTTTCCAGTCTACCTGTCCCCTTCTCCCACCCCATACCTGTGACCATCTGGCCAAGGAGAAGACAGAGTTGCCCCTGGGCATGGGGGAACCCTGGATCTTGTCTCAGAGGACAACGCTGCAATTGTGTGGAGGGCGGATCAGGTGGTAAGGATTCTGAGCTATAGGCTTAGTGTAAGTGGACTGGCCTCCTTGAGTCTCTAGGGGTCCATTGTTAAAGGAAGATAACCATGTACTTCAGAATTTCAGCCAACCACATGTTACCTTCACAATTTTATTATGTCTATGAATGACATATATAATTACTTACACATTTTCAACTTCCTGTCTTTCGCTTCTTTGCCTCTGAAATAAAAACCAAGGTCACTTAACACCCATTTATTCCTCCAAAGTACTTACCACAGTTTTTAATTATGTTTATTTGTGTGTCTGGCATACTAGACATGATTAAGAAATAATTGCTGAGTTTTTCTTGTTCAGTGTTGTCAAAGAATAATTATTTTGTTTTTTCAAAAATTTAAAACATGGCTCACCTACAAACATAGAATGAACACGTGTCAATGATTTCAACTCCACTTTGAGGGGTCCTGGACCATGGAACACTAGTTTCCGAGAGAAA
Organism: Ursus arctos; assembly: GCF_023065955.2. NCBI lineage: Eukaryota > Metazoa > Chordata > Mammalia > Carnivora > Ursidae > Ursus > Ursus arctos. The sequence continues at coordinate 35,551,663 of NW_026622830.1, forward strand.
CAGAGAATCAGAGGTTACTACACTCATTTGACAAAGACTGACTAAGATGTCTAGGTTAGACACAAAACTGGTTGATATCTCACAGGGCAATCAAATAGTCACCTTAAGGTTCGGTGGTATAGTGGTTACCACATCTGCTTTACACACAAAAGACCCTGGGTCTGATTTCCAGGGGGACCACAAGACTGCCTGTATTTCCATGCAAATGGTTACCTGAAGGGTTATCTCTTCTATCAGACAGAAGATCCTTATACCTCCACTAGATGAAAATTAACATCTATCATTGCCATTAGATGATAAATCTAATGAAAGCAAAGATCATGTCTTTAGTTTTACTCAAGTTAATTAATTTTACAAAGAAACTTGATGTCATATTCATAAATGGAGAAACAGTATGACTTTCCATCAAGCCAAAGTAACACAGGAATTTGGTACTACAGGATAGTAATGCTTGAAAGATGCAAGCAAAATATAAAAGTTTCTTTAATGTTGGTAAAGCACACAGTTTACTAGGGACAGCTTTGCAGAGGAGGAAGCACAGAAAGCCCCCTTTGTGGAAAGGCACACTTTCCTGGCCTTCAGATGCACGTCACGGAAAATGTCTGCTTTCTGGAATGCTGGCTAAAGCCAAGGTTGTTTTCCTAAGTGGCCCTAGGTTAAAACCTGTAAGCCTAGCTTTTAGGTTTGCTAGAGGTCTCTTCTGGCAGTGAGCACAAAACCATTACAGTGAATACTGCTGTCTGCCAAAGGCTCCCCTCTGGAGCCTGCTCCTTCTCTGTTAGAAAGGGAGAAGTCAGAGAGGCGTTGAAGAGATCCTGGCACCACACTGCAACTTTCCTCATGACAGTTAGCAGGGTGACTGGCCATGGACGAAAAGCGAGCAATGACCTCAATAAGTGACTCTAATTGTTTTAGTAGCATGTTTGTTGCACATATTGGCAAACACAGGGCTAGAGATGCTGGCTAATAACCTCTCATGCTCTAACGCTGTTTTTCTTATTATAAGAATAACATTCTAGAAAGGAAAGAGACCTTCATCTGAGCTTCTAATCTAAGACTTTAGAGAAAAGGTTCAGACACAGGGACAGAGATTAGAACTTATGATACCGAACTACAATCCAGGCGCTACTACCGATCTAACCATGGCTTCTCTTAGAAAATATAAGGGTATTTTTGTTTCCTTCATTTAGTTTTATTTCTGGGTTGATCCATCTCGTCAGAACAAGACTGTATAAGGTAACAGGACTAGCTGGCTTCCAAGACTGCTGGGAGCCCCGGCATGCAGCACTGAAACAGCCTTAGGAAGAGGAAACCAGAGCTGCTACGATTCTGCTTCCCATCTCTGCCCCTTACCAATCCTGGGTAGATTACTTAGCCTCTTTGAACTTCAGTTTAATCATCTGTAAAATGGGACAGCATTCAGGCTTCTGTCACTGCGGTACGGTGAAGATTACATGAGTGGGCACAGAGCACTTAGAAGAGCGCCTGGCACGTCATCAGCCGTGTATAACTGCGACCGCTGTCGGCACTGGCCTGCCAGCCTCTCAAAAGGCGCCACTGCTCCTTTCATTCTCCCCTATAGCTCTTCTCGTTGGTTTTAGAAACCAGCATTTATACAATAGACAGGATCATATTCTTCTCTATGTGTTGGTAGAGGAGCCTGGCAGAGAGAAAATCTCCAGCCTGCTTGCAGAATAAAATCCAAATGGACTGTTTTTTTTTTTTTTAAAGGAAAATATGACTATTTAAGCAAAGAACTCCAACCAGCATTTGTTCCTGGAGGACAAAATGATGGCAAATGAGCAAGAACTTGGGAGCACAACGAACACGGAGAAAGTGGCTGAAGACAGGGCAAGGCAGTGAGAGATACAAAGGTGGAGAAAATTTTAACTGAATCAAAAAATAAAGGGAATTTAAAAGTTGTCCTTAAAAAACAAAACCAAAAAACTCTGGGGAGTCACTAACACATGACTGTTAGACAGCCTCAGTAGGAAACACCAGGATTCCCCAATCAGGCAAACGTTCTGAATGGTTTCAATCCAGGTAACAGCATTAGGTAATTTGGATATTCATGATGGAACACTCTGATTTTCACCGGCTGATTTTTTTTTTTTAAAAGATTTTATTTGACAGAGAGACAGCCAGCGAGAGAGGGAACACAAGCAGGGGAGTGGGAGAGGAAGGAGCAGGCTCCCAGCGGAGGAGCCCGATGTGGGGCTCGATCCCGGAACGCCGGGATCACGCCCTGAGCCGAAGGCAGACACTTAACGACTGAGCCACCCAGGTGCCCCTTTACCGGCTGATTTTTAAAGAGTGAATTCAAACAGGTCTTCTGATATAAACAGAGGGGCTTTCTCCATTTCAAAAATTTGTTTTGAAAAACATCTGTGGTATGATTGCTATGTGTCAAACCCTATGCTAGGAACTTCTTTCAAGGAGTCTGTAATCAAATGAGTAAAAAACAGAACACATGAATAAGTAACAGGAATGTGAAACACCGACAGAGTTGAACACAGGGTTCTGGCGTCCATTTGTTATCAGACTATGACCCTGAGGAAGGGAAGTGGCCAGATAATAGGAAGAAAATTCTGACACTCTGTTTGCTGGTCCGATGCCACTTTGTTCAGCACTGGTTGACACCCAAGGAGCAGAAGATGATGGCTGCGGTAAACCAAAGTGGCACTGGTAATGCTTCTCCAGGGAAAGCATGAAGAAGGGATCCCTGAAATCATCGGGCAGGCAAATCAGTAGAGTATCATGGAGAATATGATGGGAAAGAGGGAGTTTCTAGTGCTTTTCCAGATCGACTGGATGAAAATAATGAGAAAGCGGCTTTGAGCACATTACAAGAGTGTAATAAATCACGTATGTTACTGAGGGTGTAACAGGCTGTATTTTGAGGTAGTGAGCTCCAGACCACTGAAGGCGTTCAAGTAATTTTTGCATAACTACATATAATGGTTGCTAACCAAGTGATCCTTACATAGGGAACACCTGAGTAGTTACTTTCTACTCTAACATTCTGCGAATAGCTGTAAACTAAAACATTTAAAATAATTTTTTATTCAAAAGATTTTAAGAGTGCATCTTGTCTACAAAATGAAGCACTCAAATGCCGTTTTGTCCATAATCAGCCCAACAGATTTAGACCCCAATTCTAGTGCAGTTCCTTACCAGGTAGCTGACATTTCATGGAAGTGTGTCCTTCCCCTTCAAATGAAAATTATAGTCTCCTTGTGACTCTCCCTCATAGCATTCCTCTTCCCTTCCTGGCATTATCACAATGCGTAATCATACCTCTGCCACTTACCGAAAGCACAAAAAAGGCATGAAACACTGGACACCCACCAGGCAGTGCCAGTGACGCTGAGCAGCGCGTCGAAGGCACATGCATAGTCGCTGAAATGAATTACAGAATGCAAGTGTCTGCTCTTTGGTTCTGGTTTTTCCTACAAAGTGGAGATAAAACGTTTCTGCCTTCAGAGTTTTTCAAAGATGAAGTGTGTGTGTGAGTGTGCACGTGTGACTGTACTTACGATCATTATACACAGGATACGATAATATGTCTACACGCATTTGCATATGTTTATAGACACAATATCTGACTTTCAGCTTCTTTATGTTGTGGCACATGGAAAATGCATCACAACATGAAAGTTATAATCAGTTTATTATTATTATGGCTTCCCCACCAACCACAAACATCAATATTGAGGGCGTATGTAACCTCTGTTAGAGACCTGTGGGCACCAGGAAGTGGAGATGTAAACTCTAACTCCTGCACTCGAGGCTCTGTAAACCCAACTGGGAATCCAACACCTGCAGGAAAAGGAAAATAGTGCCAGATGCAAAGATTCACTTATTTCCTCAACAGTGTAGCAGGCAAGCGGGACGCAAAGGCAGATTCTACCTGGAACCTGCCCTCACCTAGCAGACTCTGGTACAGGAGATGGATAAGGACAAACACTTAAAAGGTGGTGAGATGAGAACAAGAAGAGAGAAGATTAAAGAGTGAAGACTAAGCCCAGACTTTCTGAATCAGTCTGGGAAAACCAAGGCAAGTGATACTTGAATAGAAACTCAGATCAAGGACTTAGAGAGACAGGGCTATAATTCAGAACATACAAATAGGTATGAATGTACCAATTTCTACAATACTGGCACTTCTATACTAGTTGATAACAGTCATTGCCCCGTGCCTCAGCCCAGCATTTAGCACTCTGCTCACCCAGTCCCTCCTGTGGAGTCATGTCCCTGCAAACTAGCTAGGAAGGGGTTCATTACTGGAGCTCCAGGGGTCCTTCAGGACCGTGCTTGTGCACCAAGCCTAACTGGTCTTCACCCTTCCCAGGAAGATTTGAAAAGGGCGGGGGGGCGCAGAGGAGGGAAAGTTTGAGGAAAAGAAGAATAGTATAGAAGTAAGAGGCAACGTGGTTTGAAATCACTGAAGTCCAAGGTGAGAAGGCAAACCAACGGGTGAGTGGGGCCTGGGTGCATCAGATGATGAAGAGCAAACTATTACACAAACGGGGCCCTGGCATCACTCTATGGGCACTGAAATCTACCACGTTCTAGCTTTGCAGCCAAGGGCGAATCATTTGGCCACAATAAGCCTCAACTTCCTCATCTGTATAATGGGAGTAATGAGAGCCACCTCACCTCACTGTGTAGTTGTGAATACTGCCATGATCCATGACAAGCAATAAGTACAGAATCTGGCAAAGAGGAAGCTATCACCACTATCACTACTAAGTAGCACTATTCTTAATGCTTTGCCTGTATCATTCAACTCCCAACATCCGTATGCATTACTGAAAAAGACGGTAACCTCCAGGTAACACAGCACATGAGGATGGATAGGTTTCTGACCCTGAGTTTGTGCTGAAGTTAAATTAGGCCCATTATCACTCTGTGAATCATGGGTGGACAGCTGGACTGACACAGCTTCGCTGCCATGGCAACACTGGCCTTCTTGATGTCCCTGCCTGATAATTTCACGGGCAATGTTGTGCATAATAAAAATTGCATGCCCCTAACCCAACCAAAGCACTCTGAGAGTATAGAGGCACGGCCAGCAAGTCATCAACAGAACTTGGGAGATACTGTATAAACAGTGGGGAAAAAAAAAGAAAAGAAAAAAAGACTTTAAAAAGTAGCTATGAAAACGCCATGAGAGCCACACAGCGCATTTCTAAAACATGCTTTCCACATGACAGTTTGGACTTCGTTTTGCTTCCTTCAATGGGAAGATGTTAAAAGGTTAATTTCAAAATTAAAGTAGATGCAAAAGTAGATGCAAATGTTCCAGGTTAGTGAACAGAAGGAAGACTTCCTTGGCAGAGAGAAGAGAGGGACTTTGGGAGGCCCCATTTCCTAGAAATCTTCTGCTCTGCCTTTTAAATTCCCCTCCTCGGCGAGCTGTATCACGTAACTTCACATGGCATCTCATCAGACCTCGGACTGTGAAGGAAGTTCTCCTTTAAACACCAGCGATTAATTTATTTGATTCCCTCAACTGCTGTCTGTTTGAGCCAGTCAGATTAAATACTGACGGAGACTCTGATTTCCAGTCACATTCGAGCATCGAAGTGCTCTCAGAAAGTGGTGGTAATACCCAAAGAGAATGAACTTCCCAGATGCCCTTGCGTTTGGAGCTAGCGGGCTCCAAGGCTCCCATCTTTATTGGGATCAAGTTAATTTAAAATACAATAAAATCCCAGCCCTCCATCAATAATAGCCTCTTTACTCTTAGGAAACAGATCTGATTTAACCTTTAAGGAAACTCACTTTGGCTTTCTTCCCTACTGATTTTTTATTGTTGTCTCTTCTACATTATTGGTTAGAAGTGGTTAAGGTAATGACCTACTACTTTTTTTTTTTTTTAAATGTTGGAAGAAAGATGCTCTTGGCTGCCCCATGCCAGTGATGGGAGAAGCTGGTGGTAGCTCAGCAGTGGGCAGTGCATGAAGAGACTTGAAAGCCCCAGGCATGATCGTGACCTCCGTGGAGGTCTGAATTCAAGTATTTATTTCAACTCTCACAGGTCCTATGCTTGTTTATAGTCCCTCCTCTCTCCTGCCTTGCCCTGGAAATCTAGTATATTTCTAGAGCTGAGCTTTCTACCGACTCTGAGCTTTCTACCTGGGGCAGAATTCCTACATCACTCCCCTAACAAGAGCATTTCCTTTCTCATCCACCGTCCTTACTATCGTGACATACACGCAGACATCTGCACACTGCCCCCAATATGGCTACCATTCAGCATTAGAAAGGATCTGGGCGACTCTCTCTAGGAAGAGGCAGTGGCTCAGGGTGTGACAGGGATGTGCATTTGAAAAGAAACCATACTCAAAAGTATGTGACACTGAAGGCACACAGGGGAGGCCACTTGGAAGAGATTCTGTACAGGAAAGGGCTGAGTGGTAAGTACTGATCAGAAAGGAAATGTGCAGTGGGCACTTACCGCGTCAGATCAAATAAAAGGTGTCCTATTTGGTTAGTGCAGGTTTAAAAAAAAAAAAAGTGAAGTTGGTAAATTCAGAGGAAACTCTGCCGGTCAGACTCTGTGGAGAGAAAGAGTGCCCACGAGGGAAGGGACGAGAAGCCGAATAGTGGGGCATTTGTGTAGCTCCAATTATCAAAGGAGCCGAGAACACAGTCTGAATCTGAGCAGACAGAGTGGAGTGCCTGTCAAGAGTGAACCACACACTTTCCCTGATGATAATGGCCTCAAAATGAGAACAGCACACCCAAGGAAGGAAGCAGCCATCGGAGGTGGGGTTGAGGCCCAAGGCCCAACAACTCTCCACAGAGAATTCTCCTTACCCGTCACTTCCTTTCTCCTTCCTGATGTTTCTCATGTCCTTCAGCTTGCTGAAAGCTCCCACAGCCACATCCTTTGAAACTCGACACAGGCTGTTTGGCTTCCAACTAACAGGACCTGAGCAGCTCCGTGCTTCTGCCACTGGACAGCCGTATGACCCCAGTCACTTCACCTGTCTGGACCTCATCTATAAATGAGGCTGCTGGACTCACGTAATGAAGCAACAGGATTCCTTCAACACAGGATATATGCGATGTTTGACAAATTCCACTGTTTAGAAAATAAAAATACTTGGAAAATATCTGGAAACCCTAGATCTGGAGCAAGCAGATCTCTGTGACAAGCCCGGAAGCGGTCCCAGAAGTTCCACTGCTTTGACTGAAATTTGTCTTTGGCCGTAATGATTTCTGGGTCACTGGAACGCACGTTCCTGTAAGAATCAGGCTGAACTGTACCACCCGATAACGCTGCTGCTCTGAGAACCTCTGAAGAAGTAAGCACAGGGGCCTGCGAAGCAGCAGCACTAGCCAGCAAGAGAGCAATGGACGCCAATGCTGAAGGAGCCATCTTGATTTTCTAAACTTGTAAGGCTTCAGTTCACACTAACAAGCAATAATCCTAACCGGTAACCTTTTCATATAGCGCTCACAGCGTGTCAGACAATCTTCTAAGCACTAGATATATAGGAAGCTCATTTAATTTTCCCAGCAAACCTATAAAACAGGTATTAATACATTCCCACTTTACAGATGAGGAAACGGAGACACAGACTAGTTAAGTAGTTTGCCCACGATTATGCAATTATTAAGAAATAGGCCTAGGATTTCCAAGCAAGAATACGTGACTTGATGTGATTGGCGTGAGACAACATTGGGATCATTCACTTCTAAATCTCTTGGTCAACATATTATGAGGCCAGCAAAGTTTCTCCTAGATGTCAGTTCCCTTCAGATCAGGCTACTGAGCCTTCAGACTAAATTCCCAAAGGACACTAGAGAGAATCTGGATTTCTAATTAATCTAAGAGTTGGCAGTATGTGGGAAATTAATGAAAAGAGTTCTGGTAAATTCCATTTAATTTTTTCTGCTCTTATAAGTACCTTGGCATGGGAAGTGCTCCCAGAGAAAACCATTCTGCAAATCGGTAATACACGGCATTTATTAATGCTTTTAACCTTCACAAGCACCATCCTTCAAAGGATTCCCTTTGGACAGAGATGAAAACTGAGGCCAGAGGGTTGCAGTTAAGTGACTTATTCAAGCTCCAAAGTAAATGATGTCAGAGAAGGATCCAAACTCCTATTTCCTGATTTCAGACCAAGGATTTTCAAATGAGACCATATGGCTCCTATATTTCAATCTCTTTCTGTCCTTTTCTCTCTCTCCCTCCAAATTTCAAATAAATTTTACCTTAGCATCTGTAGAAGTTGGGATCCCCATGGGAGTTCAAGTAAAGAGTACTTGAAGTGACTGCCTGGCTAAACAAGCAAAGGACTGAACAATTGTGTCCTACAGATTCCCCTCCTGATGCCTCCTCTGTCCATTTCACTGTCACTGTCTTGACTCACAACTCCATTAATTCACTCCGAGATTGTGGCCCCTGGTTTCCCTGCCTCTATTCTTCCCCTTTCCAAAATCTATGTCCCTGCTACTTGTAATTTTATCTCTTCAAGGCTTCGTTTACCAGTTCACGTCTTTGTTTAAAATCTTCATGGATTTCTATTATTCTGAGGGGTTCCTGCATAAATGCTTGGTGTGTGTAAAGGCACTTGGGGTTCATAAGTAAGGGAAATTTCTGCCTGTACTTCCCTGCATGCCAGGCAGTCTTTGTAGATACTTTAACGACTATTAGCCTCATCAACCTTCTGAAACAGTATACATTTTAGACAAGTCAGTACAGTGTTACTATGAAAGATATAAGCTTTGGAATGTGAGAACAAGGGCCTGACTCCCAGCTCTGCTCCCACTAGCTCAGGACAGCTAGAAGGCTGGCTGGAGGATGCATGATCTAGAATGACCTCCCTAATATGCCTGGGAGTTAACAGGTGACTGGCCAATGGCTGGCTGACACTCAGCGGGGGTTCACCTTGGATCTCTGCCATGTGGACAGGGCAGCATGGACTTATTCATATGACACCCTAAGATCTCAAGGTAGTAGGAACAAAAGCTTTCATGTCCAAGTGGATTTCAATCTTTGCCTGCATCATGTTTTCTATGTCTTTGGACCAAAGCAAGTCACACAGTGGAGCCAAGATTTAAGGGATGAAATAAACTCCACCTCTTCATAGACAAAGAGAACTCTTGAGCAATCTACCATACATTTTAAGTTCCAATCATCTCACATGATAAGGTAGATGCTAATGTTCCCTGATGAATCATAAATTTACAGTGAGGATTATATGATATGAAATAGACCCGAGAGATCTACTTCACTGTTCAAGTTCAAATATGAGTCCCAGAGCAGTTATTAAAATGACAGGGAATATTCTCTGTTTTAGGGAACCAAAGTTTGTACAGTTTTAATTCATGTGGTCACTTTCTTTCTTTTACTGGATTTATCATAGAACACTGATGATGTGTGAGTCTAAGAGATACTACTTGATTTCCAACAGGGAACAGGTTTAAACAGCTCAGGAGAAAAAACAAAAGGCCCTTATCCATGCACTACACACATGACCGTGGACCACAGGAAGAAACTCTCTCTGGACTGTGAGGATGAAAAGTACTTCAGAACGCCCTTTGGAATTACTGATCTTGTTACAGGTTAATTATCTGGATAGGGCTGAACTGGTTGAACTCACAATGCCCACATTTTCATTTAAGTCATTTCATCAGAGTTGTGGGTGTCTGCAACTGGCCGTGTTCTAAATGGTGTAGAGATATCCACCAATTAGCTTTGTCTCAGGATGAAATGATGTCTGCACTCATTGTTCTCTCTGGATCCAGACTCTTCCAACGGGGTTTTGCAATTCTCTTATCAAGAGTGGCAAAGTCTATTTCCCCACTCCTGGAAACTGAGCTGGCCTTGTGACTTGCTTTGGCCAATAGAAAACAATGGAAACAACGTTGTGTGAGTTCTGAGTCCCCATCCCAAGAAGCCTTGCACACTGTTGCTCTTGGAATGCCGTAGCTTCCACGTGAACAGGCCTGATTTCATTTGCTGGCACATAAAGTCATGTAGAACAGAAGCAAGGCTTATCAGCCAGCAGTTAGCTAGCCCCTGGCAAATGGCCTGCTAACCACAAGACATGTGAATGAGGCCATCCCAGACCAGTTAAACCAGCAACTCAGCACAGACACATGAGGGAGCACAGCCAAGGTCAGCCTAGACTACTGAGATTAGAAGAGTGGCCCAGGCAACTAAGCTTTGGGGTGCTTTGTTACACAGCGGCATCTGACACGGAACTAATGGCTGCAACCTTCTGCATCCTCTTTGGCAGGCTTCTCGAGTAGCCTGGACACCTCCTGAGATACAGAGAGCCCAACAGTCTGTTTGTTGCACCCCAGACACCTTGATACATGGGGAATTAAACTCTTTGCTAGAAAATTCTCCCATCTTTCTGCACAAGCATGGGAGAGGAGTTTCTACTCACTGTCTTCCTTTCCCACGGAGGTACACAATGTCTGTGTACTTATCACATAGATGCTTCCCATCTGTGAACATACCATGCAATGCCTCTCTGTGGCCAATGCGGCATAAAGAAAATGGCATAATTTTCATAAACGAACCTAAGCTTTACCCGAGCTCTGATATTAGTCGAGTGATCTGAGAAAAATTGCTCAACCTCACTGAGGCTCAGTTTTTTCAACTGCAAAATGAGAATTTATTTTTTTGACAAACTAAACTGCAACTTGTGGTTACTGTGTTAAAACACAATATTTGTGTTGTGGTTTAAAGTCAGTCTCAAGTTTTTGACACCAGAGGACATTACACGAAACAGAAAAATGACCCAGAGGAACCCTGCTTGAATTCCTGACTACAGAGTCATTAGAGACAATAAGATGACTACTGTTTTGAGCCACTCAGCTTTGGGTCAGTTAAGAACAGTGTGCACTTGGTAGGCATTCAGGACACGGTGCCCAGGACTGAGAATTTCCTGAGGTACAAGACTTCAGTGTTCAAACCAGGAAAGTCGGCCTTAATATATATGGAGATTATCCTTGCTATTTTGTACTGAAACAAAAATGAACAATGTTGTGGTGATTTCATTTCACAGCAGAACTTCCCTAAGGCAGCCCTGGGATTTCATACCTTCACAGGAGGCAAAACGTTTCTGGATGGAAACCCTGCAAGATGCTGTTTTATAGAAGACAACATGTTGAAAATCAGTTCTAATTGATCTTTCTTATCTATGAGGTAATTTCTTTTATTTAAAAAAGGCTTTTTTAAAACCCTTATACAGGAGTAAGAAAAAAACAGCAATGTGAGCCCCAGTGGCATTTCAAACTTCATTTCCAGCAAAAGCATTTTTACTGAACTTCTGAAATAATTTTAATTATCAAAGCATTGATAGATATAGCCCACATCTTGCTACAATTAGTTTTTTTTCAATTGTTATTTGGGAAAGATTTTAAAAATGTATACAACTACTATCTTAATTTTTAACCTAAATGTAAATTGTATATTTATTCACATTGTGAAATAATTAATTGGATTGTTCTTCCCTACTGGCAAAATGATGACCTGTGTTGAAAATTTAGAAAATCTGGGAAAGAAGGACAATGTGGAAATATTTTTGATAAAATAAAGGCATTTTTCCCTCTAATTACTCTTTGGTTATCACACACCTTAAAAAAAAAAAGAAAGAAAGAAAATGAAAAAGGAATCTGCTTTGCCAATGATGTCAAGAGTTTTTAACAATCCAAGATGAAGAAAAATGAACAACAAAAAAGCTAGGAGAATGATACTTGGGTAAAATATAGGAAGAACAGAAGCCACATACCAGCCCGCACCCCACACAAAGTCTAGGTTTCTACAGAAGCAAATGAGCCCTCCTGAATTATGCGTCAGTGTCTTTTGACTGGAAGATGGAAGGTCAAGGCTGTGAGGGCTCGAGCCACAGTGGGCCTCCCTGTACACTTGGTTCCACACTGCTCAACGGCAGGGGCTGAGGGGGACACTTCTTCATAGCAGAATTAGTGGGTACAAGTAACAAATAGTTTTTATTCCTACAAATTGTTTCTCAGATAGTTTGTAGCAATATATATTTCCATTAGTCTTATTCTATGAATTGCATTTGGTATTATCATTCTTTAAATTTGCTGATTAGGGCAAAAAAACAGCACTGCTCTTTTCACTTACAGTTTTCTAAATTAGTAATGATTAAATTATCCACATGTATTATATGTTTATGTAAATTTTTTTTTTTTTTAGATTTTATTTATTTATTTGACAGAGAGAGACAGCCAGTGAGAGAGGGAACACAAGCAGGGGGAGTGGGAGAGGAAGAAGCAGGCTCCCAGCGGAGGAGCCTGATGTGGGACCTGATCCCAGAACGCTGGGATCACGCCCTGAGCCGAAGGCAGACGCCCAACGACTGTGCCACCCAGGCACCCCTATGTAAATTTTTTTTGATTAGCCTATTTATAACTTGTATTTATTTTTGTTTTGGGTGTCTTAGTTACTTTTTTAGGTTTATACATATGCTCTTTGTCCAAAATTACTTCCAGGTGGCTTTTTTGTCCCCTCAATGGTTTTATATATTTATATTTATAAACCCTAATTGCTCATTCTTTTGGGTGACTGAAGAATTTGGCAGAGTAATGAACTGGTATGATTTCCAGAATGTTAAGGGATTCTGCAGTCTAGGCCTCAGCTCGAATTTGTGACAGGTGTCTCTCTTGATGTCAAAACCAACCAACCAACCAACCAACCAACCAACCAACCCTCTTTTGGAATTACCATTTTCCTATTCAATCCTATTTTTTCAAATCGCATATTTCTGACCTCTGTAATTACAAGGACAGCATATTTTTTCTCCATTACTCAGTGGAAGTATCTCACACTGTTTCAGCAAGCCCCGCCCCCAGGTCCTTCCCGTTGGTGATGCCAGGCACCCTCCGTGGTTCCGAGCACAGGACCCCTTTCTCCTGTTATGCCTGCATAGTCTAAATGCCATGAAGGAGGGTGCGGGACTCTGGTACTGAGGAGCTCCGACTGCAGATATCCATCTGCGCGTAAGGGGTTTGTGAGACTCAGCTGGTGTCTGGCTTTATCAGGGCTGCACATAAGTATCACCCAAGCGTTCCCAAGAAACAGTTGGCCCAGCGTGCCCGATCCGAGGGGAGTCTGGCGAAACTGAACCCCTGGCGGTCACTAGAGAACTGCCTGCTTTCCCACCTGCATCCCCACCTTCAGCTGGTAGGGTTTGAGGGTGGGTGTGTATTTCAGTTTGTCAAAAAGAGATCAGTTCCTGTGCTGAAAGGCAAGCCTGGGGCAGTGTTTGACAGAGCCGGGGGACACCGGGAGGGACAATTACCGTGTAAGTGGTTCTCACGCTGGGTCTGGCATTGGGTGCCAGCTTGCACATTAACTCCTTTGACAGTATTTTCCCCAGTTTACTCAACATTCTCAAGGGATGGCTTTGTCGATTGTTTCTCTGGCTGCTGTTTTGACAGTCGATAGCCCCTTGATGCCAGCTTCGGCTGTCTAATAAGAAAGAGGCCAACGTGAAATTTTAAACCCAACAACTGCTGGTCCTGGTATGGGGTGGCTCCAGCTCTGTTCTCTCTCTTTTCCCCTCTCTTGAATGGTAATGGGCTTTTATCAAATGCCTGTCTTTCCTCATTCTCCCAGGCTTTGGGGTAGGAGAATCATGCGTTAGCAGGGATGGGTCAGAATCCGGGGGAGTAGAAACTTCCAACGGAAACTGACAGGAGCTGCTAAGCCCGAATGTAAGCAGATATAATTTATGATATTAAGGTGATTCCAGGCAAATGCCTATGTTTGGGATATTTTCTGTGTTGATTTCCAACTCGAGTCCATGATAGGCTGGACAAGAGTCAGGCTCTGACCTAAAGTAAAGTATATGGCTTAGAGGGCAGGGGGTGGGTGGATTTATGAACAGAAGCTGTGTCCTACAGCCACATCAATAAGACACATAGACGTCATAGCTCCATGGGATTTGTAAACAGTTGCAAAAGAAAGGTATAGAAATAGGAATTGCTTTCTTCTCTAAATCCCGTGGTTAGCATTCCAGTGAAAGGACATTCCTGGCATCCCTCTAGTGCCCACCTACCAAGGTGTAAATACAGGTCAGATGCTCTTTTTGAGAACAAATCTACAGTCTGAAACTAGCTACCTTGATATTGTCAAGAACTTTCTATACTGCTCATGTTACAAGTTCTGTCCCACTTGTAACCTATTAAATCAATTTCCCTTTTAGGTTCCACACTAAGCACCATTTTGAGTTTTACCAATTCAAACAACTTGAAGTAAAGATTGTTTTTTTACTGACTCTATTTTTAGCCCCAATTAAAGTACAAAAAATGGAATAAATTTTTACTTAAAAAAGTTTTTGCTCTTTCAAAAATCAAATGTGGTGATTTCCCATGCCTTTACTTAGTAACATAATTTCTTGAAAGATTTCCATCTTGGAGGCACCTGGGTGGCTCAGTTGGTTAAAGGTCACATCAGGCTCCCTGCTCAGCGGGGAGCCTGTTTTCCCTCTCCCTTTGCCCTCCCCCCTACCCACTCATGCTTGCTCACTTACTTTCCTCTCTCAGTCTCTCTCTCTCTCTCTCTCAAATAAATAAATAAAAACTTAAAAAAACAAAAAAGATTTCCAACTTGGTTTTATAGAACTGTTTAAGGTAAATACAAATTAATGTGGACATTTTCTGTATATGATTATCAAGTATCATTTCTATTTCAATTAATTTATCCATAATTCTTCATTACTTCAGAGATCCCAATGTCTTAATTTATGTTTCTCATAAACACAAAAGCAACAGAAAAGTAGGAGTGAGATGGTGACTCCTTCCAGAAATTAAAATGGCCCTCTTAATTGCCCTGACCACACCCTCTTTTTGGGGGGAGGTGGGGCAAGAAGAATAACTCACAAACTGGAGACTGAGTTATAGTCATCTGATATTAAAGGAGAAGACATTTTAAAAATGCATTTGCTGATCATTGCCACTTGCTTTGCAGAACCTAATACATCCCTCCCTGATAACATCAAAGGAATTAAGGCCCTCTTTATGTAGCAAATGCTTTTCACAGTTCAATAACCATTCCTGTTGCTGCTATAACGTTTCACCCACATTTCCCCGTGCTCAGAGGGGGCCTCAGAATTGGAACGGTTTCATTTCTAGTGAGAGCACCTTCATCCCTTCTTGCTGCATTTGACCACCCCTCTCCAAATATTTGTAGGTCATAATCATTCTACTCCTCAGCAAAGTGGAAAAATAATTTCTCTGCTTTGGAGTCTAGTTTCTGAGACAGACGGAATAAAAAATGTCCTGCCCTGGAGTTATCACTCATTTCCCCCTGACTGTCTAAAGAACTGAACCAAGAGGTAGTGAGTGAGTGGCTTGACACATGAACCAGAAACAAACAGCAAAAGACAGGAATCAAGAGCCCTAATGTGCCTGCAATAGAAACCATTGTGCGAGGCACTTCCTGGGAATTATTTAGGGATTATGGTGTCAAAATTGCTTAATCTGTAGGAAATACCCCAGGCCTTCAATTCACATCAGCAAAAGTGTATTAAGTGCTTACTCTGTGCTCAGGACTGAGTTGAGCACTTAGGGGAACAAAAAGAAAATATAAGTATATAGCTGTATAAGGGAAAGTGTAAGTGGATTCTATCGAAGGAGGTAAGAGGTGGGGCGTATGCCCCTGTGCATAGTATTTTCTTCATACCTTAATAGCACTGGCGGTGGGTGGGGCTTCTCAACTCCTCCCTAGATCGCTCTGAAACAAAACAAAACAAAACAAGTTTCACTCCAGATTAGTTGTAATTTTTAGTTAAAAGAACAAACACCCTGATGGTTTTGAAACCCAAGAAGGAGGATTCATTAAAATCAACATCTGTCAGAGAGCAAAAACGGGAGGAGGCAGCACTTAAAAAGGCTTTCAGATCCTTAAAAGGCCTGCTCTGAAGACATCAGGGCAAGAAGGATGAATGGGAAAGAAGACGAACTGCGATGTGTTACGTGGGATTTATCTTAGCAACACCAGAGAGAACGCGTCTGAGGGAGACCCACGGGTCTCTAACATTTAGGAGTGTTTTCACCTCTTGTTTTTGTTTTACTTTCTTACACTACGAAATGAAAAGACTCCAATCTCCTTTTTTCATTAAATCACCTAGATAGTTCTCAGGTTTCTCAACCACTCGGAACCCTCTTTTAAGGAAAGATTCAGCCATGCTTGTTGTTTTAAAAAGGTTTCTAATCACAGGAGAACCACATTCGACTCTGCTCATTTCCTGTGCCAATTAACAGACAGGAGTGGTTGTCTCCCCACTGTTACCACAAGGAATTCCGGGGACTGACCCTTTCAGACTTCACTCCCAGTGCCTGGGAAAGTGGCATCAGCTTGGGAAAGAGGCAGGGAGTTGGAAATCCTGAGCCTGAGAACCAGGAAGGCAGGGCAGCTCACAGGCAGAGAGGGTGGAAGCCCAGGATGAAGGAAGCTTTATTTTTATTTCTAAATTTTATTCAGTCATGAAAGTCTCGGTCCTGGGAATAAAACAACAGCAAAAAGACCTTGTTTTATTGGGCACTCAAGGAGATTCCTAGGCCTGGTGAGCACCATATAAATCTGCCAAAAGGGTCCAAGTGTTCCTGTCCCCTGAGTTTAGATGAAGGGGAAGGAAGCTGCTGAGGTTGGCCCAGGAGGCCACGATCCCATGCTTACAGCGGCTCTGGTTTCCTCAGAACCCAGGAGGTTGGATGGCGTGAGAAAAGGAGCCTAAGAGAGAAGATGAGGTCTATCTAAAAGAACCGGGACTGCGATTGATCGGCTGGGAAGACTGAAACCAAATCAGGAGAAGCTCTTTCCCTGGCCTGGAATGATGACCCAATCCTCCCTTCTTCCCTAAATCTTCGAAGCCCCTCCTCCTGCAGGAACCTGATACATTGACTGTTTTTGTGTGTTATCTACTGATACACAGACCTTGTATCACAAATTACTATAAAAGGTAGTAGTTTGAAGCAACCACCATTCATCATTTCCCCAAGTCTGTGGTGGCCTGGGAAGTTCTGTTGGTTTGGGCTAGGCTTGGCTGATGCCAGCAGGGCTCCTGCAAATGGTGAAGGTCAGCAGGAAGTGGGCCGGGTGCCAGCTGGTGTGGGGCGGCCTAGCAGAGAAGACTCAGCTCCAGGCCACACGCTCTCTCATCCTCCCCAGCCCAGGCTTGTGCTCATGGTGGGGGACAGTTCCAGGAGCGAGCACGAGTGGACAGGACCTCTTGAAGCAATCCACTCCCCATATCAGGCTCTGCAGCTGAGCTCTGTGCAATTCCCAGGAACCACATGGGCTTGAACTGTGACAAAAGAGAGAGCCCAGAGACCTTTCCTCGACTTTCCACAGATATCTGAATTCCCACAGGAGGGTATCAGAAACCCAATCATGACTGTGAATGAATTTCAACAGCTCAATAGGACAGGGATACAGGGATTGAAACTGTTTTAAAGAAAATTATAAAGAAACGTATTGTGGAGTTTTACACACCACAATTTCTATGTAAGTTCATGGTTTCATATGTCCAAGAACACAGACGGCCTATTTCTTAAGTACAAGTAATCACAGACAAATAATAACTAGATGCATAAGGTCCCAGGTTTGTGGGTGTCACTTTTCCACCTCTAATCAAACAAAAAGAATTATCAATAAGATGATTAGTAAGATATTAAGTTCTGCAAATGGTACAGGAATTAAAAACAAACAAACAAACAAACAAAAAACACACCACCACAAGCTCTTGTCCTCCAGGTATTCGTGTTTAATTTGGAGGTACTGTACTCTTACCATCATTGCTTAAGATAAGGTCAAAGCAAGGGACACCTGTGCTCAGTCCAGTACAGGGGTTCTGGCCTCAACAAATCTGCAAAGGCTCCATGTAATAAACTGATGGCAACAATGGCCCCCCTCTTCCAGACCATACATGATGCCATTCTGTAGCCTGCTCCCCGCAAGAGGCAGGGTCTACTTTAATACCTGTTTCATCTGGGCCGGCCTTGTGATCCATTTTAACAAACAGAATGCAGCGGAAGTGTCACCGTGCCAGTTTTGAACCCTGTCGTCATCGAAGGCCTGTATTACTGGCTGCCCCCCTCCACCCGGGACACCCAAGCTCAAAGACAGGAAGAGTCACGGTCTTCCTGTAAATTCTGCCACCAGCCTGCCAAAACTCCTGAGGCATGCACTACACGGCAGAGCTACCTGCTTACAGTGAGGGAAGGAAGAAATATAGGAAGAAAAACACCACAATTCTATGCCAAAGGATCTTGCCATGCCTTCATCACTGTCAAAGACGTTTTGGGTATCCTTCAAGGTGTGTACTACCATCTAGATCTTGTTCGCATCTCTCGAGCTTCCTTCCTCCCATAGCCCTGCTCAGAAAGAAGCAGATGCATTCCAATCAGCACTGGCAGCTACCAAAGGGAAGGTCACAGGCGGTAATAATATAGGCAGACTCGGTAACCAGATGCTTGAAATAAGCCCCAGAGCGATTAGATGAAGTGGCGGATACGACAATGTACTCCTAAACCCAGCTCTTTGCGTAACTGCAAGTACAAGCCAGCTGTTCATCAGCCTCAGGAAATAAACGCAGGAATAATTAATTAAGGGAAGATGTTTCAGGCTGAACAAGACAGGAATGGTGTTTTGATGCATGAATAGTTGGCCTCCATTGTAAAAATCTTTCTTCCTCTCTGTGTGCCATAACCATTTTGAGCAGCTTCCATCCAAATGGAATTTCTATACCCACTCAAAAAACTGTGAGGTGTGGTTCTGACTCAGTTGTCTGAGAGACGTTGAGGCTGACCTGGCGAGGGACATGAGCTGCAAGGAGAGCTCACACACCATGGTACTGTGGCTTTCATGCTTCCAGAAACAGGTCTACCAAGTCTCCCATATGCCGTGGGCTTACCACTGGGCAAACACTGGTAAACAAAAGACATCTGGCCATTGCCTTCAAGAGCTTAGAGCCTAGGGAGGACACAGGTGGTTGACCCATTTGAACCTTACTTGCAAAAATAGCTTGAAAATTCATTATCCAGAGTAGATGTGAAACTGGGCTTCTGCTTTTAGACTCTGAAATATTGGGAAAGCCCCATCTGTTCTCTTCTTCAGGATAGTTTATCTCCCCGTCAAAGACCCACACTCTTACACTTTCTCTCACTATTGATTAATGGCTTCTATGCCCATCATCATCCCATCAAGTTACTAGGATGTGAGGAGGAAGCAATGGAGAAGCCTCTGCCTCACTTTCAGTGTCATGGACCAGACCGTCGAGGCCACTGGATGTGTCCACCATGATGACGTCATTCCTTTTGCTATCCTCAACACTGGGGATAAAGAAACTGGGTGACAAGAACGAGATCATGATTTAAAGGAGCAATCATAAGAATCAATGCCTACACAGGCCAAACAGGAAATGAGACTAAGTAATGTGAGCAAATGGGATGTAACAAGGGATGGCTCAGGGGCAACAGAGGGCACGTGCCCCAAGTAAGGAAATCATCTGTCAAGGCCCAGCCAATTGTTGCCATGAGGGAATGTGGTGCTATGATTACCAGAGGTTTTTAGAGAGCGTGCAGAAATCCAGGTTTGATGTGAATTTCCTCAATCTTGCAATTATGAGTAGTTGGGTTTTTTTTCTTTTAAATAATGTATGGGCCGCATACAATATCACATTGGGTAGAACGTGGCTTTGGAGAAGCCAATTGGGTGTCCAGAACAAGGGAAATAAAGTTACGTTAACAGAATGCCACCGCACGGGGGATGCAGGTCAGTTTAGTCAAATGTGAGGTCCTTCGACAAAGTTTAAAATCCAAAGAAGACCCCCGCTAGCTTTATCACCAGTCTAGCTAAATCAGTGGAGGAATAGGTGAACCATCTCTCAGGTGCAGATGTCAGTATGGCGAACATCTTGTCTTGGCCTTGTCCTGCATGTTACAGTTTTCATTGAAGCCTTTGGATTTGATGAAGGTACGTGCACCTTGGTCCTGGCCAGGTTACCCATTTACCCTGGGCTGAAGCACCATGATATGCCTCTGGAAGTGGGAGGTTCCCGGGTCTGTCTTCAGTAAGGCAAGCAGATAGAGTCAGTTTTGCCAGAGGTGAGCTGGGGAGGTTGGCTGTGCCCCAAGGAGCCAGACTTCAAGCTGGCTTCTAATTCAGTTTTCCAAAGCAATAGATCTATTCAGAAACTCCTTCTGGTTCAGTTTAATGAAACCACAGAAAATTTGCAAACTAAACTCACCAAGATGAGACAATAATAGAAAGCAGATTTTTTCTTCTTTGGATGCCATGGCTAATGAGAGCATCTTCAGGGAGGCACTGGAGTAAACCCATTCTCTGTGTCCTCAAGGTTTGGGGGAACATGGAACTGGCAGGGCTCTGCTTCGTGGGGCACACACCATGCGTGCTCCGGGGCCTTTGTACTTTATGAAATGCTCTTGTAGTCTCATAATTATAAAAACCTGCTCCTTCAAGTTTTTCAAATCTCCACATAACCTCCTCACAGAGAGCTGCCTTTACCAACTTAACTGCATTAACACCCATCCTAACTCTTCTTTCTCCCACTGGCTCTAGTTTTCTCCATAAAGCTTCTCACTGCCTCCTACTGACACTACACACTTATTTATTATTTGTCTTCTCTGCTAGAATACAAACTCGACAAGGGCAGGGATTTGTCCATAAATTCACTACTGTTGTTGCTGTCTAATACCTAGAACAGTGTGTGGAAACATGCAGATGCTCCAAAAATGTGCTCACTGAGTGAATAAATGACATGACGCACACATTAAAGCAAGATGCACTTTCAGCTACAGAAACCCTGGCTGGATCTCTCCAAGCATCCTTTTTTCCCAAAATCACATTAGATGTCAGCAGCAACACATACTACTCCAAACCTGTATTCCACTAGAAATCTTTTAAACATAACCTTTTTTTTAATCTTAAGTTTTGTCATTTTTATTCAGCTACTTTTAGCAAAATGAGGCTTTCCATATATAAGCAGGAAAACTTAAAATATTTTTCTCTAAGTTGTTTAAAATATACTTGGGCCATCAAAAGACCTTTTTTAATCAATTTGATGGTTTGAATAATATTTCCTTTCCAAGATAAGTAGATCTGAAAGAAGAGGGAGAAATTTGCAGGCTCTGGTTATTATTTGGAAAATAATAGCTTTGGCCATTGGATTAGCTTCCTATCCGTACAACTCAACGATTTCTAATACTGACAATTAAAAAATTTGTATCACTTATTTTACCCACTTGCTGGACTACCTTCAACACAAATTCCAGTTATTTCTTCTTCTGTTTGATAACTGAGTATTTTTTTTTAAAGCTCTTTAACAAACTAGGAAGAAACACTTGTCCCCAGGCACTGGCTAAAGCCAGCATTCCAAGTTCTAATGTTACTTGACAATTAGGCTCTGTGGAAAGAAAAATCAAGTCTATTATCCTCTTCACTTTATCTCCCGCGTAAAAGTAATTTTTTAACGTGAATACTGCATTCTAACACACTGCAGGGAGGTGGTGGTAGGAAGAAGGGAAATGCAGAGTAGTTGGAATTAAGCAAACATTTGTAGACTGGCTCCTGGCCACCCTGTGTCAAATGACATTGATCTTTAGTTCCAATCTCCGTTTACTAAAGAATCAAACTAGAGACATTTGCTTCAAATGACTCTCCCAGTGTTTGCATGAGAAGAAGAGGGTCTGGAAAATATTCAGAAATAATTGCCAGTTCATTTCAATATGTGTTTGGCCCTAGGATTCCACCAAAATAGTTCTTATTAGTGTGACTGAAGACCTCCTCACTAAATCCAAAGAATATTCCCAAATCTTTATCTCTCTTCTCATTTTGGCATCATTTGACACTAGTGACCCCTCTTTCCTTTTTGGCATCCTATCTGCCTGTGGCTTCCAAGACACAATATTCTAGTTTTCCTCTTATACTCATGGAACCCTTTCTGTACCTTCAGTATGGGAATCTCCTTTTCTACCCATTCACTAAATGGTTGTTACGAGACACGGCCCTAACTCTCTTTTCTTATTCCATAATATTCTTAGAGGGTCTCACCTACATGCCTTCCATTAGTCACCCACTCTGTGAGCTGGAGTCTAATCTCCAGCCCACATCCTTGAACTTTTAAATAACCACCACTCACTCTCTAACTTCTACTGAACGTCTCAAAGACATCCTAAATTCAACTGGCCCCAGACTAAGCTCATGATTGCATAATCTTATCTTCCTCTGGGCTTTCTTTCCCAGATCAAGAGACCAACATTCATCCCATTATGCAAATCACCCTTGAGCCTGCTCGCTCCTTTATCCACTCTCCAAACCAACTCCAATTTTATGTGCTAATAAATCTCAACTGTGTTCATTTCTTTTCAAAATTATAACCATTACTCTAAGATACTATTTTCTCTGGAAAACTGAAAACCGCTCCGTACCCATTCTAACTGCACCCCCCACAATGTACCCTCCTCAGGATAGTACAGAAGAGGCCCATCAGCAGTAGCTTCAAACTCTTATGGGATTTATTCCTGGGCTGCAAGGTTGGTTCAACATCCACAAATCAATCAATGTGATATACTAAATTAATAAAAGACAGGATAAGAACATAGGATACTCTCAATAGATGCAGAAAAAGCATTTGACAAAGTACAGCATCCTTTCTTGTTTAAAACTCTTCACAGTGTAGGGATAGAGGGTACATATCTCAATATCATAAAAGCCATCTATGAAAAACCCATAGCGAATATCATTCTCAATGGGGAAAAACTGAGAGCTTTTCCCTTCAGGTCAGGAACACAGGAGGGATGTCCACTATCACCACTGCTGTTCAACATAGTACTAGAAATCGTAGCCTCAGCAATCAGACAACAAAAAGAAATTAAAGGCACCTGACTCGCCGAAAAAGTCAAACTCTCACTCTTTGCAGATGGTATGGTAATTTATATGGAAGACCCAAAAGACTCCACCCTAAAACTACTAGAACTCATACAGGAATTCAGTAAAGTGGCAGGATATAAAATCAATGCACAGAAATTAGTTGCATTTCTATACACCACCAACAAGACAGAAGAAAGAGAAATTAAGGAGTCAATTCCATTTACAATTGCAACCAAAACCTTAAGATACCTAGGAATACATCTAACCAGAGGCAAAGAATCTGTACTCAGAAAACTACAGAATACTCATGAAAGAAATTGAGGAAGACATAAAGAAATGGAAAAACATTCCATGCTCATGGATTGGAAGAACAAATATTGTTAAAATGTCTATGCTACCTAGAGCAATCTAGCCATTTAATGAAATCCCCATCAAAATAGCAACAACTTTTTTCACAGAAATGGAACAAATAATCCTAAAATTTGTATGGAACCAGAAAAGACCCCAAGAAAACCAAAGCTGGTGGCATCATAATCCCAGACTTCAAGCTCTATTACAAAGCTGTAATCATCAAGACAGTATGATACTGGCACAAAAACCGGTACACAGATAATGGAACAGAACAGAGAACTCAGAAATGGACCCTCAACCCTATGACCAACTAATCTTTGACAAAGCAGGAAAAAATATCCAATGGAAAAAAGATAATCTCTTCAACAAATGGTGTTGGGAAAATTGGACAGCCACATGCAGAAGAATGAACCTGGACCATTTCATTACACCAAACACAAAAACAGACTCGAAATGGATGAAAGACCTAAATGTGAGATAGGAATCCATCAAAATCCTAGAGAACACAGCCAGCAACCTCTTCGACCTCAACCTCAGTAACTTCTTCCTAGACACATCGCCAAAGGCAAGGGAAGCAAGGGAAAAAATGAACTATTGGGACTTCATTAAGATAAAAAGCTTTTGTACAGCAAAGGAAACAGTCAACAAAACCAAAAGACAACCAACAGAATGGGAGAAAATACTTGCAAATGACATATCAGATAAAGGGTTAGTATCCAAAATCTATAAAGAACTTATCAAACTCAACACCCAAGGAACAAATAATCCAATCAAGAAATGGGCAGAAGACATGAACAGACATTTCTCCAAAGAAGACATCCAAATGGCCAACAGACACATGAAAAAGTGCTCAACATCACTCAGCATCAGGGAAATACAAATCAAAACCACAATGAGATACCACCTCACACCAGTCAAAATGGGTAAAATTAACAAGTCAGGAAACGACAGATGTTGGTGAGGATGCAGAGAAAGGGGAACCTCCTACATTGTTGGTGGGAATACAAGCTGGTGCAGCCACTCTGGAAAACAGTATCGAGGTTCCTCAAAAAGTTGAAAATAGAGCTACCCTATGACACTACTGGGTATTTACCCCAAAGATACAAATGTAGTGATGTGAAGGGACACCTGCACCCCAATGTTTATAGCAACAATGTTCACATTAGCCAAACTATGCAAAGAGCCCACATGTCCATCGACAGATGAATGGATAAAGAGAATGTAATATATATATAAATGTAATATATATATAAATGTAATATATATATATATATATATATATATATATATATATTTAATGGAATATTATGCAGTTGTCAAAAATGAAATCTTGCCATTTGCAATGACGTGGATGGAACAAAAGGGTATTATGCTAAGTGAAATAAGTCAATCAGAGAAAGACAATTATCAAATGATCTCACTGATATGTGGAATTTGAGAAAGAAGGCAGAGGATCATGGGGGAAGAGAAGAAAAAATGAAACAGGACAAAACCAGAGAGGGAGACAAACCATAAGAGACTCTTAATCTCAGGAAATAAACAGGATTGCTGGAGTGAAGCGGGGTGGAAGGGATGGGGTGGCTGGGTAATGGACACTGGGGAGGGTACGTGTGGTAGTGAGTGTTGTCTATTGTATAAGACTGGTGAGTCACAGACCTGTACCCCTGAAACAAATAATACATTATATGTTAATAATTTAAAAAAATGCAAACAAACTAAATGCCCCCCCACCAAAAAACCCTCTTATGTGGCTTCCCATTGGTTTCTTAGCAAAGGGAACATATTAACAGCTTCTCTGTCTGCTCTCCACCCATCCCTCAGGATTATAGTGCTCCTTATGGGCCAGCCATACCTAGAGATCGTTTTTCCTGTTCCCAAGTGCTCCCTCTCAATAGGGTCTTCCAGGTGGTGTTTCACCCTCCCAGAAGGGTTTTTTCCACCTTACCTGGTGGACTTTTATCCCTCAGATCTCATTTCAGTGGGTGCATCCTCAATAAAATTTTCTCTCACTTTCCTGACCAAATCTCTTAGCCCCTTTCCTTTTAGCACTTAAGTCAGAGGCAATTTTATATTTAGTTGATTATTTACGAATTTTTATTGTTTCTCATTTATTATGAATGCCTGCTGTCCTCATAGCTGCAAGGTTCATAAAGATGGGAACCATACAGCGTTTGGCCACCACTGTCCGTTTGCTGCCTACCACAGTGCCTGTCACATAACCGGCACATCATTAGTATTTGTTGAGTGAAGGAAAAAAAGGAATTTCAAAGTGGTATTTACCTTTGAGCTACCTGTCAAAGGTCAGATTTAGGGTATGTATATACCTCTGGGTCCTTTAAAAAAAAAAAAAAAAACCCCAAGAGATAAAACTAGGTAATGGTTGCAGCCTGGAGTTAGTGGCTCTAACCTCCAAATTTGAAGATGTTCTGGAGGTCCCATCAGCAGACTCCAGAGGAGAAAGGAATGAAGTTTCAAAAGGCATGGGGACTGAAGAGGGACACTGCCCAACCCTCTACCTTCTTCTTTATCTGGAACAAATAGCCCTCATCTGCCTGGTAGGATAAAACATGTTCTCTTACAAAAAGCTCTTCTGACAGCAATGATTATAGTTTCAAAGCAGAAAAAATAAAGGTTGGTGGTATGGATGGAAAAAAGAAAGAATAAAGAAAGGGAAGCTTTGTAAGGAAAATGCATTCCTGTATCTGAAAACTGGAAGAAAAACAGCATTTCACAAAGGGAAATACAAGGAATAGTTTCTCTGAAATCTTTAGTACCTAATGTATACACCCCCCGTGAACACACGCGCA
This sequence comes from Ursus arctos, assembly GCF_023065955.2. Taxonomy (NCBI): domain Eukaryota; kingdom Metazoa; phylum Chordata; class Mammalia; order Carnivora; family Ursidae; genus Ursus; species Ursus arctos. The sequence goes on from NW_026622830.1 coordinate 35,577,715, forward strand.
TACAGCCGCCATGACTCTGGATTCTGCTGTTCCTGTAAAACCAGCCCAGAATCTCCAAATTGCTGGCATGCAGATGGGCTTTCCCAGAGTATTTCTCACATTCAGAAGTGATATAAGAAACCTCTGGTCGACTATGTGTTTTGATTTTTGGCTCAAAATATAAGGTCATTATATACGCACTACATTTTCTAGTTTTAGATAAACAGCAGTGCTGTTAATCTGAATCATAACAAATTGAAAGCAGTCCAATGTGTTAAAATAAGAGCATGTCAATACCCAGAAGACATTTTTAACATGTAGAGAGAGGTGGTGGTGCCCTGAGTGAGGGCTAAACTCAGAATCCAATCTTTCTCAGCTTTAGGACCACACATCTTGAAAGCTTTTCACAGAAGTCCCATGTGATACTGCATGGATTCTGGCAGGACCGAAGACTCACTTAAGCTCTAGCACTAGTCTCAGTGAATGCCTCTTCACTTAGTGTTTTTGCTTTTGACCTGCTTGGATCACCATGATGAAAGGGCATGGTTGAAATACAAATTATACTGAACAGCTGGAACATGTAACCTTGAGTTCATAAACTGGTAGCTGGTAACCCAAATTTATTTCAAGTCATTTTTTATTTAACTGGTCCAATATTTATAAAGTACTTTTTTAAGCTACCAGTATTTAAAAACCAAGAGATCTGACATAAAATTCCAGATGCTTGGCCTCTTTTAAAAACTGTCCCGATAAGAATTCTCTGGGCTTGGGTTATGCGTTTTGCTAGGTATGTGCCCCCAAGGCTACCTCAGTCCCCACCATGCCACATTGCCTCCACTGACTTATTTGGACTGCCAAATTGATCTCTGTGGACAGGTGGGTTACCAATCCTTGCCTGTACCCATAGCAATAATTTCAACCCAGACTCAAAGTCTCTCCCAGCCCTGCTCACCACCATGAGCACTGGTTCTTTTGGACTGTGAACATTCTTCATATTTCGGTTGCTTTAAGACTTGGGTCTTGCCTTGAAATCCTAGCTCATGAGTGGGTGTCCACTACTTGAATGTTTCGGAAAACAATCTGTTCCACCTGTGACAGTAGCTCTCAACTCGAGCTGCATATTAGAATCACTCAAGTTACAGTGCAGACCAATTAAATCAGAATCTCTGAGGGAAGGCCCAGTATTCAGTGTTTTATAAAGTTCTCCACATAACTGAATATACAGCCAAGGCTGAAATCCATTCTGGAAAAGTAATATGGATTATCTTGTTCCTCTCGTTAGTCTGTCAGTCATAGGTTCTGCCTTTGTTTTCACAACCATCTGATGGTCAGTGATGACCCCCTGCATAGGTTCACTTCTTCCTGCTCTTCATGACTCCCCACTCTGGCTGTGCATTAGAATCACTTGAGGACTTTTAAAAATACCAATGCCTGGGTCTCTAATTAGGTCAATTAAATTAATCTTAGCTGGTAAGCTAAGATTGAGAACAATAGCACTAAATATTTCAGTCTAATAATATGAACATTTCTAAGAAAATGTATCCGTTAACTATTGCTAAAATAATCTGTGTTAACAACCACAGTATTAGTGACCTACAGAAACAAGCGTGTATTATTGCTTATGTGTCTGCAGGTTGACTGGGCTCATCAGGGCAGCTCTACAGATACTGGCTCGGATTGTTCACGCAACAGGGCATGGCCGGTAGTTGGCTGATCGAGGCTGGACTTGGCTGGCACAACTCAGCTGTTTCACGCAGCTCTTCTCCTTCTCAAAGGACTAGCAAGCAAGCCCGGGCATGCACTTCTCATGATGCAGGTTGAGGCAGAAGTAGAAAAGGGGAAACATATATGCTTGCTTTGAGCCTTTGCTCTGCCATGTCTGCTAATATCCTGTTGGCCAAAGTAAATCACATGGCAAAACCAACATCACTGGAGCAAGGCGCTATTTTATTCCCATGGAAATGAGGGGAAAGGACTGAATTTCTGAATAATCATTTAATCTACCACACAAGAGATGAAGATATTTGTATCTTTCATTCTTGAGTGATAAAAAGCTTACAATTTAAGACAGAGGGAATATGTTTTAAGAATTCTCAGTTAACTTCACAACAGCTTTTGTGGTCTTTTCAGCATGCAGCCACTGTGGAAGCTCTCCACTGGCCTATTGCTATACCACGTCTTTGCCCCCTGCCTGGATCTCCAGATCACTGGGTCTCTGCTCTAAGCATGTGTTAGGAGCAAACAGTAAAGACTGTAGCTACCATAGAGAACAGAATTACACACATCTCAGGCTGCAATCTCAAGAATTTATCTAGCAATCGTGGTCAGTGCAATCTTTAATCACCTTTAATTTGTGGTTTTTTTTAGACTGACTTCTCTCATTCTTTGGTAGATTATGCAGGGTGAATGGGTATATGTTGTACAAAAAATACTCAAAATATCTAGACTCTTCTTTGGAATTAAGCGAAGGAAACATCTGATCGTGGACATTTGGTAACTGGGCGTTAAGATGATGCACATACATTCTCTTCTAGCTGCAGCCAAAATCAGGTTTAGGGATTTCTGAGGGCCCTTTGGGTGGTGATGGTTGCTACAGAAAAATGAATCTCTCCGCTGCATGCTTATAAAACCAGACATTATCACCACTTGATTATTCATTTGCTCATACAGCTTGCTTCATTTATTAAAGACAAAGTTGAAATCGGATCTATGCAATCCATGTCAGTGACTTTATGTGGTTGTGAATAACAAATAGCCTTCGGTGTTCAGGGCTGACTTTCTAGGCTATCACCTGACATCATCTGGATTTCTCTTTTGACGAGCCAACGATATCACGGAGCTTTTAGCTTTAAACAGGAAAACACAAGGAGGAGAGGCAACTGTTCCCTTTGGAAGCAGTAGGGGAGGGGCAAAGAGGGGGACGCTTTTGTTTAGTCACAAAAAATGGACGTGTGTCTCACGGTGGCCACAGTTTAAGTAAACATAAACTCTGAACCAGAGATCGTACCCATCATTTCCTCAGTGCTAGCAGCACTAAACCAAAATATAGTTTTATTTGGCTAACCCCAAAGTAGGATGTGGGCGCCAGCCTTGAAAACCACAGGATCAGGTTTCAAGCAGACAGCAGTAGGGTTGCGCTTTTGTCTTAAGCAGGAAAGTCATAAACGCATCACTACTCATAGCACCATCATTGTGTTTAGCAAACAGACGCAACGCAACCATAACAACAGTTAACTGCTGAGAGGTCTGTAGGGTCCTTGGCCCTTTTAGAAAACGTGATCTCTCCTGTTAAAACTCTGGAAAGAAAGGGAGTTTCTCAAGGACTGTAAGAGAGACAGTAGGAGCCTCAGGGCACAGGCTGGCGGAGGAAGAAACGATGAGATATTCTCCCATACTCCTATGAGTTCAGTTCCAGAGTCAAGTGATCTAGAATCCATGTCTAGAAGCATCATCTGGACTTCTCTGGACATTGATTTTTTCTAAACGGTAATCCAGCAATGAATGCAGTAGCCACCTGTGCTTTCGACATGCCACCATTTTATCTTCCTTTTGTAAGGAAGGTTCTTCAGGGCCCAGGATCATTCCATTTGTCTCAGGTTCTACAAGCCTCAAGCCTGGGCTTACTGCTTCAGAGATTTTCACGGTACGGAGTTTGATTTATTTATTTACCATGGAGTTGTTGTTTCCCCCCGCCCCCATCCTCTCAGGAGCCAGAGAGGGATGGACAGATGATAGAGCTGGGTGCCCCGAGTTAATGACTAACCCTATATTCACAAGCTCGTTTACTTTTGTTCTCACCTGACACCTCAATGCTGCCAATGAGCAGGAATTAATTTTATTGAGGACCACTCAGTTCCTTAAAAGAAAAACTGCTCACTTGGCTGGAAATGCTTTGACAGAAGGCAGAGCAGCCGGTGAGACTTGAACACTGTCTTCTGGATTTGGGGGCAGAAGGGGAGTGGTGGATTCAGAGGGAGGAGGAGACCAAGCAGTTATTTCACATGAGCTATTATGGGGTGGCCTGAATCCCAGAAGAGTCTATCAACAGGCTCTTGTGCTAAAGACACAGCCTGCTGCCCCCTTTTCTGCTACTCCCCACTGAATCTGTACGTGACCCCCCAGCACCCTTCCCAACAATCAACTCCCCATAAGAAGGTAATCATCTTATGGTGAATTGGAGAAGAAGAAAAGGCACTCTAGGAAAATGTTATGATAATAGAAAACTCTTCAGTGTTGTAACCATCTGGTGTACTGTGGTAACAAAGAGGGTGACAATTGAGTGCCCAGTAACTTCTTTTGGCCTCAGATAATGGGCACTCACCCTGATTTGTATTCTTCACAAGAGTAATTCACCATCATTTCACACCACATCTGTACCACATTTCCTCCATCAATACAGCCTTACACATAAGTTACCACACTTAATTAAGTCCACATCATTCTCCTCCAAAGAACAGAAAGGTTTGCGTGGAGGCCTGAGTGGCAAAGAGGCACAAATGAGATTTTAGTGACTCTCTATTTGCGGGAGAGATTGAGATGGATGGGGGGGGGGGGGGGGGGCTCATGCCACCAAGGTTCAGCTCCGGGGTGGGGCGGGCGGGGATGCGCCCTGACAGCTTTAGGCTGGGCAACAGCTGCGGATAAGCTTAGGCAGGCAGCCTTGTGGCCAGGCGCGCTTACAGAGGGGCTGGCGACCCCATTGTCACATAATCTTGCTTTTGAAAATTTGCTACAATGGATTCGATCTGATTTCTAAGGTGCTGTCACCAGAGCATCATTAAAAGTCCTTTAAGAAACTAGAGAATAGACTAGATCACCAAAGGCAGCTTTGTCCCCATCCTCTCTGCCTTGCTTTGAGGCGCCTTCCCTTCCAGCTGACAGAAGGGGCACAGCCTGTAAGCTCGGAACAATTAACAAGATCATTTTATTTCTCTTTAATCAACAAGACCGAGTTACTGGGAGAATCAAGGCAACGCTCTTAGGAAGACAGGAGTTTCAACTCTTCTTCACCACCTTCTTGGCGTGAGAAGAATGCTTCCATCGTTGCCACGGTTAGCCGTAAGCCTCTCGTCACTGAAGCTTGTTAGCTGGTGCGGGTGTGGGGGTGTGTGCTTCTCCCCGCTCCTAGAAACTGCTCTCAGAACTTAACAGTTCGCTCCTGCTAGAGGCTGTGCAAGCAGCAAATGGAAGGGAAAGCGGAGCCTAATGAGAAGGACATTCATCAACAGCCTAAGTACCAACGGATGAAAGCAGAGACTCCCCCAGTCTCCCCACTATCTTAGTCATAAGTAAATTAGCAACTCTTTTTCCTCCCTTTAAATGATAAGGAGCGAGCCAATGTGGGGAACTTGGAGATATTTCTCACAACAAGTGTCAAAATACCCTGAAAGCTCCCTGGGGGGCCACCTCCCACACACAGTATGCCCTTCATTTGTTTATCTAAATGCTGACAAATTGCAGTATTTTAACAGCCTATCTTGGGTTTGGCTTCATTTGCATGGCGTGCCCTCTATCTCTGGCCGATAATGAGGCTCCACATAAAGCCCTATTGAGGGCTCCGCAGAGCCTGACAGTGATGAATGCAGGGCGGGAGAACGAGGTGGTTAGGAGAAGAATACGCTATTGTGCCATGGCTCCTATCCTTTCATCTTCCCTGCTGCTCATTTTCAGGTCTTTCAAGGAAACTGCCTCCCTTTTGGCCAGTGTCTTTTCCCTCTCTTTCGCTTTGAATGGGCACCATCTTCCAAATCGTCAGCTCAGCCTGGTGCTCTTTTAGTCACATAATCATCGCCCGGTCTTATCCTCTGAAATGCTAGAGGTTTCCTTGCACTGTGTGAGCCACTGAGAAAAGCGGTGAAGCATTGTCCCGGGAACAGTTGGCCCCTCCACCCACTGGATTCTCCGATATTCTCTTCTGCACTGTAGAACCCAGCCACCCTCTGTCGGAAACACTCAGCCACTGTCACAAAAGTTGTCACTGACCACACCAGCGAAGTGTGGGGAAGTTACAGCAAGTCAATATTCTTCAGAAATTCAGTATTTGGAGGGCTGCGTGTTCGAGCATCTGTGATTTCAGTTGATGGGGCTTACATCTGAAAATTGAACAGACGGGATTTAGCTTGGTCAGAATGAGTGGTGTTACATAGGGGGTTTCTCCAGAGAAGAGTACACGCTTTCCCATCAAGAGGCATTCCTCCGTGTGATATGTGGGAAAGAAGCTTTTGCGGATGAGACAGTGGCTAATGAATATGTTTGGAAAGGATCTTACGGACGGATCTGGCTGATCGTTTTCAAAATAAGGGCAGAGGCACAAAAGGTGAAGTGATTTGTCCAATGTCATGTAAGGCTGTGAACTAATCCCATCTCGCACAGAGGTCCAGGAAAGAGCACAAACTAGCCGAGTGCGCTCGCAGAAACACAGGCTGGTGCATTCCGCTCTGTTTCAGTTTCCCTAAGCAAAGGCTCCGGTTCCATAACATGATGGCTTTGGGCTAGGATTCCTGACAAGGATCATCTGTAATTCCCAGGCCCCAGACTCCCTTCACCCTGATTCTTGGATCCAGGATTCGTTCTCCCGAATTCTCCAAATATGAGCTGGTAATTCTCATTTCATCTGCTTTCTGCCTGTTTTCCTGGTTAGGTGGCTATTTAGAGGCACCCTGAAGTCTCAGCTTCTTGGGTTTCACTATTTTCCTCTACACTCTGTTCAACAGAATACACAAGACCTCAGATCCACCGGAAGTCAAGGAAATGGTCAGAAAAACTATCAAACTGAGGGGTGAAGAGCCTGCTACATAATGCCTGAGATTCCACCCAGTTATTTCATGACGCCATGAAATTCTGAAAGCTCTTGTTAATGCTTACATGTCTGATAAATGTATTCCTAGGTCCTCATCTTCTGTAAATGATGCATTTTATTTTCTCCACTTATTAATTTAATACGTGCTTATCATGGAACATACAGAAATTAGAAAAGTGTATTTTATCCCCATCATCTCTAGTTCATTCTTTGATCATTATTAATGTATCACTATATATGTCTCTTTGTTCTTTCAGATACATTAACATCATGTTCTAAGTTTCAGGGCGACATACTTTTTTCCATTGACATATCTGATTTTTACAAACCAAATACGATATGATGTATATAATGGCCTGAGAAGTACTGTTTACATAACGGGTAAATAAATGGCTGGCAAGTCCCATGAAAGAGAGTGAATAATAATAATTTAACCTGTAATGACAGGTCTTTGTGCAGAAGACACTGTGAATTGTTATTACTGAAAAGTACTGTTATATAATCTGTTAAGTTGTAAAGTCACATGCTTTCTTTGTTTATATTTTCTGGATGCAAGAATCCAGAGGACATGTATAGAACAGAGTTGAACAGGCTTTCAGATCCTGATTCCATTCCCTACCATCTCTGTAAGTTAGGAAATCTGCTTTGCCTTTCTGAGTCATCATTTCTTCATCTGTAAAAGAGAGTAACAATGCTTCTCTTTTAAGATCGCTGTAATAACTTAGGATAATGTATATTGACTATTTAGCACAGTGCCTAGTGAACAACAGTTTCTGCAGAAGTAGGAGCTTAAGAAAGAGACTTGTGAAATCTTCTTGAATTCATCTCTGATATATTCTCATGCCTCTGGTAGCATGTGTGTGTAGTCTGAATCTTCCTGGTACCTTACAGGAGATCAGCTGATCAGTTTCCATTGTGAGGATGTCTTGGCCACTCCTCTGGATGAAAAATCCAGAGACCTGGCCCCAGTGCTGCTTCAAGGGCCATTGAGAGAATGGTGGTAAAAGCCATCTGTTCTGCTGGGATGGAGAAGTGACTGATAAAATTTTATGCACGTGTTCCTTGCAAGTCAACAACTGGGGTCTGCCTGAGTCTGGCCCTGCTGTCCCTATTGGCATTTAAGAGGACATATGTAGTGGCATTTGAGTGCTAATTTTTGCTTTGGAAAGAAAAGTAGATTTGCATTGGAGACCTTACTAAAAACATTGATTGAGGCTGTAACATATGGAAAATAATAATAATATTCCTCACAGTTCAACATAGTAACACCAGTCTCACTGGAACTCAGGAAAGTATGTACATTTACTAGTCCCACTTAAAAAAATATTCACATTATGTGAGAGGGGAGCAGAGCAGAATGCATTCTAATGGTCAAAAAACTAGGCCAAAATCTGTTAATTCATATTTTTTTAATTCAGGTCTTCATCAATTATGTAACAAATCACCAATCTACTTTTTGATTTAAGTTGTTCACTTAAATAGTATATTTCTAATGTATCTTGCAATAAAGTGAAGCAAAGATCAACAACATATTTATAACAGCTTGAATAGCAAAGCTTCTAAGGAGGAGGCTTGAAATACAGCTCTGTTCCCCTTAATTACATTTGTATGAGACATCAACATATTCAGATGGCAGACACAACTAGCCTTGGGCAAAAAGAGATGACTTTCCTGATTAATCAAAACTCTACGTTTCCCCCCTACTGTTTTCACCTTCTTCCTCAGTAAGAGAAACTCCATTTTAGCTAGGCAAATGACTTCCTGGACAAAGACTACATTTCCCAGCCTCCCTCATGGTTAAGTGACCATGTGACTCAGCTCACTCATGAGATGTAACTGGAAAAATGGAAGCTCCCACAGTTCCCATTGGCATATTTGACCTTGTGAATGGCATCCATATACAACAGAACAAAAAACCAGAAAACTCTTGAGTCTCTGACATAATGGAGCATGATACTGTAATTTCAGGACTTACTTATGTCCAAAATTTATGAATGTCAAGGAAAAATATACACTTCTGTTTTTTAAGCTGTTGTTTATTAGGCTTGAGTTTTTATAGATTGCACTAATCTTACTTTATGTATCCACACTCTACATTCCCTTTTGAAATTCAAATGTTATCAAGTTTTCCAGAATCTTCCTGCAGCATATCAAGAAGTGATTTGTATTATGGGGGTATATCTGCTGCCCCTCTGTGTGAGGCCCAGGAACTAATTCCCAATATTACTTTCAGGGGGATAGGAGTTGCAAGGAGGTACAAAACCAATTACATACATTTTCCAAGTTGTACAAAATTCCACTGTGATCATAATTTCTGCGTAGGGATTAGGTATTTAATATTGGTGCCACCCCAAACAAAAATGGCAAAAGTTCAAATCACTCCTCACTAATTGCTCAGTTAATAAGCACTGTTTGGAACTCTTGGTTTCTGGTGAGTTCTGTGGTAAGCAGTATTCAAAATACATAGAAGACATGGTTTCTGTACTAACAGAGTTTCACTGAAAAAGCCAGATGACAAGACTGAAACTTAAATTGAATAAGAGGATATAACTTGCAGCAAGAGTTTCTGAAGAGGGCAGATCTGGGTGAGTGACAGTTGTTAGGAGTGGTCTCAGGCAGAGGAGGAGACATGATAATGGGACAGAGAGAGTTAACACAATAAATGGGGGAAAAGGCAGTAAAAGTGTAAAGGCAGTAGGAATCCATTTATTCAATAACCACATGTGTGCAAGGCTGTGCCAGGTGCTCAGCATGACAAAATTAACCTTGAACAAGCAAACTGACTTCTCTGTAGCTCAGCTTCCTCATCTGCAAAACAGAGATAATAAGAGAGTTCTCCCATTCAGGACAAAATTTATTAATGCACATAAAGCACTTAGAATAGTACCTGGTACATAGTATATCCTCAATAAATATAACCTATCATTATTTTTTTTTTAAGATTTCTTTATTTGTTTAAGAGACAGAGAGAGTGGCGGGGAGGGGCAGAGGGAGAGAGAATCTCAAGCAGACTCCAGGCTGAGCTTAGAGCCTAATGTGGGGCCTCAATCTCACAACCCCGAGATCATGACCTGAGCCAAAATCAAGAGTCAGACGCTCAACCAACTGCACCACCCAGGCACCCCTGTCATCATTATTTTTTATAGTTTATTTATTTTTTTTAGTAATCTCTATACCAACATGAGGCTGGAACCCATGACCCTGAGATCAAGAGTCACATGCTCCTCTGAATGAGCCAGCCAGGAAGCCCATTATTATTTTTTTTAGAGGAGCTCAGAGTCTAGTGAGGGTGACAAGATGTAAGTATTATTACTGGTAACACAGTGAAATGATTAATGTAACAGAATGTGGATGCAGCACTCTGACAAAAACAGGAGGGGGAAACGAAGAGCTGGGAGGGGGCGACTGCGAATCCTCCCCAGAGAAATCCTACCGGAACTCAGACATGAAAGAGGACTTGAAGAGTTTCCCTAGATACAGAGGAGAATTCCAGGCTGGGGCACCATTTGTGCAAGGGTGAGGCGGATGTGCGGAAGTCTGGCATGTTGAAGAATGCTGCGGGTACTTGGGAGGACAGCCCAGATAGGGACCCCAACACGCACTGGCAGGCACACAGCGGTCGTTCACCACCAGCACCCATCCTGACAGGGCCACACCTGATCTGACTGGCTAGTCCCTATGCCAAACTGCTTATTACACTGAATATCATTCCCCCCCAAACGGTGTGAGAGATGATGTGGGAAGTGTCAACACAAGTTATAAATGTTGGTAAAAAAGGAGAAATAAGCCCTGGTGGTCTTATTTCCGGGCTTATAAGCCCTGAAAATCATGCACCCACTTCACAGAGACAACTGCTACGGCTCTTTGTTCTCCTTATTAGTGATATTCTTGTGTAAAGTTTTCAATATCATCTAATTGATATTAATCAATTAGTACTGATTTATATATATATATATATATATATATATATATATATATATATATATAATAGCTATATAGTTACTGTGTTAGAGAAGGGTGTGAACTATGTCCTATGCCATCTGAAAGATGTGGATGTGCCTGATACAAATGTGACAGAAGTGGAGGTGCTCGTGGAATTTCCACACACTTTCCCACCTTGACTAGCCCACAGCTGAGCTGTTTTGATTGATGACAGGTATGTAGAAGTGATGAGTACCACTTTGGTCAAGTATTAAGAGCTAGTGAGTGTTCCATGTATTTCCCTCCTCCGTTTTCCACCACCATGGGGTCGTGTGTGATGAACTCCTTTGCTGGGCATGTAACATGAGTAATAAAGCTCTGTTATGTTAATAAACTGTGCTTTCAGGATTAATTTGTAACAACAACACAGCTAGCATTATCCTAATATCAGAATTGTTAACAGAAGTGGAGAGTTACTGTTATGGACTGAATGCTTGTGTCCCCCCAAATTCATATGTCTAAACTCTATTCTCCAATGTAGTAATATTAGGTGGTGGGACCTCTGGGAAGTAGGATTAGATGAGGTCATGAGAGTAGAGCCCTCATACCCTCATGAATGGGATTAGTGACCTTATAATTATGAGTCAGGAACATTTGCATCCTCTCTATGCACTCTGCCATGCAAGAACATGGAACAGTCAGAAGTCTGTGATCTGGAAGAGGGTCCTCACCAGAACCTGACCATGCTGGCACTCTAATGTTGGACTTCCATCCTCCAGAACTGTGAGAAACACATTTCCTCATTTAGATGCCACCCCATCTATGGCATTTTGTTACAGCAGCCCAAACTGACTAAGACACACTAAGACACACATCTAAACCTAAAATATGTAGCTTTGGTTTAGTGACTGGTGGTATGTAGTGACGAAATATATTGGAGGCTGCAAACATGGCAATCTGTGTTTCTCAGGAACAAAATATTTGGTAAAACTGTCATCTGAGCAAGCTTACTTGGTACCAGGCCACGTGGGTTCTAAGCCAGAAACTCAAGAAAGACATTGAAAAACAGAACCTTAATTTTGCTATTACTTTTCTTTATTTAGATTTGGCAAGGGGTCAAAGATTTGAAAGGGGTGATTTCAGAGAGAACAGACAGGTGCATATGCAGAACTGAAGGGTATAGAAAAGAATGCAGAAATCTGGGGCCCTGCACTGTGGGAAAAGTTGGCTTTGAAACCCCTTAAACACGGGGGTTGGGATTTAAAAAGTTTTTTATTGTCAATTTTACCAATAAGATCTTTCAGAGCAAAGTTTTTTTAAGTGTGATCTTCTAGCTAGAGCCAATAGCCTCAGTAAATGAAAAGCTAGAGGCATATGCTGAGAAAGTGAGGAAATAGTCATTTTAGATTATATTTAAAAGAACTGTGTGATTACCAATATACAGAACTTACTGGAAGCAAGTAAATTAGAGGCTTAATGAATTTTTGAGAAAATTTTGCTGCCAAAGATTTATAAATCCTGTCTAAAAGTGTCTGTGACTACTGAAGTTTAAAACAACTCTTGGTCTCCCAATCATTCATGGTCAGGAAGCAGGCTGAAAAATGCTGTGCAGGCTCAAAGGGCAGCATATTCCCCAGTGCCCATTAAATGTGGCCAAGGAATATAATGGACAAATAAGAATATCCTGGAAAGAGATCCAAGGATCTTGGAGAACAATGGGCAAGGAGTCTCCCAGAGAACAGAATGAGTGTCTAATCAAGTAATATTCTGCAAGTCCAGATCCTTAAAAGTGTCCCCAGAGAGGGGAGACAAATGGCTGTTATGTGTCTTCCATTATTCCTATTTATTGTGGTTAATCTTATTTCTTTTGTCCCATTATATAATGAGAAGAGAAAATATGTTTAGTTCACAAGATTCTGGACTAAAAGCAACTATATTTGGACACAATCAAGCAGCTGTTGTGTATCACATGGAAATTCTGCATTTTGAGCAGGATACATGATAGGATGGAATCTTGGATCATTTCTCTTGGGGAATCATTGAGTGTTTTCTATGTGTGAGAGTATCAAGAGGGATTCCTATAGGAAAAAGACAATCTCAACTTAGGAGAATTGAAGTAGGTTTATGGATAAAGGGGTTAGTTCTAAAGAGGTAGGTAATGTGATGAGGGAAGAGTAGGGATGGCACAGAAACCTGGGGCTGTTGTCATCCCTAGGCCCAGAAGAAGGAAGGGAGTGAATGGTTTCCAGGATCTGGAAGGAAAGCAAGAGTGAGTCATTTAGGTCAGTTCAAAAGGCTCAGAAAGCCAAGGTGACCTCACAAAGAGAGAATCAGGAGCATAAATATCCTGACCTAATTTTCCACCTCCTCTTAGGTCTCCTGGGTCTTCCTTTTTAGTCATCCCAGCTGGAAGCCAGTGGGCATTGAAGCCTTTGGATATAGTCCATATATATTAGCTTCAGGGGGCAGAGAGCTGGCTAACAAAGGGGGAGAGAAGATGTGGAAGGGCAGGCAAGATACATGGAAATGGGAAAGAGGGAAAAGAGGGTTACTGACTGACCAGTATGGAGAATTCAAGCATGTAGTCCTACTCCTATCCCCTTTCACACATCCACAATTTAGTTTTCAGTGAGGAATAAGTACATGCTGTGAGCAGCAAAGCCCCCAGGATGCAGTTGCAGATGAGTGGAGTTCAGAGCTTTAGCACCAGATTGGTGATCTAGACGTTCAGCTAATAAAGGATTGACCTAGGCCAGGATTCAAAGTTCATCACTTCTTGCAAGGTATCATGCTGATGGCCCAGGACTAGTCATAGCCTGGTTAAAAGTAAGTATCAGATGACAAAGTTCATGAAGCATGGCAGTGTATGGCACCAGGAGGTGATGACTCCACATTCTCCACTGACTACCCTACTTACATCTTAACTGATACATTGCCTTGATGGTGCAATTCTTTAACTCTCTCTATTCCCATGCCCTTTACTATATGAATTTACAGTTCCTTTCACTATAGAGATGGAGTCTGTTTTTACCAACTCTTGAATATAGGCTGCCCTTGTGATTTGCTTTAGTTAATAGTAGTGCAAGAGATAATATACCAGATCCAAGCCAAAACTCAAGAGGTCTTGTGTGTCTGCTTATGCTCTGTGCCTCTGCTCATCATAAGAACAAGCCCTGGTTAACCCGCTGGAAGATCTAAAGCACAGCCAAGTCACTCCAGCCATAGTCATCATGGGTTAGGCAACAGCCAGCTGCCCCACACATGGGAGCCATCCCTGACAAAGATCATTAGAGATTAAGCTGCCGGCATTTGACTCAAGATGTTTGAGCATAGTTATTGTTGTATGCCACTGAGGTTCTGTGGCTGTTTATGACAGCAGCTGTGACAATAGCTAACTGATTCTCTCATTCTTCTCCAGCCATGTTATAGCTTCATAAGGCTATTATTCCACTTTAATGACGGCTTTGACTGCATAATGACTTTAAGTCCAGCCAGCTCGCATGAACAGCAGTTTTCACAATGTTTTTGTCTTCAGGCCTTGTAAGAATTGTTAGGCCCTTATTCGCCCTCAGTCTCTTTAATCACACTTTAGTCTAAATCAAACTGTCCTGGGTTTAAATTCTAGCTTTGTTTTTCAACAGCTACAATCTTGGTAATTAAACTACTACAAAACCTCAAACTCCTTTTTAAAATGGGAATAAACTGTTGTCAAAACTAAATGAGAGAATGTATGAAGCTTTTAGCATACTGCCTATGCTTTCACTCATTGGTAAGACTTAGTCACAAGAGAAAAGATCCTATCTACTCCTTGTTATTAGCACACTTACAGCTGAGGTGTGCCATGTAAATCACCAAACTGGATGGAAGGGGTGAGAGGGACTGTGTCTCAACCACAGTTTTTACTTCTGCTTATTGTTGGTTGCATCTTTTTTAGAGAAGAAAAGTTTTACTAAGGGCCAGTAACTTTATGAATAAAAACAAAGAGGCCAGGAGTCCTCAGTTCATTCATGGTTTGGGTTTACATATTCCCACTGCAGGTTATTTAATTAAGTCAACAAAGTCTGGAGCAGGTGATTCCAGTGCTGAAGCCAGCCTGTACCTGTTGCTTCGAGTCAGTCATCCAATTTGTGGTGCAGCAAGTTACATTAAAAACAAAGGTAATACTTCCTCAAAAATTCCTAATCATTCCTAATTAATTTACTATTATTTGTGTTCTTGAGCTTGTTGATGTTGACGGTATGGTAGAAATACTACACAATGGTGTGCTGCTGCACATCTTTTCCCAAGCTGAGTTCAGGGATGCCACACACCACACTGCGGTTGGCCATAGTGGAAATATATATACCATGGAAATCAGCAAATTCTACAGATCAAGGCTTTTTGTTTCAGCAAGCCAGCTGATCAGTGTGTGGCAGCACACAACTGAGCGATCACATCAGTTGTACCTAGAAGGCACTTGCATTTGCACCTGTTTAGAATGACATCCCCTGACTACTTTTGCTATGTTATAATATTTTGTTATGATAATAGAAAGTTGCCTATAGCTTTCAGTATTCCTGCAAGGAAAAGTTTTCTTTTTCAACAATATACTGATGAGTCAACAAACTTTAGAAGAAGCCATCAGAATTAACTGCAGAATGTGGTCATTGTCATTCTTAGCTACCTCATGCTCTGGCAAGGGGTAGAGTAAGAAAAGGAGAGCAAGGATGAGGCAACCTTAGAAACCCAGGGCAAATATTTTCTGAGGATTCTGCCACTGATCTGTTTTCCTGGCTGACTGTGGTGTGTGGAAGGAAGAGTGACTTGGGGAGTTTGGGGGAGGGCTGTTGCTGAGAGTCCCAAGTCCGGCTCCATTGCCTACTAGATCTCTGGCCTTGTTCTGGTCACTTTGATTCTCCCACACCTTAACTTTACCTGGAAAATGAGAAGATTGTATGAGATAATATGTAGGACCTTATTTAGCTCTCAAACCTAATGATGTTCAGTTCATGGAGGAAAAAGGAAAAAAGAGGAAGAAACAGATCTGAAAGGCTCTCCATTTCATCTCCTCCATTCTTTATAAATCTTTGGTGGTAAGGACAATTTCCGAGAGGTGTGACCAGTATGAGTGGAGCTCTTCTTTAAAAGAAGAGAATTTAATGCAATGAGAAACATTTTTCATAGGGAGACTGTGATCTGTACCTCAGAGCTTCTGATTTTGTTACAGGTCATGTGAAGAGAAAACTTGGACCCTTCATATCCCTGGACAATTTAAAAAGAGTATGCAAGCTTTACTGGAGCAGATGACCAGAAAAAGGCTGCTTTGTCCACTTTACAGATTGCTGGTCTCTAGAAATACACCTCAGCGGGGGTAGGAATGGCAGAGAAGAGGGATGGGGCCTCAGGTCTTGTTGGGTAAATAGCCCCTTTGGAACTGGTCAGCTCTGGCCATACCGAGCTAGTCCCTGGACTCCTCCACTGCCCCACTTTCCTGCTCTGAGGCCAGCAGCCACCCCTGCCTCTGCCTCCACTTGGGTGAGCGGGGGCTAGGTTCCCACTGCCACTGAGCAAAGCAGGGGACACTCATCACCCTGAGTCAGACAAGCTGGAGGGTATGACCTATTAGACCGCAGCACCCTCTCCACACGCACACTGGAGTCTGACTCAAGACCACAAAAGCAGGACAGTCAGACTTCTGTGGCCAAGATCCCCTCACCTCCTCAGTTCCCAAACTCCCTGGGTGTCAGTCCACCCATCCTGTGAGCATTCCTGGTGGTGGGAAACCTCAGGGCCCTGGGAGGATTTCAGGAGAAAGAAGCAGCTTAGGGCAGAGTGAAGTATGCTTTTGAGAATAAGCTGGCACAGGGGCTCCATGCTGGGCGTGGAGCCTACTTACAAAAATAGCACAATCTGGCACCGTACTCTCAGAAGAAAACTCTTTCAGGGCTTTGACCTCTTGTAATTTTGTTTCTCAACTAGATTTTAAGTCCCCAAAGTCTCCTTGGTTCATGCTTCTTCCAATGCCAGGCATAAGGGGCACCTGGGGTATTTAGGATTTGATGAAAGTTTCCCCACAGAGGCCTGTTGTTTCAACTCTTGACCCCTCTAGAGATGGCCATCACCTGCCTGGCAATATGACAGCATCGGTCACTGTTGCCAGCTCACTGCCCCACCACAAATTATATCTTGTCTTCTGCAAACTCATTTGACAAAACAAAGTGCTTTAGTGGTCAAGATAACCCCTTTTCTCTATTTGCTTTAGTACTATGGTAGAATATATTCCACACACACACATACATGATTTTTTCCAACATTTCTGTGCAATTTTGCACAAAACCTATCTACTCCTGAAAAGCATTCTTAGCTAATCTACTTGTTTTGATACGTAGATCACTTTTGGGGGTTTCTTCTAAAGTTGATTTTTTTCCTAAGACACTCATTAATAGTTCTTTATTAATTGATCAACTCAGATTTAAAAGTTTTCAATTAATCTTAGCAGTATTAATCCATTACCAGGGATTTTAAGGGCCATTGTATTCTACTCCTACGTACACACCAAAGAGAAATGAAACATATGTTCACATAAAAACTTACACAACAGCATTATTCATAATACCCAAAAGGTGCAAAACCCCCAAAGGTCTATCAACTGATGAACAGATAATGAAAATGGGGTGTATCTATACAATGGAATATTATTCAGATATGAAAGGAAATGAAGTACTGATACACTACAGCACAGATGAACCTTGAAAACATTATACAGGCAAAGAAGCCAGACTCAAAGACCACATATTCTATTTATATGAAGTGTCTAGAATAGACAAATCTAAAGAGACAGAAGGTAGATTAGTGGTTGCCTAGGGGTGAAAAGAGAGGTTGAGGGGTGTGAAAAATTAATAAAGGGACACCTCACTAGAGTCCAGAGGCTGAAAGTGGGAGCCCTACCACTCAATATCAACTAGAGGAAGAATTGTTACTTACAGACTTTAACAGAAGAATCTTAACAAGAATGAATCATTAATTGTAGGCCCCCAAAGGGAAGGATGTACATTGTACCTCCTATGAGAAACTGACTACCCCTGCAACTCAGCAAATGAGAAACCAACATCACCTGGAACTAGTGTTCTCCCCATGGACTTTTATTCAACACATCCCAACTCCCTCCTTTTTCTCCATAAAATAACCCTTCTCTCCTTTGTTGGCCTTGCTATGGTTTTGCCATAGCTTGCATGTCCTGAATTGCAATTTTCTGTTATTCCCAAATAAACCCATTTTTCCTGGCAAAGTAAATGACTCTTATTTTTAAGGCTGACAGGGGGCGGGCGGGGCGGGGGGAAGGCCAACAGGGGAAATGAGAACTGATTATTAGTGGGTATAGGGCTGCTTTCCAGGGTGGTGGAAAGGTTCTAAAACTGATCATGATGATGGTTGCACAACTCTGTGAATATACTAAAAACCGCTCAATTGTGACTTTAACTGGATGAACTGAATGGTCTGTGAACTAGATCTCAATAAAGCTATTATAATTAAAAAGTTAAAGTTAAGAGTCAATCTTTAAGCCTCTAATTTTTTTATTTCATAAATTATTTTTTCCTTTTTGTATCTATTATCAATAATAGTACTTTACTATTATGTAATTAAGAAAATTATGGTAACAGCCATCTTAAGAAACAATAATATAATAAAGTAATTATCAATAATGGTGTTAACATACTGTTTTTTCATGGAATAGCCTTTTATATGAACAATCAGGAAATACGATTTAGTTGAATGGATTGGCAACAGCTACTATTTTATTGCCTTTAAAAAATTATCGACTTGTGTGAAAATCAAAGTTCTTTTAATGCCTCCAGGGACCTGCATGACCTACTTTGTGTTTCTTCTATGCATCATCTCCTATCACTCTTCCTCTTTGTTCAGTGGCCTCTGGCTTTCTCCATCTGTGCACACTTGGCACGCTCCCGCCTCAGATTTCTGCCCTGGCTAGTCCCTGTGTCCGGAATGCTCCTCCCACATACATGAGTGCGGCTTCACACTCACTCATTCAAGTTTTGCCCAGAAGTCAGCTTCTCACTGAGGCCTCCTGTGACCACTCTAGTGTATCCTTCAAACATACTAAATAATTTCCTTATTATGTTTACATTTTCTTCTCGGTTTCAAATATAAGCTCCATTAGGTCAGAGATATTTGGCTGTGTTTCCCAATACATCTCTGGCATGTACCACAGTGCCCGGCATATAGCAGATGTTCAGTTAATATCTCTTGAATGGATGAATGGACACAGATGCTACTAGTCGAGTTTGAGGTACACATTCTGTTTTTTGTTAGTTTATCAATCAGTCCATCTCCAGTTTTAGACATTCTCCTCAGTTGGGACTGAATAACCAAAGAGAAAAAAAATAAAAAACAAAGTGGAAAACAGGGAATATGCATCTTTGGAGAGTAAGGAGTCAATCCTTTAAAAAGATAAGAATCCAAACAGAGAAATACGCAACATAAAACATCTGCGCTACATATTATTATGCCAGTGAAAATATTGACAGATCGCTCCAAGATCTTCTTAAAATTAGCATCATATGTTCAGTCAGCCAGTTACTAATTGAGCCTCTTCTGTGCGCCAGGTGCGTGGCGGCAGTGATGTAATGGCGGAACTTACGTGGTAGTGGGAAGACCAACAAAAACCAACCAAAGAAGCACATAGGATGCCAAGTGACGCTGACAGCTATAAAGAGGAACCAGTAGGGTAAGGGGTAAAGAATTCAAGGGGTGCTGGACTGGCTGGCAAAGGCCTGTGACATTTGCACAGACCTGAATAACATGAGGCAGAGACTCATAGACATCTGTGGGAAGAGTGCTCCAGGCATAAGGAACAGCTAATACTAAGTCCTGAAACTGGACCATGCTGGCATTTTCAAAGAAAAGCAAGGAATGAAAAACAGAGTGAGAGGAAGTGATGTTGGAGCGGTCTCCAGAAATCAAGCTTTCATAAAGCCTTGCAGACCATGGTCAAAATTTAACACCTATATTCTTAGGGCCAAGGGAGCCTCTGCCAGGTGGAACTGACATGATCACTTCTCCATCAAGTGACATGATCTGATGTACATTTCAGAAGGACTGTTTTGACTTTGGTGGTGAGAATATAAGCAATGCGATAGGATGCATTGTATATGAAAACCAGAGGGCAATCTGGGGCTATACTCTATCAGGAAAGCAGCACTGGGCCTCATGGCCAAAAGAAGTAAGTCTTCTTTGCCTTGGAAAGATCAGACCTCTTGGAATGTTGCCTTCCTTCCGGAACTGCTCTGTATAATGGACAAGCTGGCATATGTGTACAGGCACAAACAGGACAGTGAAGAGGATGTATGTCCTGTGATGAGGAACAGCTGACTGTGTTGCGGTGAGTTCTGTCTCCTCAAAGGCAGGATCCAAACACATCATGGATGAACTCCCATTCAGGGTAGAAGGTCAGGATGTCCTACCAGTTCCCCAGAGTTACATAAAACAGAGGGTCTTAACTGAGTTTGCTCCTCTCACAGATTGGGTTCCCCCAAGGCAATACCTGAGATAATAATTCAATGGCAAATAAGTTTTTGGGCAAGTAGAAGAAATCCAAATGTAGGCGAGGAAAAGGGAAGAAGCCCAGAGACAGCATTTCACTGAAACAGCTACTGCTATGAGCAGCTGCAACTCTGTCCTGCTGGAGACCAGCGGGAAATGGTGTGACGCGTATGGCTCTGATTTATGCCATCTGAGTGGTGACAAGGGAATGGAGGTATGGATATAGCAAGTCCTGTCTGTCATTCACTGAGGGCTGCTCTCGGGAAGTATTAATTCCCCCTCACTTCCGGCCTGCCATGTGAGTGTCTTAGCTGCTGGCTGTGGGCGCCAGAGAAAGCCCTCTGGCAAAGAGGAGTGCCTGAGGGAGTAAGGGTAAGGGGCATGGATGGGATACGTACAAGAGACTCCGACCACCCCTCAGGACTACTGCCACGTATGGAAGCTACACACTGTGGCACCCCTCAGGGCTTCTGCAGTCAGACTCTTGTTCATCCTGGCCTCCTCAAGTCCAGTCTCTCTGTCATGAGCAGCGCTGGCGGGGAGGGGTATGTCCTCTTGTGTCTAAACCTGTGGGTCATCCTTTGGTGGAATTCATGTCCCTGCAGTGCCGACAGTATTACATTGAGCTGATCATGGGTCAGCAGTATATCGTAAGTGGCTCTTGAGGGGAACTCAATCACAGAAAAGCAACTATTTACAGGTTATTTTCTGTTTTTTACCATTTCCTTGGAGAAGAAGCTTATGAGGCCAGCGGCATCTTTCCTGGATACTAGCAACCAACATTCTTCTGTTTCTGTCCCCATTAGATAGTGCGTCCAGGGCACATGTGTTCTAAATGATTTAACAAAAGGCACTCTCTCACTGGCAGGCAAGGCAAATACAGTATGATTAAGTTAAAGCATTTTCCTTCTGAGCTGAAATTTTGATTTGATGCCAGCATTAATCTGGGAGAAAATTACGTACGACTGAGTTTTAATTAGACTCTGAAACGAAGTGTGTGTGCGTGTGTACGCATGTGCACACACTGGCGTGGAAATGATGACCTGGTTTTAACTCTAGCGATAAAAGCAAGCTTGCTGTAAGGCAGAAATGACATCATCAGGACCTCAGGAAATCCTCATTCGAACTTCCAAATATACAAATAGATTCTTTTATTCTGCTGTGAATCAAAATGATGCCACGTCCTGTAATGAAGGATGTTGTTGACCAGGTTGAATGGGAGCCAGCCATGCTTTGCCTTTGTTTACATGACAGTCGCTTCAAAGTTCAGCATCTTAACGCTAGTAATCACCTTATTTGGCAAACACTCAGAGTTCTGCTTCCAGATTTATTCTGGGGCGACAGATTTTCATCTAATCTCTACCCCAGGGTAGAAGACATGTTAACTGCTTGAGGCCAGATGCACAAATATTTGTGTACTTCACACAGGTTACCGTGCAGCCAAAATGAAAACAGAGAGTAATAGCTGAAAATAATTCCTACCACAGTGACTTGAGCTAAACTGTCATTGAGCCAAAGAATTTTTTAAGGAGTTGTCAAATGCAAATATATGTGGGAGTGGGTCAATAGATAACATGGGTTTATTATTTCTCTCGTGCAGGAAACCATATGCTACCACTAGACTCTCTAAATATTAACTTCTCAAACTGACCGGGTAACTCGCTCCTGGGGATGCCAGGATGGAATGGTCTACTGAACAGGCACACAGGGATGGAAGGGAGTCAGTTTAGTTGTAGCACAGTTCGGGCAGTGATACTAACACTTCTGAAATCAGCTACTCTACTCTCTTGGAAACACAAAGGTGTAAGTCCCCTAAACCCAGCTACACAGGGCCCAGGTGGCATCTCCTCTTTGAGATTTCAGAAGGGGGCACACGGCCCAGCTTCCCCAGCTGCAGGAAAGGAGAAATCACCCTAAATGCTGAGATAATGCCTGAACTTGCAGTGTCTTCTGTGCCGCCTTCTGGTCCACCCCCATCACATTCTATCTTTGTTTTAGGCCATGACTCATGACCCGCCCCCACCCCTCAGTCAGCTGTGACTCACAGCTGAAGCCAGATAAACTCAACCCTGAACGGCAGGAGTGGGAGAGAGCTACAGTGTTTTTTCCTTTTTTTTTTTTTTTTTTGGCCTAGTGAGAAAAGTTAGGTCAAATGCAGGTGGTGGGGATCTTCTTTGAGGTTTTTTTATTTTTGTCTCTTTGTGTTTAATTTGGGGGAATTCCTGCACTGGATGAGGGATTCCGCTGGGTGTTCCCTTTTAAGGTAACTCAGTAATACTATGGCTTAAGCTTCTACCATTGGGAATAATCTATCTTTGACTGATTGTGAAAAGGGTCCCAAATTTTTTACTGCTCTCTGTATCCTTGCTCTTTGCAATGTGACTTTACAGATACTCCCGTGAAGGGTAGGGTGTCTTTCCTCACTTCTCAAATCTGGGTTTGGACACGTGGCTTGCTTTGGCCAACAGAATGTAGCAGAAGAGATGTTGTGCCAGGGTAGGGTCAATTGCTGTCCAGCAATTTTTTGTTTTTGTTTTTCTCATGGAGCTGCAGATCAGCTGAGCAGTTCTGTTCATTTGGACCAAAGTTGGCTGCCTTCTGCTGGACTCCTTCATTTGTCTGCGGTCAGCTGGCAGGTGGGCTGGGGTCTGGCTGCTCTAGGATGGCCTCCACCTGGTTGACTTGGCTCTGCTGGACATGGTTGTCACCCTCCAGCAAGCTAGCCTGGGTTTCTTATCACAGAAAGCAAAGGACTAAAGGAGAGAGCCAGAGAATGTACGGTCTCTTGAAGCCCAATCCATATAGTCGAGTGAAAATGCACAAGGGTAATCCATATAGTCGAGTGAAAATGCACAAGGGTAGTAGGTCAGTTATCCACTGCCAGCAACAAAAAACTACAAATTGCCTTGTGCTTTTTCTTTCAACTATATGGGCTGACATTTTTACATTAAGACAACTCATGTCACATGTGTTTTAGGAGACCATATTTCTGAATACTGAATCCTCTCAGTTCTCAAAACACTGTAGCTTAAAGGCCCTTCCAAGCTTGTAGAAATTTAAGGTCTTAAAGTGTGTCACATGAATTCATTAAGAGGAAATTTTACCCCTATCTTGCTGTACACAGGTTATCAACCCTAGATGCAATCAGTGCCATTGTATTAAGTTTGCCAGAGCTGCAAAGTACAAAGTATCACAGACTGGGTAGCTTCAACAGCAGACACTCATTTTCTCAGAATTCTGAAGGCTAGATCAAATTGTTAACAGGGTGGGTTTCTTCTGAGTCCTCTTCTCTTGGCCTGTAGATGTAGGTCTTCTCCCTGTGTCTTCACATGGTCTTTCCTGTGTGTGTGTCGGTATCCTAATCTCCTCTTCTTATATGGACACCAGTCATACTGGATTAGGGCCCACTCTATTGACCTCATTCTAACTTAATGACCTCCTTAAAGACCAGTCTCCAAATATAGTCACATTCTGAGTTACTAGGGGTTAGCATTTCAACATATGAATTTGGAGGGACACAATTCAGCCCATAATACCCATTCATGTGCTGCTTGTTGTTATATTCCTAAAACACAGCTATGATTATTTGAGCTCAAAATCCTTCTGTTTCTGAATTA
This sequence comes from Ursus arctos, assembly GCF_023065955.2. Lineage (NCBI taxonomy): Eukaryota > Metazoa > Chordata > Mammalia > Carnivora > Ursidae > Ursus > Ursus arctos. The sequence goes on from NW_026622830.1 coordinate 35,601,571, forward strand.
TATATAAGAATAAACTTCCATTGCACTTTGCCCTCACCCCTACAGTTCCACTATTATGTAAAACTAATACTAAAAACTACCCCAAACTTAATTCTCTTTTATCTGTCTTTATTTCCAAGTACTCACTGCACCATGCCCCACACATATTTGGGACCCTAGTCTACTTCCAATTTCCTAAACACACACAGTTCTCCTATTTCTGTGCCTGGCATCAAGCTCTTCCCTAAATCTGGAATGGCTTTCCCCCATAGTATTGCTTGTCAAAATCCTTTCAAATTCTACAACCTCCAAAAATTCTTCCAGTTTAGTACTCTAATCAGATGGATTCTCTTGCAAGTATTCCTGCCACACACTGTGCCTCTATTACTGGACTTTTTATAGTCTTTCTATATCATGACTATGTTGGTTGCCCACACGAGCTGGAATGACAGTTCATTCACTTCTGCATTTCCTACAGTGGCCCCTCCAGTACTGTTTGTAATGTAGGTGCCTGTGGTAGAGACTGCCATGGTCACTATTTTCCATATTACCCTCTTCTTCTTGGGCATGCAGCCTCCCTTATGGGGGGGAGGGGAGACATGACTGGATTGGGGCCAGTAGGATATGTGTAGAATGAATGTATGACAGATCTCTTATGTGTGGAAATGTGAGTCAGCTTCCTGTTTACTCTTAGATGTATCTACCGCCTTTCTCCTCTTCTGGTATGCATTATGGCACACCTTTCCCAAGTTTCCTTGCCTTCTGGAGTCTAGGTGGTTTCAGCCAATGGGAGAAGCCAGCTGAAAGTTGCAGTGTGGGAGGGAAGGGGAAGCCAGGACCAGTATCTCTCTCTCCCTAATCTCCCCATTTTCCCTCAACTCTTCCAGCGGTCACATCTCCTCCATGGTTCCTGGTCCATTGAACAAGATCCTACTATGAATTTTACTCCCATTGGATAATCAGAGATTCAAGGTTCCTAGACTCTGGCAAAAACACTCGTCCCCATTGTCCTACCAGGCCTGGGGGAAAAGCAACTTCCTGATGTTGCTCTGTTTGGTCACATCTCTGTCCCCTGATTGACATCTGTAGAACAGAAACCATAATGCCTGCTTATGAAAGCAAATAAGATATGCAGCATTGATAACTGACTTAGAACGAGTCTCTCCAGCATTTCATTGTCATGTATCCTTCTTGGGGTCCCCTCCTCCTTCAACCACTGAAACTCTACCTGGTCTTGTCTTCCTTCCTACCCCTCTGGCTACTCGTAGCTTGTATGCTTTGCTGCCTCTGTGCCCTCCCTTTGGTCCTTGCCATGAGAGACCTCACATGACTTACTTCACTACATCTCTTTTCTCCACTCCATTCTGAGAGAGCTCCCTTACTTTCCTGGCTCCAGTGCTGGCCTTTCTTCAGGGAGGACACCCCATGGGCTTCTCCCCCCATCCCACACATCTGTCACCTCCAATCCACCACTGATGCTCTTCATAACTTTAGGCCTTTTGGGGACTTAGATGTTCCTTTAAGAGAAGGCTTTGGAGACTGACAGTTCCTAACTGATACTTCCTTGTAACTAACTCCCTGCTTTGGTTTTGCTTCAAAATTTAATTCATCTCCACTTCCCACTCTTTGGTGACTTTTACTCCCAACTTCCCTGTATCTGTAGGTATTACGTCATTAAGGCTCAAAACTCTAGCACTCAGATATGAATTCATTACTCTCCCTTCTTCTCCCTCTTTCTCCATTAAGGCTTTCAAGGAATTAAGAATTTGGCCATTAAGTCCAATTATTTGGGTTCAAATCTTGACTTCTACACTTATTTATTCTGTTACATGGATATATATCTGTCTAGAACTCTTTTTCACCTGCATAAAAGAGGTGAAGTGAGGAAAACAGTGCGATGCCTGACATACAGGACACACTCAATAAATGTGTATCATTATTCATCCATCCATTCATCCAATAAGCTTTCTTTTTTATTTTTTTATTTTTTTAAAGATTTTATTTATTTATTTGACAGAGATAGAGACAGCCAGCGAGAGAGGGAACACAGGCAGGGGGAGTGGGAGAGGAAGAAGCAGGCTCACAGCAGAGGAGCCTGACGTGGGGCTCGATCCCATAACGCCAGGATCACGCCCTGAGCTGAAGGCAGACGCTTAACTGCTGTGCCACCCAGGCGCCCCCCATCCAATAAGCTTTTAACAGTGTATTACTTTCCTTTTGAAACTTATTTTTACTTATTTTTAATTTTTACTTATTTTATCTCCTGAGAGTTTAGATTCTTCTTTGAGGGAGGCCTAATTTCTTTTAAGTCACAAAACAGCTAGCATAATAAGTCTACACAAAATACATGGGGGGACTTATGCTCCTAGGAATAAAGTATACAGGTAGGGTAACCATGCATGTTATTGTCCAAAGATAGTCCCAGTTCATGCCTATCATTCTAGCTTAATGATAAATAGCACCCCATTTCTCTGAATTTGGATGATTATTATATGGTCCCCTTATATATAAGTGATCTGTTTGGGTCTTGGGTACTATCACCATCAAAGGGCTCTTAGAATAAAGCCCCATTTGTAAGCAACATTAAGAAAAGAGTATTTAAAAATAAATATGGTTCCTAGTCACTGTGATTTTTCAAACTCAGTGGGATTTATATATTATGATTCATTTTACGTTTGTTTCTGAACCCTTACTACATTCTATCCTACGTGTTTCAATAATAGAGTCTGTCTGGTGGTTTAAAATCAATTTTCTAATTGAAACTCATCTGCATTAAAAATATATAAGTTCCGTCTTGGATAGTAGACACAATTAGGGTCCTTCTCACAAAATATATATCCTTAAATTTCTTGTGTAAAGGTTAATTATATCTCACAAGGAATGAATGAAAGCTTAACATTTGAAGAGAGGTACTTTACAGTATTTGTCTTCAGAGAACAATGAAGGTAGTCACACTTAGTGGAGACTACAAGGTTTTCTTGACTGTTTTTGCTTATGTTTGCATACCTTAATATTCTATCCAATTGGCATATTTAAGCAATTAATTCCAGGTCAGACATGGAACAAAACTACCAACTCACTTCTCTCCACAGCTGGGGCAGCGCCTGAAATTGCCAAGGGGAATTCTAGGGACTGTGGGGCCAACCTGAAAAGTGACATCGGCCCATTAACTAGGATTTGCGTGCTCAGTCTCTTCAATTAAATAAAATATTGCGGCTTTAACTGAGGTGTCCTAAACTCTGAGTGACTTGAGAAGCTCAAATATTTTTAATGTAGTAAAGGAGTTCCATTTATTTCAAAACAACAAACTCTCTTCCTCCCACCTACTAAGCAACACGCGATAGAGATCATAAATATAGAAATGGGATCTTTGCCTCTATTCACATAAAACAGCCACTTTCCTCAACCTCCTTCACTACGCCCCAAAGTAAGTAAAACCATGGTTTCCTCCATAGGAAAGAACTATGGGGATTACAGTAGGTTGCCAAGCATATTCTCCGTTAAAAGACACATATATCCGTCAACAAGAGGGTGATCGTATAAGTGGGAGCCCTCGGTGTCAACCTCAACCACTGGGTCTTACTGCTGTGTTGAAATGGAAACCTATGAAGCACACATACCACTCTATCACTTGCATATGCATAATTAAATCACAGATATTGAGGCTCTTCCCACAGAAGTTCCGCTTTAAGGGATTCAGGGTGGTTCCCAGGAAATCACTTACTCAAACACTCCAAGGGATTCTGACAGGAATCCGTCCAAACCTCCAGGATAAAATCCATGCTGCCTGTCAAGGTGAAGAGCAGGGAGGCGGCACTCAGAGCACAACAGGGGGGGACACGTCTCCACTCTGACAGGAGAGATGACGTGGACGACGGATGGCAATAACGGCCCCGTGTGTTTGTGCTTCCTCAGACGAGGCCCCTTTGCCGCACCACCCTGTACTGACACAGACTTGCCCGTGTGACCTGTTCGCTCCAGGGGAACAACTCGATTGGTTATTATATTGCACGCGGGCGCACAAACACCATGAAAAAAGTGTTCTCATTGTAGGCAACGGGTGCTAGAGCCGGGGGTAACCGCAGGAGCCGGCGAAGGCTGAGGAAGCTAGGTATTTATTTATTTATTTTTCATAATAATATTTTTATTACATTATATTATTCACCATACAGTACATCCCTGGTTTCCGATGTAAGGCTCGATGATTCATTAGTTGCGTATAACACCCAGTGCACCATGCAATACGTGCCCTCCTTACTACCCATCACCAGTCTATCCCATTCCCCCACCCCCTCCCCTCTGAGGCCCTCAGTTTGTTTCTCAGAGTCCATAGTCTCTCATGCTTCATTCCCCCTTCTGATTACCCCCCCCTTTCTTTATCCCTTTCTTCCCCTACCGATCTTCCTAGTTCTTATGTTCATAGATGAGAGAAATCATATGATAATTGTCTTTCTCTGCTTGACTTATTTCACTTAGCATCATCTCCAACATGGACGGCACTGGAAGCTAGGTATTTGTTCACTAACTCCCGTCAGTCCGGGCTTTGGGGCCGCTTTTGCGGACATCGGCTGTCCAGCACGTGTGCTGGGGGCATGGGCTGTGCGCGCTCCCCTGCTAGAAAAAGCCCCTCAGGCCGAACGTCTCAAGAGTAAAGAGCCTTCCACCCACACCTGAGCGCCAAGGGGACGTGGTCAGCGCTACTCTTGCGTTTCGTCGTGGGTGGCACCTGCAGGATAGTCACGGATGGGAGGAGAGGGCGGGCCAAGGCTCGTTCTCAGAGTCTGATCGCCCCTTCAGCGTCTCCCCCTCTTCTGGCGGCACACTGGCTGCTGCCCCTCTGACAGAGCGCACAGCTGGTGTCAGGATGTCCCTTCTGCCTGCAGCTCCCGCCGGCTGTGCTGCACCTGCTCCCTGACTTCGGCCCTTCAGCCCTAGCATGCAACAGCTCCGGGATGTCACAAGCCTTGGGATGCTGCACAGACTCCTTCTTGCGTTTCCTAAGCCCTGCCTGCAACTTTGTAAAAAGTCCCCTTATTAAATGGTCCTTCATAACCGTTAAAATGCACCCTCTGCTTCCTGATAGAAGATATGCATTTATAGCTGGAGTAGGCTCACTGCTACCTCACAACCCGATCGCTGTGGTGTTCCTCCTTTTCCACATGTAAGAAGCCAAGAGAGAAGCTGCCCGCGGCCTCTGGGGTAGGAGGTAGGTGAACCAAACCTGAAAGCCAGCTTTGCTGACCATGAGCCCTCAGCCTAAAACCATGTCACTAGCCTTGTTGTTCCTTAGAAGTGCTATTGCTAACCCTGTCCCCTAGCCCAACACCAAGCCCCACAGCCTGCTGCCCAGCCCTCAACCAGAACCCCGATGGGCACTGCGGCCATCGGATGCAGGGCAATGCAGGGTGGCGTGCAGGCAGGACCAACTGGCCAGGTGACGCCTCACCAGATGGCCGCCCGTCCCAGAAGCCACTATTTAAAACCTGAAAGAGACAAAACGCCTGTGGAATCCTTCAAGAGGGACCAGCTGCTACTTAGGGAAAACCTGTCTACACTGTGGCATCAGGCAACTGATGAACTAGGAAGGAGGAGCTGCTCTGCCTCATTTCAGAATAAAATAAATGCCCACCAGCCCCCTTTCCCTCATTCATTGTTTTCATAGGTTCAAATGACCTCTATCAAAAGATTAATATTAAAAATAGACTCTAAGAAATAAACTCCCCATATCCACCTTGAAGAGTTCCACAGAGAAGTATCTGAAGGGGAAAAATAACGAGGAGAGTCTTCCTGGCTGCTCCAAGGCCTGGGTGTGTATTTTTTTCCATGGCTAGTATTTCTGTTGGCAAAGAGCGCGTGCTATTGGAGCGTATCCCCCAGGCCTTAAGTAGGGACACTGGGTCGTGTGGGATGGAGCCTTATCAAATGGGGCTGGACGATGGCTTTGTGCGCTGTGACCCCGGGGTGCCCGCTGGGATCTGGGAACAGACAGGGGCTGCTGGAGGGCCCTCTGCCCCCCTTTGTTCCACCCAGCTCCAGCCTGCTGCAGCTGATCTGGTTATTATGCTCCTGAAAAGAATTTCTAGGTGGCCACAGTGACCATAAGGAACCGAGAAACCACGAGGGCTGAAAGCCACGAAGAACAACACATGGGCTGTTGAGCGCTAATCCCGCCCATAATGAGAGGGTCCCTTTTAGCCCTGTGGTGCCCGTAGAAATCTGAACTAAGGCAGAGAGGAGCCACCGGAGTTCTGAAGACCACCACCTACCAAATGTGCTGTCATCACCAACATTTCCTTATTTCATGGGACTCACCATTTTGAAAAGAAAGTCAGAGGCTATCTCAAGTGCAGATTTGGGGCATGACCTGACCACATTTAAGATTTAATTAACATCACCTTCATTTTCGCAACTCCCCCTCCCCCTCCACTCCATTCTTAAAGTCATGTGCATTTTAATGGAAATTTAATCAACATGGGTCGGTTTACCTTAGACTCATCAAAATGCTATTTTTGTGAGAAGAATTTCATATCCAACAAGATTTACATAACCTTCTCTTGGGCTATATTTTTTAGAAATAGAAACGGATGTCTGGGTCCTCAATTAACAGGTCTGCCTATTCTGAGACTTGACATGGCTTCAGCTGTGGCAACTATCCCCTTTATCCATCTCCTTTCCACATTCCCCAAGCACATCCCTGGCATCTCAAGGTCTGCATTGCAATAAAGATGATCTATGCTCTGTCGCCTGAATATAACCCACGTGGGTGCCCAGGAACATACCACCATGTTCTGTGATGTCACCTTCTATTTTAATTTGTCAGATACTGCCTGTTGGCTGAGTGTAGGAAAATGAGTATCTCTGGTCACAAAGTCGCTAATCATGTTTAGTTATTGGCTGAAATATTACATAAACTTTAAAAAAGAGGAGAAAAGTCATAGATAACTTTTGAAAGTGACATGAACCAACTGCTGTTCTAATTTTATTTAAATACATGTTACCATTAAATTATTAGGAAGAGGAAGATAATGCCATGAATCTATGTTAACAGTTTTGACTTTCTTCAAATCTGTTTGATTCTGATTCTCCTAACAACACTGTGAGATAGATAAAGGCAGATTTTCTTAGTTCCCTTGTACAGATGAGAACACTCAGGCCCAGATTTCTCACAACCAAATGAAAGAGTCAGGACCAGAAACTGGGTCTTTAATATCTTATGTGTGCTTGTTTCATTAAACCAGATCATAGGCAGGGGTGTAGGGCTTTAACTTCAGGACCTGCTTGTCCAAGTTCCAGTGAGATATCTGTTCACATCTGGTTCTGCTGTTAAGGAGAGGGAGAATTCTAAACACTAGCTGCCTTGGGTAAAATTCCTGCTTGCCGTGGGATCTCAGTGAGTAAAAATATGAAGGTGAAATTCCACTAATGACCCAGCAGGGTCTTCCCCATAAGACTGTCACAAATCCGTCTGGGGGCTGGGAATAAGGAAAGATGTAAATTACCGTCTCCCTAGAAGGCTGTAACATCAACGTGAATTGATCTCTTAAGTGAGGAGAAATCACCGGACAGGGGCCTAACCGAGCATGCGTTTGGACCCCGAAGATGCAAATATAAACCTGGAATTCGGAAGGACACTGGATAGAGGAATTGTAATTTTAATTAAAGTTTCTTAACGTGAAGCAGATGTACAATGTCACTAGCTAGCAAATAGGCTGTGCTTGGAGCCAATTTTGAACATCTATTAAATGTTTCACTCTGATTGAGAACAAATTGGCTTTTTAACAGGATATAACCCTGAATTAGAAGCAGCATATAAGTAGCCAATTTACATCCTGCCCATAATTAATTCTACACCAAAAGAAACTCTGAATAAGATACATTTACTGCATATGACCCCCCCCCAAGGTCCTACTGAATGACAAAAGATTTGCACACATTTAAATTACATTTCACACAATCTATAAAATGACAGAGCATTAAGGGGATTAGCCTAATTAAACGAGGTTGTGAGAATGCCTCAAAGAGATCCAAGGCCCAGATATCTTCCAAGTAGGATCAGAGGGAAGACGTCCAGAATCTCTTTTGCCTCTTTCCCCTGCTCTCAGGGCTCCCATTACCCTCAGCCACAGTAGCATGCTGTGTATGCAGTGACATCTAGTGACAAAGAAAATAAAACCAGCTCTAGGGACACTTGATTCACCTGAGAGGCTTACAAAAATGACCCTGTCCCCAGAACCATAGATCTGTGTACAGCAATCTCTACTATAACACAAATACATTCGTTTCTACACCAAATATGTTCGCAGAGGGGAATCAAAGGAAGTTATCAACGAGGTTGGGCAGACTGCCCTGCAATCAGAATCCAAACGAGCATTTCCTTCTGTCTGCCCACACAGTGAAAACTGGTGTTCATGCTGCTGACACAAAGTAGAGGATGTTCTGAAGGACTACTGGTATCCTCCAAGAAAAGAATATATTATGGTTAATGGAACATGTTGTCCGATACATTCAAAAGTTTAAAAAATATGTATATATACAATTTACAGGCAAGACCTGTGCAATTAACCTTAACTATCGAAATCCATCTTAGTTTAACTGGGTTAGGCCAGAATAAAATATTTCTTCTTTCATTTTGTCTAACTTTAGGATTTTGAGCACAATTAATGGAATATATATTGTATATAGAATTATGTCTATATAATCATAGCTTTCTCTGTATAACAAGGAGTTGGGGTCTTGTCTTGGTAGAGCTATAAGAAAATGAAATCCAGAGATGTCTCCTGGCTTCCCTCAGCCACACAGCAGCTGGTTAGTTCTGTCCTGACCAGGCCCCACCCCAGCGTGTCTCAGCCCCAGGCGTCCTACCTATCAGGAGGCAGTGAAGGTGCATCCCACTATTCTACTGGCCCAGACACCCTGTTGCTTTACACATTCCTGGGACTTGCCCTGGGGCCCTGGAGTATGAATTTCCAACAAACATCCGGGTGATTCTTACGCAATTATGCCCCAGTCCACACCTGCCTTATATATCATAGTGAAGAAGGGAAAATGCCACTGGAGAGACATGGAGAAGGTTCAACCTCTGTAAAGATAATTTACAGTCACGCAAGTTGCCTGGGACTGAGTCCATAAATGTATAGTACCATGAGCCAGATTGTCCATTTTTTGCTACAACATTTTAAAAAATTGTCTAATTGCCAGAACATCCTCAGGTGAGCTGTAAAAAGGCTGAAAAGATAAAACTGGTTGCATTTCTTTCCTTTCTTTACTCTAATTTTGTTGTTGTTGTTGTAATTGTCATTTCTATCCTTGGAACTCTTTTTCCTTGCTTCTGTAGCGCAATAACAAGCTCTATAAGCAAATAAACTCTTCAGAAAATTAGGCCTACAATTATATTTTAAAAATACTAGTCATACCATGGCTGGGGCCTGATGAAGGCATTTGAGGTTTCCCTGAATTATTGATTGTGATTAAATGCTTGCAAATTAAATAATCACTGATATAGGAAAGGAGCTGGCTATTTAATGGATCTCCATAGTAAAGTTTTCATAGTCAACTTTTTTTTTTTTTTTTTAAGAGAGAGAGAAGGAGAGAGCGCACAAGCTTGAGCAAGGCGGGGAGGCAGAGGAAGAGAGAGGGAGAGAATCCTAAGCAGTGGATGGGCGTGGAGACTGACACAGGGCGTGATCTCACAACCCTAAGATCAGGACCTGAGCCAAAATCAAGAGTTGGACGCTCAACTAACTGAGCCACTCAGGTGCCCCTCCCACAACTTTTATAAAGAGAATAATCAACTATTTAGAGATAAAGTGGGAGATTTGAATAAATATATATAATTTAAACTGGCACATCATGTACACAGACAATAGAAGCTAATTTTTCTGTTGGTTTTAGAAATCATTACACTCTTAGACTTTATTTTTTAAAAATTTTTTTTAAGATTTTATTTATTTATTTTATTTATTTATGTGACAGAGAGACAGCCAGCGAGAGAGGTAACACAGCAGGGGAGCGGGAGAGGAAGCAGCAGGAAAAGCCCGATGTGGGACTCGATCCGCAAAGCCGGGATCACGCCCTGAGCCGAAGGCAGACACTTAAGGACTGCACCACCCAGGCGCCCCTACACTCTTAGACTTTAAATTCTAGTGCTTATTGCTATTGTTTGGATTTAAACTTGTTTTTAAGATTTTTCTTTTTATTTATATTGGTTTTCAACGGTCTTTCCTTTGAAGTTTTGAATGTTCAGTAACTTTGCCAGGTGATTTTTTTCACACATTATTCTACTATCTGGAGGACCTCTTTGAAGTTGATTTTTCTCCTAGATGTCAATTTGATCTTGGGTCTCCTAGATGTTGATTTGATCTTGGGTCCCAGCCTCAGGTTTCTGGGACCTGCTTTGGGGACCGCAGGGAATGGGGGGTTGTTGGGAGGAACTGGGGAATGCCAAGGTGGAGAATAATATTTTGTGAAGGGAAAAATGTTTTTTCCACTTTAAGCAAGTTTGCAAAATTTAGAGAGATTTCCTGGGAAAATGTTTCCCTCTCCATTCTCCACTACTTTTTCCCTTCGTTAACTCATCATTTAATTTTGTTCCAGAACCAATTAATGGTTTAGACTTCACAGATCCATGCAATGTGAAATTCCAGAAACTGTGTAGAGACTGGAACAACTGAACCTATTACTGAGGACAGCATTTCTGCACTCAACTGAAATGCTTGCTTGTCCCCATTCTGCAGATTTTCTCTTGCTAACATTAGCTTTTTTTTTTTTTTCTTCTTCATTTTAAAGACAAGTGCTTAGATGACAGCAGGCCATTCACCCCACTCCTTTCCTTTATCCCTACAACAGGGAAGTGTTTCTTAAAGATTAATTAAATCACAGAAAGTCCTGCCTCAAAAATTCTTACTGGCTTCTTAGTCAGAAATGTGAGCTTGCTCAGACCAGCAGAGTTAGCACTGCAATTTGCCCCCACCCACAACACAGCACTCCTGATACTTCTTACTCTGCTCTTGTTTGCTTTCATACCACTTTATCACTTTGTAACATACTATTCCCTATCCATCCATCCATCCATCCATTTATTTATTATTGCTGGAGCCTGAGTTGGGGTGGTTTGAATAACTGTGGATGCATTAGGATGGCTTCCGTGGGGCCATGTCTTGAGTCTTAGCTCTGACTGGCAACCAGGTTCCTCCTTTCTTCTCTACATGGTGTCTTCCGGGGCCAGAATGCTCAAGAACACTGCTTTGCTCACATCTCTGCCTCAGCTGGCCTGGCTGAACTAGTAAAGTTGGCTGGGTATCTCTCTTTTCATGCTACTTCTCCATGTGGTTTGCTGGGTTTCCAGTCTCAGGGTAGTCCTCATACTTACCTGGTCGCCACCTTCCAGCAAAGTAGATTGGTAACTGTCAGGGGCTGAGGGAATGAAGAATAGGAGTAACTGCTTATTGGGTACGATGTTTCCTTTTGGGATGATGACAGTGTTTTGGAACTAGATAAAAGTAGTGATTGTACAGCACTGTGAATGCACTAAATGCTACTAAATTGATCACTTTTAAATGATTGATTTTATGTTATGTGAATTTCACCACAATAAAAAGCCAAAATAAAGTCAGTCACAAAATTTCCCAGATTGAAAGGAAGAGGACTACACAGGATATGAATACTAAGAAGTAGGGTTCTTTTGGAAGTCATCTCCGGAGACCAACTACCATACGTGCTCTAGTATGTAAGTCCATCAAGGGCACGGAGCTCTGTGGCTCCCTTTGAGGCGTTCTGTGTCTCTATTACAGCTTATTATGTCAGGATCCTTGCCCGCATCAGCCTTTCTCACAATGTTACAAAACAAGGAAACACACGCTATCATATCATTATTGTCCACAAAATTAATACAGTACTTTGTAGATTAGGGTTAGGGTTTCCAAAGAACTGAGTTAGTAAATTCTCGTCAATGCCTATGGTCAAACCTGTTTCAAAAGATCTTTCTAACTGCTTGGCTGAACTCAGAATATGCTTTTCTCTAGGGTCACTTTTAGAAGTAGTCGTTAAGATTCAGCTGTAGTTTAGTACAGAGAGCACTGACTGGCTTTACAGTCGGAGAAGCGCCACCCACAAACTTTATAGTAATTCCTATGTGCGATTGTTTTAAGGTTTCAGAGTAATATTATAAGGAAGTTACTGTTTATAGATGAGGAAACTAAGGCACAAAGAAGCTAAGAAATTTGCCTATGGTTGCATAATTAGAAGTACCGGTGTTAAGATTCAAGCCCAGGCAGGGTGATTCCATAGTCCATGCTCATAACCAGTTTGCGATCATGTCTCTTTTAATGTGTAACTGAAAGTCCCTAACCCAACCTTCAGTTTCTTCATCAGCCAAAGGGGATAATGACACCTTCCTCTAAGGGTTCGTTCAAATTTTAAATGAGAATATATATTGGAAATGTTTGTAAACTTCAAAATAATAGGTAATTCTTAGTTTAATGCCTCACTGTGTTTCTTCCATCTGTTCAAGCATATTAATTGAACACTTTCAATGTAATCGATGAAGACTGAATTCTTGCTTTAAAAAAGCACGTTATCTAGATAATTGAACAACTAATTATACTACAGAGTGATAAACTTTCTATAGTAGGAAGATGGGAGAAAGGTTTGGGGTCTCGGGTTCCAGTCCATCATTGAATCTAGACATGAGCATTTCAGAGTGCCTCCTGCTGCTTGGCTGTAGAGTAGGGAAGCCTCTATGACAACAACTGTAGTTATAACTTATGTAACTAGTGCCACAGAGGGTCCATTGACAGAAGTGCTGTCCCCAAACCACAGAGGGTGAGGTTCCAGCCTCTGCTGAAATTGCCCACAGGCACTATAGATCCTGAACTTGATGGAGAGCAATAAGCAACAAATCCTTGGGCAGAAAGAGGTACCATTTTGAATTGGCATCTTTGGCATTCTGGTTATTTTTCAAAATATGAATTTTTTCTTTAATATCTTTTGGATCTGGGATATGACAGAATTGTTTTATACAAAAAATTGAGAGCATAACATTTCTTTAGCATCTTTGACTCAATGAAAATTATAAACTTCAAATTACCTTTGAACTTTTAATATTCTTTCAATGTTTTATAGAAAGGTAAAAAGTTGCTGAATTATGTCATCCTAACATTTCATAAGTTTCTACTCCTAAAATGGCAAACATAGGCACCTTATTCTTTTAGAATAAGGGATACTCTTCAGAAGGGGCCTTAGGGTCTAATGTAAACTAAGGATGAATGCGTGATCTTTCAGGACAGAAGTTGAAACCTTATTCAAATACTTGATAATATCCTTCCCTGTTGGAGGTCAGGGGAAGGTAAGATCTCAATCAGGCCTTTGTTGTACAACAAACACATACTTCCTCAGAATGCATGCTTCCATTTGCATTTGAGTTTTATATAGACCAAGGTATGCATTTTATGATATTCCATGTGAAAACAAAACAAAACAAAAACAAAGCAACTTGGTATTTTACTTCCTGTTGACTGTTTTATCTTTTAGTGGTTTTTAGGGAGAGCTTCAGGTGTTTCCCTCGAACCCATCTGAATCATAGGGATCAACAGCACTGTGCAGAATCAAGATAGAAAATGAAGTAAAATTAAAAAGGATGAGATAATATATAAGTCCTCCAACATACGAAATGCATGAATAAATTAGGTAAAATTTCTGAAGCTAGAGCTCTGTTACAGGCATATAAGGACAACTGGTAGAGGTCATTTCCTGTTCATGATGGCCCTTTTTCCACTGAGATTGTATTTATGAAGGAAGGAGTCTGCAATTCTAAGAAATCCTTATGAAGGGGAAAAACCAGAGCCAGGTTATGGTATAATTTCTAGTTCACTGAGAGTTTTGGAAACTAAAGATTATTTAAATCTAATATTAATATATATCATATATCATATGTCGATAAGACATATACATTTTTACTCCTACTTAAAAGCTTTAGGAGCATTTTCAGCAAGATAGATAGATAGATCAGTGTGAAATGACTGGTTTTAAAAATCCTGTGTGTTGTTCAACCCAATAGGAATCCACCCAAAATCTTATTCCCGGGTCTTTCTTAGAAATAGACTAAGGCAGAAGATGGGTAACATTTACCCTTACCCCACTATTCAAGAAAAAGCAGGGAAAATGAATAACAAGAGCAGTCTTGAAGGGTAGAGGAAGACGTAAGGCACCTGTGAAAGGGGTGTGTGGAAATGGGGAGTGATGGCAGAGCAGTGAGTACTCTAGTCCCAGCAGAGAGTGGAGGACTGCTCAAACCAGTTCAGAGACGTCATCTTATTACTGTACCTCAGTGGGGTTTCTCTGATTTTCAATGTGATGGTAACCACATGCTTGAAGAGTAACTGGACAAAACTTTAGGGAATATGTGTGTTTAGCAGAACGTATACATATATACAGAGAAATGTCTATACTGCAGTGTTGCTCCTATTTGGAGATCTTATGATGGGGAATTAAACTGAATCAACAGGAAGCAACTTTCACTACTTTAATGCTGCCATATATGAAGATGGCATTGAAGTATCACACAGATGGAAAACAGAGATGGGAAACTTGCACCTACATTTCTGGTATACAGTAGGGAGTGAAAAAATAAAAAGGGAGAGACTGCACAGAAATTTCTATTATATATGAATCTACATAAACTACTGTTTTATTCAAATTATTTCTATAGTATTTTAAGCACTTTCTATCAATTTCCCTGTAAGTTCAAAACTCACTTTCTTGATTAAGCCTTTCTGTGCTAATTCAAAGCTCATGATACCCTTACTTGCATCTCTAATGTCTAATTGAATGCAATTATAAATATAGAGTAACAAGACTAATTATAACAACAGATGTATCTATGTGACAATTTCCCCCTTCCTACCTGGTATCTTAAGAGGTCTTCCCAGTGGTTTTGCTATGCACTGAAACATTCATCAAAGACTCTCGGAGATTCCAATAGTATATTTAATTCATGTATTTGAATATCTTTAATGATGTAAACTAAAATAGATTTGATATTTAGCTAACAACTCAAATCCACTCAGAGACAAATCTAATTAACAAAACAAATAACAACAGTGTATAATGTAATTGAATTTATAAATAAAGATGACCCGATTCCTAGGACACCATGGAGGACTTTCCTCAAAAACCTCATAGAAAGTACAAAAATTGATTTAACATAAAAGATATACCCATAAGAATGGGGAGAATGCAGAAGAGATAGGAGCTATACAATTTTGAGAACTTAAGAGATCTAAGAAAGCTGACTTCTTTGTTGTCCAATAAAACAGAGAACTGATACAGTCCTTGTGGTCATAAAAATGCTCAGAAATCTGCAACATTAGATGTTTCTGAGCCTGGGTAAAGAAGACGTTGGCAAAATATAAGGAAGTGATGAGAGCTTTTGAAAGCATTTACTAGATCTCGCCCCACTTCTTCCACTGCAGTGGAAGTTAGGTAGGAGTAAGACAGGGGTATGCAAAGCACAGTTGAAGAAATGCGTAGCATACTGGAAATATAGAAGAATGATCAGATTTTATTCACGGATCCTTCTGGAAGTCATCAGGTCAGTTGAACAATTAAACCTATAATTAAAGCTATAGCTTCCCACCAATTACTTAGTTTATTTATAGTCCTTCATTCTAAATGCAATTTATGAATCAGGAGTGATTTTTATCACAACAAGTTGCTTCAGACCAGAACTGATATTTCACCTTTATCAGATTTCCAAGGGAATAGAAATGAAAAGTTATTCAAGGTCATTTTGGTGAAAAAAGAGGAGAAAATGTATTCTGTAGTGGCTACCTATCTATCTGGCCACTATAGGAAATATTCAACTTAGGAAAAATTACTTTGGGGGGAAAAAACCAAGCTAGTTGGACAGAGCGCCTTGACATTTTAGTTAGGTATAAAATTTTATCTAAAAGAAATAAGATAAAATTACAGAGACAGTAAACAATTTTAAACCTGTTTTTAGACTTAAGACTTGTTTTAGATACAAATCCAGAGTATTTTGTCTCAGTAAGATGTCTGAAGGAGTTTCATATGTTAAACTTATGAAGAGTGTTTATGAGGAGCCTGGGAAGATAGAAGAATAGGAGGACCCCAAGCTCACACCATCCCACATTTACAACAAGATATCAACTATGTCCAAGTCAATAAACCAGACAGTGATATAAACACTGGCAGAACAAACTCCACAACTAAATAAAGAAGCTGCACCTAAACGGTTAGGAAGGTCAGAAAGGTGGAGGGAGGCTGCCCACAGGAAGGAGGGAGCTTCATGCACAGAGATGGCAGAGAAATGGGCCCTCATACCAGGGAGCTCACCCAGGGAAGACTAGTCCCCAGAATGTTTGGCTTTAAAAACCAGAGGGGCTGAATTCTGTGAGTTTGTAAAACCAGTGGGACTTAGAGCCTGGAGCTTTAAAGGTCAGCTGACTCAGCACAGGGTAAGCAGGGAAGGCTAGTGACAGCTGGGTCACTGCCCTTAAAGAGACAGCAACCGGCATGGACAGGCAACATAAAAATGTGGTTTACATAATGCCAGGGCAAACAGGAGACAGATCTGTTCATACTGATTTCAGAGCATGTTGGGGGACTTCTACAAAAACAATGGAACTGGCAGGGGCCATTTTCCTCCCTCAACCCCCAGTTCAAACACAGGGCCATCTGTAGGAGGTAGGGATGTGCAGACACTTTCTACCTAACCTTCTAGCAGTACACCAAGCCTATGAGTTCTTCTAAAGACTTACCCACTCTAAGGCTGCTAACCTTGGCCCTAGGCTCAGGGAAAATTCTGTCCAAGTTGTGTGTGCACCCTACCCAGCTGCCAGGTACACAGCTGCTATGCAGCACTCATCCACAAACGTCCAGCCACCAGGCGCTGGGCCCAGCCTTGCACCCGCAGCCATGCTGGCCAGCAGTCCCCACCTCCCACAGCCTTCAGAGGATCCCACATAGGACTAGGGGCCTGTTTACTTAGTGGCAGAAATTTTAACACCACCACCCCATCCCCAAGCTCCCTGGAGGGGACACCCCCTCAGAGCTGGCTTGCCTGTGTCCTGCTAACACCACAGAGAGCAAGCACATCCCACAATAGGCAGAGAGTCAGTGCAATTACACTCAAAGGAAAAGTGACTCAGGGCATAAGGAACAAACAAAGGATACCCTTCTGAAATGCCAGGTTCGGTGAACAGGAGACACAACACTGCAGGGCACTCCAGGACCAATTCTTCATAAAGTCACTGATTTCAAGAACAGGAGACATAGCTGACTTTCCAAACACAAGAAACAGACACAGAGAGGCAAACAAAATGAGGCGACAGAGAAATTTATTCCAAATCAAAGAACAGGACAAGGTCATGGCCAGAAATCTAAGTGAAACAGATATAAGTAAAATGCCTGATAGAGAAATTTAAAGCAATGATCATAAGGCTACTACCCACTGGACTTGAGAAAGGGGTAGAAGACATGAATGAGACCCTTAACACAGAGATAAGAATGACACAGCAGAGATAAAGAGCTCAATAAATGAAATGAGAAACACATTAGATGGAATGAACAGTAGGCTGGAAGAAACAGAGGAACCAAAATGACCTAGAATGACAAAGTAATGAAAAGAGAATGACAGAGTAATGAAAAGTAATCAAGCTGAACAAAAGAGAGAAAAATGAATTATGCAAAAGAGAAGAGACTTGGGGAACTCAGTGACTCCATCAAATGTAATAACCTTAGTATTATAGGAGTCCCTGAAGAAGAAGAGACAGAAAAGGTGACAGAAAATTTAATTGAAGAAATAATAGTTGAAAACATCCCCAATCTAGGGAAGAAAACAGATATCCAGATCCAGGAGGCACAGAGAACTCCCATCAAAATCAACAGAAGAAGACCCACACCAAGACATATTTTAATTAAATTGGGAAAGTATAGTGATAAAGAAAAAATTTTTAAAGTAGCAAGACAGAAGAAGACAGTCTTATGGGAAAACCCATAAGACTAGAAGGGGATTTTTCAGCAGAAACTTTCTAAATCAGAAGGGAGTGGCATGATATATTCAAAGTGCTGACTGGGGAAAATCTGCAGGCAAGTGTACTCTATATAGCAAGGCTATCATTCAGAATGGAGGAGAGATAAAGAGCTTCCCAGACTAACAAAAACTAAAGGAGTTTAGGACCACTAAACCAGCCCCGAAAGGAATATTAAAGGGGAATTTTTGAGTGGAAAGGACAGACCAAAAGTGACAGTATAAAGGTAGAAAACACAAAAGCAGTAAAAATGAATATTTCTGTAAACAATCAGTCATGGAACTCACAAAAGAATGTAAAATTTGACAACATATAGCTAAAATGTGAGGAGAAGAGGAGTAAAGAAAGAGTTCAAACTTAAACTACCATCAATTTCATATAGACTGCTATATGTAGAAGAGATTATATACAAACCTAATTTTGTATATTGGATTTTATTCAAGGATCCTTCTGGAAGTCATCAGGTCAGCTGAACAATTAAACCTATAATTAAAGCTATAGCTTCCCACCAATTATTTAGTTTATTTACAGTCCTTCATTCTAAATGCAATTTATGAATCAGGAGTGATTTTTATCAAAATATCTAGTTTGATACCATGTATCAAAACCCATGTATCAAAAACCACAATAAATATGCAATTTTCAGAATAAAAAGAAAGAAATCCAATATATCACTAAGGAAAATCAACAAAACATGAGAGAAAGACAAGAAAGGATCAGAGAAAATCTTCAGAAACAACTACAAAACAAATAATACAATGATGATAAATACATATCAATAATTACTTTGAATATAAATGGACTTAACACTCCAATCAAAAGACAGAGTGACAATGGATTAAAACAAACAAACAAGACCCATCTGTACTCTGCCTACAAAAGACTCATGACCTAAAGACATCTACAGGTTGAAGGTGAGGGGGTAGAAAAACATCTATCATTCAAATGGATGTCAAAAGGAAGCCAGAGTAGCAATTCTTATATCGGCCAAAATAGTCTTTAACACAAAAACTGTGACAATAGACAAAGAAGGACACTATGTAATAATAAAGGGGACAACCCAACGTATTTATGGACCCCACATGGGAGCACCCAAATACATAAAACAGTTAACAATACAAAGGAAATAATTGATAGTAATACCATAATAGTAGGGGATTTTGACACCCCCATTTATATCAATGGACATATCATCTAAACAGAAAATCAAACAAGAAAACAATGACTTTGAATGATAAACTGGAACAGATGGATTTAACAGACGTATTCAGAACATTCCATCCTAAAATAGCAGAATACACGTTCTTTTCAAATGCACATGTTACAGTCTCCAGAACAGATCACATATTAGCCCACAAAATGAGCCTCCAACAAATTCAAGAAGATCAAAGTCATACCATGCATATTTTCTGACCACAATGCTATGAACCTAGAAATCAACCACAAGAAAAAATCTGGAAAGACCACAAATACATGGAGGTTAAATAACATGCTACCAAACAATGTATGGGTCAACCAGGAAATTAAAAAAGAAATTAAAAAAGTACATGGAAACAAATGAAAATGAAAACACAACAGTCCAAAACCTTTAGGATACAGCAGAAGTGGTTCTAATAGGAAAGTTTATAGCAATACAGGTCTACCTCAAGTAGCAATTATCATCTCAAATGAACAACCTAACCTTACACCTAAAGGAGCTAGAAAAAGAACAGCAAACAAAACCTAAAACCAGCTGAAGGAAGGAAATAAAGATTAGAGTACAAATGATAAAGAAATTAAAAAACAAAAACAAAAACACACAACACATCAATGAAACCAGGAGCTGGTTTTTTGAACAAAAAGAGCAGTAAATTGGTAAACCTCCAGCCAGATTTATCAAGGAAAAAAGGGAAAGAACTCAAATAAATAAAATCACAAATCAGAGGGGAGAAATAACAACCAGCATCATAGAAACACAATCACGATAATATGAAAAATTATATGCCAACAAATTGGATAACCTGGAAGAAATGGGTCAACTCCTAGAAACATATAACGAACTAGAAAAACTGAAACAGGAAGAAACAGAAAATTTGAACAGATTTCAATTACCAGCAATGAAATTGAATCAGTAATTAAAAAACTCCCAAGCAACAAAAGTCCAGGACCAGATGGCTTCACAGGTGAATTATATCAAACATTTAAAGAGGAGTTAATACCTATTCTTCTCAAGCTATTCCCAAAAATAGAAGAGGAAGGAAAACTTCCAAATTCATTTGATGAGGCCAGTATTACCTGACACCAAAACCAGAAAATGACACCATAAAAAAGAGAATTATATGAATATAGATGTGAAAACCACCACTAAAATATTAGCAAACCTAAATCAACAACACATTAAAAAAAATATTTACCATGATCAAGTGGGATTTACTCCTGGGACAGAAGGGTGGTTGAATATTCACAAAGTAATCAACAGAAAGAAAGAAATCTTTCTTTTTCAAAAAGAAAGATTAAAAACTATATGATCATTTTGATAGATGCAGAAAAAGCATTCGACAAAGTACAACATCTGTTCATGATTAAAAACACTCTGCAAAGGGATTCTAGAGGGACCGCATCTCAACTAAATAAAGCCAACATCATACAAGACTCAATGGTGAAAAACCCTCCTAAGGTCACAAACGAGGTAAGGATGTCCACTCTACCACTTCTATTCAACATAGTACTGGAAATCCTAGCCACAGCAATTAGACAACATAAAGAAGTAAAAACATTCAAGTTGGTAAGAAAGAAGTAAAACTCTCATTATTTGCAGATGACATGATATTATATATAAAAAACCCTAAAGACTCTACCAAAAAACTACTAGAACTGAAGGAATTCAGTAAAGTTACATGACACAAAATCAACATACAGAAATCTGTTGCTGCACTAATAATGAAGCAGCAGAAAGTGAAATTCGGAAAACAATCCTGTTTACAATTGCACCCAAAACAATAAAATGTCTAGGAATAAACCTAACCAAAGAGGAGAAAGACCTGTATTCTGAACAGATTTGTTCACCAAAGTTGTAAGTATTATACCAGAATTAAAATGGAAACTTTAAAAAAATGTACATCAATTAATACTTATAAATTTGGTGAACAAATCTGTTCAACTAATATTTTTATTTATTAGTTTTGTAGATTGCATGTCAATTTATAGAGAACCGATAACTGGTCATCTATTACCAAATTGAATATTGCACATATAGACATGCATAATGATATTGATGATGATGCTAAAAAGTAGCCATCTCATATTTTAAAATAATAATAGTACCAGAAATTACAATAAACTGTGGCATATTCCTATAATGTAATGTTATATACAGCAACTCGAAGAAATTAGATACCTCAAAAATTTGTAAAAATATAGCATTATAGCATTTATATAAAACTTAAGAAACAAAATAATACCATGTAGATTTAAGAAGTATTGAACAATGGCATAAAAATGAACCAACTACTGACACATGCCACGAGGTCAAATCTAAAAAACATGATGAGTGAAAAGGCTCACATAAGAATTTATGCAAAATTATTCTACTTATATGAAGTTCTAGAAGAGGCAAGTGGTTGTTGCCTATGATCCATGACAGAAAACGGATCAGTGATTACGGGGGGAGGGGGGGAGGAGGACGTGAAGCAAATGCAAAAGGACATGAGGAAAGCTTTGGAGGGTAATGAAAGTGTTTCTTATCTTCACTGAGGTGGTGGTTACATTTGTCGTCAATCTTAAAATCTGTACATTTATAATTTATGTAGTTTATCCTCAACAAACTTTCTTTTTTTTTTTAAGGATTTTTAAAAATTTATTTATGTGACAGAGAGACAGCCAGCAAGAGAGGGAACACAGCAGGGGAGTGGGAGAGGAAGAAGCAGGCTCCCAGCGGAGGAGCCCGATGTGGGACTCGATCCCAGAACGCCGGGATCACGCCCTGAGCCGAAGGCAGACGCTTAACCGCTGTGCCACCCAGGCGCCCCAAACTTTATTTCAAACAAAAATTGTAGTAGTAGTAGTAATAATAAATAATAATAATGGCCTTAAAGTATTCCCAGATGTCCTCTGTAGCAGGTAAAGGAGTGTGGAATTAAAAAAAAAAAAAGTATTAAGCAGTGATAACTTTTTTGTAATGGGAGCAGAGGCTCCAAGCAAACCTGCACAGGCAGGCTGCATGTACCTGTATCAACCTTGTATGTTTGATTATAAAAAGTACAGTCATATCATTTTGCAGTTACATCTCATGAGCTCTTTCCACATTTGATCTATCAACTGTATTTAGCGCCAAGTCAATATGTACAACTTCTCTTTTCTATTTCTGGGCCAATGAGTGCTCCTGGAGTACCTCTTGAATCTCCCTATCCTGATCCGAAATAGCATTCACTGTGAAGACACTGTTGCTATTCTGAGGATACAATTCTCTCAGATCCTAATTAACTGCCTTCTACTTGTGGCCTTGACCTATCACACAATGATAAGCCTCAGTTTTGTTTTGTTTATTGATTATCCACACTCCACCTCTTACTCCAGAGACCTGGATAGATCTCATACTATCCTTTCTTTCGTACAGTCCCGCAACTCACCAGCCTTGGACTCAGATAAGCACTTCTCTAGTGAGACAGAATGTCACCTTCCCTCAACTGTCACATACTTTGTACTTGATAAGAGTTTGTTCCCAACTCCAACACAAATAGTCAAATGAGGGGGCTCTGCTGAAACAAAAGATCCCCGAAGTGTGAGAATGGTGAAGGGCTGGACAGCTGACTGGGAACAGCTTTCACAATAATCCTTCTAGAAGGTAATGCCATGAGCCATTCTGAGGTTCCCATCAGCCATTGACACAGCCTTTAATTTTATCAATGGCCTTAATGTACTTCAAAGATTTTTTTTAAATATACATTTTAAAAATATCTCAAACACATACAATATTAGACAGGGTAGTACAATGAAGTTTCATATATCCATTATCCAGACACAAAATTTATTAAGAGTTTGGTACACTTATTATATTTATCATAAAAATATTTTATTTTTTTGTGGGATTAGTTTTTATTTTTATTTTTTTAATGAGAATTTATTCACATATTTACCTTTAATTCTTATATTATGTTCATTTAGCCACTGTATCATTAGTTTTTGATGTAGGGTTCAATGATTCATTAGTTGTGTAAAACACCCAGCTCTATCATAAAAAAGATTTTAAATCCATTTTTTTATTCATCTTGCATTCCTCTCCTACATATTTCACCATATTTCCCTAAAAATTGTGGACTTTCTTTTTAAACATTGCCACTGTGCAATTACTAAACCTAACAAAATTACCAGATATTTCTTGGTATTATCTAGTACCCAGCCCACAATCACTTATTCCTCATAGTCTCAAAATGTCATTTTGTAGTCTATGTGATTAAATCAGAATCCAATCACAGGGGCGCCTGGGTAGCACAGGCGTTAAGCGTCTGCCTTCGGCTCAGGGCGTGATCCCGGTGTTCTGGGATCGAGTCCCACATCGGGCTCCTCCGCTGGGAGCCTGCTTCTTCCTCTCCCACTCCCCTGCCGTGTTCCCTCTCTCGCTGGCTGTCTCTCTGTCACATAAATAAATAAAATCTTAAAAAAAAAAATCCAATCACAGTCCATAGTTACATACATTTCTTTTGGTTGCTATTCTCTCTCAATCGAGAGGAGTACTTTCTAATCTTCTCTTTTGTCTGTACACCATTCCCTTAGAGACACTTGGGCCACTGCCCTGTAGACTGTATCACATCTGAAATTGCTTGCTTCCTTATGGGTATCTGACTTGTTTCTCTGTCTCCTGTATTTCCTGTGTATTAGAGGTTTGATAGAGTTAGATGTCTTTTTCAAACCATCCTTTGCTGGTGCAGTGTGCTTCACCAATACAAAGCCCGCCAAGAGGCACACTCATCAGCTGTGCCACATCTAGGGATACTGAGCGCAATCATTATCATTAGGTTCAGGTGACTAATGATCTGACCTGTCCATTGTAAACATTTGCATCAACTTTTCATCCAACAGTGATGATCATTCCTGATCAATTATTTCAACAGGAACGGAAAATGATCATTTTTCTAATTCCATCTTTTCTTCCCATATTTCAACAGCTAGATTTCTCACATAAATACTCTTTCCTTATCAACTAGGAATGTTTGGTTACCATGAATACAGCTTAAACAGGAAAATCAGGGTAAATACTCTTCTAATTGCTATTTTCTGAGTAAAGAATTATACTAATGACCTACAATAGTATATAACACGTTGCTTGCTTTTTGCTGGGAGTGTGGGGGGGGAAAGGAGGAATGTGGATGAGGAGAAGGTAGCTTTCTCTTTCTCTTTTTTGAGTATTTTAATATATACATACAGTTTTTTCAATGTGTTTCAACAAATTGCATTCAATATTCATTTTGCTGTTCCAACTGTCCCATTTTTGGTCTTTTTTTTTTTTTGTGGTCATCTTCTTATTGGCATCTATATCCCTTTGATTTGCCACACATAGTCTTTAATCTCTTCTTGTTTTCTGACACAACAGGACCCAGCATTATTTTCTGTTATTTCCTACCCTAACCCCAGAACCACCATTTCTCCAAGGACCCTGGTTCTTTCAGTAGTGAATATTTAGGAACCCCCATCAGGGCATTAGGTGTACATGTTGCTATTATCTATGTTCAAAGCCTTTCAGTAAGACAGTGCTTTTGAAGATGTATTAGCTCTTGGTGATGGTATAAACTGCATTTTTTCTCAGTTTGTCATTTTCATTTTATTTCTCCTATGGTGGTTTTTTTCTTAGGACAGTCAATATTATAAATATAAATTTTAAAACTATAATTAAATTTATCATATTTTGTGTATTACTTCTAGATTTTGTCAGAAAGATTTTCCCACCATTTGAGTTACAAAGGATTGTACTTTTTATGCTCAGATCTTGAATTGCATGGCATTTGCTGTGGATTATGGTATGACATGTAAACTGAATTTTATCTTATTTTAATGGCTAGCTAGTTTTCTCATTTTTTAATTTTTATTTTTTTAAAGATTTTATTTGAGAGAGAGAGCACAAGAGGGAGAGCACATGTGGGGGGGAGGGGCAGAGGGAGAGGGAGAGGAAGACTCCCCGCTGAGTAGGGACAGGGAGCCCCACACTGGGCTCTATCCCAGGACCCTGGGATCACTACCTGAGCTGAAGGCAGATGTTTAATCGACTGAGCCACCCAGGCACCCCTCAATATCATTTTTTAAAAACTTAATCTCCTCCCAGCTGATGTAAATCACAATATTTTTCATATTTTCTATGTCATATCTATCTGGGTCTGTTTCTGAATGTTCTATTATGTTCCTTTGTTTTTCTAAATTTTTTATTTTATTTTTTTAAGTAGGCTCCATGTTCAACGTGGGGCTTGAACTCATGACCCTGAGATCAAGCGTTGCACACTTTGGGGCGCCTGGGTGGCACAGCGGTTAAGCGTCTGCCTTTGGCTCAGGGCGTGATCCCGGCGTTATGGGATCGAGCCCCACATCAGGCTCTTCCGCTATGAGCCTGCTTCTTCCTCTCCCACTCCCCTGCTTGTGTTCCCTCTCGCTGGCTGTCTCTATCTCTGTCGAATAAATAAATAAAATCTTTAAAAAAAAAAAAAGAGTTGCACACTTTACCGACTGAGCCAGCCAGGTACCCTTGTTCTTTTTCTTTTCATCCATCTTTCAAATCAGACTATTAATTATACAGGATTTATAATGCGCTTTAATATCTGTGTCTAAGCTCCCTACACTGTACATTTGTTGTAGCATGTTTCTTGTTATCTTTATTGTTGAATATAAACTTTCTCTTCACTTTGTCAACTCCTCCAGAAAAAGTCATTGCTCTTTTTATGTTAATTTTATAAATTTAAGTGGTATCTATATGATGTTGAGAGTTCCTATTAAAAGATACATCTTTTCACTTTTCTCACATAAATTTTCAACATTTTTTATTCATTTATGCCTAGGTATTTTAACTTTTTAGTTGCCTACTGTGAATGAGGACCTTTATGCCATATCCACTAACTGGTTCTTATCTATGTATATGAGAGCTATTGATTTTTGTATATTAATCTGTATCCTGATATTTGTCCATTGACTCTTTTGGGTATCATTAATGCTTTCATTCAAAATACGGTCAGATGTCTCTATCCAAGGTACTATGAAAAAAGCAAAATGCATTATTCCTGTAGATAATGCCTGGCATATATTCAACAACTGATAATTCTTCAGCTACTGTTGTTAGTTTTTGTTTATTTATTATTATAAGGCAGAAAGTGGAAAGTGCTATTAAATTTAAGAGGAGGGAAAGATTATCTGCAGCTGAGGGGACTGGGACTGACTTCAGTCAGTGGCCTTGCATGCAGACTCAGCTAGTTGGGGAGAGGGTATGACGTAAAGCAGAGGGATCACAGAGAATAGATGGAGAATTTGTCAACTGCCAAGCATAAAGAAGATTTTCCTCAAAGCTTAATGCAAAAATCAAAACACTATGGCAAATATTATAAAATGTTTGTATTTACACTATTGCCACAGCAGTTGTTGGACTTACTTGGAGGACAGTATGTGTATCCATATATAAGCCACTTGACATTATGAAGTGCTACACTCTTGATAGTATGTTCAAGGCACCTGGCAAAAAAGTGACCACCTTACCTTATAGGCACCAGTTATCCTTTTACAGCAGTTTTTTGTTACGTGTGCTATGTTTCACAGAAACTGGCTGAGAATCAATTAGTGTTAAAGTTAACCCAATGTTATAAGGGAGTGCAGATAATACTCTAATACTCATTAGTTCCTCTCAGTGAGAAATTCTGCTCAGAATTCTGTAAAACAGCAAGACTGCATTGAATTAACCCTGAGCCATGAGTTTCAATCTCGTTTGCCTAAAGTGAGAAAAGGAAAATGTGCTTCTTACATTCATTAGGAAGGACCCTGCTATGGGATTAGGACTAGGGAAGAGGAGGCTGAATGAATGCTTATCACCAATGAAATAGTCACACTGTTTTTAGCACGTAAGGGCAAAAATTGTTATTGACGGAGTTATTTTGCATTTAGATAAAGATGAAAAATCAAGATTTTAGATGCCCTAGGGAGTATGGTAATTCTAATGAATATGAAGATCTGGGCAGAAGTTATCAGTTTCCAAGTGTGATAAATAATTTCACACTTGGGGGGTTGTGAATCAGACGGTGGTAAATCACAGGGGCTGAAATAGAGTTACACTGATAAATGACTATGTCCTTTTCCCCTTCCTGTTAGTTTGTTGATGACCAGTAAATACTCCAAAAATTAGAGTTCCTTGAATCACCAGTAGCATTACCAGAGCTTGTTAGAAATGCAGAGTCTTGGGCCCCACCTCAGACCTACGGATTCAGAATTTCTGGGGTAGGTCCCTACGGTCTATATATATATTTTGTTTGTTTGTTTTTTCCCCTACAGTCTATGTTTTAAGTCTTCCAGATGATTCTGATATACAATGAAGTTTGAGAAGCACACAGCTTTGAAAAACACAGAACTACCAGGGATCTGCACTCTGAAAGTAATCGGGGACTTGGAGAAGGCAAACAAGATGACTCTCGGCAAATTAAATGAATCCTGGTGAACTGGTGACTACAGTAATCCATCTGGAACCTCTTGCTTTGTGGACTGTATGTTAAAGAGTAGAGTCCCACTAGTGTGACCAAGTGCTCTGTTTTGTTCTGTACTCTCCAAGTTTTACCACTGAAAATTCTCTGTCCTGGAAACCCCTCAGTCCCAGGCAAAGTAGAACAATTGAGCCCTCTACCAACCATCTGGCCAACAACCCAATGAATGAATTAATGGGACAAGTGCTCTTGGAGTCTCCTGCTGCCTTCCTGATATTAGGATATTGGTTTTGTAAAATGTCACTACGGAGCTGGGTTGCCAGATGAAAGATTTATATGAGAAATGTGGTAGCTGACAATGTAGTTCATCTGAAACCAACTTGAAGAGCACTTTACTAACTTTTACATTTTGTAATGAGTTAGTGGGACTGGCACCAGATCTCAGGGTCAGAATTTTGTTTCATTCATTTCCTAGCTGTGTGGTCTTCAACAAATTAACATCATGGTATCTAAGTTTCTTCAGCTGTGAAATGGGAATTGTAAAGTACCCATTCATGTTATTGGGTATTAACACTTAGAATATCCTGGTAGACAATAAAAGTTCAACAATAACTGCATGTTATTCTAATACCTGGTGAACTAATATTGTAGACTCATCTACTTTGGGAGTGACATTAGCAAGGGAACATCTCTAGGACCTCATTTAGTGTGAGGTATGTTCAATTTTCATTTTATGTCCAATCAACTGGTGGGAGCTAAGTAGAACACAATGTTCACAGGACTCTGAAGCCACATCTCAAAAGAACAAGAAAGAATAATGCTACAGATTCCTTCTGTCTCTGGCAAATAGGAGGGAGAATGAATGTTACGGAGCTGCCACTGCTATAGTCAAGTATCATAGCCAACATGGCAGCACTTCTAGATGTACACACTGTTTAAGTCAGAGTTAGTCTAGCTTTAGATTATAAAGGTTGCACAGAATCGTTTTAACAGTGGATCCACAACTTTATATTTGATACTGGAGTGTGAAAATTATCTTTGCATTCACTAGATCTGTGCCTTTAGGTGAAGCTGAATCTTGAGTTTATGTATATTACAACCAAAATTCATTTTGTACTTCTCATTTATTGGGTTTGAATCAGACATATAGAGATGTGCAGTATTTTAGTTGGGATTATATGAAATGAACATGCATACACATATATATCTGGAAAGTTTTGACGTAAGTGAAATGATTGGAATTTTTATTTGTTGAAAACTTTGTTGACTCAATAAAGTTTTGTCCACTTAATCCTAAGAGTCATACATCATGTATGTAGTGAACAAAATGAACATAGTCCATACCCTCGTGGAATTAAGGGTCTCATATGGTATTGGGTATTACCACTTGACAATAAATAAAATGTCATGCTTATAACTATATAATTACAATGGATATAAATATAATTATTGTGGGGAGGCAATTCTTCATGGATCTCTTGTGTTTCTATGTGTCTTTTGAGCAAGGGCACTGATGCTCTTTTTTTCTCAACTATCTTTTCAAGGTTGTTTGTACAGTAAATAGCTTTGGAAGATGGAGATCATATCTCCCTCCAGAGCACCGCACAGGCGGTGCTGTCCAGTATAATACTGTCCAGTATAATAAAGACAACATCTGCATAAAAGGGCAAGCAAGTCTGTCATTATAAAAGATTCAGATTCACTAAGCTCAGGGCTCCTCTTCCATAAGGCTATGCATTGCATGCACAGAGGTCATCTGGCTCTCTCTGCACCTTTCTGTGGGAATTAGGGCTCAGAAAAATGGTGCAAAAATACCAATATTCTGCCTACTGCTATTGCTGTGAGTAAAAAAAAACTATCCTTCATCTCTGACCCAGGAGCCTACAGTTTTCTATCAGATCCATGAAACTGGCAGGCTAACACCTAGGGTAAAATCGGATTTTTTACCTTAGGTTTACTGGACAAGTCTGTCTATCTCTGTCAGTCTCTCTCTCTCTCCCTACTTCCCTCTCTTTTTGTCTCTCTCCCTCCCCCATCTCTTTCCCTCTTCTCTCTCTTCTGTCCATCTCTCTCTTTTAGTAATAACATTAAATGCAGGACAGCACAGTTCTTAGACCAAAACTTCTCATAAGAGCTTGTAAACATTTTACATCTCATTTGTAATGAGAAACTTATCTTTCTGAGAAAGTTTTACCAGCCTCTTGGTGCAACTGACTTGCAAGTAACATTTAACAGAACAAATTTTCTATTCTCACAAATATCCAAAACAGAAGATAAACAATTAGTAAATATATGTTGAGCTTCAAAGAGTCTGGCCTGTGGAGGAGAACTGGACCAAGAGACTCCCTGAACACTAACAGAAAAATGGGAGCCAGCTACCCTCTGCTGCTCTTGTTCCTGATTTTAATGAGAAGGCCCCCACTGTTTCATGGTTATATATTGAGCTGGTTCCATGTTAGATTTAGATTTTTAATCAAGTTGAAGAAGAACCATTCTACTTCTTAGTTCACTGTTTTTATAAAAAATGGATATTAAAACCAATTACATCTCCTTTTAGCAGTTAATTAGAAGACTTCTTTCTTTTCTCCAGTCATTAATAACATGTTAAGTTATATTAATAGACTTTTTACATGTATTTATTAAGTTTTTAAAAAACTTTTTACTATGTTATGTGAGTCACCATACAGTACATCATTAGTTTTTGATGTAGTGTGCCATGATTCATTGTTTGCGTATAACACCCAGTGCTCCATGCAATACGTGCCCTCCTTAATACCCATCACCGGCCTATCCCAATTCCCCACTCCCTCCCCTCTGAAACCCTCAGTTTTTCCCAGAGTCCACAGTCTCTTGTGGTTCATTCCCCCTTCTGCTTACCACCCCCCTTCATTCTTCCCTTCCTTTTCCTATCGATCTCCCTGCTATTCCTTATGTTCCATAAATGAGTGAAACCATATGATAATTGTCTTTCTCTGCTTGACTTATTTTACTTAGCATAATCTCCTCCAGTCCAGTCCATGCTGCTGCAAATGTTTGGTAATCGTTCTTTCTGATGGCTGAGTAATACTCCATTGTATATATGAACCACATCTTCTTTATCCATTTGTCTGTTGAAGGGCATCTCAGCTCCTTCCACAGTTCAACTATTGTGGACAATGCTGCTATGAACATTGGGGTGCATATGGCCCTTCTCTTCACTACGTCTGTATCTTTGGGGTAAATACCCAGTAGTGCAATTGCTGGATCATAGGGCAGCTCTATTTTTAACTTTTTGAGGGACCTCCACACTATTTTCCAAAGAGGCTGTACCGACTTGCATTAAAACTGATTAAATCTCCTTTTAGCAGTTAATTAGAAGACTTCTTTCTTTTCTCCAGTCATTAATAACGTGTTAAATTATATTAATAGATTTCTAATATTAAAACTTCCTAACATTCCTATTGGTTCCTAAGAACTATTATTTATATGCTATGGAAAAATTCATGAGAGAAACAGTCATAAGAGTCAGGTTATAAGTAGGGAAAGATGCTCTCTATTTGTGGTCTGCAATTTAGCTGACTTAAGTCTAGAATATTTTTGTTGTATTCCACAGGTGTACTTTGAAGAGTTTATATATTTCTTGAAGTTCTATTTGCCTTATTTTCAAATTGTTCTGGTTATTTTATATAAGCTTTTACTTTTTAAGTGTTCAGATTTGACTCTATTTCTTTAAATACAAATATTTTGAATTATTATTTTACGTTTGATAAATCAGTATCTGCCTTCCTTGTGGGTTTGATTCTGCAGTTTTTTTTTTTCTTTCTCTCTCTTATATCTGGTTTCTGCTGGTGCTTTATGATGGTGTTTGTGTGTGGGAGAGAGAGAGAGAGAGAGAGAGAGAGAGAGAGAGAGAGAGAGGGAGAACTAGAAAGTGTTGGAAATTTCTCTGTGGAAATTCTCTGAGGAAATATTTGTATTTACTTGTCCAGTGCCTCGGGACATTGAGTACTCATAACCACTTTAAATTATAATTCTTTGTGTGTATGGGAGGGAGTGTGCCTTAGGAAATACCCACTCTTCCTCCTCCGTCTAGCCATACAATTGCCTGTTTATTGCTGGTGCCAGTGGTTGGTCATTTGCATCTGGATGGTGTGTCTGTTCATTCCTATATACATTCTCTGTCACTTCACACTAACAGATGTGGCTCTGGATGTACCCAAACCCTGCTGCTCCTTACAGCGGAGGCATCTCTGATCTTGCTGTTTGTAGGCACTACTTTTGGGTAAACATGTTTGTCAGAGCTGTTTGTCAACTCTTCGCTTTATACCTCAGCTAGATTTCCTTTTCCTTGCATCTTACCCTTGCATTCAACCCTTCTGTTATAGACTGTGGTCTGGAATTTTCCTGCCTTCTAATTTCTTCATAAATGTAGTTTAATAATAATGACAATGACAGTGCAATAATAACAACAACAACATTATCATTTTGATGTTGATTTCAGAAAGGAGAGGAGGCAGAGCTGCCTTCACCAAAGCACTTTTTTTTTCTTTTGAAGATTTTATTTATTTATTTGAGAGAGGGCAAGAGAATGAGAGAGCATGAGCCAGGGTGAGTGGCAGAGGGAGAGAGAGAAACAGACTCCCTACTGAGCAGGGAGCCTGACAAGGGACTAGATCCCTTGGGATCATGACCTGAGCTGAAGGCAGATGCTTAACCAACTGAGTCACCCAGGTGACCCTCACCAAAGCATCTTTAACTGAAATTTAGTTTATCTAAGCTCCATCAGAAGATTCTGGGTCTCTAGGCTCAGAACTTGAAAGTACGTTACAGAATATCTGAAGTTATGTGGAGTAATAACCACTTTAAATCTCCAAAGATTCATTCTGTAATTCTACCTCTACTGCTTCCTAGTGTGTCACTACCACCTAAATCACACCTTTCAATATCACTGTATTTCTGTGATTTCATGTCTATCTTTAATGGTTATTCAAATAGATGTGTTAATAGCTAAAATACCAGAAAACAGTCTTGGAACTAAATTTAATTAGATTTCGGAAGTTTCTGGCCATTTCAAAGAAAAAATTATGTGTTATAATATTTTTTAATAATTGGATATATAGAGCAGGTATATCTTGGATAATGTGGATGGTAAATGCCTAGCCTAATGGAAAGAACACTGTCTATCAGCTCTTTTGGAATCTCTGGGAATTCCAAACTTCAAGATATTTTGTTACTTATTGAAAAATTAGGAATTTATAATGTCAATATGAAATAGTAAATTATTTTGAATAATTGTGAAATCATTTCTTAAAACGACTGAATTATTTTTATATCTGCTCGTATTGAGTTTTGTAAACTCACCACTTCCCATAACATTAAGTACCTGAAGTTCTATCATTATTAGGTATTCAGAAGGATAACTGAGCTTGGAGCATTCAACCCAGTTTTCACCATGAAATTGCAGTTGTCATTCATCATGGTTCACAGACAAAAGTTAGCTCAACACAAAAGTCACCCTCTATTATTGTCCATCCTGTTTTCTCTCTCCTTATGGTGGAAAAGATGCCTCTTTGTCCTGACCAGCAATTAGAAAACAGAAGGATTTAGAGAACAGAGCAAATTAAGCCAGGGTTATCACAGGAGTAATAAAATCCTCTGTGTGTTAAGAGGCCCACAGAACTATGGTTTTCATTGAATGGGGTTCTAAAATACTCTACTAATGGACACTTTCCCATATTTTTCTAAGAGAAAAATACTGTATTTCCTTAAGATTACGGGTTCTCCTGTTGGTGATTCTATTGGTTCTCCTAATGGGTGATTGTGGGTTTATGAGTGGAAAGGCCAAGATAAAAAAATAAAAAGTAAGTTGGACTAGGTGAGTCAATACCATATGGGTGGTTAGATAACAGGCAAACTCCAAATTTCCAGATTCTATGTATGCTCTTCCAGTCCTCTCACTGTGAGACATTGGGTAAATCGCCTGATTGCACTGCGTCTTAGTGTCCCTAAATTCTCTATATTATCTTTGCTTCCACTGGGGGAGTTCTTGTTAAAATACAATCTGACAGAGTAAGATGATACTGAAACTTGACCTGTCTTGTTGAGTCATAGTGAAGAGAACCCAAGATCAGATAGGGACTCTGCAGGAGGATTTGGATGCAGATTTGGAGGGCATTGGCTGAGTCTAGACCATAGTCCTAGATAAACAGTTTGGAGGGCTGTGAAAAGAGAGGCACAGTGCAATGAAGATTGATTTGGATAAGTGACAAAAACTAAGATTCATTATTAGGAACCAGGTTAGACCAACAGAGGTCCCAGGTAATGGGGATAGTTTATTAAAGTCTGAAGGTGGTGATTCAAGAGAGGGTAGAGGCGACCAGTGCCAAGATTTCGAGTAATTACTCCATTCAGAGCTAGGCCCAGCTATTATGTGGGAATAAAAGGAGTAGATCCCAGGACTACCAGGAAGGGCTTAAAGGAACTAAGCATTGCATCAGAACCTTGCCCAAGGAAACTAGCAGATGGGCTTCTTGGACCAGCAGGGGTACAGAACGCAAAATGGCAAATAAAGGATCCAAATTATGTCAACACCACTGAACTAGGAATATGCAGTTGGAGGACACACTTGACACTAAAGTCAGAAAAATGCAACGAAATCCAGAAAGTTTACATGGGAATCTTCTGATTGATTACATCTCAGAAAAAGATGGGCAAGGCAGACAATCACCAAGTCAAAATCAGTGGTTCTCAAACCTGAGCATGAATCAGAATAACCTGGAGGGATTATTAAACATAGATTCCCGCAACTCCCAGATATTCTGATTCATTAGGTCTAGGAAGGAGCAACAATACAATACACATTCCTTTTAAGTGCACATGGAACAGTCACCAGAAGAGACCATATGTTAGGCCCTAAAACAAATCTCAATAAATTTAAAAGAACTGAAATCACACAAAGTATGTTTCCTGACTAAAATGGAATGAAATCAGAAGTCAGTAACACAAAGAAATTTGGGAAATTCACAAAAAAGTAGAAATTAAACAAAGTGGTCCTAAATGATCAATGGGTCAAAAAAGAAATCATAAACAAAATTAGAAAATACCCTGAACATGAATGAAAATTTTTTAAAAATGCTGAAATGTGTAAGATACAACTAAAGCAGTGCAGAGAAGAAAATTTACAACTGTAAAAATGTACATTTAAAAAGAATATCTCAAATCAATAATGTAAACTTCTGCCTTAAAACTAAAAACAAAAACAAAAACAAACCAAAAAAAAAAAAAAAAACCCACCACTATTAGGGTAGGCAGAAGGAAGAAAATAATAAAGATAGAGAAATACAAAAAATAGAAAATAAAAAAAATAGAAAAAAAATCAACAGAAGCAAAAGTTTTTTTGTTTTTTAAAGTCAACAAAATCCACAAAACTTTAGCTAGGCTGACCAAGAAAAGAAGAGAAAAGACTCAAATTACTACAATCAGAATGAAACAGGGGACATCACTACAGACCTTACAGAAATAATAAGAATTATAAGAGAATACTATGAACAATTGTATGCCAACAAATTAGCAGGTGAAATGAACGGTTCCCTAGAAAGACACACAACAATAATTTACTCTAGAAGGAATCAATAATCTGTATATACCTGTAAGTAACGAGCCTAAATTCGTAATTTAAAACTTGCACAAAGAAAAGCTCAGATACAGATAACTTCACTGGTGAATTCTATCAAACATTTAAAGAATTAACACCAATCCTCCACAAACTCTTGCAAAACGTAGAAGGCGGTAACTCTTCCCAGCCCAACCTTTAACATCACCATTACCCTGATATTAAAACTAGACAAAAAAAAAAAAAAATACAAGAAAACTACAAACCAACATCTCTTATGAATATAGACTTAAAAACTTCCATGAACTTATCAGCAAGCTGAAACCAGCAACAAATAAAAAGAACTGTATGATGAGGAACTGGATTTATGCCAGGAATATGTTTGCTTTAACATTAAAAAAATCAAATGATTTGACACAATTTTATAAAATAAAGGACAAAAAACACACATCATCTCAGTAGATGGAGAAAAAGCATTTAACAGTATCTACCATTCTTTCATGAAAAAAACACTCAAACTAGGAATAGAAGGGAACTTTCCCAATCTGATAAAAGGCATCTCTGAACAACACACAGCTAACATAATATTTAATAGTGAAAGATTTAATGCTTTCTCCTTAAGATAAGGAATAAGAGAAGGATGTCTACTCTCACCACTTCTAGTCAACATCTTACTGGATATCTAGCCAGGGCCATTAGGCAAGGAAAAGGGAAAGAAAGAAAGAAAAGAAAGAAAAGAAAGAAAGAAAGGAAGGAAGAAAGAAAGAAAGGAAGGAAGGAAGGAAGGAAGGAAGGAAGGAAGGAAGGAAGGAAGACATCCAGATTGGAAAGGAAGTAAAATTACTTCTATTTTCATATTATGATTTTATATATAGAAAATCCTAAGGAATCCACCAAAAATCATTATAACTGCTAATTGAGCTTAGCAAGGGTTCATGATACAAGATTGATATAAAAAACAAGCTATAACTCTATACAATACCAATGAACACTTAAAAAATTAAATTATAAAAACAATTTCATTTAAAATAGCACAAAAATACTTAGAATTAAACAAAAGTGCAAGACTTGTACACTGAACATTACAAAACATTGTTGAAAGAAATTAAAGAATATCTAAATAAATGGAAAGATATTTCGTGTTTAAGGACTAGAAGACTTAATATAGTTCAAATGGCAATGCTCCCCAAATCAGTTACAAATTTAAAGAAAACTCTATCAGAATCTTACCTGGCTTTTTAAAAAAAATAGTTTCACCAAACTGAACCTAAAATTCATATAGGAATGCAAAGTATCTGGAACAGCAAAAATAATCTTGAAGGAAAAAGAAAAACAAATTTGTAAGACTCACACTTCCCAATTTCATTTATTTTTTTTAAAGATTTTATTTATTTATTTATTTATTTATTTATTTATTTATTTATTTGACAGAGAGAGAGAGTATAAGTAGGCAGAGCAGTAAGCAGAGGGAGAGGGAGAAGCAGGCTTCCCGGTGAGCAGGGAGCCCAGCGTGGGGCTTGATCCCAGGACCTGGGGATCATGACCTGAGTCAAAGGCAGATGCTTAACCAACTGAGCCACCCAGGTGCTCCACACACTTCCCAATTTCAAGTCCTAGTATACAGCTGCAATAATAAAAACCAAACAGTACTAGCATAAGTAGAGACTTATAGATAAATAGAATAAGAGAGTCCAAAAGTGAACTCTAAAGTTTATGGTCAATTGATTTTTGAAATCAAGAAAATCAGAAAGGAACAATATTCAAGCAAATCCATCTGGGACAACATGCAAAAAAAAATTAACTTGGACACCTACCTTACACCATACTAAAAAAAAAATTAAAATGGATCATAGATTCAAATTTAAGGGTTTAAAATTTTTAAACTGTTAGAAGAAAATATAAAAATAAATTTCTGTGACCTTGAGTAGGAAATGGTTTCTGAAATAGCAAAAGCGCAAATGCAAAACTAGATAAATTGGACTTTATTAAAACTAAAAACTTTTGTGCTCAAATGACACCAAGAAGAAGGGAAAAGAATCCACAGTCTTGGAGAAAATATTTGAAAATGATATCTTTAATAAGGGCTTTGTATATAAAATAAAGTAAAAAACTTGATAATGAAAAGGCAAATAATCCAACTTAAAAATGGGCAAAGGATTTGAATAGACATTTCTTCAGAGATATAAAAATAATCAATAAGGACATGAAAGGATACTCAACATCACTAGCTATTAGTGAAATACATATCAAAATTATGAGATACCAAAGTACATCCACTAAGATGGGTACAATTAAAAAGACAGATGACAACAACAAATTTTAGTGTGGATACAGAGAAATTGGAACCCTCACACATTGCTAGTGAGATTATAAAATGGTGCAGCCACTTTGGAAAACAACTTGAAGAAATATTAATTACAGGGTTTCTCAAAATATTAATTTTAGGGTTACTACACAACCCAAGGATTCCATTCCTAGCAATGACATTTAACCTTAGGTACACACAAAAACTCAGACATGAATATTTATAATGGCATTATTCATAATAGTAAAAAAATAGAAACAATGCAAATGTTCAACAATGGATGCATGGATCAAGTGTGGCATATCCATTCAACGGAATATTATTCAGCTATCAAAAGGAATGAAGCACTGATAAATGCTACAACATGGGTGAGCCTTGAAAACGTCATCCTAAGTGAAAGAAACCAGTCACCAAAGACCACATACTGTATGATTCCATTTATATAAAATGTCTAAAAGAGGCAAATCCCCAGAGGCAGAAACCATATCAGAGCTGCCCAGGGCTATGCCAGAAGAGGAAGATGTAGAGTAACTTCTGGTGGGTGAAAGACTTTAGGTGATGAGAATGTTCTAAACCTAGACTGTGGTGATCATTACATAACTCTGTGAAAATACTAGAAACTTCTGAGGTGTATATTTTAAATAGGTACAGTTTATGATATGTGAAGTGTATCTCAATAAAGCTCTTTTTTGTTAAATGACCTTATGATTTACGTATACTTATTTAAAAGTAAGGTTTGTTTTGTTCCTTGGGTACTTGGGGCAGGGGGGAATTTGGGGGTTGTGGATTGAAAGTCTGGGTTGAAAACAGCATTTTACACTAACTAGCACATGCTACTCTTCTGATATTAAGTGATTTACCAAGGAAAATGAACTAACACTGCTCTTGCACTCACAAAGCCAAATCATCTAGCATCTTCCCTTATACAAAGTTTCACTGGGGAGCTAAGTTTCATTGTTCAGATAAAAGGAGATTTATTCTGGAGGCTCCACGTGATTCTTTACCATAAAGAACCTTTGCTCTTAACTCGGGAAGACTTGCCTCTGGTATTAGGAGATGGAACACTGCAAAACTGTTTCTAAAACTGTGCCCTAAGTGTGGTTATTCCACACCCACAGAGGCAGGCTTAGAACAAGGTCGTATTTCCTCTCCTGGTTTCTCTTTGGCCCCAGTTGTGTAGGGGGAGAGGCAGACAGGAGTGCTACACAAAAGACTGGCCTCTGGCCTCTAACAGAATGCTGAAGGCTGGCTGTATAGACTTCCCAAGTGACCAGCTCACCTGTGGGGCCGCCTGGGACCTGGGTGAAGGGAAGAAAGTGGAGCTGATCAGGTTTCCAGCTTTGAAGTGGAGAATGAGCCAGAATGAAGAAGCTCCTGATCAAAGGCGGCTGAACGATAAGAAAGGCGACAGCGCTTCTCCAGGGAGAGCCTGGGCACCTGTGGCCAGGTGGGGAGAGAGCACCCAGGCCTCTGAATGGGTGCTTTTGTTTCTGTTCTTTTTGACAATAGGAAACATATGAAGCAATTGGAACCAGCAATTTGTAAGTCAGATCTGCCTAGGGCAATGGTTCTAAAAATTGATATACATCAGAATCATTTGGGGAAGTTTCTGGAAATACAGGTACCTGGGCTTCACTCCCAAAGACTATAATTCCTGAGGTCTGGTGTAGGGATCTCAGCTCTGTATTTTAATCAAGTTCTCCCAGGTAATTTAGATGGTCCTGGAGTTTAATAACCATTGGCTTAATGCTGGGACTTACCACCAATCTGGAGGGGTAAACTCTAATTGGGGGAAATATATGTTCTTTATATTATGGTTATCCTAGAATTTCAAATGTTCATCAAAACCCTCAAAGAAGAGAGAGGTTATTCTCAGTACATCTAATCTACCAATTCTCTGAATACAGCACAGAAAATTCAGAGGGACCTCTCTGGGGACCCAAATGCCTTTGTTAACGTTCCAGGCGCTGGGCTAGGTGCTGGGGGTGGGGATGAATAACACAAACTTGTTCCCAAGAGCTCAGCATCTTGTTGGGGAGACAGACATGTAAACAAAATAAATGAAGTATTAGAAGAAGAATGTATAAGGCCCTGTTCCAGGTCAGGAAGAGAATGACTAACTCTGCCTGGAGGGTGGGAGGAGAGGCAGTAGAGGCTTTCCCAAAAACACAAGGTTGGAAGCCAGACCTGGGTGTTGAGGAGCGGCTTGCCTCCCTGGCATGGGGAAGTGCAGGTGGCCTGGCAAGGAAGTGGGAAGATTCCAGTCCTAGGGGAAGCTGTGCAGAGACACAGGCCTGTGAACCCTGGGAAGTTCAGGATGGCAGGAATACAGAGGAAGTCGCAGATGGGGTGGCTGGGGATAAGGTAGAAAAGTAGCCTCCATATGAAAGAACCTGTAAATGCCATGAAGAAGACCTTTGGATTTCGCCTGTAGGGGATGATCACTTGATGCAGGAATTTCTGTCTGTGAACCTAAAGAACCCAGAATCTTGGATGTAAAACTGTTGTTCAAGTCCAGTAAGTTTGAATTGGGAAAATATAAGGGATGTGTCTCCAGAATTATAACAACGCAGTATTTATTGCTCATTTGATTTGGCAAATTCCAAAATAAATACTAGTAACAATCAGTATTTGCATACTTTATAGTCTAAGAGAAAAATTCATAGGTATTTACACATATGGTTCTCATGGCCTCATAGTAACCACACAAAGTAGATGCTATTGCCTAAACCTTTTAGAAGAAGAAATTACTTAGAAAAGCTAAATAGCTTACATAACGTAGCATTTTAAGTAGCAGACCTAAAACTCTAGCACACATTTTCTGCTTGTGAGTCTTATAATTTTTCTACAAGATGTGGACTGAGCAAAAGTGTAACTCTAAACAAACACACAGAATTAGAGACCAGAGACTATACCATGAAGCCATCTAAAAGAGAAATTAAAGGGAGAAATGTTAGGATTTCTCTGTATGTCAAAATAGGTCTGGCTAGGTGGGGTTTATAAACAACCACAATCCAAAAGAGATCTCAGTGACTTACTACAGTCACAGGTTACTTCTTGCTTGCTTCACAACCTGATGAAGTTTGGGGGACATTCCTGGCTGCCTCTCCTTCCCCTGCTAACTCAAGGCCCAGACTTTCCATGTTGGGGCTATACTGTCCATGGCTTTAGTTACCCTGGCTTCCCCCAAGCCAGCAAATAGGACTTTGTAGAACCTTCTCACTCTGACTCTTGACTCAACCATGTGATTTACTCTGGCCAATGAGATGTTAGCAAGTGTGACACCAGCAGATGCTGGAAGAAACACTGCACACTTGGCCTTGCTCATCCTTGCACCTCTCCCACCTGATACCTACAACCTGCCATTTTAACACTTGATCCCTGTTGCTGCAGGGGGGAATAAGTATGTCCATTATTAACTGGCATCACCTTTCTTTCTGCATGTGATAAAGTGTATGTGTAATCTATACAGCTTTGTACAAATGTCAATTGCCTATCAAATTATAATTATCATTCTAATAATTATCATGTCCAGGCCATCTATACAACTGAAGTAATATTTTAAGACTCAGGAATGGTTGATACAATCTGATGAAGACTGATAAAAGATAAAAATTCTTAAAAATTATGTATTAACCAAACTAAATTAATGAAATTAACTTTAGGTTCTTTTGGGTAGATCACGGCACAGCCACTAAAAACAATTTGAGGTAAGTGAGTTAGTTTCTCCCAACTTCACTGTTAGGTTAATGAATTCAAGTGTCAAACCAAAGTTCACCACACATATGGACACTGATTTAGCAAAAATCCTGACTATAAATTTAATGATGTTACAGCTGTCTTTGTAAGTGCATTGATTACTCCTTGCATGACAGTTCACTTAAGGTGGACACAGCATTTCTTTTGGAGTTGGGCTCAGGGAACCATCTATCCCCTAAAATCAATAGCTACACATTGCATCACTTAGGAACTGGTTAAGCGGTATTTGCACTAAATGAATTCTAATTCCCTATTTATGTATGATTAGGAATGTCTCTAAAAAAATTGTAGCCTTTAATTTTGCCCATTTCTGGCATTCATCGTGCTTCTCAACAAGCTACTCAGTTTTACCAATAAATGTCACATTCAATATATTAACGAGAAAAACGATGATCAAGGCAGGAATAAGAGATGTGTTTGTGGCAGCTGTTCCTATCGTATGGCACTCTCTAAGTAATGCTAACTGGTCACCCTGGATTGCGCATTTTTGATGAAGAGGACTACCACCTGAGGTAAAGCTGAAGCTAACTGACAAGCACATGATACTACACTGACTAGGATGAGGCACTATGACACATTTCATAGGGATGGTAATTCCATGAGAAGGTCATTGCTTGTCCTCTCCAAACACTATGGATGTCTCTTCTCTGAGCTCTTTATTATAACGCTATTTCCATGGTGATGCATCTGACAACATGGTGGAGAAGTATTCTATGCTTGACACAGCCTGAAGATTTACACACAAAAAAAAGTCATTTTAATTTTAGCTATATGTCTTTGTAGGCTGTGGATTAGGCAAGACTCCTCTGGTCTGTAAAGACAAGTTAGACAGAACTGGAGGTACATTAAATTTCAGAGGTTCACAAACTGGCAGGAGTTCTAGCTGTAGAGTTAACTCCTTCCCTGGCAAGGTGGAGGGTATTTTATGAGACTGACTGGGTTGGATCTCACTATAGTTCACTGTCTGGGAGAAAACAGAAAGCTTTGTCTGGCTTTCAGGTATACTCCCTTAGACAAACTCCCTTCCCTGACCCACAGAGATGTGGTAACTTGCAGCAGTGTTAAAGCAGGATTATGACTCCCACGCTGACATTAGCAATTGATTGAAGTGTGGTTTCAGGCACGGACAGGAGGAAATAGCATAGAACAATACAGCCAAGTTCATTGTGCTAACTCTGAGCTACAGCTCCCTGAGAACCAGGTGTGAATTGAATAGAAAGGATATTATCGGCTCAAGGTTCTATTGGTTGGTGTAGAAAAGAGGGCTTGCGGAATATCTGTCAACCTCATCTGACTCATAACCATCATTTCCATTTTTTCTTAAATTTAGTCCTCTCTCTTTTTTTTTTTTCTTGCATGACTGGCAGATGCTCAGTATTCATTAGAAAAAATTGGGAAAACAGTGCTCCATATCCAGACTTTGGCCCCACTTCAAAGAACAGAGAGGAAGAACTGACACTGATAGGCACTTTGTTTCTTAGTACATTTGTCTTACAAAACGCCTGGTTGTTAGGGATTATTATCATAGTTCAATAGATGAAAAAACCGAAGATCAAGGTGTTTAAGTACCTTGCCTATGGTTACCCACGCAGTAAATGATAGAAAAAGATTCAAGGCCAAATTCATTCATTCAGCCAAGCTACTCCAACCATTCTATTTCAACACTCGCATCACATCAACTGTGCCTGACTTACTTCATTCGTTCTGCTAGTATTTATTGGGCAAGAGTTACATGCCAGACACAATGTGCTAGGTACTGATGAGTTTCTGGTGCTTTTTCTATTCAGCATTTATTTCCCTTCTTCTTCCTCTCCTTCCTTTCGGGAGCACCCTTTCCTAAATTCTTGCTCATATGGTTTGAGTAAGCCTGATCACATCCTTTGGCTCTGGAAGCAATCAAGCATCCCTGGCCACAGTAATCTGTTCAGGAGTGGATGTGATCCAATCCATGTCACTGAGAATCAGACTGGGAGCTTTCCCTGGAACTATTAGCAAAGAGAAACATTTTCTTTCAGAATAGGTGGTAGAACTTAAGTCTGGACTGTTGCTAGCCATCTTTCTGAAACATGGCAGGAAATTTTCTGAAAATGAAGGGCTTGTTGAAGAAAGCTAAGCCAAGACATGAGGAGAAAATACCATCTGTGTACCTGACTCCTGACTTAATTGGAACTGGGACTTGAACTTTTAAACTTTTCAGTTACATTACTCCAAAAAATTTCTTTTCTTTCTTTCTCCCCTCTCCCCCCTTCCTTTCTCCTTCCCTCCCTTCTCCTCTCCTCTCCTCCTTCTCATTTGACTTTTTTTTAAAGATTTATTTGT
Source organism: Ursus arctos (assembly GCF_023065955.2). Lineage (NCBI taxonomy): Eukaryota > Metazoa > Chordata > Mammalia > Carnivora > Ursidae > Ursus > Ursus arctos. The sequence goes on from NW_026622830.1 coordinate 35,645,209, forward strand.
TTTACTTTAGAGAAGAGAGAGTGTGGGCAGAGGGAGAGAAAGAATCTCAAGCAGACTCCCCACTGAGCAGGGAGGCTGACACAGAGCTCAATCTCACAACCCTGAGATCATCACCTGAGCCAAAAACAAGAGTCAGAGACTCTTAACCAACCTAGCCACCCAGGCACCCCTCCTTCTTTCTTTTAAATATAAGTTGGCTTCATGTCTTATTTGCAAGAGAATGATGCCTGGCCATTACACAAGGTTAACAAACATAGATGGGGTCTCTGATTTAATGAAGACTTTAGTAAGAAGACGGGTAATAATCAAATACTCATTTAAATAAGTGGTATAAATATTAACAGATGCCCCAAGGAAAGTGACATTATCCTATAAAAACATCACACACACACCACAGAACTTTGCCCGGGTGGGGAATCAGAGAATCTTTTTCTGTAAAAATTACCAAATATCTGAAAGATATGTAGAATTAAAGTAGGTAGAAATTTGGATAATCTATGATTCCAGCAGAGGGAACAGAAGCAGTAAAAGGGACAACTGTATATTGAATGAAATGAATGAAAATTCAGGTAGTTGGTAGAAGGAGAGAGTGATGTAAGAGAGGGTAGAAAGGTAAGCCAGAGCCAAGCCACACGTGGCCCTGTACCATAGAAAGAGCTGGACCTTTAACCAAGAGATACAATATTCCAGAGATACAAGAAACCATTACAGATTTTAAGCATGATGACAGGATCAGACTTGATTTTTGAAATTTGCCTACAGTGAAGAGAACAGAGAAAAGGTGAACACAGTAGATAAAAGAAAACCAGTTAGAAGACTACTGCAGTAGTCTAAGAAAGACATAATGGTAGCTTATATTGGAAGGTTATCAGCAATGAAGATTGCTGGACTGGGTGTGTGAATACTTCTGAGGTAAATCTGGTAGGAAAGGAAGCAGAGAGGAGGGGAGATAAACTGTGATTCTCAGGTATCTAGCTTGTGAAACCTAATGGAAGATGTTCTCATTTAATGACATAGACATCAATGGTAGAACAAAACCTAGGCCAGGGAGATAAAGGAATGAATTCAAGCTCAATCCTGTTGAGTTAGAAGTATCCTTGAGATATCTAACGGGAGATGTTGAGTAGGCAAATAGAATTAAAGGGCCTATGTCTGGAGCTTAGACAATGAGGTTTTAGAGAAGAAAAAATCTGGGAGGCACTGATGTGTAGACTGAGGCTAATTGAAGCCGTGGGTGTGAATGACATTGCTTAGGAAAAAGAGTATAGAGTAAGGAATGCTGAGAGGCTAGGGCTGAGCCCTGTGATACTCCACAATTCAGTATCTATTGTTAAAAATTTTTAAGAAAATATAAAAGCATAACTTTCATAAACTTTTTTTTTAAGATTTTATTTTATTTATTTGACAGAGATAGAGACAGCCAGCGAGAGAGGGAACACAAGCAGGGGGAATGGGAGAGGAAGAAGCAGGCTCATAGCGGAGGAGCCTGATGTGGGGCTTGATCCCATAACGCCGGGATCACGCCCTGAGCCGAAGGCAGACACTTAACGACTGCGCCACCCAGGTGCCCCAAACATTTAAAATACATATGCAAAGACTATTCAACTCATTTTAAATTATGGAAACAGGCAGATCTCAACAACTTGGTTCAATCCTCTTACTGATTTACAGATTCAACACATTCCCAAAGCACAGTCTCAGCTGGTGCTTTTGCTAAAATTGACAAACTGATCCTAAAATTCATATGGAAATGCAAGAGGCCTAGAATAGTCAAAATAATCTTGAAAAAAGAAAAGAGAAAGTTGAAAGACATACTTTCTAATTTCAACTCTTACTACAAAGCTATAGTAATCAAGACAATGTGGAATCAAGAAGAACATGAGGATAGACACATGGAACAATGGGATAGAACTGAGAATCCAGAAATAAACTCTAACGTTTATAGTCAATTTTTAACAAAATGGCACAGTTCAATGAAGAAAGAACAGTCTCCTCAAATAGGTGTTGGGACAAATGGATATTTACACAAAAGAAGGAATTTGGACCTTTATTTCACAGGACACACAAAAATATCTCAAGTGGATTGTACACTTAAATGTAAGCTAAAACTATAAAACTATTAGAATAACACATCTTTGTGAACTTAGGTTAGGCATTGGTTTCTTACATGATACCAAAAGCATAACTGAGAAAAGAAAAAATAAATTGGGTTTCTTCAAAATTAGAAACTTTTGTGCTTTAAACTCCACAATCAAGAAATGAAAAGACAGTCTAAAGTCTGTGAGAAAGTCATTGCAAATCATGTATCTGATTTGGGACTTGTACCTGAATATATGCATAACTTTTAAACTAAATAATAAAAAGACAAATAACGCAACTATAAAATTTTAGTGCAAAGGATTTAATATCCAGTTCTCCTAAGAAGATATACAAATGACCAATAAGCACATGAAGGATATTCGTATCATTAGTCATTAGTAAAATGCAAATCAAAGCCACAATGAGATACTACCTCATACAGGTTGGCTATAATAAAAAAGACAGACAACTGCAAGTGTTGGCTTGGATGTGGGAAATTGGAACCCGCCACATAAGTTGTTGTGGGAATGTAAAATGGTGCAGGTACCTTGGAGAACAGTTTGGCAGTTCCTTCAAATGCCAAATGTACATTTATCATTTGGCCTAGCAATTCTACTCCTAAGTATATACCCAAGAGAAATGAGAACATATGTCCACACAAAATTGTGTTTACTCATACTCACAACAGCATTATTCATAATAGCCAAAAAGTAGAAATAACCCAAATGTCCGTTAATTGATAAATGGATAAACAAACTCTGGTATTACCCATATAATGGAATATTATTTTTCTATAAAAAGTAACCAAGTATTGATACATGTTACAACATGGATAAATCTCAAAAATACTATCCTAAATTCAGGAAGACAGACAGAAAAAAACACACACTGCATGATCTCCTTTATATAAATTGTCTAGAATAAGTACATCTGTAGAGACAGAAAGTAAATTAATGTTGACCAATGCCCTGGGAGGGTGGGAGGACAGGAGGGTCGTCAGCAAATGACTGCCAATTGGTACGACGCTTCTTTTTAAGGTGGTGAAAATGTTCTAAAATTAGATTCCAGTGATAATTACACAAGTCTATAAACATAGTAAAAACACTGAGTTGTATATTCACTGAGTTGAAAATGGATGAACTTTATGCTATATAAATTACATAATAAAGTTGTAATAGAGTGTGCAAATCAAAACCTCTTTAGATCAAGAATATTGAAATGAAGTCACAGTGGGCTCAAAACTGGCTTTTCTACAGGGAAGAGGGTTGTTCCTCCACAAATACAATTAATGCATGTTCACAGACAAGAATCATTTGCACTGACATCAGTTCTGTATGGCAGAGAGTTCTAAAACAGCTTAAAGCAATGAGAGGCCCAGAAGCTCCCCATATAGAATCAGAATCAGATAATTCAGAAGGAAACTTAATTCTGAAGCACAGATTTTTCCCTACTTTGATTACTTCTATCAATTCCTTTTGTTGTAAAAAAAAAAAACCACTCTAAAACCTAATGGCTAAAAAACAATAAACACTTTCTTTGCTCAGGATGCATCAGGTTGGTGATTTGGGCTAAACTGGGGCAGCTCTTCTGGTGTCGGCTGAATACATTTATGCATTTGTGGTCAGCTGCTCAGGGGTCTTGGTTGGAATGGCTTCAGCTGAGATAGCCCATCTCTGCTCCATGAGGTCGCACTCACGTGAGACAAATCATCCCAGCTCACATGGTCAGTTATCCTTCAGCACAACAGCTTAACCTTGTTCACATGATACTAACAGGTATTACCTAATCTTGGAACAGACATAGTGCCACTTCCACAACATTCTATTGGCTAAAGCAAGTCACAGAGGCCAGCTCAGATTCAAAGAGGAGAAGAAATAGATTTCACCTCTTACTAGGATGAACTCCAAAGTCATATTGCAGAATGTATGGGTACAGTGAGTAGATAGACAATTCACAGACATATTAAATCAGTTGAAAACATCTTAAAGTGCTTTGGGAGAGAGGGTAAGGGTACAGTAGTCCCACCTGTGTTGATAATGTCAATTAGCAGCTGAAAAGATTGTTAAAAAATAAACCTGCCCACTCTAAGATTTTGAGTCAGTAGGTCCAGAGTGGGGCGTAGGCATGCAAATTCGAGACAGTCAGTTGGTTGCAGTTTTCATTTCCCTTGCACTCCCAGGAAAAGCTCACTGCAACCCCTTCCAGGTTCCAGTACCAGCCAGTCACAGCTCTGAGTACCAGCTCTGCAGGGTCACTCACTTGTGTTTCTGGGGTATCAGCTTCAGTTAGGAAACACCCTCATCTTAGAAGTCTGGGTTTCACTGTTGAAGGACTTTTGTTTGTTTGTTTGCAAGCTTTCACCATTTTAATAATTCCAATGTCTTCTCTTTCCTCCCCTAACCCCCGGGGTGATAGTTCTTCCTGCAATTACTTTGTTCTATTAGTTTTCCAGTTTTGCCTTTCCCTACTCACTACATCTCCTATGTTAAATACTTTGTGTTAAAACAGCTGGTGTGTCATTGGTTTTCTTGACTAGATCTTAACTAATGTACAGATTAGGCTCCAAACACATTCATCCTTCTCATGGAGGCACCTGGTACTTTCCTCCATGTAGCTCTCCTACTGAGGAGAGTGCTGGGAAGAGCAAATCCTTGCCAGCAACACTCTCACCCACACTGACTGTTTGGAAAACTCCACCCAGAATGATGTGTCTATACACCCTGGAGCCCAGAATATCCCCACCAACTTGTGGAACATGTTGCACACATATGACAATTCCAATAGCAAACATCTGTTTCAAGATATCAGAGGCTAATCTATTTGGCCTGCACAAATGGACCCAGATGCAGACAGGGAAGAGAAGCAATTTAGTTTCACTTGTTAGCAGGGGTTTTGCTGGAATGTGTAGGGGGATCCAGGTCCCACCCTGCTGGCTTCTGGAACAAAGTAATTACACTGGCCACTCAGGAAAATATCACTCTTTACTTATAGCATGTTTGCTTCCACAATGATAGATGGCAGAACCTGATTCTAAGCATGTATCTGATTTTATAATCTTTCAAGATCCTGCAATACTCTAATAGGAAAAAGTAGTACTGAATTACTCCTTGTGTCAACAGATACTTCTTTGGAGCCAATGCTCAGTGAAGAAATTGGATCAGAAAACAGAACACAAGAGGACAACTGAGATTTGTTCTCCATAACCATGAACAATTTCTTTGCTTCCTGATGTTTCAGTTCACCCATGTAAAACATGTCTTTACCAAAAATATTATATACAACTCTTGAAGACCATACCAATGCCCAATATGAAACATAACTCTTGATGAAAACAGTCCCTACATGCACCAAATCCATCTGTATTTTAGGGCCCAGTTCAAATAATATTTCCTCCAAAAAACTTTGTCAGATTCCATAGCCAGAAGTAATATGTCCTCCCCTTCCCACCCCACAATACTTAATCTGTTCTGTCCACAGGCATTCATTTCTTTTTTCCTTATTATATATTTAATGTTAATGTCCTATATCCCCTACCAGATTATAAGCTCTTTGAGATCAGAATAAATGACAAGCTTAAGATACTATTAACAAATACGATTTTTGAGTCTTGCTATGACTTTACACACTTTGTATTATTCTGCTGCAGAGAGTTGTGATGAGAAATAAATGTGATTATTATTTTAAATATGAAGAAATCACATCTTGAGAAAGTTAATTTTTTTCAAATTCAGAGAGCTGATGAGAGGGAAGACTCAGTGCCCAGTCTAACTGTCTCTAAAGGCCATGCATTTGTCCATTATGCAATGCTATTTGTATAGCTTTCACAGTGCCTAGATTGATACTTTTCAAAATGCAGGCACTCCATAAATATTAGATATGTCAATGCTGCATTAATTGAGGCATTTTTGTCTTTTACTATTACATGACTATTACCATGTGATTTGGCAGGAATGTGGTGGAGACAGATGATGAGACTAGGGCTCCGACTCTGACTCAGACACTAATTTCCTGTGCAAGACTAAATAGATGCATGAACTCTGCTCAGCTTTATTGCCCATTATGGACAGATGAGAAATTTAGTATCTGCTGCATCTTCCTTACAAGGTGGGTGGTAATAATGAAAGCAGTCACTGTTTATTGGGAGCTTTCTGTAAGAAAGGTACTCTACTGGATATGTTACACATGTGGCTGCTCCATGACACAGTGGTAGTTAACATTCACTTTACATATGAAACCACTGAGGCTCAGAAATAGTGACAAGTTACACCCGACACCCACTTCAGCATTTTTATGCTGCAAAAGGTGAAAGTATGTAGTATACAAACTAAGACGGACATTTCAGAGACATTCAAATACCAGTTTAATCATTCAGTGTTTAAAGCTCATCATATTGTAGAGCCTCCAAAAGGGGCTTCCAAACTCTCTGGAAGTGAAGACTTGACTTTATTTTCCAACTACTCCTCCTTTTCTATAAAACTAGATTTCAAAGTTGAGATCATCAAGTAACAAAGGACATCATTATGTAAGTAAATGTGACTTCCCATTTTCAGCAAATTATCCACATTGTTTGGCTTTAAAATATGGGGAAAATCAAGGAAGCAATTTGTAGATACTAACTGGGAAGTACTCACATGATTAAGGGTTGAATAAAGTATATAACATGACTTACAGTCTTCTTGTTACTCTTTGGGGTTGGCCTTCATACCTGTAACCCATCAGTAGATCAATTTATTTCTATTTTTTCCCTTTTTCAACCTCAGTAAGGACTCATCAAATAGGTTAACTGGGTAGGCATGAAATAGAGTATTGGGAAAAAGGACTTTAAAAATCTGGACTTCTTTCAACCTTTTTAACCCTGCTCTCTTGGGCAAGTCACCAGAGTCCTCTTCGGTCTCTATTTTCATCGTAAGGAGGAAAGTGGACATTTAACTTTGAGATATTGTGGGTATCAAGTAGAACAACGCATGTATTTTATAAGCCCATTGTAAGAATAAGGAAAGCGGGAATCCCTGAATCTGGCCCATGCCCACTTGGTGCTACTCTAGATGTAGAGCTGCTTCAGCTTGACTCAGGTCCTTTACCCACTGGAAACGGGAGAAAATCCCTAGGCACTCAGGCATAAGTTTAACAGTGCTCAGAAGGTTAAAGGGTATGTAGGTGAATTTTATTTTATTTTTTCCTCCCTGTGGTTCTATTAGTTTCCAGTCGCTGCATTTCCAACACTCAATTGCTGCATAACAGACCATACCCAAAATGTAGTGGCTTTAAACAACAGCCGTTTTGTTTAGGATTCCGCAGGTCAGCAATTAGGTCTTGGCTCTGCTGGTCACTTCTTTTGCTGATCTCAGCTGGAGTCACTCTTATGGCTGCAGTTGCGTGGCAGGTCAACCGGGCTGCAGAGGCTAAGATGGCCTCACTCAGGTCTGGGGGTTGGGGCTGGCTGCTGGCTGGGCTATGCATCTTTAGTAGTCAATTTGGGCTTCCTCACATGACAGCAGCATTCTAAAACCAGAAGGTTCAGTTGCAAACTTCTCCTGCATCATGTTTGCTACAGTCCCTTGGCCAAAACAAGTTACTTGGGCAATCCCAGAGTCAAAATGGGAAGGGACTACACAAGGGCACGATTCGTTGAGGGTTGCTACTGTAACAGTCTACACCACAGCATGAAATCCATAATCATTTCAAGGCTTGGTAGGACGGTCTTAAAGACTAATTGTATCCATTTCTTCTTCCTTCTTCTATGTAAGTTATCCATGGGTGACTAATACAGACTAAATATTGATAATTAGACAAATATTTTAATTTTATAGTATCTTATGTTTTTCAAAACCCCTTTATAAGGCTTCTTTCATTGGAAAATAGTATTATTCTTCATATATATGTGTGTACATATACATGTGTATATGTGTTTGTGTGTGTATATGCATGCAAATGACAACTGAGGCTCACTGCAGTTAAGACACTGGGTCAATACAATGTAATAGTTCCCTAGGGGTATCCTCAACAAAGTACCACAAACTGGGTGGCTAAAACAAGAGAAATATATTCTTTCATGGTTCTGGAGGCTAGAAGTCCAAAGTCAAGGTGTCAACTGGACCAGCACCAGGATCCCTTTAAAACCCATAGGGGAATCTTTTCTCACCTTTTCCTAGTTTTTGGTGGTTTGCTGGCAATCTTTGATATTCCTTGGTTTGCTGCTGCATAACTTCAATCTCTGAATTTATCATCACATGGCCATCTCTCTCTGTGTCTGTCTCTTCATTTGACTGTCTACTTATAAGAGCACCAGTCATATTGGAGTAGGGTCTCACCATATTCCACTACAACTTCATCTTAAATTATATCTGTAGCAATTCTATTTCTAACTCAGTCCACATTCCGAGGTATTAGAGGCTAGGGTATCAATGTATCTTTTTGTGGTGGGAGACAGAATTCAACCTATAACATACAGTAACTAAACTTCTAGCAAGGTTATAATTTTATTATTATTGTGACAATAGTAATCACGGCAGCATTTATTGACAATATACCATGTTCTAGGAACTTTATTGATTCATATGCAGTATCTCACTTGGTCTTCACAACAGTCTTACAAAGTTAGACACAAATATATTCATATCATATTTGAAATTAGACTGCTAATAAAAATATGATGGGATTAGTCAGAATCACTATTTAGTACATATCAGGGCCAAGACTCAGCCTAAAGCCCATACATTAAACACCATTCATGTTATTTACATAAGTGCTTGATTCTCTTGCTGTTCTCACTCTCTTTGGAAGCTAAGTATCTGTAAAAAGGGAGTCTTGACACTTTTGAAAATAGAACAATACCCTTGATTATTAAGCCAATTTAAATTTTTTCCCATCAAGTGCAGCAGATGAAAACTTCCTCATCTCAACCATCACCACAATGTCTTTTGTGCTGGTAGGAAAGCATGTATTCTTAGACTGTTACAATGAGAAGGAACCATGGAGATCCTGTGTCAAGCTGTATTTTTTTTAAGGAAATCTTACACACAAACCAAACTGAAAAAACTGACAGCAAATGAGGAATTCTTGAAATTCACTAGATTTATACCAGTAACTTAACCTTTGTGGAACGCACTGGTTTCTGCAGTCCTGGGTCCAGAAAAGTGAGTTGTTTGTTCATGGTCATATGGCTAGTCAAAGGTAGATTCAAGGCCGAATTCTTCTTTTCTGGATACCAAAATCATACTCATTTCTTTCTTTCTTTCTTTTTTATCCATATTCTTTCTTCTTTTCCTGGAGCCTCTCCACCATCATCTCAAATAAAATGAAAAGCTGAGGGATGTCCTGAGTTTACTACTTGTCTTCTGTGGGCCCATAAAATATTAGAAATTAATGTTTATAAGAGTTCTTCATCTTCTCCAGGACTTTTGCTCAGTATGGTATGTTATTTTATACCATTTCACACCATACCATGTTATTTCATACATTTCACACCATACCATACCAATATTTCATCTGGTTCTTGCCCATAGCTTTATGCGTATTTTCAGAGAATTCCCCAAAGCTGTAGATTTGGCCTTTGCTTTTGCCAAGTGTTTTGGTGTAGCAAAAGAATGGAACGTAGGTTTGGAGATCTGTGACTCAGAATGTCCTCATTTTTTTCTTTGCAGGTCATCGGTGTTAGAGCAGCAGTCACTTTGGAGTCTATACATTTTTGCTGAAAAAAACAGAGACTTAGCAAAATGTCTCTAGCAAAAAAGGCATACCCCATGGAGTTTGTAAAGCTTGCAGTTTACCACTCAGGTGATAGATCTGAGTGGCTACATTAATCCTTGAGTCCTTTACTTTTTGGTTAATACTTAAGGAAAAGACCATTTATACTCTGTCCTAAACTTTAAATCAAGGGCTTAAAGTAAGTTTATAGATGAAGCTGGGGATCCTGTTCTGCATCTCAGTCTTTCTCTCAATTCATGAAAAATACCAGAGAAGGAAGTAGAGTAAGAAATCAGCAAAACAAGAAGTGCCAAAGTTTTGGGACACATAACAGTAACATTTGAGCAGTGTGTTAAAACAGTGCTTCTCTAATGGCATATTAATTACCTAGACATCCTGTTCAAATGCAGATTCTCATTAGGTTTGGGGCAATGTCTGAGAATATGCATTCCACATAACGTCCTAGGTGATACTGACTGGTTGGTCTACAGACTACACTTCAAAGAACAAGTTGGAAGATTATATTATTTCCCAAACTGTGTTGCTTATCTCTGGGATGGCTGAGACTTTCCCCACCTCTTTGATGTCAGGCTTGGCCATGTATGTTTTGGTCATGAAACAGGCAGAAGTGATGTGTGCTTCTTCCTAGTAGAGGCTTAAAGAGGCATTAGATGACTTTCTATGACTGTTTTCCTTCTACAATAAAACCAGCAATGATCTAGGCAGATGTGTCTCAATAAGCCTGCATCTGGGAATAAAGACACATAGAATAAACCTACAGTCTGCAAAATGGATGAGGTAGCATGGGAAAGAAACAAAAACCTTCACTGATGTAAGTCACTGATATTTGGGGTTATTTGTTACTGTAATACAACCTAGCCTATTCTGACTGATAAAAGCCATGCTGAATGGGGTGTGTGTGTGTGTGTGTGTGTGTGTGTATGTGTACTATACTAGATTTAAAGAACCATCTTTTATCACTTATTTGATCAGGGACACTGGCCAAGATATCTGTTTTCTAAACCTCAGATACCTCATCTGCAAAGTGGGAATAAATTCTGCTTTCCTGAAAGCAGAATTCTGTCTTGAAATGAATTCCTTCCTTATTATATGAAGCCGAATGCTACTCTGGTTCAGGATTACTCCCAAGGAAAAAAACAAAACAAAACTCAACTCCATTGGCAAACATGGTCCTTGTCATAGCAGAGCCAATATCTAAGAAGTTACAACTGCCTAATCTTGCCTTCAGAAACAGGGAAGGTTTCAGCATCGACCACCATATCCAAAGATGGGGGGGGGGGGAATCAAAATTAGTAAGACACATGGCCTTGAGCTACACAGTCCTAAACAAAAACTAAATCATACAACAGCTGACATAACACCAGACTTTAGTTTTCTCCTTTTATAGGTATATTCAATTGGCAAGAAAATGTTCATATTTGGGAATTTTTTGTTTCTATCAGACTTTGGCCAAAGACCACAGTTACATCCTATGAAACAGGGTAGTTGTACTCACCAGGAGGTATCTATGCATGCTTCCAGCTGACCAAAGCTAGAACAAAATTTTAGAGGCACAAGACTATTACACTTTACGGGATGTTTTCATACAGCTCTTCTTGAAAAGTTGGCCTCTGGTCCCTCCCAATACCTCATAGGTTGCCACACAAGATAGATCTGTCTGGGTGCCAATTTGATCAACTGGAAACACTCTGGTTAATCACCGGCCCAGTCTCTTTCCAGAATTATACTTAATGGGAATTGGGCCCAGTGCCTATACTTTAGTTCAATTAAGGTTACTTCAGGTAAGGCTTCTCTTCTGGTAGCATCCCAATGAAATTTAGTTTTGTTTTGGTTTTATTAAAGATTTTATTTATTTAATTTGAGAGAGAGAGGAGAGAACACAAGCAGAGGGAGGGGCAGAGAGAGAAGCAGGCTCTCTTCTGAGCAGAGAGCCTGATGTGGGGCTCTATCCCGGGACTCCAGGATCATGACCTGAGTGGAAGACAGACACTTAACCCATTGAGCCACCCAGGTGCCCCTGAAATTTAGTTTTTTTGTTTTTTTCTAAGATTTTATTTATTTATTTATTTGACAGAGATAGAGACAGCCAGCGAGAGAGGGAACACAAGCAGGGGGAATGGGAGAGGAAGAAGCAGGCTCATAGCGGAGGAGCCTGATGTGGGGCTCGATCCCAGAATGCCAGGATCACGCCCTGAGCCGAAGGCAGACGCTTAACCGCTGTGCCACCCAGGCGCCCCTGAGATTTAGTTTTTAATGTGATTTCCTTACTTGTAAAATTAAGGCATTTGCCAAAGTTACCATGGTGGACGTTTCTGGGTTTGGTTTTACATCTCCCTCCTTCCCTCCCAATTCTTTCTTCCTCCCTCCAGAGAAAAGCCAGATTTTAATGATGTACATACAAGAGTTCACACACACAAAATTGTGACTCCTCACCCATACACCTTTCATGTTCAGAAGGAATTCCACCAATACAAATGCCAAGGGTATATGCACATTCCTTTTCATCACCTTATGTCTTCTGGGGATTGTGCTTGGGGACTGAAGTGTGGTGAACTGGAGACTGACTTCCAGTTGGGACAAGAATCTTCAGAATGTGATGGAAAGGTACAACCCCACAAAGCCATTATGGCAGCTATGGCAGAGTGGATGTGATGTGGCAAGTTGAAGGACATGGCAAGGATTGTCTGGGTTTGGTGGGCTTTGCAGCACAGAAGTATATAGAGCAGCAGTGACAGAGGGGCAGTGGTGTAGGGTGCTGTCCGGAGGTGAAGGTACAAGGCAGCGATGGTAAAAGTGGCCTTTCCTGGAGCTGGGTCTTGGCTAGGCTCTTGCTCCACTTGATGGCTAAATAAGTCTGCTTTCCAGGATTCCTGTCTTTTCTGAGAATACATTGTAGTCTATTTTTTTACTACCTGAGTTAAAAACTCACATTCTTTTACTTGTCACCAAGAGCCTTGGTCCAATAAGATGCGTTATTTCTCAAATTCTCAGCTTAACTTTTGAGAATTTTAGTTTTATAATTCCTCATGAATTACTTTCCAGAATTTATCCTTTTCTTAAAAGTCTTTTAATCATCTCTGTAAGTTTTGTTAGGTCCTTCATTTAACACTGGGACATAAAATCATATTTATATTTTACTTGATATGCAATCAAAGAAATTAAATTACTTTATGGGTCTATTAAAGAATTTTATATAAACTTTTTGAAATAATACATAGCATCTGAGTTTCAAAATATTAACAGTATTTTCAGAAAATTATGCTGGAATAATTGAGCATCTGTCTACATACAATAAAAAATTTTTTCACCATGTTCAGAAATTAACCTAAAATGGATCTTGATCTAAATTTAAAACCTAAAACTGAAATTCTAGAAGAAAACATAGAGGAGGTCAGCTGGAAAGATGGTGGAGTAGGAGGACCCTAAGCTCAACTCATCCCACAGATACAAATAGACAATACTCACATCAGCATAAATAAACCAGAAAACGATCCAAAACTAGCAGAACAAACTCCACAACTAAAGACAGAGAGGAGGCTACACTGAGAAAGTTAGGAAGAACAAAAACGGTCTTGGAGTGAAATAGACCCTGGCTATCCACAGTGGGGAGGGAGCTGGTGGCCCAGAGAAGGGTGAAAGACAGATTTTCACACCAGGGAGCTCACAAATGGGAGGATGAATCCCTATAAGTTCTGCCTATGGAAGTGAGAGGGGCCAAATTTCATGACTTCTTACAGCCAGCAGGACTTAAGCCTGGAATTTTAAAAATCAGTGGATGGGAGGGAATTAGGAAGTGGGGTCAGGCCCTTAAAGAGACAGCATGACAAACAGCCCATGCAGATAAAGTGTAGAACCAGTAGTTTGAAAAATGCCAGGGGCAGGAAGGAGGGAGTGTGATTTGCTCATCTCAGAGCTTGTGCTTGGGAACTGAAAAGACAGGGATGGAGCGACAGGGATCACAGGGAAACCCCTCCAGGAATAAAGGAGATGGCAGGTGCCATTTCCCTCCCCTACCCCCCCAGCATAAATGACCACCTGTGGGAAAGAGCACAGCACCAACACTCCTTACTCCTTACCTAACTTGCTTGAACCGAGCCCTGCCCACCGCACTTTGATGGATCCACCCTTCCCAGTCACCATCAACTTAGTCCCAGTGCTACGGCCTACTTCCCCTGAAAACCAGCTCAAAACCTGCCAAAACCACATCTCCTGGCCTGCATGTTTTGTGAGACCTCAGTTCCAGCGCTGGTGGGAACAGGTCTCGTTGTGCAAGCAGACTACTGCACCCATTGTTAAAATATGCCCCATCCCTGCTGGGGACCAAACACTACCCACAATAGGCAAAGAGAGCCTCTGCAGACAACTGTACTGAAGGAAAAAGAGGCTGAGACTAATAGCAGAGCACATGCAACATACATAGGAGATGCTCCCTGAAGCACCAGGCCCTGGGGAACAGGGAACACAACACTGCAGGGCATTACAGGACCTCTTTTTTACAAGGCTATCATCATTAAGAGCAAGAGAAGTAGCTGGCTTTCCCAACACAGAAACAAATACAGAGAGTTAGACAAAATGAGGAGACAGAGAAATATGTACCAAATTAAAGAACAGAACCAAACCACAGAAAGAGACCTAAGCGAAAAGGATATAAGAAATATGCCTGATGGAGAATTTAAAGTAATGAACATAAAGATACTAACTGGATGTCGGAAAAGATTGGAAGACATCAGTGAGACCATTAACACAGAGATAAAAAAGAATCAGATATCAAGAACACAATACATGAAACTAAAAATACACTTGATGTAATAAATAGCAGGCTACATGAAGCAGAGGAATGAATTAAAACCTAGAAGGCAGAGTAATAGAAAGTAACCAAGATGAGCAAAGGAGAGAAAAGACAATATGCAAATTAAGAACAGTCTCAGGGAACTCAGTGACTCCATCAAGTATAATAACATTTACTTTCTAGGATCTCAGGAGAAGGAGAGAGAAAAGGGGACAGAAAAGTTATTTGAATAAATAATAGCTAAAACTTTCCTAATCTGGGAAGGAAACAGATATCCAGATCCAGGAGGCACAGAGATCCCTCCAAAAATTCAACCCAAGGAGGTCCACACCAAGATATATAGTAATTAAAATGGCAAAAATTGGTTATGGAAAAAAATTTTAAAAGCAAGAAGAGAAAAGAAGACAGTTACATATAAGGGAAACCCCATAAGGCTATCAGTGGATTTTTCAGAGGAAAATTTGCAGGCCAGAAGGGAACAGCATGATGTAATCAAGTGCTTAAAGGGAAAACTCTGCAGCCAAGATACTCTATCCAGCAGGACTATCATTCAGAAAAGAAGGAGAGAGAAAAATTTCTTGAACAAAAACTAGAGGAGTTCATGACCACTAAACCAGTCCTACAAGAAATATTAAAGAGGACTCTCTGAATGGAAAGATCATTAGTGAGAATATGGAAAGTAAAAAATACAAAAGCAGTAAAAATAAGTGTTTCTATAAAAATGACTCAAGGGATTCATAAAATAAAAGGATGTAAAATATGACACCATAAACCTAAAATGGGGGGGAGGGAGGAGTAAAGAATGGATTCAAACATAAAAAGCCATCAACTTAATATAGACTGCTATATTAAGAAGATGTTATATACAAACCTAATGATAACTACAAATCGAAGCCAGTAAGTAATACATACACAGAGAATAAAGAAAAAGGAATCCAAGTATATCACTAAAGAAAGGTGACAAACCAAGAAAGAGAGAAGGAAAAAAAACAGAGTAAATCTAAAGAAACAACCACAAAACAAGTAGCAAAATGACAACAAATACATATCTATCAAAAATTACTTTGACTATAAGTGGACTAAATGCTCTAATTGATTAAAAGACACAGGATGACAGAGTGGATAAAAAACAAGACCCATCAGTATGCTGCCTATAAGACACTCATTTCAGACTGATAAACACCTGCAGATTTAAAGTGAGGGGATGCAGAAACATCCATCATGAAAACAGATATCAAAAGAAAGCCAGGGTAGAAATACTTGTATCAGACAAAACAGATTTTAAAACAAAGACTGTAATAAGAGACAAAGGAGGACACTATATAATAATAAAGAGGACAATCCAACAATAACATGGAAGCACCCAAATATATAAAACAGCTATAATAAACACAAAGGAAATAATTGATAGCAATACAATAATAGTAGAGGACTTTAACACAACTACTTATTTCAATGGACACAGCAGCTAAACCAAAAATCAACAAGGAAACAATGGCTTTGAATGATACAACAGATGGACTTAACATATTCAGGACATTCCATCTGAAAACAGCAGAATACACACTCTTTTCAACTGTACAATGGAACATTCTCCAGAACAGATCACACATTAGCAAACAAAATGAGCCTCAACAAATTCAAGATAGAAGTCATTCCATGAGTTTTTCCTGACCACAATACTATGGAACTAGAAATCAACTATAAGAAAAAATCTGAAAAGAATACAAAATATGGAGGTTAAAATGCATGTTGCTAAGCAATGAATGTGTCAACCAAGAAATCAAAGAAGAAATTTAAAAAATTATTCAAAAACAAATGAAAATGAAAACACAATAGTCCAAAACTTCTGGGATGCAGCAAAAGTGGTTCTAAGAGGGAAGTTTATAGTAATAGAGACCTATCTCAAAAAGCAAGAATCATCTTAAATGAACTACCTAACTTTATACCTAAAGGAGATAGAAAAAAAAGAACAAAACCTGCATCCAGCAAAAGGAAGGAAACAATAAAGATTAGAGCAGAAATAAAAGATATAGAAACTAAAAAATACAACGGATCAATGAAACAAGGAACTGGTTCTTTGAAAAGATCAACAAAATTGATAAGTTTCTAGCCAGACTCAATAAAAAAAAGAGAGAGCCCAAACAAAATGATAAAAGAGAAATAAAAATCAAAACCAGAGAAATACAAATAATTATAACAGAATACTATGAAAAATTATATGACAACAAACTGGACAATCTAGAAGAAATGGATAAATTCCTATAAATATACAACCTATCAAAACTAAACCAGGAAGAAATAGAAAATTTGAACAGACCAAGTACCAGCAATGAAACTGAACCAGTAACAAAACAAAAAAAATTCCCCAAAACAAGTCCAGGACGAGGTGGCTTCACAGGTGAATTCTACCAAACATTTAAAAAAGAGTTAATACCTACTCTCCTCAAACTATTCCAAAACTTAAAAAAGAAAGGAAAACTTCCAAATTCATTCTGTGAGGTATCACCCTGATACCAAAGCCAGAGAAAGACACCATACACGCAAAAGAAACTACAGGCCAACATCTTTCATGAATAAAGTTGTAAAAATCCTCAACAAAATATTAGCAAACTGAATTCAACAACACATTAAAAAAATTATACACAAAGATCAAGTGGCATTTACTCCCAGGATGCAAGGGTATTTCAATATTCACAAAACAATCAACATGATTTGTCACATCAATAAGAGAAAGATTAAAAACTATATAATCATTTCAATATATGCAGAAAAAGCAGTCGACAGAGTACAACATCTAGTCGTGTTAAAAACCCTTCGCAAAGTAGGTATAAAGGGAACATATCTCAACTTAATAAAGGCCTCGTATGGAAAAATCTACAGCGAACAGTGTTCTCAATGGTGAAAAACTGAGAGCTTTTCCCCTAAGGTCAGGAACAAGACAAGGATGTCCACTCTCACCACCTTAGCTACAGCATGCAGGCAACATAAAAAAAATAAAAGGCAGCCAAACTGGTAAAACTCACCATTTGAAGATGACATGGTACTATATACAAAAAACCTTCAAGACTCACCAAAAATCTACTACAACTGATAAAGGAATTCAGTAAACTTCCAGGATACAAGATCAATATACAGAAATCCATTGCATTTCTATACACTAATAATAAAGCAACAGGAAATGAAATTCAGAAAATAATCCCATTTACAATTGCACCCAAACCAATAAAATATCAAAGAATAAACTTACCCAAAGACGTGAGACCTATACTCTGTAAAGTATAAAACACCGATGAAAGAAATTCAAGATGATGGAAAGAAATGGAAAGACTTTCCATGATCATGGGTTGGAGGAACAAATATTGTTTAAATAGTCTGTACTGCCCAGAGCAATCTACAGATTTAATGCAACCCCTATCAAAATACCAACAGAACTGGAATAAACAATACTAAAATTTGTATGGAACCACAAAAGACCTCAAATAGCCAAAGTAATCTTGAAAAAGAAAAACAAAAGTGGAGGTGTAACAATTCCAGACTTCAAGTCGTATTACAAAGTGGTAGTGATCAAAATAGTATAGTATTGGCATAAAAACAGGCACATAGTCAATGGAAGAGAACACAAAACCCAGAAATAAATCCACAACATATAATTAATTAATTATTGACAAAGCAGGAGAGAATATCCGGTGGGAAAAAACAGTCTCTTCAACAAATGGTGTTGGGAGAATTGGACAGAAACATACAAAAGAAAGAAACTGGACCACTTTCTTACACCATATACAAAAGTAAATTCAAAATAGATTAAATACCTATATGTGAGACCTGAAACCATAAAAAATCTTAGAAGAGAACAAAAGTAGTAACTTCTTTGACATTAGCCTTACACCTTTTTTCTAGATATGTCTCCTGAGGCAAGTGAAACAAAAGCAAAAATAAACTACTGGGATTACATCAAAATAAAAAGCTTCTGCACAGCAAAGGAAACAATCAATGAAACTAAAAGGCAACCACTGAATGGGATAAGATTTTTGCAAATAACATATTTGATAAAGAGTATCTAAAAATATATGAAACTCAACACCCAACAAATACTCTAATTAAAAAATGGGCAGAAGACATCAACAAACATTTCTCTAAATAAGACACAGATCATTTACTATCAGAGAAATCCAAATCAAAACTACAATGAGATATCACCTCACACCTGTCAGAATGATTAAAATCAACAACACGGTGTGCCTACGTTGCTCAATTGGTTAAGTATCCATAAAATCAACAACACAAGAAACAATAGTTATTGGCGAGGATGTGGAGAAAGGGGAATACTCATGCACTATTAATGGAAACGTGAACTGGTGTAGGTGCTCTGGAAAACAGTATAGAGTTTCCTCAAAAAGTCAAAAATAGAACTATCCTACAATTCAGCACTGGGTATTTACCCAAAGAATACAAAGACACTAATTCAAAGGGTTACATGAACCTCTGTGTCTACAGCAGAATTATTTATAATAGCCAAGATACAGAATCAGCCCAAGTGTTCATCAATTGATGAATGTATAAAGATGTGGGGTGTGTGTGTGTATAAAATGGAATATTATTCAGCCATAAAATGGAATGAAATCTTGCCATTTGCAACAACATGGATGGAGTTAGAAAGTATAATACTAAGTGAAACAAGTCAGTCAAAAAAGACAAATACCATATGATTTCACTTATAAGTGGATGTTTAGAAACAAAACAAATGAACAAAGGATAAAAAAAAGAGAAACTAAGAAACAGACTCTTAACTACAGGGAACTAACAGATGGTTACCAAAAGGGCAGTGGGTGAGGGATGGGTGAAGTAGATGAAGGGGATTAAAGAGTACACTTATCATGATGAAGAAAAAAAAAAAAAAAAGAAAGCTTCGAAAAAATTCTCTGTGACCTTGGTTTGGGTAAAGATCTTAAATGTTACACAAAAGCACAATCCAGAAAAGAATAAATGATAAATTAGGCTTAATCAAAATTTAAAACATCTGCTCTTTGAAAGATGCTTTTAAGGAAATATAAAAATAGGCCACACATGTGGAGAAAATATTGGCAAATCATATATCTGATAAAGTACTTATAGTCAGAATGAGAAATGAACCCTCAAAACTTAACTAAAAAAAAAAAAATACCTAGTTTTAAAAAATGGACAAAAGACCTGAACACAAATCTCAATAAAAGGATATTCCATAAACCACAAAAAGATGGTCAGCATCATGAGCTATTTTGGAAATGGAAGTTAAAACCACAAAAAGAGACCATTACACAATGTTAGCTGATACACATTAGCTAATGTCATTATCATTGTTATCATCATCATATCACCATCACCACCATCATCATCAAACGGACAATGACAGATGCTGACAAGAATCCAGAACAATTAGAATTCTTATAAATTGCTGGTGGGAATGCAAAATGGAAAGCACTTTGGTGTTGTTGGTTTTTTTTTAATGTTAAACATACATTTATCATATGACCAATAATCTAACCCCTAGGTATTTACCCAAGAGAAATAAAAGTTTATGTTCACGCAAATGTTGCATGTAAATGTTTAAAGTGCCTTTATTCATAGTCGCTAAATCTAGAACAAAATGTTTTTCAATTGGTGAATGTTTAAATAAGTTGTATTATATCTCTTCAATGGAATACTACACAACAATAAAAAGGAACTATTAATATACACAGCAACATGGAGAATCACAGAAGACATATGGTAAGTTAGGAAAGCCAGACTTA
The DNA here is from genome assembly GCF_023065955.2 of Ursus arctos. NCBI lineage: Eukaryota > Metazoa > Chordata > Mammalia > Carnivora > Ursidae > Ursus > Ursus arctos. Next base: position 35,665,555 of record NW_026622830.1, read on the forward strand.
AAGAGCTATAATATATGACTCCATCTACATGAAATTTTGATAAAGGGAAAAGTATAGAAATGGAAAACATTGGTGGTTCCCAAGAACTGCATGTGTGTGAGCAGTATGTGGCTACAAAGGGGCCCACAGGAATTTTGGTGATAGTAGACTCTCCTGTGTCTTAATTGTGGTAGGAGTTCTACAACTGCAAGCATTTATCAAAACTCATTGAACTATTCCCTAAAATGAGTGAATTTTACTTACATAAATTATACTCAAAACTCGACTTTAAAAATTATTTGCTCTGAAGTCCTAGAGAATTTATTTATTTAAAAACTATTGACTGTCCACAATGTGCCAAACATATTCTAAACACTTAAAAACATAGTGAACAAAATAAACAGAAAACCTTGCCTTTATGGAACTTATACTCTATCAGGAGATGCAGTCAATACTAAGTGTTATAAATAAGTTACATAAAACAAAACAATGCTTTTTAGACTTTACCACATAAGAATCTAGAAGGTTTATAAAAATATATATCCCTGTGCCCTGCCTTAGTAATTCTGATTCAGTAAGTGTAAAGGGGACCCTGAGAAGCAGCATTTCTAACAAAGTCCCAGGGGATGCTGATGTTGTTGGTCAGAAGACCACACATTGGGTAGTTCTGGCATAGGATGTCAGAATGTGGTACTATGAACAGAAGAAAAACAATGACTAAGAGTGTGTTGAAAAGGAGGTCTGGGAAGGTGCAGACTGCAATTTTAAATAGTAGGTCTCATTGAGCAGAAGCATGAGGCAGAGGAGGGAGTTAGCCACAAAGATATATGGGGAAAAGCATTTCTAGTGGAATCAACAACTAGTACCAAAGCGTTAAGGCAGGGGACAGGTCTCTTTTTTCCAAGGACAAAAAGAAGACCAATATAAAAGGGATAAAAAGAGTGAGAGGGAAGGTAGTAACAGATATGGTCAGAGGGATAATTATAGTAGGAGAGTGGACAAAGCAAATAAAAAAACATAGATCTATTGGAGGGTTTTGAACAGAGTAACATCACCTGGCTAATGTTTTAAAAGGTCTACTCTGACTACTATATTGAGAGTAGACAAGAATGGAAGCAAATGAACCACGTAAGATTTTGTCTTAGTAACCTAGATAAGAGATGATTGGGGCTTGGATCAAAGTGGTAGAGAAGGCCATGGTGAAAAGTGACTATGTTTTGAAACTGGTTTTGAGATAAAGTCCATAGGTTTCCTTGATGGATTAGATGTTGAGAATGAGAAAGAAAGGAATTAAGAGTGACTCCAATTCCTCAGACTTGAGCAGAATCCCTTAATATATGATGAAGCCAACCATTGAACAGGTCACATTAAACTCACTATATCTGGCCTTTCAATTTCCAATCCAGAGAAAAAAAAAAAGAATGAAACAGAGTAAAGAAAGCCCATGTGAATTATGGGATACTATAAAGAAAGCAATTCATGCATTATTGGAGTCCCAGAAAGAGAAGTGAGAGAGAAAGCAGCAGAAAGCCAATGTAAAGAAATAATGACTGCAAATTTCCCGAATTTGGGGAGAGATTTGGAAATCCAAGTTCATAAAGCTCTTAAGTTCCACAAAGGATTTAATCCAAAATGTTTTTTTTCAATATACATTCTAATACAACTATTTAAATTAAAAGCACAGAGAGAATCTTAAAAGCAGAAAGAGAAAAAAAGGTCCTCACATAAAAGGGAACTCCCATAGATCAGTAGATTTTTCAGCAACAATCTTGCAGTCCATGAAAAAGTGGGATTATACAAAGTACTCAAAGAACAAAAACTGCCAACCAAGAATACTTTACATGACAAATCTGTCCTTCAGAAATGAAAGAGATAAAGATTTTCACAGATAAACAAAAGCTGAGGAAGTTCCCTACCACTACTCCTGCCTTAAAAGAAATGCTAAAAGGAGTTCTTCAAGATGAAATGAAACATAAACATAAAACCATATGCAAATATAAAATGCACAGCTAAAGGTAAATATATAGTCAAATTCAGAATACTCTAGTATTATAATATAGTGGTATATTAGCCAATTAACTCTAGTGCAAAAGTTAAAAGACAAGAGTGTAACTATGCTTTATGTAAGCCTTATGGTAACCACAAAACAAAAACCCCACAACATATACATAGGAGATGAAAAGAATCAAAGCATACCACTAGAGAAAATCATCAATTCACAAAGCAAGACAGTAAAAGAAGGAACAAAGGAACTACAGAACAGTCAAATAGTAAGATAGCACTGGCACGTTCATACCTATCAATAATTACGTTAAATGTGAATGGACTAAATTCTCCAATCAAGAGGTCCAGAGTGGCTAAATGGATAAGAAAACAAGATCACTATATGCTATCCACAAGAGACTCATTCAACTTTAAGGATACACACAGGCTAAAAGTGAAGTGATGGAAAAGAATATTCCATGCAAAACAAAGAGCAGGAGTAGCTATACTTTTATCAAATTAAATAGATTTTAAGTAAAAAAAAAAAAAAAAAAGTAACAAGTACTGTAACTGTCCAATACAGCAAGCTTAGGTATGAAAATAGAACACATCCAGGGGGTTTGGCAATTTGGATAACATTCATGATATTGGCAAGTAGAGCAATGGAAGTATGTGACTGTAGAATAGATGGCAAAAAAGCAGTAGTGGGGAGGACAGGCACCTCTTGTAAAAGTGTGGCAAAGATGTTAAAAAGAGTCTCCAGAATGGTAAAATTTTTCCAGAACCCTGGGTGTACGGTCATCTCTACAGTGCACTTTCTTTCCCTAGCTGCAGTGTTAGCTAACTGAATAAAGTAACAGATTTCAAAGTATAGCCTAGGTAATTTATGTCTTTTTGAAATTTTACTGTAAAAAGAGGTTTCCCTACCCTAACACTACTAATGCTAATAAAAACAATTAACTTTTTATTAAGTTCCACCATTAGTTTAAAAACATCATTTTTCATTCTCTGCTCTTCCCACACAGCCATTATTATCTCCTTCGACAGATAAGAAAATTAAGTTAAGGAACTAAACTCCATGGTCACAACCAAGTATCTGAACAACATCTTATGTAATTCAAAGCTAGCGTTCCTGAACTCCAGAGTTGGTTACAGAGTGATGATCCTTACATCTACATACTCACTGGCAGGTAGGGGCATGAGGCAATGCCATTTATCCTGGGAAGGACCACCAATGCTGTGTTTAAGGCATAAATAAGTTCTAGGTGGGTAAACACCACAGGAGCAAGAGAAGTACCCTTTAAGGACTAAGGCAACTTGTGAAATAGAAAAAAAGATGGATGGACAAAGACATGGAAACCCACTGAATCAGATGCATACATTCCTTCATGGCTTAAAAAAATAAAAGCAGCTATGAAACTACCAAAGACATGACTTTAATTCTCCAAGGAGCACAAATGAAGAGTTGCTTTGGGTCTCTCCAGTTTCCGTGAGAAAATCCAGGCTGGCAGGCCCCCTTGATGAAAGAGAAATGACTCTTTGTGTGAGATTTAAAGCATTTTTAATTTGAAAGCAAACCTAATTGCATATACTATACATATACACACCATGTGGAAATAATAAATGTATTTATGATGGAAATATTTGCTTCATTTATTATGCTAGGAGTTTTTCCAAAAAATGGAAACAACTGTAAGAAGTTACATTAAATATTTAACTGAGTTCCTTTTTTCTTCTTTTCTTAGTGTTTTTTATTAACATACATTTTAAAATGTTACTACCACACAATAACACATATGGCTCCTGATTTGTGGGTGTATTTTATTAGCTTAAAAGGGAAGAAATCAGTCTCCAGAAAACATGCAATATCAAAGTATGACACAGGTAAAATCTGAGTTTTGAAATTGTGTCCAAGAATTCTGAAATCTGCAGGAAGTATCCTTCAACTCCTCCATCTTCAGATAGGTTGGTGGTATTGTAACAGTGACCTAACTTACTGGGTGGTTATTTTCTAGAGTGGATGGTAAAATGGCTTTAAATTTTCAGGGTGAAACTGGTGAAAGCCCAACCTTGGATGCAGACACTGTTAGGCAGGAAGACATGAACATGTAAATACATTTGGGAGGATCACATCCACCCAGGAAATTTGCAAATTCCATGTTAAAATACCGCAAGACCCTGTTTGGATATGAATACTGTATCAGTTTAAGTAGTCCTACATCACAAACCATCCCAAAATTCTGTGGCTAAAAACAATAAGCATTTATCATTGCTCATGATTGGGTTATCAGTTTGGGCTGACTTCCCCTGGGCTTCCTAGTGCATGTGAAGTCAGCTCTGCCTCACGAAGACAATTCCGCTGATATTGGTGGGCCTCTCCTACCGTTTGGTGTTTGGCTAGTGGCTGGGTGGTCATGTATAACCAAGATTTGCTCCACATGGTCTCATCATTCATTTGGCAAGCCCACGCTTGTTCACCCAACGGCTGATGATTTCAAGAGAATAAGCAACTCCTCCTTCCTTTACTGCACTGCCTTACCTCCAACCCCCCCCCCCCCCCCATACACGGTCTGAACATGAGAGAGGGTTTTGAATGAGGAAAATTTTACCAAAAATAAGCTAAGTGATACCACAGGGCTAAAATTCCTGCATAGACAATTTTACTACAACTTTCTCAGATAGAAAAAAACCAGACAAAACACCTATAAAATTAAAGAGAAGTGAACAATTTAACAAACTTGACCATGTGTAGAACACAGCACCCAACAATTGCAAAATACACATTCTTCTCAATTTACATGGGGCATTTATAAAAACTGACCTTATACAGGACCACAAAGAAAGTTCCAGTAATTTCAGAAAATTAGGGTTAGGTTTATTGTTTACATTTAGGGTTAAGGTAAATGTTAGATTTAGGCTGGAATGCCTTATGCTTATTTTTAAGTTTAAGGTTAGCTTTAGATGTAGAGTTAGAATTTGGGTTAGGATTAGTGTTAGATTCTATTACTTTGCTAGCTTTAGAGTTAGTGTTAGTTTTAGGGTTAGGAGTAGAGGACTAGTGTTGGGTTAGCGGTAGAGTTACAGTTAGGATTAGGTTTAATGTTAGGCTTAGCACTGAATTTGCAGTAAAGTTAAGGATAGAATTTGGTTTAAGATGAGGATAGATAAATAGATCAATAACGCAAAACTCAAAATGCAATTGATTTCTAAAAGGTGACACTAAAGAGTAGTAAGGAAGTATCTTTTCAATGAAGTCATGAGATAAATGGGTAGGTACATGAGAAAAAAATGATTTGGAATCCCTATCCCACATCATTTTAAATATTTATTTAAAAAAGATTAATTTAAATTGCAGCATAGGCATTCATAAATAGATACATAAATAGGATTTTTAGAAGACAATAAAACTATTGGCCTGACAATGGGGAAGGGAAAGATTTTTTAACATAAGAGAAAAAAAAGATTGTACTATATTTAAATGAACAACTATGTTTAATAAAATGTCACCATTAAAAGAGTAGAAAGGCAAATCATACCTGGGAGAAGATGTTTCAGCACAAAAAGCCAAAATGACTGGCTGTAAGAATGTATAAAGAACATCTACAAATTAATAAAGAAAAGAATGCCAACCCAAGAAACCAAAAGATTTAAATAGATCCTTAATATCAGTATGCGTATTTGGTGGAAGTATTAAGCAGCAGGAACTTCCAAACCTGCTGGTAGAATAAATTACTGCAGTCACATCAGAAAACAGACTGTCAGTACAGAGCCTAGTTGAAGACCCACGGACCCTATGGCCAAGTAATGTCACAGGTTGAGACAGCAATACAGGTACAAAACTGTGTGCTCATGTGCACCAGGACAGAAGTTTGTGAATTTTATAGAAGCACCGTTTTCTTTTTAGTAGCCTGAAACTTTGAAATAACCCAAACTGCATCATCAGTAGAATGGATAAATAATGACTGAAACAAAACAAAACAAAACAAAAAAACAGGTACAAGAGAATACCTACAAATTTCATCTCATTTATTAGGGCACAAAAACAAGAACAATTGGGGTGCCTTGGTGGCTCAGTCAGTTAAATGTGTGCCTTCAGCTCAGGTCATGATCTCAGGGTCCTGAGATGCAGCCTCGCATTGGGCTCCCTGCTCAGTGGGGAGCCTGTTTCTCCCTCTCCCTCGGCCATTCCCCCTGCTTATGCTCTCATGCTCTATCTATCTATCAAATAAATAAATAATTTTTTTTTATAAAAGCAAAAAAAAAAAAAAGAGAGAGAAGAGTAAACTACCTTCCCTAGTCAAACAGCAAGGGGATGATTAAAAAAAAAAAAAGGTCGGGAAAGAAACGGTAATCAGGAAGGTAGGGGACAGAAGTCTAGAAGGAATGCTGGTCCATTTTCTAATCTACATAATAGATTCATAGATTTTTTTCTTTACAATCATTCATTAAATTATAATTATAGACTCTTCTATAAGTATCTACATATCACAACAAAAAGGTTAGAACTATTTGAATGGCTATACTACATTTTAAGATCTGGATTTATCATACTTAATGATTCACTGCATTGCTAAACATTTCTATTGCCTTCTCCTGTTTTTCGCGCTCAAAACAGTGTTTCAAGCGACAAATATTTGTGTATGTATTTTTTACCGGTTTGTTAGAATAAATTGCTGGAAGAAGAAAGACAGGGTCAGACCATATGGAGTTTTAAAGTGTTTTTGGTATAATATAAAATTTGTTTTCCTAAATGACTATGCAAGCTGCACTCCCCATAATGTAAGAATTTCTAAACCACTGCACATTCACTAGTGTCAAATACTATAATTTGGATAAGATCTGTTTCAATTTGCACTTATTTTATTTCTACCTAGTGAAATGAAGGTAGTATAGTGTCAGATGAGGGATCAAGAGTCGAATTGCTGAGGTTCAAAGTCTGACTCCAGCAGTTACAGATGGTACGGCTTTGGGCTTGTCACCTAATTTCTTTGAAGGTCAATTTCCACACATATAATGTAGCAACAAGTGCTGTGACAAATGAGTTTACCCAAGTAATAAACACAGCAGACTACCTGCCACATTTTAACTCCTCTGTATATTAAATGTGCAGTGTGAGGATAGTGTTAGATGAATTAAGGAGATGGTGGAGGGAGGAACAGAGGAAGGAGGGAAAGAGGATGGAAAGGACAGAAAGAAAAAAGAAGGGAGTGATGGAAGGAAAGGGACTGATGGGGGAAAGGCAGGATGTTTGGGGGAAGGGAAGAAGAATGGAGGGAGATTTGGAAGTGGGAAAGTAGGGCTGATGGAGGAGGGTCTAAGACAACAATGGATCTAATGATGGGAGAGTCTGAGTAGAAGTTACCAGTGATCAGAAGTACTGGGTTCTCCATTCCCTCTGGTCAACTTCTAATCCCTTTGGGAATTCAGTTTTCAAAGTTCAAAGACCACTGTGGAGATAAGCTATATTGTTATCAAGTACAAGTGATCAAGGCTTTGGAAGTGGGCCGTCCTGGTTCTATCAGTTGTTAGCTATATCCTCTGGGACAAGGTTCTTTCTGAACTACGTACATAAAACAGAGCTGGTAACAGCTAATGTTCAATGTCTGCATAAAATGCTTTATATAAAGCATCTGTCTCCAGCTCTGGCTCATGGTGTCTCTCGAAAAATGATAAATGATTTCTCCTTGTTGCTGTTAGAAAATGACTAAGAAAGTATTAGAAATGGCTTAAAATTCTGTTGGCCCTAAAATTAGTAAATGTCAAACACCAAAATGTGATTTAAAAAAAATCACCTATGAATGGGTGAGGGAACATGTGCTACAAGTATATGTACATGAGTGTGTGTCTGTCCATTTAGGGTAGAGTATGGAACAAAAAGATGGATGCCATGGGAGAAATGGAGAAAGTGTTCCTTGACTCAATCTGGGTGTCAGGAAAATCATGGCAATCTCCAGTGTTGTTTGGCTATTAAATAGAATAAGGAAGACACAGAGGCAGAGCCATGACTGAGAAGGGTTATTTCTGGCCACCATCACCACACCCAAGAAAGACCTGTGCTTACTGAAGCCCTTAAAGGCATTAATAGTGTTAGCCCAAGAAGCCCTGGGACATGAGGCTTTTTCCCTCAAACATCACATCCAGCAACACAGGCCACATGTTACCAAGGTAACCACATGTGGGTATTATGTGCAACATGGCCATTTGGTTCTGCAACTTCAATTTTGATGCCAAATTCCACAAAAGTCTTTTAACAATGATAGCATATTCAAAAATTTGGTTAGTCTCTTTCTTTTCATCAGGCTTAACCACAAATCAGACATAAGGTTTACCTTGCTATTTTTCAGTACTATTCCAAATGGGCTGAAGACTAGCCAACTTTCAAAAAAAGCAAATAGAGTACCAAAATTATAAAGGCAAAAGTCAGTATGTGAATAGAAACAGAGACTTCATGGTGTCAACAATACTGGAGAAGCTACTGGATGACTTAGTCAGACCTGTCTGCCTATCCGCCTGCCACCCCCACAGGTTCAATTAACATGTGCCTATAGCTCATCAAGCCTAATGGAAAAGACTCTGGGAATCAAGTTATATAAAAGAGTGGGCATGCCAGGGAGCATCGACAGTTTACGAGCAATGGCAAAGTTATATCATGTAAAATGTGTATTAAATACAGAAGGTTGTCAAGTACGACAATGGGCCTGATAGATGAACCTCTTTCCTATAATTAAAAAATCCTTCCAAACAAGTGACAACTCTGGGGTCTCTAAAAATCCTTCTTCATTTTGGCGTAAGAGAGTATCAGACTCTAATAACCAAATATTTTCCCTCCTGAGACAAATACTTCCCTCAGCTGTATTATGATCTCCCCTTCCCCTAAATCTGGAAAGCTGGTTACTAAGTTAGCTTCCTTTGAACATGTTTCCATGTAAGTTACTTATGGAATAATGTTATTCCATTGAGCTGATAACACTAGTTTCTAAAATGAAAACACAACAACAAGAAAAGTAAAATCACGGGGGATTCATTAGTCTCTAAAAACAATTTTTGTTTATGGTGTTAGCTCATTGTTTGGTCTTGGTTCACTACAATGACACTTCGTTGAGATGTTAAGGGCTTTTACCTAATAGATCTACAGTTGCTAAATAACTCTTTTTTTCTTCTTTTTAGAGTGGTAGTGCATGGGTTTGAAAGCATGTGTAGCAAAAGGAGTCCACACTTTATTCTGTGTAAATCCTCTGACTTGTATCACAACTGAAGGAGTTCTAAAGATTTTCCCTGATGATATTAACCCATGAGTTCTAAAGACATCTAAACTGTAACTTAAATAGAAATCCAAGCTAAAAGAGCACTAGCTCAGAAGAGAAATGTGTGAATGCCCTATGTACACTGATTTATTTTGGTAAACAGAGCTGGCAAAGTCAATTTTGAGGTAAGAAGACATATTTAATGATAAAGTGATGAGATATCCTGTCTATCTGCACTGTGATCAAAAGCAGAATTAACACACCACCACCACCACCACCACCACCACCACCCGCCCCGCAACAAGTTTCAGCCTGGAATGTCGAATTATCTGAATAGGGCAGGCTATTTTCTCTGACTCCTGAACTCCATTTTAAGTGTCCTTTACCAAGTACTGAGATCAATTGTGTTCTGGCCTTCCCATGAAAAGGTTGTGTTAAGTTTAAAAAATCCTTGCAGTTACCTTCTAGAGATTACCTGCTCTGGAGCCAAACTGCTGGGTTTGAATCCTGGGGCTATCAAGTAATAGCTCTGTGACTTTGGCCATTAGTTTTTACTTCTCTGTGCTAACTTTCTAAACTGTAAAATGAAGATAATTATATGCACATTCTGGAGTGTCTGATGATCAGATAAGATAAACCATTTATAATGCATGGCACATATGTGCTCAAAGCATCACAACCACTGCGATTCTAGGAATCGCCCACCTCCTCCACCATATGCCCAGTCAGTCACAAATTCCTGCCAAGTGTTCATGTTTCCTCAGTGTCTTTCATATCCATCCCTCTGTCCTTCATCCTATATCCAGCCTAGCTCAGACCCACTGGGCTCACCTCTTCCCTCTCATCTTCTCCAGATGGCCCCTGAAGTAACTGAGCCCCCGTCACTCCTCTGGAAAGAGGAGTTCTCCCAGCTTCCACTTGCTTTTCCTCCAAGCTCTTCACAAAGAAGAAAATAAAATCAACCTAAAAATGCTACTGGGGTCCTGTTTCTCTCCTGACCCAAACTATACATGTTTCCTTTCAAATTTCATCACTGACATTCAAATACCTCCTGTGAACTCCAAATTTAGCCCCAAGAAATCTTTCTGACATTATGGATTAGTGTGAACCAAATAGCCAAAAGGAATACATGCCATTTTATTCTTACACGTCTTGGGTGGGGTTCATGCTCTCAAGGGCTCACTTCCCTCCACCCACATGTTCTGACACCCTATCTAGCTGCCTTCAAGGGCTTATTCAAATTCTGCTTCCTCCATGTTGATTCCACAATCATTATGGAGCTCCCTCTTACATTTGAGCTCCCTCTTTTCTGACCTGTGGAAGCAACATATATTTCTGGATATTATCCAATCTTTTTGTATGTGAGCATGCCATATTTTCTAAAACTTAACTTAAATGAATGAAAAGGGAGAGGTGACAACCAACACCAATGAAATAGGAAGGATCATTAGAAACTTTTATCAATAGCTTTATGCCAATAAACTAAACAACCTGGAAGAAATGGATGCCTTCCTGGAAACCTATAAACTACCAAGACTGAAATAGGAAGAAATTGATTATTTAAGCAGACCGATTAATTATGAAGAGATTGAAGCAGTGATCAAAAACCTCCCCAAAAACAAGAGTCCCAGGCCTGATGGGTTCCCCGGGGAATTCTATCAAACATTACAAGAAGAAACAATACCTATTCTCCCGAAGCTGTTTCAAAAAATAGAAGCAGAAGGAAAACTACCAAACTCATTCTATGAGGCCAATATTACCTTGATCCCCAAACCAGGCAAAGACCCCCTCAAAAAGGAGAATTCCAGACCGATATCCCTGATGAAAATGGATGCCAAAATTCTCAACAAGATCCTAGCTAATAGGATCCAACAGTACATTAAAAGGATCATCCATCATGACCAAGTGGCATTCATCCCTGGGATGCAAGTGTAGTCCAACATTCGCAAATCGATCAGTGTGATAGATCATATCAACAAGAAAAGAGTCAAGAACTATATGATCCTCTCAATTGATGCAGAAAAAGCATTTGACAAAATACAGCATCCTTTCCTGATTAAAACCCTTCAGAGTGTAGGGATAGAGGGTACATTCCTCAATCTCATAAAAACCATCTATGAAAAGCCTACAGCGAATATCATTCTCAATGGGGAAAAGCTGGAAGCCTTTCCCTTAAGATCAGGAACACGACAAGGATGCTCAGTCTTGCCATTATTATTCAACATAGTACTAGAAGTCCTTGCAACAGCAATCAGACAACAAAAAGGGATAAAAGGTATTCAAATTGGCAAAGAAGTCAAAATCTCTCTCTTTGCAGATGACATGATACTCTATATGGAAAACCCAAAAGACTCCACCCCAAACTACTAGAACTTATAGAGCAATTCAGTAATGTGGCAGGATACAAAATCAATGCTCAGAAATCAGTTGCATTTCTATACACAAACAATGAGACTGAAGAAAGAGAAATTAGGGAATCCATTCCATCTACAATAGCACCAAAAATCATACATCTCGGAATTAACTTAACCAGAGACGTAAAGGATCTATATTCTAGAAACTACAAATCACTCTTGAAAGACACTGAAGAAGACACAAAAAGATGGAAAAATATTCCATGCTCATGGATCGGAAGAATAAACATAGTTAAAATGTCTATGCTACCCAGAGCAATCTACACTTTCAATGCCATCCCGATCAAAATACCAATGACATTTTTCAAAGAACTGGAACAAATAGCCCTTAACTTTGTGTGGAACAAGAAAAGACCCCAAATCGCCAAGTAATTGTTGAAAAGGAAAAACAAAGCTAGGGGCATCACGTTGCCAGATTTCAAGCGATACTACAAAGCTGTGATCACAAAAACAGCATGGTACTGCCACAAAAGCAGACACATAGAACAATGGAAAAGAATAGAGAACCCAGAAATGGACCCTTGGCTCTTTGGGCAACTAATCTTTGATAAAGCAGGAAAAAACATCCAGTGGGAAAAAGACAATTCTCTTCAATAAATGGTGCTGGGAAAACTGGACAACTACATGCAAAAGAATGAAACTTGACCACTCTCTCACACCATACACAAAGATAAATTCCAAATGGATGAAAGACCTCGACGTGAGACAGGAATCCATCAAAATCCTAGAGGAGAACATAGGCTGCAACCTCTTTGACATCAGCCACAGCAACTGTTTTCATGACTCATCTCCAAAGGCAAGAGAAACAAAAGAAAAAATCAACTTGTGGGACTTCATCAAGATCAAAAGCTTCTGCACAGCCAAGGAAATAGTCAAAAAAACTAAGAGGCAGCCCATGGAATGGGAGAAGATATTTGCAAATGACACTACAGATAAAAGACTAGTATCCAAGATCTACAAAGAACTTCTCAAACTCAGTACAGGGGAAACAAATAATCAAATCAAAAAATGGGCAGAAGATATGAACAGACACTTTTCCAATGAAGACATACAAATGGCTAACAGACACATGAAAAAATGTTCAAAATCATTAGCCATCAGGGAAATTCAAATCAAAACCACATTGAGATACCACCTTATGCCAGTTAGAATGGCAAAAATTGACAAGGCAGGAAACAAAAAATGCTGGAGAGGATGTGGAGAAAGGGGATCCCTCTTACATTGTTGGTGGGAATGCAAGTTAGTACAGCCACTTTGGAAGACAGTGTGGAGGTCCCTTAAAAAGTTAAAAATTGAGCTACCCTATGATCCAGCAATTGCAATACTGGGTATTTACCCCGAAGATACAGACATAGTGAAGAGAAGGGCCACATGCACCCCAATAGAAGCATTGTCCACAATAGCTAAATTGTGGAAGGAGCAGAGATGTCCTTCAACAGATGATTGGATTAAGAAGATGTGGTCCATATATACAATGGAATATTACTCAGCCATCAAAAAGAACGATTTCACATTTGTAGCAACATGGACGGGACTGGAGGAGATAATGCTAAGCGAAATAAGTCAAGCAGAGAAAGACAATTATCATATGGTTTCACTCATTTATGGAACATAAGAAGTAGGAAGATTGGTAGGAGAAGAAAGGGAAGAATGAAGGGGGGGTAACAGAAGGGGGAATGAACTATGAGAGACTATGGACTCTGGGAAACAAACTGAGGGCTTCAGAGGGGAGGGCGGTGGGGGACTGGGATAGGCCGGTGATGGGTATTAAGGAGGGCACGTATTGCATGGTGCACTGGGTGTTATACGCAACTAATGAATCATGGAACTTTACATCAAAAACTAGGGATGTACTGTATGGTGAGTAACATAACATAAAAAATATTATTATAAAATAAATAAATAAAACTTAACTTAGTATTTCTATCCCTTCCAGTGTCCAGCATGAGGCCTCACACATATCTGGAGTTCAATCATAATAGCTGGTATCTCTGGGAGCAATGTGCTCCCAGGAAGGTAATTTTTAAGGTGCTATGAAGGATGGTAGGACTGTGAGTATCACTACTGGCACTTTGTGTTCCATTGGTGACCGGTGATGTCTCTTTGGGGGTAACTGCATTCAGTCGCTTGTCACAAACTACCACAACTGTGGTTGCTCTTCTATGAAAATAAAACTGGTTTTCTTTATCGGAAATAGTAATGCATTTATACAGTAAAAATATAAATAGTGTGTAAAAGTTATACTGTAAAAATAAGTGTCCTTCCTACCCCAAAGCCCTTAGTTCTGCTTGAAGGCTACCACTGTTAAGACATTTCTTAGTGATTTTCTTACAATCACTGGATGCAAAGTTTCCATTTACTGCAAAATTGTTTCATTTCTCTATTTGTCCAAGCCATCCAGGCACATATTCCAACCTCCTTCCATCCACAAAGATTACTGGCATCCCAGAAAATACTCCCCTCCAAGGCATTCCCCCATTTTTAGGCATTTGGTAATGAACCTCTTTACCCCTTTAATTAGACTCAATCCTCTTGTACTCCCAGTTTAATAACTCGGATCATTCCATCACAGCCTTTATTCCCCAAACTGCTGGAAGAGAACTTTCAACACCAGAATGTGAAGGTGGAACTTGGGTAAGTGACAAGAGCAAACTCCATTAAAATGAGCTCATCCATGAAAAAACAAGTTGTTTTTATTCTGTTTAGAAACAAAGTAATATGAATAAGGTTTTCTTGAGCCAACTGAATATAATTTAGAAAGTCCAGGTAAAAGAAAGTATAGAAGAAGTAAGGACGAGTGAAAAATTAGGTCTAGGGCAGGTTTACTTTAAAAGCAACCAGCGCTAGGAAATTCTTACTGAGTCAAGATCCCTGGATCAGGTTCAGGAAAAACACAATAAAACTCCTCATAGCTTGTATGGATGCACATACCTCTTCCCACACACACCAATCAGAGAGATTCCATGACCAATTTCTGAAAGAACTGTCATCCCAGGCCACATATATTCTCTGCTTCGTATATGAATGAAAAGGCTGGATTCTTAAACATCTGTTTGCTGAAACTATAGGAAGGTGGGCTCTAATCACAAACTGGCCCAAATCACCCTGCTCTGGTTTGAAAGAATTCAGTTGGCCAGAAATAGATACGGTGAACAACAAGGAAATGTGTTCCTGACAAGTTTATTGAACCAGAAAATTTATTTCTCCAATAAATTTGGGCAAGACATGCTTGCTCTTTTGTAACATGAAGAGGCTGAATGAGATAATCTCTAAGGTCCCTTCAAACTATAAAATACTGTTATTAAAATTACATCACGAGACTGGACAACATTCATATCCCTTAATGGGCATTTACCCTACTGAGTTTACAATCAAGTATAACTCGAACTATGAAAGTTTAAGAAGGATTCAGTTCTAAGGAGATCTGGAAGCCAGTTATCAGATTGTTGAAAGTGTATGTGTTAAATAAAGCAACATGATTTAGAGTTCAGTGCTTCCCGAAGTGTCATCTACAGACCGGTAACATCAACATAGTGGGGAGCAAATACTGGGGCTCACTGTAGACCTACTGAATCAGAAACTCTGGTGTTGGGACTCAGGAATATGTATTCTAAGAAGCTCTCAAGGGTGACATCTATGCTAAAATTTGCAAAGCAATGTCCTAAAATGTAGTAAAAACATGGACTTTGGGCTCCAATCTAGATTGAGCACCAGCTCTGCTTCCTACTAGCCAGGACCTAGGCTGAGTTCTTTAACCCCTCTGAGGTTCTGTTTTTTCACCTACAAAGTGGAGATAATAGTAACTTATCTCATAGGATTGGGTACAGACATAATGACAGAACAAGTTAAACTGGCATATAACCAAGAAAAGTTTGTTCCCTTCCCCCACTGAGGAGCAACTTCAAACAAACTTCAAACAAAATTCTTTCTGGAATATGGATTTTACAAATCCTAGGATACAAAGGTCAAGAGCTTCCAGAGGGTAAAGCCCACCCACCCAATGAGAATATGCATTCTGGGTATCATGGGCAGTGTCACCTCTCAGAGGGCATGCCTGGGAAGACATCTCTGAGACTGCTGGTCTCCTGATGAGTGGGGCAGAGACCATGCTCTACAGTGGGCTCCACACTAGTCTGGTGCATTTAACAGAGAAGCTGAAATGGATGAATGGAACCATGAATAAACAGCTGCCCATTGTGCTAGCTGCCGGGTTTTTATAAAGCAGAAACTAGAAGTCTTCTCAGCAACGGAAGAGTCAAGTAGATAAACAGGGAAAATAGCCCAGGAAGAAGAAATGAAGTTTTCTAAGAGACTTTCTTGTTTTGGAAAGAGACAAGTGAGCACGTGCTGAGAGTTGTGGGTGATTTGGGACCATTCTTATTCCACGGATCATTTGGGAACAATGAATCTGACAGGTGTATGCTTGCCAACAGAGGACATAAAACTTCACTCCATAGATAAAAGAGCACAATGGGAGACTTTTCATGATCCATCTTAAGACTTCAGTCTGCCGGGGACACAGATAGAGAAATGGTGAGGCTAGGCATCAGTAATGCTAAGGCATGAATAATATCTTAAAATAGAATAAGAATACAACAGAAGGTCTTCTAGGAGACCTTCCTAGAAGAGTAGGAGACATCACTGACTGCACCTAAGGCCTCTCTGTTCCAGTATCTTTTAGGACTCATACTAAACATATGTTTGCTCCCCCACTCTGATGGGAGATATCACGATGGCTTATACCTGTGTACAGTTTAGCTAATTAAATGGGAGAACCTGTAGTAATTATATTTATTGAACATCTACTAAACTGTGGGCAATCTGAATATATTATTCAATTTCTCACAAGTCTGCAGGATAATTCTGATCTTATAGGAGAGGATACTTCTGTCTCACTTGATGCCATTCAAAGGTACATTAAAGAAGAGCCTTCGCTATGAGACTGTCTGACCTGCTGCTCCCCAAATTCCTCACATTGTTCGATGACAAGTGACTTGCACGAAAGTTGCCTTCTGGCAAAAGGCTTTTTTCAAGAGGCTTTTTTTTTCTTTTCCTCATGAGGTGAACCTTGGAGATTGGAAGGACTGTAGAACCTGGTAATGTGGTGAGTATGGAAAGTAAAACAACAAAGAGCTGAGCCATTCGATTTGTCTTCCAAATCAATTTCTGCTTGCTGAGGCTTGAAAGGAAACTTGCTTATTTTTTCATCGTCACTGAATGAAGCTATTTGTTAGGATGTGTTTATTAGACTTACATAAGAGCTCTTGCCCAAAGAACTCAAACTGAAGTGAAGGGGAAACAATCTTGATGATCTCTGGCCCTAACATTTTAACATCACAGTGAAAGAGCTCATCGACATGTCTATTTTTTCATTTTTACAGATGAGGAGGCAGCAGAACGAAAATCGGTTTTTAACATCGGATACCTTTTTTTTTTCTTCAAATCACAGTTCTGCCTATGTCAAATTTCCAGAAACTTAAGAGCACTAATCTGATACAAATATAGAGTGAGCATGAGTCAGAAATTAATTTGATTCACTAATGAAGAAATCTCCAAGAGGATAAAGCTGGCTCAAAGATAACTTGAGAGACTGAGTTTATACCGAAAGAAAATGCTAAAATACAATTTCTAGGTTATGTGCAGAACTGACTACTGTTCCACTGGGAAAAAGACCGAAATCTGTGGGGTTATTACTATCTTTTTAACCACACAAGTCATTTACATCTCCATCATATAAAAGTTAACAAGTAACTTCAAGTCTGGTCCCTAATTAGCAGTAAACAGTACTTCAGAGGTCAATAAACCTTTTCTGTAAACTGCCAGACAGTAAATACTTGAGACTTTGTGGGCCAAATGGGTATCTGTTGCAACTACTCATCTCTATCACAGTAGCACAAAAGTAATCATAAACAATATATAAACAAATGAACAGGGTGTGTTCCAATAAAACTTTATTTATAAAAACATGCTCTAGGTCAGGTTTGGCTGGCAGGCCATAGTTTATCAACCCCTGCCTGAGAATATTAAATAATCCTGGGTGGGCCTATTAGAGAATGCTCTAGCAGGACTTTGAAAGGATATGTAATGATCTTTTGTATTATCTCCAAGTTTCAGATAATTTCTCTTGGACCATGATAGTTTGTAGGACCTCATCCAGGTTACTCGTTTTCTCAGGTTTAATTTCCTCATTTGTTGAATGGGGATAATTTTCAGAAATCCTTAGTGTTATAAGCATTCAGTGGGTTAGTATTCAAACATATTTATTCCTTCCAACCTCCATTGTATTCTCAGTCAAAAAAGTGAGAGATGATCCCACATTGTTTCTCACAAAATCTGTTTGAAAAAACAAGGCCATTTGCTTAAGATGGAGGCAGAGGCCAACTGACTTAAACAGCAAGAGGCTCAGCAGTAAAGGACAACTTGTCTACAACTTTTTTTTTTAGTCCAATGTAAGTCCTGTCTGTAATGTCCAATTTGGTGGGGGCGCTTCTTTGACCCAAACAAACACGGAGTCAGAGCTTTCCACCCTTTACCAGACATGGCTAGAGGGGTGAGAACCGCTCTAGAGGCTGATAAAGCAGCCAGTGGGTCAGTGATTCTCAGCCACCAAATCCATCAGTCTACTTCATTTCCCCAACTCTGGGGGAAGCTAACCAGTGTGAGTGACAAGCTGGAGCTATAAGCATGTGGGTGGGGGTGAGGATCATGCTGATTGTGATAAAGAAGGTTGAGTTGGGTTTTATCCTGAGAGATAATAAAGCCATTGAGCTTTCTGCGATAAATATATCTACTTACTTAGAAAGATTAGCGCATGATGCCCTGGACAAAGAATTCAACCAGAAACTCAACGGGAGATATATGTGTAAGTAAGCTGAGGAAGGAGGATTGGGTACAGAGGAAATTTGACCCCTAATACAGTTACAACAGAAGCCTCAGCTGACCCCATGAGGAGGTCTGGGGCTGGCATGGTCTTCTAAGTTATCCCAATTGAGGCAAGAGAGCCAGACTCTTGTGTCCCTGCATTAATTTGTCATGCTCTTGGCAGAGGCAGTTCCCTGAGGGAAATTCTCATGAGAAGGAAAGCCATGACCCACCAGTATGTATTGTTCGCAGCATCTGGAGAATGGGTATATCACTCCTGAAGAGCATCCAATGTACAATTTCTATGCGAGTAAGCCTCCACATTTGTTCTATTGTACTTCAACTGTGCAGCTAAGAAGAAAGCACACTTATTTATGCTAATTGTTGATGGTGATTACAGCTTTGCCTGGCTATGCTCATAGCAGGGTCTATTTCTGTGAAACAAATAACCTGAAAACGTAGTGTAATAAAACAAGAAACCTTTATTATCTCATAGTTTCTCTAAGCCAGGGATCCAGGCACGGCTTAAGCTGGACACCTATGACTCACAGTCTCTCACAAGGCTGACATCAGGGTGTTGACCAGGACTGCTGTCATCTCAAGGCTCTACTGGGTGAAGATCTGCTGCCAACCTCACTCACAAGGAGCTGGTAAGAATTCCCCACTGGCCGTTCACCAGATACATCAGTCACTTGTTTTGGGTCCCTATGTGACTATTCATAAGCTGGCAACATGCTGCCCCAAAAGCACAAGGATCTGAGGGGAGGAAGCAGAGAGGAAGGCAAGAGAAAGAGAGAAAGAGAAAACAAAAGTCAAATTTAAGTTATGACTTAATCTTATAAGTGATATCTCATTGTTTCTGCTGTGTTCTATTCCTTAGAAGTGAGTTAGTAAGTCCAGCCCACGCTCTAGGAGAGAGGATTTGTACAGGGCCTGAATGCCAGTGTGTGAGGGTCACCAGGGGCCATCTTAGGTGCTATTCACTATATAGGAGATTAAAAACATTTTCAAAGGGAAATTCTTACAACTATCCCCAAACCCAATCAATCAGATATACCTATAGAAATTTAAAGAAGAAAACCACTCTAGAACACTATACTTGTATTAGAATGATATCCAACATTTAGACATTCACTGACTTAAAAAACATACACACATACGCACACACAACTTCTATTGGTGAGATAAGTAGGAAACTGAAAGCAAGTCTTAAGAAATTTGGTATTGCTTGACATCTAAGTGCATGATCACTGGATCACTAAGTGGATACAGAACAAAGATATCAGAACAAAAATATTTAAAATAAAAATAATTAAACCAATTTTTTAATTCATTAGGGATATGGGGGGAGAAAATGGTCTTCACCACAGAATTTAAGAATGCTACAGATGATTTAACATCCTTGCCAAATGGACCATGACTGAGGCAAAGGAGTAAGCTTAAGTTTTGGGGAGAAGAGCACTAGACAGTAAGTTGGGGACTTTCTCTTAGTTCTGCCTCTGATATTTCCTAAGATGAATCAGAGATCACTTAGCGTGCCTGGATTTACATTCTTACCTGTAAAAAAGTGCATCCACTGGAAGGTTCCTTGAAGTCTAAAGGGCTTTAATTTATAAAACAGTCCATTTTATTTTTATTTCATCATTTTCAAAAGGGCTTTTATTAAACTCTCCCCATACAGTGCCTCTTGACGCATCGCCACAGCCCTGGAGTATATCCACCAGGGAAAGGGACCTGTCAGTGTTCCCCTGTGGCTGAGGCTGGGCTCGTCCATGTAGCTGTGGAGATGGCCTCACTTGGTGGTCCCAGTCTATGTCTGGCTGCTTCTGAGGAGGCTTGGAAACAGTGAGGCAGGTGGGGAGAACTGTAGGTGCTGGCAACTGAGGGCAATCTCTGGTCTAGGGATGGGGTTGGGGTGGTCTCCTCAACACACACTCTGTCTTTTTTTTTTTTTTTTTGAGAGCTTGTACAAGCATGGTGGGCAGGGCACAGAGGAAGAGGGGAAGGGGAGAGAGAATCTTAAGCAGGCTCCATGCTGAGCATGGCTTGATCTCATGGCCCTAAGATCATGACCTGAGTGGAAATCAAGAGTCTGACGCTTAACTGACTGAGCCACCCAGGCACTCTTGTCCCTTCTATTTCTAGACAAACTAAGTCATTAGTAATTTATTACTGTTATTTCTACATGTCTATCCAGAATCCACTATCTGTAGCTACAAAGAGTCCATCCAAGTTCACTTATTTATATAAAAATAGTCCATCTCCTTGGGACTATCTGAGAAAAATGCCCAGATCCCTCAGCTTGGGAAACATATTATAATGCTGTCCTCTTAAAAGTCCTCACCATCTTGTCCTGGCTTCTTAGATGGCCCCAGCAACAATATGCCAGAGACATAATGACCAACAGAGACAACACAGTGATGGTCATCTTCATAATATCGGTAATTCTTTTATTCCCCAAGAAATATGGTTTTAATAAAATAATTATGGCTTTTTAAAATACTTTATTCAAAAATATTTTTATACTTAGTATTACTTCACAAATTTACTATTCCAGTTTTTTAGTTACTTTGATACTAAACCTAAGGAAAAAGTTCAATTCTACTTGGTGCAAAGAGCTAGAGTTCTTTTTCCATCTTGTTTCTATCCTTCCTGCAGACAGTAAATAACGATTGCTCCAGGAAGCTAATAAACCAGCATGGCCCTGCACGCTGCATATCTCAAGTGAAACACTGTCGGTTACATTTGGTTCATGTGGCTTATGTAGAACTGCTCATTGTTTCCATGATATTGGCTTTGAATACATTGCCTAAACATCTAGCAGCAAAGACATTCAGGTAGTTGGTAAAGACACTGTTCTACAGGTAAGTATCTTTAGAGGTGGATTATTTTTAGGTCAGCATGACTCTTCTGTGTATGTGTACATAATCTAGTGATATATAATAGTAATCCCTGTAATAATAATAGCAGTGGCATCCTCTGATAGCTTAGTATGTGCCCAGTGCTCTACGAAGTACATTTTGTGTATCATCTCATTTACTCTTCATGAAAATTCATTTACTATCTCTGAGGTGGGTACTGGTATCATTTCACAGATAAGAGAGTTGAGACTTCGAAAGATAAATCAGCTTGACCAAGGTGAAGCATATAAGTAATGGCTGGAGGTAGGATTTAGACCCACTAGCTGATTTCAAGCAGGGAGTCCTTGTTTGAGCCTTACCTCTGCCTGCCCTAGAATTCAGGCATACTGACCAGGTCTGAGGAGCATCTATGATGGACTGATATGCATAGGAAGTCCTAAAGGAAGAGACGGTCACATCGAGTTTTGTGCAAGAAGCCAGTGTCAACGTTTTAGACAACTGTCTACCACCCATGAACTCCAATGCATTCTCTTCAAACCCAAGGAACAATGTTAGTCAGGGGCAGTAATGTCCCTAAGGCATTGAGGGCACAAGGTAGCCCTGTTCTAAGCATGTATAACCAAGCAAGTACAGTGCTTTCTACATGTGGAATTAAGCTGGAACATAGCGCTGGAGCTGCGCTGGAGCTGAGTTCTGAGAAATCTACATCTGAAGAGGGAACAGGAGAGGTCTTCAGCACATTATCCTGCTGGCCTTGGTGGAGTATAAAGGGACTCCCCACGAATCATGGAACAGTGAACAACATAAAACTGGTGGACTCTACTCAGTGCCGTGAGTGTCTGTGAGACTCTCTCTGAGGACGCCCAGTACTATTTATGTGGAACTTGGAAAAATGGGAAGAGCTAAAGAAATGCATACGTTACTAATACCTAGAAGGCTCTCAAAAGAATGGTTTCCACGTCTACTGATGCCTTCTAAAAATGTATTAGTTCCTCTTTGTACCACTATATTTTGGTTCTTATTGAATAATAATGACTCAACTATGCAAATCTTTATTTATGTAATTAGACAGGAAGTCAGTCATGGTGCCCCAATACAAATGACTATTTGATCCCAGACATGGGCATTTACACTGGTCTCTCTTAAACATATCTAGTTATTCTAATCTATGAAGGAAATTTTGATTCACGATTCTACCAGCAAACATGTTACTTCTCTCTCCCAGCTCTGACAGTTTACAAACCTGATAAATACTTACTAAATCTTTATATAATTTGTTGATATAAACTGTAAGAGGCCTCAGCTTAGAGCCAAATTTAGTCAAACTCAGTCAATATTATCCAAACCCAAACAACCTGTGAATTAGTGAGAAAAACAATTTTTCTTATAAAAAATTATAATAGGCAAAGATCAATGTCAGAGACCTGAAGCACCATTAGAAATCTTTATTCATATTGGCAATGAGTCATTTACAGTATAATATTTTTCAACTCACTATATGTTCATGAAATGGAAATATCGTCCTAGACTTCACTAAATCTCCCATACATAATGTGCAACCTTGTCAAATGCCTTCAAAGAAATCCAGATGCACTATCTTAGAAAGAATCCACCAGTCCACTAAAATAATAAAGTTGTTTAAAATGACTCATTCTTTGTCAACTGAGTTTCAATAGCAGTGTAGGTAGAATTTATATTTCAAAATCAAGTGTTATCTAATTTTTCTTTGCCAATATATACTGAGGCAGGTGTTATGGAACACACATTGGAATGTGTGGGTAATGCTAAGAACTTGCAGTCTTACAGAGAAGTTGGAATGGGCAAAAATGCATAAAATGTCAGATAGAAAAGTATATATACTGTGTGCTCTGGGAATTAAGATGGTGAAGATTTTTTTTTTTTTTTTCCTGCAGGAGTCATCAGAGGAAGCTTCCTCTCAGAGGCTATACTTAAACTGTGCATGTATATGTTAGTCTGAGCTCCTCCAGAAGTAGCCTCAATACATATAAGGAGTCAAATGCATGTAATTTATTTAGGAAGTAGAGGAAACACCAGTAGAGAAGCAGGAAGAGAGGGTAGTCAATAAAGGATAGATAATAAGAGGATTAGCACAAGGGGCAACTTATACCCATCCCAGTGGGAAGCCCTGGGAAGCATACTGAGTAAATGCATTAGATGAATTTTCTCCAAAGGATAAGAAAACTACGGTTTTTTTGTTTACCACTCCTGACACTGATAGGCTAAGGTTGCTCCTGAACAAGATGGTATCAATTCTTTGGCAGCACTTTCTGCCTGCTTGTACAAGGTCAGAACAGGCTTCATGGCCAGAGAAAGCCCTCAAGCAAACAGAGGCAAGTGCAAACAGTTGGAAAATGAGCCACAGAGTGTGAAATGGCAAGGACAGTGGGGTGGAGCATTGTATACAGTGTGTGTGTGTGTGTGTGTGTGTGTGTGTGTGTGTGTGTGTATGCACACACACACACATAAAGGCATACAGATGGAAAAGACCTTCTAAGCTGAGAGAATGACAATTTAGCAGGAGCAAAGTATACATGAAAGGATGCAAGAGAAATCAGGTGATAAGGATGCACTTACACCCAATTTTCAGGGGGCCTGTGTGGCTCAGTCAGGTAAGGGTCTGACTCTTGACTTTGGCACAGGTCATGATCTCAGGGTTGTGAGACTGAGCTGTGTATCAGGCTCTGTGCTGAGGATGGAGCCTGCTTAAGATTCTGTCTCCCACTTCCCTCTCCTCCCCACTGACATGTATTCTCTCTCCAAAAACAAACATGCAAAAAAACAACCTAATTTCCAACTGACAAAATTTCTCTTACGGTTTCCTATTTTCACAATGAGATTAAGAATTACGATCTCCTCTTGGCAGTGCTGACAAAATGCTGGCCATGCCTGCTTCAGATGAAATAATAAAGCTAGAACTGGTATGATTGCCAGAATTTTCCATCTGCACTCCCATCCTGTACAGAATTCTGGCTGTCAAGATGGCAAGAGAAAAATGTCCAGCTGACTGGAAGGCATTTTGCTTATCTCTTGAACTCAGCTAGAAAGGTAAGTGTACTATGGGTAAAGAGGCAATCTGGTTATGTCCGATTAAATATGGCTTCCTATTGGTATTCACACTCTTTTTTCACTTAAGCCCCCAAATACTCTAAAATCTAGAGTTTAGAATCCGGAGTCTATATCCAAAAAGCCACCTGCTATTTGATATCCACTGGAAAGCTCTACTCCAAGACACTAAATCAGTATTTTAAGTCCTTTGCTATGTGGAGAATAATATTTGTATTAAAATAAAACTCTGCAATTAAAACTCTATACATTTATATGTATGCTTTCAAAATATTTTTCAAAACTAGACTGTCTACATAGGAGAGCCAAAATTTGTAAGCAATAAAACACAAACTCTGAGTATATTTCTCTTAGAAAGCTTCCATATTAAGCTTTTGATTTAGAATAATCCATGCTGTATAGCCAATTAGGTAGTTCTTTGAGAGCACTGGAGCTTAGGATGACAGAGGGCCCGACTGATGTACTGACTCAGGCAGGGGTCCAGCGACAGCAAGTGGTAGTGGAAGCACACAAACACAATTTTTTAAAATTTGGCATCTTCTGGAAAGAAATACCTTTTTATCACCCTCAAGATGCCAGCACAGATATGGAGCCAGTCCTTCCTAGCAGGAAGCCACATTTTCTCTTTCTATACACTATATTGATCTCATCTGTGGCTCCTCCGAAGCATCTCTGACATCATCTTTTCTTGTTGGTATCACCCTTGATAAGCAGATTGGTCTTTCTAAATATAAACCTAATCACCTCCCACCTCAAGCCCTTTATTGCCCCTCTTTCCATCTATATTTTAAGGAATAATGTGGCCTTAGTTTAATTTGAAGTCAAATAAAAAAAACATAAAATATAGGGACTTTTTTATTATATTAAACTTATTGAATTCAAAGGATTACACATTATTCTGGGGTTATTTTTTCTGGTTTAAATAATTTGCAAGTATATTCTCTTTATAAAATTACTGTGTATTAGTCAGAAGAGGCTTGCTCGTGTACAGTAACAAACAGACTCTCAAATCTTAGAGGCTTAACACGAAAGTTGATCTCTTATAAAAAGTTCGCTGCTGATCTAGGGCATTCCCGAGAACCATTTTCCAAGCAGTGATGCAGGGCTTTAGACTACCGGCACACCTTGTTTGTGCTTCACTTTACTGCACTTCATTGGTATTACCTTTTTTACACATTGAAAGTTTGGTGGTATCCTGTATCCAACAAGACGACTGGTGTCATTTTTCCAACAGCATTTGCTCATTTTGTGTCTCTGTATCACATTTGGATAATTCTTAAAATATTTCAAACTTTTTCATGATTACTGTGTTTGTTATGGTTCTCTGTGACCAGTGATCTTTGCTGTTACTACAGTAATTATCCACAGGTACCATGAACCACACCTATATAAGATGGCAAACTTAATTGATAAATGTACGTGTTTTGCTCCACGAACTGGCATTTTCCTTGTGCCTCTCCCTCTCCTTAGGCCTATTCCCTGTGACACAACAATACTGAAATTAGGTCAATTAATAACCCTACAATGGCCGCTAAGTGTTCACGTAAAGGCAAGAGTCATACATCTCTCAATTAAAATCAAAAGCTAGAAACGATTAAGCTTAGTGAGGAAGCCGTGTCAAAAGCTGAAAGCGAGGCTTCTTTTGTCAGTTATCCAAGTTGTGAATGCAAAGAAAAAGTTCATGAAGGAAATTAAAAGTGCTACTCCAGTGAACACATCAACGATAAGAAAGCAAAAGAGCCTTATTGCTGATACAGAGAAAGTTTGAGTAGCCTGGATAGAAGATCAAACCAGCCACAACATTCCCTCAAGCCAAAGCCTAATCCAGAGGAAGAAGGCTCTAACTCTCTTTAATTCTATGAAGGCTGAGAAAGGTGAGGAAGCTACAGAAGAAAAGACTGAAGTTAGCAGAGGTTGGTTCATGAGGTTTAAGGAAGAAAGCATCTCCGTAACATAAAAGTACAAGGTAATACAATGAGTGCTGGTGTAGAAGCTGCAGCAAGTCATCCAGAAGATCTAGCTCATTAATAAAGGTGGCTACACTAAGAAAGAGATTTTCAGTATAGATGAAATAGCCTTATATAGGAAGAAGATGCCATCTAGGACTTTTATAGCTAGAGATGAGAAGTCAATGTCTGGCTTCAAAGCTTCAAAGGACAGGCTGACTCTCTTGTTAGGGGCCAATGCAGCTGGGGACTTGAAGTTGAAGCCAATGCTCATTCACTATTCAGAAAGTCCTAGGGCCTTTAAAAATTATGCTAAGTCTACTCTGTGCTCTATAAATGGAACAACAAAGCCTGGAAGACAGCACATCTGTTTACGACATGGTTTACTGAATACTTGAAGCCCACTATTAAGACCTACTGCTGAGAAAAAGATTGCTTTCAAAATATTACTGTTTACTGACAATGCACCTGGTCATCCAAGAGCTCTGATGGAGATGTTCAAGGAGATTACTGCTGTTTTCATGCCTCCTAACACAACATCCATTCTGCAGCCCATGGATCAAGGAGTAATTCTAACTTTCAAGTTTATTATTTTAGAAATATATTTTGTAAGGCTATAGCTTCCATAGACAGTGATTCCTCTGATGGATCCAAAGTAAACTGAAAACCTTTTGACATTCTGGAAAGGACTCACCCTAAATGCCATTAAGAATACTTGCGATTCATGGAAGCAGGTCAAAGTATCAACATGAGCAGAAGTCTGGAAGAAGTTGGATTCCAGTCCTCATCGATGACTTTGGGGGTTCAAGATTTCAGTGGAAGAAGTAACTGCAGAAGTGATGGAAATAGCAGGAAAACTAGAATTAAAAGTGGAGTCTGAAGATGTTACTGAATTGTTACAATATCACAATAAAACTTAAATGGATGAGGAATCGTTCCTTAAGATGAAGTAATTTTGAGATGGAATCTACTCCTGGTGAAGACACCAGGAAAACTGTTGAGATGACAACAAAGGGTTCAGTATCTTACATAAACTTTGTTGATAAAGCAGCAGCAGAGTTTGAGAGAACTGACTCCAATTTCAAAGAAGTTCTACCATGGATAAAATGCTACCAAACAGCGCTGTATGTTACACAGAAATTGCTTATGAAAGGAAGAGTCAATCAATGCAGCAAATTTCACTGTTGCCTTATTTAAGAAACTGCCACAGCCACCTCAGCCTTTAGCAACCATCACCATCATTTTAAGTATGTCCAGGAAGGTAAGAACAAGATATAAAATATTATTCAGTAGGAATTTTTATTATAGATTGTGGTGGTAGATGGCAAAATAATTTCCTAATGCCATGAAATGACAAAAGTAAAAAATGACACCCTATGTGAGCAACCCACTTAATTTGAGACATTCTATCAGTGCATAAAATGCCGAAGTTTGGGAACTGCTGATGCATTCTATGAAACCTAAATATCACAGCCATGGTTCTTCAAGCTCCGACCCTGCCAACATCTCCAGGATTATGTACAGACAGCCCCTGATAGGAGTCATGCTTCTCTGTTTTGTCACTGCAAGTCATGACGACGTGCCCTTGTGCCAGTTATTCCTTGTCCTAAATCTCCTTTCAAATGTCACCAATTCTATGATACTCCCAGACACAGTCAACATGCTCTCATATCCCTCTACTAGCACTTATCCCACTTTAGGTCATTATTTGTAGACATCATGAATCCTCGTGAGTTCTTTAAGGATAGGGGCCAAGTTTTCTTCATCCCTATAATCCCAGAATCCACTAGATTACAGGATTAAGTGCTTAATAAGCACTGAAAGAAAGCTTGGTTCCATTGATCAAGACTGTCCTCATTTATATTTTAATTAGATTTTTGGAAAGGGTCTCAAAGAACGGTTTAACTCAAAAAAAGGTCCTTTGGCTTAAGTAACTTCTAAAAGTCACCAATCTATCAGCTCTTCAGTTTTTCCCTACTGCCATCCTCACTCACGTTGATTGTTCAAGTTCCACATCCCCCCAGCACACAGCCCTGTTCCTCCCACAGCAGAGACTTAGGAAATCACTCCTACTTATTCTGAACGTGGGCTTTGCTCTGATCCGTGATGTTCCACTGAAAGGGCTAATGGGATCCTCAGTTTTCAAAAAAGCATATAGATCTATAGTAAGTGTGGCTTCGATTGTGACCTGATGGCATAATCCAGCAGCAATTTTCAAATTACTGGTGGCACTGAGAGTATAAGCTGCGTAAGGACAGGGACCACATTCACTTCCTTCCAGAAGTGTTCACCAAGAATCTCTGCACAGATGGAAGAAAGCAAGGAAAGACTGGAAGTGATGAGGAGAGCTCTCTTGAGAAATGCTCACAGAACTCAGTTCACTTGGTTACATGGCACACCCGCTCTTTGCAAAGCTAAAGATGGATAAGGCAAGATCTTCTCTCTGGAATCACAATCAGAGTATGCACCGGGTTTATAAAGGAGAAGAACAGATTAGCATAACGAATGAAGCTACAAGACAAACTGTTCTGTAAGAGAGGCACCAAGACCAAGGTGTGAGCATACAGAAGAAAAAGAAATTACCGACTCATCCCCACATGTTCTATAGCAGCTACTGGCAAGATGTTTTTTAAATGAACCTTGATAACTTCAGAAAAAGTCAAGTACTGAGCAAGACACAATTTGTAATTCTTGGCATGATTTGTTTTATTGGCTCCCTGGGTCCAGGACAGTATTGAAAAGGGAAGTATCTATAAACAGAATGAATAATGTGTAACCATAATACATTCTTTGTTTATTTTTACATCAGGTATTTGGAATGTTGGCACTATTAAGACAGTAATTTAATTCTGATTCCCTTCTGAAACCGTGATGTTATAATGCAAACCCTTCAAATGAGCCATATTCCTGGTGATGAAAATTTGGTGCTGGTGCCGTAATTATACCAATGTTATACTTTTGTTATAACTCTTTTAAGTAAGAAAATCTTTGATGTCTGTTGGCAACATTTTATTTTATGAAAAAGCCAATAATCACAATAATAATAAAAAGGTACCTATTTGAAATTAGCCATCTAGTTCTAATTCTTAAAGCTTTTCATCTTTGGATTGATTTGCACATCTCAACCAATTATAGAGGTGGGCAGATATTATTATACACATTTTGCAGATGAGAAAATTGAAACTGGGAGCTTTGGAGACTTGCCCAAGCACGTGAGAATGATTCCTATACCAAGAGTCTAAAGACACTTCGAATCACCAGTAATCAGAGTGGTTCTGTTTCCATAACACAGGCTTTCTCAATCTGGACTCTACTGAAACTTGGGAACCGATAATTCTTGGTTGTGGGGGCCTATCCTGTGCATTGTAGGATATTTACTGTCATCCCTGGCCTCTACCCACTAGGTGTTAATAGCATTCCCAACCAAAAATATCTCCTAGAGGACACAATCACCCATGGTTGAGAACCACTGCCATAAGAGAATCAGGCTCCATGACGAATGGGTTCTCCTATGTACACAGCTTCCTCTCTACTGCCTTTGTGCTAACAGGCTCCTCAGTCTCTTTGACAGACTTAGAAGAAATGGTGAATTTGTCCCTCACTATGGCCTGATGGCATGATCAAGTAGCAGTTTTCAGCTTACTGAATGCACAGTGAGGAAATAAGTTACATGAAGGCAAGAACCACATCTACTTCTTTCAACAAATCTTTAAAAAATGGAAAAGTGGACCACTGATGCCTACCATGGACCAAGCACATTACCCATGTTACAAACATTATACAAATTCATTCTTCAACCATCTAAGTATTAAATGTCCCATTTTCCAGATGAGGAAAAATTCAGAGAAGTAACTACTATAGCAACAATCTTATGTGGGTCGGCCTGGACTTAGGACCAAGGTCAATCTGATTAGAGAGTCTATATGTATTCTTTTATGCCAGTGTTGCTCAAATTGTAGACTATGAAATAAAGCTGGGGGGTCATTTTTTTCTAATTAGAATGGAATGGAATGGAAAGGGATTGAAAATATCAGAGTGAATTACATGTAATAAAGTTAAGGTGTTGTTTGATGAAACTTTTCTCTTTGTGTGTTATGTTCGTTGTTCTAATGCAAAATATATATTTTCCCTGTGGGTTAAAAATATTTGAAAAACACTGCCTTACTACCTATTATTTGTCTTCTAACGGTTAAAATATTTGATTGGCATCTCAACTCCTCTTCTCTTAAATTAGAAGTTTGTTCTTTCACTAATCCAGCCAATTTAACACTTTATCCACAAGGTATGGCTGCCTGTGCTGATACCAAATCTGGGGAAGTTGAGGACTAGCTCTAAAAAAAGAGGACGCCATGGATACCTACCACGTTTGGGAACTGGGAATATCGGTGCTGTACATACACCTATTAGAAGTCCAGCATTCTCAACTTTCGCTGATGTGACTTATGTTTTAAAGGAAGCATTGTCCTTACCACCCCAGGCTCCAGTCTTATTTCCCAAAGAGAACCATGAGTGATCTATTACCAGAACTTAACAGGGAGTCAAACGGCAAAGGAGAAGTGTGTTTTGTAGCATCCCAGCTCCATCATCAGAGCAGAGTGTAGCAGGATAGGTTTCTAGCTGAATGACAATCACATAATAACCAGCATAATTTCTTATCTCTTCATCCAGAATATATGGATATTTTCTTTTTAATATGGTTTTTAACACAGTTTCTATCTTACCTTTTTCTAATATGCTGGATATCTTTCTACGTCAATATCCCCAAATCTACTTCCTTTGACTGTTGTGTATTATTCCACCATGTGGATAAACAGTCTATAAATAAACAGCAGCAGAAGCTGCTGCTGCTTCCTCTTCTCCTTCATATCCTTTCTCTCCTTCATCCTCCCCTTTTTCTTCCTCCCTCTCTCGTCTGTTACCACGCTTTTGTATATATGGAAGTATATACGTAAGAAAAATGTACAGCTGTGGGACTCAATACACCTGCTTTGATTTTCATAGATGTTGCCAAATTACCCTTCAACAGATCACAGCAATTCATTTTTATACTTAATGTTTGAATGTGTATTTTCCCCATAGCCTCATCAACATCATATAATGAAAACCTCCAATTATTTTCTGCCACGTTTAAGGTAAGACATATCTCATTGTTATTTTGCATTTTTCAATTACATGTAAGATTGAACTTCATTTCGATTATTGTAAACCCTTTGTATTTCTTTTCCTGTTTAGCTCATAGCTTTGCTTTTTCTATTCATTTATGTTTCTTATTAATAAAACTTCTTTATATATTGAGGAATTTAGTTCCCTGTAATACACATTACAAATATTTTCCATGCTGATTCTCTCTTCTGACTTTGTTCTTTAAATACTGAAATCATGATCAGAAAGTAAGGTACGTTTCCATCTACAAATTACCTTACAAATTACCAATATTCTCTTGTAGAACTTTATTTTTAATTATGTTAATGGGGATAAAGAGTAAGAAAGACATCAAACTTTATTTTAAGAAAGACAAACCAGTTTTCATGGTACTTTTTATTAAATAACCTAACACTTCTTCACTGACTTGAAATGCCTCCTTTGATATGTATTCAATTCCCATGTGCATTTTGGATAATTTCTAGACAGTAATTTCTAGACAATTTCATTTTCTATTGATTAGAACATTGTTATTGCCAGAATGTCATTTTAATAAAAGGGTTAGTTATTGCTTTCACAATATTTGAGTTCTTTCTCACTGATTTGAATCCAAAAACAAATGGAAGGTTTTAGGAATTGGGGAGAGTCTTCTCTGATGGTCTTAGAAGGGATCTTTTAAAAATTCAATTCCTATAATAATCTGATTTTTCTCACAGATATTTCACTTACTGCTTTGTAGTTTTCTTTTTGTGTAGGATATTTTATTTGAACAGGAAGGCTGTGGGTTAGTTTGCCCCATCTTCATTTCCTTAATAAACATTTTCTTGAGATGCTAATATATATGGGCATTGTTCTAAAGACTGGGAACACAGCTGTGAATAATTCACTGGGTCTTTCACAGTAATGGGTGTTACTAAAAAATTACACAATTCAGGTGTATCAAGGGCTATGACGGAAATAACTAGGACAAAGAATGAGAGAGATAGGAAGAGGTGAGACTGAACTGCCAGACAATGACTCTCTGAAGAGGTGACATGTGAACTGATGTCTAAGGACTATGAAGGGAGTCATCATGTTCCTGTTCCTTAGCAATGTCCAAGGCTGTGCTTTCCATGTACTGTGTCTTGATAGATACTTCCTGAATGAATGAATCAATCAATGATGGCCAGAGGTTCTGCCCTTGGCTGTAGGAAGCACTTGAGTTTATGTTGCCTTTTAAAAAGTTCTATTATGAGGAGCTGTTTAGACAAGTTCTATGGTAGGTTTTTACTTTGGGGAGGAAAGAGATTTTCTTTCAGTTTTTATTCATTACTTATTACAACAGCTCTTTTGCAATGACTGATTTCAACATTTCTCTCTGGGCTTCTAAACCACCCTGGTCCT
Organism: Ursus arctos; assembly: GCF_023065955.2. Lineage (NCBI taxonomy): Eukaryota > Metazoa > Chordata > Mammalia > Carnivora > Ursidae > Ursus > Ursus arctos. Next base: position 35,698,452 of record NW_026622830.1, read on the forward strand.
GAACAAGCCTGAGCAAGTTTCCAAAAACAGGGTTTTTCCTTCAGCCCTACCTCCCAGTCTGCCGTGAGGAAGTCTTGCATATCGATACCTCCGTGGGACACAGAATGGAAATGACAAGGAACTGAAAGCAAGCCTAGTGGGCTCAGGTGATGAATTTTCAGAGTCCTGCTTCTCCCAAAACATATCCTGCAGATCATAAAAGGTCATGCTTACACATGGTCTCTGATGCCTGATTTACAGTGGATTATACATGAACCCCATCTCATGCTTCTCCAAAAAAATTTTCACTGTATAGTTTTAAGGCAAAAAAATCCGAACACACTTAAACTTCCTTTTCAATGATTAGCTGAGTAACAAAATACACAGTGGGAAAAAATTAGAATGGATAAAATGATAAAGTTTGAGTCACAGACCAGTTTCTCCTGCTTGTTTTTAAGATTGAAAGCCATCAGCTTTCTTGTTGTTGTTTCCTTTTTTATGATTGCTGAGCTCTATTAGAATTAGAATTATAAATACTTGATACGAATTTCTCTCTTTGATCTGTCCTACTTGTCAATCAACAGTCTTTTAAACTCTAGATTCTTTTTCATTCCTGACATCTGCCATTGTTCTCTGCCCTGAATGCCTCGCCTGCTATTCTCAAAAGCCACCCGGAATCACTGAGAGAGAGTATACTGCAGTATCAAGTACCATGGCTTCAGGCTCTGCTGCAGCTGCCCACTTTCTAAAAGCTCCCTTTATTCTTTGCAACTGCACTTAGCCAATTCAGACCAACAAATATCAGTTCTTTCCCCCTTACCTTTCATGCAAAAAAACAAAAAAACCAACAAAAAAACCCCCACAAAAACAAAACACAACCTTGAAAGTGTAATAAATACCTCCTTCTGCGTAATATACATTGATACACCTTGTAATTGCCTTTCCCTGTAGGTTTTAGTCCTTTGCCCTTTTATTCTTTTCTTCTGTACTCTGGCTTCTTCAGCATTCCTATTCCCAGCCTTGAAATCCAAGTTGTAAATGCAGAAAACATGCCCGCCGATTTAGGACAAACTGAATGGCTTGCATTAAAGAGGCCACAGCACCACACCCATCTGGTACTACTGCTCACTAAAAGCACCCATCGCTTGGTTCAAGAGAAAGCAGCAGGTCTTAGAGTCAAGACTTAATGATCTATGAGCTGGAGAGCACACCGTGGAACTTGGGAGAAGTGAGTTGCATGGTATTATAGTATGGTATTATAGTATACACACACACACACACACACACATTCACACACACACGGTATGCATATGTAGTGTATTTTCCCACCAGTCACTGTACTTACCACCTGGAGAAATCCAGAGTCAGCCAGCTACTGGGGCAGTCTACTGGTGCATGATTTTGTGCTGCTTCTCTGTTTACTTGCCAATTTTAAGTAAGAATAGCCACGGTATTAGGAATAGCCATATTTTACTGTGTATAATTACCATTTGAAGAGAGTGGCCTTGGGAGGTCCTTTAAGGCAATGTAAAGACTACCCAGTCTCTACTGAGTGGAATATATGACCTGTAAGAGCTCTTCACTTCATATAGGTCATTAGACAAGAAGCAAACCTTTCCTTACAAGGAAACTGTGAACTTACTCTTTAAGTCATTTTTGTTGTTTTATAAAAAAGTTCAAAAGACTATTAAATTCTTACACAGCCATGGGCACTAGGGCCCCTTTACTAATGGGAATGGGGCTTTTCTCCAACCTCAGAGATTCTAGGAGCTAGACAGGACCGTAGAGACAAGTCTGCAGTAAGCAATTTGAAAGAATCCTTTCTGTGGCAGTCAGTATACAATGACTAATTCTTTCCTAATCAGTGAGAGGTCCACAGACCAGAAGCATCAGCATCATTGGTTACAAATGCAGCATCTCTTGGGGCACCTGGGTGGCTCAGTCGTTAAGCGTCTGCCTTGGGCTCAGGGCGTGATCCCAGCGTTCTGGGATCGAGCCCCCCGTCAGGCTCCTCTGCTGAGAGCCTGCCTCTTCCTCTCCCATTCCCCCTGCTTGTGTGTTTCCCTCTCTCGCTGGCTGTCTCTCTCTGTCAAATAAATAAAATCTTAAAACAAACAAACAAACAAATGCAGCATCTCAGGCCTCAACCATCTACTGCACCAGAATTTCTATCTTCACAAGATCTCCAGGTGATTCATGTGCACATGAGAGTATCAGGGGCCCTGATCTAACCTTCATTTTCTGAATAAACTAGTGCTCAAAGAAATGAGTTGCCTAAGGTCACTGAATGAATTTGTTGTAGGGAGAGCTAGAGCCACACTGTGTGAGTCACAGTGTCCATTCTGGACAATCACCTTTTCTCTCAGATGTCTGGTTCCTTCGCTGAGGCCTGGGCTGGACCTTTCTCTCTGGGTAGCTTTAGACCTAACCATCTCCTCCATCAGAACTTTCTCCAACAGCAGAGGTTGTTCTGTATCTGCACTGTCCACTGGACACTCGTGCCTACTGAGTCCTGCAAATGGGGCTGGAGTTACCAGAGAGCTGGAAGAGGGCAAGTGGGGAAGAGTGAGGCCTTCAACGCTAGGGCACACTGACCACTAAGGTGTAACAAGGAACAGGAGCTTCAGGGCTTTTGTTTCGATAGTTGGCGTAGTGGCGGTTTCTCAGCTCCTGTTTTGATAAAGTTAGTTAACGTTTGTTGCCATTTTCAGGGAAGACGGCACTAGAAAAAAAACTTTGGATTGTCATTTACAAACTGTGAAAAAAAGCAAAGAGCCTTTAGGGTCAGCAGGGAAGCTAACATTTCTTTTGAAAAGGTATAAATAAGCCAATAAGCTGCTGTTCCTTAGGCAAATGCCATGTCTCTGTTAATGTTTGTTCTGAGGATTTTCTAGAAAGAAGAATAGTCTGCTGCTATTACTTATGATTCTTCTGGCCACCAGCAAGTGAAGCTTTAAACTACCTAAATTGAAAATACACATCACAAAATGTTTCAGAAAGAATCATACAGACCTATCCACCTACCATTTAGTGGCCAAGATTTCCCCAATTCTGCATTGTTGCCTGTTCCCATGCATTCTGCAATACGATTTTATAGCTCTTCCTATCAAGAGGTGAAGTCAGCTTCCTCACCTACAAAGGTGCACTGACCTGATTATTTACTTTGGTCAGGAAAATGCCATGGAAGTGACAATGTGTCAGTTCTGAGCCTAGACTCAAAAGGTCTTGCATGCTCCCATTCTCTTTCTTGGAAACTTCCACTGACATGTGAATAATCCTGGACCAGCCACTGGAGAGAGGCCCTGGGCCATTCTATCTGTCCCCACTGAGGCCAACAGACCAGCCACCCCAGCTACACACCAGCACACTACAGGACTGTGAGTGAGAGCAGCTGCAATGAACCAAGTGTAGGCCATATCAGCCAAGTTGCCCAGGCCACGTACAGGCTTGTGAAAATAAATAAATGGTGGTCGTTTTAAGCAACCAAGTTCGGGGGGCGATTGTTACAACACTGTCACGACAACAGATCCCTGTTATACCCATGTTACCATGTTTAACATTTTTTAATGTTACTCAACATTTCTCAGGGGAAAAATGGTTTTTGAGGCCATGATCAGATGAAGTTCCTTGGATTCAGGATAGGTCAGAGAAGGAAGGGACATTAGCACTAGTCCTGAGCTATAGACAGTATTACAGTTGAGAAACTGGAGGCCTCGTGGAGGGAAATAAATCACCTTGCATCAGACAGCCAGCCAGTGAGGGGCAGCACAGGACACAGGCCTCCTGTCTCCAAGGTTTACAAGTACTCAGTCTGCTCTTTCATGAATATGCTCTGAGATTTGCTTGTCTGCCAACCGACAAGCCTTTGAAAACACAGCTTTAAAAAAGGAGATTACATTTACAGAGACCAGTGCTTCCGAATTTACAATCTGATTTTTTTTTATTTATAAAGGCTCACTCAATTCTTTGTTAAAAGGAATCCTAACTTTGCCATTTATCTTTGATGAAAAGATCAGTGGATAGCCTTTTCAGTCACCACCATACTGCTTATTTAACCAACCATTATCATATCTATTTGTAATTTGTCAAGAATTTTGCATGTTATAATAAAAAAAGTCTTCTTGAATTTGGCATGTTTTCTACTCACCAAGTGAATTTCTTCATGGGAGTGTATTACTTCCCCCTAGCAGGTTAGTGACTAAGCTTGCTTGCTTACTTCTTTTCTTTTTTAAGCTCTGGTGATCATTCTTTGCATCTCAGAGTTCATAACATATTTTCATGTAAATTATCTGATCTGAATTTCCTATTAACCTTTTTTTAAATTTTTTTAAGTAGGCTCCATGTCAGGCGTGGAGCCCAATGCAGGTCTTGAACTCACGATCCTGAGATCAAGACCTGAGCTTAGTTCAAGAGTTGGATGCTTAACAAACAAAGTCCCCCAGGCACCCCCCTATTAACCCATTTTTATCCCCAGGAAGAAAACTGGGGCTTATGGCAGTTTTGTGATTTTACCAGGTCATGTGGACTGCAGGGAGAAGGACTTGGTCATGCTTTGAGACTTTTACTCAACTGTGTGATTTCTTTCAATGATGTCACCTTGCCAGTTTATAATCTGCATCTGTTGGATTTGTGTAGGGGCCAGTCGTGCCCAGTTTCTCCTTTCTTACTGAAATACCCTGGTCCAAAGCCACTTCCTAAGAAAACAGCCCTGGGCTCCTCTTGGCACAGGGGTCCTCCATGAGGGTTGATCTCCCACAAGAGGCCAGAAATCAAACTGGGTCTGCCAGTCTGAAGAAAGTGAAAGGTAAAACTGAAAGAGACATAATAGCCAACCCCTGGTTCTACTCTGTTTGGGGTGGTGGGCCATTTCTGTTTCTAGTTCTAATCCATTTGTGCCGTTATTTTCCTTAACAGGACTTGAGTCCAGCTCAAGCAATCACCTTTACTTTGAATGACATTTCGAATTTTTCAATGTCTTCAACAAGCGAAACTAGTCTATCAGATGAATTGCAATCAAGTACTATTATCACCATTTCATAAGAGAGAAAATTAGAACCTGGAAGGAAGGTCAAGTGACTTGCTCAAGGTTACACAGCAAGGTTAGAAAATTTAAACTCAGTTCTCCTGCTTCCCAGTCCTAGGATCTTTAGGGTTTTCTCAAAGTTGAAATTGGACTTCTTTAGTAAGATACACACAGTGTGTCTTTTTTAATACACTTCGTTGAAAAATGCACGACAATCTCCTCCAGGAGTATGTCAGAGGAAAGTTTAAGGGAACCTCAGAGAGCTGCTCAAAAAATCCTGCTGACAGTCTGTTGATATTTCAAGGCAGGATACATATCGCTTCACACTGTCTCTATCACACTAGTCTCTTGCCTTCTTGAAGGCTAGCCAACAACACTCAACACTTTAGTTAAGAGTGACAATTCCAGGGGCGCCTGGGTGGCTCAGCTGGTTAAGCGTCTGCCTTCTGCTCAGGTCATGATCTTAGGGTCTTGGGAGTAAGCCCTGTGTTGGGCTCCCTGCTCAGCTGACAGCCTGCCTCTCCTTCTCCTCACCCCCTGCTCATGCTCTCTCTCTCTCTCAAATAAATTTCTTTTTTAAAAAATCTTTAAAAAAATGACAATTCCATATTTAAGTTTTACCAAGTTCTTATTGTTATTTCTCCAAGAGAACATAAAACCTTCATGCAAATACAGAGTTGAGACTTTGCTCCAATAGCATGGTAAGTCTGAAGTGAGGATGCAGATTGGCTGTATTTCATATTTATGAAACCCTCCATGAGATGCTGAATAGATTGGTACATGGCTCTTCAAATACTAGGCACCACTGAACGCTTTTGATGAGGCAAAAGAGGAGGAAGGTAATGGCTTTGAGATATTGATGGATGCTCCCACCTGCTACAGACATTCACTGCCTTCTGGGCACCACCGCTGCTCCTAGTCAGTGACTGAGTATGGTAGGAATATTAAGATAACCCCAATTCTGGGGGAAATGGGAATCCTATGACAACCTTAAGAACCTTCCCTAGACTGCACGGTGGTCTTGGATGCTTCCTCCCGACATTCCTTTCTCCCTTTTCTCCTCCATAGGAGGCAGACTTACATCTTGGTCCGACAGCTCTCCCAGCCTTCCCTGGCTCACTCCCCATTTTCTCTCAAGCATTTCCTCTAATATCTTTACACGGTTAATCACATCTTGGTATCCACTTCTGGGAAGACTTGGACAAGGAAGCAGATGAGTTTTCTATGCTTAGGTCAGCAGCTACTATATACGTATATATAAATAATTTTGAAACTGAAAGTACATTTTAAAATTATTATACCCTCTGATAATGGTTCCAGTACCAGACCTTGATCAGATACCAGCTTTCCCCATATTTATCCCATCTCATAAAAAATGTAAGATGAGCCTAGGCATGGTGGCTGACCTAGACTGATGGGCCTGCCCTTTGCAGTACAAATAATGGGCAAGATAACACAGTGATAAAACATCTTGTTGAGAAGGCTTTATCATCACCGTCATTGTCTTCGTCCTCATCGTCATCATCATCATCATCATCAACATTAGAGAAGTCTCTATACCAAGGGCCTCGAGGAAATCAGGACTGGCAGAAGCAGTCAGTTTTGAACCCAGGGCACTGAATAAACATTTGGGAAAGAATGCCTCACCCATACCCAAAGAACAAAACCCCCTCCTCCCTTCTGCTGGCTTCTGATCTGAGTTGAACAGAAATGGAGCAGGTAAACCAGGACTCTTTCTCTTTTCTCTTCACTGTTGCCAATATGATAATTGTTCTACTTGTCTTCCAGCAAGAACACGGTCTGTAACTCACTTAAGTCCAGTATATCCCAAGATCTTGGTTAAGTGACCCTATAAATGGCAGAACGTTAATGCCTGAAGTTTTTATTCCTTTTTCTTTGCTTCAAAACACAATGCAAAGACAGCATAATCTGGACCTTTCTATTTATCCAATAATTCATTTGTATTTTGCTTGACTCTACCACCGATCTAATGACTTCCCCAGAGCGCAGATTGGGCCGAAGGTACGCTCTAGGCTTAAGCTCTGTTTCCCAAACTTTAGTGAGCATGCTAATATCCCAAAGATCTTGTTAAAGTACAAATTCCAAGCCAGTAGCTTGTTGGTTAGGGCCTCGGATTCTATATTCTAACAAAGAAAAAAGAACGAATTGACGCTGTTGGTCTAATGCCGTAAAGCCATGCAAACTTTAAGATGCCTCAAAATCACCTGGAAAGGTTAAAACACAGATCTCTGGGCCCCGTCCCAGAAATCTCAATGCAGTAGGTCTGGGGGGGCACTCGAGACTCTGCCTTTATAATAAACTCCCATATGATGTCAGTGTTGTTGGTCCCTGGACCGTACTTTTGAGCAGCAAGGTTTTAGTGAGCATACCTAGTGGAAAAGTCTCATAAAACCTAACTTTTTTCTGCTATCTATTTGATTGGCATGGGTTAATGAATTTGGAAAGTTGCTGAGTATTTTTTCTTGGGGCAGATTCATTCTGCTTTCAACTTAACCTTATGATATAAGGGTAAAAGTACAGAACTAAAAGCTGCATAGGTCCCGGATGTGAAGGGAAAGACAGCATGGTTTTACATCAGGCAACCCTGACTCACCATAACCTATGATTCCCACTTTGAACCTTTTTCATCATAAATAAGACTCCCTCTGCAATACCTAAGTTCTGTAACTTGTACTTTACCTCTGCTTCAGGACTGACTCCAAGACTGCCAAAACATGAACACAGGGCTGAAAAACACTGATAGCTGCCTGGCACTGGGCCCATGAAAATTCTGATAACGGTCAAGATCCATTTCGTAAGAGACTTCATATTAAATACCGGACAACTCTCCATCTCTGCCTAATACAGTCACTCTGTATCCGCCACATGTCCTGTGTGCTAGGGGCTGGGATTAGTCCCTTACATGCAGTCTCATATAAATCTTACACCAACCCAATTAGCGGATGAGAAAGCAGAGATGATAAGCCACTGGATCACGGGCCTATCTGTCCAAAACCTGCGCTCTAGATCCTTGCTACTGAAAGCACAGCCCATGGACCAGCAGCATCGGCATCACTTAGTTGCTTAAAATATGGTGCATCTGAGGCCCCACTGTTGACCTATTTGACCAGAGTCTTCATTTGAACAAAATGCCAGGTGATTCCTGTGCCTCTCAGGGTAAGGCTTGGGCTCACTCTGCCACTCTCTCTCTCCCAAGGAAGGATTTTTTGCAGAGTCATTTTCTTTATTGGAAATGCTTCAGCACAGACCCAGTGAGACATCAAAGGCAGTCATTTTCATCGCCGGCAAAGGGATGGTTTGATTGCTCTGGGAGTAGGACTACTTGGCAGCACATCAGAGTTCAGGGGAGCTGCATGTGCTGACACAGGCAGTTCCTGGCTTTCCTGGGCTGGACCCGGGAGCTGATGTGCAACCATCGCCAGAAGTCAATTAGATTATCCAGCAGGGCCTTCCCTCTGTGCAGCTTTTACTAAGGGATTACTCCAAAAAATCTTCAACAAGGATCTTCAGACTAATAGTTACATTAAGGAAGAGAAGAATCCTCCTCTATCACTTGGCCTTTGGAAAACACTACCAATTCAAAACTAGTTTCTCTCCCAGGAAGAAGAGATAATAAGGGGCAGAGAAATTCAGTATCAGACTGAAGCAGGGGCCCACGTTTGGGGAAACGTGTAACACAGGACACTTTGTCAACCTCCCAGTATTTAGGGGATCAAAACAGCAGCCATGTGTAAGTTCACAAATCTGCAGCTGACCAGTGGTCTGCTCACCTGGCCCAGGATTAGGTGATCTCAAGGAAATCTCCCACGAGTCTCCTTCCAGGCCACCAGGATAGTTTCAGCTGGGGCAACTCTGCTCTGGTCCATGTGCCCCTCATCTTCCTGCAGGCTAGCCTGGGCTTTTTTCCTTGGTGGTTCAGTGGAATTCCAAGAAAATGAATGGAAACACTCAAGACATCTTGAGACCTAAGCCAACCTGGGATCCTGTTACTTCTGCTGCATTCTACTGATCAAGGCCAGTCTCTATTTAAAGGGTGGGGGAACACACTGTCTACCTCTTGATTGGAGGAGCAGCAAAGGCACGTTGCCAAAAGGGCATGGATACAGGGTGGAGAATCAGGGCTTATTTTGTAATCTGCCACACTCCTACTGCCTGTTTCTTATCTGCTTTTTTTAAAAACAGTTATTAGTATACTGGTTTTCACCTGAAGAGCCCACTTCGTTGTTCAGGGCTTATTGCTTTTCCTGGCTATATACATCTGGGAGCCACAGCATGCATTCAGGGGTTCTGGTTGGCTACCTCAAAAATGCAAGCCATCAAATACAATGGAAACAGGTGGAAGAAGAAAGGCAAGAGAGCACCGAGTTTTAATATGAATTAAAATTTCAATGAGATGTCAACACACTGCTTAAATGTTCTGAAAGAAAAAGACAACTACAAATGTTGGCAAACGTGTAGAATAACTGATGGAAAGATATAACGGTCCAATGACCTTGGATACTCTTTGGCATTTTTCAGTAAAGCTAATGATACACATATTCCATGACCCAGTGATTCTACTCCTAGATAAAGACATAGCATAAATGTTAAATAAGTTCACGCAGAATGTTCATAGCAGGATTATCTGTAATACCACCAAAGAGGAAATATCTCATATGTTCATTCAGCATAAAATCGATAAATGTATCACTGTGTGTTGTTATTACAGAATACTACACGGCAGTGAGAATCAATAGTTTACAACTACTTATAATGATATAATAAATTCCACAAACCTAAGATTGGGCAAAAGAAGTCAAAAGATGACTTGCTATGTGATTCCATCTATTTAAGTTCAAAAAAAGGCACTGGTTTTGAGTAATCTATGGCACTGGAAGTAAATACAGTGGTTTTCTACGGGGGAGGGGTGTGGGAGAAACACAAGGGGTTCTGGGGTACCGGTAATGGTCAGTTTCTTCATCTGGGGGCTGCTTACATGAAGTGTTTACTAAGTAAAGATTTCAGCTCTTTACAGGAAGGACTAGCATATTTTTTGGTGTATTATGCTTCAGTAAAAAAGTCTTAAGAAAAGGAGATAGAAAATAAGTCAAGCAGAGAAAGACAACTATCATATGATTTCTCTCATCTATGGAACATAAGAACTAGGATGATCGGTAGGGGAAGAAAGGGATAAAGAAAGGGGGGGTAATCAGAAGGGGGAATGAAGCATGAGAGACTATGGACTCTGAGAAACAAACTGAGGGCCTCAGAGGGGAGGGGGGTGGGGGAATGGGATAGACCGGTGATGGGTAGTAAGGAGGGCACGTATTGCATGGTGCACTGGGTGTTATACACAACTAATGAATCATCGAGCTTTACGTCAGAAACTGGGGATGTACTGTATGGTGACTAACATAATATAATAAATATAATAAAAAAGGGGGTAATCAGAAGGGGGAATGAAGCATGAGAGACTATGGAGTCTGAGAAACAAACTGAGGGCCTCAGAGGGGAGGGGGTGGGGGAATGGGATAGACCGGTGACGGGTAGTAAGGACGGCACGTATTGCATGGTGCACTGGGTGTTATACACAACTAATGAATCATCGAGCTTTACATCGGAAACTGGGGATGTACTGTATGGTGACTAACATAATATAATAAAAAATCATTATAAAAAAAAAAGAAAAGGAGATAGATTTATCTCTAAAATGAGATAAATCTGAGTTCAAACCCAGTTCTACTGTTTGGATTTGAACAACATTCTTGATTTTTCTGAGCCCAAATTTCTTCATTTGCACAATGGTGATAATTTAATATTATCATCATCTTTATGAGGATTAAATTTTAAGATGTGTACAAAGCTCTCTGTGGCCCAATAAATGTTAGTTCTTCTTTCTGCTTGTTGTGGAAAATGGCTAAAATTGCATTTACTGTCCCAGATAAACAAAGTACAATGTTTCCATGACACTACTGCACAAAATCACATTCTCAATTTCGCTTCCACAAAAACCAAAACAGAGAGAGAGGGAGGGAGGGAGCTTCTGAACTCTATTTCATTATTTTATGAGTGTGAATATTCTCAGTTCTAGGTGTTGTACCTTAAATGGATTATAACTTCGTATGTCATTCTATCACCACTCATGGTGCTTATTTTTCCCTTTTGGTTTTGCAGATTGTTTTGCTGTTATATCTAAATTTTTAAAGGATTATTAACAGCATTTGGAATAATATGTTCCTCAAGGGATCTGACAGCACTAAAATGATTAATGAATAACTAGTACAAAACCTTACTCTGGCCACTCTAAGGACTTAGAGCCATTCGGCCTTCCACGTCCAGCTTCAGAACGATCCTGAGGTGCACAGGACGCAAGAACAGCCTGTGCTGGTTCTGACCGTTCATTCCAGAAGAGAGGAAGAGCGCCTGCGGGTGGCGTGAGGCAGTAGGAAATCCTGACTCCAGCTTGCTCTGTTCTTGTTCTCAAGCCCTTTGGGGCTACCTCATTAGAAAGTGGAAGAGAGATTGCAAAGATGCTGGGAAAGTTGACTGCTCCCCAAAGCTGCTCTCCAGAGGGATACTCCCATGTGCCTGTGCACACACACACAAAACCCATGTTTAAAATCTTATGTTGCTAAGACCAGTTGTTGTCAGCCAGCCAGTATTAAGACCTTCATGAAACCACGGGTTTGACAGGAAGAAAAGTACTTACCTGGGCTCAATAAGATGGGAAACCTGACTTCATTTATTTCATAGTTTTACTTAGACCTCAACACTGATTTTTCATATCTTGACGTAAAAAGAGACTCAAGAGTCATTTAGGGAAGGGCTAGAACAGAGAATAATAGTAACTATAACCTGAAGGTGCTGTATTAAGTCTGTATTCTTCACAAAAGCCCTATAAAGTAAGCAGCTCTCAAAACCATCACTTTACTGGCCAAGAAACTGTGCCTCTGAGAGGTAGACTAATTAGAACTTCTCTTAAATACTTTGTTCAAGTCCATTAAAAAGTATTATCATAACTAGATGTTTAATATTTTGATAGGTATAATAGGACTGGGGCAAGAACCAGAGAAGCAAGCTAGGAAAGAAATAGATGCATATATAATAGATCCAGGATTTGGTAAATCAGGAAATATGACAGAGCAATGTAGGCTGAAGTGATACGAGGTTTGAGGCTTGCGTTGTGGGAGCCTATTGATAGACAAAAGGAAGTTAGAAAAGAACTGACTGGGAAGACTGAGGACCTAGAGAAAATACATGGATGTCAGGTGACAGAAGAGCATCTAACCTGTACTGTCCAACTGGTAAGCTGATAGGTATAACTTGAGCCCAGCGGTCCCTGCATAATCATGCTCATTCACCAGCAGGTAGGTACTGAAATAGAAACACCAGGTGTCATCTCTATCGGAGAGAGAATAGAAAAATAAAGAGTAAATGGTGGGGATTGAATCTGGGGAAATGCACTTGCCTGGGGGTGGGGGTGGAATGGGAAGGTCTGACAAACAGGATGTGAGAACTTAAATGGTATCACATTATTTTATTAAAAAGCCCAAAGAGTTAAATCTCAAGAATGCTGCCAGTGGTCATGAATAAGGATGGAGAATTACTAATTAGCAGGGCATTTTGGTAATTTTAGAGTATTGTGCTGCTTGAGGCTGTGGAGTGGGATTCTGCAGAAGATGGATTTCAGATTCTAAAATAGTGCATTTTGTGAGTCTATGGATAGGCTGTAGGTCACACATAACTTGAGACATTAAAGGAAGAACTATAAGGCAGAAAACATGAGGCACTTTTTCCCCCCGTTTGACTGATGTGTGTCTTATATCCCCTGCTTTCCTTTCTTTTTAAGAATAGGGAAAATCTGTGCTATGGACAGAAAGCAAGAGGAAAGACTCAATGTGCTTCTGCAGAAGCAGGATATATGCTGAGGCTAGAAGTTGACAAGGTATAGAACAGTGCTTCTTAAATTTGAGTGTGCATAAGAATTTCTGGGAAACGTGTTAAAACACAGACTCCCAGGCCCCCATTCCTGGAGATTCCCATGGAGTTGGTCTAGGGCTGGCTCACTAATCTGCATTTCTAATAAGCAACACAGTTTGGGCAGACTTTCGGTCTCCCTTTCTCTGCAGCATTCAGCTCAGAGACACTCGGGCTCAGTCTTCTCTTGGCTTTCTAGAACTATTATGTTGTAATTTTCCAGCCTTGTTTCCAACATTCTCACTTTCTTTCTGTGTCCTTTTCTTCCCAAACCATGAAATGTCCAGGACTTGGCTTTGTGAGCACTTTCTCTGCCCAGGCGGCATGAGTAAATAATTTATATAAATATTTCTAGACACTGATCCACTACATTCTCCTTACCCATACATTATCCTTCTTGCTATCTCTTCCTGAAAAGTTCTCCCCAGTTACCTATGCTTCCTACCTTACCTGAATATTGTCTTTTATTTCCCTCCCAAATCTCAGTGCCTTCTACACAGTCTTGCCTGACTGGTGTGGTGCCCCACAGCTCCTTCCCCTCACAGACCAACAAAGGACTGGATACTTGTCCACTCACAATATCCAACCCTAGATGTGCTTTCCTTGATTGAATCTGGATTTGAATGAACAAGTCCTCAAAATATTATGGGAACAACTAGAGAAACTAGACTGACAGATGATTATTATTTTGTTGAGTAATATAATGATATTGTGGTTATGTCGAAAAATGTACTAATTTTAGAGATGCATACTAAGTTTGGGGGATGGATGGGAAATATCATGTCTGTAAATTTCTCTAACTATAGAAAAAAAGATGATGCAAATATAGCAAAACATTAAAAAGTATTCAATCAAGGTGATAAGTGTGTAAGTTCTTACATATTATCCTCTTTTCTGCATACTTAACAATTTTCAAAAATAAATAGTAAACAAGAAAAGCAATAGTCTAGTAAACATGGATTTGATGATCTAGTCCTATTTTTTTTAATACTCATTAAAATAACTATGTCTTAAAGTCACTGCTTATTGCTGGTTATAAGATTATTGGCTAATGTGATTCTGACTAGACTTAATAGTTGTTAACTAGCCCAGACTTAATAGTTGGTCTGTTCCCTCTCTCGGAGGTACTGCGTAACTTTGATTAGAATTTGGATGGGCTTGCTTCACAGCCGCTCCTTTCCCCAAGTACGGGATGAGCAGAGTTCATTTGCAGCATGAAAGTGGCAAATGCTAGAAACAAACCCTCAAAAGTTCCTTTCTCAAAAAGGTGTCCTTTGCAGCCAGCATTCCAGCAGTCGTGGTTCCTTGATCCTTCAGGAGCAGCAAGAATGGAGAGGTTCCAGCTGGGGCTTGCTGGCTCTAAACTTCAAGTGGCTGTAAAAATCTGGGTACTGACTCCTTTCCAGGTGTAGGATCAGCCTCGGGACAGAGGGATACCCTGACTGTCCTTCTGCTGGTCCCTCAGATACTGATGACTTTACTTGAAGGGCTTTAGAGAAACATCACGGGAGAGGGGGAAGACTTGACCACAGAAAAGTAAGAAACAGCTGCCCTTTTCCAGCAGCAGGGCTTCCTGCTACCTAAGAGATCTCCTGGCTGTCTTCTCCACCGTGTGCTAGTCCCAGGAGAAGGCGAGGGTCTGGACATTCTGGGTCCCAAGACAAGCAGATGAGAGTCAATAATCAACTGGGCAAAGGGGACAGCTAGGCACTAAACTGGAAAATTAGGATGGCATGAGATGGATGTGAGGAGATGCCTGGAGCGAGTCACTTCTGAAAAGGAGCTTGTATTATCTGGAAGTCGCAGTCCCTGAAGTGCGCACAGAAAAAGGAAGGGTGCTCTGAGGACAGGGCTGAGGACACCACTTGTATAGCTTCAAACTGTCCGGAGAGAGCCCCAGAGTCTTCCATCTGAAAACAAGCCTCCTGCCTCTCGAAATGGCACATTATGAGAAAATTTTCCTCCTGCACTAAGAAAGTCACTTAACTTTTCAGCCGTTAGTGTATTTATGAAAGGGGAAGAAGGCACGGGACCAGATGATCTCTCAACTTCTTTGTAGCTTAAATTTTTACCTATCACCTGAGCAAAGTAACAGCAGAACATTACTGATCCATCAGAGTTTCTAAGGCTGTTTGCCATGCTGCTGTGAGCAATCTAAAGTAGAATTAATAAAATATGGACTTTAGTGGCATGTCCAGAGGATACTCAATTATAAGGTTATTCTATCAGGAGCTGAATATGTTCTTTGTGAATTCTGCCTGAAGGCAATTCTGGCTATTCATGTTTTATCCTGAACAGAAGGAATACTTCAACTGAAAATAGTATTGATTTTCCGAAATAGAATACTCTGAGCAGAGATGATAAACATAGGGCTAAATGCTAAAAGGAGAAATGAAATTTTGAAAAGAGGAAATGAACTTTCAAGGTGACAAATATTGATGTTCCAGGCCCAGGGATGTGTCACAATTCAGAGAGATTATCACATAATTACATATTATTGAGCTCCTTGGAAGGACAGGCCTGGAGCCGATGAGTTCTCGGATGGTTAGTTCAGGTAAGTGGGGGACATGCGTTCGTGGGACGGTCCTGACCACAGAGGGAGTCATCGAGAGGTGCCAAGACTAGAACCCTGATTCTCAGTTCTCAGACCTGGCTGCATACTGGACCAGGTGGAAAGGTTTAAAAAGTACGATGCTTGGCTCCTGCCCATAATGAGTCTGATTTAATTGCCCTGGGGTGTGGCCTGGGCATCAGGATTTTGCAAAGCTCCCCAGGTGACTCTAAGGTGCACTCAAGGGTGAAAACAAGCATGTGGAGGCCTGGGATCTCTTCCAGCTGGAGAATCTGGCTTCCTGGACCGGGCCCCATCCCTGCCCTTGAGGAGCCCTCTAATTGCTTTACTATTTCCCTTCTCTTGCCTCTTAGCATTTTCTCTACTTAGAAATTTTTGTCTTTCTTCCGTGAAAGTGAACTAACCACAACAAACAAAAGGAAATAAGCAATTATTACATCCAGGCAGCAACCAACTACTACCAATGATAGATATCTTAGTTTATGTAAGTAGCTCTGTAAACAAATGTTGTATTAAAAGCTGATGGAATGCCCTCCCCCTACCATGAGAACAAAAACTCATCCACACGTTGGCCTGTGGTCTGATGTGTGAGTCAACTTTGACTCCCAGAGTTTGTTAGTGTCTGATGGAAGCCATTAGAGGCCATGTTATATTCCAGCCTTTTTTTTTTTTGAGAGGCAAGGCTTCTGTAGCAAAACTTATAGACAAGCGGTCAGCAAACTACCCTACCTGTCCATGGGCCAAATCCAGACTGCTACCTACTTTGTTAATAAAGTTTCACCGGAACACAGCTGTGCTCATTCACTTTTGTGCTGCTTTTGCACAACACAGTAGTTGTGACAGAGACTATACGACCTAAAATGCCAATAACGTTTACTATCTTGCCCTTCACGAATAATGTTTGCCCACCCAAGTAATACAGGCATTTCTAGGCTTACGTGTTAGCATTTGCCTACTGTGGTGGATGCATTTTAAAAATATGGCCAGTTCTTAACCTCTCCCTAAATCCTCCTGTTCAATGTGACTGCGGCTGTCCCTGATGAGAATGGAACCCATTTCACCGGACACTGTGTCTGGGCTGGTTTTGTGAGTTGTTCTGATCCACAGAATGCTGTGGAAGGGACACTGTACCCACCCTGAGCCTAGCCTTCAAGAGCCGTTGCACACTTCTGCTTGCTCTTTTGGAATCCAACCTGTGTGAATTAGCCTCGGGGATAGCAAGAAACACACACAGTCCAGTTTACCCTGTTGCCTCAGCTAAAGCCAGCCAACCTCCAAAGGCAGAGCTTCCCTGCTAAACTAGTACTCACAAGAGCCGAGCACAAATGGCCCATCTGCAGATGCATGTGCTAAATAAATGTCTGTGGTGTTTTAACCCGTTATATTTTGGAGTGGTCTGTTACACGGCAAAAGCTAACAGGTACATCTATCATAAGGAATTAGGCCTACAGGTTCTGTGTTGGAGGATTTCCTTCTTTCCTCTCTGTTTTCAAATCCAGACTATCTCAGTATTGTCCACAGGCTCTAATCAGAAAGACTGAGGAAGGGAACCACTTACAGAAAGAAAAACACTATGAATCTATGGCACTTTCTCCAAAACACTAAGAAAACAAACACAAAAATATCAATTGGCTTTCAAATAGGAATAACAAATCCGTAAGGACCCACATACATTCTGACAGTTTCTTTAGGCAATACACATACATATGTATATGTGTGTGTTTGTGCGTGTACATATACGCACACACACTAGTATTTGTGTGGGGTAGTACCAAGCCAGTAACCTCCACCTTTGCACAAGATGTTCCTTCTGCCTAAAAGGCTCTTAACCCAGATGTTTTATGAATTATTTGGGTCTCAGTTAAGTGTCAATTCCTCACTGAAGCCCAATCTGATGAGCCAATTTACTACAGCCCCCTAAGATCTATCACAATACCATGGTTTATTTTCTTCCTAGTACTTTTGCTATATCATATTCAGTTCATGTGTTTTCTTCTTTGTAGTCTGTTTCTCCCCACAGGAATATACTCCATGACAAATTAGGGATTTCTTGCTTCTTATTTTGTGCTCTACCTCCAGTACTTAGAGAAGTGCTCAACACATGATAAATCTGGATAAGATCTTCAATGAGTGGTCTATTCTTGGTACTCATCGGGCTAAGATAATTTTTATCTACAAAGTATCCCCTGTCAATGACTAAACTGAAGCAGCTGATTTTTGAGAAAATGAAAAAAGCGGAAGTGTAAGATTTTTAATGGCCTAATCTTTTTCAGGAACAAATTATACAAAATCCTTTGTTATTCTTCATCTCTTTTCCATGTCCACAATTTTTACCATCACACTAAGAGAACACGTCTCACTGTCACCAGTGCTGGCCACATTTCACAACAAAGCAGGTTGCTGTTTTTGTGCGAGAAACAGAAACAGATGAAGTTTTCCATTCCATAAGGCGCACAACAAACCGCAGCCCGATATCTCAGCAGAACCCAAGGATTTAGCAGGCCTAAAATCCACAAGCACGGGAAGATACCCAATTAACAGAGATTAAAGTCCAAATATGACTCACGCATGTATTGGAGATGCCAGGCAATGTCAAACAGTTTCCAATCTTGTTTTGCAACCAGTTTAATGTTCTGTGCATTGTGGGGGCTGGAGACTGAGTTCCATTTTAAAAAGAAACATATAAGACACTCCGCTTCCCATCAAGAAATGTAATGAGTAGGTTTCACCTATGCTCTCCAGCCCCAAATGATTGAACTGGCATTAGTGCCAAAAAATTGGAAATGTCTTAACATGCATTAATTGCTTAATGGTTGTGCTGTCTGCTTGAAAAGGGCGGGGTGGTATTTAAGTTGCCTAATGACTTTACATTTTCCCATGGCAAAATACTTGTGATTTGGTTATGCTATAATTAAAGAGTTACATAAACAAGGCCTTTGGAAACCAATGAACTGGCTTCCTTGGGAGAGGGATTTTGGTCAGCTCCAGCTGGTATGTTCAGGCTCTTCTGAAGGTGAAAACTACCATCCAGTCCTACTGCCCTTCCCCCTTCAGAAGGCCACCCTGTTTTCACCCCCGCTTTTCTGTGTGCTCTGCTGAGTGTAGGTTATGGTGGTAAGGGAGGCAGTAGAGGGAAAATTTTTAAAAATAAAGAACTTTAGTTTTTAGAAACAATTTCAAAACAAGTTGAAATTAAGTAATGGGGATAAGCAGGATAGACTTAGAAGAGCCTAGTTACCTTAAAGCAGACAGCGTAGTGCTGAGAAACCCCGAGGCAGAGTAGGATGTGTCTTGTACAAGCAGTTGATCAAATGTTTATTGCTGTAGAAGGAAGAGCCTTTGAACTCATGTGGTTTGCTCACATGCACCCCAGAAACGATGTCCTCCAAGAGCACAGATGTTAAATTTCTTACCCAGAGGTCTCTTGCAGTGGGGAAAAAGAATTCTCGGCAATTAAGGGAGACCTTGGGCAGGGAAGATGCATTCTACCTTTCAAAGAAAGTGCACCAGTCAGGAAAATTAATAACGAAACCGAGGGTATGGCCTCAGATTTACATCGAATCATTATCTTTGGGAGTCGTGGGTCCTTTTTTAGATCCCTTACTGCAATCCTCTCAGCTTATATACCTTTACAAGGAAGGGGGGAATCAATGAGAGCAGGTGTCAGCTTATTTAACTTGAAAGTGACTTTCAGAGTATATTTTCTTTTAATTTCCTACATTTCAGCCTTCTGTATGTTGTAATCTCTGCTACGTTTAGTGGTGAGTCATTTGTCACGTTCATTAATCCAAGTTTCCCACTGAGAATTCATAAGCTATTCTTAAATAAAAACAAGTAGCAACTGAAAATTTATTTTTCTTAGATATTTACATCTCTTCAGCTTTCAAACATTTGAAATTAAATCTTATGAGCTTTTCATTTACTAAATAGCTAAAGCTAACAAAATGAGCTACGATCAGCTCACTTTTCAATTAGACTTACTGGCAATACTTCCAAGGCTGGAACATGAAGAGAGCCTAGAGCCTTGTCTTGGATACTGTGGTAGACTGAAGACACTTCTGGTCCTATTCATGACCTCCTGCAGCCAAGCTCTTTATATTAAGACCCTGAAACTCTTCCCAAAGAGAGGTAGGGTCTATTCCCTCTCCACCTGAATTGGGACTGCCTAGTGACTTGTTTTTGTCAACAGAATGTGGCAGAGCAAGGCCTCGCGTGCTTCCCTTCTCTCTCTCAGAAACTTCGGCAGCCTCCATGTAAGCCAGCCCGGGCTAGCCTTTTGGAGGGTGAGAGGCACTTGGAGAAGATTTCAGTAGTCTCAGCCAAAGCCAACATAGACCAGCCTGGAGTCAGCCGGCCCCCAAACATCTGGGAGAGCCCAGCGAAAAATCGGCAGAGCTACCTCCCAACCTCCAGCTGACCACAGATACAAAAACAAGCTCATCCAAGGCCAGCAGAACCACCTGCTGGCATGTTGTGATATTGTGATTTAGAATAAGAAATACATACTTTGTCTTCATCTCAGTGTCTGGCACAGAGCTCCTAAAAACCACTGGAATTTCCTAAGTGATGAGAGTAAAAAAGGTGTCTTTTGTTACTTTAATGAGGTGACTTTGGATCACACCTAAGGATAGGTAGGTGCTGGTTGCCAGAAGAACCAACCATGTGACTGGTGGGCTGGAACCTTCAGCCCCATTCCCTGAGTGGGTCATGGGAACCTCTGATTTATAGCCAATCAGTCAAAAGCAGAGGTAAAAACCTGGACTTGTTATTGGCATCTGAAGTGGAGGGCAGTCTTGTGGAACGGAGTCCTTAAACTGTGGAATCTAATACTATCTCTGGGAAGACAGTGTCAGCTTTGAGCTGAATTGTAGAATACCCAGCTGGTATGCAAGAACTGCTTGATGCTGTTGGGGGGAAAATGGAAACCCTGGAACTGGTGACCAGAGTTTTACATGTAAACTCATGAACAATGAAAGATGCCTATTTTTATGAGACCCTGAGTTTTGAAGGGGTTTATTATACATTAATACTTAACACAAATATTTAAAGAAGATATTTTAAGAGTCATGGTTACATCCACAGAGGTAAAGCAGTTAAGACACTGGCATCCTTACTATGTAGATGAAGATACTGACTGAGTGGAACACTGGTCAGCAATGATCAGATGTGTACTGGAAACCAATGAGACTCAAGACAGTTACGCTAGGACCTGCATGGCGATAAAGCAGGAAACCCCACAGGCATGGCACCTGCCCTCAGGGATCTTAGAGTCTATCAAAAATGGCAGATATTTCAAATTACTGAAATTGAAATGACAGGAGAAAAAGGAATGGTGGTTCTCAATCCTGTCAGCACATTAGATCAATCTGGAGATCTAGTAATATACCAGTGGTGGGTCCCAATACAAACCAATTAAAGCAAAATCTCTGTGGGTAGTATCTGGCCATGAGTATTGAGAATTATCAGTCTACAGCGGTTTTTAAAGAGTGGCCTTTAGATCAGCTACATCGGCATCATCTAGGAGTTTATTCGAACCTGAGACTCTCAAGTCCCAGGCCTGATCTGCTGAGTCAGAATTGGGGGACTGGAATGGGAGCAGGAACCTATGTTCCAACAAATTCTCTGTGTGATTCTTAGGTGAGGTGAATTATGAGAAACACCAGTCTAGAATTGTGAGGCAGTAAAACCTGGCAATAACCACTGATCACACACAGGGACATGCACACAAATATTATGAGAAGAAAGCAAAGCAGTAGGGCTGTTGTCCTAGACCTAAAGATGAGATAAGAGACGTACAGAGTTTCCAGCTATGAATAGGGGTGATCTATATAATGAGAGCTTATGTGGTCCTCATTTTAACTTTGGTCATGATTTAAATGTTCTATGAGCTACTCTGTTTAAATTCCCAGAAATGTTTTCTCCCAAATACCAGAGTTTATAACTTTATATAGTACTGTGGCTTAAAGCTATGAGGTCTATAGTTTTAAATTCAGTTTGGTAGAACTTTTTAAGATATGTTTGTTTGTTTCTGGATAAGCTTAAAGGCTAACTCAGATTTAGTTATTCTTTGGAGGATCACTCTCCCTCAAATTAATGAAATCATCTGTCCTGATTTCCCTGGCGCAATACTAGTTTATGCTTGTTGTTCTGCCATAATAATTAACAGCATCCCCCTTCACTCTTAGAAGTGTCCCAGTTTAGACAATAAATCATATGATGACCTTAGCTAAGATCGATAATAGCACTATCTTTTGGAATCAAGTAAACTTCGCCTTTTTAAAAAAACTGTAACTGTTACTAAATGCAAACATTTGAGATATCAGTCTCTCTGGAATTACTTGTCCTCCAGACCAGTTCAGGTCTTTACAAGTGCCGCTTCTTAATCTACCAAAAAGCCTCTTCTGCTAATTTGCGGAATGCCCTTATTCACTGCTTGGAACCTCTCTAAGCTGCTGATTTATCGTCTCTAAAAAGAGGTTAACATGGTAGCCTCACAAGGTTGTTTCTGGTAAGGATCAAATGAACAAACAGAAGTAGATCATGGTCCTTGACACATGATAAATGCTAGGAAAATAGCAGATTTATAAAATAGTGATGATATTTTTCTGAGCCAAAAGACAATATATGATGAGTATACCTTGAAGCTATGAGTAAGGAGAGACTCTTCCCAGAACTGAAGACAATGCCTGTTGCTCATTAAATGGAAGGTACATGGGTGAACAGACAGTACCATTAGACATGAGGGTGTTCTGGAAAATCTAGGGAGAATGATCACTAAACAAGACAAGATCCCTATTTAATGAATACCTACAAGATGCCAAGTACTTCTAGGTACTTTATATGCAACCCTTCATTTGGCTCTATCAGAAATTCTGTAAGGTACATGATTACTCCTCTCAATTCTCAAATGAAGCAGAGACTCAAAGAGCGTACATATCCCAAATCACAGAGATAGACTGCAAAAACAGGATCTGAATCCAAATCTATGTAAAACTTACGTTTTCGTCAAGAATTGTAAAGAGTTTGAGGGGCGCCTGGGTGGCTCAGTCGTTAAGTGTCTGCCTTCAGCTCAGGGCGTGATCCCGGGGTGCTGGGATCAAGCCCCACATCAGGCTCCTCCAATGTGAGCCTGCTTCTTCCTCTCCCACTCCCCCTGCTTGTGTTCCCCCTCTCGCTGGCTGTCTCTCTGTCAAATAAATAAACAAAATCTTTAAAAAAAAAAAAAAAAGAATTGTAAAGAGTTTGAAACTTTAGCCTGTTTGCAAGCTGCCAACCAGCTTACAACCATATTATGGATGCTAGCAGAAGACATGAGTCTGTTAGGTAGAGATCAAGAACTTGATTACATATGGCACAGAAGACAGCATGCACATCAGCATATTTGTGAGTTCCTTTTGCCTCCAACTTACATGGGGTGATGTTGATAGGACCAGATGAGTTGTATTTAAAGCCAAAGGAACCCTGAGTTTAAGGAACCCAAGTATTTTAAAACAAGCAGTATGCATGCCTGGCCTTTGCTTAAAAGGGAGACACCATCTCTTTGATCCAAAGCTATAAGCAAACTTTCCTTTTGCTTCAGAGGGAGTCTTTACCTTCCAAGCGTATTCTCTGTACAAACATCCTCGAAAAGATACTCCAGAACTAAGTGTAGTCAGTGCCTCTACTCACAAAACAGAGAAAAGTGAGCAACCCATGGAGAATTCTCTCTCAAAGTGTATTCCATCAAACGACCACGTTCTAGTTAATGCTGTTTAACAAACTGCCCCAAGCTTAATAACATAAAACCACAACCGTTTTACTATGCTCATGGATCCCGTGCATCAGGACTTTGTGCTAGGCACAGAGATAATGACTTATCTCTGGATCCATGATCTTTCAGTCTTCAGATGGGTAGCCAGCCAAGGGGTTGCCCTATAAATGGCTGGGGGCTATAATTTTCTAGAGAGTCTTCATTCACATGTCTATAGCCTGGGATGGGATGACCTCAAGGCTGGGCTCAGCTGGGACTGTCTCTTGAAGTGTCTCCCTATGGTTTCTTCATTTGGTTTGGCTTATTACGGCATGCAAAGATAGGTCCAAGAGTTAAGTACTCAAAGCATCCAGACAGCAAATATTAAACAAACAAACAAACAACAGAAAGAAGCTCCAGGGCCTTTTACAATCTATCCTTGGAAATCACATAAGCAACTCCCACCATTCTGATTGGTTGAAGCAGTAATAAGTCACCTTCAGGGCCCTTCGTTTGATCACTGATCATGAAGGCAGGAATGTCAAAGAAATTGGGGGCTATGTTTAATAATCACTACCCGCATTGACTCCAGAATCATGAGTAGGTGTTTCCCTGCCTCCCTTGCTTGACACTCTCTCTTCTGTTCTTTTCCTAGGTATCCAGTGCCTTTTAATTATGTACATTCTCTGTAAAAATTTGCCCCTTAATCAAATTTCCATACATCCTATCCCTAACCTCTTTTGATAGAAATACTATTATCTCAGCATAGATTATACCTTCTAAGGTTTAGTGTGAATTACTTTAATGAAATAATTTCCTAAAGTGTGAACGACCGATTTTAAACTTCCAAAAGTGTCTCCATATATTAAATGGGGAATGAACTAATTCAAATGAACCATAATTGGCAGAAAGTACAGAGACAATCACTAATCTAAGAAGCCCTCCTTGCACATTCTCTTGCCTTCCATGTATTTCTCATCTCCCCCCAAACCCTGACACTGTCCCAAACTAAAAACCAAACAAGAGCACTCAGTCATTTTAATTAAGAGAGATGCTACTAGTTAGCTATTTTACTGGGTGCTCCCTCAAAGATACATTTTCCTTCTTGTGCTGTTGTTCTAATTTCATTACCATATTTCATAGTATCTAAAATGCCTTTAATTATAAAATGCACTGTTACACTAAGGAAAAACTGCCAATTTATCCTTAACACTATGATTTATCTTTGATAAGAAATAAGACTGTATACTTGCTGAAAGTCTTAAGACTTATTTAGACATGCATATTTATTCTATATCACTAATGTATACATGAAAATAAAGATAGAAGCAAAATCAATTAGTTAAGACATTTCTGAGACATCTTTATAGTCAGAGTGGGATGACATTTCATAGCAGATTGTCTATTTCTGTATTTTCCCAAGCAATATGGTCCTTTGGGCCATCCAGAGTGTTGGGATGTGTCTTTTACTTGGCATACAACAAGGAATCCTTTTGCGGTAATAAAATATAACTCAGCTTCACAAACTTCATATTCTTACTTTCTTGAGTTCCATGGTAAACCTGGTTATTGCCTTGCAAAAACAGAAGAGGCTATGGTAATTCCTCCAACAATAAATATTTACTATCGTGTTTACATCCTGCTGCTCTATTTCCATGCCTTTCCGTGTATGTAATAACTTATTTCAATGTTGAATCATGGTTTAATTTTTTGAAGATATTTTAAAGAGGCATTAAACTCAAATGTGTAATCTGACAATGCACATAACTCAAGTTATATGAGGATGACAGGACTTATTTTAAATATCTGCAGTCAGTTACTATATGTACCTGTTGGCTGGCCAAAAAATAAACAAATGAAAAGATATCAATGAATTGTTTTAAGATTTTTTTTTGAGAAAGGGAGAGAGCATGCACAAGCAAGGGGAAGGGCAGAGGGAGAGGGGGAGGGAGAGAATCTTATGCAGACTCCATGATGAGCATGGAGCCAGATGCAAGGCTCGATCTCATGACCCTGAGATCATGACCTGATCCGAAACCAAGAGTGGAATGCTTAACAGATGGAGCCACCCAAGAGCCCCAAGAGATCAGCAACTTTAAGATACATTCCAATTTCAGTTATAGTAAAATATGGAAA
The DNA here is from genome assembly GCF_023065955.2 of Ursus arctos. NCBI lineage: Eukaryota > Metazoa > Chordata > Mammalia > Carnivora > Ursidae > Ursus > Ursus arctos. The sequence goes on from NW_026622830.1 coordinate 35,723,868, forward strand.
AATGTATGTATTAGTCTAAATGAAAAATGACATTTAGGGAACCGCCAATTCTAGTTTTTAAGAATTTGGCCAGGCAATCCTGGTCTCTAAATGCTGTGGGGTAAAAAATAGAAAACAGGCTTTTAAAGTAAGACTCTGTCATTATGAGAAGTGCACTGCAGGATGAACAGAAGAGGGGAGGCAACCAGCAGCACTCAGAAGCTGATGATCACACACAAACTCCACCCTTTCAAACACCAAAACTATATTTTTTTTTTTTTTATACCCAAGCACCTGAAGCCTTCTCCCTGGTGTGTGGTCAGCAAGGAAAGAGGGGCTTGGTGATATACAGGTAACAGAAAAGAGACCCTATAGTCTGCAGGGAAGGAAGCACTGACCTCATGATACTGGAGGAAGGGGAAGCATTTGAAAGTACATTTTATAAAAGATTATGTGGCAGGCGCCTGGGTGGCTCCATTGGTTAAGGGTCCGACTCTTGATTTCAGCGCAGGTCATGATCTCGGGGTTGTGAGATCGAGCCCTGAAACAGGCTCCACGCTGGGCATGGAGCCTGCTGAAGTTCTCCCTCTGCCCCCACCCCTCCCACCTTGCCCTCACTTGCACATGCCCATGGGAACTCTCTTAAAAAAAAAAAAAATATGTGTAAGATGCACCGATGACATTCCTTAGAAAGGGGTCAGGGTGTGCACAGTAACATATTAAGAATTTATCACTTTATTAAGAATTTAACTTTCTGTAACCAGTGACCATAAGACACTATCCTATTATAGAGGGGTTTACTTCCTCAACAAAATAAAAGAAAGAATACACAAAGAAAACTTAGTAGTAAGAAAAGTGTGTTTCTGGAAAATCCCTCCATTTGCTTATCAAAGGAACTAAACTGAGTACTAAACACTGAAAATATTAATTACTTATTTAGAAATGAAGTGTTTATTTCTATTATTTAGAAATGAACCTGGAATGGTAAGAAGGGTCTTCCTCTTCTCTGTGTCTGCCAGCAAAATTAATGGTAGGCATCTGGAAATACAATTTAACATCTTTAAAAATGCTAACTTTTCAGCTCCGATCTTTCCTCCACTTATGTAAAACAGTGCAGTTTTCTTCTCTCTATAAGTTGTATGTTCTTCTTCTCCCTTGAAAATTTTGGATTTTTACTTTGGGCTTCCCTTTTGTCCACAATTCAGTATAACACCTCTGCAAAAATCAATAAATACTTCAAAATTCTCTGAAACTTGAGTTCTCTGAAGGGAAATTTTTTTTTTAAGATTTTATTTATGTGAGACAGAGTGAGCAAGCTAAAGAGCAAGAGGAGGAGGGAGGGGCAGAGGGAGAGGGAGAAGCAGACTCCCTGCTAAGCAGGAAGCCCAACTGGGGACTCGATCCCAGGACCCTGGGATCATGACCTGAGCCAAAGGCAGATGCTTAACTGACTGAGCTGAAAGAAAAGCACCCCTGAAAGGAAAATCTTTTATTTTTTTAAATTATTATTTTTTAAAAGATTTTGTTTATTTATTTGACAGAGAGAGAGTGCGCACGCACACATGTGAGCATAAGCAGGCAGAATGGCAGGCAGAGGGAGAGGGAGGAGAAGCAAGCTCCCCGCTGAGCAGAGAGTCCAACACCAGGCTCGATCCCAGAGGGATCATGAACTGAGTTGAAGGCCAGTCACTTAACTGACCGAAACATCCAGGTGTCCCTTCTGAAAACCTTTAAATGAATTCTTTTCCAATAGGTTTATTTCAGATTTGAATTACTATTCAAGTGTTTTAATACTATACCAAAACTCAATGATTCTCATAACTGGGCTTTCATCTTCAGAATTCCCTGTGTGTCACATGTTCTCATGCTATATATCTCTGACTTCCTCTGTCTCTGACCTCTAGATCCAGATTTAAAAGACTTATAGGAGAGGTCAGGTCCACCCCACCCCCATCCCTATTAATATCCCTTTCTCATAGTTAACTGTGCTATAACCTAATCACAGGAGTAAAAGCCATATTTACAGTCTTACAGATTATACAGGATATATGCACCAGGAGGCTTGGTTCCTTAATTCTAAGTGTAGGAGCAAGGAGGCTTTCCCAAGAAAGTGATTAACTTGACAATTAGAGGATGAGTAGAAGTGAATTCAATGAGTAGAAGGAACAGTGTTTCATGCAAAGTGGATGCATACACACTGTTCTTTTGCAGGAGAGAACATGTAAGTGAGAAGGTCAGTGCGGCTGCAACGGAGAAGCTATAAAGGAACCAGAGATGATGCTGAAGAGGCAGAGACGATCAAGATCTATGAAGGCTCTGTTGTCCTTACCTTCAGAAAATACAGACTTCCCTTATCCTAAAATACTGGGGGCTCTAAAAGAATGTGATCTAAAAAGAGGAAATGGAGGGAGACAAGAGGGTATGAATTTGAGTAGACCAGTTTGGGCGGTTGAAGAGAAGAAAGATGATCACAGATTGGAAGCAGAGTGGTGGTGATGACAGAATACAAAGAAAATCAGTACATTTTGAAGATGCCAGGCAGTAAAGTGAAATATATTTGGTGAAGCACTGGATGTGGGAGATAATGGTGAGACATAGTGGCTTCAAGGGTAAGTCTAGATTCTGGATTACAAAACTGGAAGGAGAGCCCTGCCTATAATGAAGGCAAGACCCTGGAAGAGGTCTAGATGAGGAAGTTCTTGATTTATTTATAGTCAAATCGAGTTTTAATAAGTGCCTTTAACATTCCTGGTTTTAACCAGTCAGTTCGCTCTGCAAGACAAGAGCTTAAAAGAGAAATCAATTAAAGAATCTGGGGCAACAGTGTCCTCATCTTCTTGTAGAAATGATAAAATATTATCTACAGACCATTGTAAGAACAAAAATATGTAGTAAGGGAATGAAAGATGCAGCAAAATTCATAGTAGTAAAAACAGCATCAAGCTTTCTGCCAGCAGCTGTTGGCTTATTTGATTGACTAACCCTTGCCACCATTGTAATGGGTACTAAATTGTGCATGTGAGAATTCAGGGCCAAACAGTTTTGACAGCAAACTTTTGGAAACAATAAACTGACCTCAAATGACTATAAGTATAGGATTTTAGCCATAGTTACAAAATAATGGGTATGATTTTTTTATTCAGGGCTATTTCAGACCATGCCTAGATTCTCAACTTTCACTGCCCGCTGGAATTATCTAGGGGAGCTTCCAAGAATCCCCAGTACAGAGGCTAGTTAAATCAGAATCTCAATACCTAGATCAATTAAATTAGAATCTCTAGAGGCTGAGGACTAAATATTGATATTTTTTAAGCCCCCAGATGCATCTCATGTACAGTCATATTTGAAAACTGCTCGTCTAGGGTTGAGAGCCTTTGTGTGAGACCAAGCTTGCATATCAAGTCATTCAGGAAGACACTCAACATTGTCTTCTATGGTCCAGGACTATGGACCATGGAACGGAATTTTCCTTATTCTTTGGGGCCTAGTGATCAGTAAGAACAGAGAAGCAATTTCTTTGTTCATTCTGTCTTAGGCTGTTTCTGATGTCTCCTATTAGGTATACCCGAAGGGCACTGGGATTGCTCCCAACTCCAGCTAAGATTTGAGAATAATCTTCCTCTTTTCCTAAATTCCTCACTTAAAGACTGTGGATCAATAAGATCAGGTGAAAGTCTGAAATCTATACTTCAAACAGAACAGGCACTATCTGTGATTCTTAAAAGGCAAGTCTGGGAAACAATGTCCAAACCACTGTTAGTAAAGTATGGTAACTCAGCAGCTTAAGCATCACCTAGGAGTGAAACACAGAATCTCAGGCATTTCAGGTCCATGAATCACAATACATTTTAGTACAATTCCCAGGTGGATTCATATACCTATTAAAGTTTGAGAAGCTCTGCCCTAAGACAGTGTTTCCCAAAGAGAAATTCCAGACCACCTACATCAATAATGACGTGGGGTACCAATTAACAGTGGCCAATCCAAATCTTATATATTAGAATCTCCTGGATGGGGCCTGGAAATCTTTGTGTTCAACAAGATCAGCTATTGACTCTTTTTTTTGTTTGTTTTTTTTTAAAGATTTATTTTGAGAGAGAGTGCGTGTGTGTGCATGCATGTGCACACAAGTGGGGGGGGGCGGCGGGGAGAGAGGGAGAGGGAGAGAAATCTCAGGCAGACTCCAGGGCTCCATCTCAGGACCCTGAAATCATAACCTGAGCTTAGCCGACTGAGCCACCCAGGCTCCCCTCAGCTACTGACTCTTATGCATAATAACCGAAGTTTGAAAATCCTAGATCTCGAATTAGTTTAGTGAACATCTGCTCAGGCTGTTCTGAGGAGCCTGTCCAACATTACAGGGTAATGTTATGGACCTCGCATACTCGGAGACCACAGTTAGAAACAACTCACTACAGACTTTTATTTTTATGACCATAACTACCATACGCTGGTCTTCATTTGAGGGCCCAGAAAGCCTTACTCATGGGTCAACATGTTAAACATGCATGACTCATAGAATGTAAATATAAGAGAAGCTTTATTTTTCTTTTCCATTGTCCCTTTTAAACCTGCTTGGTGACAGAGAGTGGTAGATACCTCCTCTGCCTTCAGGTGAAAGAGATTAATACAAAGTCATGTATCATTCCAGCCACTTAGTCACAACTGAGTACTTAAAAATGTCTATCTGTAGAAAATAATTCAAACCCTGGACTAGACTGAACATGCGTTTCCTCCCTAGGCTGACTACAGGTTGGCTACCTCCTTTTGGAGAGAAACTAAGATTGTGTCCTCCTCTTTTTTCCCTTTTCCCTTTCTCTCACTAGCTGTGTCACTAACACTGAACTGGAATAAGTCAAGGGGAGGCAGAAAGCAAGACAATGGGAGCAGACAATTATAACCTGACTGATAACTATCATGCGTGTATATTCTTTGGGTCTGGTGGAGACCTAAAGTACAGTCTGGTGGACTCCTTCAACAGTTTTGTTGATTATGCTACTGGGCTTAACTAACTTACCTCCTGTGTGGATGATACATTCTTTCCGTCTGCCACTCTGCCCTCAGCCACTGTAAGTCCTCAGTTCTCTGGGTACTCATTCAACACAGACACTGCCAGATTCCCAACAGCCTACAAAGAGTCACTTTGAGCAAGAATTAAAGTAGCTTTAGGCTGACATCCTTGGGAGTAACCCATTTATGGATCATAGGAGACATATGCATCCTTTGTCCCACTTTGTCCCACCTTCAATGGGAGTAATTTCCTAAACTTGGTCCTCAACTCACTCCTTCTTGTTCTTCCTTCCTTATATGAAAACCACAGACTCCTAGCTTAGAATATTTAGATGAGGTCAGACTCCAGTCACTGTGGGGTTTTTTGTTTTTTAAGATTTTATCTATTTGATAGAGAGAGACACAGCAAGAGAGGGAACACAAGCAGGGGGAGTGGGAGACAGAGAAATAGTCCCCCCACTGAGCAGGGAGCCCAATGCGGGGCTCGATCCCAGGACCCCAGGATCATGACCCAAGCCAAAGGCAGGCGCTCAACAACTGAGCCACCCAGGCACCCCCACTCTGTTTTTCTTACCACGAAGGACCAACACTTACACCAAGTTCTTCAAGTGGTCCTGATGCAGCAACTCTCAGTTGATCTGAAAGTTAGGGAAGTGTCTCCTCACTCTTTCCCCCACAACAGCAATTCTCACTAAAGAAACCTCACTAATCCCAAACACGGGGCCCTTTACCTCTTATTTCTGTACAGATTCAAAAGATATTATATGGTTCTCAAATCATTCCTTTTAAAATTTTTGTCCATAGTATGGCACTCCACTTGGAAAATATTAAACATACCTTGCAACATTAGATGAAACTTCTAATTTAACATCTTGTTACACCTGAAGCATACGCATTTTCCTTTTCTAAGCTGTGAGAAGTTAGATCAAATTTAGAGCAATGAGTTGTAGGATAAGTGGTAAATTCAATCAATATTTTTATAAGGAAGGTATTAATGTATTAGATTGAGATAATCTCTGAAACTTCAGAAAGCCTAAAAAATTAATTTAAACTATCCCTCTTTATTACTATTTGAAAGACCATATAAAAACACGAGTATACAGGTGGGGAAGAAAGAAATTTAAACCTGTCCTTTCACAGGTGACATGATTTGTGTAGAAAAACTGAAATAACTGTCAAAAAAACCCCTATTACAACTAATAAGTGATATAGCAAGATTTTAGGATAGCAGGTTAATCTGCAAAAGTCGATCATTTTCCTATATACCAGCAATGAACAAATGAATCTGAAATTAGAAACACAATACCATCTACGTTAGCACCCCCCAAAAATGAAACACAAAGGTGAAAGTCTAATAAAATAAATACAAGATATATGTAGGAAAATTACAAAACTGTGATGAAGAAATTTTTTAAAAAACTAAGAGAGATTCCATGTTCTTGAACAGGAAGCCTCAATATTATAAAGACGCCTTTGAACTTGATCTATAAATTCGATGCAATCCCAATCCACATCTCAGTTATTTTTTGGTTATTGACAAACTGATTCTAAAGTTTATTTGGAGAAGTAGAAGGCTCAGAATAGGCAACACAATATTGAAGGAGAAGGACAAACTCAGAGAACCGAAGCCATCTGAATTCAAAAGTTACTATATAACTATAGTAATCAAGAGTGTGGTATTGGTGAAAGAACAAAGAAATAAACGGATGTAACAGAACGTACAGAACAGAGCTTAGATTTAGACCTACATAAATATAGTCCATTGATCTTTGACAAAGAAGTGAATGCAATACAACAGAGAAGAAAACAGTCTTTGCAACAAATGGTGTTGGGACAACTGGACATGCTCACTGCAAAAGAAAGTGAATCTAAACATAGACCTTACATCCTTCACAAAAAGTAACTCAAAATGGATCACAGACCTCCCTGTGAACTGCAAAACTATAAAACTCCTAGAATATAAGAGAAAAATCTAGATGACCTTGGGCTTGATGGTGGCTTTTTAGATACTACACCAAAGACACAATCCATGAAAGAAATAATTGATAAACGTGACTTTGTTTTTCTTGGGTGTTTTTTGTTGTTGTTGTTTTTGAGTCTCATTCGCTATTAACTGAGCCAGCCAGGCGCCCATGATAAGCTTGCCTTCTTTAAAGTTAAAAATTTCTGCTCAGTGGAAGACAATATTAAGAGAATGAGTAGACATAGGCCACAGACAGGGAGAAAATATTTTAAAAAATCTGATAACTTATCCAAAATATACAAACAACTCTTAAAACTCAACACTAAGAACACTAACAACTTTATTTTAAAAATAGGCAAAACACCTAAGCAGACACTTAAGCAAAGAAAATATACAGTTGGCAAATAAACATATGAAAAGATGTTCTACATCATATGTCATCAGGGAAATGCAAATTAAAACAACAATGTGATTCCACTACACCTATTAGAATGGTTGAAATCTGGGAATACTGACAACAGCAAATGTTGGAGAAGATGTGGAGCAAAAAGGAACTCTCATTCACTGCTGGCGGGAATGCAAGATAGTCCAGCTACTTTACAAGACAGTTTGGAAGTTTCTTACAAAACTATACATACCAGCAGTAGCAATGAACTCCTTGGTATTTCCCCAAATGTGTTGAAAACCTATGTCCACACAAAAATGTGCATGCTTTATGGCACATGTTTATGGCAGCTTTATTCATAATTGCCAAAACTTGGAAGCAACCAAGATGTTCTTCAGTAGGTAAATGGATAAACTGGAATATTATTCAGTACTAAGGCATGAGCTGTCAAGTCATGGAAAGACATGAAGAAAACTTAAATATGCATTAAGTGAAAGAAGCAAATCTGAAAGGCTACATACTGGATGATTCCAATATATGATATTCCGAAAAAGGCAAAACCATGGAGACAGTAATATATAAGTGATTTCCAAGTGTTAAGATGGAAGGAGAGAGAGACGAATAGGCAAAGCACAAAGGATTTTTAGGGCAGTGAAACTATCCTGTATGATACTATATGGTGGATACATGTCATTATACATTTGTCAAAAGCCACAGGATGTACAATACCAAGGGTGAACCCTAATACAATCCACGGACTTTGGGTAATAATGATATATCACTACAGATTCATTGACTCTAACAACTCTCCTACTCTGGTGTGGGATGTGGATAGTGACAGAGGCCATGCACGTGATGAGAAAGGAAAAGGTCTATAGAAATAACCTATACCTTCTCTTAATTTCACTGTGAACCTAATACTGTTCTAAAAATAAGTATTTAAAATATAAAAAGAAAAAAAACTGACAGTATCAAGCAATCTGTTAATAAATTACAAACTATATTGAGAAACACTCACATCAAGTTCTCTTTCTACATTCCCATTATCTAAAAAAGTTTCAGGGGCACCTGGGTGGTTCAAATGGTAAGGCGTCTGTCTTCGGCTCAGGTCATGATCCCGGGGTCCTGGGATCAAGCCCCACATCGGGTTCCCTGCATGGCGAGGAGCCTGCTTCTCCCTCTCCTGCTGCTGCTCCCCCTGCTTGTGCTCTCTAGCTCTCTCTGTCAAATAAATAAAATCTTTAAAAAAAAATTTCAGAAGGCTCAGTTAATGATAAAAAGCAAGCACAGGAAACAAATTGTAACAAAGCAGATAAAATGACAAGGATCTATATCTTGGCCAATTTTATTACCATTGCTTAGGACCCCAGGGATTTGGCTCACATATGCTTGGGTAACATTTTAAGACTGACTCAGTTGTGTGCCTTGATCATTCTGAGGTTGGATGAGCAATAAGCATTCCCAAGGGTCACAAAGTAATTTGTTTTCATGACAATCAAATGACAGGAAGAACACAGATCATTTATTATTGTCCTCAAGTCTTTGTTCAAACATTAGATTTTCACCACCTTTTAAAACGTATAACCAGTTCTTCAGCACTCTTGATCACTATTACCTATTATTTTTCCAAAGTACTGATTATCTTCTAATTACAATGTATTTTACACATTTATTATGCTTATTCATTATAGTCTGCCCACCCCCACCCTTCTCCATTAGAGAGTAAATTTTATGTGGGCAGAAACTTCATAAGATTTGTTCTCCAATATATCTCAAGGGCCTAGAACAAGGTCTGGTATTAGTAAGTGCTTGATAAATATCTGTTTAATTTAATTGCGTGTTGATTATTTTCCTTGAAGTAATAATTCCCCCTTCTTTCAAAAGAACTCTTCTCCCTGCATTTATTTTATTCCTCCAAGTTGACTTATCTTTCCTTACCTCAAGAGCATTGAAAAGTAAAGGAACTGAGGCAGAAAAACAGAACAGAAGTTTGATGCATTAACTTCATTCATGACAAAGTCATTTTTCCTTCCAGTTTTTAAACTTTAAGCTAAATATTAAATATTGAAGACAGTATACACTATAAGCATAAAACTTAATGGATTTTTGTATTCTCAACACCCCTGTGTAGCCAACTGCCAGATGTCACCTGTTCCCGGAAGTACCCTTGGGCTGGCTCCAAAGGTAAACCCCACCTTGAATGTTATTACCAATGATTAGTTCTGTTTTAGGACTTTAATACATGGAATCACACAGTTTGGGTTCTTTTGTGTCTGGTTTGTTTCCCTCAACATTGTGTTGTGAGAGTTATCTACACTACTGTGTGGAGCTGCCATTAGCTTGTTCTCACTATATTAACATTCCGCTGTGTGACTATGTCACAGTTAATTTATAGATTCTATTTATATTATTCAAGTAAGTAGCTTTCTTCTCTGTATTTTACACTTAAGAGGGCATGTTGGTTGGAAACGTCCCGACTCTTGTAGGCAGAGGTCAATTAAGCTCACATTTCAAATTAAACAACTTGACCAAGGCCAACTCCTTCCTCTATTCCCATAACAGTTCATGCTGCTTGACCTCTCTTGCCAGACTGGCTTGCTACAAATCAGCTTCTTGCCAGGTTCCTGAGGAAATGCAGGCACACCCAGCATATTGTGATGTTGTGGTAGTTTTATCAGTGATGGGAGATATCCCAGAGGAGAAATTACATTGTTTACCTCAGAGTTTCTCTCCCTCCCTGCCTCTCCTTCCTTCATTCTCTAACACACTAACACACACACACACACACACACACACACACACACACGATCTTTTGTTCAATTACTGTTTTCCCTTGGTAGCTACCACTCATATCCCCATTTGCCCTTCTGAAAATCCTCATACTGATTTATGAACCTTCTAGTAAATCAGAGAATCCTGAGCAGAGTCCATCTCTTTCCCTCTCCATGTCTCTCTCTCTCCCTCTCTCATTCCACCTGTTTTTCTTAAGAGGACAGGCTCCTAGAACACTGGAGAACACTGTGGTATAAGACTACAGGAAGAGGCAGACAGCAGAGGAGGAAGCAAAACCCACAAGAAAAAGCATAAAGACTCATTCACATAAAGAAGTCCTTGATCTTTTATAAATCATGGACCCTACTCATGGAACTTTTTTCAGAATAAGGATTTCAATGTGTAAAGTAAAACAGATAAGACTAAGGGAAACCAATTAAAGCTACCTACATACATAAAAATTAACACATTTGAGATATAGTCATGTATGTCCTTCTTTAGTCACACCTTAAAGGATGAAGTACCGGATCTAATTATTTCATAATTTCAAAGAAGTGATGAGTGTGAAAGATTTGGAGAAATTTGTAATAATAGTAATATGACAAGGAAAGATCTATGATTTCTATATGTGACGGTCACGGGGACTGTAAATCCTGTTGTCACCTATATCCAAAACCAACATATATGGTTAGTTTTAGCTAGAAATGAGTGAAAATAAAAGTGTAGGCCAAAAACAACAGGCGTTGGTGAGGATGCGGAAAAAAAGGAGCCCCCCTGCAACTGCTGGTGGGAATGCAAAGTGGTGCAGCCACTCTGGCAAACAGTACAGAGATTCCTCACAAAGTTAAAAATCAAACAACCTTATGCTCCAGCAATCACAGTACTGGGTATTTACCCAAAGAATTCAAGAACACTAATTCAAAGGGATACATGCACCCCAATGTTTATAGAAGCGTTTAAAATAGCCAAGACATAGAAGCACCTCAAGTGTCCATCAATTGATGAGTGGATAAAGAAGATGTGGCATGTGTGTACTGTATTATATATAATTATATACAATCATATATAATTGTACAATATACAATAATTGTATATAATATACAATATGCAATAATTGTATATAATAAATAATAAAATTATGTATATGATATATAGTATATATAATGGAATATATATATATATATGTATATGCGCCATAAAAAAGAAAGAAATCTTGTCATTTGCAACAACATGGATGGAGCTAGAAATTACAATGCTAAAGTGAGGTAGTCAGAGAAAGACAAATACCATATGAGGTCAATCATATGTGGAATTTAAGAAACAAGCAAACGGAAGAATAGAGAGAGACAAAGCAAGAAACAGACTCTTAATTAAAGAAACAATCTGATGGTCACCAGAGGGGAGGAGGGATGAGGGATGGGTTAAATAGCTGATGGGAATTAAGGAGTGCACTTGTCATGATGAGCACTGGGTGGTGTATGGAACTATTGAATTATTATAGGTATACTTGAAACTAATATAACACTGAATGTTAACTGGAATTAAAATAACTTAAAAAATTGTGTAGGCTTTTTTCTTATCCACACGTAAATTATTTTCTAAATTATTCTGTTTATACTATTATTGATTTCTTTTTTTCTCATTGATTTCTTTTTTTTTTTTTTTTTTTTTTTAAGATTTTATTTATTTATTCGACAGAGATAGAGACAGCCAGCGAGAGAGGGATCACAAGCAGGGGGAGTGGGAGAGGAAGAAGCAGGCTCATAGCGGAGGAGCCTGATGTGGGGCTCGATCCCATGACGCCGGGATCACGCCCTGAGCCGAAGGCAGACGCTTAACCGCTGTGCCACCCAGGCGCCCCTTCTCATTGATTTCTTAATTCTACTTTTGTTAGAGAACATTCTTCAATTGATATGCTTTGAAATTTGTTGAGATTAGTTTTACGCCTTAGAATATGGTCAATTTGTGTAAATGTTCCATTAATGCTAGAAAATAAGGGGTATTTTGCAGTTGCTGACTACATGTTCCGTATTTATGAGGTCGGGTGCATTAATCCCTGTGCCCCTCTTCCATGTTCTCTGCCTGCCTCTTCTATGAATTATTGACAGAAGAGCATTTTATTCTCTAAATAGGTTTATGAACTTCTCTTATTTTCTTCAGTGATTTTTGTCAATTTTTTTTTTTTATACAGTTAGCACTGTTTTACCTTCCTAGTGAATCAAGTATTTTTATCATTAGGAAGGGACTCTTGGGGCACCTGGGCAGCTCAGTCAGTTGAGTGTTCAACTTTTTTTTAATTATAATATTTTTTAAGTATATTATGTTAGTCACCATACTGTACATCCCTGGTTTTTGATGTAAAGTTCCATGATTCATTACTTGCGTATAACACCCAGTGCACCATGCAATACGTGCCCTCCTTACTACTCAGCTCAGGTCATGATCTCAGGATCATGGGCTCCGCATTCAGTGGGTAGTCCGCTTGGATTCTCCCTCTTCCTCTGCCCCTTCCCCTGCTCGCTCACTCTTTCTCTCTCATACAAATATTTTTTTTTTTAAAGGTTTTATTTATTTGACAGACAGAAAGCACAAGTGGGCAGAGCAGCAGGCAGAGGGAGAGGGAGAAGCAGGCCCTCCGCTGAGCGGGGAAACCGATGTGGGGCTCAATCCCAGGACCCTGAGATCACGACCGAAGCCAAAGGCAGCCGCTTTAACTGACTGAGCCACCCAGGCGCCCTCAAATAGATAAATAAATCTTAAGAAAAAAAAAAAAAATAAGGGACTCTCTTGATTTCGAAAAGTGTTTTTGATCTTAACGTCCACTTTTTTTTTCTGATAAATATAGAGCTACACTGATTTTTGGTTAATGACTGCAAGGCATATCTCTCACATCCTTTGTTTTCATCTTTTTCATGTTCTCATATTTTAGAAATATATATTGGTTTTTAATTCATTTTTAAAATCTAAACCATTCATCTTTTTGAAGCAGAGAACCAAGCTACACAATGCCTGAACTCCTGACTCACATTAACTATGAAATAAAATATATTGTTTGAAGCAACTAAGTTTGTGGTAATGTTGTTACACAATGATAGATACCTTAAACACACTGTCTTTTAAGTCTTTCAGTGGTTACCCTAAAAAAATAAGCATGCATCTTTAACTTACCACAACACATCTACCCTCATTCAGAGAACATATTCTTACTATTTATATATTCTTACTTTTTACATGATGTTATTGTGAATTTTTATTACATATACATATATATTAAATCCCCAACTATTGTTTTCAGGAGCCACATATTTACCACTTTCTTTCTATTCCATCACTGAGCCCTGGTATCATTTTATTTCTTCCTGAAGTATATTATATATTTAATGTCCTTAGTGCAGGTCCACTGGTAGGAAACTCTCTCAGTTTTTGTCTGATAATCTTTCAATATTGCCTTACTGCTTGATACATGATTTTGCTGACAACTGAATCTTGAGAGGACAGGCCTTTCCTTGTCTTCTGGCCAAATACTGGTACTGAAGAATCACTTTAAAGCCTGCTTTCCTTTGAAGGAGATAAACTTTCCTCCACTTCTATTTCATTATAATATTTTATTCTTGCTTTTTAATTATTGTTTGTTTTGCTTCATGATATATATAGGAAACCATTCTTATTTATCTTGCCTGCAATTGGTTAACTTCCTGAATACGCAGACTGATGTTTTAAATTTTTAACTGTTACTTCTTCAAATAGTTTATATGTCCCATTCTCTCATTCCTTCCCTTTAGGACTTCAATTAAATACATCATAAGCCTTCTTGATGTATCCTCTTTCTCTCTCCATCTCTTTACTTACCACCCTTTTTCCCTCTCTTTGCTTTATTTCTGGATTGTTCTTTCTAACCTAGTTTCCACTTTGCTAACTTGCTATTCTCCTGTCCTGCTATTAAACTCATCCAATGAGTTACTAATCTTGGAGACTGTACCTTTCATTTCTAGAATTTCAATTTCTTTTAGAAAACATATGTAATTCCTTATGATTTCTATGTCTTTTTCAACTCATTCAACTTAGGCTGAACAATTTAAGAGTTAACTTTGAAATGCATGAAACGCATTAAGTTTTCCATTTTTTTAGGGATTTCATAAGCAAAGATATTTTAAGATTATTAGTATGTAAAATAAACTGAGTATTATATTTGGCTCTTTAGTTAAGTTTGGATTTACCAGGTCCCTAGATGACTCCCTGATTGCACTGCTCTTTTAGAGATAACAAACTACTGAAATAATATTTTTAAATTCAAGTTTCATTTAATTTAGCCAGTGCATTTTTTTCAAGACTAAGAGCATTTTTTTTTTAGAGCAAGAAATTAATCAGTTTTTGAGTCACAGTGACAGAATAATTGTTGAATTCGTGTTGAGTGTGATAACAGTTAAGGACCTTGAGGTAAAGGAAACATGAAAGACAACCAGGAAATTAAGACGACTGAGCCTCCAAATTATTTCCCCATAGAGGGGGATGGAATTGGAGAGCTGGGATTTGTTCTCCATTACAGGACTGATGATATAGTTGCTTGTTTTTAGATATCTGAATGACACAAAATTGTACCCAAGACGTCCCTGATAATTTTCATATTTAGAAGTCCCAGATTTATCTGCAAAATATTTTAATAGTGTATTTGCTTCTAATCTCTTTGGTCTCAGTTTCTTTAATGAAAAATGGAACAATTATGCCTGCCCTGTGTACATCACAATGTCGTTTTCTATTTTAATTACTTCGATTTATTAGAAATATATACCTAGAAGTATATAGGATTTTTTTTTTAATTAAGGCTTTAATTTTTCAGAGCAGTTTCAGCTTCACAGTAAAACCAAGGGGAAGGTACGGAGATTTCCCAGATACCGCTTCATACATGCACAACTTCCAACATTACCAACACCATCCACAGGAGTGGTAAATTTGTTACAAGTGATGAACCTACACTGACACTTCAAACTCATTCATAGACCATAGTTTGCTTTAGGGTTCATTCTTGGTGTTACACATTCTATGGGTTCGGATAAACACATATGACATGTATCTATCACTATGATAGCTTTTAATATTCTACATTTTTCTCATGTCAAAAAAAGAATCCAATTAGAATGCCTAACATGTGTTCAAAATTGTAACAGATTTCAATCTTTCTATAATTTTAAAGGTTAAGTAGATGTTTAATTCTACTACAGATATTTAGTCATATTTTAACTACTTTTAATATATCAAGCTACTTTTTTTTTTTTTCGAGAGGGACGGGGAAGGGAGAGGTAGAGGGAGAGAGAGAAACGTAGGCAAGCTCCACACCCAGCACAGAGCCTGATGCAGGGCTCAGTCTCACAACCCTGAGATCCTGACCTGAGCCGAAATCAAGAATGAGATGTTTAACTGACTGACCCACCCAGGCGCCCCCTCAAACTACTTTCATATAACTGACCTGCAAATATCTTTACTGCTTCCTCCTCTATGTCAGCTAGCTATCATAGTGTAACAAATAACTCTAAAAACTCAGTGACTAAAAACAAGAAGCATCTGGCAGTGAGGGAGATGCTGACCTATGTAACTTTGAAAATGAGTGGAGACTATAAGACCAAGAACAAAAGGAACTGTGCATATATACACCCTAGTTCATAAAGTCATGTCCCACAAAGTGTGGGCTAATAATTCTGAAACCACTATTAATGTATGCTGAAAATGAGCAACTACATAAATGGGTGGCAGATGTTACACTAGTTGACAAATGAATGGCATGTTTCTCACTGTTAGAATGAGAGATAAAAGGGAAGAAAGAGAAGAAAACTAAAATGATACTTGTGGCCATACATTAGAGTTGGAGACATCAGCATGAATTCATTTTTAATATAAAGAAAAATCATTACATAAGATATTTATAAATATACAGATTAGTATACATGCATACATTTTATGTATCTGTAGACTAAGAAATCCTAGAAGCAATGACACTCATTAACAATGAGAACATCTATAACATGGATCATGGTTTTTAATGGGGGGGGAGGGGAGAAAGGAAGAAAAAAAGAGCGATGGGCACGTGGATGGTTCAGTCGGTTGAGTATCTGCCTTTGGCTCGGGTCAGGGTCTCAGGGTCCTGGGATCAAGCCCCACATAGGGTTTCCTGCTCACAGGGAACCTGCTTCTCCCTCTCCTCCCTGCTCATGCTTTCTCTTTTTTTTTTATCCAACAAAAACTTTGCTTATTTTTTTTAAATAATTTTTTATTCTGTTATGTTAGTCACCATACTGTATATCCTTAGTTTCTAATGTAGTGTTCCATGGTTCATTTTTGCATATAACACCCAGTGCACCATGCAATATGTGCCCTCCTTCATACCCATCACTGGCCTATCCCAATCCCCCACCCACTTCCCCTCTGAAGCCCTCAGTTTGTTTCCCAGAGTCCATAGTCTCTCATGGTTCATTCCCCCTTCTGTTTACCCCCCCTTCATTCTTCCCTTCCTCCTCCTACCGATCTTCCTATTTCTTATGTTCCATAAATGAGTGAAACCATATGATAATTGTTTTTCTCCGCTGGACTTATTTCACTTAGCATAATCTCCTCCAGTCCCGTCTACGTTGCTGCAAATGTTGGGGAATCATTCTTTCTGATGGCTGAGTAATATTCCATTATATAAATGGACCACATCTTCTTAATCCAGTCATCTGTTGAAGGGCATCTCTGCTCCTTCCACAATTTAGCTATTGTGGACAATGCTGCTATGAACACTGGGGTGCATATGGCCCTTCTCTTCACTACGTCTGTATCTTTGGGGTAAATACCCAGTATTGCAATTGTTGGATCATAGGGTAGCTCAATTTTTAACTTTTTAAGGGACCTCCACAATGTTTTCCAGAGTGGCTGAACCAACTTGCATTCCCATCAACAATGTAAGAGGGATCCCCTTTCTCCACATCCTTTCCAACACTTGTTGTTTCCTGCCTTGTCAATTTTTGCCATTCTAACTGGCATAAGGTGGTATCTCAATGTGGTTTTGATTTGAATTTCCCTGATGGCTGATAATTTTGAACATTTTTTCATGTGTCTGTTAGCCATTTGTATGTCTTCATTGGAAAAGTGTCTGTTCATATCTTCTGCCCATTTTATGATTTATTTGTTTCTCACGTATTGAGTTTGAGAAGTTCTTTGTAGGTCTTGGATACCAGTCTTTTATCTGTAGTGTCATTTGCAAATATATTCTCCCATTCCGTGGGCTGCCTCTTAGTTTTTTGACTGTTTCCTTGGCTGTGCAGAAGCTTTTTATCTTGATGAAGTCCCACAAGTTCATTTTATCTTTTGTTTCTCTTGCCTTTGGAGATGTGTCATGAAAAAAGTTGCTGTGGCCGATATCAAAGAGGTTACAGCCTATGTTCTCCTCTAGGATTTTGATGGATTCCTATCTCACATCGAGGTCTTTCATCCATTTGAAGTTTATCTTTGTGTATGGTGTGAGAGAGTGGTCAATTTTTCATTCTTTTGCGTGTAGCTGTCTAATTTTCCCAGCACCATCTATTGAAGAGACTGTCTTTTTTTCCACTGGATGTTTTTTCCTGCTTTATCAAAGATTAGTTGCCAGAGCCGAGGGTCCATTTCTGGGTTCTCTGTTTTGTTCCATTGGTCTATGTGTCTGTTTTTGTGCCAGTACCATGCTGTTTTTGTGATCACAGCTTTGTAGTATAGCTTGAAATCCGGCAACGTGATGCCCCCAGCTTTGTTTTTCCTTTTCAACAATTCCTTGGCGATTCGGGGCCTTTTCTGGTTCCTCACAAATCTCTGTCTCTCAAATAAATAAATTAAAAAAAAAATCTAAAGAAAGAAAGAAGGGAAGAAGGGAGGGTGGGTAAAGAGAGAAGAAAAAAAACAGAATCAAGTCTCTTTGGGGAAACTGCTGATTCTTGAACTAGGGCAGGAAACAGTAAGTCTGAAGCATCTTCAATTACAAAAACAGCAAAGTACTAAAAAAAAAAAAAATCCCACAATGATGGGGTACACTAATGGGACACGGAAACCAACTAAAGGAGCTCCCAATGTCCAAAGCTAAAATAATTTGAGCAACCATAACATATAATGTAGGATAGAATTATAACCTGAAGTATAAAATATCCATGATTCTGTGCTGATATAAATAAATGGTTGAATATAAATAAATAGAGGAGAATGCACAAATTTCATGTATAATAATTCCACATAATTTATGTAGATACTCTACCCTAAAAGAACTGGAACATAACTTCCCCACTATTTAAGTGTATGCTTTTCATAGCGACTTCCTTCCAGAAAGCACAGTATACAAAGGAGAAAAATATGGTTGGAGCGGAGAAACTTGATCAACACTACTTCAGGCAGATCAAGATTAACATCCACAGTGATACTGTGTACTCTTGATATATGAGGAGAATAGTACTTTACCTCTATGGTGTTCCTCCCCCAAATCCAGAACCCCAGTCAAATCATGAGAAAAACATGAGACAAATCCCAATGGGAAACTTTCTGCAAAATATTTCAGTAGTACTCCTCAGAACTATCAAGGTCATAGAAACCAAGGACAGTCTGAGAAACTGTCATGGCCAAAAGAAGCCCAAGGAAACATGAAGACAGAATGTAAAGTGGTATCCTGGATGGGATCATGGAACAGAGAAAAGACATTAGGTAAGAATTAAGGAAATATGAAGTACAGACTTTATTTAGATAAGAATGTTGTATCATTATTGGTATATCGGTTGTAACAAATGTACATGCTAGTGTAAAATGTTAACAATCACGGAAACTGAATGTGAGGTATATGGGAACTCTACTAGTTCTGCAACAGTTTTATAAATCTAAAAATACTCCAAAACAAAAAATTTATTTTCAAAACGCTAATGTGGCAAAGATGGATTTAAGAGGGAAAATAAAACTCAGAAACAAAACAATAAGCATTATTATAGTCAGTCCTCTTTATTTCAAGTACGAGATTCTTCTGGTTTTGTCTGGTCCCACTCATGAGTCTGTGGTCATCTGTGTGTTGGGGAGGCAGCTCTGCTGATTTTGGCTGGACTCTCTCATGTTTTAGGCATTGCCTGACTACAGGCTGATCTAGGATGGCCTTGTCTCAGACAACTAACCTCTACTGCACATTGCTTCTCATTGTCTTGCAGTGCTGGTCTGAGCTTGTTCACATGGTGATGGAAGAGTTAGGAGAGAGAGTAAAAGTACCAGCCTCCTGAGTTCCAGGCTCAAAATAAAACATTTCCTCTGCATTCTATTGGCCAAGGCAAAGTCACAAGACCAGCCCAGATATATCTAGTGTCATGGTAGAGGGAAGGAGGCAGGTTTGTGAAAATAAATTCCATTCCCCAATGGAAAGAATTTCAAAGTAACATTGCAAAGGGTGTTGAAGCACTGGGGATATATTTGCAAACAAACTATGATACTGTTATTAAAGAGAACACAAAATAGATTAGATTATCTCATCTTTATGGCTATTCTTCATATGCTTATTTCAAATCATGATTTCTGTCTTTCACTCATCACGAATACTTATCAAGTTCCTTAAATGTGCTGGTAATTTCATCTACCTCCCTGGAGCTTATAAAAGTAAAATTGCTTGATTCCTTTAGTTTGAAAATCTGTATTTTTGAAGTCACATGGCTAGGGAACCAGCCAAATTCATTAATTATTTTGTTCTTCTATGCCCCTTGAACCACATTAGACATTTTGGTGTAAGTTTAACTAATAATTTCTTCAGGAATACAGAAAAACTTTAGTTATTAATAATCTGACATATGAACCATTTGAGCAAACACACTCAAATGGTGGGCCATGAACCATTAGCATCTTCTTAGGACTTGTTAGAACTGTGGGAAATCAGATCCTGAACCAGACCTGCTA
Source organism: Ursus arctos (assembly GCF_023065955.2). Classification (NCBI taxonomy): domain Eukaryota; kingdom Metazoa; phylum Chordata; class Mammalia; order Carnivora; family Ursidae; genus Ursus; species Ursus arctos. The sequence continues at coordinate 35,743,889 of NW_026622830.1, forward strand.
AATCAGAATCCCTGGGGGTGGGGCCCAGAAATCCGCATGTTTCCTCGCTCTCCAGGTAATATGAGGTGATGATGAGTCAAAGTTTGTAAACCACTAATTTAGGGCCCAGTTTTTCAAGGATTTGAAGTATAAAAGGAGTTTGAGATTTCTGTATCACAGAATGAAGTTGTGATCTTGATACAATTATATCAAAGTTATATTTTTAAACCAAAAATTTATTCTTGTTCTATGGTATTCTGAACAATAGGTTTTTGTTTTTCCTCTAGAACTTAATGTACTGGATGTTATGCAATGGTTTATGACCAAAGATTTGACCTTGACGTACCATCAAAGTATAAAATTCACCACAAATACCTTCATGTATTAACGTTATTTCTTTTAGCTTATTTCATAAGTTATTTTTCTAATTCTTTACATAATATGGAATTTCATTACATTAAGGTTTTTGTTTTTTTGAGAGAGAGAGAGAGAGGAAATGAGCACACAAGCATAAGAGTAGGAGGGGAGAGGCAGAGAGAGATAATCTTAGATAATCTTAAGCAGTCTTCATGCCCAGTGCAAAGCCCAATATGGGGCTCAATGTCACGACCCTGAGATCATGACCTGAGCCAAAATCAAGAGATGGATGCTTAACTGACTGAGCTGCCCAGGCACCCCAAGTATTTGCTTTACATTAATCAATCTTCCTCACTGAATTCAATCAGCTTCAATCTTCTCTCTAGTAGCTTCTCCTTGAATTTCCAACATTTTTGACTCAGTGCTTGTCCACCCTCATAGTTTTCATCTTTTCATTTTTTTAAATATTTATTCATTTTAGAGAAAAAGAGAGAGAGCATGAGTGGGAGGGGCAGAGAGAAAGGGAGAGAGAATCTCAGACTCCTAGCTGAGCACAGAGTTCAACACAGGGCTCCATCTCCAACCGTAAGATCATGACCTGAGTGGAAACCAAGAATCTGACACTCAAAGCAACTGAGCCACCCAGGTGCCCCTCATCTTTCTCTTTCAACAACTCATCTTAACTTTGTATTTTTTTTTCTCCTTTTCTTTTTCTCTCTAAAGTCAGACTATAAAAGTTCTCAAATTTCTTGCTTAACCAAAATCCCCTGTGGGAGAGGTGACATTTTAGGACAATCCCATTCCAAGTGGTAACTGGGAATCCAGTGTGCTTCCACCTTTGTTTCTGCCATTTTATCAGCCATCATGCAGGGTTACTGGAGAAAGAGAAGAGAGAGCTGGAGCATCATGCAGGGAACTTTACTGCTTATGGTGGACAGCACCATGATCCCTGCCTCCTGTTTCCCTCCCTTGTGTGCTCCTGTCTGAGTGTGAGAAGATGGAGACCTGCTTCTGATAGAATATGACAGAAGTGGAGAAATGTACATCATTTCATGTATGTGATTACATTATATAAGATTTCTAACTTGTCTTGCTAGGAGACTCTCTCCCTTGCTGGCTTTGAACAAACAAGTTGCCATGTCATAAGCAGTCATATGGAGAGCTATGAAGCAAAGAGCAAGGGCAGCCTTTGGCTAACAGCAGCAAAACAAACAAACAAACAACCCACAAAAAAGAAACAAAAAAGACCCTAAAGTTTACAGTCTGGCAGCCTGCAAGGAACAGAATGCTGCCAACTACCATGTGAACTTGGAAACTGTTCTTTCCTCAGATGAGCTGACACCTTGATTACAACCCTGTGAGATTCTGAAGCAGAGGCCCCACTTAAGCTGTGCCCAGAATCCTGACCCTCGGAAACTTTAAGATGGTAAGTGTGTGTTATTTTAAGCCATGAAGTTTGTGGTAATTTGTTATGCAGCAATAACTAACTAGTAGACTGCCTTTGCACAGAAGTGCCATGATCACTGTTACTCACATTTCACTGACTAGAATTAGTCATAAGGCCAACCGACTTCAGGGGAACACGGAAATCTAACATTTCCTATGCCCAGGAAAGAAAACTGCATATAGGTAGAGACAAATAATCTCTACCCCAGACTTTATTAGTGAAAATGACAACATGATAAAGTATGTGACTTTTTTTTTTTAATCATTCTTCACAAACTAGAAGGTAAAGGCATACTACTATCTGGCACTCCCATTAGCCTTTATTAATGGTAGCATCTCACTTGAACAGGTACCCATACAGACACACAGTAAGTATTATTTCATTGCATGACTAACTACACTGAGAACCTGTACTATGACAAAACCTCTCAAACACAGGCACACTAGAAGTGTTTTGCCAGGCCCACCATGAAAAGATAAAAATCTGTTTTCATGTGAAAAACAGGTAAGGATAAAAAAAACTATGAATCATTAACTAGTCATGATGTCTTCATGTCTTCATAGCTGTGGTGGTAGATGTGAGTCTCTAATTTAAGAGACTTTCTAGTTTAGGAAACTATTAGAAGACAGTCAGATTTTAGTGGGTTTGAAGACGGTGCTGTGATTGGTGAGGAGAAATATGATTAGATAGACTTCCGCTGCTTTTTAACATTCATGTTCTTCTTGTGAGATGGGGAATGAACAGAAAATCAATAGTAACTGCAAAACTTCTTATGCTGGCATTGTTCAGAAAGGGAGGAAAACAAAAGAACAATTTCATTCCTTGCTAATCTAGAAATCAAATACTGTAATTCTCTCATCTCAGAAATTTGGCAGTCTGGTTCCTGCTGAACAAAGATTTGTTAGCAGTAAGTCTTTTGCTATGGAGACCTCATTACACTCATAAAACGTTCCATTGTGGTTTCTCAAATGAGATAGGGAACTGTTTCTTAAGAAATAAGGAACTGTCATTATCTAAAGAAATGGAGAAATTACAGAAATTTGTTGACATCAACATTTCTAAGAAAATGGAAAATGTCATAAGAGACTCAAAGCAGTAGGCTTTTTAACCGAGAACTCTGTGTTATGGGGTAGACCAAAGGCTATTTCTTGAAAAACTAAGTTATCCACCATTCAGTAAACATCAAAAAAGGACCTATATCAAACATCTAAAATTTCCCCTAATTTTTAATTATTAGTTTATTTCTCAAGACCCTCCTTGAAGTTGACTAAAAATTATGCCAAGTTAACAACCACACTCATGGCCATATAACATCCATTTACACACTGAACCTCAAGCAATAAAATTCACAATTGTAAATATTATAAACTAAATGGGAAATTGGAGTGAATAAAATAAAAACAACTTGACCTCTTACTTTAAAAATATTTAATCATATTTAACTAAGCAAGTAGTAAACCAAACGTACCTCCCAAAACCACGTTCTCACCACACTCAATCTTCATATTTTGTGTTTCTGATGTCCTATTTAATAAATCTTTTGCCTACCAAAAGATCATGAAGATGTTTGCATATGGTATCTTCTGGAAGCTTTATTCATTTACCATTTATATTAGATCCACAATCCACCTGTAATGGTGAATGCTCTATGGTAACTCTCTACCACAGCTCTCTGGTGTCTCCTGTGCTATAATAAGTAAATCTGGTTCTGGACTCCTTATTCAAGTGGAATATTTGTCTTTGTGTTAACATGATATAGTTTTAATATTTAGTGTTTTATAATATGTCTTGATATCTAATAGAACAAATCTTTCAGCTTGGTTCTTCTTGTTGAAGATTGCCATGGGTATTTTTGGTCCTCTGTATTTTGTAGTCAACTGAATTACTTGTTCTTCTCTTAAAGGATTATATATCCATACCTTGCCACAGCTTCATGGATGGCAGGTTATATTTCATTGACTTTGGGCTTGGCCATATGACTTGGCTTTATTGACAGGACTCTGGCAAATAAACGACATGGGTAAAGGCTTCAGACATGCTTGTTTAGTTAGCTTTTCTTGCACTTTTAACACTGTCATGAGAAGAACCTATCTTGGGTAGATGCTGCCATCCAGCCAGGGCTCGAAATACATCAAAACAGGTGAATCAAAGCTGGCCCACCTGACTTGCAAATCTAAGTCTAAAGCAGAATCACCCTGATCAACCTGCAGACCTGCCAGGGTGAGAGTAAATACTGCTCCTTTTAAAAAATGCTTATTCCTGACTGGATTTTTTAAATTTTATTTATTTTTGTGTGTGAGAGAGAGAGAGAGCGCACGCGTGTGCGAGCATGCAATCACACACAAGCAGGAGGAGTAGCAGAGGGAGAAGCAGGCTCCCTGCCCACTAGGGAGCCCAACAGGGGACTAGATCCCAGGGCCCTGGGATCATGACCTGAGCCGAAGGCAGACGCTTAACCCACTGAGTCACCCAGGCATCCTGACTTGATTTTTAATAAACATTTTCAAACAGTTTTAGAAAAAAATAATTTTACATTCACAGAAAAAGTGTGAAGCTAGAAATATTTATACAGTTCCCATATATCCAATTTCCCCTATTATTAACATACTGCATTACTATGGTAGACAAATGAATGAGACCAGACAAAACCACCTACTTACATCAGAGATATGATCTATAATTCATGCTTGTTGGTTTATACCTCTTTTATTTTCTCTCCTAAATTCATCTTTACTACCTTAGCAATGCTTAAGAAAGGTTATTTTAGAATAGTTTCAGATTTACAAAAAAGTTGCAAAGCTATTAGAGACTTCCCATATCCTTCATATCCAATTTCCCCTACTGCCAACATCTTGTATCAGTATATTTGTCACAACTTCTGAACTAATAATGATATATTACTTTTAACTGAAGTCTATACTTTATTTAGACAGCCTCCGTTTTTAACCTAATGTCTTATTTCTGTTCCAGGATCCCATTTAGCATACCCCATTACATGTCTCCTTAAACTCCTTTTGGCTGTGTCACTTTCTCAGACTGTCCTTGTTTTTGATGACCTTGACAATTTTGAGGAACACTACAGAGGCACTGAGAAGAATTTTTCTGCAGTGACTTGTCTATTCTCTCCAATGTACTTATTAAATCATTGATTTATATCAGAACAGATTCACAGATATTTTATATCATCTATTTTATATTCAAGTTTCAGAATTTTTAGAGAATTTCATATGCAGCAAATATTATGGTTGACATATTTTCATATAAGTTTTTGAGTCAGTATGACCAGTCTCTCTCTTTCTCTCTCTCTCTCTCTCACACACACACAGGATTCTGATTGAGATTACATTGAATTAATAAGTTTTCTGAGGAGAACTTACATCTTTACACTGTTATTTCTTCTAATTAGAGCTATGGACATAGTATATTTTTTAAATTATGTGTTTTAGTTTTCAGGGTAGAATTCTGCATATCTTTTGTTTATCATGACTATAGATGCATATATGAAAAAATTTGCTTTCTCATAAACTTTTACTTGAAGTAATACTTTCAAGAAATACAGAAATCATAAATGTACAGCTTGATGGATTTTCACAAATCACTGATGTGATCAGCACACCAGACCTCCATGCCACCACTTAGTCATTACACTGAGATTAAACGCTCTCGAATTTGACACCAAATGCTAATTTTTATTACTTCATACTTTTTATTAATGGAAACACTGCATATTGTTTCTGGCTCCTTTCTCTGAACATTATGGGTTTTTTTAGATTCTATCACAGTGTTGTATGTAGTTTAATTCCTAGAGTTGTACTGCTATATAATATTCAATTTTGTCAATGTATCACAATTTATATATCCTTCCTACTATTGATGGGAAGCTGGGTTGTTTCCAATTTTTAAGTATTACAAATAGTGCAGCTATAATCATCACATGTATATATTTTTAAAGATATGTATACAATTCTTCTAGTATATACATAGTAATCAAATTGCTACCCTATGACATATATTTATTAGAAACTCTCAATTTTACAAAGTTTTATCAATTTACACACACAAGTTGTGCTTGAGGGTTCCAGCTCATGAACATTCTCACCAACATTTGGCATTTTTATCGAATTTTGGTTTTAAATGGATGTCCCTAATAACTAATGAAACTCAGTATCATGTGTTCACTGATAATTTGTTTTTTTTAGTGAAGGGACTATCTGAGTCTTTTGCCCTTTTGTGTACTGCCTGTCCACCAGTTTCTTAGTAATTTGGAGATGTTCTTTATATAATTTGGACATGAGTTCCTTGCTGGAAATAGGTCTTAAAAATAACTTCATTTTTGCTTTGCCTTTTCACTTTCTTAAAGGTTTCCTTTGATTAAAAGATGAATTATGTTAAAATTAAATATATCAATTTTTTAAAAAAAATTTTAGGGGGGGTGCAGAGGGAGAGGGGGAAAGAGTATCTTAGGCAGGCTCCATGCCCAGTGTGGAGCTTGACACAGGGCTTGATCTTAAAGACCCTGAGATCATGACCTGAGCCAAAATCAAGAGTAGTATGCTTAACTGACTGAGCCACCCAGGTGCCCCTATCAATTTTTTAAATAGCTTAATTGTGTCCTGCTTAAGAAATCTGTGCTTATACAACATCATAAAGATGTTCTGTTGTTATTTTCCTACGAATTTATGTTTTACCTTTCACATTTAGGTTTTCGATCTTTATGGAGGTGTTTTTATGTATGGTGTGAAGTAGGGATCAAGACAGTTTTACCCCCATATGAATATAGGAAAAAAAATACAACTTTATATATTAAAAACAGCACAACACTGTAGTGCTACCTTTGACATATATCAGGTGACCATATATGTATTGGGCAGTTTCTCATTTCTTCATGCTTCATTTGTTTGATTGGTTACCTGATTTACCTGATTCCAATACCACTATATCTTAATTACTATAATTTTATATTAGGCCTTAACACCTAATAGTTTAAGTCCTCCAGCTTGTTGTTCAAAATAATTTGGTTAATCTAGTTCAAGTCCCATAAATTTTTTTTAAATGATTAGTTCATCATTCTGTACACAAAAGCTCCAGCAAAATTTTGCTTGAAATTGGACATTCATGGGGCACCTGAGTGGCTCGGTTGGTTAAGCCTCCAACTCTTCATTTTGCCTCAGGTCATGATCTTAGGGTTGTGAGATCGAGCCCCGCATTGTGCTCCATGCTCAGTGTGGAGTCCGCTTGAGATTCTCTTTGTCCCTCCCCCCACTCATATCTTTCTCTAAATAAACTCTTTAAAAAAATAAGACATTTGCAAATTTTATATCAAACTGAGGAAAGCTGGTAATTTTTAAATATTTATACCTCTATTCCATAAGAATGGCCTATCTGGCCTTTTAAATTTTCTGTCAATAGTATCTCACATAGTTTTCAGTGTAGAGATCTTTCATGCCTATCATTAGATATACTTGCAGGCATATGATATTTTTATGATTTTTAATGCCATTTAATTAAATGTACTTTTCCAATTATTTATTCCTAAGATCCACAAAATTGATTTTTATGTTTACCTTATATTTGGTGACCTTATTAAATTTGCTCATTAAAACTCAAGAGTCAGTACAGTGTTTTGGATTTTCTATGTACAAAATCATGTTAGTTGCAAATAAATTTTTTTGGTATGTATGTATGCATGTAATTTTTGGCTAGGACTTTTTGTCCATGACTACATCCTTGTTTTATTCCAGTTTTTACGAATTCAGCTGTCAATTTTCATTATCAAGTATGCTGTTTGTTGTAATACATACCACACTCTGATTTTAAAAGTTCCCTTCTAAATCCTGCCACTTGCAACAACATAGATGAACCTTTTGGGCACTATGCTAAATGAAATAAGTCAGAAAGAGAAAGACAAATACTGTATGATCTCAGTTATATGTGGAATCTAAAAAAGTTGAACGTATAGAAACAGAGTAGTTTGGTGGTTTTCAGGGTCTGGGGGGGTAAAGGAAATGGGGGAGATGCTGGCCAAGGGCACAAATCTTTCAGTATAAAATGAATGAGTTCTGGGAATCTAATGCACAACCTAGTGAATAGAGTTAAAAATACTTTATTGTATACTTGAAAGTTGCCAAGAGAATAGATCCTAAATAATTTCCCCACTCTCATATGCGAAATGGTGACTACATGAGATGATGGATATGTTAACTAACCTTACTACGGTCATCATTTTACAACATATACATGTCAAATCATCATACTGTATGTATACCTTTCACTTAACACAATGTTATATGTCAATTATATCTCACTAAAGCTAGCTGGAAAAGTCCCTTTCTATTCCTAGCTTATTAATGGTTTCCTTTTAATCGTTAGATGTAAATTTTTTATTTAAAGCTTTATCTGCATCAATTGAAATGATTATCCTTTTTTTTTTCTTTTCTGATTCATTGAAATTTTAACTATGAAGCCAACTTTGCATTTCTGGAATAAATTCAATGTCATCAGGATACATTATTCTAGTCATATATCACCACTGATTTCCAAAACAACAACAACACATGGTCTAGAGTTAATCTATTTCAATATCCTCCCCTGGAGAAGATGCAAACTTTCTTTCAACTCTTCTCCCTCTGGCCATACTACCACCTATATGATGACCAAATTTTTTTGCTTACTATAGGCTAGGTATTCCTCTAGCTATTTAATCTACATCCAACATTAATACATTTGATTTTCACAGGAATGTGTGGGAGGAAAACTCCTATTCCTATTTTACAGATGAGAAAACAGTTATCATGAGGTTAAGTAATGTACCCAAGTTCAACTGAGACTGACCTTTCTCCTGGCAGTATGGTTCTAGAGCCAGCATCTTCAGTGACTCTACCAGACTGCTAAACTGTATCTTTCAGAAAGCTAAGATTTTACTCACCCAAAAATTCCTTCCTATTCGACAAGAGAACAACAATAGCAAGTTCCTTGCTATTCCATTTTTCAACCACTGGATTCATCCGTCTCTATCCTGGATCATATTCAGTACCATATCTTTTACACAAAGTCTAGGTGTGATAAGACTTCTGAATTGATCCATACTTGAAACTGTGTATACTTATTTTCCTATCTGAAAACAGCCCTGTGAAATATAGCAATCTACTTACTTCTCTTCTTCCTTGCATAAACCTGTTCCCAATTTCCAAATACTAGAAGCTTTTATCATTTTCTCATTCCAAAACTTCACCACAATATACTAATGGATGCATGTTTTGCAATTCATCCTGGTTAGTAGACCCTTTCATCCTCATGAGTTATGACTTATTTAATGTTGAGACTTTTTTTTTCTCTGCTTTGAGGATTTCAGACTATATGTTCTTAAAGCTTCAAGTTTACTTAGAAATTTTGTAACATTCAGAGGCATTTACAAGAGAAAAGAAACGTTCATAATTCTATCACCCAAATATATCAACTGTTACCATTACTGTGTGAGCATTTCTTAGAAGCTGTGTCCGTAGAATTAAGTAATCTAAATCACTTGATGTTTCATGTTGTATTTTGCTTTTTATCTCACTGCATTATAATTGTTAACATATCACAGAGCATGAGTATCCATTTAAAGGATTATATTCCATTAAATTATCAAAACTTTCTTAATCTACAGAAAAAGAAGATTCTGAAGAGATAATCATTGCTTCTATTAGGATTACAAGTGACTTGACAAACCACACCTCTCCCTTCTGAAGCTGACTTGAGTTTATAGCCAAGTAAGAAATACACATTGGTTTAGGATAGAAATGGAAATATTAAAGTTCACAACTTACAAAATTAAGTTAAAAGAATCACTTTAACAGCCAAGGCCAGCTTCATGGGCATTAGACCTGTGTACCTGCATAGAGTCCTGATGTTGTGCCATCAACACTTTCAAATTATTAGTCATTCTGAAAAACGAGCCCTACAGATTATAGTGTCAATCCTGCTAGTGGTCATAGCCAGAATTCCTACTACTTCTCTTTAAATCTAGACCTTGGAAAGACCCCCCGCCAAAGGAATATGCAGAGTTGACTTTTGCTTACCAGCTGGAACGGAAATACTCCCTCATGCCTATGAAGCCCCAATATCAGGAACAGGGAGAGAGAGCCCTCCCCACAAACCTCTAGTTGTGTTTACCACAAGGAAAGGGAACTGGTAAAGAGCATCACTGTTCTACCCCACTGCTTTATAAGCTGCATTATAACTTCCTAGGAGGGAAATATCTCTCTTAGGACTTCAAATATGTGAATAGTTGTCATGGATAAGAGCTTAGACTGATTCAGGATGCTAACATATATGAAACTGGGTCACAAAGGTGAAAGTAAGAAGTAAGCTTATTTGGGGAGAACATAAGATTAATCCATTTTAAAACAGGAGTTACTGAAAAACAGAATCTGATGACTTGCAATGTAATGAGTTCTGTATCAATGGAAATATCCACCAGGCAATAACTAGATAAGTATCTACTAAGAAGGTCTTTAAATAGGGAATGGAAAATACTACTACTTCATGAGACATCAAAAACCCAACTTTCTCCTGTGATTTATTTGGTTTTCCTTCTTCAAGGGATGACTTATGGATCTATTAGTGTGAGACTTTTTTTTTCCTGTAGTATTAGGCTTAATTTTAAATACTCTTTCAATATTCAATACAGCTCTAAAGCTGTGGTTTTATCCATATTCAAATGTCTTTTAAAAATCAATTATATACACAAATAACTTTATATTAGATAGATAATAAAAAGTTATTGAGCATTTCCTTGTGCAAGTCACTGAGCTGAAATTTAAATTGTGTGCATAACATCTTAGTCCTATTAGATATTATCATCCCATTCTACAGAAAAGGAACCTGAGGCTTAGAAAAATTTATCATCATGTATAAAGTTACCCAGCTGATAAAGTTCAGATTTGTTTCAACCCATGCCCATCTGATTTTTGAACTAGGATTAACCATCATGATATATTATTTAGTAAGTCCTAGTATTTTTCCCTAGATTTGTACACATTCAGGTTATCAAACATATTGCCATTTTGCCACCAATGTGGCAAAGCTGTCATTAGAAAAGTCTTTACTTAAGTATGTACTATGGAAAAGTGTCACATCTGTCTATTTGTTGAGGTAGGATATCCCATTTACTCATCATACCAGTCCTGTGAGATACTCTGAGTTTATTATTCTTATCACGGATGAAACAACGGAGTATCAGGGAGGCTAAACAATCTGCCTAAGAACCCTGGATAGCAGGCCACTTGGCAGAGACACAGTCACAGGAGCAGCCATGAAGATTCACACTACGGCTTCCAATCAGGATGAAAGTGCTGAAAAGTTTGGCAGCATCAGTGACTCTTGTCTTCCTTGCAACACTTTGTTAATTCGTGATCACAGTGACTTGTCATTTTTGCTTCTGCGTTTCTGTCTCAGGCTGTACTGACCCATGAGTCCCATGAGCAGCAACACAAAAGGAGAACAACCCTATTCCTATCATGTTGGTTGCCTTTCATCAATGTCTCAAAGGACCCATTCTCTCTTCTCCATTCTCATGGCCACAGTTCCAAATGTCTGAGATGCCGGTCTAAGGAGGTGCAGAACTGTACCTTATTTTTATACACACGGGAACGTTGAGGGGCCATCTCCACCTCCTCTACTTCAATATAGGAGTATTTTTCAATGACATCACTTTTCCTTTCAACTTTCTAATTTCACTGAGCAATTCTACATTGAGTCTTTGAATTAAAATTACTGGCTCTGCCTTCTTTCCATATACTGCACAGTATAAAACAGATTCCCTAACACTAGAGTCTATACTTGAGTTTATTAGTAAACAGATGATTATTTTCAATTAGCAGCTTGTACTTTACTTTTGCTTGAGGAAAATGCCACAGAGGATTGTTTAATACTGCTGGGTTGGCATACGATTCCTGTTCCTAAGGTTAATGACCAGTTTCCTCAAACTACAAAACCTTAACATTTTACTTTTTCATCACAGACTGCATGGGCTTTATATAGATGCTGAGGAGGGATTTCACAGCCCCGGAATGAAGCTATTTGTACTATTTATTATACTATTTATACTGTTGCACCTCCCTTCTTCCAGGGGAGAGAACTTTTTAAGAGCCCTGTCAAAACTGCAGGTGTGCCAAAGGCTCCTGCTAACAGCAGGGGCAGCCTTTATAGCATTTCCTCAAGACTGCTTCAGATCACTTTTCAGTGTGTAAAACCGGATTTTCATTAATGGCACTAATGACACGCTAATAGGGGATAGGGCAGCACACCCAATGCCAGAGACAGAGCAAGTGAGGCTGAAAACAAGCCAGTCTGAGTTTCTGTAAGATGAAATACTGCAGGGTGTTGATACATTGCATTTCTTCTCAAATACCTGGCAGGCCCAGGACCTACTTGTTAAATGGGTTGCCTTTGAGGCCAAGCAGAAATAGATCTAGTTACAGTTTTTCACACAAGGACAAAACAAGGAGACAGAAAAAGCTCAGGGTTCAGACATTTGCAAGCTGCAGCTGTTTTTTGCAGCAGGGCATTCTGAAGACTTATGAGCTGACACATTACCCTGGACATTACCATGCATTGACCTCCCTGCTCCTTCTATTCCCTGGAGTGATGTTCAAGGCTACTGTTTGTTGCAAGGGCCACTGAGGACCATATCAAAGCAGCAGCTACATCACAACTATCACTTTTAAAACATACAGAATCTGCTCTAGCTGGAAAAATAGAGGAGCAAACCTAAGGTTCTGGCCTTTCCTCCAGGGAGCTCAGGTGATCAGTAGTTCCTGATTCTTAAAGCAGCTCCTTGTGGTAGGTCAGCATAGTTTTTAAACAAATAGTGTGAGAGCAGAGGAAGCCTGAGAAGCTGATGGAGATGGATTATTTTGACTTTCTTCTCATTGCGCAATCCATCAGCACAGGAAAATACTTTCTTTGCATTATTCCCACCTGACTTTGATCTTGTTAGTGGAATGTTGGGGGAAATGCTGGCCTTTAAAGTTTGCTTGTGCAGCTGTAATACTAAAAACAATTAACAGACTACTTTTCAGAGAGGACAGTTTATCACAGAAGTAGGAATGTATCTCAAAAATTAACTCTGTAGGCATGGCAAAGGCAAAACACCCACGCCACCACTTTCTCTGACTTTGCTAAAACAGAAGAACTCACCACCCTAGGAAAAGCCCATTTATCATCCCTGTCCTAGTCAATGCCTTCATATTTAAGTTGAGACCAAAGATACACACTGGGAATTGAGTAACTTGCCCAGCATCACATAGGAATGTGTGACAGAGTCAGAACCAGAAACATAGTCTCTTAACATTCCACCCACTTACTTGTGTCTCATACTGCCTCTCTGGAAAATTCCCTTTCAATCAAATTTCCTCCATAAACTGTGTGGTTGCCACAGTCTCTTAGTTAGGCCAGTGGATACAGGGCCAGTCTTGAGGTCAGTACGTGCTGGTCCTGCATCTATTATATTTGAAATAGGTACATTCTTTTGGGTGTCATATCTGTCCCTTATGCAGGTCCAAAACTTAAGGTTGGAACCACTCCTGATTCTCTTGCTTACTTTTCAGTGAGACCTGCAGAGTATCTGACCGAAATTTCCTTCTAATATTCAGTTCTAGAGAGCTGGCATTGTTTTCCTTTTATTTCTCCAGCTGGAAATTATATTATGACTCTACAAAGGAATTTTCTCATTCCCATATTTATGTCATCAAACTACCAAAAATTTTTTGCAATTCATTCATACATATTGGCCATTTTTATGTTGGTACAAGTGACTGTGAACCTACGATGCTATATTAGGAATTAGGAATTACCTGTTTCAGCATTCTTTGTGTGTGTGTATCCATCTAGGTTTTGAGCTGACTGGTGTAGAAGTGTGACCACATGATGGACCACCTAAAATACACACATTTGTAAGACCTCTGTTAGGTGAATACTTGCTCTTTGTGCCAGTGCATTGGTATAAAACTCTTTTGACTATTCTGGTAAGGCTGGTGGGGTTAGGCGGTAAGACTGAAAAACTGATGTATCTTGAAGAGTCAGGATACATGAGTTACTGAGGAGGGACACAGAAAGCTTAAAAATCTATCCTGCCTATGGCTTTGAATTGATAGGATTAAAGAAATATAAAAAAGAGTGGCATATCCAATAGAGAGTATCTAAAATATATAAAGAACTTATACAACACCAAAAATACTAATGATCTAATTAAAAATGGGCAGAAGACATGGAACAGACATTTCTCCAAAGACAACCTACAGATGGCCAACAGACACAAGTAAAGATGTTCAACATCACTCATCATCAGGGAAATGTAAATCAAAACCACAATGAGATATCACCTCACACCTGTCAGAATGGCTAAAATCAACAACACAAGAAACAACAAGTGTTGGTGAGGATGTGGGGAAAAAGGAACCCTCGTGCACCATTGGTGGGAAAGCAAACTGGTGCAGCCAATGTGGGAAACAGTATGGAAGTCCTTCAAAAAGTTAAAAATAGAACTTCCCTATGATCCAGTAATTGCACTACTAGGTATTTACCCGAAGAATACAAAAACACTAATTTGAAAGGATATATGAGTCCCTATATTTATTGCAGGATTATTTGCAATAGCCAAATTATGGAAGCAGCCCAAGTGTCCATTGACAGATAAATGGATAAAGAAGATACGGCGTATTATTCAGCCATAAAAAAGAATGAAATCTTGCCATTTGCAACAACATGGATGGATCCAGAGGATAGATGCTAAGTGAATTGAGTCAATCAGGGAAAGACAAATATCGTAGGATTTCACTCATACATGGAATTTAAGAAACAAATGAACAAAGGAAAAAAAGACAAACCAAAAAACACTCAGAGACAGAAAACTACAGAGAACAGATGGCTACCAGAGGGGAGGTGGTAAGGGGGATGGGTGAAATGCATGGAGGGGCTTAAGAGTACACTTATCTTGATGAGCACCGGGTAATATAAGGAATTGTTGAATCACTACACTGTACACCTGAAACTAACATAACAGTGTATGTTAACTACACTGGAATTTTTTAAAAAGCTGTAAAAAAAAAGATAAAAAGAATGGAAACTTTTTGTAAACCGACAGGTTATGTATATGTATTACTCGTTAAATTATATTAAAAATTAATATGAATATTATAGGTTGCTTTATCTTTGATTCAAATGATTGGCCTTCCTATAATCGACTTCCTGAATTAGAAATCAGCAAGAGCACATATTCTCAAAGTACACTAGTTAGCTATTGCCACAACCATGCTACATAACCACCACAAAATTTCAGCCACATACATTTATTTCTCATACATCTGTGGGGCTCCATTGCTATAAGTTTTTGTATAAGGCTTGCTCATACATCTATAGTCCAGCTGACTTACTCATATATTTCCAGGTGTGCTCAGCTCCATGTGTCTCTTCCTCTCCCAGGGACCAGTGGGTTATGGAAGAGGCACAAAAGCAAGTGGAAATACACAAATGCTTTCTAAAACTTCTGCTTATAACTGCTCAGCTAATAATACACAAGTATTATGGAGAAAGGGTAATTAACAAATTAAGGGATTAAAAAAGTACATTTTAAAAAATCATTGGTATATACACTCCGACCACCTGAGATATATAACTGCAATCATGATTCACAGGTCATTCATCAATTATGATTTTAGGCCAGTGAAAGAGATAGCCCTTGTTCAAAAAAGACTGTTTTTGGTTGATTCTGCATTTTATTAATGGAAATCAAGAACAAATTAGTTTTATATAGTGGTGTTAGACTATGAGGCCATGTTGCCCATAAAATATTTACAAATTAGGTCAGGATTTTTTTTTCTATTTTTTTTTTAGCTTTATATAGTGCTTCACAGGTTGTAAATTAGTTTCACATTTCTTGACTAATCCTTGTAACAGGCTGTGTGGTTAGCAAGGTAGGTGCTGGGCCCAGAAACCAAGGTTCTGAGGGGCAAGGTGATGCCTCAGGTGACACAACTTCTACTTCTCATGGTTCTTATCCAAGAGGCCCACCAAAATTGCCTGGCTCTAAGAAATACACATACTTGGGCCCCACTACCAGAAATTCCAAATCAGTAGGACTAGGTTATACCCCAGATATCCGAGTTTTCCTAAAACTTCCTCAGGGATTTTGATGTACTCCAAAAGGCAAGAGCTCTCAACCCAGACACGCTTTCTTCACAAAGATACAAATTTTGCATAGGATTAGACACATTTTGTCAGTCTTTCACATTTTCCGTTTTCTCTTTTTCCTTTTTGTACCTCTCACTTGACTAGGCTCTTCTAATCCTAGGAATGACTTCCTGTTGCTAGTTCTACCCATTTCCTTCTTGGCCAAGGTTTAATTCGTCTCTGCCCACTTGATTCTTACAAGTTAAGCAAAGTTATTTTCAAAGAGGAATGGTGCAAAAACATTGCTGTCCTATCAATGAGAACAGTATAAAGGACACATGGCCCTTCTAGTTACGTATTACACTGAACACTTTATATCTTTCGCAGCATGCTCACATTCTGCACTTTTTTCTTTGAATTCAAAAGAAGATATGATAGCATGGTGACCTGGTAAGACAGTCCAACTGTTGGAACTATAGGTTATGCCCCTGGCTTTGCCAATAATCAGCTAAATGAATTGGAATAAGTATAATGATTCATGACTTGGTCTGTCTATGAATAGCCACTCATAGATACACACTCAGGTTTGCTCTAAGGCTTGTTTTGAAAACATGAATTTGTGTCAGTACAAATGATTATTTTATGGAAGATGTGGAGCATAACATGAATTTTGTGTTTGCAAATGGAGGATTTCATCCTTGAGAAATACTATATGAACACAGCAAATTGCACCCAACTGAACCAAACTGTGTAGGAATATACAAAATGCACCCAAAATAGCTACTGATTACCTCAGTTCACCATTTGTGTTATGAGCCACACTCACCCACCCAGAATGTTACAATTTTCTGATTCCAAAGAACTTTCCTTACACCCTTTCACGACAGCTCACAGGCTGCAACCCTTCCAACATCCTACCCACAAGCAAACTTCAGATCTTTTTCAAAGCAAAGCACCAAATTTGTTGTAATTTGGAAGTGACAACAAGTCTGTAGTTCTAGATCTTTCAGACCTAACTGACATCGCACTCTGCAAATGCTGCCAAGATAGCCAAATTTGGCGGAGTGCTCTGTGAGCTACAAGAAAAGAAAGGGGCACCATGCCCACCTTCCTTCACCCTTGCATCACACATCGTTTACTGATTCATGCTTCAGGAATAAACCAAGGTCAAACAAATGTTTAACTTAGTAGAAGCCTTTAGTCTTACCCAGTTTCGGAATGGGAACAGTCCCTAAAGAATGGCTTAGCACCACCTCCAAACTGTTTGGACTTGATTCTTTTTGAAATGAAGGAAGTAGGCTGGATGAGTCCTAAAACCTTTCCAGTTTGGGATCACAATGGACTCTACTGTTGTTACTTAGGGCCCAGTATTAATATTAAAAATGCTAAGGTTTGAAGTTTTTTTAAGCGTTTCTGTAGCACTGGGGTTCCACCCTAATGCATTCCATCAGGTAACAAAAGAAGAAAAGCCTTTATCCCATGTTATTGTTTAGTGACTCAGTCTCACACAACCAAGGTAGTAAATCTCCATAGTTAAATGGAGCTTAATGTTTGTAACATCCTCAGGGAATATGGAAAGAAGTAAAAGATTAATGGCAAAGAGTGATACATGATGATTATTAACTTTTAGTTCCTTAACATTGCCATACTCTAAGATTTGAAATTAAATTTCCATACTGGTCTTCACTAGAAGCTCCAGGGAGGGGAATTTTCCATTTTAAAATCAGACTTACACTATGACTCAAACGATCCTATAATCCTGTTACCTCTCTTTTTCTTTCTGTAAAATGGTCCACCTAAAAGTAACCTACCTTCCTGAGGTGGAATGAAAATTAGCCCATTAAATTGCTGCAAAGTAGCTGGGAACCATAAATTGTGGTGCTATGTCAATACAACAGTAGATGGAGACACTAAGAGATGAGCAATTGGCTGAAATCAATGGAGAGAGAAGGTAAGTGTCAATAAGTATCTTGGAACACTGAGTTTCTTTGGTCCCAGCTGAACACAAAGTAGCGCCCTTTATCTGTTCATGGACATTGTTCAACGAAATAGAAAGAAGAATGTGCTTCCTCTTCTGCCACGCTCATATTAGAAAATACACTTTACCTCTTACCCTCACTCACTTCATGTCCTCCAGGATATAAAGTTATAAGTAAAAAAAAGAAATACTCAGAAGTGGAACTGCTGGATCATATGGCAACTCTATTTCTCATTTTTTGAGGAACCTCCATACTGTTTTCCATAGTGACTGCAGCAATGTACATTTTTACCAGCAGTGCACGAGGGTTCCCTTTTCTCCTAGTCTTCACCAACAGTTGTTTGCATGTGCGTGTGTGTTTTGTTTTTTGATAACAGCCATCCCAACAGGCGTGAGGTGGTATCTCATTCTGGCTGTGATTTGTGCTTCTCTGATTACTGATGTTCAGCACCTTTGCATGTACCTGTTGGCCATCTGCATTTATCTCTTTGGGAAAATGTCTATTTAGTCTATCTGCCCTTTTCTAAATTGAGTTATTCATTGTTTTGCTACTGAGCTGTATGAGTTCCTTTTATAATTTACCAGACTTACCCCTTATCAGACATGGGGTTTGCAAATATTTTCTCCAATTCTATAGCCTGCCTTTTCATTTTGTTCATGGTTTCTTTTGCTGAACAGAAGCTTTCTAGTTTGAGGTAGCCCCACTTGTTAACTTTTGCTTTTGGTACCTTTGCTTTTGGTGCCAAATCCAACAAGTCACTGACAAGACCAATGTCAAGGAGCTTACCCCTTTGTTTTCTTCTAGCATAGATGAACTCTTAAAAGTCAAAAAGACCTGAACGTATTACTTCATCTTGAACACTTCATTAACCTTAAAATATTCTTACCACCAATTTAACTATAATTTCCTCTACCCATACAGATTATTTGTAACTTTAAGTATAATATTTTCTAACCATTTTATTGAAGCAAACTACTGAGAAAGAGCTGTGTCTATTCTTTGAGGTTATCAAGGGTTAGATGTCACGCTGTGTCTTGCCATATTATACCCAAAGGGCCTTCCTGAATGCTGGCAAGGAGATAAAGCAACAGTTTCCTCAGACTTTGTAAAACACTAGAAAATTTGAGAGCATAGCAGACACTGGCCTCCAAGAGTGTTGTGTGGAAGCCAGGCCTGCACATTCACAAAAGGGATACAAGAAAAACCAAGAAGCAGTTTTCTGGAGTTTCCCATTGCCACCCTACATTGGAGATTCCACAGAGACTACAAAGTGGACACCAAGAAGGAAAGAACATTACAATCTCAGGACAGAAGGTTAATGCTCAAGCTGTTAGGCCACAGAGCAAACTCGGCAGTGTGGCCTGCCAGGGCCATCTCTGGAGAGCCATGCCCTGGAGGTAATGAACCGAGAAGAAAAACGTCAGTAGGATCCAAAGTTTCTGCCTTTGGAGTTTTGATGTGATAACTACCAAACAGTTCCACAAAACAAAGCAAGAGGACCTTTTCTCCAGGATTTTTTAAACAAGATAGGTTATGTCCGGGAGCATTAAAAAGTCAGACCAGTACAACACATGAAAGGTGACTTTTCTCTTAGGTAAAAATTCATAGAGGGGATATCTCAGTTGTATGTAGAGAGACAATTTAAATAAAAATTAGTACACTTTAGCAATATTTTTGCATGCTTTGGTGAACATACCCCAAACATCTGCACACTTTTATTTCAGAATGACACATGGCTGTAATTTTTTTAAATCAGGATCTTGAATAATATTTAGGCCTGAGAACATAGGAAGTAATTTATAATGATGGTATTTAGATCACGTCAATGCATTTAAGTGCTTTATTTTTATTGGTAAAGTCTGTGAAAGTAATAATTGTTGCATATTTGGGCTTTTCTAGAGATTTTCATCTCTTTTTATTTAATATATCTCTTCTTACTGTTGTGCAAAATATTCAAAAATCCACAATAGCCAAGATCTTAATAATGGTAAATCAAACAATGTGTGTTTATGTGAATTTTTTATTCAGCTTAAACTAAAAAAAAGTTCATCTATTTCTCCCATCCCCACTCCACCTCCTGCAACCACCAATCTATTCTGTATCCATGAACTTGGTTTTTCATTCATTTTTTAGATTTCACTAAAGAGTGATCAAATATTATGTCTTTATCTGACTTATTTCACTTAGCATAATGCCTTTGTGGTCCACATCCATGTTGCTGCAAATGACAAGATTTCATTATTTTTATGGCTGAATAATATTCCATTGTGTGTGTATGTATGTATGTATGTATGTGTGTGTGTATACACACATACCACAATTTTTTTTTTTTAATCCATTCTTACATCAATGGCCGCACTTAGGTTGTTTCCTTATCCTGGCTACTATAAATAATGATGCAATGAACAAAGGGGTGCATATATGTTTTTGAATTAGAGTCTACATTTTCTTCAGATAAATACCCAGAAGTGGAATTGCTTGATCAGATAGTAATTCTATTTTTAATTTTTTGAGGAATCTCCATACTGTTTTCCATAATGGTTTCACCAATTTACATTCCCACCAATAATTCAGAAATTTCCCTTTTCCCCACATCCTCACCAACACTTGTTATTTCTTGTCATTTCAATAAAAGCCATTTTAACAGGTGTCAGGTGATCTCTGTGATTTTAATTTTCCACTCCCTGATGATTAATGATGTACCTGTTGGCCATCTGTATGTCTTCTTTTAAAAAAAAAGTCTAGATCTTCTGTTCATTTTTTTAATTGGATAGTTTGGGTTTTTTGCTATTGAATTACATGAATTCTTTGTATATTTTGAATATTAGCTCCTTATCAGATATATGATTTACAATTATTTTCTCTTATTCAGTAGAATGCCTTTTCACTTTGTTGGTGGCTTCCTTCGGTGTGCTGAAAACTTCTTTTCAGTTCAATACAATCCCACTTGTTTACTGTTGCTTGTCTTGCTTTCGCCTTCAGATTTGAAAACTCATAAGCCAAGACTTACATCAGGGACCTTAGCACCTATGTTTTCTTCTAGTAGTTTTAGGGTTTCTACTTTAAATTTTTTTTATTCCATTTTCAGTTAATTTTTGTGTATGGTATAAGGTAGTAGTTCAATTTTCCCAACATCATTTATTGAAGAGACTGTCCTTTCCCCTTTGTATATTCTTGGCTCCTCTATTACAAATTAATTGACCATATACATGTGGATTTAGTTCTGGGCTCTCTACTCTATTCCACTGACCTGTGTGTCTGTTTTTATGTCAATACCATACTGTTTTGATTACTACAGCTTTGTAGTATACTCTGAAATCAGGAAACATTATGCCTTTAGCTTTGTTCTTTCTCAAGATTGCTTTGGCTATTTCGGATCTTTTGTGGTTCCATATAAATGTTAGGATTGTTTGTTCTATTTCTGTGAAAAATACCATTGGAACTGTGAGGGGGATTGCACTGCATCTGTATATTGTTTTGGGTAGTATGGGCGTTTTAACAATATTAATTCTTCCAAAGCAGAAGCATAAAATGCATTTCCATTTATTTGTTACCTTCCTCAATTTCTCTCATCAATGTCTTGCAGTTTTCAATATGCAGGTCTTTTACCTCCTTGGTTAAATTTATTCCTAGTTATTTTATTCTTTTTGATGCAATTTAAGTAGTATTTTTCTCAATTTCTCCTTCTGATAGTTCATTATTACTATTAAGAAGCACAACAGATTTCTGTGTGTTGATTTTGTATCTTGCAAGTTTACTAAATTTATTCGTTCTAACAGCTTTCAAGGGGGTCGTTTTTATAGGTAATATCAGGTCACCTGAAATTAGTGACATTTTTATTCTTTCCAATTTAGATGCCTTTTCTTTGTCTTCCTCTCTTTCCTTTCTCTTCCTTTCTTTCCCTCCCTCGCTTCCTTTTTGACTAATTACTCTGGCTAGAACCTGAAATACTATGTTGGATAAAAGTGGCAAGAGTAGATACCCTTGTCTTGTTTCTGATCTTAGAAAAAAAGCTCTCAGCTCTTCACTGCTGAGTACGAGGTTAGCTATGGGTTTGTTATATATGGCCTTTATTGTGTTGAAGTATGCTATATTCACTTTTGGGAGTTTTTATCACAAAAGCATGAATTTTGGGGCGCCTGGGTGGCTCAGTCATTAAGCCTCTGCCTTAGCCTCAGGGCGTGATCCCGGGGTGCTGGGATCGAGCCCCACATCAGGCTACTCCGCTGGGAGCCTGCTTCTTCCTCTCTCACTCCCCCTGCTTGTGTTCCCTCTCTCGCTGGCTGTCTCTGTCTCTGTCAAATAAATAAATAATCTTAAAAAAAAAAACGATGAATTTTGCATTCAACGTTCTATTTGCATCTACTGAGCTGATGTGATTGTTATCCTTTGTTTTGTTAACGTGATGTATCACAGTATTGATTTAAGGATGTTGAACCATTCTTGCATCCCTAGGTATAAATCCCACTTAATGGTATGTATGATTTTTTAAGCTATTGTTGAATTTAATTTGCAAATATTCTTTTGAGGATTTTTGCATCTATGTTCATCATAGATATTGGCCTGTACTCTTCTTGGGGCATCTTTGTCTGGTCCTGGTATCAGGGTAATGTTAGCCTCATAAAATGTTTGGGAAAGTTCTCCCTTCTTCTGTTTTTGAAGAGTTTGAGAAGGATTAGCATCAATTCTTCTTTGAATGTGTGATAGAATTCATCAGTGAAGCTGTCTGGTCCCGGACCTTCATATGTTGGGAGGTTTTAGATAATTGACTCAATGTCCTTGCTAGTAGTAACCAGTCTGTTCAGTCTTGGTAGGTTGTATGTTTCTAGGAATTTATCCACTTCTACTCTGTCCAACTTGTTGATATGTAATTGTTGTAGTTTCATATGATCCTTTGTATTTCTGTGGTATCAACTGTAACATCTCCTCTTTCATTTCTGGTTTTATTTGAGTCCTCTCTTTTTCTTGATGAGGCTAGCTAGTTTGTTAATTTTACCTTCTCAAAGAATCAGCTCTTAGTTTCATTTATCTTTTCTATCGGCTTTTTAGTCTCTGATTCATTTATTTCTACTCTAATCTTTGCTATTTCCTTCCTCCTCCTAACTTTGGGCTTCATGTGTTCTTTTTCTAGTTGCATGAGGTGTAAAGGTAGGCTGTTTATTTGAAAATTTTGTTTCTTAAGGTAGGCATTTAATCACTATTACTCTTAGGACTGCTTTTGCTGCAAGTCATAAATTTTGGTATGCTACATTTCCATTTTCATTTGTATCAAGGTATCTTTTGAATTCTCATTTCTTTTTTCACCCACTGGTTATTTATAGCATGTTATTAATCTCCACATACTTATGAATTTTCCACTTTTGAGTAATTTCTAGTGTCATACTATTTTAGTTGAAAAAGATGCTTGTAAGATGTCAATCCTCTTAAAGTTTATTAAGACTAGTTTTGTGGCCTAATATATAATCTATCTTGGAAAATGATCCACGTGAACTTGAGAATAATGTGTATTCTGTTCCGTTTGGATGGAATGTTCTGTAAATATCTGTTAAGTCCATGTGATCTAACGTCACTTAAGGCTGATGCTTATTCTCTGTCAGGATGACCTATCCATTAATGTAAGTGGTAAGTAGGGTATTAAAGTCTCCTGCTATTATTGTATTGCTGTCTACTTCTCCCTTTAGGTTTGTTAATATTTACTTTATATACTTAGATGCTCCAATGTTGGGTGTACAAATATTTACAAATGTTGTATCCTCTTGTTGGACTGACCCCTTTATCATTATATAATACCCTTTGTTTGTTATTACAGTCCTTGTTTTAAAGTCTGTTTTATCTGATATAAATATAGCTACCCCAGCTTTCTTTTGGTTTCCATTTGCATGGAATATCTTCACTTTCATTCTGTGTGTGTCCTTACATCTAAAGTGAATCTCTTGTATGCAGCATACAGATGGGTCTTGTTTTTTTTTTTTTTTTAAGATTTTATTTATTTATTTGACAGAGATAGACACAGCCAGCAAGAGAGGGAACACAAGCAGGGGGAGTGGAAGAGGAAGAAGCAGGCTCATAGCAGAGGAGCCTGATGTGGGGCTTGATCCCATAACGCCGGGATCACGCCCTGAGCCGAAGGCAGACGCTTAACCGCTGTGCCACCCAGGCGCCCCCAGATGGGTCTTGTTTTATCACTCGTTCAGCCACTCTTTTATTTGGAGTATTTAGTCCATTTAAAGTAATTATCAATCGGTATGTGTTTATTGCCATTTTGTTAATTATTTTCTAGCTGTTTTTGTAGTTCTTCTTCATTTCTTTCTAGCTCTCTTCCTTCATGGCTTGATGACTTTCTTTAGTGGTATGCTTATAGTCCTTTATCTTTTGTGAAGATTTGTATATAAGGCAGGCCCATGAATATAATAAACTGGAGCCCTAGTTTTCTAAATGGAGGTATAATGGTTCAAATTTTCAAGAGGAAATTTTTCTTGGACATTTCTAGTATAGCTGCGCTGCCACGATAGCCACAGATATTTTCCTCATTTCTGTGAAACAACTGATTTACATGAAATAAGGGAATATGGTCTATAGGAAATACCCATTTTATTATGTTATTGAACTAATAACTATTGTGCAGCAATTCTTGTGACAATTTTCACAAGACTGACTACTGACTCTCAAATTCTGTTTGAAAGGTCATTCAGGGAAAATACCAATGACAACCTGTGTATTAATCTTATCTCTATGGATACCTATGTACATGTCTCTGTTTTCTTCATTAAGGTAGATAACTCATTTTTCAAATGAGAAAGTAGCTAAGTGACTCACTGAAGTTAATGCTATAGAGAGAAATTAAAAAATCGCTCTTTTAGGAAAAGTGACCTTTCCATACTGGACTTGTACTCAGCCATTACCTGAAGCCTCATTTTAGCAGTGAATTGCACTCTTCAGGGTCCTGTGACAACTCTGTCAGCTGGCATTCAATTAATGCAGTAGCAATTTAACTAACCAAGCAAAGTTATTCTATGGGAGGTAAAACAAACAAACAAACAAACAAAAACCAGAAGGAAAAAACCATCAAATATATTTGATCGGGCAATCCTCCCTCATTCACTCTTATGGTAGTTGATTTATTTTAAGTTATTCAAATTTAAGTTAACTGAGTTATCACACAATTATTTTCTATTTACTTCATATGTGTCCAACTTTATTGTAGAAAGAGTGCTTCCACCATTAAATAAATGAGTCTCTGTAATATTCTAAATATTATCTTAGACATCAGAATTAGGAAGATTAACTAGACTAAATCCCTCCTTCAAGAAGTTCCAAAGAAATATATGCAGAGGCAAAATTTCATCATCATGCAGTAGAAAAATTAAGAGAAGCAGACACAGGGTATTGTGGGAGGTTAGGTATGGCTTCCTTAAAAACTGGAGCTTGTGGAACTGGACAGGATTGTGTTAAGTGAAGTAAGTCAAGCAGAGAAAGACAATTTATCATCTGGTTTCGCTCATACGTGGAACACAAGGAATAGCGCAGAGGACCACAGGGGAAGGGAGGGAAAACTGAACAGGTAGAAATCAGAGGGGGAGACAAACCATGAGAGACTCTAGACTCTCAGAAACAAACTGAGGGCTACAGAAGGGAGGGGGTTGGGGGAATGGGGTAACCAGGTGATGGGTATTAAGGAGGGCATGTGTTCTGATGAGCACTGGGTGTTATACATAACTAATGAATCACTGAACACTACATCAAAAACTAATGATGTACTATATGTTGACTAATTGAACATAATAATAAATAAGAATAAAAAATGGAGCTTGAGTTGATTCTTAAGTGTTGTATATGATTGATTCAGGAAGAACAAATGAAAAAGAACAGGCCAATCAACAAGAGAAAGACATACCATGGGAGCAGGGGGTGTGAATGTAATTACAAGTAGATAATTTAAACCAGGCCATAAAGTTCAGGGCAGAGGAGTGACAGCTGATGAAGCAAAAGAGATGATCACACCTTGCTTAGTAAGACTGTAAATGTAGTAATTCTACTTACAGTTTTCTCTGAATCTCTAACCTGCCTGAGCTCCAGATCCTTACACATTCTTTTCTAATTTCTTTCAATTCTAAGACTTCTAGTTGTAAGGTCTTCAGTGTTACAGGGCTTTTACAACAGAGGAGGTTTCTTGATCCTTTCTCCCTTTCCACAATGTCCTTTCTTCTTCACAGGAATATGGCCTTCCCAGTCTCATCCAGGAGCATGGTCCTATCCAGGGAAAGCCTCCTCAATCCACTACCTAAACCAATTCAAACTGTTGCTGTAGTAACCAGCCTAGCTGTTCTCTAAATCCAACAAGATGCAATTTCCACACTCTTAAAGATTCAATTGTGGGAAAAAAAAATTAGAGTACATATATTAGTTATGTATACCCACACTCCCAGACATCTTCTCCTCATACTTCCCCTCCCTATCAGACCACCTACAGATATTTAGTTGCAAACGCAGTCCAGTCACTGGACTGTTATTAATTCTGTGGAGAATCAGAAACAACCTGAAGAGAATGAACATATACATGAATATGTATATATTCAACCATCCATACACATACACCTATATATGTACACATATAATAAATTCATTTATAAATTCAAATATAATCTCATAAAACTCATTTAATAAAAATTTAAATCAAGTTTTCTGATTATGTATAAAGACATGAAAAGTGCTCATGAGGCATATTTAATTGAATGAGTTATACTACAAAACTGTTTTCCCCTAATTTTGCTTCTAGAAAGCACCACTCACACACGCACACCCCACACCCACCTTGACAAAGGCACAGAGCAAAAGACTAGAAAGTAGAAGTCTATATCCCGAATTTTTAGATGGGTTTTCTGAATAGTTACATTAGTGTATTTTTACAACCTATGATGAACATACATTTATTTTCTCTAATTTCTAAAAATATTATAAACTTGCAGTTATAGGCAATAATCTAATTAATAGCCAGAGAGCCTCGGGAATAGGATCAGCATCTAGTGAGTGACTTGTCCATGGATCCTGGAATCCAAGACCACTCATTTCAAGCCCAGTTTTCCCTCTACACTCTGCTCCTTCCCTTTCCATTATAAACATCTTATTCCTTTATCAGACTTTGTCTTCCCTTCCCTTAAGTCAGCTGTAGGTAAAAGAAAATACTGCTTCGAACTCACCCTCTGGTCATAGAAAACCATCTCCATTATTTTTATGGGAGGACGATTGGATCAAGTCTCCTCCTATTCTTAAGCCAAAGTTCTGATGTGCTGCAGACATTTACCTAGAATTTAGATTTTAGTACAGAATGAACTATAAATAAATCAATATATAAATAAAATAAAGTTTTCTGAAAATGCTACTGGGTGTATAAAATAGATGGCATTTCAAATAAAATGGAAGTCATTTTAAAATGCTCTATTTGCTTCCCCTTCAAAAGACATAGGTGTGCTAATATAATTAATTAAAAAACACACTTAATAACCTAAGTGATATTTTTTGCCATTCAACGTTAATGCCAATAACAATTCAGTTTGGCTTTACATTGGAGACCAATGCATTCTTGGACCATTTTCTAAAACTAAGCTCCTTTGGGCTATAAACTTTGGAACCTAACAAGTGACATTTAGTCCTGGAAATAACACTGGTGGACGAGAGTAGACCTGCCATGAAAAGTAGTTGGAGTTGGGATCTTGATTTTCTTTGAACTCCAGTAAATGGAAGCCTCCAGTTTCAAAATTCTTTGTTTGAAAACTTTGTTTCTGCTTGCCAATGTCCAATCTTGACATTATCTCAGGCCACTCTTAGCTAGGGGCCAGCCCCTTCCTTCCTCAGTAGTTTCTCTGTTCTAATATTGTTTCCTTGAATGACCTTGTCCCTCTCTATTCAATGACTCACCAAACTTCAGGACTGGAAGGAATGGAGATTATCTAGGCAAAGTTTCTCAATGTATTTCTAGCTGAGTCCCCTTTAATAAACATGTATGCCATCCAATTTTCTATCTGGAAACTCTACTAGCATGATCTATGTCCCATCAGAAAGGTTGGTTCTTCCGACTACTACATATTTTTTTTTTATCTACATGTTTTTTCCTACTCCATCTCAGAAATTTTTATATACACCTGCCTCCATAATGGTAGGATATCAATGCTGATTGGGAGTCATTGATATAATTCTTTAATTTTATAGATTAAAAAAATTAGCCCACATTAGTAGTTTGCCCAAAATTAAACTACAGTACAGAACTGGGACCTGAGATTTTTTTATTCCCAAATTAGACCTCTGAAATAAAAGTGGGTCCAGAACTAATGCCTCTTTGCTTCTAGTGCAAATTCCCCATGCTGTCCTTGTATACTGCCTTTAACTTTTATTTCCTAATCACTCCTAAACCTGACAAACCCCCCCCCCAAGGAAGACCACACAGTAGTGACTGCAAAAGTCAATCTACTCCCTGTAATGGGTTTCCGAACCTGGATGACAGTAACTGAATATGCAATTCACCAGAGTCTGGAAGCCATTAAGACCAGCACTCACTTAATAACTGCTGTGGGCAGTTTGCCATTGATCAGTTATCATCAAGATCAATACGCCTTTACTGAGCACATCTCACACTTTGGCTACTTTCTGGAAATATAGCTATAAACCCTATAGGAGTTAACTTAAAAGTATTATTTGGAAAAGGTCTCCCAACCTAACTGATTTTCCATATTACTACAAAGAAAGTAAGGCCATCTTTTTTCTCCCTCTGCCTTCCTAATTCCTTCACCCCTGATGGGCACAGTAGCTTATGATAAGTTAAGCAATGAATTAGTGTTCTAGTTCATTCTCAGCTCTGACCTGTCTCCTTATCCATAACATGAAGGAGTTGAGGATACTGATCTCAAAGTACTTATCAACTTTAATGTTTTATGATGCTGCTTAACACAAATTCTACTAGGACAAAGCCCCTTTTGGAGTTAATCATCTGGCAAATACTGTCAGGGAGCTAATATGTTAGGAAAACAATATGCCTTTTGATCACCATTTTTTCGTAAATCATAAGCAAAGTTAGCAAATGACTCATGAAACTGTTTGTATTGACAGTCAATATAAACACTCACATGTGCAGTAAATTTTGCCCTATAATGTGAAGAGCCTGGAGCCTAGGCATGATATTAAGTGATACAAGCTCTTTCTAGAGGCAGCTCTACTCTAT
This sequence comes from Ursus arctos, assembly GCF_023065955.2. Taxonomy (NCBI): domain Eukaryota; kingdom Metazoa; phylum Chordata; class Mammalia; order Carnivora; family Ursidae; genus Ursus; species Ursus arctos. The sequence continues at coordinate 35,773,014 of NW_026622830.1, forward strand.
CCTGATGCTACCCATTTAGCTGAAGATTACCAAGAAGATTTCTCATAGCCAAGCCCATTCCACAGATGAATAAAGTGAGAGATTTGCACCTGGTCTCCCACCATCCTGAGATAGGGCCAAGGATTCTAGCTCACACATCTGTATGATTAATAACGTATCCTCTCATTGCCTCCACACCAGCCACTTACCATTAATCAAAACAATACACTAAGGGTAAGACTATGATCCATATAGTCAACCAGTTTCTTCTCAAAACAACGATTTCACCTCATGCCAATAACATTCATATACTGAAGGGTGGGAAATAATTTTGGCATCCATTTAAATGAAATATGGTTACTATCTGTGGTAGGCAGCCTCTAAGATAGACACCAACGACCCTCGCCTCCTGGTATCCATACCCTTGTGTCGCCCCTCCCCTTGAGTGTATGCTGGACTTCTATTCACTTCTGATGAAGAGAATACAGTAGAATTGATAGGCTGTCAATTCCAGAGCTAGGTTACAAGAGGACAATGGCTTCTGCCCCTCATCTCCTACTTCTCCTTTTTTCTTTTTCTGTCTTAGGAACCCTTGCTCTGAAGGAAGCAACCTCTCATTCTGTGAGTAACCCTATGGAGAGGACAATGTGTCAATGAGATAACTCCAGCAGTAGCTGGCAAGGACCCCTCACCTGCCAACAGCCATGTGAGTGATCTCAGAATCAGATCCTCCCCAGGTCAGGTCTGGAACTGAAGGCAGCCCCAGGGAGCACTTTTAATGTAACCTGTGAAAGACTCTGAGTGAAAGGCATCCAGTTAAGTTGTACCTGAATTTCTAACCCACAGAAATGGAGATAATAAATATTGTTTAAATCATTAATCTGAAGGTAGCTTGTCATGAAGCAACAAGTAAGTAAATCTCCACCAGTCATCAGTGTGGCCACTCCATTTTACAGGGGTGGCTCAGTCTTCTAATCAGAGAGAAACTCTTATTTCACACCCTCACATTTGCCATCCTCTTTTCAGCAACAGTGGAGCATCATGAATTGTTCATAGCTGCCCTAGTGTATTTCTTCAAGCGGAAGACCCTGGCACCATCTGCCAGCAGGGAGCTAGCCAGCCCACTGTCAACTACAGTAACAGAAATCCCATCTAACTAAAGTATTCTCACTTCCTCAAACTCATGTTCAAGCAGAGCTTCTGAAGTTCCTTCTTGGCAAACGTTTCTCCTACTGCTTCCTTAGTCAAATAATCGCATTTTCAAACTCTTTGCCGTGGGGTATGCCATGCTGTGCCAGCTGCCTAGTTTGCCTCTCTGGAGCCAGCGCCCCCTTAATAGCTGAAATATTTCCCTCATTCCTTTGGTTTGTTTCTGGCTTCTAAAACAGCAGCCACATAAAAAAGAAAATACAGCTATTTCACCATTTGTCAGCATTTCAAGAACACAGAAATACCACTCTCCTTATAAAAATTATACAAAAGAAAAGGAAAATGATAGAATGATTGCCCAGGAAAGCAAAGCCACATGGACCCAGGGGGAGGCACACTCCACGTGTTCATAGCATGGTCAAAAAAGGACAGAGAATTAGGACTCTGGAAGAATCTAAAGAAACATTTGAGCATTTTATCAGGATGACAAGTGGGGCTCTGATCATCTAAACCACTAAAAAATGGCCTCCAGACACCAAAGTCTGTATTACAGTGCTCAGTAAGCCATCACACTCCCTGGTGAGCATTTACACTCCTCTGTTCTGACTGTGTCGACAGGTGTCAGGCCATGAAAGCTTACGAGAGAAGGGTTCATGTGTGACAGTAAGGATGCTGAGGGTTTGGACTCAGAAGAGCAAACCACCTTGGCTGGGCTAAAGATGAGACTCTCATGATGAAATACTACAGGGAACAGGCAGGACTGTTTTGCACATTCATCTCATTTACCTAATCTGGGCTAACTAATGTTTACTCAAAAATGTTTATAATTTATACTCCATGTCATTTAAATAAAAAATCACATTCTGCACCTTTTTTTTTTTTTAAAGATTTTATTTATTTATTCGACAGAGATAGAGACAGCCAGCGAGAGAGGGAACACAGCAGGAGGAGTGGGAGAGGAAGAAGCAGGCTCATAGCGGAGGAGCCTGATGTGGGGCTCGATCCCATAACGCCGGGATCACGCCCTGAGCCAAAGGCAGACGCTCAACCGCTGTGCCACCCAGGCACCCCACATTCTGCACCTTCTTCAATGGACTCTGGCCAAAACAATAGGGCACATTAAAGATGTGACAAGATTAAGCTCTCTAAGAGCATCGTATGTGGCACTGGCACTGCCGTGGTGATCTGACCCTAACAGTTACAGTTCCTACGAAGACAAATTAGATGTTACAAAGAAAAATTAAGGTCTGCCCCAATAGGCACTGCTTGGTTAATGCATTTTCCCGTTTGTGGATTTGAAAACACTGAACTATGAACCTGGAGGATGGAGGTTTCTTCTGTCCCAGTGGTGCTCCTTGCAGTATGCTACCCTGGGTTTCAGTCTCACATACGATGAGAATCTTAAATTTATGTCTCTATGTATCTCAAAAGCTTGGTGTGAAGATTAATACAAAAAGTGCTTGGAAAGCCAAGAAGCTACTCTACTGCATGATTGTATTATTATTACTGTTGTTAATTTATTTGGACAATGAGTTTCCCCTTGTATGAGCTGACACAATCTCATTAAAAGTGTTTATAAAGGACCTAAATGAGTAACAGTGGGACAGAGGTGGGTTGGCACTTCTAATTCCTAACTATTTCAGACATTTCTCATTTATTTCTTTTGTCACAAGTCACTCTGATTTATATCCAGACAAGTCCATTTCATCTCAAGGGCTCAGAAGGCTCCATGCAACACTCCACTCTCATATGTATTCTATACCTCTTTCTCAATGCCTAATAAAAATTCCCAGCAATGCCTTTCATTCCACAGTAAGCACTGGGCTTTACTGCCCCTGGGAAGATAATGCAGTGATTCAAATCCACTAGAAGTTGAGAATGACCAAGTGCTGCTTCTTCACTAGGAGGGAGCATTGGTGGTGGGTGGAGAAAGAACAGGACACCAGGGGCCTAAGGGACACCCATGTGGGAAGAGTGAGGACTTGGTTAGGTTGATGGGAAACTCATGGCTTTTACCTAAGAATGTCATGCTTTAGTAAAACCAGAATTTGACACCAGACATTTTCTTAGAGATGCTAATATGTTTCCATTTCGAAGTCTAAGACAGCAAAGACAACAAATTCCAAAAGACAAATATTGGGAGTTTTGTGGCTACAAAAAAGGCTTATACCTAGGAGTTCAGTTATGCAGAATTTCAGCAAATAATGAAGGACCATAAAAGCAAACGTTAAATTTAGGAAGTTAAAATTTAGCTAATAAGAACAGATTTTTTTTTTTAATTGGCTAAGCAGTTAGGAATCCAGATTCCCAAAGACCACGGATTCAGAAGGTCCGCACTTGTAAGCAAAAACTGCATTCTAGAAACATGAGAGACTATGGACTATGAGAAACAAACTGAGGGCCACAGAGGGGAGGGGGTTGAGGGAATGGGATAGGCCGGTGATGGGTAGTAAGGAGGGCACGTATTGCATGGTGCACTGGGTGTTATACACAACTAATGAATCATCGAGCCTTACATCGGAAACCGGGGATGTACTGTATGGTGACTAACATAATATAATAAAAAATCATTATTAAAAAAAAAAAAAAAAAGGATAGGGTTTGCACAAGAAAAAAAAAAAAAACTGCATTCTAGTGTGGAGGATGGACCATCTGTTTTTACCCTACACAGGGCCCCAGGTTTACTGTAGTGGGAAAGAGTTTGGGGGATTTTATTTATTGTTTATAACAATATGTATTGTTTATAACAATATTTGTTAACAAACAAAATTTACTTATTGTTTATAACAAGTTTATTGTAGTGGGAAAGACACTGGGGATTTGAGATGAATCCTCCCCCCAACAGAGACAGGAACTTAGAAGCAGGACTACAACCAACTTTCTCTGTCAAACCCTGCAGGATGGAAAATTTTGAGTGAAGATATGAACAAAGGTAATGGGATTGAGATAATCCCTTTCTACCTGTGAAAGCGCATCTGTGCCTGTCAATTTGGGGTAGTTGCCCAGGCTGCAACTGTGGGGATACAGCCATGGGAGGATTAGATTTGAGTTGCCAGGCAGGCCAGATAATTCCCTCTGTAACAGCTTGAGGCTCAGAATCACATTTCTTATTGTACAAAAAGCTCTCTGGGGCATAACCAAACCTGTGGTTTCCCTAGGAGGTCTCAGCTTCTTTCTCCACCCAGCCCATGTCCTTGAAAGCTACAAGCTTCTGTTGTTTGGGGGAAAGACTGGGGTTGTGAGGGTGCCCAACACACCCCCAGAATAGCCTACTGGAGAGGAAGAGGCTCATCTTTCAAGTCCTTCTGCCGTTCCCCTTGAAACAGGGCTAATTTGGAAGGGCTCAGGATTTACCTCCTGGCTGTGACTTCAAAGCCTAGATGAATGCTTGATTTGGAGCTCCAAAGCCTACATGTCTATTACTATTATTACTATTACTATTATAAAATAATGGCAAGTCTTATCAACATCTATGACAGCAAACTCACTAGCTTAAGGACGTAGCATGAGGCTATGTCTGCACAAGAGGTGGTGGGGGCTTTGCCACAGGGCTCCAAGCCCAAGTGGGGCTGATTCAATCCCATGGAGTAAAACGCCTCCGAAGCACAAGAGAGGCAACAGTATTTCTTCCTTTCTGGTGGGCAGGGCATTTGTTTAAGAGGAAATGGTCACTAACCACATGACTGTTTGCTATGTTGACACATTCTGAGAGTAAAGAATACTCTTGTGATCCAGTGGTCTCAGGGGGAAGCTGCAAGGAGCTAGGGAAGCCCAACGTTACTGTTAATCGAACCAAGAACTTAGGCCTTATCAGCCCACCAGGCTATCAGATGGCAGGGTATAACTCCAGCATGATGGATCCACAGGTCTTTGCTCCAGAATGAGCTCAGTGCTTTCTTAAAGGTAAGTTAAAATGAAAGTTATTGTTTCACTTTCTGTCTTCTTCATAGGTAACATGGAACAGGCAAGTATGAGCTAAGGAGCAGCAAAAAAGATAAGAGGGCAAAAAAAAGCAATAGAACAGAAAGTAGAGAAAGACAAAATAGCAAAAAGGAAGGAAGGAAGGAAGGAAGGAAGGAAGGAAGGAAGGAAGGAAGGAAGGAAGGAAGGGAGCCAAGGGGTATCTTGGCTTAGGTTCCCTCAAAGCATGGCTTTAAACAGGTGCACATGAAGGGGAGTGAGGGAAGCAGGAAGAGGCAGAGGACTGGATTTGAGACTGGGTCCAGCCTAGCTTAGCAGTTTGAGCTGAACCACAGAGGTGGTCTCCCCTTGAGGCAGAAGAACCAACTCTTTATACCCCAGTGTCAGTCAATCATGAGCTGAGCTTACTGGAAAGGGGCAAATAGGGTCATAACCTTCAGGCAGATTCTTCCTGCTGAGGGCAGTTCTCTGGAGACGGGGCAGCTGAGAGCCCTCGGCACCTGGCCTGTAAAGGGTATCTGGGAGGACACCAACAGTATCCACTCCTGGGGCCTAATGGAGCCAGAGCCAAAACTGATTCTCACTGCCAGCAGTGCCTATTCATTGCTCATTCCTGTACTAATCCATGTGTGCGATGGATTCATGTGGGCTAGAGCAATGGACTCCAAAACACTGGGCCCTTGGGAAGGTGCATCCAGATCTCCCAAAATACTTTTTATAAATACAGATGCCCAAGTCCTGCTCTCAGATATTGGGATTCAGGATATCTGGGATGAGATTCTGGAGTCTGCATTAAACATAACAAAAAACCCACAAAAACCCTTCCTTATAGCCTAAGTAATTCTACTTGCAAATATATACCCAGAGCAAATCATTCACTTGTCCATAAAGAGATAGGCCCAAGGCAGAGTGCTGAAGCACTGCTTGTGATGGGGAAAAATGAAAACACCCTGCAGGGCCACCAATGGGGAAACACTAAAATGAACTGTGAGGTAGTCACTCCACGGAGCACTACAGATCAGTTAGCATAAATGAAGTAGTACACAGTGCAGATCCACACTGATAAATACAGAAAACCTAAAGCTGAATGAGGAAAACAGACGCAGAACCATGTAGACAATATATAGTACATGGAGATAAAATGATGAAATACATGTCCAAATATTTTGTTATGTATTCCTCACATACCTGTATATATGTAAATTTTTTCAACTATATCTATAATATTGCATTTAGTTTTTAAGAGGACCTTAAAAAGAGACTAACAAAATGCAAATAATTGTTACCTAAAATGTGATCTTATCAGATATGGCTTTCTTGAACGTATTCTCTAATATAGGACAGTCCTTTTCCCCATCACTCTCCTCTCCTAACCTTGCTCTATTTGCCTTCATTTACATACATTTATACATATATACCTGCATTATTTTTGTTATCTATCAGCTATGTATATTTTTGCATCTAGCCCACTAAGGGTAGCAGCTCCTAGAGGGCTGGAGTTTTATTTCACTGCTGTCTAGAATTGAGTCTGTCAAAGAGCAACTTCTCAGTAAATATTCACTGACCCATTTGAGCAGCCCAATGATCGATCAATTCTGGTGGTGGACACTCAATTGTTTTATGTGATTCTCAGGGATTTTCTAGATTTTTAAAAGTTCTCCTTCAACCTCCACCCCGACTTCTTTGAAAAGTTCCTCAAATTACATGTTCTGTGATGATCAACAAGTTTTGGGAACCAAAGATCTATATGACAGATGACATAGTGCAGACTGCAAGTTGGACCTTAAATTTAGCCACAGGAGAACTCTGAGAAACCAGTCTAAGTTTTAAATGTGTTCCTTAGTAATCAAATAGCTTCAGTTAAAAGTCCAGCAAGCAACTGAAAACTCTCCCTCTCCCTTTCACACGCATCCACACACGTACATGCATGCGCACACACGCAGACACAACCAAGAATTCAGGCAGCCTGGGCCTGAGCGCTCGCAAAGATGATGAGCACACGCATGCCCTTCTCTACCCCCACACCTGCCTCTAATTATAAAGCTAATCTCAGTAAGTGAGTCCAGCAGTGGAATAAGAGACTTTCACTGAGAGATGGCACTAGATCGAAGTGTTGATCACGGAGTCATTCAGAATGGATTATTTAAAGGAGAAAAAAGCATTCCACAGAACCTACCTTATTGGAAGTAATTATAAAACAGTAAAGGGACAGGAAATCATACCAAGAAGGAAAATGATTTATGCAAAACACTTTAAAAGTTGTTGGAAAAACTAGTTAGATTTCCCACAATACACGGCAGAATTTATTCTGGGTCTGTAACTTGGTGCAGATAAAATTCAAAAACTCTGAATATGACCACTCTCACAACTACTGTTCCTCTTCTTTCATTTAAAAGAAATGTCTTTTCGGGACGCCTGAGTGGCTCAGTTAAGCGACTGCCTTCGGCTCAGGTCACGATCCCGGAGTCCCAGGATCGAGTCCCACATCAAGCTTCCAGTTCAATGAGGAGTCTGCTTCTCCCTCTGACCCTCCCCCTTCTTGTGCATGCTCTCTCTCTCTCACAAATATCTTTTAAAACATAATTTAAAAAACAGAAATGTATTTTCATATACATCTTGCCAATTTCCATAGCACAATAAATGCCTCAATTTAACTAACCCAACAAAAAATCAGGTATGTGCATGTGACTGACTCTTTGCTTATTCATCTTAATGGGTGAAGGAGAAACCGGTTGGGAATCCAGTCCTGAGTTTGAGGGGATAGTTCTAGTAAACATTTTTAGAAATAGGCAAAAAAAGGAAAAGAAATGCCAGCTATTTAAAAATGGCACTGGGTGTTATACACAACTAATGAATCACTGAACTTTACATCGGAAACCGGGGATGTACTGTATGGTGACTAACATAATATAATAAAAAAACATTTTAAAAAATGGCATTTGTTTCCTTTGTTGAGATGGTCTCACTGTTCACATCACCTTATAAGAGCAACCAGGTGCATAGCTGGACTTACATTCCAAAAAACAAATGTGTCATGTGAAATAAATTTAAATCAACACTGTCTTTAGCAAGCAACACAAAGGGAAAGTTGCTATTTGTATATTCTATTAGGAACCCAAGGGGAAAAATAAGCTGGAGAGGAGAAAGGTAGAAGGACTGTTGATCTCTAACCTTTAAACTCACAAAGATCCCTTTATTATTCCCAGCCCCCTACCAGCGATATGGATGTTTAAAACGAAAACAAAAACAAAACACCTTGGTCTTTTCTTTTCTATTTTTCTTACTTAAAAAAATGTAAATCTTAATCAGAGTTTATAATCAAAACGAAATGAGGTGATAAAATTTCAGCCCAAAGCAAAGAAACCTCATTGAAACTCTTCAACCACATTACAGACAAATGTGTGACTTTTTTTAACACTGAAAAACTTAGGAAAAGCAGCATTTGTCTCTCCTCTCTATCTCTTTTTTTTTAAGCAGCATCCGTCTTGAGGACCTCCAAGGTACAAGGCAAAGGACTACCAGGAAGAATGGGTGTGGAGAACCAACAGGCAAAGAAATCTGAGTACTTTGCATATACCCCTGCTGCTGAAGGACAAAGTAGCTGGTTGGAATAGTAAAGAGTTCAGCAAAAGAGCAAATAAGATGAGTGCAATAAAGAACAAGGGAGATAATGGGGAAGAATTCCCTAGCTTTCATAGTTGTTTCTGGAACGAATGGTGCCCCCAACATCACAGCTTACCTACCTTCAATTTTTTCAATGCTGTAAACCCGAGATGTATGTACCTTCATCTGATTGGATCATTTGTTTCAGGCATTTTTTAGATTTACAGTACATTGTTTAGGCTTCTTCAGATTCCAACAGAAGGCCTAAATCATAAAACAATTCATAACTAAAAGTCTAAAGCTATGAAAGTCATGTTCACTTGTGAAGATGTTTCATTGTGTTAAACACCTAAAACAACATCCTTCACAACACATTATGGTAATCTACTTATCTCTCAAAGGCTACTTATCTCTCAAAATGTTTTCTTTGACATAGCTGAAAGAGAAAACAAAGGGGATTCCTTAGCTATATATCTTCTGGAAACAGTGGAATGGTATTCAAAGTGTCTCTATATTGCATGACTTCTCCAAACCTTTAATACGCCAAAGTGTGCAATGAATGCACGGGAGTGAAACATAATATGCAGTGTTTCTCCAACCAATTCCCACAGAGAACTATTCGTTACTGGAGCCTGTCTGGAGACAGGTGTGCCATAGACCACAATTTAGGAAACACAGACCCAGAATCAAACCAGTAGTCTGAATCACACTTTGAGCAGAAGATGTGCTTCTCTGATCACACACAGGAATGCTTTTCTCTTAGAACTGAGACTCCCCTATGCAAATGCGAATAGAGGTCAGGATATAGTGCAAAAGCATGCTGAAGCAAACCATTCCTTGGGCTTGTCAAATACTGACCCGCCTTGTAATTGGCAGAGGGTTTCCTCAGTATCTAAACTGCTTTCCACCCGGAGGCAATACAATATATATGTCACTAAATCATAGGGAAACCTCATTTAATAATAGCTGATGCCGTACAGCTAAACCTAAGCACTTTTAAACTACATAAATGCATCTTGCCCCCAACAACAATGATCAAGCCAGGAAGCTTCCTTTGAACTTTAAATTAACTTACGTTTCAAAGAGTTCAAGAGCATCTCCCAACCCAACATCCCTGAGGTTTGAATCTCTAAATGGGACCAGTGACTCTCTGAAGGCGCCCTCTGACCCAGAGCTCTGTTTCCTTTAGATACTGAAGTCCAATAAAGTCACTTTATAGCCATGGAGGAAATGAACAGGCTGTTGTTCTCAAAGAATGTGAAGGCCTCACCTGTGCCCTGGAGATAGGAGCTTTATGAGTCCCAGGGAACAGGAACAGCCCCGGATGTGAGCTTTCTGCAGAGAAACGAGTTGATCTGAGTTTTTCCTGATGAGTTGGAAACCCTGCCATATGTCATTCAATGCTTATTCCTTTGATGGATTTTATATTCTCTGGTGTCATTCAGCAATTTCATGAGAGCAACACAATGGATTGAGAAGCAATAAAAAAAATTCTTCCAGTTGCTTAAAGTGTGAGTCATCTTTACCATTGAAACCTTTGATCAAAGCCTGAATAGAAAGGGCAACATATACTATTTATTTTTTCTGGGGGTGGGGGGTGCTTCAATTCAGGAAAAAAACACAGGAATACATTAACACTCAATATGTGATCTGACTGCATTTTCTCTCACTTAAGTTTCTGTGTGTATTGTTGGAGTGAACCACAGGTTTGTAAGAATTGTCAGTACCAGTTCTTCAAAGTAAGAGGCATAGGTTATCTACACATTTTGCATGCATTTTAGAAATAGTAATCATTCATATTTATTAGGCATTTATATTCACTGTCAGACCTTGTTCTAAATACTTCACATTTAGTTAATACGTACAGCTGCCCCATGCGGTTGGTGTGCTAGATGGTAGACAGTAACTGCAATCCTCCACGTCTACCTGTGGCCTCACCCCTTTGCGATGTGACTTTGCAATTTTATGACTTTGTACCAAGAAACAGAGTTAATATCCTTACCTTCTGAATGTGGGCTCACTCCCTTATGGCTCTGTAGCCAACCAGGTGAGCCAGAACGTGGCTGGCTAGGGTGGCTTCAGCTGGGAGGGTACTTGCCTCTATGTGGCCTCTCATCCTCCAGCTGACTAGCCCAACTTACTCACACGGACAGGGTCTAAGAGCAGGAATGGAAGCAGCACAAGACATTCTGGAAGTCTAGCCTCAAGACTGGGACAACAATACTTCTCCTACAAGCTACTGGACAAAGAAAGTAATAATGGCCAGCGCAGATTTAAGGAATGGACAATGACTTCGCTTCTTGATGGCAGGAGGTGCAAAATCACATTGCAAAGGGCAGGAATATAGGGAGAGCTATTTTTCCCCCTTAGGTTTGAAATGACCATGGAGATACATATTGCTATAATCTAGAAAAGTAAAAAGTGAACTAGTTAGGAATGAACCCACATATCATCTTATCGTTCAGCTGCTTTAGATAAGGATACTATCTATCATGTACTACCTTGTACAGACTTATTCATGGCTAAACCCAATCTTCTCACTTCAGTTACCCAAAAGTTGACATTGCTTATTTCCTCCTTCATATCATTAGTTTCTTCACTTTCATGGCAGACTTGAGTAAAATTCATCGTCCATCATACAATAGGTACAGCGAGTATACCACTCCAAAGAGTACTGACAAAACAAGATCTGGGAAGCACATGCTTCCATTTCAGAAGAGAAAAACTTGTTGCATTACTTTTCAACCAGGCAGTGCATATTAGAATTACCCAAAGAATATTTTCAGAATTATTTAACTACCCTCCTTCTGAGACATATTTTCATTTCCAGGAGGAGGAAGATGGAGATAAGTACCTGTGTTTCAAACAACTCCTTAGAGGATTCTAACATGCCTGCCCCCCACCCCCACTTCTCTTTCTAAGTTAGGAATGTCTGTTCTGATGTGACTGAGCTGTTCAAATCCCCTTGCTAAGGCCAAATTAAATGGCAGTAAAATTATAACTATACATCTTAATACAAGTTCTGACAAGATATAGCTGTGAGACCTTGAGCAAGTTACCTGACCTTTGGGAGCCCCAGTTTCTTCATCTCTAAAATGCTAATTATCATAATCTGCTCATCTCAAAGGTGCAAATTAGGTAATTTAAAAGAAAAAAAATGCTGTGTGAACTGTAAAACTCTAAACAACTGTGAGGAATAGTTATTAACCACTTCCCTTAATTACACAAAAGCTCTGCAACTTAAGTCTAGAACATTTCATATAAAATAGTCTAGAAGTGAATCCTATTTCCTGACATGTTTCAGTCATGCATCTTTCCTATGATCTCTCTGGATGAGATTTTCAAATCTGACTAGTTCCTCTCCCTTAATATATGTCTGTAGTACTGGAATCATGCCAGAGAGCTAGAAACAGGCTCAAAGCTGAAGGGTCCATTTTGCTGTTACCATGCCACTGGGAGCACATTATTCACCACAAGAATTTGGCTTTGTGGTTATTTGGCAGAAAGGTTTAATAATACTTGTGGTGGTTATGTATGGGCATGTCTGAAAAAACAATTTTAGAGGAAGGAAAGCTGGTAACTTAATCTATTTGTTGGGGGGGGAAGGGCTGTAGAATCAGCAATTGCTTTAGATTAGTTGCTTGCCACAGAGCAGTGGGATTTGACTGATGGGGCAACCTGGAGAGGAAGCTGATTGGAGGTTATCAGCTTCTCGACCTTGTGAACACATACACACACCTAAATTATAACCCAGAATATGTATGGAAATCAAGTTGTGAGACAGGGTGTCTACGACTGTACATGCGTAGAACACCCCTAAGTTTCACAAGCCATAGGCAGGAGAAGTTACCACCAGGTGGGGAATCTGGGATTCTTGGTCTGGGATCCCAGGTAAGAGCAAGACCATCATGGTGCACAATTCCGGGAGGATCTTCCACACCACAGACTGTGGCGACTGTGGGTGAAACAACTGTGTGTGCATTCGTTACACAAATGATGGATTACTGCCACATTTTAAGTTACCATTCCATCTGAAGTTCTTGAATGGTAAAATGACTTATAAGAAACCTTCACTCTTCTTGCTCATTTTAGAGGAGACAACACAGAGACTCAAAGGATAATCCACTGTTTAATGTCACACAACATCTGAACCCAGGAATCAGATTCGGACTGTTTTGTTCTTTTGTCAACATGCCTCAGGAAATCATGGTAACCACTCAACTGGGCTATTTCCTAATCCCCTTCTGCCAGGAGTGCCCCTGTGTTTGCTCATTATAGTGTTGATGGCTTATTTCACTTCCATACTTAGGGGGCCTTTGGGGATTCTGAGAGCGACTTTTCAGAAGCCATATTTATGCATGACCCAAGAAGGAAAGGCCTGCAGTGTCTAAAATAGTTATAAAATGTCTGTGTGATTCAAGTGGGGTCTGCTCTTTTCTTTTTCCTTTCCCTCTGCCTTGTTTCATTTTATGACCACTGGCAAACTGATGCTGGAACAGCAGGTTGAAATGCCTTTCAAGAGCTTTGATTACCACCATGAAATCAAAGTACTTTTTGGCCTTGAGTAGACATAATGTCTGAGAACTATTATAGTCAGTCTTTGCTTGTGATTCAGTGAAGCTCCCCAATGTTGCGGCAAGCACCGCAGCAACCTTCCCAATTCACAGCCCAGCAGACACGCAAGATTCCTTGGAGTATCTTTAAGATCTTGGATCATATAAAACAGCTCCCTCTCATAAAAGCACACACAAACTTACCATTGTTGAGTGTTTTTTAAATAGAATCAGGAACAAATCTGTGACCTTATGGCCCCAAGGTGGGAACACTATCTATAAAGTTGCCCAGACATTCTGCCTGTCAGTAGGACGTTTTCATTGAACATAGGTATAAAAAAAAAAAAAAAAAAAAAAAAAAGAAGAAGGAGCCAGGATAGGCCAAAATTTTTTACATGCCACAGCTCACTTTATACATTTTAAACCTTGTTAACATTTGCTAACAAGAAAGTTAAGAACTTTGAGCTATAAAAATAGGAATGTCTTGCTAACTAAATAAATGTGTGTGTGTGAACCTCGGGTTCTGCTCCCTGCTCTGGACTGGCTTGTGATCATGCATAAGGAAAAAAGAAAAAAATTTTAAAAAAGGAGCCCAGCTTTGGCTTGTAAAACCACTAATAAGTCCTTGGAGTTTTCTTTCCTTGCATGTTTCTCAGAGTTCCTGTTGATTTTTATCCTTTGCAGATTTCAAATTCACATGAGTCATTTAGTTGTTGACCAACAGTAGGGTTTCAAGGATTCTGAGGCATTTAGATTTGCCTTTAAAAATTAGCAACATTACACTAAGAATGTAGAAACAGCAGAGATAAATACTGACCAAATGATATGCTTAAACTTTTGGAAAAAGAATCACACGGGACATTGCTTTTTATCAACTTCCATCTGTATATATTTTCTGGGGACTTATAAAACCATTTCCTCTTTTCAGTTTCCTGCTTCCCACTCCAGCCTCTGTCACTTCCTTTTGGTAAACAGCTTCCTTGCTGGATAGTAAATGGCATGACTGCCTTCTTTAGAATAAAGAACTAATGAGTTTTCACTGGGAAACTGAAGCACTTGCTCTCTCTTTCACCATCCATTCCAAGGCTCAAAGGTACATATGAAGGTAGCAAGCTAGAGAATAAAAAATTAAGTAAATTTATGGCAAAACCAGAGAGAGTAAGTGAATGCTTCTATGGGAGAAAACTGCTGTGGTGGCTGTGAACTAGCTCGCTAATAAAAGGTAATTTTTACTCAGTTTGCAGTCTGTCTCTAAGACCTCACTTCTCTGAACTGGGACAAACAACCCAGTCCAGGACAGTACCAGAATTCTGGGATTTTCAGCAATGCAAAAGCCTTTAATTTACAGATGCTTCTATGCCTTTTACATAGACAAAGCAGTTGAGGTACAATTATCTCCATGCTGTACATGAGTAGAAAGGCTCAGAGATGTCAAAACTGACCTCCCCAAGGCCACACAGATAATAGGTCTCCAAGCTAGTATTTGAACCCAGGCTGTAGGTTCCAGAGTCCTTGCTTTAAAGCCTTCTCAGGCACTGTGAGAGAGAGAATGTTGCCTGGTCTTCATCATCAGCCCACGCAGAGTGTCTCAGGTGTCTGCCATCTAAGCTTTCGTAATCCCTAAATCCAATGTTTCTGCTTTTTTTCCCTATCTACAGCTTTCCCACTTCTTATCACATTCCCCACAGGATGACATCCTTGCCTTCAACCCCTCCTTCCCCAGCCGAGAAGGAGGCCCTTCCTAGGTGGGACCAGACTTCAGCGTTGTCTTCTGCTCTGTTCTCACCAATCCTCCCTCTCTTCTCCCTGATGCTTTGGCTTTTGGAAACAAAATCCTATCTCCCTTAAAGTCTCTTCCTTTCTTCCATCCTGCTGCATCCCCTACTGCCACAGAAACTGAATGGGGCATTGAGAGTAGAAAGAGGAAGGTTTCCCATTGGATTCCAGCAAACAGTGCCTTCCCCATGCAGATATCCCGGTTTTATGGTCCCACAACCCACCACCAGACAGTCCTACCTTCGGGATGCCATCTCTAAATAAGATTTTGTTTAATGATAAACTAGAGGGAAGGTCCAGACCAGAGACTTAGTGCCTTAAGAAGGAGCTCTGCCTTCATTTGCTTTGCAGACTCTAGAGTCTTGAGAGATTCCATTTAGCATCAAAGCCCTGTTCCCTCAGACTATGACCTGAGGTTAATTTCTGTGTGCATCCAGAAAAACTTCTCATAGTGCCCTCATGTTCTTGAGGCAGTGGGTGGCAGCCTCCCTCTAACTCCAGGAAGACTCCTGAATATGTAGAGACCTAAAGAGGTACAGAGTCTTATAAAAACCTGGAAATATTCTTAGGAAGCAGTGCTTGAATCCTAGGGAAGATCTGATCTATGTGGTTCTGATGACTCAAGTCAAGTTCCCTAGAAGCAGAGCCTGAGAAGAGAATTTGGGTGTACATGATTCACTGAGGGAGATCTTTCAGGAGAACGGGCAAGAGAGAAGCACAAGAAGGAGCTAGGCAAATATGTGGTCTCAGCTGAATTCTAGCCTCTGCCTGATACCATGGGGAACTCTGGCAAGGATTATACCAGAGTTTGGCTCACCTGGGGACAAGGAGCTGGCTTTTGTAATCCCCATCAGTTAGATATCAGCTGTAGGATACCCCAGGTTGAGGGAATAAACATCTGGGAGAGCTGGCACTTTTGGTAAAAGGCCATCCTTCTAAAAGTGGATGGGGGACAGATGCGAGCAACTAGGACTCAACATTCTCAGCAGCTGGAAGACAACATGCATGGTTTGGTAAAGAGAATGTGATGGTGGACCAAGAGCATTCACCACATAATTCAAAAGAACACAGCTATCCTTTCCCATGAAAAGTCCTTCCAAGAGAAGCCTGTGAGGAGCTCATTTCATTCCTAGGAAACTATGAATCTAGCCCCAGCAAGCCTGAGAAGAAGCCTGAGTAATATGGTTTTTCCTGGTCCTGGAGTGCCCACATTCCATATCAGAGTGCTCAGGGAAAGCTATGTGTTCTTAGTATCTTCCACAGAATAGATATTTAATAGGTAAATATTTAATTAAAATGTTAGAATGGAGAATAAAAATGAGTTAGTATGCAATGACTCCCAACCTACATTTTACTTGAATTTGGTAAAAATGGAAAGAAATCTAAAATATTTACTGTTATTTACAACTCTTAATTTTTAATCTTGTTAGGAAAGGAGATCACAGAATTTCAGAGTAGGAAGTGACCTTGGGTGTCATCTAGTCTGGCCCTCTCATTTTACAGATAAGGAAACCAGCACCTACAGAGGTCAAGGTCTTATAGACTGGTTTTGTGTGTCTTCCTTTCTCTGTGATACTAACTGTATTAATGACCAGGCAAAATAGCTTTATTTAGGTCGCTTACAAGCATTTGAAAGAGCCACTGCATCTGGTAGGCCCATCAGACAGTAATCAATCCCCCTGGGGTAGTGGTAACTTGACTAAATATTGTGCTATGATCAAAGCATCTTTGGGAGCCATTAGCTCCACAGAGCAATGTGCTACTGAAACCTGCGGAAGATTTGGGTAAAACCCACTAGACTTTAACAGCTCTTCAAATCCCCATATCAGGTTCTACACTTAGAAATCCTACCTTGGCCATGACCTCACTTTTGTCATGTGTAAAATGAATCCACTAATGCCAGAATGGCAAGGTGGCTCTGAGGTTCACACAAACAACACACATATATATTCTTGTAAATCTAAGAGGAATATTTATGATTGACTTATTCAGTATCCTCATTTTGCTTACTGATGAATAAATTCAGAGCAGTTAAAAGAATTCTCTAGGGTTACAATGAAGGATTAGACATAACCTCTAAGGTATTATGGTCCAGGTCCCTTGATCCTGACCTCTGGATCTAAGATTTAAAATTTAATGTGTAAGGGCAAAATCATATATATCAAAATTCCCAACAGAATATGGGGTACTTGGCTCTGTACACTCACTTTGACAGACTCCATGAGAACTGATTCCAACAAAGTTAGCAGCAGATAGATTTCCCACTTTGCTTATTTCAGAGACTGATGAAAAGATTTTCTGAACCTTGATATTAGGCTTTAAAATATTATTATATAACTAAAAGTATTTTAATGTCAAATGCTGGAGGACTTTGGGACTAAAATTAAGCTCAATGCTCTAGACCAAGTAAGACTATATCAGGCAAGACTAGGAGCCACGCCAAGCCCATGTCCCCAGCAAACATTAGGTGAATCCCTGCTATGGCATTCATATCAGTCACTGTGGACTTCACAGGCTCTTTCCAAATCAAAAGTCACGTTAATGTTTGGTTACTTTTTCAAGGCGAAAAAAAAAAGCAGCTAAATAAAGTCCACCCTGGCATCTCATGACAAGTCATTAATTTATTATGTGGCTTCTGGATATTATTCTATACAAGATGTACTTTGTAAATGTTTGATGGACGGATAAATGAATATTTTATAGAAGAGACAACCCTATCTGATAAGAGCGCTAACTGTAGTTGAAGGTATCTATTAAGTATTAAATTATCACCCAATATAGACTTAAGGTCATGCCAGCAAGAGCAGTTTTTAGAATACTAGAGCGGGTCTTTATTATTTACAAATCTGCTGTGTCCAAGATTTGGTTTTGGTAACATGCTCCTGCTGGGAAATAAACAGAAGGTATTAAACATATCTTAACAGGATCCAAAGTTGTTTCATTCCTTCAACCAAACCCCAATTCAACACACCATGTTTAAGTGTGAATTTGAAATAGACATTAGATCTTTGTTTTTTATACCTCTTCTTAGTTGCTGTTCAAAGAGATAGAATGTAAGTTATGATTTGCCAAATTTACTTGATTTACTCTTGATCCTGATTAAGACCTTAGGATTAGATGCAAACAGAATGTCATTCAGTGAAATCAAACTCCTAAGAGATTTGCTTATTTGTTATATTTGTCTCTGTGCTACGCTGAATGTAAAACTGGCCCCAAAGTTCTACCCCACCCTGAATCCATGCCCTCGGCAATTTGACTTTGAAGCAACTCCATTTAACAGGTGGGGTCTATTTCCCTGGGAATCTGGATTGGCCTTGTGACTTGCTCTGACCAAGAGAAAGTGGCAAAGTGATGGGCTCAAAGGCCATGCATGTTTTGCTCTTTCAGAAAACTCTCTCCACCTCATGAACAACCCCAGGTTAGCCTGCTGGAGAGTGAGAGACCAAATGGAAGACAAATCAGTTGCCTCAGTCAAGACCATCCTAGACCAACCTACAGACAAATGATCTCCAAATATATTAGATAATCCATTCGAGATCAGAACTCCCTGCTCCTTCTATGGCTAACCACAAATGCATCAGTGACTCAGTCAAGACTAGAAGAATCAACTAGCTGACCCACAGTCCTATAACAAAAATATGTGCATACTGACTTTTAAAACATTGAGTTTTGGTGTATTTTGTTATGTAGCAATAATTATTGATACAGTCTGTATGTACAGGTAGTATAAGGCAGGGAATGTAAGACTAGTTTAATGTATGACATTAGTTCTTGGTGGCATGTAGTGTGGATGTTGGGGATAGGGTAGGGATTTCACTGCAGAAGAGACTAAGGGGGTACATGATAGCTAAAAGTAGCATTAAATTATTCTATGCAGTCACAGGGTCTAAGATGGCTACCAACACCAGAAAGTTTGAGGAAAACAGATGTTGGATAAAGCTTCCTGATAATCCAAACTGTACAGAGATAGGCAAGGTGGCCTGGAAAGGTAGGGAGTTCTTGTCACTGAGTCCTGTGAAGCTCAACTGAAGGGTGAGCTCTCCAAGAGAATGTAATCACTCTGGGCACTTTGGGATGTGCTAATCATCACTTGCAAGGTTTGAAGTGGAAGGAAGGAAGGAAGGAAGGAAGGAAGGAAGGAAGGAAGGAAGGAAGGAAGGGAGGGAGGGAGGAAGGAAGGGGAGAGAAGGAGAGAAAGAGAAAGAAAGAGAGGGATGGAGGGAGGGAGGAAGGGAAGGAGGGAGGGAGGGAGAGAGAGAGAGAGAGAGAGAGAGAAGATCCAACCCAAATCTGCTTAAGCAAAAATGATGCAAGCTTGCTTGCTTTCTCCCGCCTTCCCTCTCTTTCCCTCTCCCTCCTTCTCTCCGTTGCCCCCTCCTCCTGCTCCATCTCTCAAATACCCTAGCTCTCTTTTCTGTGTTTGCTAATTTTCAAACAAGCTTTCTTCATGTATGGTGGTCCTAGGTTCCCAAGCCTTAGATATCTTATAGGAATCCCCATAGAAATACAACATTTCTCAATATTTTCCTCCAAAAAAGTCCTAGAATTGAGTCCACATTGTTCTGAATTGGGTCACACATCTATCCCTAAACAGAAAATGCCCACTCCTATGGTGGGGCTTGGGTCATGTGTTCAACTGCAGAGATGACTGAGTAGGGAAAATTCAACCGAATCCAAATTACATGGGGCTAAGGTTGGGGTAAGGTGCTTCCCCAATGCAAATGTGAAAGTATCACCAGAAAACAAGAGTAGTGGGTTTTCACCAAACAAAAAGAGAATGCGTCCTCCACTGGACACAGAATGAAGGACTTCATGTCCCCCTCTAACATTGCTCTGGCTGTTCTTCATGGAAAGAATGAAATCAGCCTAGGGGCGCCTGGGTAGCGCAGTCGTTAAAGCGTCTGCCTTGGCTCAGGGCGTGATCCCGGCGTTCCGGGATCGAGCCCCACATCAGGCTCCTCCGCTGGGAGCCTGCTTCTTCCTCTCTCACTCCCCTGCTGTGTTCCCTCTCTCGCTGGCTGTCTCTCTGTCACATAAATAAATAAAATCTTTAAAAAAAAAAAAAAAGAATGAAATCAGCCTAAAGGATTCAAAGGAATCAGCTTTCTCTAGGCAATTAAGTTCAAAGCAGCTCATTTCGCCAAGTACTCACTGAGTGCTCACTATGTGGTAGGCACTATTCTAGGTGCAGTGGATCCATCAGTCAGCCAGCCAGCCAGCCCCCAGTCCTCCCCTCCTGCCAGGCCACTACCTGAAAATGCTGTAAGGAGAACGCAAAACTTGCTTTTCTCTTTCCCGCCTTTCTAGCTTCCTTCCCTCCTTTTCATTTTTTATTTTGATCTCAGATGCAGAGGATGAGTTGATATATTCTTCATTTCCTGGCCTATTATCATAATTGTCCCACATCCTTTGTTATTTAATTCATTCATTCTTTTATCTCCATTTTCCATCCTCATACCCTTTATCCCCACAGGCAAGATGACTATGTTTAGTAAGCAGTTTCTGGTTTGTAGGTGTTCTTGGAACAAGCGTATTTTTATATATTGCATTTTAATTTAATTTCCTAAGTTATAGAACTCGTATATAATTGCATAATAAGGTATAGAGGTGTTTATACAAATCATATACATAGTTAGGTTTTCTAGGACCCCTTCCTGTTCTAGATTTTAAATCTACCCATGCTTCTTTGTTTACATCTATACAGTTAACTTCTAACAGCTACAGGTAAAGTTTTCTATTTTGTATTTTTTTAGGGAGTCTTAAAAGTTAACATCCTTTAAAGAAGTGACTCACTTCTGTGTATAAGTAACCGACACCCACCCCTGGAACAAGTCTCCACAGGAGACTGCAGAATACAGAATGAGACATGGAGTGAGGGGAAATGCCAACGTGAGGCCCATCCAGTCTCCTCCTGCCACTGTCATTCATCAGGTGGTTTTCCTCTGGGATTCTAGGAAAACCTGGCTCGTCTACTGATACTGAGAGTGAGTAGAAGTAACAGTTTAGCTTTTCAGAGGGAGAAAAACAAACCACAATTCCCCTACCATGAAAGCTAGAGCTCTAGACCCCAACCAGGCAGCACATACCAGGAAAAGTCCACATAAATTAAATCAACCTGTCCCTGCCAAATGCTTCCAAAAACCTTTATCTGCCACCCATAATAAACCTCATTGATACGTGAGGCCTCCCTCTGAATGGTAAGAATGAAAAAAAAAAAAAGGAAATACATTCTGAAAAAGAATATGAAGTGTTTCAAAGTCCTAAGGCAAATACAAAACTGTTTAATGTCTCACAACTGGGAGTTATTAAAATGCTTATGTAGGAGAACCAGCCATACGCCAACTCTTCAAAAAGAGGTCTTGCCACTGGCACCCCTAGTTAGAAATAATTACATGGAATCCATCATAATTTAGTCTTAAAAGTTACTCATCATTGAAACCTGGTTTTGAGGGAGATCGAGTTACCTTGTTAGAATGGTATTAAATGTCCGTATACTTTATGGAAAGTATAAACTTATACATACATGTGAATATACTCCACTACTAGGTAGGACTTCCTACGAGCTTATTAGAGTATACACTATGTTAGATTGAATTTGGGCCTCTAATTCATCATCTCTCCCTGTGCCCATGTCCCCTCTGTGGTTTCATCATGATTGGGTGTATCCACTCTGATTTGAGGAAGCATGGCCATGTGACTTTTATTAACAAATCAAACATGGGTATAAGTGATGTGACAATTCTGAGTCTAGGTCTTAAGAGGCTCTGCTTGGTTTCTGGCACTTCTGTAGTCACCATGGTGAACTTTCCCCAGACAACTGCTGTCCCTCAGCTCTGGACTCCAGAAGAAACACAACGTAGAACAAGCCAGAGTCCAGCCCTCAGTGAGGAGCTAAATTAAGCCAGACCATTAGCTCAAAGCAGAGCTGCCAAATGAGTCCATCCAAGGCCCACCAACCTCCAGCCAACTCACAGATGCTGGTGCGAATGCATGCTTGGAATATCATATTCTGTTTCTGACCTCATCTGAATGAACATAAGTTCTCATCATTCTCCATGAAAACATTCACGTTGGAGTCAGAGATAGAGCTCCCCATTACCATTTACTTTTAAGCATATACTGCTTCCCCAAGTATAGCAGACCGTTGTGAAGAAATGTTAGGAGACAGATCACGTTCCAAAGCATTTCTTGTTTAGCAACTTTGACTTCAATAGTATAGTAAAACCTTTTGACTATAACAATTCTGCTGTTATCAGTAAGAAACAGTAAACCATTTTTCATCACTTCCCTTAAATATCATTTTTCGAAGATATGGAGGGAAATGAAGGAGAATAAATGGATCCAATGACTTCCAGCCTGTTTCAGAAATGTCACTTCTTTATGGGGAAGAGTAGTGAACAGATGAAAAGGCCACTGGTTTCAGACTTTGAGGGTCACATAAGCACTTGTGAACCTACATAAAGACCATTTCTGATAGGATATGTCCTTCCTCTGGTGGTCTATCAGATGGTTTCTCCCTGATCTGCTCTCAATTTCTACTCCTCTGCACCCCTTAGGAAATTTCTAGGCTGCTCACTAAGTTCTGCATCCTAGGGAAGCAGTTTTCCAAAGTAAGAACCTACTCTATGGCATGCACTCTTGCAGGTGCCAGGGATATACTGTATAGCTGAGATGAATACAGCATCACCATTTTTGTTCTTAAGAAGCTTCATTTTAGTAGTGGGAAATAAACTATAAAGAACTGAAATTCAGTGCAATAATTTCAGACAGTGCTAAGTCTAATAAAGCAAAGTGAACAGGGCAATGAAATAATTATGTAGGTGAAGTTTAAAGTGGTCAAAGAAGGACATTTGAAAGAAGTATAGACCTAAAGATCGGAAGGAAGCCAGCATGCTAAATAAGAGATCTGATGGGAGGCAGGAGAGGGATAAGCACAAAGACTCTGAATCAGGAACACAGTTGGAGATTCTGAGGAATAAAACGGTCCAAATATATTGAGCAGAGTAAACAAAAGGAAGAGAAGTAGGAGATGAGATCAAAGAATTTGTGACCACATAATTTTAGGTCATATAAGCTGGAGTAAGAAGTTTGTATTTTATTCTGTTAATGGGTAGTATTGACAGGATTCAAACAGGGAAGTGACCTAATGTGATCTATTTTACAAAACCACCACTGTAGCAGGTACGTGGAAAATGGATCGTAGGGAGGAAATGGTGGAAGTAGGGAGACCACATATAAAGCTACTGCAGATATCCTGGGATAGATGGTGACAGCTCAGATGCTATGAAGTGGTCAAATCAGAATTCTGGAGGCAAAGCCAACAGGATATATGTAGACTGGATAAAGGTGGAGAAGCAGAGGGAGGAATCTCAAAGATAGCCCTGAGTTTATGGTCTGAGATACTGTGGAGATCATGCTATAGTAACTGATAAGAAAAAATGGAAAGTAGAGCAGATTTGGGGGATATCAGTCTGTTCTTTAGGTGTCATTTTTGAAATGCGAGTTTGACATCCACAACTTAGACAAATACAGGGAAATCTGAATTCAGGAGTTTAATTTGGAAAAACAAGTCATTTGCATTTCCAGTGCTAAGCATGTCTCAGAAATATAATTACATTTCTAATTATTTTTTTCTAAATTCTATCAGATGAATTATTTGCCATAATCAATATATTCATTTACTAAGACTCTGAAAAGCTCATGACATCCAGTTACAAAATGCAACACCGGCCAGAGGTAGTTTATTTTTAAGGCAGGCCCTACTTACTTTTTGCCGTGAAATATGCGTTTTGGTGACTTAAAAATTTTTGTTCCATGGAGTAATCTAATGGGGTAGATGGTGGAGCAGACATGGAGAAACAGCAGTTAAGGATCTGCACCCTAAATGCCCCAGCCACCTCTTTCCACTGCCCCCACATATATCCACACAACAAAAACTGCCAACCAAGAGTTTCACTTTTATGTAGTGGCCTTCCTCCAGTCACTTCATTTGAACAGTCATATGAATTTAAAGAAACTGGCAAACCCTTCCCCCAAACTCATGTTTTTGCCTGGAATGTTTTCTTCTACACCTCAGTGTGTACAATACTTGACCTTAAGTAGACTTTATTTTTGGGGGGTTTTGTTTGTTTTGTATCTGCTACCAATTCTGTATCCTCTGTAGATGCCTCTGTAGATTCTAAAAACTGAAATAACCTAGTTTTGGAGGATTCATGGCAGCCAGCCGCTGAAGGAAGAGTTAATGAAGCAAATCTGTCATTAGCTGTAAGTGCCGTGGCAGCCAGATCTGTCACACTTTTTCCATGTAGAAGTGATGAGAACAAGCTTCCAAACTCACATATTTTACTGAATAGGGGGTGAAAATCACTCAGATTCCTAAAATGATGGTGGGATCAGAAGCACCATGAGCCCTACACAGTATTTCCAGAGGAATGCCCTGAGACCAACTGTTAATTTCCAAGTATCTTGAGGTGACCCTGGATTTCATTTGTGTGTACATTACATTGAGCAAGGATTTTGATCACTTTCCAAGGAAACTAGTAACATAATACATACCGGGCTGACAACAAAAAGTGGCCAAGGGATTTATACATAGCAAAATGGCTAGGTCACCAGAAAACACCCATGTTATTCTTTCCTTAATATTAAGTTGCACTAGAAAGTGGCTGCCTAGCCACGGACCACATTTCCCAGCTTCCCCTGGCAGTTAGGTGGAGCCACATAGGATTGTTTTAGCCAATGGAATCTAAGCAGAAATAAAGGGCGTTCGTAAAATCGAACCATAAAAAAGAAATTGCATGTTTCTGCATGATCTTTTCTCCTTCTGACTTAATGAAATGGGGATATTTCAAAAGAAAATCTTGGAAACCATGTGAGGACAGCAGAGCCTCCAGTAGCCTATGTCCTTAAATTGTCATAAAGATGTGAGCTGTCTGGTGCCCTATTTACCGGTCCAGTATTGCCTGAGTAAGAAAAAAAGAATCTACTGTGTTTTAGGTTACTTACCAGAACCTATTCTAATTAATAGGGCAATTATGAAAATCACTTAAGATGAAAACCACCCCTAATATTTCCAAAATCAAACAGAAAATTTTTACTTTTTGTTTTTTCCTTACCACTTTTAATGGCATTAAACTTTTGAGTATAGTATTTTGAAAAAATTCTATGCATGAATACGGCTGCTCTCCACAGAGTTGGATAAACGCTGATGTTACCAAGCCGCTTGGCAATTTCTAGAACTATCAGGCTATTGGTAGCTGACGTCTCTTCCTCTGCCTACTCAGTAACTGCTTTCCTAGTAATAACATCATATATAGGCCCAGAGTTATCCTCAGTCCCTGAGTATTTTCTGGTGTTTCTTTCAATTCTCTGAATGTCTGAATTTCCTTTCAGTGCATTACTTTTTATTTGTATTTATGTCGGCATTGCGTATTTGTCATTTATTGTTGCAAAACAAATTACCACAACATTTGATAGTTTAAAACAACAATAAGTACTTATTATCTCCTATAAGGTCTATGGGTGAGGCATTCAGGAGTGGCCTAGTTGGGTGATTCTGGCTCAAGGTCTTTCTCATGAGGTTGTAGTCGGCTGCCAGCCAAACCTGCAATCATCTCAGAGTTTGACCAGAGGATGATCCACTTCCCAAGTGGTTCATTCAAAAGGTTAACAGGTTGTTGCTGTTATCAAGAGGCCTCAATTCTGCTCCTCAGTGGCTTTCTCGAGTGTTCTCACCACATGATAGCAGGCTTCTACCAGAGAAAGCATCCGAGACAGGAAAGCAGAAGCCGAAAAGCTTTTTTTTATGACCTAGCTTCAGGAGTTACACACCATTATGTCATAGTCTATTGGGCACATGGTATTAGCCTTGATTCAGTGTGGGAGGGGTCTATACAAGTGTGTATCCGGAAAGTGAAGATGACTGGGGACCATACTGAAACCTGGCAGCCACCTAGGGTTTCTGTTTTTTTGTAACCACAAAAACCCAGTTGGTACACCCGATCAGCTTGAGAAGGTGCAGACTGCTTTCTAAGAGGTGGAAGAATTTAACTTCGGAGAGAAAAGATCCCCCAAATGTGGGAGTATCCTTTGGAAAATACATATTTTTATCAGGTTCTATATTCCTGACATTCAACTTTGATTATGGTGATTACAAAATTTTCAATTGTAATGATATCCCCAAATCCTGGGAACTTTTAATAACAACACTCTACAAACTTGAACGCTGGTGAGACCAGTACCAAAACCACATTTTTAAAAATCCATGGCATGTGTCCACAGTAAATTTCTAATCTCTCACATTTCCAAAAGATTATCTTCTTAAATAAGGATTTGCAGTAATCCTCTGAGAGATAACAACTAGCCAATGTAAATCCTTTGTTTTTTCCTCCATTAGTCATACTTTCAGATTGAAATTATTCCACTGAGTAAATTAGAATCAAAGAGTTGGGTCTTGTAATCCAACTTCCTTGTTTTACAAATGAAGAAACTGAAGTACATAGAGATTATGCAATGTTCCCACAGCCACAGTCAATGGGAGAGCCAGAAGTTGAACCCAAATATTCCAAATTCCATACCAACATTTTTCCTATGAGTTTAAACTGTATTGTTCAGTAGTTTAGAAGTCAGTCCAATCATTCCATTTGATATTTGACTGACAAATAAGAGCATATTATACTTCCTTCTGGACTGTATCAGAAATAGTTATGATAAATATATGGACCTTATAACTACTTAATCCTACTTTAAACAGGAAATGGACATCTGAGGCAGTTCTTTAATTTTTCAATTAAAAACAAAGGGAAAAGCATAATGGGATGTTTTAAAGATGATTTATAAGGTGTACAGACTAATTGTACACTTCCCTAAGTAAATTACAAAACCACTTAACTTCCACTTGAGATGTGATCTTCATCTCACCCAAGAAGTTCCCAAGAGTTTTCAGCTTTTACAAGCTATGTACTTGAAAAATGCTTGGGGGGTTGGGAGGGGTGGTGGAAGCATGCCGTGGTTTAGAGTAGGGGAGGAGACTTGAGAGGCAAATTGCCAAGAAAGTAAGACAGAAAAATAAGTTTTGGTTCTTCCTACTGAGTTTAGTAAATGACCTTGAAGTTCACACTTCTTCTAGGGGTTCCTGGATAAGCCAAGTTATGCCTGTTTCCCCTGTAACTCTTGAAATAGTAGTATTTCTGAGTGTAAGAAAGATTCTTTGTCACATACCCTTACCTTTGAAATTCTAGATCCTGGGATTTCAAATCTAGCTGAAGGTGAAGGCAAACTAGAGCAGGGTTTCTCAACTTGGAACTACTGACATCTGCAGCCATCATATGATTCTTTGTTGCAGGGGTCTGTCCTATGCATCATAAGATGCTTAGAGGCATTCTTGATTTCTACGCACTAGATGCCAGTAGCACCCCTCCTCCATTTACAACAAACAAAAATGTCTCCAGACACTACCAAATGTCCCCCGAGAGACAAAATCTAGCAAGATTGAGAATAACAGCCTTAAAGGGAAGGTTCTGGGTCAGAGAGAGAGAGCCTCTGGAAAACAAAACAAAACAAAACAAAACAAAACAAAACTGAAAGCACCGATTTATTTTCCTGGATGTGAAGTTATTTCAGGGGCACTTAATTCATTTTCATCAAATGCCTATTTGGTACCTGCTATGGCCCAGGTGCCATGTTAGCCATAGTATCTGGCCTTGTGGAGTTTTCACCTAGCTAATGGTTTTGCTGTCGCTCAAGCTAGAGTTGGATTAGATTTATTACTCCTGGAGATAGATAGATAGGTAGGTAGGTAGGTAGGTAGGTAGGTAGATAGATAGATAGATTTATTACTCCTGGATATATATATATATATATATATATATATATATAATTACTCCTGGATATCACTGGATACTCCAGTGATATTTTAATAAAACTCCCAAACTTCCAAGTGTGGGATCAAATTCGGAAAACTGAGGTGTGTCAAGAGTGACAAACAATGAACTAATTCAGGGACACCACCACCAGACAAAGGCACTCAAATCCACAAATGAAAGAAAACAGCCTGCATCCTAAAATTAGTTCTGATTCTTTCCTAGATTTCTTAAGGGTTTCATGAAAAGTAAGAGACACTTTTCTAAAACTGGAAAGAAATTTTTGTTCAGATAAATTATGGTGATTGCCTTCCCAGCCTGAGTACATGGTTTAAAGGGTGGAGGCAGTTACACACGAAGCTCCATCAGAACTGCTTACAGGGAGATCAGAAGATAAAGAAAACAGGGAGGGAACTGTTCAATTCCTGGATCTGCCTGAGCCTGAAGTCACGAACTTGCTAACAAGTGAAACGAAGGCATTTAAAAAAGGCTCATCTTCCAGAGAACCCCATGGTAATTTGAAGGCAGATTTCCCATCCAGACCTTATGATGTCGATTTTTGAAAATTGAATTGGAGTCATGAATCACTCCATAAATTTTAACTAAAACAATATACTCCCATTTTAAATATTTATGGCCTCTGCCCCTCTGGGCTTCAGAACTTTAGAAGTAAATTTTTGGAGGCATTCAGAAACTTGAAAAAGCAAAAGCATGCACTTAAACCTTCTTTTTAAACCACTGACTCACCCTCTAGCTAAAGGAGAGAAATCCTAACAAATCAAATTGAAACTCAGCAAGAAAAAAGTACTTAGGGAGGATTTACAGGGGAGCAGGAAAACCGGGTGAAAATTGTTTCTAAGGGGAAGAAAAAAGTCAGAATCGACCCTTCTGCATGAAGCAAGGAAATTTAAGCACAACAGACACCACCAAAACTTTGGAAAGAAATGTGTTAATGGAAAAGGTGATTTAGTACAAGAAGTGTGGATTTTTGACTCACAGTAGTGTCCAAATTTCAACTCTGCCATTAATTAGTTATGTGCTCTTGGGCAAATTACTCAATCCTTTAAGTCTGGGTTCTCCCAATTATAAAGTGAAGTTCTAATTAACTTCTTAAGGGTGTTTTAAGGACTAAATGTGATAATATATTTAAAGTGTCTTTCCTATTATCTATGCCTCTTACATCATAGCCACAAATTTAATTTTCATTTCCTTATTTTTCCCCATCTGAATTAAGCATGGAGACAAGTGGCAATAGACATGAGTGGAACTGAAACATATAAATACACTGGCTTTATACGTTTTAAATATATTTCTATATATTTGTATTTACATATACACATATATATATTTGATGTTATGAATACAGATACCAAGCAACAATGCTGCCTAACTGCAAGGACACAAGCACTGGAATTAGATAACTTCCATCTAAATCTTGAATTGACCACTAACTGTGTGATCTTGGGCAAGTTCTACCATAACTCTGTGCCTCGGATTCCTCATCTGTAAAATAGAAAATTATATTTTCTACCACACAGAATGTGGCAAGGACTCCAAAAAGATAATTAAAACCAAATGGTTAGCATATAAAAGGCTCTCAGTAAATAACTATTATTGCAGAGCAATGATGCCCACAGCTCATAACAGCATGTATGTAACACCTCAGTATCTGTGTATACATGCGTATGTGTAGCCTATTTCTAAGTATCCTTCTAATAACGACCTCCATTTAAAAAAATAAAAAACAAAAACGCTCTGTTCTATTAGGATAAAATTTGTTAACGATCGTTCCTCCTGTCTGCCATCAATGTCAAAATATATCTTTATGCTGTATCGTTCAGAACTTGTCTTTGATAAAAACTAAGAAATTGAGCCCGAATGTATCTGGCTTTATCTGGTCACTCTTCAATATTAGCCATTTCTGTCTGTGGGTGCTGCTTTGTGCTACCCATTATCTAGCAAGTGAGAAAATAGCTTAATTAACACCTTCTGTTCTGCTAAAGCGTTTGTTTTGTTTTGTTTGTTGTCTTATAAATACATCTCAAAATGGCTTCTGTCTTTTGGAAGGGTACATAGAAGAGAGCTCACATTTATTGTGCCCCCTCCCCCAAATACATACACCCTAAAACCTGAACAAGAAACAAGAAAAACAAGGTAAAAGGTAACTGCCACAAATGTTCTTTGCAAGCAGAACCGGTCGTGTGCCTAGTGTGTTAATTAAATCCACGCAAGGAAGAGTGGGGGACAGTGTAATTGGAGGTGTGTTTTGGGATGGGTGGAGAAAGGTTAAGAGCAGTTACATACCCAAGGGCTTGAAGAATATACGATTCTGAGCAATCAAATGAGGGGTACTACTTATCAGACTAGACATTGGTTTTTAGATGCTTTCTCTCATTTAATATCAAATCAACGCTGTGAGATAAGGATTACTATTATGACCGATTTAGAGCTGAGAAAACTAGATCCTGAAATACTGAAGTACTTGGCCAAAGTTACAGAGCTGATCTATTGCAGAACCTGTGCAGAAATCCACATCCCTCTCCTAAGGTTAGGCTCTTGGCTACTCTTCTGTTTTGTTCTTTTGTTTTTTGTTTTACAAAGGCCCTGTAGGGTTAATACTGCCACTGTCTCCATTTTCCTGAAAAGAAAACAAGGTTTATTTAGCATGAAAGGCCAGAATTTGGGTCCAAATGTGAATCTAGGTTAAAACTCAGTTACAGAAAATATTTATGTTTGCTAATTTTATAGCTTTGGAGTATTAATATATGTTGAATTTCCCTTTGAAGGAGTAAAATCCTCTACCTTGCGGAAGAAGGAGAAGAACAACAGTCAGCAAGGAGAAAAAAAACTGTGACATGAGAAAAGGTTGTGATGGACCACTTTTTCCATAGGTGTCCCTTCCTGTAGTTGACCTGTACTCCATCTGTCTGTATCATTGTCACGTGAGTCATGAATCACTCCATAAATTTTAACTAAAACAATATACTCCCATTTTAAATATTTATGGCCTCTGCCCCTCTGGGCTTCAGAACTTTAGAAGTAAATTTTTGGAGGCATTCAGAAACTTGAAAAAGTAAAAACACCCCCAAATCAATGGCTTAAAGCAATAAGAATTTCATGTTGCTCAGAAGTCTAGGGGTCATCTGAGCACATCTTCTGATATTGGCTAAGATGACCTACACATCTGTGATCAGCTGTGTGTTGGGTACAGCTCTACAATGATTTTTCCTATGTTTGGGTCAGTGAGCTGTTGGCTGGGACACTTCGTTGTTCTTCCATTTGGTCTCTTATTGTCTAGCTAGTCTGGGCTTGTTAACATGGTGGCAGAGGTCCAAGAGAGCAACAAGGATTCTTGCGGCCAAAGCCTGGAACTAGCACACTATCCCTTATCTGCATTTCACTGGCCAAAGCAAGTCACAAGGGCATCCTAGATTCAAAAAGGTGGCAAACAGAATCCACTTCTTAACAGGACGAGCTATAATGTACTGCAAAAGAGTAGAGAATATCTCCTTTAAAAAAATTTTTACCACACACCTCTCCTAAAAATGAGCCAAACTTGTTCTAAGGTAGAAATGATGACACTTCACGTGTTACCACCTTGTGAACAACTGCTTTTTATGAAGTAAAAATTTCATAAGACTTACACAATTATGTGGACACTTACAGCAGCCCCATAGGGCATTGAGATTAACCAGAAACTTTTAAAATAGATGCCTCAAAATTATATAGATATATCTCAAAATATGAGAATGAGATGTAGTTCCTTCTTTACTGAGGCGTACCACTGAATAGGGAAAACAAAACACTCTGAAAGGGTTAAATCAGCTGATGCAGCCTTCTACAATTAAGGTAAGTGCTCTTTTGCCTTTTCTATTATTTTCATTGTACCACTTTCCTGAGAACAGAGCAGAATAATCAATTTTGAGGAATGCCATTACTTCTGAAATGAAGTAACAGAGTTAAAAAAAAAATGACTTTCTTTTCACCTATTTCCTTATGTCTTGAAGAATATCAACCACATGTAGAACTGTTCTCCTTGGAAAGAGCCTGTGAAGTCAGAGAAAGGCAAGTAAAGTAGGAAGAGGGGGCTGTGTTGAGGGTTGAGGCTGCATCAGAAAACATGATAATCTAACTAGGTCTAGATAGAGCTGGGAGATTGTGTTAACAGCTCTCATCCCTCATTCCCTTTAGAAAAAAAGCAATGAGAGAGGACTTTTTAAATTTTAAAAAAATAGCCAGGTTACAAGGAAAAAAGACTAGTAATACCAAAGTTGGCAAGGACGTAGGGATTTTGCAACTCATACATTGCTGGTGAACGTGTAAACTGATACAACCATGTTGGAAAAATGCTTAGCATTATCTACTAAAACTGAACACGTTTTCCTTTTGACCTCAGAACTCCACTTCTAGGAATATCTCCAATAGAAATAAGTACAATGTCCACCAAAGGCACATATATAGTAGCACTACTGGTAAGAACCCTAAACAGAAACCAAATCTATGCACATAGAAATCAGGGTAATGGCTACCTTTGGTAGGGGATGACTGGCAGATGACACAGGGGGAGTGTCTGTGTTTTCAATGCTCAGTTTCTTGATTTTAGAGAAGGTGTGCTCAGTTTATGAAAATTCATCCAGCTGTTCAGTTACAGTATATGAGTTTATATATATATATAAACCTATGTTGTAAAATAAGTGAAAAATCTAGTTGAATCCAAGTAAAACTAAAATCCGCAGTACTAAGTAAAGCAGAGGCTATCATACCGCCAGCCTCCAATACCAGAAGCACCTGGAGGCACTGAAGAGTTCAATTTTTAGGGACTGAGTGGGATCAAAAGCACCGCAGAAGTGGCAAAGTATCAAAATTAGACTCACTAACCGAAGTTTGCAACACTGGAGGCGCCTGCATGAGTTCCCTGCTCATGAGGGGAGAAGCACAAGAAAGCTGAAGCCCCTGCCTGAAAAGATGCCTCTAACATGAGGCAGTCATATATACAATCCGGGGAAACCTAAGGCTGGCTTTCATGACCATGGAACAGGCGCTCCAAGACCTAACATAAGCTCTGCTTCTGGGCTGAGAATCCATGGGGACCCAGGTGCAGGCGACAACAGAACCGAGAGAGCGAGAGCGAGAGAGAGAGAATGAGCCAGAGAAAGATTAAAAAAAAAAAAAAAAAACCTAAAAGACCTTTAAGACGAATTTACAAAATATCAAAGCAAATGATGAAACTAACACAAAGAAAATAAACACCAAACAAGATGAAAGAATTCTTGACAAACGACATGACATTCTCAAAATGATTTTCAAAAGTATATTTCTGTTCTCTGAGACAGCAAGAAAAATGTTCATTTTTTTTTTTCAATATTGAAAGCAGATATGAAGGGACATAAGAATCAAGAACAGATGAGTATAAAACATGATGGGCAAAGAAGTAACACATGATGTGCAAATGTATGAGACACTTCTTAATAACCCCAATAGGGAAACAATCCAAATAAATGTCTATCAACTGGTGGGTATGTACTATAACCGCAAAATGGAACCCCGTTCAACAATGAAAAGGAATAAAGTACTGACACAGGTTATCGCATAGATGAACCTCAAGGATATTATGCTGAGCCAAAGAAGCCAGATGTAAAAGACTACATAGTGTATGATTCCATTTATATAAAATGCCCCCCCCCAAAAAGAATTTAGAAAGACAGAAACCCTTCATTTTCCTTCACAAGGACTTCTGATTCACTTATCATTTTGTGGGTACATCTGAAAGTCTTCTGAAGGACCTGCTTGGAACATAATGATATATAAACAAGCAATGACAAGATGAGTGTATGTATATGGTTTCCAAGTGGTGGGGCAAATACGGGGTAGGTGGGAGTAGGGGATAAGGAAGAGTATTTGTTATTGTCTCT
Organism: Ursus arctos; assembly: GCF_023065955.2. NCBI lineage: Eukaryota > Metazoa > Chordata > Mammalia > Carnivora > Ursidae > Ursus > Ursus arctos. Next base: position 35,806,767 of record NW_026622830.1, read on the forward strand.
TAAGGTCCAATAGGAAAAGGCATCGTCTCGCTGTGCTCCAAAACACCATCCTTTTAAGTATATAGGAGAAAATATTTTTAGCCCAACCTTCCTTTAGAGCCATATAACCAGTTTGGCTACCTTTCTTAATGCTAACAGCTTGTGTTGGGGAGAAGGGAATTTATCTGAAAGACACCAACGGTTTGCTGGGCTATATTTTTTTCCTCTTTATCTCTGTTTAGATACCACCTCAAAATGCTAGATTTGTTCCACTTGGAATAGTTCCATCTGGAGCAAACATATGGTCCCTTGGCTCAAAAAACAGGACGTTCAGGGGTGGTTACACCTTTGGATTCAGTAAGCCAACCAGCCACATTTAATCTGGGCATGAGTCAAGGTGCGGCACTTCGGCTTCCCTTTTAAGTCCATCAAGGACCGTCCTTAAGGCATACCACCTAGAAGTTCCTTCCAATGATTTCCAGGTTTAGAGTTTAGAAATTGAATCTAATTGATTTCCATGCAATGTCCATAGACAGAATTTACTTCTGTCCAAGTCCAACTGAGTCCAGTGTGTTGATATCTGGGACTGGGACCAGGACCCTGTATGCACCCAATACTCAAGAACAGAACTCCCATCCTAAAAAAATAAAGCCAAAAAAGCCTTTGAAGTACTGTGTGGAAACCTCATGGGGTAGTTGTAAGGATTTGTGAAATATTAAAGATCTTTGAGTTTGGAGAATTGGCATGGTAGCAACACAAAATTCTGCTCTTTTTTGTCCCCCCTCCTCCTCTTAATAACCCTGTTACATGACCTTCTAAAGGCTTTGTTCCCTTAGGAAACATTAGATGATCTGTAATAGTCTGTAATAAAACTTGGAAAAGACAGCCATAGCACTGGTTCAATAATCATGAGAATTGCTTTTAGCTGCAATTTTTCAACAGAGTGTTCTTATAATTGTAAATCTTGGAATAATGCTTTGTCCTAGTGTATAAATGTCCCTTCATGTGTCTGTGTCATGGGCTCAACATTCCTGCACCTTGGGTCTTCGTAAGCCTTGTCATTTGGCACATGCAGGACCTTGATTTCCAAACCAGCCTTAAGGATATCGAAATAAACAGCATGGCCTTACTCGTGGAAGTGCTGATTCTATCCTGGCTGGGCCTTTACCTTCACCTCCAAGACCTGTGATCCCATCTTCTCCCAATTAACACAAGACCAGCTTGTTTGTACCCTGAAGTCTCATTCTTCTGTGGACGCTGTGATTGAGGCTGCCTTGCAGGCAACATTCTGGTGTTCTGTGATGACTGTGAGCCAACATCTGTCAGCTGACGGCAACTTCTCTGTGGGCTTCTCACAGCTTTGCCATCCCCCGTCACCTCCTCATCTCAGAGAAATTCCCCCATGACAGGCCCCCCAACGATGTTATTCATCAAAGTGGCCTATGCTCCTACCTGTCATAGAGACAGATTGCTTTCTTGGTAAGAGGTGGCAACCTGGTTGGGTCCTCAGAACTCCAAAGAAGAATATTTCTCCCTCTTTTTCTGAGCCAAATGACTTCTAATTAAATTTTTTCTTCTTCTTTTCAGTCTTCACTGTCCTCTTGGCAATCAGACAGAGCAATGCCTGCCTACTGGGTACCTTCACAGAGAATAAATAAAAGCTGGCCATTTCATGGGAAACTAAAAAAAGGAGGAGGAGGAGAAGAAGAAGAAGAAGTTGTTGAGTTGCTTCAGGGATTTCTAAAGCAAATTCTGCTTCTATGAGTCAGAAAGAAAGCACAGACATTAGTTTGTAATGAAACCAGAAACTTGAGGGTCATTCAGCCTGAGGCTCTGGGTCCCCCATAACAGTGTTTACTTTAGAGACAACACACTTAAGTTCAGTCCTAGAAATACAGAGACACAGAGAAAAAAACAGCAAGAAAAAGAGCAAGAGAGAAAAAGGAGGAAGAGGAACAGGAGGAGGAAAAAAGAAGAATGAGAGGAAGATGAATAAAAGAAGGTGAAGAATTCTCTTCCCCAATTTGCTTTTAGTAGGTGTGGAAAACAGTTCAGGTAATCTAAAGAGTTTCAACAAAAAATGTATTAAAATGAGTTTAGATGCATCCTTGATGCACAGAATGTCCCTGTGTGCTAATCTATGTCAAAGAGAATACAACTCACCAACAGCAGCGTCTCCATAGCTTCATATACTCAGGAGGGTTAGCACACTGATTAAATGGCACTCTTGTCACCTTAGTCTTGTACTGCTTTTGACTAGGTTGAAGATACTGTTTCCTTACTTTGGTCTCAGTCTTGGTCCCAGGGAGAGCCACAAGGTCTCTCCTTCTGACTGTGTCAGGACACAATTTCCAAATGCTTTTCCAACCTGACATTTCTGCCCATCTTTTTGATCAAGTTTTGGGTCAAGAAAATAAAGACACTTTTAATAACTCTGTTCTCTTTGAACTGGGTTGCCCCTGTTATCCCTCAACATTTGGTGGCAGCGTCTATGAACAAAAACAAGAGGCCTTCTTCCTCAGCTCTCCTCAAAACGTCTTGACAGAAAACACATTCTGCGTTACCCATGTGCATGTTTTCCGTGCAAATCTTTATTTTATCTTAATGAAGAATTCAGTCCAAAGGCTCTTCCATGTACAAAGGGTGTTACTGATGGCAATACATTCCTGGAGGACCTTATGGTTGTAGGTTCCTTAGGGGGCTTTTGGGAAAAGAATAGTACGCAGTTCCCCTGAATTATGTTAACATTTCTGAAAAGTGGTCTGCTTCTCTTGGATAGTTTTTCTAACCAAAATCAGAGGAAGAAAAAAAGGAAGGGAGGGAGGGAGATTAAGAGAATGAGAGAGAAACACAGGAAGGAGGGAGGGAGGATAGAATTCCTTAAGCCCATCATTAATCTGTAGGAATTCATCTGTGTTCTTAACTTCAATGCCCAGAAAATAAATTCCATTCTGTTCCAATTGATAATCTGAAGGGAAGACTCTGCCAGTTGGGCAAAAAAGGGGTAAAACACTTCATAAATTCTTTGTTGCAGCCAAAACTTGTACCTTCTCTGGATACCAGGGTCTTTCAAAGTTACACTGCTTCCCATTCATTTCTGATAAACAAAATTCCTCTTGATTCTTTCTCTTTGGCTCCACCTGAAAGCAGGTAAGGAAACAAGACCTCCTCTCTTCATCATTTTGCCCAGAGTCACTGCTTCAGCTGGCCAACTTTGTAGCAAAGAATCTGAACACCTCTACCTGGAGCTTGCCTATCCAACATGCTCTGATACTATTAGTCTTGGAGACTTTGCACCCCAGAGCAATCCAGAAAAAGCTCTTCCATCCTCTTGGTTTGGATTGTGTTACTTAACACTGGGATTAGAGAGTCATATTTTCACACTGCCATCTGTTAGTACCCATTATACAGCTTGACATGCATGTGGGGAGCCAGGAGCCACTTGGGAATATTGGGACAGAGAACACATCTTGGCTAGGGAGACCCTTAACACATGACTGCTACTGTATGTTTTTGTGTAAAGTTAGACTGAAACAGACATTCTCTATTATCTGAAGAAAACACATACTATAAAGTTTTCCCTAACAGCCTAGAAAGGACACATACATTTTTACCAGCATCCCAGGGCAAAGATTCATTGGACAGAGTGCTGTTTCCTAATGTAATCCAGGTCTTCCTATAGGAGACGCTGATAAATTGTACAGATAATGGAGAATGCTATGAACAAAACATGACGTGACTGATGTTCTCTTTGGGTTTCCAACATTCTCCTTCTAGCTTAGGTCTACACCTTTATTTCTGATAAAAATTCCAGGGCTTATAAAGAGCTGGTTTGTTAAGCTACGATTAGGTCAGGAGAACAAAAAGCTGAGTCATTATAAGAAGGCATTGAAGTAGGTTTAAAGACTAATTACATCTACCCAGACCTGCATTTAAGAAGAGAAAGCTTTTAAGCCAGGTGAATGTTTAACAGTAGCATGGCAGGCTGTGCCAGATGAAGAATCTTAAATCATATAAATCAAATCATAAAGAAGATTCCTGCCTTGGTCTTCCCTGAAGGCCAATCTTAATCAATATTTCAATTGTCCATTTTTGGAGTTTCCTCTTTGGTTAAGTGTTGAATAATGGTTTACTACCAGCTTTGAGTGCTCACTGCTTCTCTTCTGAAAACACAGCACATTGCACCTTCAGACCTGTGGGACCTGAAGAGCTATTATTCGAGACCTGGAGATGGGGGTGACACCTCTTCCTACCAACATCAGCCCAATCTTCAATAGTTGACCCAATATAGACAAAATAATTCCTTAATCATACATACAGGAAGGATGGAAGGTTCCCATCTCATTTCATCTTGAAATCAAAGAGGAAGAAAGAGCCAAAGTCACCCAATGCTTGCCAAGGACTCCTCATACAATTTCTAAAAGCCAAAAGAAATTCAAATGACCCCTATCAACAAGGAGATTTCCCAGTGGCATTTCACAATTAAAATGAAAAGCAGTAAAGATGGGAGTGCTGCATTTTACCCATAGCATGAACAAAATGCTAATCAAAAATCTCTTTTTCTGCTTATCTTCAGAGACTGGTTATAAGCTCATGTTTATTTCAGGGAATTCTAATGTTGGGGGAAGGGGAGAGATTTCCTTCCCCCCACCTTAAGCCATCCTCTCCAATAGGGCTGCTTCTGAAAACAAGTTTTCAATTGAACTTCTCATACTATATTGCAGTAACTTAGGGTGAAATTTGCTGCTTGATGTGTTGGAAAAGCATGCAACCAAACATATAAGACGACAATGTGGAAGCTGCTAGAAGCAATAGGAGACCAAACTTTCTTAGACATTGCTGGTAGTTATCCATTAGCAGGCCAGACTGTTGGGCTCAAGCAGAGAATGCTTTAGTTATATTTGAATAGCAGAACACCCTTGCTTTGGGTTTCATGTAAAAGGAAAACGGACCAATGTTCTGGTTGGTTTTCCAAATGGAAGTAAAAAGAACATGGAGACTTCTCTACATTTCAGTCCCTTAGCCTAGACCATTGCAATTATAGTTCAATGAGGCTGGAACTCTCCCAGTGAAAAGACAGTGCAGGTTTGAACTATATACCCTTTTGTTAATTTTAGCAGGAACATCTTCCATTAATGGGGAAAGTTTTTATACTACTCATGATATGTGCATGGTTAAAATTCAGTCCTAACTCTGACTGTCCTTTTTTTGAATGGGTCAATGTGTCAATTCTTCCTTCCTAATGCCTTCTGGGTTTGGGAAATGTTCAAACTATCTTTCCTTCCTGCTGCAATTAAATTTTGCAACGAACACTTGTAAGGGCCTGCCTAGCAATTCAAAGTTTTTCTATTTTCTCTTGGCCTCTCCTGACCTGCAAGTCCTAATGATACCTCTGGTGTCTTCTGAGTTTCCTCCCCCATATGTCTCCTTCTCTGGAAATGGAGGGAAGGCTTCTCATTCTGCTTCCAGGCCCTAGGGCTGGAAAAATCCTCCCAGGTCAAACTCCTATAAAAAACAGCCATTCCAAGAAACAAGGGCTCACTTTTCTTCCAGGTCTTCCAAGGGTCTCCTTTTAAAAAAAAAAAATCTTCTAAAAAATCCTGCATGACTTTCAGGTGGACAAAAATAAGAGGAATTGATGTATTAACGCTTTTGATCCTCTAGCCCAACATAATTAATCCTTTTGGAATTAAAAATATAAAACACATTATTCTGTTTCTTGTCTTAGTGATAACGTATCTATTTTAACAATAGCATGTTGCTTTCTTATCACCTGTTCAGCTGTTTCTTCTTCTACACCACCGCTATCATCATACCATAGATTTCACTTATGCATCTTATTTCTGTCTTTCCCACTAAGTTGTAATTTCTGTGAGGGTGAGGATTTTTATATGCTTTGCTCACAGTTGTACACTTATAGTACCAAGAACAAGGGTATGGAACATAAAATGCTCTCAATATCTGATGAATGAATTTCATGATGTTGACCATCAGATGTGATATCACCTAATGCATTTCTAGCACCAAGCTGAGTGTTGAGATCACCAAAGATGTGTGAGACCTCTGGTGTCAGCTGGAGGCATCCACTTCTTAGATCTAGATAAGAGTGGATCCAGCTCCTGTTCATGGTTTAGAAGAGGTCCTATCATTTCTCCTAGCTCCTACGGAGAGAAGGACATATACTCATGGCCCTTCATTCTGAACTCTGGTTTCTACCCTGGTCTTCAGCCATCTTGACACAGCCCCATTCTAAGCCATAAGGATCCAGGTTTTGCATAATTTTACAGTCACCCACAAAGTACCATGAAACATAATCTCAAGTTAAATTTTGAAGATACCAGGGGCGCCTGGGTGGCACAGCGGTTAAGCGCCTGCCTTCGGCTCAGGGCGTGATCCCGGTGTTGTGGGATCGAGCCCCACATCAGGCTCTTCCACTATGAGCCTGCTTCTTCCTCTCCCATTCCCCCTGCTTGTGTTCCCTCTCTCGCTGGCTGTCTCTATCTCTGTCGAATAAATAAATTTAAAAAAAAAATCTTAAATGTTAAAAAAAAAAATTTTTTTTGAAGATACGTGCTCTGAACAAATCCTTTCAATTTTGCCCTGTTGTTGGACAATCCTCCAATTTTTCCCTTCTCTTCTCTGTTCCCTCACACCCAAATGCAGCTCATTTTCATCCTTCAAGTTCTCCTCTGTATGCTATGTCCTTAACTGTGAATCTGTTGCCTCTATGAAGACACCTTCTCCATCAGGCAATTTATTTAAACATTTTCATAAAAAAGAGTTCTTCTCCCTAACAGGAATTCTTAGGTCAGTGGTTAAGATAATAGTTTTGTTCAGCTGGCTACAAGCTAATGGCAGAAAGATCAGAGAACAGAATTCCTGGGATTCGTGAGGACATAGGGAGAAGAATGAAAGGGTATACAGCTCAAGAGGTTAGCTGATAAGACATGCATGGAATTGTCTGTACTTTATCTGGTGCACAGTACCGTAGAGCTGCTTAGGAATCTATGTGGTAGCATCCCACTCAAGGCTTGACTCCCTTTTTCTCCAGAATATTTTTCAATTTTGGTTTCTCAGGTTTCAACTTAACATCTGATGAAACAACAGCAAACAGTCATTTTAATGATGGGCGTCTCAGACACAATAGTAGACGTGGATTGAGATTTTTTCCTCCCTGAGGTCTATTTCTCAAAGAATGGCTTCTGGGGTCTAATAAAACAAACTACATAGAATTTGACAAAACCCCTTTAAAGAAGTCTGAATCCTACATCACACAAGTAGATTTTGTTGGTAAGTAATCCCAGAGGACAGCAGTAGAGGATCGGGGAGAATAAAACATGGAAGATGAGAGCCAGTGGAACCATACAGAAGTCATACAAAATGTACCTCATATGGTCTTGAGCACAATTTTTCTGATTCTAAGAAAACAGCCAATTCAACCTCTGAACTTTTCACAGCCCCACAGGAATGGGGAAGAAGTCAAAGCATAGACTCTACCAAGGGTGGGAAGCCTGAAAAATCACCCCTCCTTGAGCAAAGATCCATGAGCTCTATTCTCTCAAATTGTAAGGTATTTATTATAGTAGTAACAGGGCATAACACAGTAATAACTGTCCTCCCTTGAGTACTCCCTTTCATCTGCTGTATCAGGGTACCTCAGGCCTTAAGTGAATTAAGGTTTTAGGGGTGATGGACCTCCAGTGTTCTCCCTCTCTCCCACCCCTGGAGAAGTCATCATTATTCTACGACTCAAAACATTACTACAAATAATATTTACAGTACAATCCACCATTCAGAAATAAACTACTAAAAAAGAAGGAAATAAGACTCATTAAGCAAGCAGATATGACATATAACAGAAACAGATCCACAGGTGAAGGCTAATATCTCTATGAACACAGGCAAAAATCCTCAAAATATTAGCAAAAGAATCAAAGAACTTATACAACACCAAAAAAACAATCTGTGTAATAAATGGGCAGAGGGGGGCGCCTGGGTAGCACAGCGGTTAAGCGTCTGCCTTCGGCTCAGGGCGTGATCCCGGCGTTATGGGATCGAGCCCCACATCAGGCTCCTCTGCTATGAGCCTGCTTCTTCCTCTCCCACTCCCCCTGCTTGTGTTCCCTCTCTCGCTGGCTGTCTCTATCTCTGTCAAATAAATAAATAAAATCTTTAAAAAAAAAATGGTCAGAGGAAGTGAACAGAAATTTTTTTTCCAAAATACACAGATGGCAACAGAAACATCAAAAATGCTCAACATCACTAATTATCAGGGAAATACATATCAAAACCATAATGAAATACCACCCCACACTAGTGAGAATGACTAGTATTAAATAAGCAAAAAATAACACTGTTGGTGAGGATGCACAGAAAGGAAATCCTAATGCACTGTTGGTGAAAATGTAAACTGGTGTAAGCACTATGAAAACAGTATGGAGCATCCTCCAAAAATTAAAAGTAGAAATATCATACATTCTAGTAATTCCACTTCTGGGTATTTACCCAAAGAAAATGAAAATGCTCATTTGAAAATAAGCCCCTATGTTTATTGCAGCGTTATTTACAATGTCCCAGACATGGAAGCAACCCCAGTGTTCTCTGATAGATGGAGATATGACACTGACACACACACACACACACACACACACACACACTCTCTCTCTCTCTCTCTCTCTCTCTCTCTCTCTGGAATACTACTCACCATTAAAAAGAATGAACTCTTGCCATTTGCAACAATGTGGATGAACCTAGAGAATATTATGCTAAGTGAAATAAGTCCAACAGAGAAAGACATTTACCACATAATTTCACTTATATATGGAATCTGAAAAACAAAAAACAAAAAAAAAAGAAAACCAAAACAGACTCTTAGATACAGAGACCTGGTACTTGCCAGAGGGGAAGTACGTGAGAGTACAGGAATGTGATTTGTTAACTTTTTAATAATAATAATTCAATAATAATTGTTTTTTTCCCTAATTCCAAATTTTTAATGAAGATGAAAATAAAGAGGGGATAGAAGTATGACAAAGAGCAACTGGTTCTTTGGATACTTATATGAACCCTGGCCTTACATCTCAACTAAAACACATAAACCAAATAACCTTTAGGATATCTAGATATAACAGATAATGGAAAATTTCACCCATCCAAAAATATCAGCCAGTTGTTTACAGAAAAAAGAGAGCAAATATCCTATTACTCTAGGATATTAACTCTATTATTACTCTGTCCTCCTACTTTGTTATTACCAGGTATGATTCATGCAATATTTGGGACAGACTTATACAAAAAATATATTCAGTGTGTATCTAAAATTCAAATTTAACTTGGTGTCCAGCATCATTATTTGCTAAATCTGGCAACTCTATATTACTAGAAGTACCATATTGGGTAACAAAAACTATCAAATTCTACTTTGTCGCCATTCTTAAGAAAATATCCATACCTTTATTCTTTTGTTTTTTCTCTTTTTTTTTTTTTTTTTTGGTAAAGATTTTATTTGAGAGAGAGTGAGCGCATGCGCAAGTGCACAAGCAGAGGGAGTGGCAGGCAGATGGAGAAGCAAGCTCCCCACTGAGCATGATCCCAGGACACTAGGATCATGACCTGAGCCTAAGGCAGATGCTTAACTGACTGAGCCACCCAGGCGTCCCTCTTTTGCATTTTCTTTAACAAAAGCTTATATGATGCCAGTGTTCCCCTCCTTCTTGGATTGCTTAAAACTCTTCACCCTCTAAACACAACCTCGAACGCTGAAAACTTTTTTTTTTTTAAAGATCTGATTTATATGTCAGAGAGAGAGAAAGGGGACACAGCATGGGGAGCAGGAGGCAGAGGGAGAAGCAGGCTCCCTGCCCAGCAAGGACCCGGACTCAGGGCTCAATCCCAGGACCCTGGGATCATGACCTGAGCTGAAGGCAGATGCTTAACACACTGAGCCACCCAGGCATCCCTGTTGAAAATCTTTAAATAAATTCTTTTCCAATGGGTTTCAGATTCGAATTACTATTCAAGTGTTTTAACACTATACCAAAACTCAGTGATTCTCATAACTGGGCTTTCAGAAGGGGAAAATATGGTTGAGCTAAATGAAGAGTTGGACACCGGAAATCCTAGCCTTACAGAAATAAAGTATCCTCTTGACCAGTGTACAGGGAAGCTGGAAGGAGTGGTATAATCCCAGGCTTTGATGTCAGATCAGCCTGGTTGGATTCTTGGTAAGGGCAATCATTACTCAAATGAATATTGAGCAATTTGCTTATCTGTCACTTATTTCTTCATTTAAAAAGATGGGTCAGTAAATATATAATGGCATATTTCAATGAGGTAAATGCAAAGTAGTTATTGTAGAATAAAATTTTGAAATAATATCCTATATGTTGTTCATTCTCAGTAACATTTACTGTCCTGGCCATGAAGACTAAAGCAGCAATTGTCTCAGCTAGAAGGCAGATCCCCAGCAAGAACAGAGAGGGCACTGCCTCCATGCTCAGGTTTGTGTTAAAACAGAAAGCAGTGTGGCGTGCTGGTAAATGTTGAATAAAAGTCTTATTTGTGCCCCTAATGACTTCTGTGGTGAAAATACTCCCACCACGCCTGATTGCAATCCACCAATGTGACATCACTGCACACAAAGTTAGCAAAGAGATGTGCACAAGCATTTGGGCTAGAAGAGTGTTTTCTTAATATTTCCAAAGCTAGATTTTACTTTTTAGCCCGAGGGAAAAGATGCAGGATATGATGTGGTATAGTTTCCTGCCACCCAACATAAAAACACAAGTGCATAAAAACTTCTCTTAGGCTAAGTGATTCAGAGGAAGGACAACTCAAACACTGTGTTGTGTTTCCTCTTTGAAATTCTATGAGACCTTCCTTAGATTAGAAAACCTGTGTGCCACCGTTAAGCAGACAAAGGGCCTAAGATAAGTCCTCTGATTCCTCAAGTTCTTGAAGCATGAAGGAGATACATGTCTTTAAGACTCCAGTGGGAAAGACGGAAATGTTTGCTGGGGCATGGATGCTGCTATGGGATGCCCAGAGACACCCTCCTTAAGGGACCGTCACCTAAGGACTTTGTTAGTGCTCTTCAATTCTCTCCCCTGTATCATGGGAGTCAGAAGCCTGAAAACTGCATTTTCCAGACTGCTATGCCTGAGGGAAGGAAAGGGGAAGGGAAGAGAAGAGAAGAGAAAAAAAAAAGAAGAAAATAAAAAGGTGGGGGAGGGAACAGAAGGGAAGGAGTCCTCAATCTCAGTTCTGCAAGCAGATCTCACCTATGGCTAGATCCTACTCCCAACTCCTCTGATAGACACCTTCCCTCCACATGTTCCTAAAAACTCTCCTAGTATTTGGATCTGAGTGAACTGAAAAGGCCTACTGTGGTTGATTCGGTGTCACTGAACTGTAGCATAGTTATTCTCAAAGATTAAGAGGAGTCACACTCAGGTTTAGAATTGCCCTCTGTTTTTCTAACAGCATTATTCTCTCCTTCTTTCCTTTATTTAGACACTCAGTGTTTATTAAGGCCTTGTGCTTATTCTGAAAAACTGGTAGTCCTAGGCTTTCAAACAGCTTATGGCCTAACAGGGGTAGGAGACAGGTTGATCAGAAACTAAAATACGGAGTTAAGTGTCACTATCAAGCTAACACAGGTTAGCCTAAAATGGCTGTCAACTTGGTCTCATGGGGTTAGAGAAGGCTTTCTTGGGAACATGATTTCCAAGAAGAGATATGGGGCATTAGAGAAGTAAGTTGCAAGTTGAATGCAGGGTAAGAGGAAGGAGCTCCCCCAGTTGCAGGTACTTCTTAGGAAAAGGGTGTGAGCCAAAAGACTGTGTGGAGTTCTGGGTTTAGAGCAATGGGCCCAGCACAGAAAGCCCCTTGGGATGTGGAAAGACCAGAGGTGCCACTCCCCTTGCTCCCAACCCACCATCCACGGCCCAATCAACTGGCCAAGGAAGAAGAGCTGGAAAATATAAGATAGCCACCAACCTCAGTGCAGTGCTTAGAGAACAGCAGTGAAATGTGGTAAAGAGCTGAAAGGCTGTGAACAGATGGAGGACACAGAGACCGCCAAGAGAAATAGACTGGACACACAGGTAAAATAGTAAGTTCTTACTGAGCAAGCAAATGCCCACAGGAGCCACAACTGTGCATCTAATGGGTGGCCTTCCCACCCACGCACCCCTCAACACACTCACCAGCTGGGTGTCCTACAATTCAACTCCATTCTGACACTACCTACCTAGAGATCGCTCCAGAGCCCAGTGGTTAAGGGCTCAGTCTCACAAGACTGCCAACTTTAGATGCAAGTCTCGAGTCCATGTTGTCATCCTGTGTTTCTGACTGACCGGCTGTAGATGGGAGGTCTGGATGATGCCCTCCTTGGGTTCGTTTAATGTGACAGTGACTCATAGAACTCACAGAAACATCTTACTGTGTTACTGGTTTATCATAAAAGGAACTCAGGAAGAGCCAGATGGAAAAGATGTAGAAAACAAGGTATGAGGGAAAGAGTATGCCACTCCTAAGCTCTCTGAGGGAACCACTCTTCCTCAATTTCCATTTGTTCCCAGCCTGGAAGCTCTCCACAGCCTATCCATTGAATTTTTTCACAGGCTTCATTAAAAAAGGCAAGATGGATTAAATCATCAGCCACTGGTGACTGCACTCCATCTCCAGCCACCCTCTCTTCCCTGGAGTTCTTGGGGTGGGCCAGAAAATTCCAAACCTCAAATCACATGATTGGCTCCCATAGCAAACACCCCATCCTTAGGTGTTTTCCAAAAGCCACTTCATTAGCATAACAAAGACCCTTGATTGCTCTTCAGAGGAAATTTGCAAGGTTTTTAGTAGCTCTTTGCCAAGAAAGGGAACTAAGTGCAAATATATATTATAAATCACAACATCACAATATCACAGGAGTTATGCAAAAAAAACACAAAACCCCACAGGTTCCAGGTCCAATTTTACTTAACATTTCTAGGAGGTCTGTTGAATATAAGCATATGTAAAAATGTTTCATGTGTAATCAGCTTTACTACACAGAAAACTCAAATATCAACAATTCAAGGTAATCTTAAATTTTTTCTCGACCTCCCCCAGGGGTCAAATGGGTATACATTATTAGAAGTACAGATACTTTATGTTGATTATAAGCAAATTTAGTATACAAAAATATATTATTTTTTCAGCCATTTTCTACAAATATTTTAAGTCAACGAACTAACAATAAAAGATACTACTGGTTTTTAGCATTTGTTCAGAAACTCAGACACAAGCAATTCATTCGGGAAGGGGGAAAAAAAAAAGATTATCCACTTGAAGTTTCTAAGGAGTCATTTGTTTATTCTTGGTCAGAGAGAGCTGTATCTCTTTCTTTATGAAGCCTGGGGCCAGCAAGGAAGGATCCAACTTTCCAACATGATGGGAGGATAACTGCAATTCCAGGATAACAATCCAACTGATTAGTTCAAGAAGATGCCTGGAGTTGCAAGAGCTGGAGAAACGTGTGGTTTCTGGCCATAACATCATTTGCCAACACAGCCCAATGCACCCTGTTATGGGTATTCTTCCACGGCTAGACAATGACCAAGTAAGGAAGGCCACTGAGCACAAAAATCTTTCCCCTACAGAATACAGCAAGTATATCACACATACTTGGCTTGCTCACAAACAGAAAAGATAAATAAACCTTTTCACTGTTCCTATTGCAAAAAGAAACACGAAAAGGGAGTCTTGGCATATCCAGAACATTATGAGCGTATGATACAGTGTGTTGTAATTAAGTTCAAGTGTCTCAGGCACAAAAATATCACCCTCATGTTATGTGTTCCAGTGACGACTTGAAGACACATTGCTTTAGGAAACAGGAAGACCACATAAGCACACTAAAGAAAGAAAAAGAGCCTTCCCTCTGCATGGCGGAGCCTACAGCGTGAGAAATGGGAAGGGCTATGAAGCACTAGGAAAAGCCTAAGGTGATGTTGTTGGAATAGGCTCACATCTCTAAAGTGCAACCAGACATGAAATAACTCCTCGTCTTCTCAGGAGGTTCTGCTACATGGGGAACTGGACAAATGAGAAGCTCTATGTAGGCTAATCTGAAGACCATCCTTGCCCAAAGCACCTTCTTCTACGGCCTCGCATAGAGCCTGAAGTTCCTCCCCAGGTGGTTCCTTGCTATTAACACACTGTCCCAGCAAGGTTCTCCTTTAAAATGCTAACATGCTTCCAAACTAAAGAGTTTAATTAACAGTACCTTTTCTTTACAGGAAAAAAAAACAGGTGTTAGATACCTGACTTACGTTCCAATTATCCCAAGAACTTTCCTTAAGGAGTCAAACGTTACTTTAAAGCATCATCGACAAGCTGTTCTTATACATTCTGGACCAGTATTAACAGCAGGTTCTACCCCATAGCACTTGATGGATTCTGGCTGTGTTCCCTGGCCAGAAGCTCTCCAGTGAAGCACTTGTGCATGGATTCCCCTTGATGCTGTCCAATCCAAGAAGTGAGGCTAAACGGAGGAGCAGCAAGGTCTAGAGACAGCATTTCATCCAGAGAAAGTTTAATGATTGTGGATCGGTGCAGAATCAGCAGGAATGGTAACAGAAAAAAGGAGGAAGAACAGCTTCTACAAACTGTTCAAAGACCTCAAGAGCACAGAAATTAATAAAAGGAAAATATCGATGATGGCAGAAACCAAAAATGTCAAAGGTTCGAATGAATGGAAATCCATCTTGAGTACTGAGAATAAGCCCTGAATTTTTTTTAATTGGAAAACTGTAGCAATGAAAGTGCTACAGGAGAGAATTCTGCCTTGAGAAATTAATGGTACAAGAATTATTTCTATTGTGGTCTGAGAGTCACAACTTACCAAGTGTGTAAAAACAATCCTTGGTTGAACAGTAACAAAAAAAAAAAATCGCGTCTAGTGCATGCTGGAAAGAAAAAAAAATGGGGAAATATCCTTGGACACTGAATTTTCTGCTGGATAGAATTACTTCTGCTACCTGGTCTTCTTATAGGTGTCACAACCAGCTGGGGTATAGAACAGGGACCATTTCTCCTTGGTACAATGGCACATGGACCAATCTAACCTGGAGTCCCAGATGACAAAGCCCAACATCACTAAATGTGATTACGCTGCAAAATTCCAAAAGGAGGTTTTGGTTTGTTGTTGTGGTTTTTTTTTTTTTCATGTATTTCTCACAACACAGAGAGCATTGCAAGGCAATACAGGTTCTTCTGATTTCCTTGACTTTTACACAGAAAGCAAAAGGCAGTAATCTCCTCAAAAAGTAATCTTGAATCTGAAGCGAATTCATTAACCATGCAGATGTTAGTAAAAGGAACATCTAATCATTACTGTTGTTTAACCTGTAAGGCCAAACTGAAAGGCAATGGCCAACATAATTAACTAATGCCACGAGGATAATTAGTGAAATTTTAAAAGTTGAAATTTTGTCAAATTATTTTAGGTGATTGAAAAACTATTACTGTTCTAGAACCACAAAGTTTTTCCCAAATTCCACACCCAAACACTTGTACACAATAAAGAAAATAAACACTTTAAAATCTCATTTAAAAGAACCCAATAGATATTTCTTAAGTTTTAATATTTTGACTAGAAGAATACGTTTAAATCTCAAAGAATGGAAAATAGCATGCCTTGGTCTGAGGAATGCTAGCGTTCTTTCCATGGCAGCCTCACTTGGGCCAAGCGAATATAATTACTTCTATGGAGCCAGTCTTTTTTTCAAAGGCTTGATACTTCTCCATTGCCTCCTGGAATTGCTGAAAGCTACAATGATTCACTTGGGTACAATTACAAGCACTGCTTTTCAGAGAGTGTTATATAAATACTACTTAGAAGGAAGCTGAAAGGGTAAATCAGTAAATTGGGAAAACTTTCAGAGATTTTACTTTCACCATTTGTGATTACTTGCTCATGGAATCATAGGTTTAAAAAAAAGTTAAAAAAGAAAAAAAAAAAGGATGTGCTTCTGTTGCTACTGTCTACAGCAAAAGCCAAACAAAAAATATAACAGTCCCCCAATAAATACTTGCATGTACATACACACACATGCACACCACCAATATTTGTAAGAAAACTGAGGTGCACATGGTTACTCTCTCGGCTGGATCTGGTCCTGTGTGTGAGAAGATATGAAATGTTCTGTCACATGCAGACTTTTGGGAAGAAGAAATGGGGGTTCCTTTTTCTTTTTTTTTCTTTTTTTTTTTTTTTTTTAAGATTTTATTTATTTATTTGACAGAGATAGAGACAGCCAGCGAGAGAGGGAACACAAGCAGGGGGAGTGGGAGAGGAAGAAGCAGGCTCATAGTGGAGGAGCCTGATGTGGGGCTCGATCCCATGATGCTGGGACCACGCCCTGAGCCGAAGGCAGACGCCCAACCGCTGTGCCACCCAGGTGCCTCCGGGGGTTCCTTTTTCTCCTCACAGCAAGTCCACATTCCAGTGTGCCCCAGGATAGTCGTCCTGACTCATGAAAAACTACTTTTACAAGAATACCAGGACCACACAACTCACGTTCAGGGTCCAGAAGTCAATTGTTGGTAGGGGAAAAACCAGATTTGGGGGGGGGGGGGGGAGAGAAATCCATTCTGTAGTTCTCTACTTTCCTCTGTGGCCAGAATCTACCGTTAGAGGAAAAATTGTGCAGATACTTCACCCTACTCTCCGGAGTTCTTAAAACAGACCTCCACCCTTCTCTCCTTTATTCTAATATGCTTTGTGGCAAGGCAAAGTTCCAGTGGTGTCATTTAAACATAAAAGCAATGCCACAAAAATGTACTGCCTCAATTCAAATTCCAGAACATACGAGTGGTTCTTGGTTTACCTTCAGACCTGGGCTGTATATGAACTTTGGCCTATTTGATTCCTGGTTTTGGCCAGGTATTGGAGCGCTCTTGTCCATGGCTGGCATGTCTCCTGTTGCCCCCCTTTTCTTGGGCCCCACTCTCAGAGATTCTGATTGGTAACGGGTGGGGAACTGGAAGAGACAAGAGAATCAGCATTTCTAACAAGTCCCCAGGTGCGGCTTCTCTTGCTGTTCTGAGCCCACTTGAGTAGCACTTGTCTAGAACTGTTCACAGACACAACACCAGACAGTAAGAGAACTCATTGGTTTGTGGATTCATTCCTCTAATATTAGTCACATATAGCCATGCTCAGGCCTTCTGCCAGGTTCTGCAATGCACACCTGAATAAAGCCCAGAACAGTAAGACAGGCACATAAGTTTAATAATATGTTATGGGTGGTATAAATAGAACTATGTCCAGGAGAGAATGGAGTGCAAAGAGGGCTCAACTCTATCTACATGTGTGGGTGGGGCCAGGAAGAGGCATGAAAAGTCTGAAGAAAAGACGATATTTGGGCTGCATCTTGAGTCCAGACCACCAGCAAGGTAGCGCCACGATTAGTGGCCTGAGGCTACAGGAGAGAACGCATGTGGATCTAGAGGGGCATACAGTCTGAGAAAGACGGAGAGGCTGGAGACTGGACAGATGACTTCAACAGTCTTAGATAGTCAAGGCTTGATCAGAATAGGAGCCCCCCCAAAAAACACAAACAAAACAAAAAAACCCAATGGCCAGAGGACAAAAGAACAGGAAAGTGCTAATGAGACAGAATCACAGGAATTAAGAACTGAACAAAGGGAATGAAAGAAGGGAAGCAATCAATGATGGAAGATCAGCATAGATGGAAGAATAAAACAAAACAAGTTCATTTCTAGACTTGTCAAATTTGAGGTGTCTATGTGGCACAGAAGTAGATCTCTCAGGCACTTGGACATATAAGTCCTGGAGTCCAGGAAACAAATTTGGGCTGATACTCAACTCTGATCTGTCAGCAATTGAATCTGAGAAGTGAATACAATTACCTTTTTGTTTATCTACTCATGAAAAGTTTACTGAGCACTTAGCACATGTCAGGCACATAGGAAAAGTCCCTCAGTTTTCTGTGGGAACAAATTATCACAAATTTAGTAGCCTAAAACAACACACATTTATTAATCTCACACTTCTCTTAGTCAGAACTCCGAGTGGGCTGGGCTGACTTCTCTGAT
Source organism: Ursus arctos (assembly GCF_023065955.2). Lineage (NCBI taxonomy): Eukaryota > Metazoa > Chordata > Mammalia > Carnivora > Ursidae > Ursus > Ursus arctos. The sequence goes on from NW_026622830.1 coordinate 35,824,848, forward strand.
CCAAATTTTACAAGACTGAAATCAAGGTGTAGGCAGAGCCATGTTCATTTCTGGAGCCTCTGGGGATGAATCTGCTTCCAGGCACAATCAAGTTATTGGCAGAATCCAGTTCCTTGTGGTTGTGGGACTGAAGGCCCCATTTCCTTGCTGGCTGTCAGCCAAGCTTTGGTCTCCACCGAAAGGCTGCCTGCATTCTTTTCTCTAGCTTTTCCATAAGGCACCCTTCAGCAACTGGGTGGAGTCCTTCTGAGGCTTCAAATCCCTCTTCCTTTCTGCCACACCTCTCTGCAGTCATTTTCTCCGGAAGTGTCTCTCAGAGAATTTTCTCTGCACTTAAGGAGTCACGTGAGTAGACTGGGCCATAACCTTAACTAGCTCTGCAAAGTCTTTTTTGGTATTTTCACAGATGCCAAGAATCAAAGTGTGCAGATCTTTGAAGGTCATTCTGCCTATCACAGGTAATGACAGATTCTGCATTTAGCAAAACAGACACAATCACTGCCTTCGTGGAGTTTACAGAGTACAGAGCAGGTCAGGAGGACGGTCAGATCTAAATCAAGACCACCCAAAGAATCATATAATTATAAAATATAATTGAAATCTCTGAAGGAACACCAGAGTATAAAAGATGTGGTGAAGAAAAATGCCAGCTGATCTGATCTGTAGAGAGAAGCAATACCAATGACAAGAAACTGGGTTGAGACCTGAATGCTGCTTGGCCGCTAAACAGATGGAAAGGGTTAAGGGAAAAGCATTTCAGACGGAAGGGACAATACACGCGAATGGCTGGAAGTGAATGTGGCATAAGGAACTGAAAGACAGCAGGAGTGGCTGAAGCAAAGGAAATAAGAGGCAGTGGAGGAGAGGGAGAATGGACAGATGGAAGGACATGGGAAAGTGTTTGCTTTTCTCCTAAGGACAATGCAAAGACACTGAAAAGTTTTCAGTAGAAACTGCCATGTTCAGATTTTAATTTTTATATGATTATTTTGACTGCAGTATGAACAAAGTACTGCAAGTGCTAAGAGAGCTAGAGACTTAGCAATATGGTTCTGTGGTCTCAGAATAAGACAATAGGCTCTTCAGACTGTAGCGAGACAGTCAAATGGAAGAAAATGGATTTAAAAGATGGTTAGATCTGTTAGGATTCTTGCTTATGTGTAAGCTAAACTCTTATACAGGTGCAAAAGAGAACACAGTTGGAGAGATGATTACTTGAAGAATACTGAGTACTTGAAGAAACTGCCCCCAAAATCAGCAAACTAAGGATGGCACTGACTGAAACCAGGGACACAAGTGCCCAGGAGCCTTCTCACTCATCCCTCAAGTACAATGGGTTCCTTGCCTGTAAATGGAGCAGACAAACCAAGAGTGAGGATGGAGGCAGAGGTGGGGCCTATCCTGCCAGCCATCCAAGATTCCCATCTTTATAGCCAGAGAAGAAAATTTTTTTTAAATTTCAACTCCACTAAAAAAAAAAAAGAAAAAAAAATCTAATTAGTCAAACTTCAATCACCTGTTTATCCCTAGAAAAACAACTGTGGTTAGGGCTAAGGTCCTAATATTGCAAGGCCCGCTGATTTCCAGGCATATTTCTCAGCAAAGATGGCACGTTGTTCGGAGGAAATAAGATATTAAGTGTTCAGCACAAAAAGCAAAGTTGATAGCATGTTGGCATATGTAGGATATGGCACATAATAGAGAAAGGGCTGCTCAGAATAATCCCTGTATCAATGGCTTGACCATCCAGATAGTAATGACCAAACAAAGGCTCATGGGCTAAATCCTGCCTGCCTGTTTCTGTAAATAAAGTCTTGCTAAAAACAAAGCCATGCATTTGGTTTACATACTGCCTCCGGTTCCTTGATACTATAATGGCAGAGTTGAGTACTCATAACAGAAATTGTGTGGCCTCCAAAGCCTAAAATATTTATTATCTGACCCTTTACAGAAAATGTTTGCCAATTCCTGGTCCAAGTGGATAGATGAGTCTTTCAATTGAAGGATCAAATGTGGAAAAAAGAACACACTTGGTTTTTGCCATGTTGAATTTAAGTGCTTTTGAGATATTCAAATTTTAGAACAGCAAATACATGTTTGGATATCTAAAGTTCAGTTTTGTTTTGTTTTTTTAATGGCTCAAATGAGGAATTTAATAATTTCCCATATTCCTTGGAAGAGACTTACTGCTTTGTAGCCATGGTAACAAGTTACCATTATAACCCGTTTTAAATCAGTTTAATCAATCACTGATAACATGCTCAGCCGAGAACAGGTTTTTGAAAGCCAGCCAATAAGCAGCAGTGCCCATCTTTTGAAAGACAGCCAGTTGGCAAGAGCTTCACTCCAGTGAACATACTGGAAATTCAACTAATTCACAGTAGTCTTACCCAAGCAACCATGCTTCCATAGCTGATGTCAACCTATTCTCTTAACTGCCTACTTCCTAAAAATCCAATGCAAAATCAGTAGTCTGCTGCTCTTTGCTTGGAGAGACTGCGTCAAAAATCGTAACTCTTCCTTATTTAAGTGAGTAACAAATTCAGCTTTGTGTTTCAGTTAATAAATGGTGATTTTTTTTCTTTAACTTAGGCTGATTTTTTATGAATGCGATTAATGCTTGTTATCAGAACAAGTAGCCTCACAAATCTCATACTCTTTTTTTTTTTTCCAAGTAGACTCCATACCCAATGTGGGGCTTGAACTCATGACCCTAAGATTCAGAGTTGCATACTCTACAAACTGGGCCAGCCCAGCACCCTGCTAGGCTGGAAATTTTTGAAAAAGTAAAGGCCTTAAATGCATAAATAGATGTGGCCATGGGAGAATGACTGTTTAGGGAGAAGACAGTAAATGAGAAGTCAAGAGTGGCCAGGATGAAGTAATAAAAACCCCAACATTTAATAATTACATAAAGGAGGACAATATTACCAAGGAGACAATGAAGGGTGGGCCACGGAGATATGAGGAAAATCAAGAATATATGCTGCCATAAAGCTTAAGGCCAGAAACTGTTTAAAAATTTAAGGGAGAGTCAAAAGAGGCAAATGTTACTGAAAACCTACCTAAGACAGCAACTGAAATCTGTCTACTGGGTTTGGTGACAGGTCATTGTGGTGGTGTGACATCTCACCAGTGAGAGTGAAATTGAGGCTGATTGTTGAGATGTGAGTGGAGGTGAGGAAATGAGAGCAAAATGTGTAAACAATTCTTTGATAGATTAAAAAAAATGGTTTGCTATCATTTTGTTTTGTCTTTAAGATGGAAAAGTCTTGACCATGAAAACGTGGATGTCAAAAATTTAGTACAGAGGTTGAAGATACAAGAGAGAAAAGATATCATCAAAAATATGGTATATACTGAGACAGTGAGAGAAGAAACCAGGGTAGCCTTGAAGGAATTGGGTTTAGAGAAGAACATGGCTACCTTTAACACAACAAACATAGCAAAAAGATGGAAGCAAGAATGGATAGAGATTAGACTGTGTTATAGGATGTGTAATATAAAGTTGCAGGAGTACCCATTTGAGGAGGAAAGCAAAGTTACCTTTTGAATAGGAGAAATAAAACAGAAGAGGATGGTTGGAGCCTGAGGAAAGTCAAGACATTTAGAAGAGGAAGAAAGGGAGACCCAAGAATAGAAGACTGATAAAACCATATTTTAAGAGAGAGGCAATAGAAGAGAAACCAGCAAATTAGACTGAGAATGACCAGAGGAAAAGGAAAAAGGAAAAACCAAGATGGTAGTTTAATAGAAACCAAGAAAGAGGAAAGTTTTATCAAAGGAGTAGATATTAACTGCAGATTACAAGAAATAAAATTGAAAGTAGTCAACAGGCTTTAGGAACTAGGATGCCACTGGCTTTTTTCATGAAGAATGGGGCCAGAAATCTAATGATAATAGGTTAAAAAGTGAAGTAGGAGATTTCCAATTAAACGTGGTGGGTTGAACATGATACATGTATTTGTTACTTATGTGAGAGAAAAGAACTTAATTTCCACATGTTTAGTATAATGAGAGTAAAGAAGCTAAAAACTGTCTACTGCAGGAGTAAAGAACAGGATAGGATACAACATATGACAGTTGTCAACAAATTTTTGGAAGATGAGAAGCACATGGAAGAGTCAACAGAAATGAGAAGTAAATAGCAACTGCCTACATGTGCAAAAGAGAAAAAATCACTTCAATATTGCTTGTAGCCACTAAATATTAATATGTTAAAATCCTAATGTCCAATGTGAAGAGATTAGGAGGTAGGGCCTTTGGAAGGTGCTAAGGTCACCAGGGCAGAGCCCTCAGGAATGGGATTAGTGCTCTTATACAAGAGACCCGAAAGAGCTCTCTAGCCCCTTCAAGAACCACCATGTGAGTGAGTATACGACAAGAACTCTGGGACTCAGAAGACGATCCTCACTTGACTCTGCTGGTATCCTGATCTTGGACTTCCAGCCTCCAGACCTGTGAGAAATGCCGTCCTGTTGTTTATAAGCCACCCAGTCTGGGGTATTTTGTTATAGCAGCTTTAATGGACTAAGACAAATATGGAGCCAAGAAAAGGCTCAGATACTGGAAACAAGTCATGATATGGGCAAAAAAAAACCCCACATGTGAAACAGTTAGATCAAGTAAAAGTCATTATACTAAGTGATGAGATCTCCAAGCCCCCTTGATTATTTATGGGTGCTAGAATATTGGGGCCTAGATATACATACACAAGTTGGAGTTTGATTTTGTTTCCAAAATGTGTCAGATACTGACATCTGAACCTCCTCCCCACAGACGGACAGGTCCCTGCCCAAACAATGACCAGTTGACACAAGCCTGTCCATACCACAGAGTTTCCAAAAAGCTAATGGGTAACTCTTTCTTAAATGCAAATAAACAAGAAAAAAACCACTAGTCATTTGAGGAAAGCCACGAATACAGCAGAGAGAGGCCAACACAGAGAAAAGAGCAAATAGATTATATCCAAGAAGGAAGAAGAAGGATAGGAAAGGAGGCTCAATGGGAACATACTTTTGGAGAGGAGTACTTGAAGAACAAAAGTGTCTGAGGATGGGAACTCAAGGGCGGGGAGGGGGGCGTGAATTAAGAGAATGCTGTTTTTCATTATTGTCAATGTAGACTATTTGACTTAAATTTTTATGTATATATTTATTTGGTAAGAATAGGATGTGTGGACAAAGAATATAAACAGTCTTTTCAAGGATCTTTCCTTGAAAGTATAAAAAAGACAGTACTACAGTAGTAAAAAAAGGTGCAGGATCATGGAAAGTTTTCTATTTTATTATTTTAAGTAGGATAAATGCAAGTGAGTGTACTTACAGGTTTGAAGGAAGAATGAGAAGGAGAAAGACCATCAAAACAGATAACAGAGCAAGGAGATGGGAGATAAAGTAGGGAGGTAACAGGATCCACAATGCAGGCTGAAGGCTGAACTTTGGGACAAGCTATTCTCCCCTCTGAACTGAAAGAGTAGAACACTGAAGGAGTTTATAACTGATGGCTTCCATTTTCTCAGTAAAGGAAAAACAAGGTCATCTGCAGCAAGTGACATCAGTGAAGGGCAAATGGGTAAGTGAGAATGAGAACAGTGCCAACAGCTCAGAATATCCTTGTAACTGAAGAAGCTAGAATTGTGTGAAAGAATTTCACAACCAAAATGTAGGCTCATTGGAGACTGAAGGTCATAATTTGTCCTAACAGAGGTCTACATAACTGAATGACTTCAGGTGGTTACTTAACTGCTATTTTTTAGGAAGGGTATATGAATGATTGATTCTGACTTGCAAAACCAAGAGACTGTGAGGGGACCACAAGTGTTTCACTGGAGAGGTGGGCCACAGAGGGAAGGAAACAGTGGACTTAAAGAAATAAAGGGAGTTAAACAATTACAAGTCTCAGGGCATCTAGAAAATCTGCATATAGGGAATAAGAGAAAGAAAAAAAATACATATGAACAATTATAGTCAGAAACTGGAATACTGGAGTTTAAGGTTTCCCAACCCATGCCCAGGTCCTGAGAGTGATCCTAGCAGAGGATGGTTTAAGGAGTGGGATAAAGATTGTTGGAGTGTAGGAAGAATTTCTCCACATAGATTAAGAAGAGATCAGGATGATGACTGATCACGGAGGGCTAGGAAGGAAGACAATAAACCAGATACCAAAGCTTGGGGAACCACTGGGTCATTTAGCTCCATGGGGTGGAGCACAGAGGACAGGTGCCTAAAGGTAAAACCATAAGGATCTATAGGTAATAAAAGGCACCAGTAGCTTTCTAAACATTTCTAAATCTTCCTGTCTTTTTACTCTGCTGAATGTGGTTACCTGGCCAGACCAGCCAAAGAATCCAGTGTCACTATAAAAGCAAGTTGGATGAAAGAATTGCTGCCAAAGGAAACTATCACGAGAAAAATGCTGGAGATAGTACAAAAGGAGAGAATCCAAGTCAGCCATAAAAAATGTACCTGCCCAAATGCTTAGGGCCAAGACAAAATCAGGATGGGCCCAACAGAAGGTAATCAGGATACCAGGGCCAAATCAAAGAGAATAGCTCCTTTTAATTCCAATTTTTATAGACATGTAGGCTTGGGAAATATGAAAACTCCCCATTGAATTAGAAGCATACAGTGATCTTAACAGCATGACAAAAAGAAATACGCAGAGGAGTAGATGGGTAGGAGCCAATTCTGGACAGCGTGGAAGAGACCACAGCAAAGCCTACTCCAGATTGACTAGCCTACTGACGTTGGTAAGACGACCATTTGAGGGTACAGCACTGACCCTTAAGGGATGTTTTGTGTTTGCCTATGAGCACAGCGTGGAAGCCTTTGCAATAGGTGGTAAGGTTATTCTCAGAATGTGTTTCCTGCTTTCTCTGATATCAAATGTTGAGTGTTTTCCAGCTCCTGTTGTGTGTCACACCATGAAGACTCCTCTTGTTTATTGGTTCCCTCTGTCTTCCTGGCTCCTTGTTTCCCCTTCTCTAAGGGCAAGCTCTTTCTTGACAATTTTTATCTCTGAATTTGAAGTCCCTCCCCATTTCCTCTGCCTCTCTACTCCCCATATGTGGTTTGATTTATTAACAAATCTATAGGGAGCCTTAGAACTAAGAGAACTAAAATAATGATTGCTACATTCCTTCTATCTTCCTGAGTCCACAGGCCCTAGACATGAACTGCCTAAGTATTCACAGAAAGTTATTTTAGGGAGTGAATTTGGGACCACTGTGAAATTCCAGTGGCTTCAGTTTCCTCACAACTTTCGGATAGACAAGGTTTTTAAGACAGGACTGTCTAACGCTGTGCAGCTTAAGGGTCTCGAGTTATAACCATGGGTCTACCTCTAATGCCCTGTGTTAGCACAAGACTCCAAACCTCTCTGTTCTACAAAATGGGGAGCACAAAAATAACAATCCTTGAAGAGCTGTGGTCAATAAGAGCTCATAAACACGGACACAAAACAGGCAGGATTTGGATGCAGGAATGGGGTGCCTGAGAAATGCTAAATAAAATGATGCAGTGAACAGTCCGAGAATTGAGAACTCAGAGCAGTCTGCCAAAAAATACTAATGTCCATCATTTGCATAGAGTCAGGGCTTCTCAGAGGCATAATTCTGCTTAGGAACACAGTACTCCATAAGCCTCCACCTTCCTCCATTTGGGATCTCTTTTCCAACCTTTGGGACAGCCATACCCTTTTTATTCCTACTGAATAAAAGAAGCCTGGACCTTTCCATCTCTATACTACCCACTCCAGCAACAATCTGCAGTGCTCCCCCACTTTCCCCTGATTCCTTCTCTCCAAATTTGATCTGGCTATGTGCAAACCTCTAGGACTTACATGTCTGCTGGATAACAGTAGATAGCAAGGGGATTAATGGGGGCTGTAACGCTAGCAAAGTGTTTTATTAGGTCTAAGTAGCAATGTCTCAACTCAGTACAACTATGTAGATTCTTATAAATTCCCCTCAAGTGTTCACTAATCCTGAACATATCAAGCAAAGTATCTCACTGTGTAAAGGAGAGATTTTAGGTTATTTGGGGGCTTTCAAGCATACTTAAGTTGGCATTATTAAAGCAGTTGCTAATTCTACCTACATCCTTGAAGGAGGGCCATCCATTAACAAGAGAAATCAATATCTAAGGGCAAAGTCTCTATCTTACTTCAAAAGAATATACCAATTACTAAGACAACTTTATCTCCCATATCCAACCAAGCAAGAGGAACCTCTTTGATCTTAACCCAACTTCTTAATATTTTAGGTAATGCAGATAAAGTCAACTTTCAACAATCTACAGGTGGATTATCTGCAAATCTGGTCTTTACCTTCTAATGTTGACACTGTCATTCTTTTTGTCTACTTAAGCCCTCTAAAAAGCATTACTGTTGCTTCTGTTTACTCTCATTTCCTGCATGCAATAGTGATAATTCCGAACACTTGTTTGGCATTTTATGATTTTTGAGACATTTTCACATGCATTATCTTATTTGATGTAGCTTCTAACTAATACATAGCTGAAAGGAAAGTCTTTGAAATAACATTTTGTCATAAGATTTTTCTTGGAAAGGTATACGCTAACATGTTGGAAGCTGATTAAGAAAATAAAATATATATGACATCATGCTGGTCTTCTGCACAGGTCTGAGAGATGCCTGTGACTATCCTAACACCAAAAGGGGAAGAGAGGGAAACAAGCAGATAGAAACTGACCACCCTCCAGTTCCTCTTAGCACTATCCTAATGATGGGCTTAGACCTTGTAACATCTCCCATTTTCAAAGGCAAGATTAAAGTCACACTGAAAGATTCTTAGACCCCTAACTCACACCATATACAAAAATTATCTCAAAATGGGTCAGACACCTGAATATAGGAGTTAAACCTATGAAACTTTTAGGGGAAAACACAGGAGAAAAGACCCTCAGCTAAAGATTTCTTAGATAGGACACTAAAAGCAGGATACGTAACAGAAAAAAAATAAACTGGATTTCACTACAAATCAAAAATTGTGTGCATCAAAAGATCCCGTTTAAAAAAAAAAAAAGACAAGGCATAGACTGGAAGAAAATATCTACAAATCATCTGATTAAAAAAAAGAACAACTTATATTCAAAATATACAAGGAACTCTTATAGATCAACATATATAAGGCAAACATCCCAACCACAGAATGGGAAAAGTATCTGAATAGACGTTTCACCAAAGAAGATTTACAAGTAGCTAATAGAATAGGAAGCATATAAAAAGATGCTCAGTATCTTTAGTCATTGGATAAACACAAATCAAAACCATAACAAGATGCCACTTCACATCCAGTAGGATAGCTAGGATTTTTTTTTTAGAAAATAATAAGTGTTGAGGATATAGAGAAACAGGAGCCTTATAGGTTACTGATGAGAACATAAAAAAAAGTGGAAGAGCCACTCTGAAAAACAGTTTGACAGCTTCTTACAAAGTTTAATTTACCACATGGCCCAGCAACTCCATCCCTAGGTATCTCCTCAAGAGATTTAAAAACATGCCCCCCGCCAACACACACACAAAAAGACTTGGGCTCCAGTATTCATAATAGGAGTATCATCATAAGGTGGAATCAAACATATTGTCCGCCAACTAGTGAATGGACTAAATGAAATATATAGCCATACAATGGAATACTATTTAGCAATAAAAAGGAATGTAGTTCTAATTCTACAACATGGATAAACTTCAAAAACATACACAATATGAAAGAACACAGAAGCAAAAAGACCAAATATTGTACAATTCCATTCATGTGAAATGTTGAGAACAGGCAAATCTATAGAAACAAAAAGTAAATTAATAATTGCCTGGGGCTAGGGCAAAGGGAGCTGTTTAGGAGTGGGATGGGGATTAACTGTAAATGGATAGAAGGGATCTTATCGGTGTGATAAAAATGCTTCAGGAGTGGATTATAATATGATTGTTATACAACTCACTAAATTTACTGAAAATCACAATACAGGTGAATCTGATGGTATAAATTATCTCAATAAAATTGTTTAAAAATACCTTAAGAGTTATAATTAAATCTCCATTTTCCATCTTGATTTAGGAGAAAAGCCATACGCAAAATCCCAACTCCAGATTATCTAAGATTTGTCATTGCATTTTGCTTTAAAGCATGTTTTCTGACTCATAACTGAATCTGAATTTCCCCAGATTCAGTTAATTCACTTCCAACAAATTATGATGCAAGGATAACCTCATTCAAGAAAAACTTGGAATTAACCCCCTTTCCTTTACCCTTCTCTGTCTTGCCTGCTCAATTGTTCTCGGCTCCCAACTACTGTGGGTTTCTCAAACACATCAAGCAAAGAGGATCTATTAACTTGCAGACTTTGAGCAAAGAGATTTAGATGTTTGTGGTTCAAAGTTTAAGCAACGTGATATGCTCTAAGTTTCATGGGGCTGGGAGATCTTTATTCTAGTTTCAGCTTTCTCATGAACCTTGGGGTCATGACATAACTCACCTATCTAGTTTTCCTTAGACTTTTATTAATAATGCACTCCTCACCTGTAAACTAGAATAGCTCAATTCTTCCCTAGGCAGGTATAGATTTATTGCTTAAGGTATAAAAATATGACTAAGAACTGTCAACAGTGGAAATAAATGGCATTCCCCATAACATATCAAAATAAATTAGAATATATACACACACACAATTTTTCAAATGTTTGGATGTATTGTGATTAATAAAATACAAGGTTATTAAAATGTTATTGAATTCATTTTAGATTTGTGCCTTTTACTTAAGTTAATAGATTTATTTTTGTAGGGGATGATCATATACATACATTCTAATACCCCCAAAATTTGGAACTACTAAATATTTTTAAAGTCACTTTCATCCTTAATTCATGCCTTTAGGCTTCTCTGATATATACAAGTTGGACTGAATAAAGGTGATGCGACAGAAACAAAATTTTCAATTAAGTATAGAGTTAGAAGTAGTCTCAATGAATGTGACATTATGCCAGTTGGGTTTCTAGTTTAAATTTCTTTCATTACTGAACAGATAAGGAAATGGTTACAACTCCTCGTTAGGGTATCCAAACCACGTGGCAATCAGCTGGTTTGAACACTAAAATTTTACTTTGGAAATAAAGGGAATGTTCTAGTCAGGAATGGCAGAGTTCTTCCAAGATTCCCAACCCCTGGGGTACATGCTCTGTATAATCCCACTCCCTTGAGTGTGAGCAGGAGGTGTGAATATGACAGGATACCACCCTGTAGTTAACTATGTTTTATGGAAAAAGTAAAGGGATTTTGTAGATCTAATTAAGGTTCCTAATTATTTGACTAAGTTAATCATAAGGAAAATTATTCTGATTAATGTGACCTAACCAGGTAAGTCACTTAAAAGAGGATATACAGAGGTACCTAGGTGGCTTAGCTGGCTAAGCATCCAACTCTTGATTTCCACTCAGATTATGATCTCAGCGCTGTGAGATCAAGCCTCACATTGGGCTCTGCACTCAACAGCGAGTCTGCTTGAGTCTCTCTCTCTCCCTCTGCCTCTTCCCCCACACTCATGCTCTCTAAAATAAATAAATAAATCTTAAAAAAAAAAAAAAAAGAGGATGTACAAATCAGAAAAGGAAGAAGCCAGCAGAAACACTGTCCTGTTGGTTTTCAAGACACAAATGTTGTGGAGAGGGCCACCTGGCAGGGAAAGGTGGGAGCCCTCTAGTTGCTGAGGATATCGAGTCCACAAGTGTAAAGACTGAATTTAGCCAACAACCTGTGAACCTGCCAAAGGATCTTAGATGCGACTGCCGCCCTGACACCTTGATTTCACCCAGGTGAGAATTGAGCAGAGGACCCAGTTAACCCAGGTCTGTAGACTCCTCACCCACAGAAACTAGATAATACTTTTATGTTGTCCTAAGCTACTAAATTAGTGGTAATTTTTTAGAGAATAGAGAATTACTACAGTCAGATTTCATAGAAAAGAACAAAGACCAGTGTTCCCAAAGGGAAGCCCACCCCTATTCCAACTCCCCTACAATCCACTGTCCACAGCTGAAGGTCAGAAGTACTGACTGACCAAGGCGCATCACAGTATCTTCTGGGGCCAATAATGGAGTTCACTGAAGAAGGCCTCAGCTCTCGGTGTTGCAGTTCTTGGTGAATGACACATAGTAGGGAGTTGGGGCTGGGGCAACAGTGAACGGAAACTAGAAATGAAATGTATATCCACCTCCCTGGGCTACAGGCTATCAAAGGGAGTGGCAGAACTCCATGACCACCTGGAACTCGCCTGAAAAAGTCCCTTTACACAACCACCCTGAGGAACAAATACCCTTTTGCCTGACAGTAGCGTAGCTTAAAAGAGCAAATCGGGGCTTATTCCTGGAAGAGCTTAGTTTTCTCTATGTTGACTTGGTGACCTCACTCTATAAAGAACAGCAGCTGGCAACTTTGAGTAACTAAAAAAAAAAAAAAAAACAAAAACAAAAACAAAATTTCTGCTTGACCAGACATCCTGATTCTATGATAATATCTCTGCCCCCTCAGCCTCACTCCATGCTTTGTTCCCCAAAGGAAACGGGTGATGCGTATTCCAGTAGCTTTAAAGAAACTCAGCCCATTACAAGCTTGTGACCCATCACCTAACTCAGACAGACATCCCCTCCTGTCCCTTCCCTGGGTCTCTTAGTAGCCCACAGCTGCACTGGCTACGGCAGTCTTGCAGGGATGACAGCTAGCATCCTGAAGGACTGATGCAGTACCCTGGCCGCTGGCCCATTTCAGCATAATTATCCCTCCTGGGTTTTTGCCCACTTTAACGAATTGCTTTGGAGGAAAAGATCAAACAGCAGGGAAAGCCTCACGAGGAAGAACACATCTGTTAAGAACTCCCACTGAAAAAGTTATAAAGCATTTTTGTTTACTAAATCTTTCAAGTCTGAAACTGTTTCAAGGGCAACCTAGCTGCCTTGTTTTAGTAAAGAGAGAATGGGAGAGAGAAAGGAAGAGAGAGAGAGACTGGAAAACAGACCTAATAAGCCACCAAAACAACTTTAAAAAATCACACACACACACACACACACACTCCCAAAAAGCCGTAAGTAATTACAGGCACTTTCATGCGGCAGAAATACCTAAAACATGTTTATAAATATTACAAATACACATCTTTAAGACTACCTTATACACTTAAGATATGCATATAAGACAAAAAGTTTTCAATAATGCATAGAAATGCTTTGTACATGTGATCCAATTCAAGATGGTTTCTGAAGATTTTAATTCTTGGCTCTAGTACCTGATCACAAGAGATTCAAATTAACAAAGTTAAAAATTTGTTTTTGGTGTATGTCCTTGGAACTCACTCTGCCCTCTAGCACACATTCTAAGTTTCAGCAATTATATTTGTATTATCCATTGTGATCCTATAAAATCAAATGTATATTAGGAAAAAAGAGGAGAGAAAATCCTGTAATTTCACAAGGCTTCTTGTTCACAGACTGGGCGTTTGCTTTATTATATATCACCATATATTAATGCTAAATTTCATTCCTCTCAGTGATTACGGTAACACAATATGATAGAGTTGTGGACTCAGTGCTATTCTGCAGCACAAATAATACCACTGATATATTGGCTGGAACTGCGAAATCAGACTGGAATTTGTAGGAAGTACAGCAACTACTCCACAAGCCCATAAACAAGATGACTGGGTCCTAAACATGTTGTCCAGAAGCCACAAGTGGGCTTTCCTTTCTTCTCCTCTCTATCCTCCTGCCCCTTCCTCTCTATGCAAAAAGAAAAAGACAAATAGTTGTAGAGATTCCCGCAAAAGCCCAGGAAACTGGACAAAGAATGACAGACTTGGGGCAGGATTGGGGGGGATCCCCACTACAGATTTGCAAATAGGTCTCTTTTTCTTGGGTTTGCATAGAAAGTCCTCTGAGTGAGCTTGCTGTGCCCTGTCACTTACCTTCTCACAGACTGCTAATACAGGGAGGAAAAGTACACAGGTTTTAGACGGAGAGGGGAGGACTCTGGGAAATATACTAAAAATTAGTGAATCTCCATTTGGAAGATTATAGTCAACTCCTGGTTGTTTACACCAGTACTAGAGGCAAGGAGCAGATCCAAGGCCCAGATAAAGCTTCCTTATAGGCCCAAATATGGAGCCCAGCAGCCCTTAACAAAGCCCCAAGTATGGAGCCCAGCAGCCCTTAACAAAGCCCCAAGTATGGAGCCCAGCAGCCCTTAACAAAGCCTTTCCCCTCCCTCTTAACTGTTGACTGTTACTTCAACTGTTCTCTCCCCTAGTAATCACAGACCAAGCTTCTGTCAGGATCAAGGGCCTAGGGGTGGCTTCCCTGCACAGCAGAAGAGAGGGGAGGAGGGCATGGGAAGGAAAGGCATTAGGCTTAGCATTTCTCAGTGCCAGAGTGCCTGCATCTCATTAGGAAGTCCTGCCCCCCCCCCACCCGTCCTTCCAGGGGCCCACGCAATGTGGACCCAGGCTTATTTGTGTTCTAGTTTTTGAGCAGGACGGAGTGGGTGGTGATCAAACAGTCTTATCTGGAAACTGCCTGGGGCAGAACTATAGAGGGAAAACCTCCCCAATCACACACTTAAGGAGCCTCCCTTCCCCAAACCCTAGACCTTCCTGCCCACTTCTACCTCTGGTCTGAGAATTCTCACGCTGCTCTTTAGGATTCAAAAAACTCACAAAGTTGGCACTCTACCAGGTTAGACTTTTACCTTCAAAGATGATTCAAGAGGCAAGTGGTTTTTAACCAAAAGGAACAACTAAGGATCCAAGTTAGACACTGTGGTATCTTGTGGGACAGGAAAGCCTTACGATAACGGAAAAATAAGCTAATAAACTTGTCATTACTAAGCCAACTCCAAAATTCACACAACTCTTACTAGTCATTTTTAATATTTTTTTCCTTTTTAATACTCAGAGGGTTGTTAGGATACAGACCCATGGGATACCAGAATGCCTTCTTTCTGCAAAGGGTAAACTGAGGCTGGAAACAAATACTCAAAACTTAAAGTGTACATGTGCATGCCTGTTTTGCTTTTTTTTTTTAAAGATTTTATTTATTTGAAAGAATGTGAAAGCAAGAGAGATCACAGAGGGAGAGGGAGAAGCAGACTCACTGCTGAGCTAGAAGAGACCCTGAGATCATGACCTGAGCTGAAGGCAGAGGCTTAACCAACTGAGCCACCCAGGTGCCCCTGTATGTGTCTTTCTAATAGAAAGCACAGAGCCATTAAAATTTGGGGGGAAACTATAGAGAAATTGGGGGGGAACACATAATATCACTCTTAAGTATTTCTACTAAAAACATACTGGTGAATTTTCATCCAGTCTTAGTTTCTATGAAATTGTTGTTAAATTTAGGGTGTTTCTGCATTCATAGTGCTTGCACATCCTGTTTGTACTCTTACATTTTTAAATGATGTTAAGAATATAAGCGTTCATGTTAATGACTTATTCTGACAATAAAACATTTTCATGAATAAACATGACTTCATTTGTTAAATAATTTCCCAGACTTTTGGATGGTTCCCAGTGTCACACTAACATACCAAGTACTGTGTTCAAATAGTCTGTACAGTACCCCTTATCCACGGTTTCACTTCCCATGGTCGCAGTTACCGGCGGTCAGCCGTGGTCTGGAAGCAGCTGCTCCTCCCCCCGCTGTGTTGTCTGAAGGTAACAGGAGCCTAACACTGCAAAGTGCGTACGTCGTTCACCTCATTTCACCTCACGTAGGCATTTTATCATCTCACGTCATCACAAGGACAGGAAGGTGAGTTCAGTTCAATATTTTGAGAAAGAGACAAAGACTGCATTCACATACCTTTTATTACACTATGTTGTTGTAGCTGATCTATTTTATTATTAGTTACTGTAAACATCTTACTGTGTTAATTTATTAATTAAACTTTATCACAAGTATGTATACATAGGGAAAAACACATACAGGGTTCGGTACCACCCATGGTTTCAGGCAACCAATGGGGGTCTTGGAATGTATGTCTCATGGACAAGAGGGGACCATTATACGGATATGTGAATTTCTTTTTCTTTTTCTTTTTTTTTTTTTTTTTAAAACTGGCTGAACTCAACCAATGCTCTGGAGAATACCTTTAGATTGAGGTTTTTAAAAGATATTTGGGTGTTATTTTAAAGGAGTTCCTTGGAAACTCTTTCATCCACTTGCCTTTTTTTCTTCTTCTCCCTTAGGGATCCACAGCTACAGTCTTTACATTTCCACAAATCAACAGACGATGAAGGTGTATTGCTCTATAGCTGACTTGAAAATCTGCTGACATTCAATAAAGAATCAAATGGAATAAAATTATGAAGTATAATACTGAAATTTTTCTTTAAAAATTGTTTCTCAGGGCACCTAGGTGGCTCAGTTTGTTAAGCATCTGTCTTCAACTCAGGTCATGATCCCAGAATGGAGTCCTGGGGTGGGAACCCTGCTCAGCAGGGAGTCTGCTTCTCCCTCTCCTTCTGCCCCTCCCCCTGCTTCTGCACTCACAGGCGCACTCTAAGTAAATATTGGATAAAAAATAAATGAAAACAAAAACTGTTTCTATGTTGTTGTTTTGTTTTTCAATAACTGCTTACTAGATGAGCATAACCTGCCAGACAACTAGAAGGATTTTCTGTGCAGATACAAATACCTTACATTTAGATATAGAAATAACAGAGGTAACTGGTTAAGATGGCGGAGGAGTAGGGGACCCCTTTTTCAGCCGGTCCCCTGAGTCCAGCTGGATAGGTACCAGACCAGCCTGAACATCCACGGAATCAGCCTGAGACGCAGGAAGATGCATCTGGATCTCTACAAATGAACATCTCCAGCGCTGAGTATTGAGGTACAAAGCGGGGAGCCGTGAAACCGCGCACAGATATCGGAAGATAAGGGGGAGGGAGCCGCCTCGTTCGGGTGCTGGGAAGCGGTAGCCACCTGCACGGGGGAGCAGGCAGACTCGCGGACCTGCACCCGCGAGAGAGCAGACTGAGACGGTGAGCCGGGAAACGCGCGCCACCAGATTGAAACGGAGCTCCGGTGTGCTCACTGGAACCAGACTGAGATTGGGAGCTCCGGGAGTACACGGGGGGGGGGGGGGGGGGGGGGGGCGGGGGGGGGGCTGGCGGTGTTAGAAACATAAAGGACAGAGACGCGCCAGCCCTGGAAGTGAGGGCTGGGATGCCGGGTGTGGGGAGCACATCCCGGAACACTGCAGGATTGAGCAGCACCAACAAAAACAGAGTTAAAGTGGCCAGAATATCAGTGGAGAACGGTCCGCGATCCCTCTGTTCTGAGACAGAGGCTGAGATTCGGCCACTGCTGCTCTGACTCTCAGAAGAGGCACAGCAGACAGCCAGGGAAAGCTGCCAGAGAACAAAAGCCTGGAAAGACCGGCTCACAGTGTGTCCATCCCCATCCCCCCTTGCAGGGGACATGGAGACTCTACCCAAACAGGGTTGCCTGAGTATCAGCGCGGCAGGCCGCTCCCCGAGAAGGCAGACTGAAAAAATCAAGAAGCCCACATCCCTAAGATCCCTATAAAACAAGGGCGCACGGCCTGGGTCCCAGTCAATAATTTGCTGGACAACCCCGCAACCTCTCCTCATCAGAATGATGAAAAGGAGAAGTCCCCCCAGCAAAGAAAAGACAATGAGTCTGTGGCCTCTGCCACAGAACTAATGGATATGGATATAACCAAATTATCACAAATGGAATTCAGAGTAACAATGGTCAGGATGATGTGTAGACTTGAAAAAAGTATTAACGAAATAGTTAATGAGAATATAGAATCTCTAAGGGCGGAAATGAGAGCGAATCTGGCAGAAATTAAAAATTCTATGAGCCAAACGCAGTCCAAATTAGAGGCTCTGACGGCCAGGATGAATGAGGCAAAAGAACATATGAGCAAATTGGAGGATGGGTTAGAAGAGAAATCTAAAATAGAATCTGGACTTTAAAAAGTCCACACGCAAGAATGTAGGTTAAGGGAGATTACTGACTCAATGAAACATTCCAATGTCAGAATCATCGGCATCCCCGAGAGGGTGGAGAAAAACAGAGGTCTAGAAGAGATATTTGAACAAATTGTAGCTGAAAACTTCCCTAATCTAGCAAGGGAAACAAACATTCGTGTCCAAGGGGCAGAGAGGACCCCTCCCAAGCTCAACCATGACAAACCTACGCCACGTCACATCATAGTGCATTTCGCAAATATTAGATCCAAGGATACAGTATTGAAAGTGGCCAGGGCAAAGAAATTTCTCACGTACCAAGGCAAAGGTATCAGAATTACGTCAGACCTGTCTACACAGACCTGGAATGAGAGAAAGGGTTGGGGGGGGGGCATTTTTAAAGCTCTTTCAGAGAAAAACATGCAGCCAAGGATCCTTTATCCAGCAAGGCTGTCATTCAGAATTGATGGAGAAATAAAGACCTTCCAGAACCGCCAGTCATTGACCAATTTCGTAACCATGAAGCCAGCCCTACAGGAGATATTAAGGGGGGGAGGGGTTCTATAAAGGTAAAAGGGCCCCAAGAGTGATACAGAACAGAAAGTCACAACCGATAGAAACAAAGACTTTACTGGCAACAGGGCATCATTAAAATCATATCTCTCAATATTCAGTCTCAATGTAAATGGCATAAATACACCCATAAAATGACAGGGTTGCAGATTGGATAAAAAGACATGACCCATCCATTTGCTGTCTACAAGAGACTCATTTTGAACCCAAAGATACATTCAGACTGAAAGTAAAGGGATGGAATACCATCTTTCACGACAATGGACCTCAAAAGAAAGCTGGGGTAGCAATTCTCATATCAGACAGATTGGATTTTAAACTAAAGACTATAGTTACAGACACAGAAGGGCCCTATATTACTCTTAAAGGATGTATCCAACAAGTGGATATGACAATTATAAATATATATGCCCCCAGCAGGGGAGCAGCAAGATACACAAGCCAACTCTTAACCACAATAAAGAGACATATAGATAAAAATACGATAATATTAGGGGACCTCAACACTCCACTATCAGCAATAGACAGAACACCCATGCAAAAAATCGACAAAGAAACAAGGGCTTTGAATGCCATACTCGATGAGTTGGACCTCATAGATATATATAGAACACTACACCCCAGAACCAAAGAATACTCATTCTATTCTAATGCCCATGGAACATTCTCAAGAATAGACCATGTTCTGGGACACAAAACAGGTCTCAACCGATACCAAAAGACTGAAATTATTCCCTGCATATTCTCAGACCACAACGCTCTGAAATTGGAACTCAACCACAAGGAAAAATTTGGAAGAAACTCAAACACTTGGAGACTAAGAACCATCCTGCTCAGGAATGATTCGATAAACCAGGAAATCAAAAATCAATTTAAACAATTTATGGAGACCAACGAGAATGAAAACACAACAGTCCAAACCCTATGGGATACTGCAAAGGCAGTCCTAAGGGGAAAATACATAGCCATCCAAGCCTCACTCAAAAGAATACAAAAATCTAAAATGCAGTTTTTATATTCTCACCTCAAGTAGCTGGAAGAGCAACAGAGGGACAGGCCTAATCCATGCACGAGGAAGCAGTTGACCTAGAGCAGAAATCAATGAATTAGAAACCAGAAGTACAGTAGAGCAGATCGACAGGACTAGAAGCTGGTTCTTTGAGAGAATCAATAAAATTGACAGACCACTGGCAAGACTTACCCAAAAGAATAGAGAAAGGACCCAAATTAATAAAATTATGAATGAAAAAGGAGAGGTCACGACCAACACCAATGAAATTGGAAGGATTATTAGAAACTTTTATCAACAGCTTTATGCCAATAAATTAAGCAATCGAAAGAGATGGAGGCCTTCCTGGAAACCTATAAACTACCAAGACTGAAACAGGAAGAAATTGATTTTTTAAACAGGCCAATTAATTATGAAGAGATTGAGTCAGTGATAAACAACCTTCCAAAAAACAAAACTCCAGGCCCGGATGGTTTTCCTGGGGAATTCTACCAAACATTCAAAGAAGAAATAATACCTATTCTCCTAAAGCTATTTCAAAAAATAGAAACAGAAAGAAAGCTACCAAACTTACTCTATAAGGCCAATATTACCTTGATCCCCAAACCAGGCAAAGACCCCATCAAAAAGGAGAATTACAGACCGATTTCCCTAATGAATATGGACGCCAAAATCCTCAACAAGATCCTGGCTAATAGAATCCAACAGTACATTAAAAGGATTATCAATCATGACCAAGTGGGATTCATCCCTGGGGTGCAAGGGTGGTTCAACATTCACAAATCAGTGCCTTAGATTTTATCAAGAAAGAAAAAGTTAAAAAGCATATGATTCTCTCAATGGATGCAGAAAAACCATCTGACAAAATACAGCATCCTTTCCTGATTAAAACCCTTCAGAGTGTAGGGACAGAAGGTACATTTCTCAATCTCATAAAAGCCATCTATGAAAAGCCGACAGCAAATATTATTCTCAATGGGGAAAAGCTGGAAGCCTTTCCCTTAAGATCAGGAACACGACAAGGATGCCCACTCTCGCCACTATTATTCAACATAGTACTAGAAGTCCTTGCAACAGCAATCAGACAACAAAAAGGGATAAAAGGTATCCAAATTGGCAAAGAAGTAGTCAAACTGTCTCTCTTCGCAGATGACATGATACTCTATATGAAAAACCCAAAAGAATCCACTCCCAAACTATCAGAAGTTATAGAGCAATTCAGTAAAGTGGCGGGATACAAAATCAATGCTCAGAAATCAGTTGCATTTCTATACACGAATAATGAGACTGAAGAAAGAGAAATTAGGGAATCCATCCCATTTACAATAGCACCAAAAACCATATGTTACCTTGGAATTAACTTAACCAGAGACATAAAGGATCAATATTCTAGAAACTATAAATCACTCTTGAAAGACATTGAGGAAGACACAAAAAGATGGAAAAATATTCCATGCTCATGGATCGGAAGAATTAACATAGTTAAAATGTCCATGCTACCCAGAGCAATCTACACTTTCAATGCTATCCCGATCAAAATACCGAGGACATTTTTCAAAGAACTGGAACAAATAGTCCTTAAATTTGTATGGAACCAGAAAAGGCCCCGAATCGCCAAGGAACTGTTGAAAAGGAAAAACAAAGCTGGGGGCATCACAATGCCAGATTTCGAGCTGTATTACAAAGCTGTGATCACAAAGACAGTATGGTACTGCCACAAAAACAGACACATAGACCAATGGAACAGAATAGAGAACCCAGAAATGGACCCTTGGCTCTTTGGGCAACTAATCTTTGATAAAGCAGGAAAAAACATCTGGTGGAAAAAAGACAGTCTCTTCAATAAATGGTGCCGGGAAAATTGGACAGCTACATGCAAAAGAATGAAACTTGACCACTCTCTCACACCATACACAAAGATAAACTCCAGATGGATGAAAGACCTCGATGTGAGACAGGAATCCATCAAAATCCTAGAGGAGAACATAGGCAGCAACCTCTACGACATCGGCCAAAGCAACCTTTTTCAAGACACATCTCCAAAGGCAAGAGAAACAAAAGATAAAATGAACTTGTGGGACTTCATCAAGATAAAAAGCTTCTGCACATCCAAGGAAACAGTCAGAAAAATGAAGAGGCAGCCCACAGAATGGGAGAATATATTTCAAATGATGCTACAGATAAAAGACTGGTATCCAAGATCTACAAAGAACTTCTCAAACTCAATACGCGAGAAACAAATAAACAAATCATAAAATGGGCAGAAGATATGAACAGACACTTTTCCAATGAGGACATACAAATGGCTAACAGACACATGAAAAATGTTCAAAATCATCAGCCATCAGGGAAATTCAAATCAAAACCACACTAAGATACCACCTTACGCCAGTTAGAATGGCAAAAATTGACAAGGCAAGAAACAACAATTGCTGGAGGGGATGTGGAGAAAGGGGATCCCTCCTACATTGTTGGTGGGAATGCAAGTTGGTACAGCCACTCTGGAAAACAGTATGGAGGTCCCTTAAAATGTTAAAAATTGAGCTACCCTATGACCCAGCCATTGCACTACTGGGTATTTACCCCAAAGATACAGATGTAGAGAAGAGAAGGGCCATATGCACCCCAATGTTCATAGCAGCATTGTCCACAATAGCTAAATCATGGAAGGAGCCAAGATGCCCTTCAACAGATGACTGGATTAAGAAGTTGTGGTCCATATATACAATGGAATATTACTCAGCTATCAGAAAGAACGAGTTCTCAACATTTGCTGCAACATGGACGGCACTGGAGGAGATAATGCTAAGTGAAATAAGTCAAGCAGAGAAAGACAATTATCATATGATTTCTCTCATCTATGGAACATAAGAACTAGGAAGATCGGTATGGGAAGAAAGGGATAAAGAAAGGGGGGGTAATCAGAAGGGGGAATGAAGCATGAGAGACTATGGACTCTGAGAAACAAACTGAGGGCCTCAGAGGGGAGAAGGGTGGGGGAATGGGATAGACTGGTGATGGGTAGTAAGGAGGGCACATATTGCATCGTGCCCTGGGTGTTATACGCAACTAATGAATCATCGAACTTTACATCAGAAACCAGGGATGTACTGTATGGTGACTAACATAATAAAAAAACATTAAAAAAAAGATATAGAAATAACAGCAAAATTTATACTAGAGCCAAAACTTAGAAGACAGCCATGCCTAGGATCTGTGACACAAAGACAGGAATATTTTTTACATGTGCGTGCACACACACTTTCTCCGCTCCTCGTCCCTGGCCTTCAGCTTGACCTTGCCTACTTAGACATATGGGCATCCTCTCCGTCTTGTGGTGTCACGATTCTGAAGCAACAGAATACTTCAAACATTAACACTTAGAGAACGGCTCAGGATCTTCCCTTTTCCCTTCCCTTTCAGTGAAGTCAGGCATCTATGTAGGGTCAGAATTAAAAACAATCATGAAGGTAACTGTAAAGAAAAATACCAACTCAAACTAGGTCTTCAAAAATGTTTGCTTTCATGCTTTTTGGGGAGGGCAAGCTTTAATATCATTTTTTAAAGTGAGGAAATATTTAGTCAGCATGTAAACCACTCTTATTTTCTGTCATTGGCATATTCTGTAAACTTCCTCAATCCTGACATTGACCTTCACAAAAAACTATACGTTCGGCTTATTTTTTGTGTTCCTCTTAGCCCTTCTTTTTGCCCCGAAGCAATATACTGCTGCGTCCCAGCATTATAATACATTGTGCACAAAGAAGCTTTATGTCCAGAAAGAAATGAAACATTCCAATGGCTTTTCTTACCAAGTCCAGACACACAGTGACCCCTTGGCACGTCATCTGCAGACACACAGTTGATGATGGTGGATAGATAACCTGAAGCAAAACTCGGCCCTGGAATTCATGCTGCTTTGTGACTCTGTGTTTAATTCCGAAAGGAATTAAAGATTTAGAACACTTATGATCTGTAAAATGTATCCTCTAGAAGGTGAGCCCGCAATTTTTGACCAATAATTCTACGTGAGAGTAAAGTACAAAGAACACATGCTGGAAGCAGTATCTGTGAGTGCTCCAGAAACGAAGAGCCATTTTAACTGAGCTACCTGCAATTGGGCAATTGTCCAAAATACTAGGCCCTTTTACACCCCCCTGCTTCTAAAGCTTGCCCTCCCCCAAAAAAGCATGAAAGCAAACATTTTTGAAGACCTAGTTTGAGTTGGTATTTTCCTTTACAGTTACCTTCATAATTGCTCTTAATTCTGACCCTACATAGAAGCCTGACTTTACTGAAAGGGAAGGGAAAACAGGAAAAAATTATTGAGGAGAGAATGAGGTCTCCAAAAACTACTACTGCTAACCTATCTAAGTTCAAATGTGATCAACTGTCGCCATCTGCTGGCTGCATTTCTGAATTTCCCCCTCCCAAAGAACAGGCACACATGCCATCATCAGGAAAATGTTATTTTAAGATTTGCTGTGTGTACACGTGCACACAGCAGGCGGGCACTAAGTTTTCCAGTATTCTAATTTAGCATATTTTTAAGCACCTATAGGTATTTGAGCTCCCATGGTCTGTAATTTGGTAAGGGATTCATACAATGGAATGATTGTCACAAGTAAGATGAAGTAGAGACTGGGACAGATAACCGCATCAATTAAGGAGAACTTCTGTTAAAAGACAGGACACAGGCAGTGGTTCATCGGAAGTGGCCTTCTCTGAGGCCTCTGTGTATTTCTCTACTTTGATGGGACCACAAATGCAGCCCCGGAGGGTACCTGTCTCCCTCTAGACTTTACTTTTCAGAGTGTTCAGCGCTCCCTGATAGTTTTGTAGTCAACACAGGGAAGATTTTAACCAACTGTACCAAAGCTCTTCTTCATGTTCTTCCTGACCACTCAGAATATGCTTGTCCTGTACAATTTCATCTAGCAGTCTGTCTGCTTTGTGTCCTTCTGATGTTCACTAAAAATGTATTGGACTTTCCTCCACTGTCAGAGTGTACTTTCCAGGGACAGAAAGTGATTATTTTTCTTCTGATGCTTCTACATAAATGGCAAATGAAGACCCCACAAACTAGTGCCTCTTATAACACAGGGAAATGTCCAGGTCTCAAGAAAAACTTGCATGTGTGCACCTGTGTTACTGGACTCTGTGGGCCAACTGTCTGTTCTGTAGCCCTGCATACACTAACAATTCAAAGTAGCTTCCAAGGTTATAAAATGTTTCTGGAGAAACCAACTCACCTATATCTTACTTTTATTTCCCCACATGCTACAAATTCCTTTTCTTTGAATTCATTTACATTTTCTATTTGTTTTTCCTTTCTTTCACATTTATGCTGACTGTTGCAGGTTGCATTCTCTGGAATAAGATGCCAAAACAGAGTCTGGGGCGTAAGATATTTATTTGTGATCAACACCTGTGGAAGGTTGAGGGAACACTGAACTGTGAGGAAGACCCAGGGAAGCTGCATCAACTCAACGGGAATCTATGAACTACTGTCCATCAGAGTTGTGCCCAATGCGTGAACACAGCCAGGCCTTCATGCCCCTGCCTCACTCAGTCTGACTGTGGGGCTCCACTGGAAGTCATGAACTTGGTGAGGCAGATCTTGAGGGAGCTAGCTACTGTGGCTTCACGAGGCTACCCTGCAATGGGCAGCAAGCCCTTTGTGATGAGGGACATGTGACAACCAGGTCCCCAACAATCAGGGTGGTACAAACCCTGTCTACACCTCACACACAGGGCTCTTTCTTCCCTATAATCCATGTCATGTAAGCTGTGCTTCTGCATGGAACCTGGGCTCACCAATCTACTGATGCATAGGCTCCTTCTCTTTAGAAATTAACTAAAATAGAAAAAAAACGAAGAGCTGGTTTTGTGAAAGGATCAAAAAATAGACAAACCATCAGCTAGACGAACAAAGAAAAAAGGACTCAAATGACTAAAATCAGAAGTTAAAGAGGGAACGTTATAACCAATACAATTTTTTTTTACTAAAATACAAAGCAGCTGTCCAATGTCCATCATTTTTGTGTGAATTTGATCATTTGAGGAACTGACCAGAAAAGGAAGCATGGCACATCAAGAGCCCTACCTCTCCACTTCTTCAGGAAAATTTCATAAGGGCTTCCAAGTTTCTTGGAAGAAGTGAAAGGAGAAGGGGCCATGGGACACACTTCTACCCCTCAGAAAGGGAAGGCAAACATCTGCTTAAGAGTGAACTTAAAAAGACACCTAAGTAGTTTAATTCCCTCCATTTCTCTTCCATAGCTACTTTATTCCTGATCCCAAAGGTGGGTCTCCAAACAAAGCCCCTAGTTTGACAGCTGATTCCATTAAAACTTAAATCAACAGACCAATCAAGAAATAGCATTTTTTAAAAGATTTGACAAAGAGAGAGAGTGCGTGAGTGCATGTGCAAGCGAGCCAGAGAGCACAAGCAGAGGAAAGAGCAGAGGGAGCTGGAGAAGCAGGCTCCCCACCTGGCAGGGAGCCCGATGCAGGGCTCTATCCCAGGACCCTGAGATCATGACCTGAGTGAAGGAAGCCCCTTAACCAACTGAGCCACCCAGGTGCCCAAGCAACAGCATCCACTAGAAATATCTAAGATTTTTAACTGCTGTGTGATCCAAGTGTAAGCTCAATTTCTCAATGTTTAATCAATCTGCATATCTACTATGGTTCAGATCCTCAGCTGGTTCAGAAGCAAGTTAAACCAGACAAAATCTTGAAAGGACAATAGGGTGTCACTTTCTAGAAAACTGAATATTTTAGTGATTTTTGCGCTTCCAGTCATTTCTATCTTCTCATGTAGTGTAACTTTAATTTTTGTCAAAGCAGAATCCTTTTGTTAACTGAAACAACGCATAAAATTTGAATGAAAGCAAGCCTCTTAATTCTGTTCTTGAGGAGACCACTTCAAAGCTTCTTTTCTGAGGTGACTATTTCTATACATTTCTGTTGTCCTTTTACTGGTGTTTCATTCCAATCTCCGAATACTATATTTCTACCAATGTCTGTTGACCTATCAATTCAACCTTAGCTTTCGACTTTCTGCTTTGTTGAATTAGATGACCTGTAAATAAAGCAAAGCTGAATTTACTAAAAACTAGTTCAATGAGAGAGAACACCATCTTGACAGAGTTTTAGCAGTGTCTCAGAGGGGAAGGTCAGAATTTATCTTTATAGGCTCTTGAGGTCTACACCTGAATGGTTCAAGCAACTGAGACTGGACATTAATTGTTAAATGGTGAGGTAAACGTCTTAAAATGAGTCTGGATAAGAAAATGTTTGACAAGTGTCATGTTTTCCCAGATGAGCTGTTATCTCAGAAATATTGATCTGCTGGAATTTCCTGAAGGCAATAGTCAAGTTATTTATTGATGAATAATCTTATCTTTCTCAGGCAGTTTTTCTGGTACAAACAACTAAATCACGTTGACACAGGTTGCCTCAGCTTTTGTCCTACTAGCTGGGTAATACTGATGCAGGTGTTCTCAGCTACGTGAGACTTAGCCCACTTCCTTCCCATTGCCGTCCTCCTTTCCCACCCCTTCAACAGTTATCACTCTTCTTAATGTTCCTTGTGGTTATTTAGGGAACTTTAAGTAGCTTCATTAACTCTCCTTTTCTATCAGTTTTAGCCTTTGACTCTCACTTTGTGAGAGTAAGTCTGCTACTTTCCCTGCATTTCTTCCCCCTTCTTTTCTATCTATTTCTGTATGTGCTGTATGTGCCCAAGGTTAAGATCTGCATTATGCTTTTAAACCTAATTAAATGCTGAGTGGTCATTAATGGTGAATCAACAACTTGAAAATAACACATTGTGTTTATAAGAATATAAGAAAAATAATAGGGGTGCCTGGGTGGCTCAGTCGGTTAAGCGTCTACCTTTGGCTCAGGTTCTATTCCAGGATTCTGGGATGAAGCCCTGCATAGGGTTCCCTGCTCAGCAGGGAGCCTGCTTCTCCCTCTCCCCCTGCACCTTCCCCTGCTCGTGCTCCCTCACGCTCTCTCACTCTTGCTCTCAAATAAAATCTTTAAAAAATAATTATTTGTAAAATCATTCACTATGTGCAGGGCAAAATCTAAGTTGTGGTTAGGTTAACTGACGTCAACCTAATGGTAAACATTATTAGCTCAATTTTACAAATAAGAAAACTGGGACATTGAGAGGCTTAATATCTTACCCAAAATGATTTGATTACTCTTCTCAAATGCTACCACAATTACCTACCCTAGAACAGACACTCCGACTCTGCCTTGCCTCTCCATTAGCACATAGCTTTTCCAAAATCCGGGCCATCCCAGAAGTTGTTCTGTTTGGTCATTTCTCTCCCAGAGCTTCATCTGGTCAATTGCTACTAATCATGCAGACCGCAGCTAGTATCGGTTCCTCAGAGACCTTCTCTGACCACCTTTTATCGGAAGGTCCTGCTTTTCTCTCTCAAGGCATCCATGCTGTTCTTTCTTAGAAGCTGGCACAATTTGTAAACGCATAATCCTTTCCGTATATGTCAGTATAATGCCTCTCCTTCCTTCTCCACAAGAAGACGCATGATGTGTGGCATCTTAGGATGGCCTACGGTAGTGCTCGGTACACAGGACATCATTTTTCTATATGCAATGGACTACAGAGGTTGATAAATATAATTTTATTTTCAAGTTAAATAACAAAATTACTAACATGGAAATTTTATTGCTTATTCAGTGTAGAATAGCGGGATGAATTTATATTAAATCCAAGACCTATAATAGAAATTAATTTTAACACATCCACAATATTCGCTTGCTATCTTGAAATTTGATTCATGTAAATATAATGAATGAAAGATGAATAACCCTCTGGGCCATGAAAGAGAGCAGAAATAATAATAAACATCTGTAGAGCTCTCAGCACTTTATAATGCTTTCACAATGCACAAGCATTATGCCATTTATTTCTCCCAGTGACACTGTGATGTCATCAACTAACCTACTCAAGGTCACACAAACTACAAATGGCAGGCCCAGTACTTACTCAGAACTCCCCACCTTCCCCTTTCTCCATTCAAATTCTGTAGCAGCAATTTCCCCCAAGGACTGTTTTGCCTTTAACAATGGTACTGTTTTCATGTTATTATCATTTTGCTTTGTCTGCAACATTCAAAACACTCTTATTTCAGCAGAGTAACTTTGATCTCTTCATCAGGTATTTGATAAAAGACAAGTTATTCAAACAACACAGCGTTTAGTGGGAAGCAAGATTCCTTCTGGGGGATTTAGCCAATTTCTAGAAGCAGCTTCATGGAAGAGGCAGTGGAGTTCAGCCTTGCTGTTGCAGTAGGTCACTTAGGTGAGGGAGATGCTGAATTTCAAACTCTGTTTCATGATGCACTTTCACCAAGGAGGAGCAGCACTTGTGCATACTTTTGGGAAACCACCACTGCAGGTTATTACAGTCCATTTATATTTCTAGAACATTCACTTACTCGTTTATGGACTCACTGATGGCATTCCATAAAAAGCTGTGCAGAAAGAACTTTTTACTTCCTAAGTGATTCAAACTCTTTGAACCTTTGTATTTATTACCATGGTTCCCATGACAGTGTTAGATAACTGAGGTTTTCCTTCAATTCTTGGCTGAGTTTTGACTTGGGCTGTAAGGACTGGTAGTAATAAAGTTTGGAATTCTGCCTGTCTTGGGTCACATTTCCTAGAGGCAGAGTCTGAGGTGGGAATTGGAGTGTAAGTAACTTCTTAAGGCAGTACTCTCAAGAGAAATGGAATGAGGGGAGTAGATGGGGCAGAGGAAGGATCTGAACAAGGGTGTGGTCTTAGGTGGAAACCATCAGCTGATACAGAGGTGGCCCTGAACTGCACTGCACCACGGGACTGGTCTCACCTGAGGCACTGGTATTGATCTGTTGTACCTCCTTGTCGGGAAGTCTATAGATGCAAGCTACTGGGGTAGAAAGGGCAGCGAAGAACATTTAATAGCCAATACTCTATTTTTAATTTTTTGAGGAACCACTATAGTACCTTCCACACTGACTGCACCAATTTACATTTCCACCAAAATACACAAAAGTTCTCTGTTCTCCACATCCTCATTAACACTCATTCTCTCCAGTCTTTTCAATAACAGCCATTCTAACAGGTGTGAGGCGGTATCTCATTGTGATTTTGATTTGCATTTCCCTGACAATTAGGGATGCAGAGCACCTTTTCATGCACCATTTGTATGTCTTCTCTGGAAAAATGCCTACTCAGGTCCTTTGCCCATTTTTTTAATTAGAAAGGAAAGGAAAACTGTGTACCAAAGAGTTTTCTGCACTCCCACGTTTATAGCAGTATTATTCACAATATCCAAGATCTATAAACAACCTAAGTGTCCATCAGTAGAATGGATAAAGAGGATGTGTATATGTGTATATTTGTGTTGATATGTATACATATACATACATATGTATGTACACACACACACACACACACACACACACAATGTAATATTAAGCCATGAGAAGGAACAAAATCCTGCCATCTGTGATAATGCGGATGGTCCCTGAGGACATTATGCTAAGTGAAAAAAGTCAAATATATATATGATCTCATTTATATGTGGAATCCTGAAAAGCCGAACTCACTGAATTAGAGAGTGCAGAATAGTGGTTACCAGGAGATTGGGGGTGGTGAAAGAAATGGAAGAGCTGTTGGTCAAAGAGCGTGAACTTCCAGTTAGAAGACACGTACGTCTGGATAGCTAATATACAGCACTCTGATGTTAGATAATACTGTACCATATACTTGAAAGCTGCTAAGAGTGGATCTCAAATAGTATCACCATAAAAAACAGAGTAATGATGTGTTGTGATGAAGGTATTAGCTAATAAGACTATGGTGGTAATCATACTGCAATACACAAGTATATTAAATCAACAAGTTGCATACCTTAAAATTATACAATGTTATATATCCATTTTATCTCAAAGTTAGGGGGAAAAAAAACATCAAATACTCTCAGCTGCTGGGGCCCCATTACAAAGCCCAGTAAACGGGACAGGATCTGGATTAGACAACAACATAATCTATTACAATGGCCACGGATGTGCACGGATTAAGCCTTAAAAATGTGAAAAGTCCTCTTTCTGAAACCTCAACCATCATCCTTGGAAGAACTTAGCACTATAATTACAGATCTGGTAAGTAGAAGATAAATTTAGGATAATTTTTCATTCATGTTTGAGTGACAATAAGTCACACGTCTGTCAATGCATTTTTACACAAATTACCCATATAATTAATTTCATTTTTAGAAGTTCAGATTGGCATATCCACATCCTCTTTCTGTCTCACTCACCTACCACATAGACTTTTTAGTGCACTTAAACAGACTGTTGTACATTAAGAAGAGTTTGGGAGTTCTAGAGAAATACAAGCGCATACGTAATTACAGGAAGTACAGGAAGGAAATGGCACAATTCAAGACCTTCCAGTCATTCCCATTCACTAGAACACAGAATTCATTTGGGGAAATGATGGGAGATTAGGTTAGGAAATGAAGGCAGAGCCCAGATCACAAAAGGCTTTGAATAATATAAAAATAGTTTGATCATTATCTTAAGGACAATGGGTCTAATAGTTTCCTGGAGCTGCTGTAACAAATTACCACAAACTGGGTGACTTAAAACAATAATAATTTATTCTCTCACAGTTATAGAGGCTGGGAGTCTGAAATCAAGGTATAGGCAGGGCCATGCTTTCTCTGGAAGCTTTAGGAGAGAACCCGTCCCTTGCCAATTCCAGCTTCTAGGAGCTGTTGGCAACGTGGCTGCAGCCTCGCCGCTCTCTGCTCTGCTTCGTATCATCTCCTCTGAGCGTTTCTCTCTGCCTTTCTCTTAGAAAGACACTTGTGATGGCATTTATGATCCACCTGGATAATCTGGAATAATATTCTCCTCTCACGATCCTTCATTTACAGTTGCAAAGACCCTTTTTCCAAATAAGGTAATATCACAGGTTCCAGAGATTAGGATGTGGCATATTGTGGGAGCCATAATCAGCCTTCCAAGTGGAAATGCATGCGATCATTTAAATCAGAATCAGCATGATCAAATTTATGTTTAGAGAAAATAAGAACTCTATGGCATTATTAATACAGATTAGATGCTGTTAATATAGAGGAGGGAGACCTTACAGCAGGCTTGGCCAATAGTTCACATAGTTACTGGTGAGAAAGTATATAGAGGCACAGGGTGGTACAGGAAGAAGAGAAGCGGCCAAAGATATAAATAGCAGAATATATGGATGGATCAGTGAGACACAGGAACTGGAAAGGATTCCAAGAATTTTGGGCTGAGCAACTGCATGGATGGTTCTCCTTTCACTGACGTATATCACATATGGAGGAGCAGGCCTGGTTAAAGGGATCGTGGTTCAGTTCTGGCAGAGGTGCAGGAGGAGGAATACAGTAAAGAGGTGCGCAATCCAGTACGGCTGTTAACAGATCTCTCCAGAAGATGGCTCTCATACCTTTCTCTGTTTCCCATTTCCACCGCAGTTGGAAAAATAATTTCAAGTTTACAATAACACAACACTTTGACAAATGATTCAAATGTCTCTTCATAGACTGACAAATGCATGTCCTATAATGTAGAAATTATTTCCTGTCCTGCCTACGTGGGGTATCAGAATGTTACATCTGGATACCAGAGCTCTACATTAAATCATCAGGGAGCGAGGCATTTTGTCGGGCTGGTAGACAGCTGCACTGATCTCCAGCAATCTGCTCCTGGTTCCTCACTGTGCTGAAGTGAGGTGTGACTGCAAGATAAGTAGGTGGAGCTGTCAGGAGATAATCCCAGTGTTGTGTACCTGCCAGTGTCAGTCATCTAGGGACATTTTGTAAGAAGACATGTTTCATTATAGAAAGCTCAAAAGATAAAAGAACCCTGATACATATCTAAAAGAGTTTAAGGAGAATCAAAAACAAACAAAAATGAGAAAAATGTGTAAGGATCAATCAGATGGAGATCAAAATATCGGTTCTATTACCAGGAAGGCTGCATTTGAAATAAAACTTCTGTGTGAGTTAACAGACTTGCTAATAATTCTCCAAAAATTTATTCCTTTAAACAACCCTAACACCAAGGGGGAGTTTGAGTCTCAAAGTGGACATGATACGTTCCATTCAGAACACTTGTGACAGGCTTTGTGTGTCCCTCCCCCAGCTTTAATATGATTTCTAACTCTCAGAAACCGTGCCTCCTCTCCAGAGTACTTCCCCAGGCTATCAGAGCACTTTGCACATTCTTGCAGAGTTAGAAGTGCCTGGGGCAGCCTTTGGTCAATGGCTGATGGTAAAGGGAATGAAAGCCCAACTTTTTCAGATTCAGGACAACTTTGAGGCAGAACTTAGAGATGCCAGTTCCCCTGTGGGGTTAGGTGAATCTTCCCTCCTTGGGACTTTCCTGTTGCTCAACTTCCTTCCATCTGCTCTGCTTCCCCTTCCCCTTTACTGGCTTCCCCCTGGGAGCACTACCTATTTAAAATAGGTATGCATCCCTGCCTTGGGTTCACTTCTGAGGAACCCAAGCTGCCTCAGGGGTCTAGAACGGATGCATTTACTCAGAGACCTGCTCCGGCTTTGGCATCTGTAAGCAGCTCTACTTTTTCTTGCTAAGCCTTTCAATTCCAAACCCTTCCAGATGTCATTTCTAAACTGGCAAGATCTCCTCCCTTTCAAGCTGAGCGCATTCACTTTTGGAAATCATGAAAACATCACAGATGGCCTTATGATATAAATAATTAGTTATGAGGACAATTACTGCTCATCTGTGATGAATCAAACTTCTTTTTATTTAGTCAACAACAAGCTGGACACGGTCACCATATTGCCCTTGGGTCTGTGCAGCCACACATTTTATAAAGTTATCTTTTGTTTTTGCCTCATGGGGTCATGTGCTGAATATTTATCTGAAATGTCACTATTCATATACTCTCAGACTATCTGCTTCTATGTTAATATTTTTCTTGGCAGTTGGACTCAGGTTCTGCAACCAAAACTATAGCCTTTGTTTACAACAGTTTCACATTTCAGTCCTTTTTTTAATATCCTTCATAAAAAGAAAATGCTTCTCTGATGATTAAGACACCTAAAAAGGCAAAACAATATCCTCTTTAACTGTGAGGCACATGACCTCTTGCTCTGTATTCAGTTTTAGAAGAACCTCTAATGTCACCATCCTCTCTGACCTTTGATTTAAGCTGAGATGATTATCCTTTATAACCCACTGACAATTTGGCACCAGAAACACAAAAATACATGTTCCAAAGTTGAGTGATCAATGGAGAACATACTGGACTAGGAGTCAGAAAACCCTATCTTTCTATGTCTGCTTTAACTTGCTTAACAATCTAAATGAAGTCCCTGAACTTTTAATTCAAACATCTAAAGGAGGAGTCTGGCAGCATGATCTCCAAAATACTGTGTTTCTGGGAGTTTTAGTTAGGCCTGATTAGAAGAAACATATATCTACTTTTGAAAAATATTAATTAGTATTTATATTGATTGGTTCTCAAATGTGACCCTTGAAGCAGCAATATCAACATCAGCTGAGGACTTTTTGCAACTACAGATTATCAGCTCCACCCTAGACCTACTTCATCAGAAACTCTGGGGACGGGGGCCAGGAATCGGATGCCTGCCAAAGTTTGAGATCCACTGATTTCATTAAATACAAGTCAAAAGCCATCATCATGGTAACAATGACCAAATTTTACCAAACAAGAACAAGCGGTTCTCAAAATGACTAAATGTGGCTTCTGACAGCCACCTAAGAGATTTAATTCAATAGGTCTAGAATGGCTTCCATGAATCTTCCTTTTAAATAAAGAACCTGGAAATTTTTCAGGGACAAAACTTCAGACAGTCAATACCTGAAAAGCAGTGACTAAGCCACCGCTCTACCTTCCCAGCAGCTGGCACCGACAGTGCTCAAGCACTGACTGACGGGGGACGGAAAGAAGGATGTGGGTGAGGAGAGAGGTAAACAGGAGAAAAAGCTACATTTTCTGTCACTGCCGCTTCCTCGTGGCTGGGACATCACCGAACAATATCGGTGCCCCCACCTGCTGCCACATGCAAAGTCTCACTAGAACAAGTAAGAAGTACTTCTAGAGAACCAGTGTTGTGTTTTTGATGTATTTTTGATAAGTACTAAGATGGGACAAGGCATAACTATGACATCCTACTCATAGAGCAAAGGACAGGGCTAGTAACTGGGTATATATAAAAGCTAAGGGTCAAGAAAAAGTGTATGATCCTCTGTCCTCCCATTATCTCACAGGGAGGGACAGTATGCACTTCTGCTACTCCACCCTCTTACGGTACCAGCATGAGAGTGGACTTGTATGTGGGGAAGAAAAAACTGGGGATTCATGCATGAAGTCATCTGAATTTACAGGATGTGAGAGTTTTAAATTAAGTCCATTAATTGTCACTTCTTTCAAAAAATAAGTCCACTGATTGTCACTTCCTTCAAAACGTGAAGCCTAATGAAACTCATTCTCAGACTTAGTGACTCACTCCTAGCGGGCGGGGGGGGTGAAATGAGGATGTATGAGGTTAGGGCATAGAAAGCCCTGAAGCTTCCGCCTTGCTCCTTCTCTCACTCTGGGAGAAACTAGCTCCTGTGTTGTGAGACTATCTAGGGAGTCTGTGGGAAGGTTCGTATGGAGAGGAACTGAGGCCTACTGTCAACCAGACCCAACCTGCCAGCCCTGTGGATGGACTTCAGACATGAATTATCCAGCCCTAATCAAGCCTTCAGATGACTAATAACAAGCATTCAGATTAATATATGTGGTCTAGGGCAGACAGCCTCCTGGGTCCTGGAAATCTTAGGGGCTTACGAGCAGCTTTAGCAGCACTGAATAGAATACCAAAGGAGGAACAAGAACTTGGGATTTTAGTAAGCTCTACTGTTGGAAGTCTAGGCAGTGCCCAGGTCCCGCCAAGCCATTGCCAAGCAATTTGAAAGTTCCTGAATCACTATAAAGATCCTGCTTATCAGCCACATATAGCAAGCTCCAGTTACAAGGCAAACACTACGACTTTGCTGGGGAACTGCCTCAGTTTGGCACATGGTCTGAGAAAGATAAAGAGGAGATGGGGAAATTCCAGAAGTTATATTGTGGCTAGCTCTTTTGGTTAGTTATAGAGATATGTCACCTACCACGTTTGAAACAGTATATGATCTGAGCTACTAGTATCAGTATTACTAATATAGTATTAATACTATTTAGTATTAATAGCCCATTGATTCAGTGAACTATTACTGCCACATACCAAATCACATCAAAATTTAGTGACATAAACATAGAACATTTATTTCGAGAAGCAATACAGAAGATGGCTGGAAGCTGGCTGTGCTAGGACAGCCTTGTTCATATAACTGTGGTCAGCTGGCTGGTCAGCAACGTGTTGGCTTTCTGATCTTGGCAGGGGTCTCCACACGTCTGTGGCCTCAGCTGGGTTGAATCAGGGTGACTAAGCTCCATGGCAGTCTCTCAACCTCCTACCTAGGATGCTTCTCATGGTGGCTAAAAAAAGGTTCCAAAAATCTGAGTGTAAAAATGCAAGACTGCTTGAGGCCAAAGCTCCGAATGGGCACACTGTCACTCTGCCACATTCCAAGTGTAGGAACGTAGACTCTACCTCTTTACAGGAGAAGCTGCAAAGTCACATTACAAAGGGCATATACATTGGGAAGAAGAAAGATTAACCATTACTGCAATCAGTATTCCAAATTCACCAAGCTCCTTACCTGATATTAAAGGAAAAGCAATAATTATTACACCAAACATGCACCAGATGCTCTACTAGTTTGTTTCAATGGTCTTTTTTTAAAAGATTTATTTAATAGGGTGGGGCGGTGGGGGATGCAAGCGAGGGGAAAGGGCAGAAGGCGAGGGAAAGAGAAACTCAAGCAGACTTTTGCTGAGCACAGAGCCCATTGCGGGGCTCCATCTCAGGACCCTGAGATCATGAGCTGAGTTGAAATCAAGAGTTGGAAGCTCAACCCACTGTGCCACCCGGGCGCCCCTCAATGGTCTTAAATAAAAAACTGTCATTAAAAATACCACAGGTGGATAGCATTGTCCAAGGTAACTGAGACAGAGGTCAAGCAACTTCCCTAATTTAAGTAAATAGTTGATTTGGGAATGCAAACAAATGTCTCATTCCAAAGATACTAATATTTGGATTTTCAGTAAAATAAGAAGTCGTTTGGCTACAACAGTAGTGAATATATCAGTAATGCACTCAAGTCTGTGTCTGGCACATAACAGGTATTCATTAAGTGTTAGTATTCTATCAATCACCAGAAAGGAGCATATTGTGGAATTTAGACACACACACACACACACACACACACACACTTTGGTATTACTCATGTCCTTGAATTTTGTTAAATACTCACATATCCTTATTTAAATCTGTTTGTGCTTTAGCTACTGTGATGGTCATTTGCCTATTCTCAATCCCCATTTTCCACCCATCTCTGTTCTACTCTGCATTGTAGGCACATTAGAATCTTCAAACTACCTTTTTCAGGCTTCCTTGACAGTGGTAACTGACCAGTTTCCACTGATGGGGAAGACCTTGGTGAGATATTCAGAATCCAGAGGAATAAACAGATAAAGGTCTTCTGGCTTCTGACTTCTGTGTGTGTCTCCAATAGCAGTAGAACCAAAAGCCCAGGCTCTCCAACCACACACTCCAACACACACTCTGTAAAAGCTCACTGGGCTCCACCCCACGGCCCTTAATAGTTTCTCATTTCTATTACTCCTCCGCCTTTCAGCTCACCCAGGCCCTCTTTCATTTTGCATTTCTATCCCTTCCAGAATCTGTGTAATCAATTATCTTCATTAAATTCTCTCAACTTGAAATATTTAGAGAGGTTTCTGTTTTCCCCACTAGAGATTAAGTCATTTAGGGAGAGCATGGAAATGCTTGAAATGGTATGCAAAATGCTGTGAATGTGTGAATTTTTAAGAAAAGAGGTTCCAAGTTTGTATTACACTTCTCAAAGCGGTCAATATCCCTCAAAAAATTGAGAATTACTTTTCCACAGGGTCCAAATTCTGGAAAGTCAGATTCCTTTTCAGCTCTCAACGTTTCATGCCATTTTTGAACTCCTGATTATGGGAACTTTCTTCCTACCTCTACCTTCCTAAAATTGTGTTATTGATGCTGAGCAGTTCTTCCATGGCTGGACACATTTTTGTTCCTTGAGCATGCTCAACAGGGCATTTTTTTCCTCAGAGAGCAGAAAAGGAGAGAGCAGTGTTACAAAGCCTGCATTCTATATGAGTGGTAGAACGGCACACAGTGTACGTTTAAATTATGTTCCAATTCAAAAGTTTAAAAGCTTCCTTAGAAGAAAGTTCTATGATACAGCCAGTCACTAACCTAGAATTCCCCCAAGGAGTCTAGTTGTATTCCCAGGTTGCCTCTCTGCAACCCTGCCATTTGGCAGTGTCCTCTCAAATTGATTGACCCTGGTCACGTGAATTGAGAAAGAGAAATAGACAGACTTGATGTGCGCAGAGATGACTAAGTGCTTATGCACTTTTTCTTCCTCTGATAGACCTCTGCAATGCCCTAAGAATCTGCCTATGCTAGGATGAAATATGTACAGTTGAGCCAATCATCCTAGCCAAGGCCATCCCACATCAGGCAGCAGCCTTACTGACTGTCCAATATGTAAATAAGCCTTATCCAAAACCCGAAGACCTGCCCAGCCAAGCTTAGCCAACATTAGCAAAATCACCCAGCCTACCTGTAGCCAAGTAGCAATAAATACCATGCGTAGTGATGAACTTTTTTTTAACCTGTTGAATTTTGGAACATTATTGCAGCAAAACATATTTGATATATCTGACTGAGCCCTTGAGATTGCACACAAACCTGTGTGTGTGCATGGGTTTTTCAAAAGAGAAGGTTTATAGCACACAAGGCTGTATTTCCTATCTCCTACTGCTCTTCATCCAAATTAAAGTAGCCAATTAAAGCAACAAGCCAAAAATGAAAGTAACAATTAAGATTTTAATCACTCAACAGCATCAGTTTCAGCGTCTTCTGTAATGAGATGACCTGTTAATAGTTCAGCAATGATGGGATAGAGGGTCTAACACAGCATCAGCTCTCTAAATATGGATGATCCACAAGATAGGACAAACATCTATGAGTACCAACAGTCAGTAGTGAAAATTTCCCCAGGGATCAGTGATGGTGATATCTTTGATGGACAAGAGCTACTCACATCTGTTACTTTGAATATGACAACAGGAAACTATAACACAGCCATTCAAAAGATGAAACCAATGATTAATTCAAGAGTCTCCCAGACATTGTGCTGCCCTTTGCCCTCAAAAGTGGCTGGGTATGTCCTGGAGAGAGTGAAGTCCCTGAGATGGTCAAAGAAAAGTCCAGGACCAAATGGCTTCACTGGTAAATTCTACTAAATGTTTAAAGAATTAACACCATTCCCTCTGAAACTCTTTTTTTTTTTAAACTTAAGAGGGAATACTCCCAAACTCATTTTATAAAGCCAGAATTAACCTGATACCAAAGCCAGATAAGGATACTACAAGAAACTGAAGACCAGTATCTCTAATGCGTATAGATGCAAAATTTCTCAACAAAATACTAGCAAACCAAATTCAACACCACATTAGAAGGATTATACATGATGATCAAGTGGGATTTATTCCCCTTGCATCTTGACATGCAAGGTTAATTCAATATATGCAAATCAATAAATGTAATATACATTAATATAATGAAAGACAAAAATCATGACCATCTCAATAGATAAAGCATTTGACCAAATTCAAAATCCTTTCATGATTTAAAAAAAAAAAGGTCTCAACAAGTTGGATATGAAAATAATGTACCTCAATATAATTAAAGGCCATATATGACAAACCACAGCTAATATCATACTCAGTACTGAAAAACTTAAATATTTCCTGCTAAAATCCAGAAAAATACAAAAGGTGCATACACTTCAACAGAGTACTGGAAGTCCTTACCAGAGCAATTAAGAAAGAAAAAGAAATAAAAGACATCCAAATTGGAAGGAAGAAATAAAACTGTGCTTGCATATGATATAGTCTTGTATCTACAAAATTCTAAAGACTCCACCAATGCCCTCCCCAAAAGAAACCTGTTAGAATAAATAAATACAGTAAAGTTTCGGGATACAATCAATATACAAAAATCAGTTGTGTTTTTATACACTAACAATGAACTATCTGAAAAATAAAGAATACTATCCAGTGCACCAGG
Source organism: Ursus arctos (assembly GCF_023065955.2). NCBI lineage: Eukaryota > Metazoa > Chordata > Mammalia > Carnivora > Ursidae > Ursus > Ursus arctos. The sequence continues at coordinate 35,864,776 of NW_026622830.1, forward strand.
GTGGCTCAGTCGGTTAAGCATCTGCTTTCAAACTCAGGTCATGATCTCAAGGTCCTGGGATTAAGCCCCACATCGAGCTCCCTGCTCAGCTGGGAGTCTGCTTCTCCCTCTCCCTCTGCTCTCCCCACCCCCCGCCCCCACTCGTACTCTAATAATCTTGAAAAAAAAAAAAAGAAAGAAAGAATACCATCCCATTTATAATAGCATAAAAATAATGCTTAGAAAAAAATTAATCAAGGAGATGAAAAACCTGTATGCTGAAAATGATAAGACACTGATGAAAGAAACTGAAGACAATGGAAATAGAAAGTTAATTGGAATTGGAAGAATTCTGTTCATGAATTGTTCATGAATTGGAAGAATACTGTTAAAATGTCCTTATTAACCAAATACATCTACTGAATCAATACAATCCCTATCAAAATTCCAATGGCATTTTTCAAAGAAAGAGAAAAGAAACCCTAACATTTATATATGGAACCACAAAAGATCCCAAACAGCCAAAGAATAACAAAGCTGGACACATCACAATTTCTGATTGCAAACTTTATTAAAAAGCTATATAGTAATCACAATAATATGGTACTGGCATAAAATCAGACACACAGACCAATGGAACAGAAATGAACCCACACATACTCAGTCAACTATATTTGACAAGGAAGCTAAGAATACTCAGTGAGGAAAGGACAGTCTCTTCAACAGATGTTGGGAAAACTGGACATTCACACACACACACACACACACACACACACACACACGTAAAATTGTAACCCTATTTTACACCACTAACAAAAATTAACTTGAAATGGATTTCAAAGGGGCACCTGGATGGCTCAGTAGGTTAAGCATCTGCCTTCGGCTCAGGTCATGATCCCAGGGTCCTGGGATTGAGCCCATATCAGGCTCCCTGCTCAGCAGAGAGCCTGCTTTTCCCTCTCCCTTTGCTGCTCTTCCTGCTTGTGCTCTCCCTGTCAAATAAATAAGATCTTTAAAAAAAATGGATTTCAAAACTTAAAAGAAGAAAACAGAGGGCAGAACCTCCTTTAAATAAATCTTGGCAAGGTTGTTTTTTGGGTTTTTTTGTTTGGTTTTTTTTTTTTTTTTTGATATGACACCAAAACCACAAGGAATAAAAGCTAAAATCATCAAGTGAGATTATATTAAACTAAAAAGCTTCCGAACAGCAAAAGAAAAGAATCAATGAAATGAAAAGGCAATATACAGAAGGAGAGAAATTACTGCAAACCTACAGAATGGGAGAAAATATTTGCAATCCATCTATCTGATAAGGGGTTGATCTACAAAATACATAAGGAACTCCAACTCAATAGCAATATAACAATCTAACAAGTGGGCAGAGAACTTGAATAGACATTTTTCCAAAGACATAGAAATTGCAAGGGTACAAGAAAAGATATTCAACATCACTAATCATCAGGGAAATGCAAAGAAAAACTACAATAAAATATCATCTCATACCTATTAGAATGGCTATTACCAAAAAGACAAGACACAACAAGTGTTGGCAAAGCAGTGGAGAAAAGGGAACCATTGTACACTATTGGTGGGAATGTAAACTGGTACAGACATAATGGAAAACAGTATGGAGGTTCTTCAAAAAATTTAAAATAAAACAACCATATGATCCAGTAACTCCAATCCTGGATATATATCTGAAGGAAATGAAATTACTATCTTGAAGAGATATCTGCATCCTTACGTTCACTGCAGCATTATTCACAATAGTCAAGGTAACGATTTAAGCGTTCACAGATGGTTAATGGATAAAGAAATGTACATACAATGGAATATTATTCAACCGTAAAAAGAAGGAATCCTGCCTTTTGCAAGAATATGGATGGACACTGAGGGCATTATGCTAAGTAAAATATCAAAAAGAAACATTGTATGTTCTCACTTGCATGTGGAATCTTAAAAAAAAAAAAAAAAAGGCCAAACTCGTAAAAATGGAAAAGAGAATGGTGTCTGCTGGGAATAGAGGGAGGGAGGGAACAGTGGGTTGGTCAAAGTTATAAACTGACATCTATAAGGTTAATAAGTTCTGGGGATCTAATGTACAGCATAGTAATTACAATAAACATTGTATTATATACCTGAAAGTTGTTAAGAATGGATCTTAAATGTTCCCACCATACACAGAAAAAATGGTAATTATATAAAGGGATGAAGGTGTTAACCTTATTGTGGTAATTATTTTGCAATATATACATGCATCAAATCATCGCACTGTACATCTTAAACTTAATGTTATATGCCCATAATGACTCAGGAAAGCTAGGGAAATCATGAACTCTCCCCATAAGGAACTGGCAATCTAGGATGTCTCTCCTTGTAAGAAACCTAAAATTTCAACAATATAAAAGTATCACATTCTTCATTTCCTATAACTATTCTCTAATTCCAACTTTTACTAATGGCAAAAATGGAGAGATTTGCCATTTCATTGTAATCCATTTCCTTGTTTAAATAGAGTCTTCTGTCTTTTCCACAGTCCCTATAATGGTCTCAACACCTTCTTTTCTAAAAGAGTTTCTAAGTATCGGGGAAGATTCTAGATATAATTCAGTTGCAATCCTGTAGAGTGTCCTAGGAACCACATGTTCTCCTATGGGTCATCAGAAGCCTCTGAATTGTTTTCCTGCCTGGTACAGTCTGGGAATGACTACTACTGACCATTAATCCTGCCACTGGCCTCCAATCTGGACTCTGCATTCTCTAGTCTCTCCCTTTCCATGCCACATTCATCCTCAGGTTTGGGGGATGGTGAACAGCCATCAACGCAGACAAAGCAGCATGGAGCAACCTCAAAATCCAATCATGTTTGTGATACTGAATTCACATGGCCCAGGGCTATCCTTTGTACCACGTTTCCCGTGAATGCAGGTCTTCTGGAAATCCCATGCTTTCTCTCATCTCCAAACCTTTTCTTTTTCAATTGTACTCGTTATAAATTCACTCAGATAGAACTAAAGTGTAACAATTAAAACTCATTTTTTCATCCTGCAAATCACTTCCAGGAAATAATCACCTCTGATAGATTGGTACCATTCTTTCAGATACTTCTTGGTGGCTCACCACTCATAAAGGAATGGTATTTATTGCCTGAAAAGAACAGGAAAGACAGAGTTGATTTTTTGAAAGAAGTGAGTTTCTGACTAGATTTTTTTTTTTTTTTTACAAAGGATTGTGCAGATTAAAGTATTGGAAGTGGGAGACATCTGATGACAAGAACTATATTTCTGAGAGAAAAACAGACCTTTTGAGTCCAAAGCCTGGATTTGAATATTAAGAGCCAAGGAGGCTGGAGGCAGAGCATAACATTTATACCATAAGCTGTAGCATAGGAAGGAACACACAAAAATGTAAAAGTGATTTCCTGAGCTAGGTTTAATGGGAATTGTTGTGGGAGGATTAAGAACCAAGAAAAGGAAATAAGAGAGTTGGATATTAAACTATGAGAGGGACCTGAGCTTTTTCCTGCCTATGGGGAGATACCAGGGGTTGGAGGGTAGCACCCACTGATTTATTAGATCACGTGCAATACTGCTGGTGCCCTGCTCAGATCCCCTCCACCAGCAGGTACCCCTATCCTAAGCTGCTGGGTCTTGTTTGCTAAACTCACAGGTGCCCCCTTCTTCATTTGATAGAAGATGCCCCTCCTGAGATTGTACACTCCTCTACCCATGACTCTAAGAAACAGCCTACAGGCAATAATTGACTGATTCGAGGTACAACCCAGCCCCCTTGCCTCAAGATTAAAGAAGTCTGTGGCACCATTTACTTTCAACTGCAATTCCTGGGATTACAGTGAGGCTAGACTTCAGCTAAAACTGCCCCTCCCCTTTTTTAAGCTTTTTCTCCCACTTCCTTCACTCCCTTACAGTACTTGTCCTCCATATTCCAAAATCCCAGATGCCCCCCACCAATCCCCGTCCGACTAATAATAACCAAGTTACATAAATTGCTAAGCCAGCATCCACCCACCAAATGCGTTCCTATCTCTCTCCCCAACTCTGTCGCCTTGAATAAGAATGCTTGCTTTAAATCAAAGAGCTGCTCTAATTTATGAAAATCTATTTCTTTGACTCTGGGTGAAAATGAAAGATAATCTCATGTATTTACATCAAATGCTTCATGTTCTTTATGCGATCTCTTGCTCATCTTCAGGTGAAAAATTTTGATTGCTTTTTTTTTTTTTTTATTGGTGTGGAAAATAGAAAAGAGAGACACGTTTTCCACACTGTCAGGTTTCATAGCTCTTAGTTATGCCCGTCAGTCATAGAAATAAACATCTTTAAACTATTTTCCTGTGTATTTACATTCATGCAATAACAAAAGCCTAGGAAGTGGTTTCCAGAACCAAGGTCAAGTGAGTTAACTGGCTTCAAAGGTTTTTAGATATTGATTAAAAACAAAACAAAACAAAACAAAAAAAACCCACTGGATTTTTGACTCTTGAATCTATTGAAGATTTTAAAGGATTCTCCTGTCTTGGTCCAGATGGGTAGTCAGGAAAATGCCTGTTGGACCTGAGATGAGTAGACTTGTTGGCAGGAGTTTCTATACTGTTTTTCCATGCCTTCTTCGGTATCAGCTTTCCCACAAACTAAGGCAAGTCTTTGTTTTTGTGTTGGGTTGTTTGTTTTTCTCTATTTTTAATTACTAAATAATTCAGAAGACAGAATTTATACAGAATAAGTTGATGGACCCTTATACGTCCACCAACCAACTTAAACTATCCCATCCCTCATCCCTTTATGCATTCCTTCCTCCAAACCAACTACTAGCTAGTGATGTTTATCATACTACTCATTTTAAGTCATTTTCCTACCTATGTAATGACAACACAGAGAATTCTACTTTATGCTTTTGAATGTTAGTGACATCACATATGCTATTTTCCTTAAACATGATTCTGTACTTTCTCACACCGCTACACCCAATACTCATTTATTCATTTCCATTTCTATATAGTGCTTATTCATAAAATTCATTCTCTTAATGAACACATTGAGGTCTTTTCCATTTTTTTGTTTTGGTAGATAATGCACCAATAATAATTCTTATATCTATCTCTTTGTGCTCATTGACAATACACTTTCTAGAACAGGTATTGCCAATTTTACCTTATTACCAAAGTTTTCCAAAGTGATGGTCCTACTACAATTACTGTAGGAGACACTCAATTATCCCATCTTCTTTTTTAAAAGGTCATATTCTACTTTACTGTACTGATTGGTATAAAATTATTTTTCATATCTGTTTTAATTTTAATTTCCTAGATCACATCTAAGATTAGGCATTTTCATATATTTATTGGACATTACTTTTTCCTTGCCTATGAATTGTTTGTTCATAACCTTTCTTAATGCTTAATTTAACCTTTTTCTTATATAGTTGTCATATATATATAGATATATCTATATATCTATATATATATCTTTGATAGTAAGTCTTTGACAATTTAGATAGATTTAAATAGTGTCTCAGTCTGTGGTTTATCTTTTACTTTGCACAGAACATCTTATGAAACACAGAAATTTTTATTTATGGTGTCATTTCTACACAAATCCTCCCAAAATTCAGTATAGTGAAACCACACTCACTTGTTTGCTAAAATTCTGTGGACTGGCAATTTGGGCAGGGCTCATCTCTGCTCTCTGTGGTTTGGCTGGTTTCACTCATGCGTTTGTGGCTATTGGCAGGTCTGCTGGGGAACAGTTGGTCCCAAATGGCCTCACTCATATGTCTAGCAATTAGCTGAGACTTTTGGATGGGGAAATCTGGTCCTCCTCTACATGGTCTCTAGCCATGTCTAGCTCAGACTTCCTCACGTGGCACACTGGCTCCAAGACAGTGGAGTTACAAGCCTTGTGTCTCTTGAGGCCTCAGCCTGGAAGTCATCAACATCAGTCCCACTGCTTTTTTATTGCTCAAAGCAAGCCACAAAACCAGCTCAGATTCAAGACAGTAGAGTCACAGCCTTCTGACGGGCAAAGCATTAACATCACACTGCAAAGAGGAGTCATGCCAGGATAAGAAGAATTTGCAAGCTACTTACTATAAATATAATGTATTTATCAATATTTTAATTCAAATTCTATATTTTTAATATCTTAAATAAGATATCCTCCCATTCTGATTACATAAAGATATTTATCCATGTTTTCTTTTAAATTAGAGTTTTTCACATTTAAGGTATCTAATCCAACTGAAATTGATTTCTGTATATGGTGTGAACTAATTTCATGTCTTTTGATACATATAACCAATCTTTCCAATAGCATTCATCATCATTTCAGTGACTTGTGATGGTACTTCTTCATATTTAGCAATTATACAGATTAAGTAAAACTTATGAGGCAACAGCAGACAAGAACTATTATTTTCCTCTAATGCCCATTCAAATAGTCTCTTCCCTGAGTTTGGGACTGACTAGAGAAAAAACTGAAGTAGATGGATCTCAAAATACCAGCTTTCTTGCTGGATAAAAGCTGGATTAAAGTACACAACTAGATGTTTAGCAACAAAGGGCTTCCAAACTTCAAGCCCCAAAATTAGACCTGCCAACCTATCCAGAGCAATTCTGAACAATCGCAGCATTAACTCCAAATGAAGTTTGGAGTTTACTCTCATGCTGTACTGGACATGCTAACTACTGAACAAGGCATGCAAGAGGCTAAAATAATTGGAGAAAATTTAATTGCTTGAATGTAAGCAAGTAAACTATGAGGCTAAGATTTTGTCCAAGGAACAGGTTAATTGCATTTTTCCCTACATTACTGGCACTACTGTAACTAATAATCACAACTGCTAACAGTTTTGAACACACAAACCAGGTGGTAGGCACCTTACATGCCTTTAATCATCAAATCAGATTTATGAGGTGAATTAGTCCAGGTCCTCTAAGAAGCAGACACCAAAATGGGACTAGATGTGCAAGCAATTTATTAGGGGAAATTCCTACGATAGAAAATTAGGAGTCAGAGGAGAATGAGAGAGCCATCATACCCCAGGTAAAGGAGAGAGGAAAGATATGAAGATTTAGTGGATGGGTCTTTGTCTGCCCGGTGAAGGACTTAGGAGAAAATTCATACCCTTGTCTTCTCTAGCTTTTAGAAGCCACCTGGATTTCCTGGCTTGTAGCTCCCCATGTTCAAGGCCAGCAGGGTAGCATCTTTAAATCCATCCCTCTCTGCACTATCTCTGACCTCTGTTCTGTCATCCCATCTCCTTCTTCTGACTTTGGCCCTCTTACCTCCCTCTTAAAAAGACCCTTGTCATTACACTGGCCCACCAAGATAATCCAGGATAATCTTCCTATCTTGTTACCCTTAATCACACTTGCAACATTCCCTTTGCCATGTTTAACATTCACAGGCCCTGAATATTAAGATGTGGACATCTTTAAGAGGAGCCATTATTCCGTTTACCACAGAGTCTTCAAGCTCAATCATCTTTAAGAACATCCCTGCATCTTCCTTAATATTCCTGCTGTTCTCACTCATTGACTGGGAGCAGCCCAGGAGAGGTCTCATTGAACACACAGTCAGAAATCTGAAAGACTCATTTTCATGGCTGCCACACGAAGCAAGCAGGGGAAATGAAGATGTAGACAGGCTGCTTAACTTCTACAAAAACACAGAGCCAGTGAAAATATTTCTTTCTCTCATCTCCACTTCTCAATGTCTTTTTTCTTTCTGAATGCTCTGCTTTGGGATGTGAACATATTGTTTTCTCTAGGATCCTGTAAATTTTCTCCTAGTCTATCTAATAATAAGTTACTCAAAATGGCAAGTTATAAAAAATGCTCTAAACTCATCAGGAAGGTAAAGAATCACCTTTTCCCCCATGAACCCAATTCTGCCTTCTTCAACCAATGGCAATTCCTAAGGATACTGAAAATTAACAACTGAAATCCTGGTTACCAGGCAACTCTGGCCTATCTTTTGTTGCTCCTGGAGTACACCACAAAGAGCTGTGACATGACCTTCCACCAAACACCAGAGAGCATAGGTCTTGAAACACAGTATCAGTGGTCTCTTTCAAGAGTCAACACAAATATGTAAAAATATGTGGGTTCCAAAAGAATCTGGCTTTATATAGACTATTGTATATAAATAGACCTACTTAAATGCTGTATCACAATAAATATATTCATTCTGTCAAACCCAAAAGGTTATATACTAGTATGGCATCAATGCTAGCTATTATTTATCATAATTTTAAGGAAGAAATCATTCGAATTCTAAATGATAGCTATATATGAAGCCATTTCCCCACAAGAATCCAAGGAGTTTCTAAAATAAAGCATCGGATTGACAAATACAAATTAACTTTCCCTCCCTCATGGCTAGAAAAAAAATCAAAAGGATAGTCTATTAAGAAAAAAACTTCATACAGAAATAAAATACTGAATGTTCTGAACACATGGTACCCAGAGGTTGATCATTTTCAAAAAAGAGCCTCACCGTTAAGAAAATTGGTAGGATTTTATAACTTTCCCATAACTGTTAAAATCAAAAAACTATCAAAAAAGAAGAGAAAATTGGCAGGAGAACTTATGAGATTATTAGACCAAACTTTCCAATATTTCCTTCTTCCATACTAAACTCTAACTAGTAATATAGGACCATAGGTTTATTCTATATTCATCCTATCACTAAAAATCACAACAAAACTTAAAGACTACAATCAGTTATGGATCCCTCTCATTAACCACATGCTATATCAGATAGTTAAAAATGATGTTTTGGGATGCATTTATTTCAAAAAGGTGGAAATCTGAATCTAAATGACCCCATTTTGGTATTTTTAGGAAAGTGTCAAAATAATTGATGAGTACAAGTGTTTATAAAGATGCTCAGAGGTTTATTTCCTGTACTGATGTACACACCTCAATAATAAAGATAAAGAGATTTCAGATAATACAAATAGGACGAAAACAAGTCAATCTTATTTCTGGGAAAATCTGCAGTGTTTTTCTCACGAGAAAACAACAGAATATGGACTCTGGCTTCCCCTCTCTTTATTCTCCACAGGGATGCAATCCTTTCTACCCCAAAGACCTTTCTTCACTTTGATGTTCTTGAGGGCTGACCTCGACCTCTCCTGACAGAAGAACTGCCTGGGGCAAGGATTCTATTTCCCAGCAAGGCTGCAACATCTGCTTTCTTTCTTAAACCATCAGTGAGACCAGGACGGGAAGGAGAAGGAAAAGAAGGCCCATCAGTGGGATTCATCTTTACCCTACTTGGCTTGTGCCTTTTCTTTCACTGTGCACACAAATCGCGCCTTTAAAACGTGGGAGCTGAAAGAAAATATTTTAAAGGAGTATGCTGAGTTTTCAAAAGCCATTGCTTTGCTCCATGTGCTATTTCTTCTCAGGGCTGAATAACATTCATCAACTCATTAACAAATGTATCCTTTGTCACTTTTCATGCAGTGATTTTTTTTATTAGTCATTTGTTTGATCTCCTGTATCATATTGAAGACATATCAGAAAGAAATTCCTGCCCACAAATGTTGCTGAGCCCAAAGAGGGAATCAAGAGACTAAGTTCAAACTATATGGCGAATGCAAAATTTGACGCACACAATGAAAGGATATATGATTTTTATGTTTAATGATCCAAATCTGCGATCCTTCTTTAAAAAAGTATTTACTGTGCTATGAACTTAAACAGATTCACTGTATAACTGAAAAATTTCTTGGGGCAGTAAATCAATATTTACTGTAGCTACAGTAGTATTACTGATAGCAACTAACATTGATTGGGCACTTAGCATGGAAGGAGCTTGGTACTATGTGTAATAATATGCATTCCGTTCTTCTTTTAAATCCTTTCAACAATCATGTGAGGTAAATGCTGTTTACTTCATAGGTAAATAAACTGACACTAAAGAGATGAACTTGCCCAAGGTCTCCTGGTTTGTAAACAGTGGAGTGGAAATTAACACCAGATCTTTCTGGGACCCAAGTCCATGCTGTGAACCGTTATTTTATACAACCCCAATGAATGTTCTTCAATTTCCTCACAGTGATTCAAAGAAAGTTCATACAAAGAGAGGAGTTTTCTGATGGTGACCAAGAACACGTTCACAATCTCTTCAGATATGTGCCAATTTCTCTTTACTCTTTAGTCAAAAATGAATGTTTATGCCACAGACGATCAATTGCAGGTTATCGGACACATATATGTGCTATATGACACAAGAGCAGAGGACAAAGCAATCTGATACACTACTAATGATATCACTGAAACCACTTCAGCCTCTTTAAGTTCAATGCTTCTGAAACATTAGCACCCCGTAAGAGTTATCTAGAAGGCTCATTAAAAATCAGATCCTGGGCCTCATCCTCAGAAATTCTGATTCAATAGGTTCGGGGCAGGGCCAAAGAATTTGGATTTCTACTAAGGAACCAGGTAATGCTGAATCTCCCAATCCAGAACTTCACCTTGAGCAGCACTGGTCTATTTTATAGAAATAATAACTTCTTATCTATTGGCAAGTTCAGTTTTGCTGAAGACAGAAGGTCTAAATCTTTAACAGACATCATGCAAGAGCTTGCTTGAAATGGAAGCTGCAGAATGTCAACACCGTAAGTTCTCATTTGTCTGGCAGTTTGCAGACCACACTTTAAGAAATTAGTGCTGGTCTCTAAATCAGTGAGAACATTGACGTACAGTTGGAACTTTCTTTCCCTGTTACCAACCAGGGTCTAGAAAATATCTGAAGTTTTCCTTTTTAGTGTCCCATAAACTTGTAGTAATTTAGTCCTCTGGGTGCCCCTTCCATGGGATTACATCCTCATCTTCACAATTCAATAAATATTTACTTTATGCCTGCAAGCACCAGACATTGCTCAAGGTGTTGGCAGCAGAGTGAAGAAGAGAATATAAAATGCTTGCATCAACTTATAATTCTCTCTGCCATTCCAGAATCCCAGTTACTTGGGGGAACTAACCTCTAGCCTCATGCCTGCAACCCCTTTCCCTGGGGTACATTCTATTTTCGCCATTCTTGTCATCAACCAGATAGCATTATGATAGGATACAGACATTCCACTAGAGGGCAAGGACTGTTCCTGCCTAGAAGTAACATTCTCACCTCCCATTCTCTTATAGATACTGACCCCTGGGAACCAGAATTCGTTAGGCCTCCATGGATAAGAAGATTTGGAATTCTGGCCCTTCAAATGGTAATTACTCACTTGCAAAAGGTTAATTTCCCTCAGTCAATTTCAGATGACCCTTCATTTCTGTCAAGCATTGCCAGCATGGGCCAGGCCAACTATGCCAATTTCAGAACACACAGCCTTCTCATCTCACTCTTCAGATTCCTGCTGTGGTAGAATTGATTGTTTCAACTGGTAAACTATCTGGGGGAAAATTGGGAGCTAGTGATTCAGAGAAGCAGTGTGGAGGAAGCAGAAAGCGTTTATACTTTAGAGAATCAGAACTGCCATCCTAATTCTACCACCTAATATCTGTGTGCTCGTACACAAGTTTGGCATCCCCAAGATTCATTTTCCTCATCTAGGAGAACCGCTATGATCATTAATGAGATCAAGCTGGCAAAGTTCCTAACACAGTGTCAGCCATGAAATGGGAAACTGAAAATGGTCACTGCAGTAGATGACTGCAAAAGGAGCCCTAGCTCTCCACCCGTTCCTGTATTAGTCAGCTCTGCCGCTTGTATTAGTCAGCTCGGGCTGTCATAACAAAACACCTTAGTCTGGGTGGCTTGAACAACAGAAAATTTTCTCACAGCTCTGGAGGTTGTAGGTCTGAGATCAGGGCCCTTCAACATCTGAATCTGAGTGGGGACACAATTCAGCCCACAGCACCTCTATACAATGTGACTTTGCATTCCTCCCCTCCAACTCCTCAATCTCGATGGTCAGACTTGAAGTGGCCAAAACATATAGCCAATGTGATGGAAACCAGTTCTGATACTTGGCCTCAAGAAGCCCTATGAGCTTCTAGTCACTCTCCTAGATCCCTGCCAAGTTGTCATATGAGTAAGTCTGAACTTGCCTGGTAGATGAGAGAGACTTCGTGGAGCAAAGCTGAGTCAGCCATTACCCTGGTGAAGGCTTCAGATTTATGCATAGTTCAGAGTAAGCCAGCAAATCAGCCTTGTTGACCTGCAGCTATCAACAAAGTTGTGAGGAAACCCAGCCAAGATCAGTCAGTCTGGCCCTCATCAGTGCCTCACATCTGATCTTCACACTCTTGAAAAGCAGTTAATGGTTATTCTTTTAAGCTACTAAGTTTTAGGGCTGTTCTACAACATCATTGTAAAAATAGATAAAGGAGTTGGGGGAAAGGACTGTAAAGTTTAACTATTTTGTCCAATGTTATTCACCAAAAATCAAAATTAAAACCTCTTTGTCCATTTTAACTCCCTTCTCTCCCAGTACTCCAACACAAGTCTAATCAATCAGCAATCCAAAATGTCCTGTGGATCTGCGGGATGAATGCACTTCCCATGCCTTTTTCCAGGGGAAAAAGCCACAGGAAGAGTCCTCTTAGATCAGCTTATATCCAGCCTGACTTCTGGGTTGGACAACTGTCTAGACCGGTTCTGGTTCAGATCACACAACTGCAATGGTTTCCTGATTCTCTCCAAAGCTGGAAAGGCCTGTGGACACAATGTTGTCCACTACTCAGCTCCTGTTCTTAAACTGGCCCTGTACCATCCGGAGGATCTGATATCTATTCCACTTCCCAGTCTGTTTCTTCCTCCCGCCATGGCCAGTAACCTGATGTTATGATTGTGTTCTTCACCACTGTATCACTAACAGCTGGTTCCTCAAGTTTTGTGGGTTTTTTTTAAGTGCTTTTAAAACGTGTTGAGAATAAAAACGGTATTAATGCTTTTCCCAGTGAAAAGATCACCACTCTTCCATCTTTTAATTTTTGTGTTTTTGTAAAAGTCAGTTTAAGTGACAATCACAATATATTATTTGTATCTCTCCAGAAGCATGTTACCTTTCTGCATTTTTTTTATAATTGTCTACCTGTATAACCTTTGGAATAGTGTCTAATGCTCAAGTCTTTCTCCATCCCACAGTGCCATAAAATCTTTCTTGAAATAAAGTGAATTTAAATACTGAAGCACAGTCACAAATGAAAGCTTATTCCATGCTAAATTGGAGCCACAGTGTATAAGTTTCCTTTAGTTCTAAATAAGGAATAAATTTCAAAAGCTAACTAACCTAAAAATTCAAGGCACCACAAGCAGCCTGGAGATCTACTGAAAAGAATGGAAAAACGCATCTGTCTGCTCTGTATAATATAATGTTGTACAACAAACTATCCCAAATTCAGTGGGTTACAACACACATTTATTCCTTGTTCACATGTTTTCAGGTAATCCGGGGTTTGACTGAACTAGGCTGGGCTCAACCATACTTGGATCCAGGCAGTTTGGTTCAGATCTGATCTACATGGCTCCCATCCTTCAGGGACCAGTGGCTATTAGAGACAGACTCTTCTCATGATAAAAGACAAGAGCACAAGGAGTCAAGCTCAGCCACAGGGCACACTAAACTTCTTCATGCAGAAGATCTATGAACATTCCACTGGCTGAAGTACTTCACACAGTCAAGCTCAACATCAACGGGCTAGGGAAATAAACTCTACCCACTGCAGTGGGAAAAGCTATAAATGCATAAAGAGTAGGATTCCAGGAAGGGGTCGGTCATGGGGAGCTATAACACCTGCGATTGGGAAATTAATGAATGGCAAGCAGAAGTTTTGGAGTTCACTAGAACTAAGACAAGTATCTCAATTCCGAGATGCTGTTTCATCATCAAAGAATATATATATATAAATCCATCCATGATTTTAGATACATTCAAGGCTATGGGTTACTTGAAAAGAAATATGGCATTATAATTAAATGCCTAGGTAGTATATACTTCATATGGCAATACAGAAAATACATTTCTACCCCTTTTTCTTCTGTTCAGCTGAATTACAATCACCAAAAAAGCTGTTTAATTTGTAAATGGCACCAATAACTGGAAACAGCTTTGATATCAATTTATTATTGAAAGAAAATTTCTGTTCAAGCATGCATTTTCTGTTTTAAGAACTGCCTCTGAGATCAAAAACAGTCTTTAGTTCAAGTAAGATGCATTACTGTCTAATATGCCATACAGTATAGATAATCTTGAAAATGTGTGGGAGGTATGAATTTGCTACCACTGCAATTCAAAGTCAAAGAAATGTTACATTTCTTTATATTCTTTCAATCACATTAAATCTAACTTCAAATCTAGAGGGAAATTAAATCTTACTCATTATTAGGAGCTATCCCATAACTCTCTCTTCACCCTGCCTCATTTCCTCCACCCTCACTTGGCAATGCCTTGAATGGTACTAGGGATCTAGGAATCTTAGGCAGAACAAAACGCTTGGGGAGTATATGCTGATCTCCAGCACACACGAGTAACCAGTAAATTCTTCATCTTCCAGCTAACCTAGTCCCTAAAACCTGATAGCTCTGCAATTTTCCAGGCACCTCGGGACAAGAATCTGCATGAGCTGTGGAATTCCATCCACTCCATCCAACCTCCTAGAGGCACCACACAGTTATCATCTCTATTGTGCTGCTGAGTTTTTGTCTCCTCAAACTGAAATATCTGGCTACTTTCTTGGGGGTATCTTGCATAATCTTATTAAATCTTAGCTTTTAAAACACAGAGCAAAACATTTTCTCCAAGGGGTTTGTTTTTTGCTCAAAAACAAAGGTTTCAGCTGTGGCAAAGAAAGAGGGGGGAAAAGAGGTCTACTTACTCCAAAAGGGAGTGTGTTGGGTGGGAATACACAGTGCAAAATGCTAATGGCCTTCATTCTGTTTGCTTATTACATAGCAGTGGATTCAAAGCACAAATTAATAAATCTGTAATTATCCTGTCACTAACCTATTTATTTTACTATATTTTATGTCAGCTTCAGAATGAAATTATTTTATGTGCTTCCATTTCTTCCATTCCATATTATTTTATTCAGTGGAACTGTTAATTAGAAAGCTTTATTGATAAAGATATGTTCTTTTTCGTTAGTTATAATATACATTTCTATTGTCTATTTCCTTTCTTTTTCCTCTCAGCAGTTTCACTCTGAAGGTAGACTTCAGAAATTAATTTTAGCAGCTTCTGAGAAACCCCACACACAGCAAAAACTAGAATGTCAAGATCTCACAAGAGGATACCTCACAGCTTTTTAATTTCTTTCAGAATAAACTACATAGCACTAAAAAATGAGAGCACATTTCAATCTTCTTGCAATAGCTGGATTTATGGTAGAGGAAAACTTTAATTCATTCTTAAAACTGCATGCTTTTTTTTTCATTCTTAGAACTTTAATTCCTAATATATGAAATGCTGGAAATTTTCTTCAGTCAAAACAAGAGCTAAACTTTTCTCCAATGCTACCCTATGTCAACCACTAATTAAATTTTATATGTAGGCTCTATAACGTACCTGTATATATAATATACATCTATATGATACACACAGGTCTCTAAGGTACGTAACTAACTTCAGTTATCATCATGATCTAAAGTAACAAAAGAGTAGTCTTCAGTTATATGCAGAAGAGGTTATATACAAACCTGTTGGTACCCATGTATCAAAAACCACTAATATGCAAATAAAAAAAGGAAATCCAAATAATATCACACAAGAAAGATCAGCAAAACAAAAGAGAAAGGACCAGAGAAAATCTTCCAAACAACCATAACACAGTTAATAAAATGACAATAAATACATATCAATAGTTACTCTGAATGTAAATGGACTAAACATTCCAGTCAGAAGACATGGGGTGACAGAATGGATTAAAAACAACAACAACAAAAAAAAAAAAACAAGACCCACTTGTATCTTATAAGACACTCATTTTAGACTTAAAGACACCTGCAGATTGTAAGTGAGGGGATGGAGAAACATCTATAAGGCAAATGGATGTTAAAAGAAAGTCAGAGTAGCAATACTTCTATCGGACAAAACAGACTTTAAAACAAAGACTGTTAACAAGAGACAAAGAAGAACACTACAATAATAAAGGGGACAATCCAACAAGATACAATAATTGTAAATATTCATGCACCCTAAACATAGGAGCACCCAAATACATAAAGCAGTTAATAACATAAAGGAACTAAGTGATAATACAGTAATAGCAGGGGACTTTAACACCCCATTTACATCAATGGACAGATCATCTAAACATAAAATCAACAAGGAAATAATGGCTTTGAATGACACACTGCAACAGATGGCTTTGGCAGGTATATTCATAACATCTCATCCTAAAACAGAATACACATTCTTTTCAAGTGCACATGGAGCATTCTCCAAAATAGATCACCTTTTAGCCCACAAAAACAGCCCCAACAAATGCAAAAAGATCAAAGTCATACCATGCATCTTTTGTGACCACAGCACTAGGAAAAAAGAAGTCAACCACAAGGAAAAATCTGGAAAGATCACAAATACATGGAGCTTAAATAGCATGCTACTCAGCAATGAATGGGTCAACCAGGAAATCAAAGAAGTAAAAAAATACATGGAAACAAATGAAAATGAAAACACAACT
This sequence comes from Ursus arctos, assembly GCF_023065955.2. Classification (NCBI taxonomy): domain Eukaryota; kingdom Metazoa; phylum Chordata; class Mammalia; order Carnivora; family Ursidae; genus Ursus; species Ursus arctos. Next base: position 35,881,415 of record NW_026622830.1, read on the forward strand.
GTTCAAAACCTTTGTGATGCAGCAAAAGCAGTTCGAAGAGGGAAGTTTACAGAAAGACAGGCCTTCCTCAAGAAGCAAGAAAAATCCAAACAGCCTAAACCCACACTTAAAGGAGCTAGAAAAAGAACAAAACCCAAAACCAGCAGAAGGAAAGAAAATAATAAAGATTAGAGCAGAAATAAATGATACAGGGGCACCTAGGTGGCTCTGTCGGTTGAGTGTCTGCCTTCTGCTCAGGTTGTGATCTCAGGACCCTGGGATTGAGCCCCGCGTCCAGCCCCCTGCTCAGTGGGGAGTCTGCTTCTTCCTCTCCCTCTGCCTCTCCCCACTCATGTTTCTGCACACTCTCTCTCAAATAGATAAAATCTTTGGGGGAAAAAAAAAGATACATAAAAACACACAAAAACAGATCAATGAAATCATGAACTGATTCTTTTAAAAAAAGAACTGATAGACCTCTAGCCAGACTTACCAAAAAAAAAAAAAAAAGAGAGAAAGAGAAATAATAACGAACACCACAGAAATACAAATAATTATAAGAGATCATAAAAAATGATATGCCAACAAATTGGACAACCTAGAAGAAATAGATAAATTCCTAGAAATATATAAACTAACAAAACCAAAACAGGAAGAAATAGAAAATTTGAATATACCAACAACCAGCAAAGAAATCAAGTCAGTAATCAAACTCTCAACAAACAAAAGTCCAGGACCAGATGGCTTCAAAGGCCAACTCTACCAAACATTTAAAGAGTTAATACCTATTCTTAAACCATTCCAAAAAAAAGGAAGAAAAACTCCCAAATTCATCCTAGGAGGCCAGCATTATCCTGATACCAAAACCAGATAAAGACACCACTAAAAAAGAGAACTATAGGCCAACACCCTCAATGAACATAGATGCAAAAATCCTCAGTAAAATACCAGCAAATAAAATCCAACATTAAAAAAATTATTCGCCATGATCAAGTGGGATTTATCCCTGGGTTGCAAGGGTGGTTCAGTATTTCTAAATCAATCAACATAATACAGTACATCAATAAGAGAAGATAAGAACCATATGATCATTTCAGTAGATCAAGGAAAAGCATTTGACAAAGTACAACCTTCAACAAAGTAGATTTAGAAGGAACCTACTCAACATTCATGATAAAAACCCTCAACAAAGGAAGTTTAGAAGAATAAAGGCCATATATGGAAAACCCATAGCTAACATCATCCTCCATGGGGAAAAACTGAGAGCTTTTCCCCTAAGATCAGGAATAAGACAAAGATGTCCATTCTCACTACTTCATTCAACATAGACTAGAAGTCCTAGCCTCAACAATCAGACAATAAAAGGAAATAAAAGACATCCAAATTAGTAAGAAAGAAGTAAAATCTTTCACTATTTGCCGCTAATGTGATACCATATAAAGAAAACCCCAAAGATTCCACCAAAAACTGCCAGAACTGATAAAGGAACTTAGGAAAGTTGCAGGATACAAAAATCAATGCACAGAAATCTGCATTTCTATACACCAATAATGAAGCGGCATAAAAAGAAATCAGGAAAACAATCCCATTTACAACTGTACCAAAAATAATATGATACTTAGGAATAAACCTAACCAAAGAGGTGAAAGAGCTGGAGTCTGAAAACTATAAAACAGTGATGAAAGAAATTGAAAACAACACAAAGAAATGTAAAGACATTCCATGCTCATGGATTGGAAGAACAAATGCTGCTTAAATATCTATACTACCCAAAGTAATCAACACATTTAATGTAATCCCTATCAAAATACCAATAGCATTTTTCACAGAGCTGGAACAAACAATCCTAAAATTTGTATGGAATCACAAGAGACCCTGAATAGCCTAAGCAATCTTGAAAAAGAAAAAGCAAAGCTGGAGCATCACAATTACAGACTTCAAGTTCTATTACAAAGCTGTAGTAATCAAAACAATGTGGTACTAGCACAAACACAGACACACAGATGAATGAACAGAATAGAAAACCCAGAAAAAAACCCACAACATATGGTCAATTAATCTTCAACAAAGCAGGACAGAATGTCCAATGAGAAAAAGATGGTCTCTTCAACAAACATTGTTGGGGAAACTGGACAGCAACATGCAAAGGAAAGAAACTGGACCACTTTCTTACACGATACACACAGAAAATTCAAAATGGATTAAAGACCTAAATGTGAGACCTGAAACCATAAAAATCCTAGAAGAGAACACAGGCAGTAACCTCTCTGACATCAGCTATAGCACCTATTTTCTAGATAGGTCTCTTGAGGCAAGGGGGGAAAAAAAGAAAAATTAAGTTTTGGGACAACATCAAAATAAAAAGCTTCTGCACAGGAAACAATCAACAAAACTAAAAGACAACCTAGAGAATGGGAGAAGATAATTGCAAATGATATTTCCAATAAAGGGTTAACACCCAAAATAAAGAACTTTTACAACTCAACAACCAAAAAAACAAATAACCTGATTAAAAAGAGGCAGAAGACATGAACAGACATCTCTCCAACAATGACATCCAGATGGCCAACAGACACATGAAAAGATGTTCATCATCACTTACCATTGGGGAAAAGTAAAACAAAACCACAATGAGATCACCTCACACCTGTCAGAATGGCTAAAATCAACAACACAAGAAATAACAAGTGTTGGCGAGGATGTGGAGAAAAAGGAATACTCATATACCACTGGTTGAAATGCAAACTGGTGCAGCCACTCTGGAAAACAGTATGAAGGTTCCTCAGAAAGTTAAAAGTAGAACTTCCCTACGATCCAGCAGTTACACTACTGGGTATTTACCCAAAGAATACAAAACACTAATTCAAAGGGATACATGCACCCCTATGTTTATAGCAGCATTATTTACAATAGCCAAGACATGGAAGCAGCCCAAGGGTCCTTCAATTGATAAATGGATAAATAAGTGATATATAGACACAAAGGAATATTATGCAGCCATAAAAATGAATGAAATCTTGCTATCTGCAATGACATGGATGGAGCCAGAGAGCATAATGCTCAATAAGTCAGAATGACAAATATCATATGATTCTACTCATGTTTGGAATTTAAGAAACAAAAGGAAAAAAAATTAGACAAAGCAGGAAACAATCTTAAGTGAAAAAACTGATGGTTACCAAAGGGGAGGGGGGTCTGGGGATGGGTTAAAATAGGTGATGGGGATTAAGGTTGTCATGATGAGTACTGGGTGATGTGTGGAATAGTTAAATCACTTTATTGTACACCTGATACTAACACTGTTAACTGGAATTAAAACCTTAAAAAAAAAAAAATGTAGTCCTCATTTCCACGTATCCCCCAAACCTAACCTAAAAGTTGACTAATGTTTGTAAAATCCATTAATTCATTCAACAAGTACTTATGTAGCACCTACTATATGCCAGGCAAAAAATTTTACACTACAAGACAAAACACAGTATGGGACAAAAAGCACTATGTAGGATCACTCATTGACTCAAAGACAGTGGAGATATAAAATAATATATTTTAACTACTAAAGCCTCACTGCTACGTTCACTTCAAAATATACATGAAAAACCCTCTCCTCACTTGTATGAACCAAGCAATCAGTCATTCAGTTATTTCCACATTTTCTTGGTTCAATTAAATTTTACTGAACGCAGGGCACTGTGTTAAGTTCTGGGAATACAACCAAGAGCAAGTTTGTCATGATCCCTACCTTCACGATGCTTACAGTCTTTAAATTACATGTCAATATAAACCATTAAAATATAAATACTAGAATGGACACATCCAACAAATGTATCTCGTTTCAAAATATCACAGAATTTTATATTGGGAATATTTACCTCCTTTTGAGATTTTTTTTCAGAGCCTAATTATGTTTAACCAAACAAATACCGTCCAATTAAAGTCCACAGCATGGTGCCCAGACTTTTTTTTTGCATTAGTTAGATACGTAACCAATTTCAGTGATTCAATCCCCCCAAAAGTTACCTATTCCCTCGAAGCCCAAACTGAATGTCTGATTGGAGAGCAGGATGTATGCTCATTCAGGGCGCAGGTTCCTTTCATCTTACTCACTTTTTTTTCACCTAGGGTGTCAGATGGGGAGGAGAGAACACACAGGATTGTAGGAGGTTTTCACGGTTGAGGCCTGAAGACCATACATAGTGACTGATCATACTCCTTTCACCACCTGCAGTCACATGACCAACTAACCGCAAGTGACGCTAGGAAATGTAGCCTAAGGTAGAGCCCAGCGGAAAGAGGAAATTGGTTTTAGTGAGCACATAGCACTTCTCTGCCACAGCTTGTTTCTGGATGCATTTTAGCTATTCCCAGAAAAAAACAAATGTGTCTTCAAAGAATAAATATTTGTCCTACAGAAGGCTATTAAAAACTAAGACACTACCATTCTAGCTTTTTCTTCTTTATAAGAACTGAGGTAATTTAAATGTTACAGAGAGTTCTTGTACACCCTGTACCCAGCTTCTCCTAATGTTTAAATCTTACGCAACCATAGTTCATTTACAAAACCTGAAAAATTAACACTGGCACAATGCTATTATAGAAATCACCATATGCACCTGACCATATTTTCTACTATTGTCATTTTTATCTTTTCCAAGTTAATTCCAAACACTTTAAATTGACATAAATACATGCACACACCCAGGGTCCATTCATTAAGTTTTCTAATCCCTAAAGTGAAAGACATTTCTCCAACCTCATAGGTAATCGTTATTCAAATATCACCAGTTTTCCAAAAGTGAAATCACACATAAACCATAAACATTACCAGGACTTTGACAGCTGTCTTAGGAAAGTTACTAGCTTACAGTAGCAATGGTAAAAATGAAGATGCAAAAGAATTTTATTGAATCCTGTGTCCACCAAGTGCTTTTCATGCAGAGTTCTCTTAATCCTTGCAACAGCTATATGAGGAAGACACTATTTTAACCCTTTTTTCCTGGTAAGAAAACCAAGGCCCTAAGACTTAATTTTTCAGTCCCTCAGCTTATGAAGAAAGAACCTGGACTCAACTTCAGTCATTCTTAATCACCAAACTTCTTTGCCTATGATGTAACATAACCTAAGAACTTATATTCTTTTCCCTCTGTAGTAAGTGGGAATCCTTATGGGAGACTGTCAGCCTTGCCAGAAGGAAAGACACCACTTCCCGGATCAGTGACTGTTCAGCCTTTTACACCAGATGCATGTTACCTCATCAGAGATATCTTCCATGATCACCATACATAAATCACCTCCTGCTGGATCTTTCTGCACATTACTTATCACAAGCATAGAAATAGATATATTTACTTTACTTTTCGTAATTAGTCTTCCCAACCAAAGAGCAGCCCTATGTGGCTAGTTAACTATATTTCCAGCACTGAGAAATGGAACCAGCATATTATAAGTATTCAGTTTGGTGAACGATTAAATTAATAAAATTTCATTTTGCAAAATGAGAAAGACAGTAAAATAAAGAGGAAAAAAAGGTCTCGCTTTTAGCAAAGACCTATATGTAGAGGAACGGCCATGTAAGGATACAGTGAGGAGGCAGATATCTGCAAGCAAGGCAGGAAGAGTCTGACCAGAAACTGAATTCACCAGTATCTTGTTCTTAAACTTCAAGGCCTCCAGAACTGTGAGAAAATAAATGTGTCACTTAACCCACCCCACCCGTAATATTGTGGCAGTCCAAGCTGAGTAAAACAGATGCAAAAAAAATAAATAAAAACAAGCCCAAGATGTTTTAATAACTTGATCAAATTTCAAAAGCCAGTGAATTGCAGAGCTGGGATTTAAAAATCAATTATGTAAAATTCTGAAGGCCAAGATATTTGCATTAAATTCAATTTGCTACCTAGTATTAGTGAATGGAGGTGTTACATTTAAACAAAAGAGATGGAAAAGAGCTTCTTTTCACAAATAAGTTAAATCAACAAAGTCTGGAACAGAAAACAGGAGAATGCAAGGGATTACTAAAAATGAGGAAGAAGAGCATGGCCAAACCAGGACACTTATGGAGTGGGGTTATATCCAAGCATTCATCAAAATACCCATTATGAGGAAACTCCAGGTATATGTGTTGAAGAAAAAAAAAAAAGATTATTTTAATGTTGTGCCTCTATTCCTCATGGTCCAGCATTTACTTTGGATGACAAACTGCCTTCTTCCCAGGTTGTCAAAAGCCAAGTAGAAAGCAAACTGGATGGAAGAGCAAGAGTGGTGATTCAGAACTTCAGCCTTTCTGGGCTCAGCATTTCTAACCTTCACTCTCATGTTCTGCCTGTGCTTCCTTCTGATCTTTACAAATCCAAATTCCTTCTGGCAGCCTCATTTTGAGACCTAACTCCTTGGCATTCCACCTCTATCTAACATTCTCTGCCCGGACCTGAAGGTTAAACCTTGTGCTTCCAGCAACAGCATTTCCTTCAGTCTGTCCATCAGATGGGCCAAGATCCTTGCAGAAGTACCATCAGAGATCCATCTTAGAATAAGTTTATTCCATTAGTGCAATCATTCTCAAAATCATTCCCTGGACTAGCAACATCAGCATAACCTGGGAACTTGTTAGAGATGCAAATTCTCAGGGCCCACATCTCAGCCCTACTGCATGAGAAATTCTGGGTGATGGAGCACAGCAATCTGTGTTTTAACAAGCCCCGTAGGTGATCCTGATGCACGCTGAAGTTTGAAATGACTGAATTAGTGTCTTGCATCTTCTCATTCCTTGCAATGCCTGTTTGTACAATGGATTAGGACTGAGAGAACTTACTGTTTGACAGCTCAGCAACTTCGCTGGTTGCATGGCCCTGGGTTCTTGCTCAGCCTCTGCACTTTTCTATTTTCTCATTTTTCAAAATACACCAACGAGCTATAATCTAGCTCTTATTTTTTTCTGTGCTTGCTGATGAGTAACTAATGGAGAGTTGTGCTATCCCACGTTAATCTTAACTGCCTGACTAATGCTTAGCAATGGCTTTTGTCCTAAAGTTGTCCTTGTGATTGCTGAGCCTCTTCTCCTGTTTTGAACTTAAACAGCAATATTCCAGCACGTCTGTATTCCACAAATCATTGGGGCATGGATTGGAATGCCATATACTCATCTATTTGTAATTAAATTTAATATGGATTTAACCATTAGCTAAACTCTCATGCTTCAGGATTATCTATAATTGGAGAAGGCATGACCTTTATTTTAGCACAGAGGGCTGTCTCTTGGAGTACCTGAGGTCAAGGAATGAAAGAGGACTTTCCTGTAATACGCAAATATTCCTGGTAAAAAGGTCAAGTAAAAAACTCAACCTTTCTCCAAACCAGGGTCCTTCAAGCAATTAATCTAGATAAAAACCATGAGATGAGGATGGTGGCCACAGAAAATACCAATCCTGCAGAAAGAACTGATCATGCGTATGCTAACATTTCAGCAACAATGGAGAAGTCTTGAAAGGGTCACATAGAAACATTCTTTCAAGTTATTTTTGGACCAGAACAGAAATTAAGTAGATAGATGAAAGGAGAAAAATTAGTGTAGATGAGTGTTTTAGCTTGGATTCTCCCAGGGGCAGATCTTGAGCAAGAGTTTTCCTGCAAGTACTTTATTGGGGATATGATGCCAAATGATATGGGTAGGGAGGTGGACAACTAAGACAGGGAAGGGTAGAAAGGCAATACAGTGTGTATTATCGAGGAAGTTATTACTATCGGTTACTGAAGTGCAGGGTCAGAGGTTCAACAGCAAGTTCAGGTTCTGTGGCTTACCAACTTGGTCTCTCGTAAAACCATATCCCTCACTGTTCTAAGAAATCCTCATTCTTCTAAGAAATGGACATTAAAATGCCCACTACATGGAATGATGCTGTTGCTATCAGTATTACATAACTACCATCTATTGAACACTGATCCTATACCAGGCTCGGGGCTAACCTCTCCCCCAAATCTTAGAAAATAGGTAAATGTTCTTTGTATTTCACTGAGAGGTCATATAGACTACCTAATTTTAAAAACATACAAGGATTTTGTAAACCTTAAGACCATGTTAAACAGAACTTTGTATAGCTTTTTATGAGTCATCAGAAAGCCTGTACTTCATTTATAACCTTGTAAACTCACTAGCTGTGACGCTTCACCCCATCACTTTGCCTCTTTCAGTCTGCTAATTAAAAAAAAAAATGCATATATATATATATATATATGCATGCACAACTTTAATGTTAGGGGAGGTTCGTGAAGGGTGCACAGGACCTCCCTGCACATGTCTTTGCAATTTCCTATAAATCACTGAAAATAAAAGTTAAAAATACAGGCGTCCATAAGATTATGGACTGAATCGTCCCTTCAAAGTTCATAACCTCCAATGTGACTGTATTTGGTACAAGCACTTTGGAAAACTGGTAGAATTTACTAAAGCCAAACACGTGCATATACATGACCCAAAAATTCTACTCATGGACAGGTCCACAATAGAAATACAAGCTTATGTGTACTAAAAGACGTGCACTAAAATGTTCACAGTAGGATAATTTGTGACAGAACTGCAAACAACCCAAGTGACCATAAATTATAGAACTGAATTTTGTAATCATGTATTATACAGTGATGAAAATGAATAATCTACAAGGATATATAACAAGAATGAATCTCACAGATGATACGAGTGGGCAAGACAGATGCAAAAGAGAATGGTATAATTCCACTTCTAAGAAGTTCACAAAAAGGCTAAACACATCTATGTTGATCCAAGTCAAGATAAAGGAGGAGGCATGGTGACGGAAAGAACATGCAGGGGGGCTTCTGGCATGCTTGTAATTTTCTACTTCCTGATCTGGGTGCAGGCTGCATGCCGTGCTCCTTTTGTGCACTCACTGAGCTACTAAATTATGATCCCTGTATCTTTCTGCACGCACACTGTCGTTTTTAAAAAAGTTTACCTAACTAAAAGCTCAGAGCGTTGAGTCAGATGAACTCAAAGAATTCTTCTGCCTCTAAAATCCGGATCCTGGGAGGAGACTCAGCATCTACCTATCAGTACAGAGATGAGGCTGATGGCAGGGTTGGAATCATGACAAAATTAGGTGGACAGACTGGCTCCATTCAGTTCTGGCACCTGGAGAGGTCTCTCTTTACTGGGCACAGTTCATTTCACCCTCACTGGCACCCAAAACAGAAACTTACACAAAGACATGCACAGTAGCCACATTTTTAGTGCGCTGGAATAATGCAATTTCAGAAACTTCCACAGGGGGGCAAGGATGCTACTTCTTGACTGTCTGTACACTAACAGCCCTTCTGTTTTCCCTCCCAATCCTTTTCACAAAGTGCAGGTTCCCCTATGAGTAGCTTTTATATAAATTGGAGAACACAGTTTTTTATGCCATAATATTTCTAATAAATGCTCCATAGTTCAATTAAGTTAGGGGACTAATCCGCAACTTGAGAACACTAAAATAGGAAAAAGAAAAAAAAAACAGTGGACCAGACACCAGAATTTCTGAAAGTTAGAAAATTATCACAGGCAATGTCCAGGGGTAGAATAACAGAAAAAAATGGGTTGCAGGGTGACTGAATAAAGTTATGTTGTGGTTATTGTGACACCCCTCCCCCTCTTTACAAAATAAAATGTCCAGGCATCTGATAAGCAGACAATGTATTCAGGACTACACTGGCCAGAAATAGGTTGTCTAAATTTAAAAAAAAAAAAAAAAAAAAATGGCTGCAATTATTTCCCTTCATGTACCCACATATTTTTGCAACATGATTTTGCAAAAACTCCATTCAAAGGGTGGAGTTATTTCTCTCCCTGTTGAATTTAGGTTGGTTTTATGACCTGATTTAACCAACAGAAAGCAGTATAAGTCATGTTCTTCTAGTTCTGAACTTGAAGCTCAAAAATCCTTGCATATTTCCACTTTTTCTCTTGTGCCCTTATCTGTCATGTGAACCTGACCCGCTGTAAGATGAGAAGCTATGCAGATCAGACATTCTCATTGTCCCAGCCTGCCAACTGCTAGCCTTTAGCATACCCACCAGCTGACCAAAGCTATATAAGCAGACTTGCCAAGATCAGATGAACGTCACCCAGGTCAGCAGAACCACCCATGTGACTCAGATTTGTTGTCAATAATAAATGATAACTGCTTTAAGCCACTAATTCTCAAGGTGATCTGTTATGCAACAATGGCTACAGCCATATCAGAAATCTCAATTTTGCACCTGATTATTTTCTGGTAACCTTCCTTTCTGACATAGCTTCACTATTTGGTGAGAGCCTTAGTCTGGAAGTTAAGGGCTTTGGATTCAAGTTCTTATAAAGGTAGAAAAATGAAAGATTTGGAAAAACCACCCTTGAAGTACTGTTCAGAAATATAAATCTATACTTTTGTGAGTATATTAATCTTGTAATGGGGGCCCTGTTTATTTGTTGGTTCTAAACAGTGAATTTGGTTTGGGTACTACTAGATGAATGAAGTAACAGGGAGCACAGCACCCTAAAGTCAGAAACTGTGGCTTATGGGGAATGGGTAATATCTTAGGTCAGGTTTCCCAGAGGCAAAACCTGGGGCAAAGACTCAAGTGCAAGTAATTCAGGAATCGACCTAAAATCCCCTAGAGAATGGGGAAGTGACACAGAGAAAGGAAGGCAGCCATCAGGGTGCATTATCAAATAGGTTACCACTGTGGACAATTAGATTTTGATCCTGCTAGGGAACTCTGGACAACAGTTTAGAATCCATACTTAAATTGATCCTACCCCAGAAGTAAGAGAACTGGGCTATATATCCCACCAACCTCCATCTACCACTGGTTGCAAGCTGATCCTAAAAGTTTATTTCCAGCAACATGCATGGACAGAGTAGGCTCTGTTAAGTAGAAAAAGCACTAAAACGAAGAGAGAGGGGTACTGGACAGTGGAAGTTGGACAGGGAATGGCAAGGACCAAGGCAGAAACAGTAAAGCACCCACAGCATCTGCTGCCAAGATGGGTCTTATACCTGGGATATGCAACACATAATTAATCTTGGCATGTATACTCTCTTCCTGACCTAAACATTCTCTCCTAGAATGTTTCTAGAAACTCATTTTTTTCCCCAACCTTCAGTATATAAAATGGGTCCATTTTATGGGTATGGTTCAAGGTTCTCTCCTCTGTGGAATCCTCCTTATTCAATCTTGTCTGCTTTTCCCACCAATAAATAAATGGGTGGGTGGGTAGGTAGGAAGATAGAATACATACACATACAAACATAAGACGGGCAAGAATATGCTCTATTTTCTTCAATAACCCCCTACATTTTACACATTACAATGCTTGAATTTACCACGTGGAACTATAATTACATTTAAGAGGTCTCTTTCTTGCTGCTTTTTTAGTTCCTTATGTATTTATGTAATTTCAGCATGGTGCCTGGCACATATCAGGCAGTGAATGTTGACCACCTGACCAATGAAATGCACCAATGGGTACTCACCAAATGCTAGCAGAAAATCATAACTTTTTTATGATCATACCTTATATACCCTATGGCTGCCAAATGTCTCCTATAAGAAGGTTGTGTGTTCTATGAAGGCAAAGATCCTATTGTTCACTTTCATTCCCTAATACTAAGCAAATGCATGCAACAAATTAGAAATTCAATAAATACATGTTAACATGAAAGGAAAAAAATACTTCTGAAAATGTAAAAACTCTAGTGAGAATTTCAAATAAGAAACACATTAGATTTTTCTATATATTTGGTTCCATTCAACACGGTAGTAAATTTGCATTTTGGATGGGTTCTGTACAATTCAGATTATCTATGCTTGATTAATGAACTGATTTAAGAAAAAATTTGCCAAATACCATGTTGGTATACCATTGTCATAAAACAAAAATCACAGTGGACTTCTACATACAATAGAATTAGAGGCAAACAAATATTTGTGGTCACAAAAAAAATTTATAGCTGATTTTATTATTAGTCATAAGCTGCAGTTTATGTTACATGGTATGGTGTTTCACAGCTATTATATAATAGGTTTTACAAAGTCGTAATTCCAGGATTTGATTTTCCATAGCCGTACTCTTCAGAGTTCAGCTACATACCTAAGCCTCTCTCAACAGGGAGGTACACTGACTGAGCTGGAAAATGTAGAGATTATTCTCAACTACCAGTTGTTGGTGAGTTGCTTTTGAAGGGATTCAGGGCATTTTGAGAGTATTATCAAAGATGAATCCCCCCAAAATGAAAAACTATACAGGACCAGGGACAGTTGCATTTACACCAATGCCAGAGTTAGTTGTACAAATGTCTTAATTTGTAAGATGGATCTGGAAATACTGAACACATCAAAAGAAAGATCTGTTGTGATATGACAATTTTTTTTTGAGAGCTACATACCGTGAGAGAGCTTCTGTCATCCAAGTTTTTCCAAGACAGTCTTAAATTCCTGCTGTGGCTGTGAATGACAGCTTAATGTATTGTGTGTGGAGGAGAAAAGGGAAAAATTCTTGCTCAAAAATCAGGGCTTCCATGTGCCCAAGGACAGCCATACAGAACAAATGCATCTTCAAATAACTCTTTAACTTAAGGTGCTTTAGTATCTACCTTCACTCAAGCATTAGTGAATGAGGTGAATTAGATTATTTCAAATTGCGTCATCCTATGGAAAAAACAAAGGCAGGCTGTGTTGTTATTGTTCAGAAACTGATTTCTCACAAGGATCCTTTACCTCTTTGCCATCATGAAACTGTCCCTTACCTGCCTTGATAAACTTTCTTTCTCTGTATAAGGAAAGCACTTGAAACAAAAAATAAATTTTTCCCATGAACTGCTACTGTCTCTAAGATCTCTAAAAGGAACCAAGATTTTAGGATTGATGCTGGGTTTTAAAATGTTTTGTTGTTGAAAGTGAAAAGCTTCTACTGAAGTAAAAATTCAAGGGGGGGGGGACCATCAACCATCTCTCCATCCTGAAGTCCAAGACAGTATTTTTATTTTTCTAATACGACTTCCAGTTTAAGTCCATGTGCAGATTTAAAAGGTTATAGTTTCATACAATGATCATACAAGTGGGAATTTTTATAGTCTACACGTTTACTTAATTTTTACTGCAGATTTTTCCTATTTTTCTGCACTTTTTTTTTTTTAACATCTTGCTCCCATTCCCATCTACTCTACCCACCCCATCACACTTTTAATGTAATAAATATTAGGACCTTGATGTGTATCATTTCAGATTATTTTTCTGGTCAGACAATCTGTGGCAGGCAGGATTCTAAAATGACCCCCAATGAAACATGTCCTTATATAATTCCCACTCCCTGGGTGTGGGTAGGACCAGTGAATATGATGTAATACCACTCTTGTAATTAGATTCCATCATATGGTCACTTGAAGGGCCTCTGCTGATCTAAGTAAGGTGTCTAACCAGCTAACGTTGAGTTAATCAAAAGGAAGATTATCCTATGTGGGCCTGATCTAATGACCTTACACAAGTGGTCCTGAGCCCTTTCTAGAAGAAGGGAAATGGCCATGCTGTGAGAGGACAACATGGCCAGAATCTGAGGGTGGCCTTCAGTAGGTCTAGTAGCAATTCCTACCTGAATAGCCAGGGAAAACAAAGGGGGGGGACCTCAGTCCAACAGTTATAAGGAACTAAATTCTGCCAACAAGCTTGGAATAGGACCTCAGGTGAGCTGAGCTGAGCCCAGCTGACACTTTGGCTTCCACTTTATGATACAATGAGCAGAGAACCCAGTATGCCATGCCCAGATTTATGACCTAGAAAAACTGAGATAATAAAAGGGTGTTGTTTTAACTGCTGAGTTTGGGGTCATTTGTTTTGGCATCAATAGAAAACTATTACACAATCACTTACACAGATAGATAGACATTGTTGTTTGTAATAGAATGTTAAAATGAAACTCTGTAGCTGACAAATCTACAATTATAGGAGATATCAATACCCCTCCATCAATAATGATAGAACAAGTAGATACAATAAGAAAACAGAATATTTGAACAACACAATCAACAACCTTAACCTAATTATACACTTTACCCAACAATAGCAGAATGCATATCCTTTTCAAGGGCACATGGAACTGGGTTCCTGGGTGGCTCAGTCAGTTAAGCGTCTGCCTTCGGCTCAGGTCATGATCTCAGGATCCTGGGATCGAGCCCCATATCAGGCCCCCTGCTCAGCAGGGAGTCTGCTTCTCCCTCTGCCTGCCTCTCCCTCTGTTTGTGCTCACTCTGTGTACGTGTGTGTGTCTCTCTCTCTCAAATAAAGTAAAAAGGCACATGGAACCTACCGAAATAGATATTATGGGCCATAAAACAAATCTAAATGCATTAAAAAAAATCACACAAAGTATTTTCTCTCATCAACAGGTAATAGAGTAACAGACTCTGGAGAATCCCCCAAATATTTAGAAAATAAGTAACAAACTTTTAAGTAATCCTACAGTTTAGAGGAGATTTTTAAAATGAAATTATGAAGTATTTTAAACTAAATAAAAGTTAAAACCAATATACCAAATTTGTGCAATGCTCCTAACAGTAATCAGGGGTAAGTTTAGAGAAAGAAATTTGTATATTAGAAAAAAAATGAAAGCTCTCAAAAGAATGACCACAGCTTATAAAGAAATCAGAAAAAGAGCAAAAGAGAATCAAATGACCAAAATAAAGATAACAGTATATATAAATGAAATACAGACAGAAAAATAGAGACAAATCAATGAAACAAAAGCTGGTTCCTTGAAAACACCAGTAAGTGATAAACCTAGCCACACTTCTGAAGAAAGGAGGAGGGAAGGCGGTTTACCGATTATGAGAAATGAAATCACAGTTTCTATATATAATAAAAATACATAAAGGGAATATTATAGAAAATGTTAGGCCAATAAGTTAAATAACAGAATAGGGGAAAAAAATCCTTAAAATACACAAACTACCAAAACCCAATAAAGAGGAAACCTATGACCCAAATAACCCTGTATCTATTAATGAAATGGACTTTAAAGCTGAAAACTTTTCTAACTAGAAAACTTCAGTCCCAGATGGCTCTACATTGAATTCTTACACATAGAGAGAAAAAATTATACTAATTCTGCAGAAACTTTCAAAAACTAAAGAAGAATACTTCAAAATTCATTCTATGAAAAAAATTATTCTATGAGGTTAGCATGACCCTGTATGAAAATAAGAATGAGATAAGGAAAACTATAGACCATGTCTCTCAAATATGCAAAATTATAAATAAAATTTTAAGAAATTAAATCCAATATATGAAAGGAATAATACATCATGATCAATATCTTACCTAAAATGCATGAATAGTTTAATATTCAAATATCAATGTAGCTCACATTAAAAAATACTCAAAAAACCATGATTTCACAGTAGACAAAACACATTTGACAAAATCTAACCAACTTTCTTAATAAAATCTCTAAGCAAACTAGGAACAGATGAGGACTTGACAAAGGACATCTACAAAAACCTCACAGCTAACATATTTAATGTTGAAAACAGAATGTGTTCCTGCTAAGATCATTAACATGAAGAATGTCCATTTTCATGACTTGTATTCAACATTACAGTGGAGTCCTAGCCAGTGGAATAAGGCAGTAAAAAACGAATGAATGGGGGCACCTGGGTGGCTCAGTCGTTAAGCGTCTGCCTTTGGTTCAGGTCATGATCCCAGGGTCCTGGGAACAAGCCCCTCATCAGGCTCCCTGCTTAGCAGGAAGCCTGCTTCTCCCTCTCCCACTCCCCCTGCTTGTGTTCCCTGTCTCTCTCTGTCAAATAAATATGGAGCACTGGGTGTTATACACAAACAATGAATCATGGAACACTACATCAAGAACTAATGATGTACTGTATGGTGACTAACATAATAAAAAAATTTTTTAAATCTTAAAAAAATAAACTATGACATATTTAAGAAAACAAAAACAAACAAAAAAACACAAATGAATGAATGAAGCTTAGCGACATCAGCAAGATGCCAGACTAGGCAGTCATGCTCATCTCCCCCACAAAAACAAAAGCAATGAATAAACTATAAACTGATTGAAAATAAGTCTGGGAAAACTCTGAACTGCAATGAAGCAGGACAAACTGGATCACAAAACCTGAGATTGGTCACACAGAAAAGATAGAAGAAATTTACCTACATCCCACCCCCCTTGGAGCACCCTGGACCCAAGAGGGATCCCCCTGGAGAGATTTCACCTTACAGAGGACAGAAAAGCAAAACAACCTTAGCAATCTTCATCATCACCACGGACATCTATAGCTTCTTCTACCAAGGAACCCCGCAGTATTCTCTAATGCTGAACCCAGTTGATAAAACTTCCTGGAGTCCACACCACTTTGGTTCCCTCCCCAGGGCTATAGCTACTCCTCCACTGAGATCTGCCCCAGAGGACTGAGTTGGGGGTACGCCCTTCTCTCCAAGATCGGGATGCCACAGCGCTTCACCATCTATGAGGCAGGAGTTGCCACTGTTTGGGGGTTTTTGTTTTGTTTTGTTTTTTTAAAGATTTTATTTGACAGACACAGAGAGAGAGCATGAGCTGGGAAGGGGTGTTGGGGGGAGGGAGAGGCAGAGGGAGAAGCAGACTCCCCCACTGAGTAGGGAGTTCAATGTGGGCTCGATCCCAGGACCCATGAAATCATGACCTGAGCTGAAGGCAGCCGCTTAACCAACTGAGCCACCCAAGCACCCTGAGGAGCTGTGACTGTTGATGCACACTGTCCCCTAGTTACCAGGTCATGACTTTGACCCTTATTACTGAGGCCATGCTGCCACTGCTAAGTGCCCTGAGCTCTAGGGCCTGAGTCACAACTGCAACCTCCCATTCCAGGGGCTGTGCTGCCAGTGTGCCCCATCCTGAAGGCCCAGACTACTACTGCACCCTGTTATCCCTGGGCCCACACCTCTGCATCTCCTGCACTCCCCCCCATTCCCAGGCCGGAGTCACTGTGGCAAGCTCCAGAGACCCAGACTCCAGCTCCATGGGGTGATCCTCACATGACTCTACCTCAGATCCTGGAACCACCACAGCAACAATTAGAAGCCAAATAACTAAATTTCTAGAAACCTAGGACTTAACCAAGACTGAATCATGAAGAAACAGAAAATCTGATCAATAATAAGGAAGGACGTTGAATCAGTAATAAAAAGCTTCCCAAGAAACAAAAGTCTAGGCCCAGATGTCTTCACAGGTGAACTCTACCAAATATTTGAACAACAATTAATACCAATCCTTTTCAAACTCTTCTAAAATACCGAAGAGGAAAGAACATTTCCAAACCTATGCTACAAGGCCAGGATTGCTCTGATACCACAGTCAGACAAGAACACTTCAAGAAAATCACAGACTAGTATCTCTGATGACCACAGATGCAAAAATCCCTAACAAAATACTAGCACACTGAATTCAACAGCATATTAAAAGGATCACACACCATGTTCAAGTGGGATTTATCCCTGGGATACAAGGATGATTTAATGCTCACACATCAGTAAATGGGATAGATCACACTAATGAATGAAGGGTCCAAATATGATCTCAAAAGACGGTGGAAAAGCATTTAACAAAATATATCTTTTCATGAGAAAGACTCAAATTAGGTACAGAAGGAATGCAGGTCAACATAATAAAAGTGACATATCATAAGCTCACAGCTAAAAAAAAAAAGGGGGGGGCATACTAACAGTAAAAGCTAAGATTTTTCAGGAATAAGACAAGGATGACCACTCTTGCCACTTCTATTCAACACGGTACTTAATGTATTAGCCAAAGTAATCAAAGAAAAATAAAAGGTATCCAAATGAGAAAGAAATAAAACTGTTTATTTACAGATGACGTAATCTTACCTACAGAAAACGCAAGACTTTACCCCCCAAAAAAAAAAAAAACTATTAGAATAAGTGAATTCAGTAAAGTTGCAGGATACTAAAATCAACATACAAGTATCAGTTATGTTTCTGTACATTAACAACAAACTATCTGAAAGAGAAATTAAGAAGGCATTCTCTTTACAGTAGCATCAAAAATTGAAGAATAAACTTAACCAGGTACATGAAAAACCTATACACTGAAAACTTTAATGAAGCATGCAAATGAAGTTGGACCCTTACCAAACATCACAAAAATTAGCTCAAAATGGATCAAACATAGATACATAAGAGCCAAAACTATAAAACTCTTAGAATAAAACATAGGGGGAACTTCATGGCATCGTGTTGGCAATCATTTCTTGGATGTGACACCAAAGTCAGTCCACAATATGTCCATTTTTTCTTTTGCTATCAAAATTTTGTGTGCAAAGGACACTATCAACAGGACAGAATGGGAGAAAATACTTGTAAATAGCTTTACAAGTAATTCAATAGCAAAGAAAACCAAACAACTCAATTCAAAAGCAACCAAAGGACTTAAATAGACATTTCTCCAAAGAAAGAAATCACATATTAGCATATAAAAGCATGCTCAACACTAGTCATTAGGGAAATGCATATCAAACCACAATAACACTTCTGTTCTTAAAATCTACCTGGGATCTGTTTTAATCATCTATGATAAGATATGTAGACATGGAAATGATAGTCATGAAGAACTTTATACTCAAAGCTTTCTAGAAACAGGAAGTATGGCATGCCATTCAGAATGACATGGAGAAGGACTGAGGTGAGTCAGAAGGCAGAAGGAAGAGAAGAGATAGGGAGAGAGCATGGCCCAGAGTCTTTATTGGGATTTTCCTGGGGAGGAATGGACAAGGTAGTATAGGTATACTAAGTTAAGGATTGGATAGTTTGAATGATTTCAGTAGGCTCTGGACTACAGACACAAGTCCCTAGTGGTCCAGTACCTGCTCCTGTTGGGGATGTAGGCTCTGGATTGGTTGGTTTATATATCAAAAATGCACTCACAGGAGAGTCATTACTCTATCTAGAACTAGCTAGCCCTAGGAGATGCAATCTCTCCAGGCTCAAATGCCAAATACCAAAGCATCAAAAACATACAAAAATATACTCACTACAACTTCACACCCATTAAGATAGCTATCGTCTAGAAAACAGAGAGTAGTGTTGGTTAGATCTGAAAAAATTGGGACGCTTGGGAATTCTAAAACGTACAACTCAGGGGCACCTTGGTGGCTCAGTCAGTTAAGCGTCTACCTTCAGCGCAAGTCATGATCCCAAGGTCCTGGGATGGAGCCCAGCACGAGGCTTCTCCCTCTCCCTGCTGCTCCCCCTGCTGGTGCTCTGTCAAATAAATTAAATAAACAGAACAAAAACAAAACAAAAAAACAGTATAAAACTCAGCTGTTGTAGAAAGCAGTATGGAAGTTCCTATTCAATAAACCAAACAATCAACATATGTGGTTCAACAATTCCACTTCTGGGGAGACACACACACACACACACACACACACGAAAGCAGAAACCCAAACAGATATTTACAAAAATACATTCACAGAATCATTCACAATAGCCAAAAGATGGAAATGACCTAAACGTCAATTGAAAGATGAATGGATAAACCAACATAGTATATACATACAATGGGTTATTCAGCCTTAAAAAAAAGAATAAAGTTCCCATACGTGCTACAACATGGATGACCTTGAAGACATCAGGCTGAGTGCAACAGGCCAGACACAAAAGGATTAATATTGGTATGAGTATGAGAAACAAATTCATAGAGACAGAAAGTAGAATGGTGGCTGCCAGGGGCTACAGAGAGGGAGAATGGGTACAAAGTTTCACTATGGTATTAAAAAAAAAAAGTTCTGAAGATGGACAGTGGTTATCGTTGCACAAGAATATCAGTGTACTTAATGTGACAAAACTGTACACTTAGAAATGGTTAAAACAGTAACTGTTATATGTTTTACCAAAATAAATAAAATTAATGTTTGTCTCCATTAAGTCGTGTTCACCATTTTGTTGTAAAAAGGTATCTTTTAACCAATATATGTATGAATATACACAGATGTATGAACCTATTAACTTAGAGCAAGAGCATTCAATTATGACTGTCTTTTAACATTTGATAAAGCAACCTTTAATAAGAACCAAGCCAAAATAGTGTGTGTGCGCGTGTGTGTGTGTGGAAAAATTATAATCCATCATTCAATCTTTTCTCAATTAAAATAGAAACTTTGTTCCTGAGGTGCCTGGATGGCTCAGTCATTAAGCATCTGCCTTCAGCTCAGGTCATGATCCCAGAGTCCTGGGATCGAGCCCCACATCGGGCTCCCTGTTCAGCAGGAAGCCTGATTCTCCCACTCCCACTCCCCCTGCTTGTGTTCCTCTCTCGTTCTGTCAAATAAATAATATCTTTCAAAAAAAGAAAAAAAAAAAAAAACTTTGTTCCTTAGTCTACCTCCATCTTCCATGTTCAATTATATTCTTCTCCTCCTTCCTTTTCCATTTTCCACATGATCTGTAGTTCAGCCTCTGCTGTTAGCATACCAAGCAGAAAAAGGGAGATATTGACATCTCCGTGGACCAAAAGGTTTTACAATCTCCAATAACTACACCAATGATTTCTGTTGCAAAGACACCCACAGAGAAAAATAGAGGAGCAGAACAGAGAAGTATCATTCCATAGAGAGGACATGACTTCCAGAAATTACTAACCCAAAAACAAGTTAATATGGTTTATAGAAAAAGCTAGCCTGCAAACAGAACTCTGATATCTCTAGTGTCATTTTGACCAAGTGCCATAGTCTTATGAGAAAAAGGTGATTTTTCTCCTCATAATTTTGGTATTAGGCAAGTGCTTTAGTTGAAGTAAACAAAATCCACTTGTCTAATCAGAAAGGAATTTACTAAGAGATATTAATAGGTATCAGAATTAGTGGTTAGCTAAAGGAACAGACAAGGATGACCTTCCAGAAGAAAAGCACAAACCATGCTGAACAGGCTAGGTTAAAGAAGAAAAAAAAAAAAAAAATCAACGCCATTGTCACATCACACAGTGAAAGGAAAGAACCCGGCTTTTCTGCAAGGACTTCTGTCATATGCACCAACGTCACTTGTGATGGTTTTTCTAATACGGCAACTTGCTTAGGCTACAGTCCCCAGTTATTTAAACACTAGTCGGGTGTTGCTATGAAAGGATATGGGGGATGTAATTAAAGTTGACTTTGAATAAGGGAAATTCTCCTGAATGACCTGAGTACGCTTTACTGAATCAGTTAGAAGACCTAAAAAACAGGGATAAGGCTTTACCAAAGAAAGTGAAAAATTCTGCTTGTTGACAACAGTTTCAGCCCAGGCCCATGGAGTTCCATTCTGCTTATGATCTTCCCTACCGGACTGCCTGTCCTACAGATTCCAAACATGCTTATTCAACTCACTCAACTGCATAAATCAGCTCCTTGTAACCTCTCTCTCTAGGTAACATATAGAGAATCCTGACTTCCCACCATCCTATGATAAGATCTGGACTCTGAAACCATTACCATCTTCCAAATCCAGAGGCTGCCTATAAGCAAAATAGAATCGTACTCAAAACAATTTTCTTCTGTTCCCCACTTCCAAACCAATGTCTCCAATTGGTATATGTAAGTCAACACCTGTATGCTAGCTCTAAGAGAAGCTGGGAACTCAGTTCTGATTTCTACTTTGGAAAGACAGAACTCCTCACAAGAAAATTTTCACAAACACAGAAAGGTTATTCAAAAGAGAGAAGGAGGGGCGCCTGGGTGGCACAGTGGTTAAGCGTCTGCCTTCGGCTCAGGGAGTGATCCCGGCGTTCCGGGATCGAGCCCCACATCAGGCTCCTCCACTATGAGCCTGCTTCTTCCTCTCCCATTCCCCCTGCTTGTGTTCCCTCTCTCGCTGGCTGTCTCTATCTCTGTCGAATAAATAAATAAAATCTTTAAATAAAAAAAAGAGAGAGAGAGAAGGCAGTCATGAATATAATTATTACTCCCCAAATTTTTGGCTTCTTAAAACTTCTCAAAAAAGAGTTCACTCTTTATTAATCCCAATCAGTAATTTTACAGTAAGCTTTACATAATTCAGATCATACTGGCTTTTATTATATAAACACATGTGATGACTATTTCCAGGTTAATAAATACAGGTCTGTGTGTCAGTCAGAATGGTCTAGACTATTCAGCTGTAACAAACAACCTCCAGATCTCAGTGGCTTAATAAAACAAACATTTTTTTGTTCATGGTACAGCCCTATGTGGTTGGGCAGGGGGCTTTTTCAGTGAAGTCACTTAGGAACCCAACATGATGGATACTTTTCCATGAAACATACTCTAACGGCGAAGGCAGAAAAAGGACACTTGACATGGTGTGCATTCTACCTTAAAACTTCTGCAAGAGGTGACACAGGTTGCCTCTGCTCACATTTTGTCAAATGAATGCAAGCTAAACTAAATTGTGAAGGTTCTGACAAGTGTAATCCTACCATATTTTTTAAAGTAGAAAGGAGAACCCTCTTATACTGTTGGTGGGAATGCAAGCTGGTGCAGCCACTCTGGAAAACCGCATGGAGGTTCCTCAAAAAGCTGAGAATAGAGCTACCGTATGACCCAGCAATTGCACTACTAGGAATTTACCCCAAAGATACAAATGTAGTGATCCAAAGGGGAAACTGCACCCCAATGTTTATAGCAGCAATGTCCACAATAGCCAAACTATAGAAAGAGCCCAGATGTCCATCGACAGATGAATGGATAAAGAAAATGTGGTGTGTGTGTGTGTGTGTGTGTGTGTATACACTAAGAGGGTACATACACACACACACACACCGGAAATATTCCATAAAAAAAAAAAAATAAAATCTTGCCATTTGCAATGACATGGATGGAACTGGAGGGTATTATGCTAAGCAAAATCAGTCAATGAGAGAAAGATGATTATCATATGATCTCACTCATATGTGCAATTTAAGAAACAAAACAGAGGGTCATAGGGGAAGGAGGAAAAAATGAAAGAAGACGAAATCAGAGAGGGAGACAAACCATAACAGACTCTTAATCACAGAAAACAAACTGAGGGTTGCTGGAGGGGAGGGGGGTGGGTGGATAGGGTAACTGGATGATGGACATTAGGGAGGGCATGTGATGTGATGAGCAGCAGGTATTATATAAGACTGATGAATCACTGAACTCTACCTCTGAAACTAATAGTACACTATAATATTAACTGAATTTAAATTAAAAAACTCAAAAAAAATAAACTGCAAAAAACAACCCTAAAACAACAAAGGATGAAGAATATCTGTTAACCTTCCTGACTACAAGTTTTAAACACCTGTAAAAGAGACGCATTATAAAAATATGATATATAGCTTCCCCATCTAGGATAACTAGAGAATTCTGGGACAATGGGAGAATTTCTAGCATGAGAAAGAAGGAAGATTAAGAAGTCTTGGGGTACCTGGGTGGCTCAGTCAGTTAATCATCTGCCTTTGGCTCAGGTCATGATCCCAGGGTCCTGGGATCAAGCCCTATGTTGGACTCCCTGCTCACTGAGGAGCCTGCTTCTCCCTCTCCTCCCCACTCCTGTGCTCTCTCTCGCGCTCTCTCTCACAATAAAAAAATCTTAAAAAAAAAAAGTTAAAAGCATCTATGTGTGCTCCCCTTCTTAGGGGAGAACACAAGTCCTCAAGGTGGAGGCGCCTGGGTGGCACAGCGGTTAAGCGTCTGCCTTCGGCTCAGGGCGTGATCCTGGCGTTATGGGATCAAGCCCCACATCAGGCTCCTCTGCTATGAGCCTGCTTCTTCCTCTCCCACTCCTCCTGCTTGTGTTCCCTCTCTCCCTGGCTGTGTCTATCTCTGTCAAATGAATAAATAAAATCTTAAAAAAAAAAAAAAAAAAAAAAAACAAGTCCTCAAGGTGGTAAATAGGGAAAGGAACCCACCGAATATATCAACTCCTACAGAGTTATAGGGGAATCTGAAAACATCAGGAGAAGTATGAATGGACCCAATTTATAGGTTCATCCTTAAGGGGAGGGCACTTCTCTAAAAGAAGTCCCATGCACTCCATGGTGTCTTATCAAACATGCAAAAATAGCATTTGCACAGAGGTAAGTCTGAAGGTCTTGTTTCCTCGTGGCCTTCAGGAGGCACCTAGAAAGTCCAGAAATTCCCCTGTGCCTCAGAGAAGAGGGAAGAGATGTGTGGCAATGGCTTGAGTATGTAATAAAGAAGCCAGACTGTACCTTATAGCAGAGGCAAAAGACTGGACCCAGTCAGCAGTGGGGGGCTGAAAAACAATTCAGAAGGCAAGGCAGGACCTGTCACACCTCAGCAAGAACTAATACAGTAGCCAGAAAAGGTAACTCATCCATGGCAAAAACCACTGATGGTTTCAGGACAACTGTCTCCAAGGGTTCCACCAATACTCCATAAAACACTCTCCTTCATACACCACTTGAGAAGGCTGGACAACAAAAGAGATTAAATCATGCAAAACTGAGGGTTCAAATGAGAAGTGAGTTGGCAACTTGCAGGACGACCCCCCAGGAGGAATATTAAAAATTAATTATGTTATAGGAATTAAGATTTTATTTATACAACTCAGTATAATTTTGTATAAATGTGTGATCCAATAACAAATACCTTTAAGTATTGTATTGAATTGGGAGTCTATTCCTATGGAAGAGTGGACAATTAATGAAAGTTCAAAATAAGTATTTATGAAATGAATATCCTTCAGGTATTCTTTAGAAACTGTACTCTACAGCAACTTTAGAGATAAAATGATTCTAGAAATTTCTCAATTAATGATCATTTGTTTTTAAACAAGTGTTGGTGAGGATGTGGAGGAAAAGGAACCCTTATTCAGTTTTGGTAGGAATGTAAACTGGTGTAGCTACAGTAAACAACAGTATGGAGGTTCCTCAAAACATTAAAAATAGAATTACCATATGATCCAGTATTCTACTACTGGATATTTACCCAAAGAATATAAAAACACTAATTTGAAAGGATACACTCCTATGTTGATTGCAACATTATTTACAAGAGTCAAATTACAGAAGCAGCCCAAGTGTCCACCAATAAATAAAGGGATAAAGATGTGGTGCATGCATACATAATGGAACATTAGTCACAAAAAAAAGAATGAAATCTTGCCATTTGCAACAGGGATGGATCTAAAGAATATAATGCTAAATTAAATAAGTCAAAGACAAACACGGTATGATTTCACTCCTATGTGGAATTTAAGAAAGAAAACAAATGAACAAAGAAAAAAAAGACAAACCAAAAAACAGACTCTTAACAACAGAAAACAAACTGACAGTTACGGGGGGGGGGGGGGGGGGGGGGGCGGAGAATGGGTGAAACAGGTGATGGGAATTAAGAGTACACTTATTGTGATGAGCCCTGAGTAATGTACAGAATTGATGAATCACTATTTGTACACCTGAAACTAATATAACACTGTTAACTATACTGGAATTAAGAATTTAAAAGAAATTTTAAAAAATAATCATTTGTTTTTATTTCTCTAAAAGTGGACAGAATCCTATAATGAAATCCCATGTTTATTTTCCATATTCAATAATTATCAGTATTTTCCATTCTTGCCTTATTTTATTCTGTCTCTTTCACTCCCTCATTCTTTTCCTCTTTATTTTTAAGGCCGATATAACCTTGATAGGCAAATTTAAAGATGCTAGCACAAAGAAATAAACTTCAAACCAGTATCAGTTATGGCCATAGGCACAAAAATTCCCAATAAAACATAAGTAAATCTTGCTTTTGCATGCATAGACATTTATATGCCCATATAAAAACATTAGGAAAAGCTGGGTTTATTCTAGGAATGTAAAGATCTTTTTCAATAAAAAATCTATTAATGTAATTTGATATAAGCTGAATAAAAGAAAATAATTTAACAGATGCAAAAAAATCATTTGATAAAACCATCATCTGTTCATTAAAAAATAAATACTTGCTATCTAAGGATAGAAAGAAACTTATTAAAACCTGATTGAGCAAATATATTCTTACAGGTAAAAATAATGGGAGCATTAACTTTAAAATCTGCAACAAAATGAAGCCACTCACGGTGAATGTTTCTTTTAATATTGTACAGGAGGTCCTAAAAGGAGCCTATTAAAATGAGAAGAGGGAATTCAAAATATAAATACTGTAAAAGAACAATGAGGATTTTGTTTATAGATGTTATAATTATTGTAACTGTCAACATAAGAAACTCAACACAAGTTAACAGAGTTAATGGGAGAGTTCAAGAATAATACTAGGTACAAAATCTTTATAAAAAATTTCATCTCCAGATATAGGAATTCATAGTTGAGAGCATACTTTTTAAAAGAGCAGTATATAAGATGTTTATAAATCTTATGCAATACAGATAAAATTAAAACATAATATTCAAAGACATAAAAGAGGACTTTCGTAATTGAAAAATAAACCAAGTTCAAGGATGGGAAAACTCAATAAGGTAAAAATGTCAGTTCTCCCAAAATTAATCTATAAATTCAATCTAATCCCATCAAAATACCAACAGCGCTTTTAAGGAACTTGCAAACTAATTTTAAAATTCATAAAGAAGAGTAAAGGACCAAGAATAGTCAGGATAAATGAAGAACATGGTAGGGGTCCCAGCCTACAAAAAAATAATTATTAAAATGAAAGTATTAAGATATTGTAATACTGGTTTAGGAAGAGATGGACATAACACACACACACACACACACACACACACACACACACACACACACAGAGCTTAGAAACAGAACCACAGACCAGTCAACTTGATCTATGACGGAGGTGCAGTCTAGTTAGGAAAAAATGGACTAGACCATAGATGATGTCAGGGCAGGCTGTTATCCACAGAAATAAACTGCATGTCTAACACATACCATTATGAAAAACTTCCCAGTTGGATTAAAGATCTCAGGGTTGAGGGCAGAAAAGGTCTTTATATCCTCAGTATATTAGGAAGAATTTGCTTTTATAATGTATAATGTATAACCTCACCTTCTATTGAAAATTTTTGTGCATTAAAAGACATTTAAGAAGTACAACGACCCTCACAGATTGGAAGAAAATGTATGCAAGGTACACAACAAAGGAGTACTACGCTCTGCACGTATGCATTAGTTTCCTAATGCTGCCATCACAAATTACCACAAATTTGGTGGCTTAAACAACATAAATTAGTTATCTTGTAGTTTTGTCGTCAGAAGCAGGATTCAGGTCTCACCAGGCCGAAACCAAGGTGTTGGCAGGGCTATGCCTTTCTGGAGGCTCTAGAGGAGATCTGTTTCTTTGCTCATTAAGGTTATTGACAAATTTGAGTTTCTTGTATTTGTACGATGAGGTCATCATTTCCTTGCTAGCTGTCAACTCAGAGCTGTTCCCAGCTTCTAGAAGCCACCCACATTTCTTCCTCCACTTCAAAGACAACAATGTTGGGTTCAGTCCCTCTCAGGCTTTGAATCTCTACTTCCATCTCATCTCTCTGACCCACCCCTGCTTCTCTCTCCTACACTTTTAAAGACTTATATGATTACACTGATCCCACCCAGATAATCCAGGATAATCTCCCCATCTCGAGGGTTTTTTTAACTTAATCACATCAGCAAAATCACTTTTTCCATGTAAGGTAACATATTCACAGGTTATGGGTATTAGGACAGGTATCTTTGGGGGCCATTATTTTACCTGTGGACGTATCTCTCTCTATATTCACGTTTACAAAACAATAGTAGAAACACAAATTACCTGTTAAAAATGAAGGAGATGAACAAGAAATTCAAAGAAGCTCAAATTGATAATATAAAAAGATTCTTCAAATTACTAGTAAACAACAGAAATAGACATTAAAATTGTGTATCACTATCTGACAACACATAGTGCTGGAAAAAAGTGAAACAGCAGAAAATCCCATATTCTATTGAAAGAACATAAGTGTGGGAAACCACTTAGGAGAGCAATTTGGCAATACTGGTCAAGCTAAATAACCTTAACCTTCAATCCAGAGACTCCACAACTATACGAACATCCCTGAGAAATTCTCATGCACAGATGAAAAGGGACATGTACAAGGACTGTCATTGCAACTGCAATAGCAAAATAAGAGAAATAAGTGTACAAGAAGAGAATGGATATTTTGTTTCATTAACACAATGGAATATTACACAGCACTGAAAATATAAGAACGAGAAATCTACTCGTCAGCATAGAAGAATCTCAAAAGATATTATGTGGGGGAAAAAAAATCTACCTGCAGAAGATACTCAACATAAATGCTGTATGTTTTCAAACATACAAAAAACTATATATGGTTTAGTGATACAATTACGTATAGGAAAATTATACAGAAATGCATGGGAGTGCTTAACACAAAATTCAGGACAATAGTTTCAAGTAAAGGAGCAAGAGGGAGTTGGAGTTTACAGAAGGACTCAGATCTATTAGTGTATTTTTTTTAAAGATTTTATTTATTGATTTGAGAGAGCAGCAGAGGGAGAGGGAACAGGCCCCCTCGGAGCAGGGAGCCCAACACGGGCCTCGATCCCAGGACCCTGGGATCATGACCCAAGCCAAAGGCAGACACTCAATCAGCTGAGCCACCCACATATATATATTTTTAAAGTAAATGATGACCACTTTTAAAAATATACTTTTTATGTGTGAAGATTTTTATAGTTTTACAAGAAAAATAACACCATAAGAAATATGGAGAAAAATTCAGAAGGGGTAACTACAGATGCTGTAAAGTACCATGGCTACTGCAATGACCTAGATGAAAGAGGAAAACCCAAAACAACATGGTGGTGATGGAACAGACATTTGGGGGAATTAATCTGCATAACCAATTTAACAGGTAAATAATTTCAGTATTATAAGAAATCTGTATCTCATCTTTGTTCCTAGTCCCCTGCACAGAGTTCCTCTAACCTTTGTAATCTGTAACCCTTGTCAATCCAGTTCATCTTTTGTTACTCACAACAAGCCACTTTCAACCATACTGGAGTTTACCTTTAGAGATGCTTTGAGGGGAGATTCTAGGGTGAGTATAATTTTCTGGCCTGGGTGACTTTTTCTGACCAATGAGCCTGCTCCACTGGCATAAAAGAGAAGTTGAATTCGCTCCCAGCAGCTTCCAGGGACCACTAGGTATTATAGGAAGTTGAAGGTTATCTACCCCAGCTCCTTCTCCCTTGCGCAGGTTAACCCTGGGGCTTGTACTTTACAGTCTCCTAGAGTTTCAGATGGCATTCCAGTCGCCCACGGTGCTAACTTCCTTGATAACACAGCCTCTACCCTCTACTCTCTTTTCCATCCAACCCACACCTTCATGCCCCTAGTATTTTCTGTATCTTAGCCAATTAAATGATATATACTCAAGCCCTCTGAGGCTTGCTCCTAGAGAAACTCAAACGAAGAGAAAGATATCCAAGTGCTGGTGGGGAGAGGGAGAATCTCAGCAGCAGTCTTGCCCGGATACTGCCTAGCCGAGCTACAGAAAGATGGATAAAGTAACTGGCACTGGGGCGGGCTGCAAGCTCCTGTCTAGTCACCACTGTTGCACCCCAAGCCTGACAAAGTCTCCACAAGGTGTTCTCTTTCGTCCTGTGCAGCAACACCACCATAGGTGGCTGGTAAGATGTGCTTAATAAAACAGAATGACACATTAAATGTATACTATCATTACTCTGATTAAAAGAATTATAACTGTGCAGGAAGAATCTCTCCTTGTGGAAACACTGTTAGTTGACAGCTGGGAAAAACTGTGGTGATAAAGTTAATTAACTTTACCAAGTTTCTCTGGATTTTACAATACCTGTCTTTTTTAAAGGCCACTGCCAGCTATCTTGGCGCAACAAATGAACGAGTTCCGCGATAGTAACTCAACCTTCCTATTTCCCAGCAAAGCCTGAACTGAACATACGGCACTGGAAGTAACGACATTCAAGTAGTTCAAACAGCTCTCGGGAGAAAATGGCCATCACTGGCTTTCTTTCAGATAACTCTAGAGCAGTATTTTTCAGAGTATGATTCATGTACAACTTGTATCAGAACCTCCTGTGGTACTTTTGAAAGTATATAATATTGGGATCAACCCTGGATTTACTAAATCCAAATTAACAGGCCCAGGATTTTGAATTTTTAGCCAGCTCACTGGGTAATTCTTCCTAGATTTATACTTCCCACAATAAAATTTTACCTTTATTTGGGTTAGCTAGTATCCTTTCCTGAATAAGCCAATTAATGGATTTTTGGCCATTCATACGTCAATATTGATTTAAACTAAAGGGAGTTCAGTTGCCCTAAAGCAATGGTTATCAAACTGCCTTCCAAATATGCTATACAGACCCAGCATACGTTTGGCATAGCGCTGTCTCTACTCCTAGCACAGGACGTTATGCAGTTAGTGAACAGGGAATATATTTCACCATGATGAGGTCAGAGTTTCAGCCTTCACACATTTAAAGTGTTTAGGTCTATCATCTATATTCATCAATTTTATAATTTTTCAGGTGAAAGTGACAGAAGGATTCTTAAAACCAGAAATGGATCATAAAAAAAAAAAAAATCTTTTGATAGAATGGAGAGACTGAGCAGGCATAAGAGGAAATGACACACCATCCAATGTGATTAGCAATGGGTTTTTCAGCCAAAGGGGATCACATGGTAACAGAATGAAAGTCTCGTAAGGAGAATTCTCATAAGTTTCCCGGAGACAACGGAGCACAAGGATGCTTATTAGGTATTTGGTGTCATTTTTGTAAGGCAATAAAAAGTACCCAAGTGCTCACTTTGATGCAGTGAAATTTTTATATTTTCTCCTCTAGCCCTTCCCACATTACAAGGGCATATTTAAAGCTAACAGTATAAAAATAGGGATTTCAGCCTCTTTCAGCATAAAAATTGCACAGCTTTATATTTTAAAAATGCATGCAAAGGTTTAGACACAAAGATTAAAATACACTAATACACTATAAATACACAAAATTTTAAGTAAAAATACGCTATAGTATCATTCAAAGGAGTTAAAGAGAAAAGCACGGACAAACAGCAATAATGTGCTGTCAGTACTTTTGCCTGATAACAGGGAACATCTAGACCTTTGTCCAACACAGTCTATCAAGGAATTTGTGAACATTTTAATTCAAATGAACATAAAGAGAACTGACCTTCTGGCTATCTTGGCTTTACTTTCTGAGAAGCATGTTTTTTGTGACAACCAGGCGGGGAATATACTGTTAAACATTTATGTCTGCTTTCAACTTGCCATCATATATTTTGGCACCTCTATGTCAGACTACCTGCGCTGAGGGTACAGAGGCAATGGCACAAAGTATGACAGGAGTAGAAGCTCTCATCAAAACACTGCTGAAATATATTCACATGAGGGGAGTGCTAACTTTTGATGCCAACAGTTGTCAAAAGTGTTGGATGATAGACAGCACCAATGCTGTCATTTTTATAACAAGGATGCCTTCCAATTAGATTTTTGTGAGTTCTCTGAAACAACACAAATGATGACACCCAAATTTTATCATTACCCGCAGGCATTTATAGGCAGTCCTAAGGTTAGGGGTTCATAAAATTATTTCTGTTAAAATAATGTATCCTGTATATCTTTATCCATGAACTATGAATAGAGCCTAAGAAGGCATTGCCTTGTATGTGCACATGGGTGCTCTGTTTCTTGTAGTAAGTTTACTGGATGACCTACTGTATACAATAAGTCAAATGAAATGGAGCCTCACATAGCCAAGACGACTTAATGGATATGGATGAGAGGAGGAGCCATACCAGATGAAAGGGTGGGAATAAGGAAGTTGTGGAAAGGAGGAAGAGAATGAATCCCAGTGTTCCCCACTTTATACTTCTTTGACCTGGAGCTGGACACTGGCTGCCCCAGGTGGAAGACACTTAAGAGCAAAATGAAGGCAATTCCTTTGAAGTTGACCACTGCACTTGACTACACATTAATAGGGATCAGTTGGATGGGATCAGCGATTCCTGAAGTATAAAGAGATTCCACTAGCTAACTGCACCTCCAGTTAATATGGCTGCCCAACCTTGCATGCTTTGCTGGATTTTTCTTTTTCCTAAGTGGAATGAGCTCTACCTGGTATAGGGAACATTTCCGAGGACGTCAGGGAAAAAAAAAAAAAAAAAAACACATTTCTGAAATTTTGAGCGCACTGCTGAAGAGA
Source organism: Ursus arctos (assembly GCF_023065955.2). Lineage (NCBI taxonomy): Eukaryota > Metazoa > Chordata > Mammalia > Carnivora > Ursidae > Ursus > Ursus arctos. The sequence continues at coordinate 35,913,612 of NW_026622830.1, forward strand.
TGAGCACTGAATATTTTTTAAGTGAGATTGCTGAATATCTTAGGCTATTATCGGAAAAGCATTTTCCATTGCTCTAAAATGAATGTTAAAATGAATGTTTGATACTTAAAATAAAATCATTAGATATTTAAAATAATTCTATTTTGAAATAAAATGTTATTTAATGCCATTTTCAAATTTGTGAATATGTTTGTTTGAAGTGCATTTTGATATTTCAAGAGGAATTGTTAACAAACTTGTTACCATTTGCCACAACCTATTTGAGTCAGGATCTTTTTTTAACTCTATATGCAAAAAATATTTTAAAAAATGAGAGAACTGCATGATAAGGTTGGTATAAGACCTGGAATGCCACCAGCAAACCCTGATTTTGTATCAGTATTCAGGCGACATCCTTAATCTCCTGGTTGCAATTAATAAGTAAATCTAATGAATTGGAAATTGCAAATAAGTATGTAAGACAACACTGCTTTTATCGGTCTACTGAGGGGGAAAAAAAGACTTTGTTAGGATCTTACTATAAAAAGCATTTGCAAACCACAGTGCTAAGGGAGGAGGAATTTGATTAAAAAGCATGGAGCAGGGGTTCAGATGACACCTGGGCAGAAGGTGTGGGGGTGATATGAAAGAAGAGACCCTGACGAAGGAAGAAAGGAAAGGAGGGCAACAAGAGAGGACTGGAGATGAGCATACAAGAAGACGATGGCAAAGATAGATTTTCCTGCCAACTTCTGCCAGATAGAACCTCTGCCCAAGAAACAGAAACTGTTAGTGCAATAAAATTTCAGAACAAGAGCGAAATTCATGGTGTTGCTATAAGAATTTTTTTTTTTTTCAGGGCGCCTGGGTAGCGCAGTTGTTAAGTGTCTGCCTTCGGCTCAGGGCATGATACCAGGGTATCTGGTATTCTGGGATAGAGCCCCACATCAGGCTCCTACGCTAGGAGCCTGCTTCTTTCTCTCCCGCTCCCCCTGCTTGTGTTCCCTCTCTTGCTGGCTGTATCTCTGTCAAATAAATAAAATCTTTGAAAAGAAAAAAAAAATTTTTTTTCATCCAGGGATTATATGTGATCAGAGATTTTTTTCATGGCTACAATCATACATGAAATTGCATCCTAGACCAGAAGACTCTACACCATGGATAAAAGCTGACACCTAGGAAGCAAAAACTGGTAAGCTTTCCAAACAGAATGGGAAATCAAAAATGGTTAATGATTTTTATGCATTAAATACTGCTTCAAAGAACTTCAGTGCCTTTCTCTTTTAGGTTTTGTTTTTGTTGCGGTGGTTTTTGTTGTTTTTTTGTTTTGTTTTAAGATTTATTTGACAGAGAGAGAGAGAGTGCTCGCACAAGCAGGCAGAATGGCAGGCAGAAGCAGACTCCCTGCTGAGCGGAGAGCCTTACATGGGGCTCAAACCCAGAATCCTGGGATCATGACCTGAGCCAAGGTGCCCCATTCTCTTTTAGTTTTGGAAATTAAAAAAAAAAAAAAAAAAAAGATGCAAAGTTCAAGTTCCAGTGAAGAACAATAGTCAAACTAGGATAAGAGAAGTACAGAACACGATAACTAGGAAAAAAAAAAAATTAGCTGTAACTTCAGTGGCAACTCAGCAAAGGTAGAAAATAAATGGTGTGCTTAATAATTCAGGTGAAAGCCCAAACACATTGGGTTTGAATACACCCATTATCTTCTCAGAAAAACAGTAAAATTTATTATTTAGGCCAGATCTGAAGAGGTAGCCTTGGGGGCAAAGGAGTTGCAACAGCATTACCAACTCATGGGGCATCTTAGCGGTCATAAATGTCTGTCAAGACTCCAGTGATAGGAAAACCATTTCCAGATGATTCAACTACAAAAAGAACATATCATGATTAAATAAAATCAACACAAGGCAGAATCATTAAGTAAAATTGCTATCTCTGACCTAGAGTGGTAGGTTGCCACATTACTGAGCTCTGTTTGGCAGTGAAACAGTAACACATATCAGAGAAGTCACAAGTTAACATGACTTTCCTTGGCTATTGAGTCAAAAATACTTTTAGTTGTGTAAGCATACAAGAGTAGAAATTCTCTGTCCCCAAAGACTGTTGGGATGTTATTAGCTTTCAAATTTAGGTGATAATTTCAAATTCTGATCGCTCATGAACCACCACTGAAGGGGATAAACTTTTCATGGGTTAGTTATTTATTGCTACATCACAAATAACCCTAAAACTTGGCAGCATAACATAAGTGTTTTATTATCTCACATGGTTGCTATGGATCAGGAATTCAAGAACAATTTAGCTGGGTTAGGTTGTAGTCATTTGAAGCTCAATCGGGGCTAGAGGATTCACTTCTAAAGGTGCTGGCTGTTGGTGAGAGGTCTCAGTTTCTCTCCAATGGCCTGCAGTGTCTTCACAACATGGTAGCTGGATTCCCTAGGAATGAATGATCCAAGGGAGCAAGGGAGAAGCTACAATATCTTTTATGATGTATCCCTGGAAGTCACACACTGCCATTTCTGCAGTATCTCACTGGTTACACTGGGCATCTTGATTCACACAAGAGGGAATTACACAGACCATAAATAGAAAATGGGGCCCCCTGGGGGTCATCTTATAGGCTAGATACCACATTCCCCCAAATGAAACAGTTGTGAACCTCACTCTTCCCCTTTCTCTCTTCTATTTTAGAAAACTCTAACACCCTCAAGTTCAAAGTTCTAACCAGCTAGAGCCCTTCAGCCACTCCTATTAGACCACAAGAGACTTTCAAGAGTAGGAGTATTTAGGGGTAACAAAATTTTAGACTTATATAAATTCTTGAAGTGCCAAGACCAAAGAAGAGAATCCATTAGGAAAGCTGTGGTTGACCACAAGACAACAATGAAGCAACCCAATAAAGAGAATTGAGGGAGTGCCCCATCTCAGAGGACATTTAGTAAATAGCACAGACTAGTATAAAAAACAAAAACAGAGCATGGAAACAGACCCCAAAGATAATGTGTGCCCACAAGATTTATTTTCTGTAAGAAAAAAAAATTAAAGTGACTCTTTCATAAGTGCTTTCACATACACTTGAGAGATCTCAATCCTTTTTTTCTTTTCTTACTTTCCATTAAAGAGTCTTGATTTTTTGTACCATTCTAAAGGGTATAAGGCATCTGGCTTCTAACCAGTGATGTGCTGGTAAATCTTAACACCTGGAACTCCAGGGGGGAAAAAATATCTGATTTACAGAATTTGCCAATTCCCCTAATGGAAATATTCCTATCATGGCTGATTGCAAGCTACCAACATGATGTCACACGTAGAGCTGGAAAGAATTCCACAACTGGCTCCAGCACTTCTCCGCTTATAACACATGCTTAAGAGGTCTTTTGTTCCCTTTTAGCTTTCGTCCATCTGACCTTGGCTCATGTCTTAAGCAGACACCAGAAAACTTACCCTTAAAGAACTAGATAGTGAATATTGTAGGTTTTGTGGACTATACACTGTCTCTGCCACAACTAGTTAGGTTTGCTAATGTAGTGCAAAAGAAGCCACAGACAATGTGTAAATGGACAGGTATAGATATTTTCCACTAAAACTTTATTTGCACAAACTGGTGGCTGGACTGTAGGCCATAGTTTTCTGACCTGTGATTGAAGGTGAACAGATGCCCTGGAAGCAGAGCCTGAGACAAGTATTCAGGTGTATGTGCTATACGGAGGGAGGACTCTTGTAAGGAAGTGAGGGAGCAAGACTAGGAATGGCAAGGAGATGAGCAAGGATGTAGTAAAATCTATGGCATGATCTCACAGAAGAGCTCTGGAGCATAGCATATGATAGAGTTGTCCTGCCTTGAAGGAAAGAGGCTGGGCTTTTATATGCCCATACCAGGCAGATGTTGGGCAGGCTTCAGAGTGGGGACTGTGGCATACCTCTAAGGGGTCTCCATGTCTGGAGAAGGTGGTTCAACCAAGGGCAATTGTTTGGAGTGTGCAGCTGTGGGCTGTTAGCTGCTCACAGATACTCACAGATGACTGCACCAGTGGTAAAGGGAATCAAGCCTGGTACCAGCTGTGTCTACACAGCACAGGTTAACTTGTGTGATAATCCCCTGGAGGGCTTGTTAAAACATCAACTGCTGGGCTTCACCTCCAGAGTCTGTTTCAGTAAGTCTGGGTTGAGACCCAAGAATGTGCATTTCTAAGTTCCCAGGTGATGCTAATGACGCTAGTCCAGGGACCACACTTTGAGAACCACTGTATTACAGTATTAATCCCTTGAGTGCAGAAAGCTTGGATGATCCAACAGTACTACTGTGGCTTTGTATTATGATCTGAAAGATGAGAGGGAAAGTCTAAGGAAATTTTTCAAATGGTTTTTATTCTGACTTCAACTTCCACTTATTCAATAAATCTTTTATCTGAGATACATTTGTAATATACCAAATGGATTTAATAATTAACAATCTTAAAGAAAATTTTAATAATTTTCTTTTTACTAGTGTCCTACTTCTGACTGCTGACACCATCTACATTCCATGAATCACCCCACAACATCTTTAATAAATTATCAAAAAGTGTAACTTTTAATCCAAAGCTGATCCTATCGTCCAATTTATATGATGCAGGGGCAAAAGCAAACTATCAGATTACCCCCAGGGCTTGCTGGGACAGCTCCAAGAGGTAGCTCACCTCTAACAAGCACTGACAGTGGAAATTGGGAGGACAGCTGCTCTTGCCACACCTTGGTGCAGGTGGAGACAGAGCTGTTTGTGAAATGATCAGACAACAGCAGCAGAACTGGAATGCCAAGTCTGTGCTCTAGTCAGGTTGGGCCATTTAATCCCAGCACCTTGAATTTTCTTTCCTTCAGGGAATCCACTGCTGGCAGCCTCCCGAGATCATTAGCTCTTTGAGAAGGAGAAAAATGACAGTACTCTGACATTCTCAAACTTATAAATATATTGTATGCTCTATCTTTACATCTTTATTTCTCCGTTTTCATCTTATAGACAGTCCATGGCTAGGTCTCTATAAGAATGGAACTGCAGAATCTCACAACTGGAAGGATTACTGAAGTATCTAGGATACCTGCGACATCTTGACACCAGAATGATACCTCAGTTTGAAGCATGACCAAATAATTTTTTTCTTAATAACAAACAGCAACATTTACAAGTAACTTTAATGACTTGGAGTGGACCTGGGTTATTTTTATAATATCAATGTCCTGCACTTGCAATCTAAAATTTTCTTGAGCAAGTGAGAAAATCTTGATATAAAAGATGTTTCTGGAATTGTATCTCCTTGCCTATGCCTATAATGGAATTTCACTTGGAAATAATCGATGGGCACGTAGACAAAGAACTTTTGGTAGAACCACCACAATCCAACAGAAATACATGTGGACCACAAAGCTAAATCACATATGGAATTTTAGTATTTCCAGTAGTTACACCAAAAAAAGTAAAAACCGGTGAACTTAATTTTAGTGTATTTATTTCACTCCCTATATCCAAAATATCACTTTAACACACAACCTATATATATATACACACACAGACACACACACACATATATATATAAATATAAATATAAAAGAAGAAGAAGAAAAAAAAGAACACTAGACATTTTACATTCTTTTTCTCATACTAAGGCCTGAAACGTGTATGTGTATCTTACACTTAGGGAAATGCCAATTTGTTTCAGGAGCTTATTAGCCAAATGAGGCCAATGGTGACCATAGTGGATGCTCAATCTAGATTATTCCTTTTAATTCAATGGCAAAAATTATGATCCCAGACCCAAAGTGACTTACCCAAGGTCATGAAGCTGATTACAGAAAAAAGGGGGATTTAATCTATGACTCTGTCCCACACCAATATCCCGCACCTCAATTATCCCGAAGAATGGACCAACTTGACTACAGGGCAATATGGTGTGGTGGTTGGGAGCATAGGCTCTGGGGTCAAAGTGCTAAGATTCCCACCCTGGTTCTTCCATACAGTGGGGTATTAGGCAAGTTACTCAGCTTCTCAGTACTTATTTCCTTATCTGTCAAGTGGGGATGTTATTAATACCTGGCTTTCCCGGGTGGTATAAGGACCAAGTGTATTTATACATATATATAATCATATAGACACCCATACAAAACTAAGAAAAGTAACTGGAACATACAAAGTACTATGTAAATGTGAGCTGTGTACTAAAATTTTTCAAAATCTTCTAAGGCACAATAGTAGGTAAGCAGAAATTAAACTCAAACCCATAGGCTTTTATCCAACAATCCTGCACTATGCTAAAGGAAAGGATCCAGTGTATCATCACAGTATACTTAATAGATTTTTGAGTTTTTAATTTTAAAAATGGGGCGGAAAATGGAGTTCCTGATTGACTTTTGTTTAGCTGAAAATCCAAACATAAACCTCTCCATGACTGCAATAATTGAGTCAATTACTATACTGCTTTTGTAGTTTTCTTCATCTCAAAAGGAATGCAGATTTAGCTATCCTTTGTATCAGAAACATACATTAATTATGTGAAATCTAACCGAATACACAAAAACTGTGACTGCCCAGATTCAACATGGATCAAAATGGATCAAAACAATATGCGCTGCCAAGTCAGTACAAAACAGAAGTTCCCCCAAAATCTGGTTTATAGCTAGAAATAGTTTTTGTTTTGTTTTTTGTTGGTTGTTTTTTTTTTAAAACAAACTTAGGTGCACAAAGGTCAAAATAATTTTCTTTATTGCAAAAACACAAAATTGTTCTGTAAAATAGGTCCTAAAAATAATAGTATCTGATTACAAAAGAAGGTCACTTTATCTGTCTGAGGGGTTTAGTAGTTGTTGTTTGGGGAATTTATAAGGTGAATTATTGTGGGTAGGTTGTGAAATAGGGTCATAGCCCCATAGTTTATTTTAAAAACTTTCCTACACTGAACCAAGCTATAGAAATCTATAATTTCACCTCAGCTGGTGACATTTGCTCTTGGAATCCACAAAGTTTTTATGTCTTAAAAGTTGGATTATTTTTCAGGGACTATGTTATTTTAGATTTACATATAATACCTGTTCCCTGAATAGGCTAAAGTCCTTATACATATTATCAATGCTATCCTTTGAACTCAAAGATAATCCCTTAGCTGGTGGTTCAATCAAGAATGGGGATATTTGGTGTGATTTATAGAGACCCAAATGTCTTTTTCTACAGCACATAATGGTCATACTATGCCTTAGGGTTATAACTGGGCCTACAGGTCTAATTCCCATTGCTCATTGGGTCTATCTGTCTTAAGTAGACCACAGTTTCCCATACAAAAATATTAAAGTGAACAATGGTCACTACGTGCCAGATTTTTCTTCCTCTAGCTGGAATTTAAACACATCTCATTATAAGGTTGTATTATCTTTCTTTGTCCCAATTCAACTTTTTTCCTTCTTGATTCTAGTCCACTCAATCTGCCTTGACATAGATTTTAGTAACCTTTTAACACCCATTCTCCATGCTCAAAGGAATCTTTAATGGTATCACTGTAATGTTTCTTGAGTGTCAACATTTAAACATTTCCAACAAGAGTTGGAAATCATAGCACTATTTTTTACGAATAACTTGCAAAAGATTTGGAAAAATCAATAGCTTATTTTCTCTCCAACTCATTCAAGGCAAAATAGCACAAATAAGAAACAATTTCACTAATGTCGGCAATTCAGGGATAGGTACATTAAATACATTTTTAGGGTCATATGTACAGGTGCTGGGAAAAAAAGTACTATTATGATTTGGCACTAACTGTAGAAAAATGAATATCTGTCCTAGAATCAAAGGAGTTGAATACACGGTCTGCTTCACATTGCTGACTGTGTGACTTTGGCAAATTCCAGAATCGTTCAGAGCCTTCAGAGAACAGGGCTTAGAACTCCAGTGCGGAGGTCATTTGTCTTCCCAGCTGACCCTTCCTTAGTGACAATCTGTTCCTACCCCATGTCATCCTCACAGGACTATCAGTCACGGGTCACAACTCTGACAATAGGACAAGTGACACACTCTAATCCAATCACATTCTCTTCTCCAAATTTGAATCATGAATGGGAGTTCACAGAATGGAAAGTGAAGGTATGAATTCCAAATATTTCATTGAGGGATTACTAAGTGCCAGACACAGTTCGTGTATTTCACATAAATTACCTGAGTTCTCACAACCACCTGACCTATAATATCTACTTACGAGACAGCATATTGTTGTTTTAAACTGGATTTCTCCAATAAAACAGAACCCATGGACAGAATCTGGGAGTAGTCTCTTCAAGAGGTAATCCCAGGAGACATGTGGTGTTTGTAGTGAGAAAGGAAGAGAGAAAAGCCAACAAAGGTTATGGTAATGATCCAGAGTTTTCACGATGCACAGTGTGAAGTGTAACCTCTCCAAGGATCCACATCATGAGTAAAACTATTTACATGCTTTGTGTGAGATTTCTGTATGGTTTTCTTTTTGATTATAGTGTCTTGTGGAAATCAAGAGACTATATGTTGGGGTCAACATGGAATGAAATATAAAGGGTGAAGATGAAAACAGAAGCTCAGAAACAGAAGACAATGTAATCATTTTAGGACTCCTAGAAATCATGGGATGAACTTTGAAATTTCAAAAGATATGGAATGGCTGAGGATATGAAATTGCGGGCTGCACTTTTTTTTCCTACATTTTTAAGATCAGGTAGACCTCAGATAACGTCTAACTGAACTAAAATAAGCACAAAGTCACATCTGTCCATTTCTCCTGAATTTTCCTGATTACTCTTTATTCAAGTTTGGGGCTAGAGTAAAGTAGAACTTCTGGGTTTGGATGGATTCTCAGTAAAATACGCTCTACCCTCAAGGTCAACATTGGATAGAAGCTCATCCTAAATATTAAACCACAGCTGGTACTTCTATAATTTGTATTTTCCCCCCATGAAGCCACTTCATATATAGCTTTGCCAAGGGTCTAAAATTCTTCAAGTAGGAAATCTAAAATATGAAATTCAAATTCTATCTTACTTGTATATTTCAGTTTGCAAGATGGATCCCACGAAGAAAAAACTGACTTCATTTTCTTTCCACACTTTGTGGGGGATGGGTACTCAGCAAACAGGCTGAATACATCCTGACTACATCATAACTTTTTTTAACAGCATCTTAAATCCAAGTTATTATTCTAAGTTGTTTGTCTGGTACTTTGTATTGCTTAACACTTGCTACTGACAGATTTAGGACAAAGTATAAGCCTTGCTTTGTGCTTGAATCCTTGAATAACCTAAAGATGGATAACAGTAAAGACTGAATTGGTTCTGAGCCAGTTGCAAGAAACACTGCCTTGGTAATAGTAAAGAAAGTATTCATTCTAAGGGTATGATCAGGTTTTCAAACTTGGTTATCCATAGAAAGTGAACATCAGAGGGGGAAAAAAAGGATGGCGGAGAAGTAGGGGCCCTTTCTTCAGCTGGTCCCCTGAATCGAGCTGAATATCTACCAGATCATCCTGAACACCCACGAAATAAGCCCCAGACGTAGGAAGATACATCTGGATCTCTAGAAACGAACATCTCCGGTGCTGAGGATTGAGGTACGAAGTGGGGAGCCGTGAATCTGCGCACAGATATCGAAAGATAAACGGAAAGGGGAGGGGGTCACTGTGCTCGGGCACCGGGAAGCAGTAGCCACCTGCACTGGGGAGCGGGCCGACCCCCGGACCGGCACCCCCCCCGAGAAAGCAGACTGAGACCGTAAGCCCAGGAGTTAGCAAAACCAGACTGAAAACCGGAGCTCCGGGAGCGCACACTTGAACTAGACCGAAACCAGGAGCTTGGGAGCACACACGGGAACTGGGGACAGCTGGCGGTGTTAGAAGCACAAAGGACAGAGATGTGCCAGCCCTGGAAGCGAGGGCTGGGAGAGTAGCTGTGGGGCGCAAATCCCGGGATGCTGTGGGGTTTTTAGCAGCACCGATGGAAACAGAGTAAAAGTGGCCAGGAGAGCTCAGTGGAGAGCGGGACTGCGATCTCTCTATTCTGAGACAGAGGTTAGGATATGGCCACTACTGTTCTCTCAGAAGAGTCACAGAAAACTGCCAGGGAAAGCCGCCAGAGAACAAAAGCCCAGAAATACCAGTTCACATTGTGCCCATCCCCACCCCCGCCTCGCAGGGGACTGGGCAACTCTACCCAAACAGGGTTGCCTGAGTATCACCGCGGCAGGCCCCTCCCCCCAGAAGGCAGGCTGAAAAATCAAGAAGCCCACATCCCTAAGGTCCCTATAAAACAAGTGCACATTGCTTGGGTCCTGGTCAATAATTTGGGCTCCGTACGTCCCTGCAACTCTCCTCATCAGAATGACCAGGAAGACAAATCTTCAGCAAAGAAAGGAGACAGAGACTGTGGCCTCTGCCACAGAACTGATGGATATGGATATAACCAAATTGTCAGAAATGGAGTTCAGAGTAACAATGGTCAAGATGACGTATAGGCTTGAAAAAAATATTAACGAAAATATTAACGAGAAAATAGAATGAGGGTGGAAAGGAGAGCGAATCTGGCAGAAATTAAAAATGCTATGAATCAAATGCAGTCTAAACTGGATACTCTGACGGCCAGGGTAAATGAGGCAGAACAACAAATTAGTTAATTGGAAGATGAGATGAGAGAAAAAAAAAGGAAAAAATGGAAACTTGGCTCAAAAAAATCCAATCTCAAGAACGTAGATTACGGAGATTACTGACTCAATGAAACGTTCCAGTGTCTGAATCATCAGCATCCCCGAGGGGGTGGAGAAAAACAGAGGTCTAGAAGAGATATTTGAACAAATTGTAACTGAGAACTTCCCTAATCTGGAGAAGGAAACAAGCATTCATATCCAAGAGGCAGAAAGGACCCCTCCCAAGATCAATGAAAACAGACCTACACCACATCACATAATAGTGCAATTTGCAAATATTAGATCCAAGGATACAATCTTGAAGGTGGCCAGGGGGAAGTGAATCCTCAGCTACAGAGAGAGGAACATCGGAATAACGTCAGACCTGTCTACTGAGACCTGGCAAGCCAGGAAAAGTTGGCAAGACATATTCAGAGCACTAAGGGAGACGAACATGCAGCCAAGGATCCTTTATCCAGCAAGGCTGTCATTCAGAATTGATGGAGAGACAAGAACCTTCCAAGATTGGCAGAAACTGAAAGAATATGTGACCACCAAGCCAGCCCTACAAGAAATATTAAGTTGCGGGGGCGGGGGGGTGGGGGGAGTTCTATAAAAGTAAAAAGGCCCCAAGAGTGATACAGAACAGAAATTTACAATCTATAGAAACAAAGACTTCACAGGCAACATGACATCATTAAAACCATATCTGTCAATAATCACTCTCCATGTGAATGGCCTAAATGCTCCCAAAACAGCACAGGGTTGCAGATTGGATAAAAAGACATGACCCATCCATATGCTGTCTACAAGAGACTCATGTTGAACCTAAAGATACATCCAGACTTAAAGTGAAGGGATGGAGAACCATTTTTCATGCCAATGGACCTCAAAAAAAAGTTGGGGTAGCAATTCTCATATGAGACAGATTAGAGATACAGAAGGACACTATGTTATTCTTAAAGGATGTATCCAACAAGTGGATATGACAATTATAAATACCTATGCCCCCAACAGGGGAGCAGCTAGATACACAAGCCAACTCTTAACCAGAATAAAGAGACATAAAGATAATAATATGTTAATAGTAGGAGACCTCAACACTCCACTCTCAGCAATAGACAGATCACCTAAGCAGAAAATCAACAAAGAAACAAGAGCTTTGAATGACATACTGGACCAGAAGAACCTCATAGATACATACAGAACACTACACCCCAGAACAGAATACTCATTCTTTTCGAATGCACATGGAACTTTCTCCAGAATAGACTATATACTGGGTCACAAAACAGGTCTCAGCCGATATACCAAAAGACTGAGATTATTCCCTGCATATTCCCAGACCACAATGCTTTGAAACTGGAACTCAATCACAAGGAAATATTTGGAAGAAACTCAAACACTTGGAAACTAAGAACCATCCTGCTTAAGAATGATTGGGTAAGCCAGGGAATTAAAAATGAGATTAAGCAATGTTTGGAAACCAATGAGAATGAAAACACATCGGTACAAAACCTATGGGACACTGCAAAGGCAGTCCTAAGGGGCAAATACATAGCCATCCAAGCCTCACTCAAAACACAGTTTATTGTCACTTCAAGAAGCTGGAGCTGGAACAGAAGAACAGGCCTAACCCATGCACGAGAAGGCAGGTGATCAAGATTAGAGCAGAGATCAATGAATTAGAAACCAGGAGCACAGAAGAGCAGATCAACAGAACTAGAAGTTGGTTCTTTGAAAGAATAAAATCAGATTGATAAGCCACTGGCCAGACTTATTCAAAAGAATAGAGAAAGGACCCAAATTAATAAAATTATGAATGAAAGGGGAGAGATCACAACCAACACCAATGAAATTGGAAGGATCATTAGAAACTTTTATCAACAGCTTTATGCCAATAAATTAAACAACCTGGAAGAAATGGATGCCTTCCTGGAAACCTATAAACTACCAAGACTGAAACAGGAAGAAATTGATTTTTTAAACAGACTGATTGATTATGAAGAGATTGAAGCAGTGATCAGAAACCTCCCCAAAGAGTCCAGGGCCTGACGGATTCCCCGGGAAATTCTACCAAACATTCAAAGAAGAAATACCTATTCTCCTGAAGCTGTTTCAAAAAATAGAAGCAGAAGGAAAACTACCAAACTCATTCTATGAGTCCAGCATTACCATGATCCCCAAACCAGGCAAAGATCCCATCAAAAAGGAGAATTATAGACCGATATCCCTGATGAGTATGGGTGCCAAAATTCTCAACAAGATCCTAGCTAACAGGATCCAACAGTACATTAAAACGATTATCCATCAAGACCAAGTGGGATTCATCCCTGGGATGCAAGGGTGGTTCAACTTTCACAAATCGATCAGTATGATAGATCACATCAACAAGAAAAGAGTCAAGAAACATGATCCTCTCAATGGATGCAGAAAAAGCATTTGACAAAATACAGCATCGTTCCTGATTAAAACCCTTTAGAGTATAGGGATAGAGGGTACATCCCTCAATCTCATAAAAACCATCTATGAAAAGCCTACAGAAAATATCATTCTCAATGGGGAAAGCTGAAAGCCTTTCCCTTAAGATCAGGAACATGACAAGGTTGCCCACTCTCGCATTATTCAACATAGTACTAGAAGTCCTTGCAACAGCAATCAAACAAAAAGGGATAAAAGGTATTCAAATCGGCAAAGAAGAAGTCAAACTGTCTCTCTTCACAGATGACATGATACTCTATATGGAAAACCCAAAAGACTCCACCCCAAAATTACTAGAACTTATAGAGCAATTCAGTAATATGGCAGGATACAAAATCAATGCTCAGAAACCAGTTGCATTTCTATAAACTAACAATGAGACTGAAGAAAGAGAAATTAGGGAATCGATTCCGTTTACAATAGCACCAAAAATCATACGATATCTTGGAACTAACTTAACCAGAGAGGTAAAGATCTATACTCTAGAAACTACAGATCACTCTTGAAAGACACTGAAGAAGACACAAAAAGATGGAAAAACATTCCATGCTCATAGATCAGAAAAATAAACATAGTTAAAATGTCTATGCTACCCAGAGCAATCTACACTTTCAATGCGATCGCAATCAAAACAGCAATGACATTTTTCAAAGAACTGGAACAAACAGCCCTTACATTTGTATGGAACCAGAAAAGGCCCCAAATTGCCAAGGAAGTGTTGAAAAGGAAAAATACAGCTCGGGGCATCACGTTGCCTGATTTCAAGCTGTACTACAAAGCTGTGATCACAAAGACAGCATGGTACTGGCACAAAAACAGAAACATAGACCAATGGAACAGAATAGAGAACCCAGAAACGGACCCTCGGCTCTTTGGGCAACTAATCTTTGACAAAGCAGGAAAAAACATCCAGTGGAAAAAAGACAGTCTCTTCAATAAATGGTGCTGGGAAAATTGGACAGCTATATACAAAAGAATGAAACTTGACCACTCTCTCACACCATACACAAAGATAAACTCCAAATGGATGAAAGACCTCGATGTGAGACAGGAATCCATCAAAATCCTAGAGGAGAACATAGGCAGCAACCTCTCTGACATCGGCCACAGCAACTTTTTTCATGACATCTCCAAAGGTGAGAGAAGCAAAAGATAAAATGAACTTGTGGGACTTCATCAAGATAAAATCTTCTGCACAGCCAAAGAAACAGTCAAAAAAACTAAGAGGCAACCCACAGAATGGGAGAAGATATTTGCAAATGACACTACAGATAAAAGACTGGTATCCAAGATCTACAAAGAACTTCTCAAACTCAATACATGAGAAACAAATAATCAAATCAAAAAATGGGCAAAAGATATGAACAGACACTTTTCCAATGAAGACACACAAATGGCTGACAGACACATGAAAAATGTTCAAAATCATCAGCCATCAGGGAAATTCAAATCAAAACCACACTAAGATACCACCTTACGCCAGTTAGAATGGCAAAAATTGACAAGGCAGGAAACAACAAGTGTTGGAGAGGATGTGGAGAAAGGGGAGCCCTCCTACATTGTTGGTGGGAATGCAAGTTGGTACAGCCACTTTGGAAAACAGTGTGGAGGTCCCTCAAAAAGTTAAAAATAGGGCTGCCCTATGATCCAGCAATTGCACTACTGGGTATTTACCCCAAAGATATGGATGTAGTGAAAAGAAGGGCCATATGCACCCCAATGTTCATAGCAGCATTGTCCACAATAGCTAAATTGTGGAAGGAGCAGAGATGCCCTTCAACAGACGAATGGATAAAGAAGATGTTGTCCATATATACAATGGAATATTACTCAGCCATCAGAAAGAACAATTACCCAACATTTGCAGCAACATGGACGGGACTGGAGGAGATTATGCTAAGTGAAATAAGTCAAGCAGAGAAAGACAATTATCATATGGTTTCACTCACTTATGGAACATAAGAAATAGGGAGATCGGTAGGAGAAGAAAGGGAAGAATGAAGGGGGGGTAAACAGAAGGGGGAATGAACCATGAGAGACTATGGACTCTGGGAAACAAACTGAGGGCTTCAGAGGGGAGGGGGGTGGGGATTGGGTAGGCCGGTGATGGGTATTAAGGAGGGCACGTATTGCATAGAGCACTGGGTGTTATACGCAAACAATGAATCATGGAACACTGCATCAAAAACTAATGATGGCGACTAACATAATAAAAAAAAAAAAAAGAAGAAAAGAAAAGAAAACATCATTCTCACTGCTGCCAGAGAATTCACATGCCTAGATCTAAAATCTCATTTTCTTTTAGGAAATGAAGATCAAGACTTGGCAAAAGCAAGTCAACAACCGTGAATTGAACTCTTGCTTTGTGTTCCCAGTACTGGCACATGAATTGTGGAGTCATATGTCATCTGGGATGTCCCTAACTCTTCACAGCTAGCAATGTTTGCTCATGTTTCCAGTCTATTCTCAGTGGAATATCAAAGTCTTCTCTGAAGACATGTGAGGAGTCCAGGGATACTCACATTCTTAATATACTCCCTCTGAGCTCTCATCTGCCAAAGTAAGTTGACTTATCACCCTATATATTTAGCACCTGTTAACCTACATACTCGCCCCCCCCACCACTACCACCTCCCGGACCCGGACCCAGACCCGGACCCAGACCCGGACACACACACACCCCTAACATGTGGAACTCACTCTCATCAACATTCAAGAAACAAAACGAAAGCACCCAGAATGCATATCTGTGTGTAGTAGCTAATTTCATTTAGGATTTAGAATGACAAATTTGGGGGTTTTCTTGCAGCCATGGAAAAAACTCACAAGGACTATTAGGCATCACCATTTATTAAACTCTTCTACATTCTGTACTACCTGTAACTGTTCACTAGCCCCTTCACTTCATGTACTCACCCTGCTCCACACTATATTCCTGGCTGTTCTCTTCTTTTTCTCATTTATCCCCAGACCCTTATTCACCCTAGGAATTAAAAGATTTTCTCCTTCACTTGAGTATAACAGTGTTTAATATGTACCTCGAGGTGTACGAGTCACTAAGATGACAATTCTTAGTGCCAAAAACTGATAATCGGTTGTAGGGCAGAGCCCTGAAATCCGCATTTCTGATTAATATATTAGATTGCTCTTTTGCAACCTCTCCACAGAACAGAATTTGAACAATTGGTGTATTCACTACCTTCCTTTCATATGCCTCTCTTTGTTTTACACAGGTCGTTCATAGAGAACACACGGCTAGAGCAGTGGTTCTCAAACTTTAGCATGCATCATCTGGAAGGCTTGTTAAAGCACAAGTCTTTGGGACCCATCACCAGACATTCTGATTCAGCAGGTCTGGAGTGGGTTTAAGAATCTATATTTCTTCTAATAATTTCCCAGGTGATGCTAATGCGGCTGGTCCAGGGATCACAGTGTAGGAAACACTCAGCTAGAGATTTCGTTAAAAAATTTCTCATGTCCTACAGTCTTTGTCTGAAACATTTAATCAACATTTATCCACTCTCATCTATTATGTCTACTTCTATTATACTTGGACTTAACTTCTACTCTTTTGCATGTTTTTACTGTAGGCTACCTTTTCTATGTTACTCATCCTTCCTTTCTTTAGATTGATTTTTTCATTTTGTTTCCACTAGCTTAGAAATTGTATTTTCTGTCTCTCTCCTTCTGCTGGTTTCCCGAGAAACTGAAAATGAGAACTTACCAAACTCAAGTCTACCAGTATCTCTGCACATCTTCGGATAATAAAAGGGCATTAAACACTTATAAATCCAATTATCACCCCCTCTTTTTTACCATTATGTCTCTTTAAAAAAGGTTGCTTTTTTGTTTTTTGGGGTTTTTTTTGCTAATTATTCCTCTTTGCTTCATAAAATCTCTCTGGAATAGTTTTCCTTCTGTCTTAAATACGTCATCTAAAATTACTTTAGTGAGACTCTAATGGTGATAAATTCTTTTCATACTGAAAAAGTTCTATTTGTTTTCATTATGAAAAATGGTTTTGGGATTTGGGGGCGAAGTAGGGGGGAAGAAAATTCTAAATCAACTATTTTCTCCCATATAATTGAAAATATAGTTTTGCTATCTTCTGGCTTCCATTGTTATTGCTGTTAAGTTGGCAGCTAAAATGTCCTTTTTGGGGCACCTGGGTGGCTCAGTTGATAAGGCAGCTGCCCTCATCTCAGGTCATGATCCCAAGGTCCTGGGAGGGAGCCCTGAAAGTCAGGCTCCTTGCTCAGTGGGGAGCCTGCTTCTCCCCTGCCTGCCATTCCCCCTGCTTGTGCTTGATCTCTCCCTCTGTGTCAAATAAATAAAATCTTTAAAAACAAATAAATAAATAAACTGTCCTTTTGTTGGGGTGGGGAAGGGTGGTGTAATTTGTCTTAGTCACTGAACTTTGAAAATCTTTTCTTTAGCATGGATTTATACTATTGTTTCAAAATTGTTGGGCATCCTGAACCTGAAGATGTTACTTTAGTTCTAGAAAATTCTCTGGTAATATTTCTTCAAATATTTCTTCTTTTGCATTATCTTTCTACACTTCATCCTAAATGTATTCTTTAAAGCTAACTGCAGTTAATAATTTTCTCTTAGGGGCGCCTGGGTGGCTCAGTCGTTAAGCGTCTGCCTTCAGCTCAGGGCGTGGTCCCAGCGTTCTGGGATCGAGCCCCATCTCAGGCTCCTACGCTGGGAGCCTGCTTCTTCCTCCTCCCGCTCCCCCTGCTTGTGTTCCCTCTCTCGCTGGCTGTCTCTCTCTGTGTCAAATAAATAAATAAAATCTTTAAAAAAAAAATAAAATAATTTTCTCTTAGATTTAATCTATTAAACTCATCCATTAACTTATAAAACTTAATAATGACATATGTATGTTTCTTTACATCTAGAAGTTTTCCATTTCATTAAACGTTATCAGGTGTTTACTTATTTCTCCTTGTTCATATTTTCAATCTCATACACGAAATGGATTAAATATTCATTTTATATAGAGTCAGATAATTCTAATATCTGAAGTCTTTGTTGGTCTAATTCTCTCCTGATCCTGCTGACTTTTGCTTTGTGTTTTTAAAGTTATGGACTGTGATTTCATATACTTGAGAGGTCTTCTGTGGACCTTTGAGACCTGGACTTAAAGGCGGGTTTCCTAGTTTACTAAGAAGTGTGATCCATGGACCACCAGCATCTGCTTCACCTGAGAGATTAAGAGACAGACAGAGGCAAGCCCCAGGCCTGCTGCAACAGAATCTGCATTTTAATCACAACCTCATGTACATTAGAATTTGAAAAGGGCTAGTCTAGGGAGGAATCTGATTTGTGGAGTTTTTTCTGCCAGGCACCTACAGGCATCACCACACTTTATATGAAATTCTCAGCCAGAGGGGTTTTTGTTTTGGGGGGGGGGGGGGAGTTTGGAGCACACAAGTAATATTTTTTTTTTTTTTAAAGATTTTATTTATTTATTCGACAGAGATAGAGACAGCCAGCGACAGAGGGAACACAAGCAGGGAGAGTGGGAGAGGAAGAAGCAGGCTCATAGCGGAAGAGCCTGATGTGGGGCTCGATCCCATA
Source organism: Ursus arctos (assembly GCF_023065955.2). Classification (NCBI taxonomy): domain Eukaryota; kingdom Metazoa; phylum Chordata; class Mammalia; order Carnivora; family Ursidae; genus Ursus; species Ursus arctos. The sequence continues at coordinate 35,932,324 of NW_026622830.1, forward strand.
ACACCAGGATCACGCCCTGAGCCGAAGGCAGGCGCTTAACCGCTGTGCCACCCAGGCGCCCCTGGAGCACACAAGTAATATTAATTCAAGATGCAAACTCACATGTGGGGCTAGCTATGAATTCTCAAAGACAACTTCTTTCCCTTCCATCCACAACCAGGTTCAAGAGGGGCAAATTTCCTTGCAGCCCCATTAGGAAGCAGGAGGTGGGGCATGTTTTACCTTTACAGTTTAGAGACAGTCCTTTGTGATCAATTTTAAGAACAAAGCAGAACCTCCTAATCACTGCCCACTGGCTGCAGTTCTTTCTCCCAACTCTTGCATGCCTGGGAGGCCAGAGGAAAACCCAGGCTCCCCATTGTGTTGGCTCAACAGATGCTTTCTGCAAATCTCCCACCACCTCCCCCGCCCTGCCTGAATGTTACCTTCACTAAGTTTTTAGCTTTCAAAGACTCTGCTTTCTTGCTAATTTGGCGATAACTTTGAATAGGTGGTTTTTAAATACTCAAGTATTTTTTGTTCTAGCATACAGTCACTTAGTCTGACATACTCCAAGACACAGAAATCCAAGCCTGAAGACTTTCAACTTCATCATTGAAGAGAATGCACACCTGGGGCCCCTGGGTGGCTCACTCAGTTAAGCGTCTGGCTCTTGGTTTCAGCTCAGATCATGATCTCAGGGTTCTGGGATCAAACCCCACGTAGGGCTCTGTGCTCGGCAGGGAGTCTGAAGATTCTCTCCCTCTTCCTTTGCCTACTCCCCCCCCCCCACCACTCTAAAATAAATTTAAGAAAAAAAAAAAACAAAGGGGCATCTGGGTGGCTCAGCTAATTAAACATATAACTTCAACTCAGGTCATGATCTCAGGATTGTGGGATCAAGCCCCAAGTCAAGCTCCCCATTTGGCAAGGAGTCTGTTTGTCCCTCTCCCTCCGCCCCTCCCCCCACTCACGCTCTCTCTTCTCTCTCAAAATTTTTAAAAATTAAAAAAAAGAATAAAGAGAATGCATGCCTGGGGCATAGATGGAAAAATCATTTGATGATCAAGAGACAAAAACAGTATCATTTAATAACAAGTTTCTACCATACTTTTATCTGGGCTCAAACATAGTGCTTTCCACATACTACTTCATTTAAATCTCACACCCCCGTTATAGATGAGAAAATGAAAGCTCAAGAGGGATAGAGTTTTATCAAGGTCACTCGTCTACAAAGAACTAGGATTTGAACCCACGTTCATCTGAGTCTAATGTGCACCCTCTAATCACACTCTATTCTTGAACCATTCCACCCTAGCTTACCTTCCACTGAGTCCTCAAGCTGATGTCCCACCTATTCAACCTCCAGGACATCCTGCTTAGGACTCTTAGCCTAAAGATGTTCTTCCACCTTTCTTCCTCCAGCTCAAGAAGTTGCAGTGGCTCCTTTGATAATTCCGGGTGGTTCAAAACCCACACACTATGTAATAATGCCAAATCTACATGTAACATTTCCTTGAAGCCCCACCCAGCTCCTCCAGTCCACAAGGACTTTTTTTTCCTACTGGCATTGTAGACCCAATTGCAGACCGTAGTAATCCTTTATCATTTCTACATGTAAGCTTGATTTCATGACCAAACTGAAGGCTACTCTAAGAATACTGGGTTGTTACTTTATTTTTACTGTTTTTCTCCCTTCCCCCAGAACTAAACAGTTTATATGTCACTTAGGTATTAAATACTTATTGACTGATCACAGGGCAAACCATTTTTGTTCTGTTCATCTTTTGTTTTTGTTTTGAAAATAGTGGTAAAACGCAAAGAAAGCAAAATGATTAGAATCTTAAGATTGCAATTAATGTTGAGAGAAAAAATGCCCAGATTATGAACAGCTTTTGTCTGTAAATGCATATTCCAAGCACTGGTTTGGTCAATTCAGTTTAGGCAATGGGTAATTCTTAGAGATGATTAATTCCAGGTGGATCAAACCTTAATATCCTTCTGAGGATGATTCACTTCAATCTGCTGCATCATTACTTTTAGGAGGCAGCAAATGATAGCAAACACTACACACTCTTGCACATTCTCTCCAACTTCCCTCCCAAGTTGAAAACCATTTTAAAATAATTTGAGATAAAGTTCAGTTAGTTACAGCATTCTCTTAGGGTAGCATTAGCGTTAATTAATGTTTGTGGACTGCTTTGAAAATCACAAATGCTATGGAAGTGCTGACTATTAATTTAGTAAAAGCACAAGCCATGAAAGCTGAAATTTAAAGGCAGTTGCATGCTGCTGAAATGTTTTTAATATTTAAATGAACCAGCCTGAACAAAGTCTCTGACTTCCCCTGATTGTAAATCAGGGAAAGAAGAAGTCTGAAGTGGAGAGATCTTTAATGATTTAGAAGAGAATACAGAAGTAGAAGTTAATAGGAATGATTGTTGACAATCAGAGCAGGGTAGTTACACTCAGAGATGATCGAAATCATGATTGGGGGTTCACACATCCATCATGTTGGGAAATTCCTCCTTGTGCTGGAGATTGACAGTGACTTGGGAAGTGAAATATGGGGGAGGAAGAGAAAGAAGAGGAAAACTAAAGAAAAGGAAAAGGAGATTTCTTGACTGAGCTTAAAAATAATGCTGATGCAACTGGCATTTTTCCACTGCAAATCAGTCCAAGAAGCAATTACATCCCAATAAGGACTCCAAATTAAAGCTACCTTCTGATTCTAACAGTCATCTTCAAATCCCCCCTCCATTTCTGGTTGTCATGTGGAGCTGAGTGACATTTTGTTCCCACTCTCACCCTATGTCAATTGCATCTTTTTGCATCATCCATCACATGGCTTCCTGAGTTAACACTGGCATCCCATGCTCTTTCTCACCCCCTATCCCTCACTTCCACTAAGACCCTCAGGAGGGACTAGTCCTGCTGCCTTCCACACATTTCCTGTGTAATTTTTAACTTCAGGATTGTCCAGATAGTCAACTTTTACAATAAAATTACATTAGGTCTTTGTCCCCATATATCTGCTGTTCTGATGACTGAGATCTACCCAATGAAGATTTCCTGGAAATTGCTGAAACACTGAACTTGTTCCTTTGTGGAACTTTCTAGATAACTTTGCTGTGGTACCACAGGAAATTAGGGGCATAAATTAAATGGCCTATATAGCAACCTGTGATGTTATAGAAAGAGTCCTTACAGAAGAGATAAGGAACGGTGTACCTTCTCTCCTCTTTCTCTTACTTTTAAGCACAGCATTTATACTACGGGATATTTATAAAACTGAAAAAACAACAACAACAACAACATAACTACAGCTCCTTTGCCCAACTATATCCACACCTTGCATTCAGTCAGTCCCTGTATTATACTCATGTTTACATTACATATCATTTAAGTATATTATAATTGTAACAATTGAATATTTTACATAAATATGAATGTTTATATTTAAACATAATACACAAAAATGTTTGTAAGATATATAGAAATATATTAAATGTATTTATAGCATGCCTACATTACAAAATATTTTCCACTGATGTTTTTATAATGGTTGTTTAGTATTCTGTCATGTAGATATCCTACAGCCATCCTTTAAATTTAAGATTACACTTTTATTGTTTTCACTATATTTGTCCTTATAATATTAAAGACCTTTGGGTAAAAGTTTGTCAGAATTTTTATTAAATGGCACAAGGGCTTTTTTCAACAGTCATTCAAATTTTATGTTTTCTAATTTTCTTACCCTAACAATGTTAAATATGCAATTGAAAAGAAGTTTCTCCTAGTCAGAGTAATCAGGTAATCTTTTTGAGTATGGAGATCATCACATTTTAACAGAATTTTGCTTCTGGTCAGAGATTTCAAAGATTTACTTTAAGAAGTAAAACAAAATGAATTAAGCTGTTTCTAAAACATCTGTTAAATGCCCAAATGTGTCAGGCACTGAGAACACTAGGATGACACTAGCGAAACCAAAATGAATGAAAAGTGTATGGTCTATGAAAGTCTCTTGATCATTCATCTGGCCCATGTGGTAGGCTCACTGTAAAAATGTGCACAGTTCTTCCCCTCTTTATGGTCACAACAGTGCCAGTGTGATGCTAAAGCATTTTCTGTCCATCCCCCGCTTCTTGAGTCTGGGCTGGCCATTGACTTACTTTGGCCAGTGGAATAAAGCATAAGTGACTATGTGCTGGGTTCGGTCTGGGACTCTGGGATTTCATACACCTTGCTTGCTCCCTTGAAAACCCTGCTATAGACATACAAACAAGCCTGAGCTAGCCAGCTGGAGGATGACCCCAGATGAAGTGGCCTACAGACATCACCTTTGAATGGCGAGCCTCCAGGAAGCCAGCAGTTGACAACACATGCCAACTAAGGCCAGAAGAAATGCCCACCTAAGTCCAGAATCCTGAGCTAAATGAATGTTGTTTGGGTGGTTTCTAATACAGGAGATGCTAATTAACACAGCCTGTACACCAACGGCAACAGTATGCTTAGTATCATTACAGAGGAAGAGGCAAAGGAGCTGCAAGCAGTTGTTTCTCTTTCTTCCTCAGCTGCTTTTCATCTTGTTGACATTACAGTTTCAAGTAGTGTTACATCCTTCAGAGAACTTTCTACAAAGGGATGAAAACATTCTTTATGATAAAGGAAGAAGTTCTGTGTTTTCCTTCCCTTAAGACAATGTTAACTCTCCGTATGTACCCTCCCTGGGCTGCTTGCAAGGTTACCCAAGTGACAGAGGTGGCTGAACTGAGCTACAAATCCTCTTGTTTTGGTTGGTGGTAATGCGTGGTCACTTATGCTGCCAGGGAAGTAACTGCCTAGGCATTCTGGCCCTGAGAGGCAATACTACTTAGCCTGTGTGAATTGTCTGATGTGTCCAAGCTAATGGTATTATCCAAAGAGCTCTTTTCTGCTCTAAGCAGCAGCTTTGGATTTGCAGCTCTGGTTCAGTTAAGCCAGATCCTTGTGTTCTCTGACTTTCCTCCCATAAATAGAAGACTTTCCTGAACTTCTCCGTGTTCCCTTCAAAATCCAGCAGCCAAGTGGACCTTTCTTCCAGACTCCTGCTTTCTGCTACATCAGTGCATCTGAAACTTCAATGCACATAGAAATCACCTGGGGATCTTGCTAATATGCAGATGCTGACTCAGGTCTGGGGTGGGGACCAAGAATTTGCATTTCTAACAAGTTCCCAGGTGATGCCGCTACTGCTGCTCCCAGTATAACATTTTAAATATTAAATTCATGTATGACAACTGAATTAGTCCCTACCAACTAAAGGCTGGTTAATGGATAACCCGAATTAGAGAGTACCTAATCTCACTTAACATCTTCCTGCTCTTATTCATAGTCAGGTGAGCAAATCATAGTCTTTACCCTCCGGAAGGAGACAATGGATCGGACTAGCTTTGATAGTCCCTGTGAGAGGTACTCCAATAAAGGTGTATTTCCAAGTACAGCATCTTTTAAGAACTCACTCATCAGAAGTCACACCTAACAGGGTGCAGTGGTGGTTCCCCATGGACTCTGACGTTTCTTTTCCTTATTTCATCCCCAAGGACCCTATTGCTGACCATCTCTTACTCCCTTACTCCCTTATTCCTGCCTTGCATAGACCCTCCAAATTAAGAGACTGTTGACCAATGTTCCCAAATCTCCCAACTACTATTTAATTTGGCGAGCTCCAGGAGCCCCTACACCTGCAGCGCTACCTTTGTTGTAGCTCTGCTACAGTAGAGCTGACGATTTGACACCTGTCTCTCCTCAAAGCAGTTATTCCATTTTAAAACGCAGGCATCACCTCTCCGCCAGGCCATGCATTCGACGCAGGCCATGCAGACCCTCGGTGCTCCAGGTGGGATCCGTAGATCAGCGGCATCAGCATCACCCGGGAGCTGGTTAGAAGCGTAAGCCTCCAGCTCCACCCCAGTGAATTAGAATCAGTATTTTAGCAAGATTCCCAGGTGACTTTTATTAAAATCTGAAACATACTAGTGTAGAAATTTCAAAACATCTAGCTGTTCTTGCTGTGTGCATTCCAGGGCAACTTTTACACTAGGACAGAGAAAAGACCTTGCTTCAAACTGCTTCTTCCAGTCACTAGGTGTATGATCCTTTATATATGAGCATAGTGAGGATACAGCTACTTACAAATGACAATGGAATGAATTAAGATACACAAAAACATTTTACTCGGTGTCTGGCATGTTGGTGGCATGGAATAATTTGTTTTAAGATACGAAAAAATGTTAAAAGATACTGAATTGAACTTAATGCATTTAAGAATAAAATGTGACAAAAGAATTAGACATTTAGAAGTAGTACTTTATGACCACGAAGTAATAAATGTATAATTCTTAAGGGTTTGCTTTCTTAGCCTGGAACTAAAGGACTTTTTGTCATTCAAAAAGTACACAAATGTATACATTTGAAGATAGTACCACACCCTGAATAGTGCTAGACATGGGATATCAGAGACGTTTGCTTTACCACTCTCCAAAGATTTATATGGCTGCTTTGTGCTCACAAATATAGCCTAACGTATCTTTCCAATACAGTATACAGAGGTTTAAAAACCCAAATTACTGCTGATGGTAGCAAGACATTGAGTAGAAGTTACTTTCCAAGCATCCAATCTCAATGGAGAGAGATTAAACAAAATCACTTGGAGTTTAAAGTTTTCTTGGAACCCCACTTATGTGGCTACAGAAAGGTAGGTCTCTTTTCAAACTGAGATTGTCCTTGAGCAATATTAATTGTCCACAAAACCAGCTTTTGTGTATCTTGAAATCAACAATGAACAAAAAAGCTCAGCATGATTACCCACTTCAGTGCATTAAAAAAAAAAAATCAATACAAAGATTTATACAAAGCTTTGTGTATCTCCAAAAATATCTTTATATAAATCTTTGTATTGATCTACGTCTTGAAATCAACAATAAACGGAAAAATCCCCCAAATGATCACCCACTTTAATGTATCTATCATTTTGAATACCAGGAAAAGGAATCCCATTGCTTTCAAATGCCACACCTAGAGTTCCTTAAGCCACTTCATTTATTATCCCTATGTTTCCTTCTCAATACTAACAGGAAAGCTAAATACGTCCTTTCTTCTTTTTTATAATCCATTTTAATTTCAAATTGCTCTTAAGAAAATATAGTGCACGTGCGCGCGTGATCTCTCTCTCTGGCAAATCTCAGGACCTCTCCCAAAAGTATGCAAGCTGCTCTTTGTAGAAATCACTTTCAATTCAAATTTTTTAAATAGTCTAAAAACACATGCCACATAATTTGTTAGGTTGAACCACATGAAACTGCCAATATTTGACAATTCTTGACCCATGATATTGGTGATTTCATATGGCACAACCTAATAGTTTCCTTAATCCACACTTTAAAGAGACACTCCACTTAGACATTTTCTATTTATGGTCATGTTAGTTAGGAAAATGTATTTTTAAATGGCCAAGAACCCAAGTTGTTTTCTGGCAATCCTTAGGTCACATAAATTAGTCCCTAATTTGCATATTTAAAACACCTGGTAAGTGGGCCAATCTTATCCTGTTCTAATTCTTAGTAATTGCGTCAGCAGCCAGGAAGTTGAGCACTCCCTTTCATTAGAGGGGGAGAAAACAAACTAGGGTGGTTTTTGTAAAACCATTTGGAAAAATTTAACAAAATGGTTTAAAAAGTTTTTCCCTTCAGGGAGTGCTTTGACCAAAAAAAAGTCTTACACATGGATCAATTATAATGGAAAAGCCTGAATATTCATGTCCCTAACTCTACAACTCCAGCTTTAATGACTGAATGATAAACAAAGTTATCAGAATTTTGCTCAATAAATAGCTGGAGTGTGTCACAGAGCAGAATAGAATCAGCCCATCCATCCACCCTTTCACGTTTGCTGTCCAGCACTGTAAGAAGCGTTGTTTTTAATGATTACACAGAGGAATGGTAAAATCCTGAACTGCCTTCGAAGCCATTAAGGAGATTTAGTCATGTTCAGCAGAGCATTAGACGTTTATGTATTTCATTGCTTCTCAATTTCCTGAAGACTTGTAAATTGCTGATTTTTACAGAATGATGGTATACAGAATTAACTTTGATGTGGGCTAACCAAAAGTCTATATATACTACTGCTCTGAATGAAAAAATTCTTTTGAAAGCAGGCTTGTAATATCCCACCTCTTTCGGATGATAAATGAAATCCCTGGCTTTCAGAGCATGTGTCTACGACCCGACGACTCACAAATTAGGATGCAAAATCAGAAGGCAGGGAGAGTCACCTGCCAGACCCAGAGGTAGCCCGTGAAGCTCCTCGCCCTAATAATACTGTCCACTCGGCAGTGGGCAGTAAAGTTTTCTTAAACTCCGTAACCACTGTCATCACATAAGAAGCGCCCTCCCACAGAGTGTTCCAGATAGAGGCTCAATTGCCAGGTGAAAACGATAAACAGGCAAAGCCCGACCACTTAGAAGCCATCCCAAGCTTGCTACTTCACCTAAGCATATCAGAAAAAAAACAAAAACAAAACCAAAAAACCCTGAATTTATCAAAGGTTTAGCTGTTTAAAATCCAACCTATCCAAACTGAACACAAAAGCAAGCAAGGAGCCTATTAACACTACTCTTTCTTTAGAGAGTAAATCCTACCCATGAAGCAGTATTCTTGGACGAATATCTAAATACGTCAGAAGGGTAAGCGAATCTGACGTGAGAAAAGGCTTTAAGAATTTATGGGCACGCCAATGGACACTCCCACGACAACGAGAGAAACATTTTAAAGCAATTAAGCAACAACCAACTACACAAAGAGCGAACATGAAATTTGCTCCAAACTCTCAAGAAGGAATAGTTTGACCCATTACCTGGTCCAGATGTGTTCCAAGTGGGTTCGTGGCTGCGCGCGTACTGTTTCAGAGGTCGGCTGGAGCCCACAGGGTGCACTCTGTGACTTCCGTGTACGGGGGTCCCGGTGGAGCGGCAGGGACAGGGGACTGAGCCACACGGGCGACTCGGAACTGCGGAACCAGGCCTCAGACGCCACAGCCCTGACCACTCCTCCCAGAGGAAGTCGCATCTTCCCCGGATGTCAGGAGTTTTCCCGCCTGGGCGCAGGGAGTCCTGGGATAAAAACACCTGAGTGCGTGGAGTTGCGTGAAGCCCCTCCTCTCAGACGCCCCCGCAGATCTCGGATCTCGGCTCACACCGCCAATCAGGCAAACCCCAACGCACCTTCCGCCCTACCCTCCACGGTCCCAGTGCAGCCCACCCCCTGGAGCCCCAGAGGCGGGGTCCGCAGCTGTACAGGGGAGGCACCGCCTGAGGCCTCAAAAGGGGAGTAGACTGCTCTTGCTCCGCGGGAAATCTAGAACCTTCCGGGAGTCTGAAGGGCTGGGAGATCTTCGCGGGCCTCTGGTGGGCAACCCTGGAACCCCAATACAAATTTGTACGACTAGGCGCACAGATTAGAACAGAATTTGAAAAGAAATACAACCTTTATAAGAATTCAGCTGAATCATTTTATGTCTGTTGACTCTAATATCGATATATTTGTACTTAAACTTTGTCTTTTTAAATCTACTGAGCAACTCATTGGATTATACAAAAATACCGGTCCACGATGTATTGGAAATTTAAAAAATAAACAGAAACGAGAACAAAAAACAGGCCCTTCCTTACAGAAGTTCCTATTAATCTCCTGTTTCCAATTAAGTCTTTACCAAAACCTAGCCATTGCTAGATGCTTTCATCTTGTTTTTAAAGACACCAGGTGAAAAGTAGCTTTATGACTGCCCCCTTGGAGTTCATATTAGTGTTTGGTGCCCTCACTATTAGGAACCCCAGGCTGGTAGCTAAGGTAGGTCTGGGGCTGCACTGTTGATGCACTGTGGGGCTCCCTGACAGACATGAGGAGCAGGCCACCGCGTTCTTCCTAATCCATTCTCCAGTATGGAGCACAATACTGCCTCTGTTCTCTATGCCTGTTTCCCCACCCACCCCAACGCCCCCTTTATGCAAGAGAAGGACAGAAAGTGAAGTTAATTGATGTTTACCTGAGCAAAATTTTAACATAGTTTAGAATAATAAGCAGCCCACCATTGCATTCATTTTTCTGGTTTTTTTGTTGTTTTGTTAGTTTTTTTCATAACTACCATGAGGCTGAAATCTCACTTGCTTATCCAAAGCTCACAAGAAGTTCCCAAACACTTGGATGAAATGCACTCCTCTAACCAGGTCAGACCAGGAGCATGGCCCCTGTGTTGGAAACAGAAAGAGTGTATCTTGAAATTTGGTTAATTGTGATTGCTTTGTCCTTCAGTCTAGACATTAAGGTTCTCATCACTTTACCAGGAGTGGAATCTTTTAAGTCAGCAGAGGTTCTAATTATGCACCGATTAACCTTAATTAAGACAGTTCTTGTGTAACAGCACACCCAGACAGTTCACTAAACAAACAGCTTGACAAACGCTGTCATTTAAAATCCTTTCCAAACATGTCACTTTCTTAATTAGGAAGTCAAGTTGTGAAGACTCTATATTCACAGACGTTATTTGGGAAATGAGTGTAGCAAAGATGGGGTCCAGTGCCTCTTCACAGTCCTGAAATGCATTGGTTCCAGCTGAACATGCTGCCATGGATGGACCCATAGGGTAGCACCACAAAGAACGCTGCTCTTTTTGCACGCTTGCTTCAGGTGGGAAGTAAAATTGTATCAAATTGCCATAGTTTCATTTTTCAAGGAAAGATTAGAAAATGAGGGAAGGTATTTCAAGGAAATAACGAAAGGATTTACGATTGATCCTTTTCCTGTTTGTATGAAAGTGGAAGTCACATATACACTATAAATTTAATAGAAAATGGTGACAAATTTGGTGTTGTAAACTATCTTTGACATCCTTATAGAATCCTATTTTTAAAAACACGTATCTCTATTTAAGTCATGATTTATGTTAGTCAATGGATTTCTATATTGAACTAGCACATTTCTTATATATTTTATACTTCTGTTACTTTTTAAATGGAATCTTTTCTTTCAACATATTTAATTTTATCTTAAGATATTTTAATGTGAAGCCTACCATACATACATGTAGTGTTTTAAGAAAAATTTTAATACTTAACACCCAGCTTTTTTTTTTTTTAAGATTTTATTTATTTATCAGAGAGAGAGACAGAGAGACAGAGGCAGGCAGAGGGAGCAGCAGGCTCCTTGCCAAACAAGGAGCCTGATGCAGGACTCGATCCCAGGACCCTGAAATCATGACCCAAGCCGAAGGCAGACACTTAACCAAATAAGCCACTGCCCAAGCTTAAGAAATAAAACGTTAATGGGGCATCTGGGTGTCTCAGTCGGTTAAGCATCTGACTCTTGGTTTCAGCTCAAGTCATGATCTCACAGTCATGGAATTTAGCCCTGCATCAGACTCCATGCTCAGCATGGAGATTGCTTCTGATTCTCTCTCCCTCTCCTTCTGCTTCTCCCCATGCTTGCATTCTCTCTTTCTAAAATAAATAAATAAAATTTTAAAAAAGAAATAAAACATTAATAATTTTAAATCCCCCTGTGTTTCCGTCCTTTATTATACCTCATTCCTCCTTTCACTCTAGAAATATCTTCTCCTAAATCTGTGCCGATAGTTTTCATCATGTTTAGTTTCCCCACCTAAGTGTAGTATAAAGCTAAATCGTGTGTAATTTTGCACATTTTTGCATGTATATAAGTGGAATCATACTATAATATTCTATGATTTAATTTTTTATCTCAACATACTTTTGACATTCATCAGTAGAGGTGCATAATTTTTCACTTGTTTCCACTGCTATATGTTATTCTGTCATATGACTCCATTATAAAATACAATAATCTAATGATAGGGAACATTTGGACTGTGTAGCAGGCAGAATTCTAGGATGGCCCCCAAGATTCCCAACGCCGGTGGACACATACTTTCTCCTATCTATTCAATCAAATACTACTCTGCTACTGTGAAGAGACTTTGTGGATATCATTAAAATCCCTAATCAGTTGACTTTAGAGAGACCTGCTCTATTCCAGTGAGCCCTTAAAGAAGGTCAGAGAGATTCAAACCATGATAAGGCTACAGAACAAGGAACCGCTGGCAGCCACTGGAGCTGAGAGAAGCCCCCAGCCAACAGCCAATAAGAAAGTGGGGACCTCAAGTCCACAACTGCAAAGAGCTGAATTCTACCAACCACACAAGCTTGAAAGAGAACACTGAGCTCTAGAAGAGAACAAACACAACCAGGCCAACACCTTGAGTCCAACCTTATGATGCCTTGAGCAGAGAATTCAGCTAGACCAAGCACAGATTTCTGACCTACAGAAACTATGAGATAATATGTGGGTGTTATTTTAAGCCGTGTAATCTGTGTTCATTTGTTCTACGGCAATGGAAAACTAACACAGGTTGTTTGCACAATTGTTCTATAATAGGCAATGCTGCTCTGAACACTTTTGTACATTTTCCCTGGCCCACATGTGCAAGAGTTTAAGGCACATACCTAGGAATAGAATAGAATTACAGTTACATGATATGCACATTACCAGATAATGTTAAATTATTTTCCGACATAATTTCAATTCATACTTCCACTAGCAATCAAAAGAGTTTTCTTTGCTTCATATCCTTCGCCAAACATGGTATTGGCAGGATTTAAGTTTTTGCCGGACTAATGACTGTGAAATGATATTTAACTGTAGTTTTTAATTTGCAGTTCTCTGAATTATTAATGACAAAGAGCAACTTTCAATGTTTATATGCCATTTGTATTTCTTCGCCTGTGCAATGCTTTTTCAGGGGACTTTTTCTTACTGATTCACAGTAATGGTCAATCATTTCCCCACTAATCTACTGAGCCAGTTTGAACCATATCAGCTCTCCAGATTCCTGAGTCTTCTTTTGGATCTCTGTCCAATGCGTATGGTAGATATTTATCTATTCCTATGACAATACCAGACTATATTATATATATAATACCTACCTATGGTGCAAATTGTATTTATGACTATTTGGGGCCCTTTCATCTTTTATATTCATTTTAGAATGAGCTTATCACATTTCACTTAAAAAATGATATTATTTCTATTATACTGAATCCATAAATCAATTTGAAAAAAATGGCATCTATTAGATAGTGAGTTTTTCTATTCATTAAAATAGCATGTTTATATTTAGTCCTTCTGTGCTGTCACTAAAATTTTACAAGTATATACATAGGATCTTCTATACCTTTTGTGAAATGTTCACCCTATGTCTTTTTTTTTTTTTTTAAAGTCTCTTCAACAAATTGTGTTGGGAAAATTGAACAGCCACATGCAGAAGAATGAAACTGGACCATTTCCTTACAGCACACACAAAAATAGACTCAAAATGGATGAAAGACCTAAATATGAGAAGGAATCCATCAAAATCCTGGAGAAGAACACAGGCAGCAACCTCTTCAACTTCGGCTGCAGTGCCTTCTTGCTAGATACGTCTCCAAAGGCGAGGGAAACAAAACCAAAAATGAACTATTGGGACTTCATCAAGAGAAAAAGCTTTTGCACAGCAAAGGAAACAGTCGATAAAACCAAAAGACGAACAATAGAATGGGAGAAGATATTTGCAAATGGCATATCAGATAAAGGGCTAATATCCAAAATCTACAAAGAACTTATCAAGCTCAACACCCAAGGAACAAATAATCCAATCAGGAAATGGGCAGAAGACATGAACAGACATTTCTCCAAAGAAGACATCCAAATGGCCAACAGACACATGAAAAAGTGCTCAACATCACTCAGCATCAGGGAAATACAAATCAAAATCACAATGAGATACCACCTCACACCAGTCAGAATGGCTAAAATTAACAAGTCAGAAAACAAGAGATGTTGGTGAGGGTGCGGAGAAAGGGGAACCCTCCTACACTGTTGGTACAAATGTAGGCTGGTGTAGACAGTCTGGAAAACCGTATGGAGGTTCCTCAAAAAGTTGAAAATAGAGCTACCCTTCAACCCAGCAATTGCATTAGTGGGTATTTACCCCAGAGATACAAATGTAGTGATCTGACGGGGTCCCCTGCACCCCAATGTTTATAGTAGCAATGTCCAGCCCAGATGTCCATTGGCAGATGAATGGATAAATAAGATGTGTATATATAGTGGAATATTATGCAGCCATCAAAAAATGAAATCTTGCCATTTGCAACGATGTGGATGGAACTAGAGGGTATTATGCTAAGTGAAATAAGTCAATCAGAGAAAGACAATTATCGTATGATCTCACTGATGTGGAATTTAAGAAACAAAATAGAGGATCATAGGGGAAGAGAGGAAAAAATAAAACAAGATGAAACCAGAGAGGGTGACAAACCATGAGAGACTCCTAATCACAGGAAACAAACTGAGGGTTGCTGGAAGGGAAAGCGGTAGAGGGATGGGGTAACTGGGCGATGGACATTAAGGAGGGCACGTGATGTAATAAGCACTGGGTATTATATAAGACTGATGAATCACAGCCCTGTACCTCTGAAACCAATAATATATGTTAATTAACTGAATTTAAATAAAAAATGTTAAAAAAAAGAAATGTTGACCCTATGTACCAAACATATATATACCAAATATACAGATATATGTATATATAGCTATTGCACATGGCATGTTTTTAAATTATATTTTTCTAGGGTGCTGGGTAGCTCAGTTGCTTAAGTATCTGCCTTCAGCTTAGGTCATGATGCCAGGGTCCTGAGATTGAGTCCTGCAAGAGGCTCCTTGCTCAGCTGGGAGTCTGCTTCTCCCTCTTCCTCTGCCCCTCCCCCTAGCTTGTTCTCTCTCTCTCTCTCTCTCTCTCTCTCAAATAAATACATAAAATCTTAAAGAAAAAAAAAAGAAAGAAGGTTTGGCACTACTGATGTACTATGGTACATTTGGTTTCTTTTTAGAATTCCTAGACTTTATTACTTACCTCCTTCTATTTTTTAGATTAGTTTTATTTTTGTTTGTTGTTTGTTTTTTGTTTTTCGTTTTTCTTAAGGTGAAATCTTAGCTCATTAATTTTCAGCCTTCCTTCCTTTCTGGCATAAGCCTTTGGGGCTATTGTTTTTCCTCTATTCGTGTCACACAAATTTTAATGAGTAGTTTTATAATTATTTAATACTAATAAATTGTTAAGTAAACACAAAGTCCTTTGCTTCTTCTCTTGGTTTGTAACAAACATGTGAACACACAAAATAGGATGATTTTGTCTTTTTAAAGCTGTGCTTTACTTCTCTTCCAAGACTCTACCTTCCATATTAGACTAATGGTGAGTCTCAAAGTCCCCAGTTCACTGAAGAAATGTCTGATTGGTCTTTTGGTCACACAAGCAATGATTTGTCTTTTTCACATATTCCTTTCTAAGCTTAGTGATCATTTGAACTTCAGTAAATACACTTCACAGCTATAAATTATGGAACTAAGAAAGTCCTGATCTTACCTTGACCATTCCATCTCACTTTATTATACTAATGTGATATATAATAATGTAATATACAATATATCCTTATGGTAGTATCAGTATGCTTTCATCTAGCTTTGATCTAAAAGTCTTTGGTTTCTGTCTCCACACACATTAGAAAAACATTTATTTTATTCCTGGACTTTTAATTAAAGAAAATAATGTCTTTTCGACCAAGTGGAAATGACCATCGCTATAGGAAACAACAGACCCCTCCCTTTTTGCTATGTCTGCGTGACAGAGCTTTAACGAGCTGCGTGGACATCAAAGGCTGTACAGAAAGTCTCATAATGCCTTTTAAATCCTTTATCTTTCTTTTTCAAACCTGCAATGTGTAAGTATTCATTATATGCAACTTGCATTCAAATTTCTGCTGTTCAAGCAGAAAAAAACATCTTTCATCAATTTTAAATTCTTTACATATTCCCTAATCCTCCACATGTAGGTTAGAGTGAGCAGCCATTTAGCAGACCGAAATAATTCCTCCTGATATCTGTATTTAGGCAAACTATTTTGACTGCAAGTAACAAAAACACAATTGTACAAAAATAAACATAAAAAGGGAATTTATTAGTAAGAATCAGGGGTTTTTGTGGACTCTGTGACTTGTTAGGTCTGAGAAAGGTCTAGAACTACAAGTCTGAAACTACCTATAGGCTGTTAGAACCCAAGTATCACTGTAAATCCCCATTATAAATTCTCAAGAGAGAAGAAACTCTATTGAGCATAGCTTGGGGCAGATGCCTGTTGGTTGTCTAATCAATGACAGAGATAGGGAAAGGACAGAGTATGAAAAGGAGTTTCTAGATCAATTGCTTCATGTAGGGTCAGCAATTTTTGGAGGAAAAAAAAAAGATAGCTATTTCATAAAAAGGAAAATTTAACCTGCATTCAACTTAAACTTAAAATTCTTGAGAATTTCTGCCAGAATTTGGAGGGGAAAAAAGTCAAGCTAAAAATTATTGAAGAGAATATAATGTAATTTTATAACGGCAAATGAAGAATAAAGATGTAAATAATCAACCTTTCTTTAAAAAAGAAAGAAAAAGAGCACGCTACAAAGAGTTGATATCAAATCAAGTTAATTAAACAGCATGAGGAAATATTCTGTGATGAATAAAGATCTGACCTGGGAAATAATTAAAAATATGATTCTAACACGTACTCATGAAAACCTAAATATAAAGAAATAACTTATGACTATCTAAGCACTCAATAGAAATAATACAAGGGTGGAGGGTGAGGATATTTAAAGAAGAAAACTAGGCTGACCTTTGATTTGTTTTATGAAATTTAGATGCCAGACCACTCTGAGAAACAGCTAAATGTTTTGAGTAGAAAATTTGAGATTCTCATAATTTAAAATAAACATTGGCATAAACAAAGTTTTCTATCATGTGTATAAATCAAACAAAGATAGTCTCCTCCCAGAGTCCATAGTCTGGGAAACAAACTGAGGGCTTCAGAGGGGAGGGGGTGGGGGACTGGGATAGGCCGGTGATGGGTATTAAGGAGGGCACGTATTGCATGGAGCACTGGGTGTTATATGCAAATAATGAATCATGGAACACTACATCAAAAACTAAGGATGTACTGTATGGTGACTAACATAACATAATAAAAAATTATTTAAAAAAAATAGATAGTCTCCTCCCTTCCTACTGGAAAAAAGTGTTCTGTCAACTGAGAGAACTTATTTCCTTAGCCTGCAAAGGCCCTAGTCCTCTCCTTACCTGACAACTCCTTCCCTTCCCTTTTCTTTTCTTTTCTTTTTTTCTTTTTTTTTTCTTTTCTTTTTTTTTTTTTTTTTTTTGCTAATCATCCTTTAGAATCAGCTCAATGATATAGTTCCTTTCCTGGACCTTCAAAGTAAAGCATGTTGTGAAGGTACTGTCTTTTTCACAGAAAAAAATCATTTTCTTTCATAACATATTTCAGAATTATATATTTCTGTTTATTAAATATCAGTCTTCCATATCAAATTAAAAGATTCATAAATACAGGCACAATTTCTATTTTGTTGACCACTGCCTATACAGTAAACAGCAGTGTCTCGTTGAGCATACCCAATAAATCCGGTGGGAAGGGAAGAGAAGGAAGAGAAGAGAGTTGCACACTTTAATGAATTGGTGGGGAGTAGGCAGCTGAGGCAAAAGGAAAGACAGTAGAGTGTTAGTCAACTCAGGCTGCTACAACAAAATACCCGGAAATGAGGTGGCTTATAAACAACATCAGTTCCTTTCTCACCGTTCTGAAGGCTGAAAGTCTGAGACCAAGATGCCAGTGGGGTCGGGTTCCAGTGAGAACCCTCTTCCAGGCTGCGGATTGTAGACTTCTTGTATCCTTACATGATGGAGAGCAGAGAGCAGTGGAAGCAAGCTTTCTGGTGACTCTTACAAAGGAGCTAATCCTATTCAAAAGGGCTCTACCTTCATGTCCTGGTCTAATCCTACTTCCCAAGGCCCCACCTCCTAATACCATCATATCGTGGGGTAGAGCTTTAACATGACTTTTGAGGGGACACAAACATTCAGTCCCTAATAGGTAGACTGCTGGGCACAGTATCTGAGGAGTCCCAAGAGATCTCTTTCACAATGAATGAATCAGAAGTGAATGAGTGAAGAGAAGGCCTCATTCAAGTCTCAGTATGAGTTTTCAGTAGTTACAGATGGCTCTGCAGAGTGGAGGGAGAGATGGATGAAGGAGTTTGTAAAAACATAAGGAGAGAATGGAAAAATATGAAACAAGAATATCTTTCTCTGATCCCCAATGAAAATGTTCCCCTTTTAGATTTTTATTAAATAAGTAGAAATTAGGTGTGTCCCAAAGAGATGGTTTTAGTTCACAACATATCTCTAAGTAGGGTGTTCTTTCCAAAGAGTTGACAATGAAAGCTATTTTTTCTCTGAAAAAAAAAAAAATGTTCTTCATATTATGTCTATTCCATTTAGCTTCAGCCTTAGAAGGAAAACTATTTTCAGCAAACAATAGCATCCTGAAGTAGTAAACTCTCTCCAGCTCCCTTTGTAACAGGGGAGCTTTCACCACCTAAGTGACCATTTCTGGGCTTTGCTTTTTAAACCACTGCGGTTCCTCTGGACACTAAGGGCTCCATAATTTGTTGAGGTGACGGGAGAGCATGTCTGTGCTTATGTCACAGGATATTGACACTAGGGGATTGATAGTCCACACCAGGCAGTTCAAATAACATTAGGCTAAGTTCCAAGGCACAAGTGGCGTTCCACGACTAGGAGATCCGTAGGTGTTCTGCTGATAATTGTTGATGGAAGTTCCAATATCCACAGTGAGAGAGGAGAAACTACTATGGCTCTTCTACCTTGGAAACATACAGCCTTAGCACAAAATGGTGGCTTGGTTTAGCTCTCAGTGCTTAACATTAGCAAGGCATGGCTCTCACCTAGTGCTGATTCCAAGTGTTCCTTGTGGTTCCCTAGGGTCAGTACTCTTACACCACACCTCCTGACCCATCCAATGTTCCTCTAGCTTGGCTTTTCCTTTTGTTTCTTCAGAACAATTCCAAGGCACCTGGGGGGCTCAGTCTGTTAAGCATCTGCCTTTGGCTCAGTTCATGATCCCAGGGTCCTGGGATCAAGCCTCACATTGGGATCCCCGCTCAGCAGGGAGCCTACTTCTCCCTCTCCCTCTTCTGCTCCCACTGCTTGTACTCTCTCTCTCTGTGTCAAATAAATAAAAAAATAAATAAAATCTAAAAACAAAAAACAATTCCAGCATATCATGAACATAAATTCAGCATCTACAATTCCCATTAAAATGTTTAATATTTCAGTACGTTTGTTTTTTTAATCCATAAATATGTGTAGAATGTGAAACCAAGAAAAACAGAACAAGGAAAACACACGTCAGAAGTCACACTATCAATCAGTGAGTAAACAATTACATATATTTGATGTTATATATTTTGTTTTGTAAGTCATTTATATGCATTCTTATTTTGTCTGCTTAATTCATCCATTTTTGATAGTTTTATTAAAGTCTCCAGTGTTTCTTTGTTTGTTAATTTATCATTGTGATTCTGCAAGTTTTACTGTTAATAGCTTGAAGGTTGTATTGTTGAGTGCCTACAAACTCATGAGCACCATAACTTCCCATTGGCTTGTTCTTTTTGCATGATTATATGGTATCTTAGTAATGTTGTCTTAAATTATATTTTGCCAGACATTACTTCTTCTCACACTGCTTGTTTTACTTAGCATTTATTTTGTTTTTTCATGGCTTTGTTTAGAATCCTTCCACGTGGTGTTGTTTAAGGTGTATTTTTTTTTTTGTCTTACTTAGCAGCCTATTTCAAATTCAATTTTACAAACTGTGACTTTTAGTAGGAAAGTTTAATCAATTTACATTTTCTGTAAGCCTAGTAGGGTATATTTGTACTACCTTATTTTTGGTTTGAGATAACCATGCTTTTTCTTTCTTGCTGTTATTCTTTCTCTGCCTTCTGCTGGTTTGGTGAAATGTTGTATTTTCCCTTTTTTATTTGCTTTGCAATACATTGTTTTGCTGATCTGTTTGTTTTGGTTTCACAGTTGCTTCACCTGGCCCTCTAGGGTCCGAATCTGAAGCTAGGTTCCATCACCACCAGTCATGTTGGGAACGGGGCAGATCCGGGCTCAGAGAAGTGGCCCAGTTGCCACAGCTTCTGAGCATGCAGATGTGTCCATGTCTCCACCTTTCTTAGGCTCCAGCTTACTAGCAACTCTATCCCTAAGAAGAGGTTGGCAGAAGAATTACACTTTCCTATCATAAGTGGGGGTGTCATCTCCTGCGGAACACTTTTAGTCCTCTTGACTTGAAAGTAACCAAAAGCCCTTTTTTTTTTTAAGATTTTATTTATTTATTTGACAGAGATAGAGACAGCCAGCGAGAGAGGGAACACAAGCAGGGGGAGTGGGAGAGGAAGGAGCAGGCTCCTAGCGGAGGAGCCTGATGTGGGGCTCGATCCCAGAACGCCGGGATCACGCCCTGAGCCGAAGGCAGACGCTTAACCGCTGTGCCACCCAGGCGCCCCACCAAAAGCCCTTCTAACTTCTACCTACTTCGCATTCAAAATGCAATGAGGCCTTACCTTCTGTTCTGCTCACCATTTTGTTTTTCTGTTCTGGTTCTTGACTATGGAAATGCTTGCCTTTTATTGAGTCAGGCCATGTCTTTTTATGTATATATTTTTTCCCCTTTGCTGTGTGATCGGAGCAAAGATGCCATCCTGACCCAAAGATTCTCTATTCTCTTTCTAATTCTATGATTATGGCCTAAACATTGCTCTGTCTCTCTCAAGCCATCTCTTTTGATTCTCAAAAGGCTGTTTTGGAAGTCAGAAAGCTGAACATTGACTGTTTCCTCTTTGTATTTTCTCCCTAATGATCTACTTATCCTCAAGGCAATGTGGATGAGAAGGGGAAAGGTCATGATGAAAAGGAAATGACAAAAAGTAAAAGCTCAAAAATTACTATTTTGAGATTTTTTTTTATATATTTCCTTAATGAGGTGTATGCTTCAAAGCCTGGCTTAAGTCACTCATATGTGCATGGAATTAAACATAGACCACTCTAGAAACAACTGCTGAGACTGAATTAATGTGGCTTATTGACTTCTTCCAGTATTTTCTATTCCCTCTGGTGTGCCAGCTATGGAAACTTGAGAAAACTAAGGAGAATACAGCATTCCTCAGGCTCTGTTGCCTCTGAGGAGTGAAGAGCAGGGAGGAAGGCAGTTGTCACAATGGGAAGAGGAAGAGATAGAAGTGGATCTACCCCATGGGGACTTTGAACACAGGACTAGTTCTCAGGTTTTGTAGGGGTTGGATAAAGAGATGACAGCTGAGTAGTAAGACAGGGAACCCTCCAATAGGTGGTATTTTAAAATACATACCTGCAGAGCTGCTCACTCTGCTCACATCCAAGATTTGGTCACTTCCCGTTCTCTTCTGGCTGACTTTGTGAAACATCCTCCCCTTCTAGGACATGCCAAATGCTCAGGTGAGCCAGATTCCATGTGGACTTTGATGCCTGTGAAATGAGATACACACAATATGGTACCCACGGCTGATCTGAGTACGTTAATAACAGTAACTATGCACTTAACCAAAAAAATTCTTCTGAATATGTATTTTTTACAGCAAGTACACTGGAAATAGGGATAACAAAAACTTGAAGCAAAGCATGGATGGGCTTTAATGTGTCAGTTGGCTAGCCTATACTCCCCATTCATTCAAACACTAAAGATATTGCCACGAAGGTATATTAGAGATGTTACTAACATCTACAACTGGTAGACTTTAAGTACAGATTATCCTCAGAAATCTGGGCAAGTCTCTCTCACAATCAGTTGAAGGACTTTAAAAGGAGAATTGACGTTTTCCTGATGAAGAAGAAATTCTGCCTATGCTTTGTAGTTTTAGATTGTGCCCAAGAATGCTGGCTTCTCTTCCTGATGGCCCTTTCTATAGATTCCAGAGTTGTCTAGTCAGCCCTCATAACTGCAAAAGCCAATTCCTTACAATGAATCTCTCGATCTCTAAGTACGTGTGTTTCTGTGTGTGTATGTGTATATATGTATGAACTTGTGTGTGTGTGTGTGTGTGTGTGTATGTGTGTGTGTGTGTGTTTATCCTACCAGTTCCATTTCTCTTGTGGAACTCTTACTGATACAGATTTTTATACTAGAAGTGTTTTGAGAGGAACAGAATCTTAAGAATGAGTTTTCTGAATTGATCCTGAGTTTTCTGGAATGAGTTCTCTAGTTCGATTAGATTCCAAGGCACCAACGAATATTTCCAGTGGTAAAGGGGTACTGATAATCCATATGTGGTAATTTAGCTAGACAAAATATCACCATCGGATATTCTTTACCAAACACCTATAAAAGGTAAGGTAAGGTTCTACATAACCGTGTATTTGATGCTGTATAACATTTTAGTTGAACTAAAGAATATGATGGGATAGGTTGATTGCTTCTACTTGCGTTGCAGAAAGTAAGGAAGTGCTCAAGCTCTGCATAAATGATTTGAAAGTTTCTATGTCTGCCCTGAAAGGAACCTTTATCTCCTGTAGGTGCAAGGCTGAGACTTCTAAAACCCACTCCTAGATCCTCATCCTAAGAGTGGCTGAATTACAACGCAAACTGAATTCTCAACTTTCTGGATATCCTCTGTTAAGGTGAGGTTATTAATTCAGATGGAAAGGGATCCTGAAAATTGGATGGGAAGATCACAGTGAAGCTGGGTGCATTGAACCCCTAAATTCTGCTGAATCTTCTTTCTCAGTATAAGCCATTCTATTTCTGTCTGAGGAGGTTAAATTTGCTTTCTCCGAAGAAGCCATAATGGCCTCTCCTGAGGTAGTTGCCTTGAAAGACACTTGATTACCCTCAGGAGCTACTCCCCCCATTCCTTTTTGCTTATAGACCTATAACCACACTGAATTCCCAAAAGGCCTCAGCGGATGAGATGCAAAGTATGATCTGTGATAAAGTATACTCCGCACTGAAACAACAGGATGGTTTTTCCAATTTATACAGATAGAAATTTGGGAATAGATATTAAGGGTGCAGGATAATGATGTAAAGAATATAGGGGCGCCTGGGTGGCTCAGTCAGCTAAGCCTCTGCCTTTGGCTCGGGTCATGATCCCAGGGTCCTGGGATCGAGCCCCACATCGTGCTTCCTGCTCATTGAGGAGCCTGCTTCTCTCTCTGCCTGCCACTCCCCCTGATTGTGCTCTCTCTCTCTCTCTGTCAAAGGAATAAATAAAAAATCTAAAAAAAAAAAAAAGGAATATAAAATTGGATTTGACCAGATTTACTGATATGGGTCCACTAAGCCAAGATTCTGTGTTTCATGTTGCAGCTCAAGGGGTTAGAAAAGCCTACCGGTTGGTCAGCTTGCTGAAACATAGGCCAAACGGTAATCTACGCCAAATAAAGTGGAGTACTGCCTTTTTATACCACAGAGGAAGGTGTCCAAAGTCTTCGGGAGATTAAAATGTAAAATGGATTTATCATTTAAGACCTGCTCACCCACTCTGGGAGAGTCCTTTCACCAAGACTTCGAGAAACAAATTCGTGAGGGGAACCCCAGCATCTCTGAAGAGCTCTGTGGTTGCTCTTCTCTGTAGGTCGGAAATTATAGTGGGAGCTGCTACCTGCTACTGACCTCTGATCCCTAAATTCTGTGGGGATAATTAGATCCCAGAGTGGGAGAGTCCAAGTGGGTGTGGTTACCATGGATAACCCACTAAAGACAAGGTGGGTGTGGTTACCATGGATGATGGAGAGTGAAAATCAAAGCAGTAATCAGAGTAATCTGATTGTCAGATACCTATGGTGTTGGCTAATTGATCATGGACTGTAACTACAAGTAAAAAAAGAACATGTGTAGAAAACAGGAGATCCCTTGGGAAGTCTCTTAATGCTACCATGCCCTGTGATGAAAGTCAATTGGAAAATTACAACAATCCATATAAGGCAGGACTGCTAATGGCCCAGACCCATCAGGAATAAAGGTTCACCCCACCAGGCAAAGAACCATGACTAGCTGAGGTACATGCTGAGAGCAAAGGGATTATAGAATCAGTAGTGGAGGGGCGCCTGGGTGGCTCAGTCAGTTAGGCGTATGCCTTCAGCTCAGGTCATGATCTCAGGGTTCTGGGATTGAGTCCCACATCGGGCTCCTTGTTCAACAGAAGTCTGCTTCTCCCTCTGTCTGCTGCTTCCCCTGCTTGTGCTCTCCTGTGCTCTCTCTCTTTGACAAATAAATAAAATCCTTTAAAAAAATAAAATAAAAGAATGGGTAGCAGAAGAAGGCAGTTATAAATATTAGCTATGTAGCTAAAACCATGTGGCCAATTGCAGAAATTAATACTTCAGTGTTGTAATATGTCTTCCTCATTCTGTTATGTCTATGCTTGGGTGTATGCATAGCGAATATTTTTGTTTTCTTCTCTCTCATTCCCTTACCATATAACATAAGATGTAGTAATAATAGTTAACTTTATATCATTGTATTTAACTTACAGAATATCAAGGAGAAGTTTTAACATCACCCAAGGACTGTGTATTCTCTTCGATGAAAAGGAAGAAAGGAAGGAAGACAGGCAGTCAGGTAAGATGAAAGGAAATATTTAATTTCCATGAAGATGTTCATCTAATACTTAGTAGTGGTAGAAGAGATCCTCACAAATTCGAAAATGCTAAGACATCAATTACTCATCCTAATGTTTAAGAGTATGCTTCCATGTGAAACTAATAATTTCGAAGGGGAAGAAGCAGGAAACAGTGGAGACATGTATCAGATTAATTTAAAGTGCTTTTTCCCTTTTTTTTTCTTTATTATTTAACATAAACACCCCCATGACTCCTGGAATAGTCGTATAAGGTCCTCCTCCCCACCAGTAATTGCCTAATGAACCACAGAACTCTATCCTCCTAGACCTCTTAGAAGAAAATGTAGGGTTGAGAATCCCTAACCTAGAGCATGTAACTCATGTCCTGCAACATGAATTCAGAATGCTGGGGTACTTCTGGGGCCGGAGAGGACCAAGCATGAACCTGAGAAGGTTGGCTTCCACGTTGGAGAAAATCCAGAAGTTCTGCGAGGATTTTCACCATACTCAGTCTCTAGATACGAGGTTCTCTTCTCTTGTGCTAGACCCCATATAAAACTGCTACTGTGGAACAAAAGAGATCTCCAGGCCTACTCTGTTCAAAATCCATATCCTGATGGCTGGAGGAGCCAAAGCTAGAAGCAGTAGCTTCCGGCTTAAACTCTAGGCTCTTGTCACTGTAAGTTACAACTCTTCTAGCAACGCTGCCACTTGCAGTAGCTAATGGCACTCAGGACCTCTTTCTGAATTTGAGTTTTCTCACCTATAAAAAGGTGACTGGGAACAGGGAGATGAAGTGCAAAAGCATTATTATGTGGAGGCTCTATCATTGGCTAAAGAAAAGCCTGCTGGGTTATTAATTTCCATTTACTTTACGTAGGAGTAGATTGGTTGGAGATGGAGAGTAGGAGTATGTGTACATTCCTTTATCTGACGCTAGGGGGCAGCAGCTTCTTGGGTAAAGCAAGGTCAATAAGAAATAACACTGCTTATAGGGTATACTGTCATCCTCCATCTCTTAAACCCTGAGTTAAGGAGACAGGTCCATCAAAATGGGCTTTACAAAAGAAACATAAAAGCTTCAAAAATCATGCCCCAATTCTCAAGAAACTATGGCTCTCAGGAGATTCTCAGAACATGAAAATCATTGGTGCAATGACAATATTTCTCCTGGAGGGTTTTCCTTAGATTTTCCTGGATGGGTTTTTGGTGAGAGCAGATTTATTTTTAACAAGTGCACACACACTGCATCCTCTTGCTTGATGACAAGGACTTTTTATTTTTTTATTTTTTTATACTTTTTTTATTTTTCCAGAATGTGCTTAGGAAGCCCCAAAGCCCCCCGTGTGGCTTTGCCCAGTATTTGTAGCAGGAGCCTTTGAAATTCTTGCAGCTAGGAAGTTGAGGTTTCTGAAGGAATGAATATGCAGGGCACACATAATCTACAATTTATTAGCCTGCTTCACTGGTCATTATTGAGATTTGATTGTAATGCTTAGTGGCATTAACATCCTCTCCACAGCTCCCTAACAACATTTATGGTCAGTAATAATATTAGTTCAGTCTTTGAGCTATGCTCTGCAGAATCAATCTGCTGGGCTCACCTTGCCTCATTACTCCTAACAGGACTCCCATAGTCATGTCACACTCTAGTGACACGCCAGACAGAACGACAGCTTTTAAATATTTTCTCTGACATACTTCATTTGAAATGCTAGCCTTTCTATTAGTGCTATGCTCCAGGAAGTGACAGATGATAGAAGAGTTGCTTCTCTGGGTGAACATGGTAAGAGTAAGATGTCACAACAGTACTAAGGAGCCCCTTTAAAGTCGTCTCCTCAGCACAGGTGGACACATGGAGCACCGTGCACCCATTCCCCAGCTTTTGCATACCTTGCTACTGATAGCTGCCTCCTGCCACTGTGGACACTGTCGCTGCCCAGACCCTGCCCCACAGAGGAGCCCATCTAATGACCAACGGGTACAGAAGAACAAAAGGCCAGCTCCTTTGCCTTGAGGCTGGACGAGCTCTGAGGTGTCACTCATGCTCCAGAGTCCTTCGAAGGCTTCAGCTGCAGCTGGGGTTTCACTTGGGATCAAATCCGTGCCGGCTCCCTCCCTTTCCCTTTCCTGCTTTCATGCTTACTGGCCTCTCCAGGGAGCCCTTCCTTGATAAATCACTTTCCCAGGAATTTTTGGCTCAACGTCCGCTTCTGGGAGAACCCGAACTCAGATGCATTAGGCAGGCTCTTGGCTCTCCAGCTGTGTGTAAGCCTTGCGGCTGGCCATTCTACTTCTGAATTTGCTCCACTACAGCAAGATCGCCTAGAAGCCCAAATTGTGTATCCTCCCAAACCTCTCCACTTCCACTCCAAGCCCAGGGTCCTCCAACAGCTTAGGTCTTCTGTCCAAAACAGCCTAAAGGAATCAACTTTTTTTTTTTTTCTTACTACTGTCTTTTAGGTACGTACTTCTCAAGTACATATTAGTGGAACTATTTTATTTATTCATTTACTTACTTATTTTTGATAGATTTTTAAATTGAGATATAATTGACATAGAACATTATATTAGTTTCAGGTATATAACATGATTCAGTATTTCTATACATTGCAAAATAATCACCACAATAAGCCTAGTGAGCATCTGTCATCATATGGTTACAAATTCTTTTCTTGTGATGAGAATTTTTAAGATCTAGTCTCTGAGCTGCTTTTAAATATATGATATGGTATTATTGACTATAGTCACTGTGCTGTACATTACATCCCGAGGACTTATTTATCCTTATTTTAATTTTTTAACTACTTTTTTAATATGAGTGTCATTGACACGCAATGTTCCATTAGTTTCAGGTGTACAATATAGAGATTCAGCAAGTTTAAATATTATGCTGTGCTCACTACAAATGCAGCCACCATCTGTCACCATTCAATGCTGTTACAATACCATTGACTATATTCCTTATGCTGTGTCTTTTATCCCTGTAACTTATTCATTTCATAACAGGAAGCCTATATCTCCCATTCCCTTTCCCCAAAAAACTACTAGAAGTAACAAATGCATTCAGTAGGGCGGCAGGATACAAAATTAATACCAGAAATTGGTAGCATTTCTATATACTAATAACGAAGTAGCAGGAAGAGAAATTAAGAAAACAATCCCGGGGCACCTGGGTGGCTCAGTCATTAAGCGTCTGCCTTCAGCTCAGGGCATGATCCCGGCGTTCTAGGATCGAGCCTCGCATCAGGCTTCTCCGCTGGGAGCCTGCTTCTCCCTCTCCCACTCGGCCTGCTTGTGTTCTCTCTCTCCTGCTGTCTCTCTCTGTCAAATTAAAAAAAAAAAAAAAAAATCCCATCTACAATTGTACCAAAAAGAATACAGTACCTAGGAATAAACTTAACCAAAGAGTTGAAAGACCTGTACTCTGAAAACTACAAAACACTGATGAAAGAAATTGAAAATGACAGAAACAAATGGAAAGATATTCCATGCAAGGAGTGTAAGAATTAATATTGTTAAAATGTCCACATTATGCAAAGCAATCTGCAGAGTCAGTGCAATCCCTATAAAAATGCCAACCGCATCTCTCACAAAACCAGAACAGATAATACTAAAGTTTCTATGGAATCACAAAAGACCCAAAGTAGCTGAAAAACTCTTGAGAAAGAAAAACAAAGCTGGAAGTATTATAATTCCATATCTCAAGATATACTACAAAGCTGTAGTGACCAAAAGAGTGTGGTACTGGAACAATAGATCAGTGGAACAGAATAGAGAGCCCAGAAATAAACCCACAATTATATGGTCAATTAATCTATGACAAAGGAGGCAAGAATATACAATGGGACGGTCTCTTCATTAAATGGTGCTGGGAAAACTACGTGTAAAAGAATGAAACTGGACCACTTTCTAACACTCTCCACAAAAAAAGTAGACCTATTTTATAACTTAGGAAACTGTAAGTTCAGAAAGTTTATACAAATTAAATAAATTCCCACACCCGAAAGATGCAAGGTCATTAAGGCAAGCTTTTCACTCCAAGTCCAGTGAATTTTTTACATGTGTTGCTATAGTGGCCCCACTGGCACCTAGGACACGATGATACCCGCTGAATAGAAGTAATGCCCATCTGGGGGCGCCTGGATGGCGCAGTCGTTAAAGCGTCTGCCTTCGGCTCAGGGCGTGATCCCGGCTTTCCGGATCGAGTCCCATATCGGGCTCCTCTGCTAGGAGACTGCTTCTTCCTCTCCCACTCCCCCTGCTGTGTTCCCTCTCTCGCTGGCTGTCTCTCTTGTCACATAAATAAATAAAATCTTAAACAAAAAAAGAAGTAATGCCCATCTAAGCCACATCGTGATCTTGTCTGCAACAGGACAGAGATGAGGCCAGTCTGTAGGCACAACAATGACTAAACATCTCCTCTTCTAACATGAGTGACTCCGTTTCTTTACCAATGACAACCCTAGCCTCACGTTGGCCTTCCTACCTTCTAGACAAAATTTACCCTAATTTCTTGACAGCATCTAATCTAGTAGCATCTCCTGCTTCCTTAATTTCTCCTTAGATATTCATCCAAAGCCCAAATCCTCTCAGAAGCCCTCCCTCCCAACCCCCCTTACTATAATGCTCCTAGGCTTTCTTTAAATTCTATTCTCCTTTGCTGCAGCAACCTAAATAAACCAGCCTTGGTTTACCTTAGGTATGTTCCTTATGGTATCTTTATCTAGATTCTATCACCTGTCAGGTTATTTTTTAAAATAATTTCTTCTAAGAATAATTGTGCCATTGCCTAGCACCATGTCTCATGAAACATTAGGCTCGATTAATTGTAAAAAGCACGTGCACCAATAAAAAGAAGAAAACACTCTGCCAATCAAAGTATGACATAATGCCTTCACGATAGCCCTGTGCAAAACGTGAACCATGCACATCGACTTCTTGGAGCTTTGGTTTGTGGTTTTGGTTTTGGTTTGTTTTCATGTATTCCAAGGGATACGAACATTTCTCATGACTTCAGTTGCATTGGTTGGCATGAGATAGGTTTTACTGGTGTCTCAGTAACAAAATTTTGCTACTTTACTTGTATCTTCCCTTTTTAATACCCATAAAGCAGCTGGCTTGACTTTGCCAGAAAACATGGAATTTTGTCCATTCCACTCCCATCAAGTATTTGCCTCATTAATATCGAATTTATACCCCAAAGCTCCATTATGCATTTCTGCCTTCAAATATTTCAAGGTCAAGTCATTGAAGACAATTGAATAGAATACAGTACCAATATGATACATTAAGTAAGCGAAATGATGGCCAAGTTTTCCCAGGTATAGGCAATGCTGCTAGGTACCAACTTTCACCTGACCCACAGGGATTGTCAAAAGCAAGATCCATCATGATTTGGGCAATATTAGAATGTGGAAAACATGCATCTTAGCATTGATGGAATATACGAATGTAGCTGCCATTAGTTTTTATTTTGAATAGAATTTTCCATCATACTACTCTATAATTAAGTATAAAATAGAACAAAGACCTTTTATAAAAAGGCGTAGAAGCAAATAGGAATGGGGTTAACTGTTCTTTCAACTAAAGGAATCGCGTGAAGGCACCTAGTGTTCTGTGTTTTAGAAAAAGAGAAAACATTTACATCTATAGAGACAAAGTATTTAACACTGCTTTTTCGATGCATATTCAATTATGTTGTTTGAAAAAAAAAGTGAACTTCAAATAAATGTCAGTATGTGTTCCATGTACATAGAGAGGTGAGAAAGGGAGATGCCTGGGTTAGATGGAAGAGTATGTCCCTTGACTCCACCCCATGCCACCAGTCAACCACTTTCCAATCTCATCCCAACCCTACTGACCCCAATACTGGGTGACATTGTACCCAACACTGGATGACTTACCCATCCTTCTAAGTGGTCAAACCTTAGCATATATGGTAGGTGTTATTGGTGCCCTACCCAAAACTTCTTTATTGGGCTGTTTTACCCATTCCTCAGCTGCTGCGTGTACTGGCTATTAATGGCTCAGGGCAGTCCTCTACTTTAATTGACCTTGGACAACTTAAGTCATTTCACCTGCAGGTAGGTAGGTCATTTCCCCTGCCCACATCTCCTTTGAGAGCTTCCCCCCTCAGTAAATCACCTGGACAAGAATCCCCACATCTAGTTCCAGACCCAAGGGAACCTAAGACAAAAATAAACCCAGTCCCAAAGGTCTTTGCATTTTCCTCTTGAGCAGGTTCTTCTCTTTCTCTCTACATGCAGTTGGTTTTGTTCACGGAATCTAAAGCAGGAAGACAAACCTGGCTTTACCTTAGCAAAATTAACTCTGCATCTTCCCCTACTCCTGTCTCATGGGGAGAAGCAACTTCTACTTGCATCCTCCAGCCATCTACCCTGGAGTAAGGAAATAAAGTAATAGCGACTTCTCAGCCACTGCCTAGAGATAACTTCAGAGCTTCCAGAGAAAGTCCTAAGGAAAAGTCACCTTGGAAACCCCGGACTTTCCTGACATCTATCCATCCTTTTAGTAAGTATCATCCTCCTTGTGGTTCTAGAAGGAGGCTCTTTTGAGTCGCATCATCTATCTACTGTTCCATCCCTCGGGCCAGCTGTATTGTGATTATAGACTTAGTTGTACACAGCTCTGTTTTGCCTCCTTCCCTCCTCATGATGCTTATTTTTCCTAACTCCCTTCTTTTTCCACATTCAGCAGTAATATGTTGGTTGCTTCTTCTCTGGGCAGTTCTGAAGACAGAGCCCCCAAAGGATTTGAATCAAAAAGTCTCTGTGTTGGAGAAAAAAAGAAATATCCTTTTGATTAAGAGACCTAAACATTTCTTTGACATAATGTTTACTAAAGTTTAAACTCATTTATCCTCCTTTCTCAATACTTTATTTCCATTAAAAAAAAAAAACACACACACCTTGTTTTCTTTTTGGCAGTTGATTTTAATTATCATTGTATAACAATCATATACGAGACGTTCAGCTCAAACTACTACATATTTAATTCCTCAAGATTTTTCACTCTTTAAATTCCACTTCGTTCCTTCCACATCATCTATGCTGGCATGTTTCTCTTTTTTCTTATGTTCAGTCCCTGATTCATAGTTCTCAAACTCTTAGGAGATTTATATAAAATATAAATATTAAAAAAATATGAGAAGAAATAAATTCCCTGAAACCCACTGTTTGGGGGGTTCTTTTGGATCCAACTAGCTTCTCTTCTTGATTTTTATAAAGGGCAGGGATTTGGGTAAGATTTTAAAGTCCTAAATAAGCAGAAGGGCACCCAGCTGGTCAATCATGATGAAATAATTGACTTTGGACCCAGATCAGTTCAAGTAGGGGATCACAACCTCCCCCTTGCCTCACCCCATGTCTCAAACCATTTGATTCCTTCTGCTTCTCTCATCTTCCCGAAGTATCAGGGAGAGACTAGCTATGGATTTAAATCAGGAGTCAAAGATTTTCTGTAAAGGACCACATGGTAGGAATTTTAGGCTTTGCAAGCCATGTGGTCTCTGTCAACTACTTAACTCAGCACTGTGATGCAAAAGCAGATATGGACAATATATAAACCAATGGATGTGTCTGTGTTCCAATAAAACTTTACTTACAAATTGGCCATAGGCTGGATTTGGCCCTTGGACCACAATTTGCTGACCCCTACCTTAAAAGATGAGGGAATTCTGATATCTAAAGATAAAAATTCTTTGAGCTGCTATAGTCATGGGTGGAGATTTGAGATATGCAGGGACACAGAAATGCAAAAGAAGGGTCCTGGACTTTATCCATTAATTTAACCCTGTTGTGAGTTAAAGGAAAATGTGTAGTAATCTCACCTTCCTATATTTTTCTCTTCTGTGGTCTGTTGGTACCTGATAAAAGAATTTTGTTTTAAAGAAACAAGATGATGCATTCATACTAAGGTGAGAATGATTAAAGAAGCTTGAGCTTGATATATTACCATTCCCAAAGTCATTTGCAACTTAATAAGAGACTAAGCCTACCTAGCACTGAATGGAAGAAAAGGGGCATGGGGAGGACTTCTATCATTAAGAAGCTACATCAGTGAAGGGGAAGGAGACTAGCATTTCTTTGGCACTTACTGGGTGCCAGTTCCTGGGTGCCAATCACATCATTCTTTTATTCATCTCAGTAACCCTGTAAGGTACGAACTATTGTTATTTTCATTTTAACGATGTAGAAACTGAAATTTAGAGTAATTGAGTAACTTGTTCAGGGACAATTAGTTGGTAAGTGGCAAAGCTGAAACTCAGTCCTAACCTTCTCTTTTCCCAAAGCCTGTTCCATACCCTGCTATGGCCATTTCCAGGGACCCCAAAGGGTTCTGGAATCCCAGTCTTGTTGAGATTCTGTTGCAAGTTATGGATACCAGGAAAAAATGTCTTTATGCACTTTTCAATACAATTTCAGAGCATTACACTACTTTGCGTGAAATGCCAAGGGCTTCACAAATCTCTCCGGGTCCTGTTCTCCAGAGATTTATTCCTTCAGAGAGAGTTTCTTTAGAAGCCCAAAATGATGTCATGTACTAGCTGCCTATTGACCCTTAGACCCAGCATATTAATTTTGCGTGGCCCTAAAGATACCAAACCAGCCTTGCGGTTGTGTTGAATGGAGAAAAAGAGGAGGAGAGAGGGGAAATCTTTCCTGGAAATTTGCTTTTTTTTTTTTTTAAGTGTTTTGAATTTATTATACATTTCCATGTGCCAGAAAATGGCCTTAATGTTTCAGAAGCACCATGTCATTTAATACTCAAAACAACTCCGGGAGGTAGATGTATTGTCCCAGCAGTATGCAAAGGTGGATATTATGCCCCATTAGAGAAGCAAAATAACTTACCTTAAGTCACACCCCTAGCAGAGAAAGAACTCAAACCACGATCATTACTCTCCAGGGTATCTGTTCTTAACCATTTACATATCCAAAAACATTTTCCATAGACCTGTACGTGGAACCAGGCAGAGTTCTCTGTGTCCTACATAAAAACAACTGGCAATCTCTGTGATGAATATTTATAATTTAAAGTGCCTGGTATTTGTGCTGTATACATTGTCTCCATTAAAAATGCGAAGGTAAATATTTATAAACAGCTGGTAAGGAAACTAGACTTGTGGGGAGGAATTTTGAACTCAAACTGCTGCTTGGAGGTTTTCTTTTAAAAATGGAAATATGCAGCCTGACTCTAAATAGAAACCTTGCTCCTGTTTCAATTCCTGCCTCTCACCACCCAACTAAGGCTTCTTTAGAATTCAGCACTCGGTTCCCAGGAAAACGACTGCTTTTAAAAAGCTTAGCCACAATGAAATACTACGTACGTCTCACCTGCGACAATAGCTAGAGTAATCAAGATAGTAATAAGAAGGATTGGAAGCATATGGAGAAACTGGAACTCTCGAATGCCTCTCTAGAGAGTGAAAAATGGTACCACTCCTTTGCAAAATTGTTTGATAGTTCCCAACAATGTTAAATTCATTTACCTATCCTACAACTCAGAAATTTCATGTCTAGGTACTTACCCAAGAGAAATGATAGACTATAGCTATCCAAAGAAATGTGTAAGAATATTCATTGCAGTTTTATTTATAAGAGCCACAAATGTCTATCAACCGATTAATATATAAACAAATTGTGGTGTAGTCCCGCAATGGGTTGCTGCTCAGCAAAGGAACACCCTACTAATACTACCGACAACGTACTACTACTTAGATGAACAACGAAAACATTGCTCTGAGCAAACAAAGCCAGACAAAAAAGACTGAATCCTGTATCATTTCATTTATGTGACACTCTAAAAAGTGCAAACTAATCTAACAGTGGGAAAGTAGATCTGTGGTTTCCTATGATGGTGGGAGATTAAAGCAAAAGGCCACAAGGGAATTTGTTGAAGTGACGAATGTATCTGCACCTTGTTCTGAACCTTGATGGGCAGTGGGTACCATGGGTGCACATACTTGTCAAAATTCTTTGATACATATACTTAAACATCTGTGTATGTAAATTACACCTTAATAAAAGAAGCGTACTGGAAGGAAAACAAACCGGTTTGGACAATGAATGGCTGGCTCAGCTGACAGCCTGGTTTCCTACAACACGGGCCTCCACAGATGCTTACGGTCCCTTGCAGGTTCCGCGGCTGGCCCCCTCCAGCACAGGCACGTGGGAGGGTCCAGGCAGGAAACAGACACCTTTGAAGACCCATGGCCTCACTGCTCTTTGAATGAAGCGAGAAGTCTTTGCATACTTGCAAAATTTCAAACAGCGGTGAGGATGGAAACAAGCTGTCTTGACTTTCCCCGTGTTTAGTTTCTGGAGTCCCAGATCTGAGAAATGACTGTGAAACTCTTGCCATGGTACTTTGTTTTGGTGGCTTCAATTTCCTTCATTGCTGATCTGGTACTGGTTTGGAGTCCACTTGGGGATTCCTCCTGGGCCTGGGAGGAGTTGAAAGGGGCATGCCATCACAAGAAGGTACATACCAGAAGGTACATATTGTTAGTGGGAGCTCTCCCTCTGTGATTCTGTTAAGCCCCCTCCTGGGTAGCAGGAAGTGAACCAGCAGAAGAGCAGGGGCAGAAGTAAAGGTCAAGAACCACAGTCTTCAGAAAGGAAATACCTCTGACAATTTCCATGCAGTCATCCAGGCTGACTAACCCTCCAATACGCCTCATGAATTTAGAGACATATTACTTTGATTTACATAATAATATTTTTTAAAACATGATTGCTTTGGAGAATTGTCTTCCTCTTTTCTCCTTCTTCGGACTGAACTGTGAGTTACAAATACCATCCCAGAGAGCCTCAGAGGAGGCAAATTTGGCAGAGGAGAGAGAACATAGAACAAACCATGCCTTGCAAATGCCAAGAGGAAGAGCAATCTGGATTTAGCTGGCAAGTCAATCCTTAACTGCGGGATTGGAGGTTAGGGCAAGGATCTTAAAAACCACTTTGTGTGGAGGTAAAATGCCCTCCCCTCTCCTGGAAAACAATGCCGCATGTGGGTTTATCTCGCCTCCTGGAGGCCCTCTAGTCCTTCAGAGAGCAGAGCTGCGAGAGGACAGAATGCTTCACGGTGGTGGTTGTGTGGCTGCCAAGAGGGTAGTGCGTGCAGCTCTGCAGCGAGGCAGGATGCCAGAGCCCAGGAGCAGCGACAATCTTCCTCGGTGCACCTGTTCTTCCTCTCCTTGCATCGGGAATGTGCCACTTTCCCCCACCTCATGCTGCTTTCCCCTGTGTGGCTCCATTTTGTCTTTCCCAATGGCAGATGCCTGCTGCCTTCCTCCCAGCACTCATGGGGCGCTGGGGGTGGGGATGGCCTTGTCAGGCGCATCCCTCACTCCAGCTCACTCCTGCATCCCAGGTATCAGTCTGCAGCAGGTGCTGTGACATTATGACAAACACTCAGGCCCTCAGTGACTGGATGCGTCACACGCTGTGTCTCAGAGTTGCCGACATCTCCTCAATCGTGGCCTTGATTATGCCGCTCTGGGTCTCCGGGCTCAACTCTGGGTTCCAAACGGAATTTATTGCAGCTGAACATGCTTCTTTCCGACGTGGGCATGGCCATCTTGTTTAAAATAGCATAATCCAGCTAGGAGATCACACTTGCACATGCAAATTGCCCAACCTTTTGTCTTGTCAGTGTTACAGTGAGGTGTGCATCAGGCACAAGAGACTGCCGGGGATTTCTGCTTTCCCCCACTCCCACCATTTGCCGCAAATGAAGGATGCATTTCGTTGTACCTCAGAGTGCTGTATTGAGGGAAAGCCATGACTGCCAGTGTGTGATTATTGATAACAATAGATCCTACCATGGAAAGGGAAGCAAAACTGCTCTGGTAATGATTAAAAGCTTGGTTCTAACTAGCTGCTTACATGCATGAGGCTATTTATCAGCTAGCATTTGTTAAGCTAGTAGTCTGTGACCAGCCACGGGTGTGAGACTATGTGAGGGTGCACAGATAAGAAAAATAGGATTGTTGCCCAGGAGAACCTCAAAATCTAGCTAGGGAGATAATTATGCAAACATTTTGTAGCAATGTCTTGACCCAAATTCTTTGCCTGGTAATGAAGGCATTCCAGAACCTGACCAGAGTAGACAGGTCCCTCACGTGGTTTCCCATTTAGTTCACTCCCTTTCCCTGCAATGTTCCTTGTCTTTTTTTCCTTTAGACTTAGGCTAATGTCATTGGCCTCATCTGGGGCCCCACTCCCCACGTATTTCTCTAAATCAGAGATCAGCAAGCTTTCTCTGTACAAAGCCAGATTGTAAATATTTTAGGTTTTGTGGACCAAGAAGCACAACTATACTTGCTGAAGGGTTAAGAGTCTCGTTTACAGTTACACTTAAGATTGTAAAAACCATTATTAGCTCATGGACCATACAGAAATAGGTGGTGGGCTGCATTTGGCCTGAGGGCTGAAGTTTGCTGACCCCAATCTAAATCCTATTTGTCTTTTAAGACCTAGCTCAAACTCTAGTTGCTGTGTGAAATATATTTGACACTCAGCATCCAAAATTCTCCTCTCTCTTAGGAATGTCTAATTTATGCAATTTGTAGAGCAGGCATTCTTATATTTATGAATGCTTCCGTCGGGCAGTAGAGTTGGAGGAGAAAATAGGAATTTTAAAATCAAACAGAATAATGCTCAAATTCTGATTTCTCAACTTACAGTTGAGTGGCACTGTGAAAACTACTTAAATTCTCTGAGAACATTAACAAAAGGAAATACATCAAAATATGTTTATATCTGTATAGGAGGTAGTATTTTTTTTTCATTTCCTTACCTAGGTTTTCTAAAATTATTCACATCAAATATGTATCCCTTTTATAACACAAATGTGCTGATTACCTAATCCAGAGGGTTATTTGTACTAAATAAAATATGTCTGAAACGTAAAGGCTCAGTAAATATTTCCTTTCATCTCTTCATGAATTCTTACTATATTCTCATAAAGGGTGCATGTCTTATGTTCAAAACAAAATTTCATTTTTTTTTTTTTTAGCACAAAGGTACCACCTCATACTTTAAGCCGTTCATAACACTTAACTGAGACCCTGCATTAGGCTGGTGGTCGGAATTATTTGCTATTAATTCAAAAGGTACCTAAAACTCCAGTACACTAAAGCTTTTCAAAAGAATTTTCACTATTCCTTTCTATTTGCTCACTCTACTCTTCAGTCTAATTCAGTCTGTCTTCTCTCACCATCACTTCATCAACCTCCATGTCTCTACATACACTGAACATACTTCAGGGCCCATTTATTTGACTTTCCATCAGCACGGGATTCAAACACTCCATTCTTTTTGATACCTCGGTTGCTTTGAATTCCACAATATCAGGCTTTCCTGGGTTTCCTCCTTACTCTCTTATCCCTCCATTTCTATCTCATTCTCAGGATCCTTGTCATTAGGAGACCATTAACCATTGACATTTCTGAAAACATAGTCCTTGCTATTATCTCCCTATGCATTTCCATCCATGCCCCTGGTTTCAAATAATATGTATACGTAGATGGGTCACAAAATTTAATCTTTCTCGAAGATCTCCAAGGTCTAGC
Organism: Ursus arctos; assembly: GCF_023065955.2. Lineage (NCBI taxonomy): Eukaryota > Metazoa > Chordata > Mammalia > Carnivora > Ursidae > Ursus > Ursus arctos. The sequence goes on from NW_026622830.1 coordinate 35,970,565, forward strand.
TCAATTATCTTACTCAGAGGCTCCTCAAAGTCAACATGACTCATGCTAAATGCATGACCCAGGCTAATCCCCCAGGCCTGCCTCTTAAAGCAAGTCTTCCCTCTGAGTTTTCTATCTCAAGGAAAGGTGTCACCATTCTTCCTTTCAAGTAAGCCATAAACCTGAGAATTATTCTGAATGCTTACCTACCTCTCATCTCAATAGCTAATTCATCACCAAGCTCTATAGTTTTTATCTCTTTTATAAATCTTGAATGATTCTCTCTCTCTTTTTTATGGTCAAAGCTACCATTGTAGACCAACTACAGTCATCTGATACCTAGATGTTATGGCACATTACCTCTGTTTCTCTGCTCTTCCCCACCTGTCTCTACACCACAGAGCAATGTTCTTACAATCCAAAATCCAAATGTGATCACATGATCTCCTCACTTAAACACTCCTATTTACCCTTCATATCAATGTAAGCGTCCATTCCTGAGAGACAGCATCTCTTAACTTCATCTTCTAGAACTTAACCTCAAACGGATTATTTCTTCTTTGAGCTCTTATTTCAGCATATAATTAACCACTCAGTAGGGTTATTATCTGACAGTTTATCTCCCCCTCCCAACTACAGGATCTTTGAGAGCATCTAATGTGTCTAGTCTAGGTTTGCTGATTACTGAAACTCAAACATATGGCTTGAAAAATAACAGTGCCTGGAAAATAATAAGGGCTCAATTAATATTTGTATATGAATAAATGGATGACACAACAGAAAGTATGATGGAAAGAACTTGGCTATCAAATCTTTCTGGATTACCTGAAGATTCAACCATTAAGCAGTGTAAGTATTCATGGTTTTATTTAAATAAATGGAGTATTTAGGAAGTTCTAACCTTCACCATCCATTCACATGGAGTTCAAATGTTTTCTTCCAGATTATGTCACCCATCACTTTATGCCATCAGTCCTTTTAGATGTCAGATATAGAGACCCATTTAGAAGAATTTCCCCAGAGAATTGTCCTTTGCTGTTGGAAGCGACTGACTGTGGCCCACTGGAGGGGTAGGTATAAGACCGTTGCTACCTTCAATCTAGTGCAAAAAACTCTAGTGTCTCCAGTGACAGAGATGAAAAGCCGCATGCTGGGAGAAAATATTTATGAAAGACACATCTAATAAAGGACTGTTATCCAAAATATATGAAGTACTATTTTTTTAAAGACTTTATTTTTAAGCAATCTCTACACCCAAAATGGGACTTGAACTCACAACCCCAAGATCAAGAATTGCATGCTCCACTGACTGGGCCAGCCAGGCACCGCTAAAAATATACCAAGTACTCTTCAAACTCAACAATAAGAAAATAAACAACCTGATTTAAAAAATGGGCAAAAGGCCTGAACAGGCACTTCACCAAAGAAGATATACACACAATAAGTATATGAAAAGATGCTCATCATATGTCATTAGAGGATAGCAAATTAAACCATAATGAGGGGCGCCTGGGTGGTACAGTCAGTTAAACATCCAACTCTTGGTTTCAGCTCAGGTCATGATCTCAGGGTCCTGGGATCGAGCCCCAAGTCAGGCTCCACATTCAGTGTGGAGTCTTCTTAAGGTTCTCTCTCTCTCTCTCTCTCTCTGCCCCTCCCGACTCATGCCGTGTCTCTCTCTCTCTCTCTCAAATAAATAAATAAAATCTTTTAAAAAATAAAATAAAATAAAACCATAATGAGATACCACTATACATCTATTAGAATGGTGAAAATCCCAAAGGCTGACAACACCAAATGCCAGTGAGGGTGTAGAGCAACAGGAATCCTCATTTATTTCTGGTGACAGTACAAAAATGGTACAGCTGCTCTGGAAGACAGTTTGGCAGTTTCTTACAAAAATAAACATATTCTTACCATACGATCATGCAATCACACTCCTTGATATTTACCCAAATGGCTTGAAAAATTATGTTTACACAAAAACCTGCACATGGATGTTTATAGCACCTTTATTCACAATTGCTCAAACTTGGAAGCAACCAAAATGTACTTCAGTAGGTGAATGGATAAATAAATTGTGGTACATCCAGACAATGGAATATTATTCAGCACTAAAAAGAAATAAGCTATCAAGCCATTAAAAGACTTGAAGGAAGTCTTAATTCATATTACTAAATAAAAGAAGCCAATCCTAAAAGACTCTATAGCGTATTATTTCAACTATATGGCATTCTCAAAAAGGCAAAACTGCAGAGATAGTTTAAAAAAAAAAGTGGTTTCCAAGGGGTCAGGGGGAGGGAGAGATGAATAGGTAGATTAGAGATGATTTTGAGGGAGCAAAGCTATTCCATATAATACAATGGTGGATTCCTGTCATTATATATTTGTCAAAATCCATAGAATGTACAACACTGAGAGTGAACTATAATGAAACTATGGACTTTGTGTGATAACGATGTGTCAATGTAGTTTCATCATTTTAACAAAAGTACCACTGTGATGCAGGGTGCCAATAGTGGGGAGGTTCCATGCGTTTGAGAATAGGGATTATATGGGAACTCTCTGTACTCTCTGCTCAATTTTGCTGTGAACCTAAAGCTATCTAAAAAATAAAGTCTATTAATTTAAAAAAATGTAGTGTCATTTACGCTGTGTGGAATCAGGCCAAAGTTAGAATTCACATAAACCCACATCTTTTGCTTACCTTCTCCTGCCCTGTTCTACTTCTCTCTCTCCTTTCTCCTGAGATCATTTACTAGTCCCTGAGATAATCAATCACTTAGGCAAAAATCACCATCACAGCCTCTGCTTCTAGGGAACCAAACTAAGACAGAGCTGTAGGTGTGTCATGCATTACTACTGACCTGTGCAGACCTTTTCTTCTACTTAAAAGACAGGGAAATAGCAAAATGATTCTTGATGTAGAAGAAGAATATTTAACAGAAGTCTGGAATATAGGTGCTCGTAGAAAAAAGTAGGTCTGGAGAGAGTAGAAAAGACATTTCATCCACATTACCACCACAACACCTAGGGAGATGGAAATATGCCAAAGACAAATTCTGCCTACTTTAAAGAAGTAGGGCCCCAGCTCCTGATTCTATAGGGAGGAAACAAAATGCTCTCAATTCCTTTCACTCACTGTATTTGTCTTGTGGCTCATGTAACAAATGATCATAAACTAGGTGGCTTAAGATAACCCAAATTTATTCTCTCATATTTCTGGAGACCTGAAGTTCAAAATCAAGTGTCGACAAAGCCATAGTTCTTCGGAAGGCTCTAGGGGAGAATCCTTCTGTGTTTCTCCCAGCTTTGTGTGGCTCCTGGGAATCCTTGGTTTCCTTGCCTTGTGGCCACATCACTCTAATTTCAGTCTCTAACTTCATGTGACCTTCTCCACTGTGTGTCTTCTCTGTGTGTCTCTTTTAAGGACACTTTTCACCGGATTTGGGGTTCATCCAGATAATACAGGATGATCTCAAGGTCCTTAACTTAATTACATCTGCAAAGATCCTTGTTTCAAGCAAAGAAACATTCGCACATTTCAGGGATTAGGAGGAGGACCTATCCTTGGTGTGTGGGGCATCATTCTCTCCTACATTCACCAAATTTTTCCCTAATTTTATAAAATAATATTTTTTATGTTTATATATCAACTAAATAACCCATTCATTACCATAACAAATAAATATAAGAACAATAATACCCACTGTTAAATCTTGCCATTTGTGACAACATGGATGAACCTTGAGGCCATTATGCTAAGTGAAGTAAGTTGGGCAGAGAAAGACAAATACAGTATGATCTCATTTTTATGTGGAATCTAAAACAAAACACAGAGTAACCAAGCTCATAGACACAGAAAACAGATTGGAGGTTGCCAGAGGTGGGGGGTAGGGATGGGCAAAATGGGTGAAAGTGGTCAAAATGCACAAACTTCTAGTTATAAATAAATAAGTCATAGGGACGTAATGTACAGCATGGTGACTCTAATTAGAAATAGTATATTGCATATCTGAAAATTGCTAAAAGATCTTAATATTTCTCATCATAAGAAAAAAACTTGGAATTAAATGTATGGATGTTAGCTAGACTTCTTGTGATCATTTCAGGATGTATACAAATATTGAATCATTTGTACATCTGAAGCTAATATGTGTTATGTCAATTATACCCCAATAATAAAAAAATATTCATTGTTTAATACATTTTTCTTATGTCCCAGACATACCCTGTGAGGTGTTATCATTCCTATTTTACAGCTGAGGACACTGAGGCTGGAGTGAACTTTAATTTTTCACCTTTACTATTGTAACCTTGGGATTTCCATTGTGCTTCTGTCCCCTGCAGGGTCTAGAATCAGAAAGCTCTCCAACAAGAAGGCGTTCACTTTGATCCCTGGGTTACTATTTTGAGTACAAGGCAAACAGTAATATTCTTAGGAGCATAGCAGATTAAGAAGAATTCGGGTAGGCTTGGATGGACCCTCATTTGCAGTTTAGAGTGTCATATTAGAAGGAACATGTGCTCCGGGTCCTGCAAAAGTAGCTGGAGTCCTCACTGGGTTCTCCTACTAGCTTCCCGAATTTGGGCAAGTCACAAATTTTTTCTAAGACTGATTCCTAACCCATTAAATTAGCATGTTCCCACACTGCTTACATGGCTGTTTAAGAAATAATTGAGTTAAAAGCAAGATCACCTTCATCGGACCCAGTACACATCGATATCTGTATCCTTCCTTACATATTTGCAGGCCACAAGGAAGAAGGCACCCCGGAGAGCTCCACATCTCTCCTCTCATTAATCCTTGACAGAGATCTCCCACCCTCCTCTGTCCTGGCTTCCTCCTCCGACACACAGCTGAGAAAGAAAACTGAGATCCTGTGAGAACATAAATGTTCCCATCCCATCTCAATTGTTGCTTCCCCTGCTTCTATAGAAGTCCTTTTCTTGAATTACTCATAAACACTTATTTCTAAAGGATCACAAGTCTACATCTACCTAGCATGAGTTACAGAGCAGAGGCTTTTTTTCCTTCTTACCACCCCCCACCATCACCACCAAATGGCTACGATTTAATGTGTGAACCTCTTAGACAAGAGAGAGAACAAGTTCACTGTTTTGCAGAAGAAGAAAGTCATTCGGCAAATCAAGGTCACCACTAGGAGGCTTCAGTGGCCTTGCCAGCCTTACCCGTCCAAGTGTGGAGCCCAGACCAGCAGCACCAGCATCACCCGGGGGCTTGAGAGGCAGGTGCCATCTATGGCGCACACAGACCAGCAGAATCAGAACCTCTGCCATGGGGCCCAGGAGTCTGCCCTTAACAAGCCCTCCAGGTGATTCTGATGCACACGAGAATTTAAGAAGCACTTTGCTACAGCAGTGGTTCCCAAACCTGAGCATGCATCAGACTCACCTGGCGGAGGTTGTTAAAACAGATTACAAGGCTCCACCCCCAGAGTCGGATTCACAGGTTTGGGGAGGCGCCAGAGAATCTGCATTTCTCACAAAGCACCAGGTGATACTGGTGCTGCTGGTCCAGAGAACATGATCGAAGAGCTGCTGTACTATCACACATCCAAAGGTAAATTCTTTGGTTTTTTTCTCTGAATAGGAAGCCTTGAATAGGGAGTACAGCCAAAAGGAAAAAAAAAAAAAATCCATGATTTGGAGGATTGTTGACTTTCCCACTAGATGTAGGCTCTCCTAGGCTATTTTGATATCTAGTTAGAGTCTGTTTCTCCATTCTCTATAGACAGGAAGCCACCAAATGTTTTCAGGTTGCCCTCAAAATCTCTCAGATCCATCTTTGCCTCCTTTGGCTGGTTATTTTTCCAAGCTGGTTCTTTCTACTTCCACATCCATTCCATTTCTGTCTTCTTCACACTATCACCAGATACACCTTCTCTAAGCCACATTTTGGGTGCATCTCTCCCCATTTGTAAAACTTTCAAGGACTCTTTAGTTCCCACCATATCAAATCTAAACTCTTTTTTCCGGTTTCCAAGACCCTCTATCATCTAATTTCTCTTTAAAACCAGTCTTCTCGCTCACTCACTCTCTCACTCTCTGCTCTGCATAATTGGTCCTTTTACTGAGCCACACACAGGCAAGTTCATTTTTCATCCTTGCTACTGTCCTCACTTGGAATGCTCTTCTTTTCTCATCTAAATCCACCACATCCTTCAAGGCCCCGATGAAGTGCCATTTCCAGCCCAGGTTTGCACACCAGCCACCACTTCCTCCTGTCCACAGCATGCATTGCAAGTCAAAAGGGTAACTCAAGCTGAGATACAAGATACCACCTCGGAATCCTACTTAACACAACACTCCAGGCCACTACCACCAATCACCGTGTGCATAGAAGATAAACCTTAGTATTCCATCCCTTGATGGTTTTTGTTATTCACATTATCCCAGAATCCACAATGTGGTATCTTTTCATCGTTATTCACTAACCATGTAAGCTCACTTAGGAGAGAGATAAGGCTTAAAATACCTCTCTACTCCTTCAGAATTTCACATAGTCCTGCCTAGAAGGCAAGAGCTGAGGAATACATGTTTTCTAATTAAACAGAACGTACAGTAACAGATATGCAGTGCTGCTTACACTTGATCTGGCTGACTTCATTCTATGGAGAACCACAGTCACCTGAATTCCTTATCTACCACCTCCAAGTATAATACTAGAAGGATTTGCTTAATTAATTCCTTAGGTTTCCAAGAATAAAAGTTTATCCTCATCTCTTCAGTAGGAAGGGAAGCAGAGAGATAGGAAATTTATATCAGCTCAAAAACAAACTGGCAGCAAATAAGGTTATAAACCAAGCATTGCGTCTAACATAAGAATAATAGCATAAGATAATGGCGATTTTGGGCAGTGGCACCTTATAAACACCGAGCCTTATCTTGGTTTGAATTAACATTTACAGGAGCTAGGTTTTTTTTAATCTGAAATAAAATCTTGACCTTAACTCTGTTTTTTCCTCTTCATATCTTTGACATACGAAATACTGGGGGAGATGCGGAGGAGGCATAGAGGCTGTGATTAAATCTGTTTCTCGAATCCATTATCTTCTCACTTTTCATGAGCTCTAATTTAAACATCTTATTTATAGTGTAATGTTCTTAAGAGTTCGCTGGGTGTATTTAAATGGGGTGAGTTAATTGGGACTGTTCTAGCAGAAGTCGGTCCCAATCTCATCTTCCTAGGTGGCAGCTCCGCTCTGCTCCTGAAAAATAATGTAATTTCCTCCTTTTCGGTCTAATTTTCATGTTCATTGTTACTGCTCTGAATATTGTGACCTAAGGCTGTATGAGTTTAATAATGTTTTTAGTTTTAATGTTATTATTAATATTGGCAATCTTTACATCATAAATTTGGTATCTTCCTACAGAACTTCCCACAGTTCTTGACACAAAAATTAAATAAAATCTAAAGCAAGGAACAGCTTAAAAATAGTATGGATTGGGAATTGAAAAAAAAAGTGAAAGATATATGCTATGTTTTAAATATATATTGAATGAGCTTAGAAAGTGAGCAGAAACTATTTTCCAACTGCATCAAGAGTTGCTTTACCCATCTACTCTTCTCCCCAGGTAATAAGTGCTTTGGATAAGAAGTACAATCCTATTATTTGTAGTTAATGAATTAATTGGATGCCCAGTATATAGGGCCACATGCTTAGGGTAATTCCTACACCAATTTCTCTTGTTCTCCCCCAAATCATCTATCTTAGGTTGAGTTCTCTGGAAGCAGATCCTGAGAAAAAGGTAAGTTGTTTATTAAGGACCTGGCCTGGGAGAAAGTGGTAAGAAATGGGAAAACAGGACAGAGAGGGACAAGACCATACAAGGGGGAGATTTCAGGTGAGGTCTCAACTTCTGCCTGGTCTCTGGAGGAGCTCCCATTATAAATGACCCCTCTGAGTTTATCCCTTCTTCAGACAAGGGAGCTGGGCTTTCATACTCACCAGTCATTGGCTACTGGTAACCCCCAGGGACACAACCTCCCAGGCACTTCTGCCTCCCAGTATGTCTGGGCAGAACATCTCCAGTAGCCCAAGAGTAGATCTATGAAGAAGACTCCAGGTGCCAGATATTTGCACCAATCATCTTGCTCATCTAATCAGCTGCAAGGGTCCCTCTTTGCTTCTACTAAGGATTGGTTTTTAGGGAACAATCTCCAGTTGTGCTCCTTCCATCCCATCAGAACCCAACAGGCAGTAGTGTGCCAGGAGCTCCCAGGCCTACCCCAACTATCCCCAGTAGTAGCTCTTAAAGTTTTGCCAATACTCCCAGATGAAGCGGCACTCCCTAGCTTCTCTTCATCAGGTTTCCCCTCTTTTCAATCCTACTACTGCAACATAATGAGTCATAAGGACAATTCAAGTATCTTAAAACAATAACCAATTATTAGTGTAGGAGTCTATGGATTAGCAAGCTGAACTGAGCTCAGCTGGGGGCATCTTCTGGTCTTGCTGTGTTCCCTCATGTATCTGAGGCCAGCTGCAGGTCAGGTAGGAGGCTTGCTAATCCTGGATCTACCCAATCTCATCCCTAGGGTCTCAGCTGGGACAACTTGAATGATTCATGTCTCCTCCACATAGAATATGTTCTCTCATTCCTCAACAAGCTATCCCAAGTTTATCACATGACCGCAATAGGGACACCAATAGAACAAGTAGTGGTGTATAAGGCCTCTTGAGGTCTAGGCTCAGTACGAGCTCAGTGTCACCTCCTTCAAATTCTGTTAGTCAAAGTAAGTCACAGAACCAGGCCAGATTCAAGAAGCAGAAACTAGATGCAGAGTCATATTGCAAAGGGAATGGACACAGATGCAAACAGTTGTGCATATTTTTTTGCAACACACCACAGCCTCTCAGCGTGCAACCCTCCTACTTCCCAAAACATCAACTTAATTCCAGGATGAGCTTAATCTTCCCAACCGAGACCCAGGTGTAGGTTTTCTTCGTCTTGTCTCCTGACACCCAAAGATGCTATACTCCAGTGTAGTATCTTCTCTACTCTTGAGTGATGTTTTAGTCAAGGTTCTCCAGAGAAACAGAACCAATAGAGTTTATAGAGATCTATAAAAAGGGATTTATCATGAAGGATTGGCTCTTCTGAAAACACTCTCACAAACACACCCAGAAATCTTGTTTACCTGCTACCTGGGCATCCCTTAGCCCCAGTCAGGTACACACATAAAACAAACCATCACAGCCATGTAAAGTAGGAGGGGGAGTTCAGTTCATTTCTTCTTTTCCTTGGCAGCATAGACAAGAGAGAAATTACTTCCAATAGCTTATCACTTTAGATACATTCAACAAGGCTTATTTTCTGTCCATTTTACTTGTGTGTTGGGGGCTAGAGGGTTGGGTCATGCAACTTGTTTATCTCCATGTGACACCCAATGACTGAGAATCACAAAAGGGAGTGAAGAACATAATTCTATTCTTAGCTGCTGGGTGTGTTTAGTTCTTGCACCTGGAGATCATTCCCAGTGATTCTCACTTATGAATTGATAATGATAAAGGTCCTTTATGTGCCCTCATAGCCAGGGGTCCATTATAAATAAGATAATTCATAACTGAAGGTTGTCCACAGGGTGTAAAGCTGAGGAAAAATCTATACAAGCTTCAAAGGATCGAATGTGCCCAAAGAATTTCTTCACAAGGTATAAAATACATTACACATTTCATTAGTTCTAAGATGCTCATTTTTCATATTTTAACATCTCTGAAATTGGGATGCATCTTAAAATTGACGGTCTCTTAAAATTATTTGGCAGCATTTTCTTAATGGCCTATAAAAAAGTGGTGAATCTTACAATCGATGTCTTAGATTCAATGATATATGATAAGCAGGAGAAGTAGCTGTTTCCTCATATAAAACACTGGCCTGCAAAACACATGAAAACCTGTTAAAATAGTAACAGGCAAGGTTTTTGATATGAATACTCAGTATTTAACGGGGTTCATATTTTACGTGATGAGTAAATTAAACTCCAGATTCAGTCAAGTTGAGTACATAGGTGAGATGGATAACCAAGTTAGCATCAGAGAAATCCTCCAGGATCTCTGCAAAAAAACCCTGGAGTTAAAGTGGGGTGAAAATTTCTGGCTTAATAATCAGCTTAAATTTTAAATTAGCTGTACCGTGTAAAGGAGTGTTACTGGGTCACCATCAAAAAGTAGTCCTAGATGCATAAAATTATGGCAATTCTCCTGGCTTTTAGATCCGAGAAAAGGCAATTTCACAGGAATCTACTGAGATCTGGCATTTTCAGCCTCAACCTCTGTGTTCATGCCTCATATATTCTGTTTGAAAATATTTTCCCTCGTTACCATGACTGATTCCCAGTCTACAGAGCACCCAAATGTGAGCTCACCTATTCAGGTAAAAATGTGTATGTTATAAAATGAAGGGTATTTAAAAACTTCTTTTCTGCAGTTTTCCACATCTTGTCCGTTTTCCCCAGTACATATGTATTATCTTGATAATCAGAAAATGTGTTTAAATGAAGGAAAAATTATCTGCAGAAGAGCAAAACAGGTCACTACCAACACAAGAAATGAATGAGGTAACGATAAAGGGTGACTTTACCTGTTGCACTCACTATATGCCAGGCTAGTGACCAATGGGACCCTCACAGCTTCCCGTGGTCAGCACTGCCATCATCTCCACTATACAGATGAGGAAACAATGACATGGAAGGATTACACAGCTTGCCTAAGACCACAGGTCTGTCAGGGGAGCAGGATTTAAAGATGAGAAATCAAGCTCCAGAACACATGCTACCTATACTGTGATGAATAAACAGGAAATGAACATGAGTAAGCAGATCAGAACCTGAAGAAGTCATTCTACTTTTTCCACCTCTTTATAGCTGTCCTGCCCAATGTTTCCTCTCTAAACCTCTATGTCCTTATTTGTAATATGGCAATACCAGTATTGATAACTGGCCCCTTGTGAGGATCAAATGAAATAATGAATATAAATACACCTTGTAAACTCCCAAGATGTGTAAATATGTTATTAGTAATATCATCCTCTTTTTTCCCTCAGGACTTGGGTAAGAAAACAGGAAGGGGCTATCTGCCTAGAACTCGCTCCCCAATGCTATCTCTTATTCTGGCACAAACGTACTGAACTATTTTCTCTTGTATCTCAGAACTAACTTCTGTAGTCATAATACTCACTGTGCCATCAGTGTCTTACCCAGGATCCCACAGCCAAGACAGAAAATGCAAGGTACAACCTGTGTCACAGCTTCCTCCCTTCCTTGTCCATGGCAGACATTGATAATCAAGCACAGATCTCATGCCATCCTAGCTGAGCCTCACACTCGTATGAATCCATCTTAACGAGTGATCTAGGCAGCCGCTTGCTATTACCAAATATAATGAATAGCTGAGATTAAATCTATCTGCCATTCCTGTTGCAAGGCAGTCAAAAATACCATTACAAGCAGAAATTAGAATTAAAAAAATGGGGAAACTCTTGAAATGTAAAGTTGATAACAGAAGTTGGGTTACTTCAGTTCTGACACAAATTAGGTATTGTACAGGTCACCCAGCCTTTTGTACCTTCATTTCCTTAAAGTTTTTTTTTGTTTTTGTTTTTGTTTTTTACATTCCAGGGTCGTTAACATGCAGTGTTATATTAGTTTCAGGTGTACAATGTAGTGATTCAACAATTCTATACATTACTCCGTGCTCACGATGATAACTGTACTCTTAATACCCTTCTCCTATTTCACCCATTCCCTCCCCTACTCACCTCCCCTCTGATAACCATCTGTTTATTCTCTGTAGTTAAGAGTCACTTGGTTTGTCTTTTTTCCCCTTTGCTCATTTATTTTGTTTCTTAAATTCCATGTATGAGTGAAATTATAAGGTATTTATCTTTCTATGACTGACTTATTTCACTTAGCATTATACTCTCTAGATCCATCCATGTTGTTTCAAATGTCAAGAGTTCATTCTTTTCCATGGCTGAGTAATATTCCACTATATATCATGGACGATGTGAATATATATATATATCCACAGACACTTGGGCTGCTTCCATAATTTGACTATTGTAAATCATGCTGCAATAAACATAGGGATGCATTTATCCTTTTGAATTAGTATTCTTGTATCCTTTGGATCTTTAACAAACGGTGCTGGAGAAACTGGACAGCTATATCAAAAGAATGAAACTGGACCACTTTCTTACACCATACACAAAAATAAACTCAGAATGGATTAAAGACCTGAATATGAGAACTGGAACCATAAAATCCTAGAAGAGAGCACAGCCATTTCCTTATAGTTCTAATGAGAGTTAGATTCTCATCTCTAGCAAAATCAATTTTGATTTAGCCAATAGAAAAGCCAATCCTTTTCTAACTTCTAACATTTTCCAAATTAGTTTCTGCCTTTCCTCTTACCCACCTGAACTGCCACCCCTAATTCTTTCTCTCAACCCATTTAAGCCATACTTTGACACATTCAAATTCTACATCCCCTTCCAAGCTATTTTTTGGCTACTCTGGTTGATAAAGACCTCACCTTCTATTTACTGGTTTTATCATTCATCACCCATGGATTCAGTTGTCATCCTTTATTCTGGTGAACTAGACTGCAAGCTCCCTAAAAGGGCAGGTCTGGAGATCACAGTTGTTTAAATCTCAAAGCCTTGCACAGAGTTCTATATGTAAGAGATGTTCAATGATGAATAACTGAATTTATATAGAGTTTCAAAATTTTCAAAGAAATTTTAAGTTCATTTGTTCTAAATCGATCCACTCCATTTCCCTGGTAATTTTTACCTTAGAAATGTTGGCTAATGATCATCTTTAGAGAAAGAACTGAAACTGGTCTTCCAAGTTATCCTTTAAAAGCATTTATTTTTCTCCACAGTCTATCTCATTATGCCAAGAATATAAACTGTGAAAAAGGAAGAGATTTAAAAAATGTCTTAGGGTGCCTGGGTGGCTCAGTTGGTTAAGCGACTGACTTGTGGTTTCCGGTCAGGTCATGATCTCATGGGTTGTGGAATCCAGCCTTGCATCAGGCTCCATGCTCAGCAGGGAGTCTGCTTGAAGATTCTCTCCCTCTGCCCCCCCTCAAATAAATAAATAAATCTTTTAAAAAAAATGTCTCAAATGATAAATCCAGAATCATTTCTTAGGACTCAACTTTAACATTCTGAGGCTGATTTTAAGTATTTCTTTTATTTCATTTGTTATTATTGTATATACTTAAAATATATTTTATAACTGGTATATAATTGACTTATGATTGCTATAAAATATAATAATATAATAATTAGTTTATAATGTAAATATGTTTTATAGTTTGAATATAGTTATAACCTAAAGTCAAACAGATATCATAATTCTATTTCATACTTTGTTCAATAGTGATTATTTATACCATTTCTTTTCAAAGAAATTTTTGAGATAGATTTTCTAGAATATAATTGATGTAATGAGATGTATTGTATAAAAAAGGCTTTATAGTTTTTCTCCCCACCCACCTCCACTCCACATCCTTTTGTTTGTTTTTATTTTGATGTAAAACATTTTACTTTGCTTTTCTCTTTCCAGGGCAGGCTTCCCCTGCGTGGGGCCTACATCAGAGGGTATAAGGAAAGTAGGAAGGATTAAGACACAGTTGGATTGTATGATAAAGAATCTGACTGGAAAAGCAATTCCATTATCACCACACTGGAAGTTGAGCTCCTTTCTTCACATCAAACGGTAGAGGAGAGGGAGGGGAAAATGTCTTCAAAATGGATTTCCTTTCATTTCCACTTCAATTCACTGTGGTTGGGTGCTCAGTACATTCCATACTCTCAGACTCTGAAAGAACTTGAATTGGACTTTAACACATTGGGAATTTCAACTGAAGCAGATCTGACAGGAGAAGACATACGCCTGAACAGATGCAGCTTGCATAGAGAGAGATTATTTTTTTTTAACCAAAAGTTGCTGATTTTTCTTCTAAAAAAAAAAAAAAAAAGCCTTTTCCCTGATGAGATAAGTTTTGAAGTGTGAAAGTTTTGACATTTTTCTTTGCACATCATAGGTTTACTGTGTTTATTTTGTATGTGTGTGGCTGATGTAATTGTCCTATGGTGGGTTGAAAAGGCAATATTCAGATTCTGTTGAAACCCCTGGGCTGTAGCCATGTTTTTGAAACTTTTAGCACTTCACTGAGCTTACCAGGGGCCTGGTTTCCCTGATGTGTGAATTGCTACAAAAATTAAAACACGGCCAATGCTGGAATCTCTGTTGACAAGCTGATGAGGTCCATGTCTCTGGAGTTCCTCTCAAGTCTCACTGATTCTGTCAGAGAAATCACTACACCTGCTCTAAATTGCCACCTGAGGAGAAGATTAGGACTTAACAGGCATCTGAAAAAGTTGTAAGAGAGGTGAGAATTCTGGGCAAAGGAAGAGGAATTTCACATGTCTGAGGGTGAACTGAGCTGTGTAATATATATAAATGACCTCATGTTCTATATTTGCAGGGAAAGAGACCTGGGAAAACAGATACAGTTATATAGACAATGGAGGAAGATATTTAAAATGAGTACTCTGTTAGACCTATAGGTTTTGTAATCATGCAACAAAACATACCACTTAAGTTGGTTGACTGACCAACACTGGTTGACCAACATAGACTGACCATTATTGACCCTCAATGACCCCTAGACAGCAAAGCCAAGAGAGAAAGATCCATGTTTTCTGCATCCAAGCTCCTCTCTTCTTCTCAATGACACCATTCCCCTCCTTTCGCTAGAGTAGTAGCTCCCAGAGGGTGGTCAATAGACCACCTATATTATCATTAACTGGGAACCTGTTAGAAATGCAAATTATAGGGCCCCATCCCAGACCTACTGAATCAGAATTCTAGGATGGAGCTCAACAATGTATGTTTTCATAAGCTTGCAGTATATTCCTAATGCACACAAGAGTTTGAAAAACATTGCTCTAGTGTACAGCATTATCGGTCTCTCAATCTTAACTGGTTTATTTTCATCAGCATGGAATATGTTCTAGTACCTGTTACACTAAAAAACTTTTTCTCTGGTCTTCACAACTTCTAGCTTTCCCCTCTTTTCTCTGTCATGGCATTATTTCATTTAAAATCTTGTCTGTAGGGGCGCCTGGGTGGCTCAGTCGTTAAGCATCTGCCTTCGGCTCAGGGCATGATCCCGGCATTCTGGGATCGAGCCCCGCATCAGGCTCCTCCTCTGGGAGGCTGCTTCTTCCTCTCCCTCTCCCCCTGCTTGTGTTCCCTCTCTCGCTGGCAGTCTCTGTCAAATAAATAAATAAAATCTTTAAAATCAAATCAAATCAAATCAAATCAAATCTTGTCTGTACAGCAAGATGACAAAATAGGAAGTCCCTTTGTTCTCCCACAGAGGCACTGACATAACAATATACAGTCCAAAAGCCTTCATGAATACCAGAAACCGGTTAGTAAGTGGCAGCACCCTAGGTATGTTCAAAGCCAAGAATGACCACATCGAAATGGGTTAGAAAAAGCATTTCATCTCTCCCATATAACACTTTCCCCAAGCTGTTACAGCTCAGCACGATTAGAAATAAACGCACACTTCATGGCTTCTCCATGGTCCGGATGGGGGATTGGAAGGTGGGCAGGGAGAAAAGCAGAATATATGTCCAACATTCTAGCTTTTCAGGGGGCTGTGAGAGGGACTGGTTCTCACCTTGTCTGACTCTTAACACTTATGAAGATCTGGCATACTTTGGATGTCCAGGGAATATTTGAGGGAAAAAAAGACATCTTCTTGGCTTATTTTAACACTAGAGAAACTGCAGAACTAAAGACAGACACCAGAGGGAGAAAGAGATTATGAGCTCCTGAAAAAGAAACCAGCAAAGAGACCTACACCAAGACACATTATAATTAAAAGGTCAAAAGTTAAAGACAAGGAGAGAATCTTAAAAGCAGCAAGAGAAAAACAACTTGTTATATACAAAAAAAAACCCCTCAAAAGACAAGCATCAGATTTTTCAGCAGAAACTTTGCAGACCAAAAAGGATTGACATGATACATTCAAAATGCTGAAAGAAAAAAAAACTTCCAAGAATACTCTAACTGGAAAAATTATCATTCAGAATTTAAGGAGAGAAATAGAATTTTCCAGACAAGCAAAAGCTAAAAAAGTTCATCACCACTAAACCAGCCTTCCCAGAAATATTAAAGGACTTTTATAAACTGAAGATAAAGTGTGCTAATTAGTAAAAAGAACACACAAAAAAGGATAAATCTCACTGGAAAGATAAATATATAGTAAAGATAGATTAACATTTATAAATCTAGTATGAAGATTAAATGACAAAAGTAGTAAAAATAACTAACTAAAATGATTAGTTAAGGGCTACACAAGATAAAAGGGGTAAAATGTGACATCAAAAACATAAAATGTGGGGCTGAGTAAAATGTTGAGCTTTAGAATAGGTTCAAATTTAAGTTGTTATGAACTTAAAACAGACTTTTAAAGATATAAGTTGTTATATGTAAGCTTCAGGTAATGACAAAACAAAAACCTATAGTAAATACACAAAAGATAAAGAGAAAGGAATATAAGCATACTACTAAAGAAAGTCATCAAACCACAAAGGAAGAGAGCAAGAGAAGAAGAAAGGAACAGAAAAGAATTACAAAAACAACAACAAAACAATTCACAAAATGGAAATAAGTACCTACGTATCAATAATTACTTTAAATATAAATGGACTAAAATTCTCCAATCAAAAAAATATAGAGTGGCAGAATAGATTAAAAAAAAATGAACAAGTCCCATTTACATTGCCTGCAGGTGTCTTACTTTGGGTGTAAAGACACACATGCACACTCAAAGTGAAAGGATGGAAAAATATATTCCATGCAAATGGAAACCAAAAGAAACCTAGAGTACTTATAGTGACATAAGACAAAATAGACTTAAAACAAGGGTTGTAATAAGAGATAAAGAAGTTTATTACGTAATGATAAAGGGGTCAATCCAACAAGAGGATATAACATTTGTAAATATTTATGCACCCAACATAGGAGCACCTGAATATATAAAGCCAATATCAATAGACCTAAATGGAGAAAGAGACAGCAATACAATAATAGTAGGGGACTTTAATATCCCACTTACAACAATAGATAGATCATCCTGACAGAAAATCAATAAGGAGACTTTGTCCTTAAATGACATGTTAGACCAGATGGACTTAACAGATATTTACAGAACATTCCATCCAAAAGCAACAGAACACACATTCTTCTCAAGTGCACATGGAATATTTTTCTAAGATAGATCATATGTTAGGTCACAAAACAAGTTTCAATAAATTTAAAAGGACTGAAATCATATCAAGCATTTTTCCAAATATAATGGCATGAAATTAAAAATTACATGAAGAAAACTGAAAATTCACAAATACATGAAAGTTTAACATGCTACTGAACAAACAGTGGGCCAAGAAAGAAATTAAAAGAGAATTTTTTTAAAAGGTTAAGACAAATGAAAATGAAAATATAACATACCGAATTAATGTAAAGCAGCCAAAGCAGTTCTAAGAGCAAAGTTCATAGCAATAAATGCCTACCTCAAGAAACAAGAGAAGTCTCAAATAAACAATATAACTTTACACCTCAAGGGACTAGAAAAAGAAGAACAAATGAAGCTCAAAGTTAGTACAAGGAAGGAAATAACAAAGATTAGGGCAGAAATAAATGAAACAGAGACTAGAAAGGACAATAGAAAAGATCAATAAAACTAAAAGCTGGTTCTTGGAAAAGATTACACATAATTGAAAAACTTTTAACTAGCCTCAGCAAGAAAAAAGAGAGAATACTCAAATAAATAAAATCATAAATTGTGAAAGATGAAATGTTACAACTGATAACACAGAAATACAGTGCATCATAAGAGACCACTATGTACAACATACACCAACAAATACACCAACAAATTTGACAACTTAGAATAAATGAATAAATTTCTAGAAACATACAACCTACCAAAAATGAACAGACCAATTACTTGCAAAGAGATGGAATCAGTAATGATGTGGAGAAATTAGAACCCTTGTGCACTGTTGGTAGGAATATAAAATGGTGCAGCCACTGTGGAAAACAGTATGATGGTCCTCAAAAACTTTAAAATACAATTATCATATGACCCAGCAATCTCACTTCTGGATATCTACCCAAAAGAATTGAAAGCAGGACCTTGAAGAGATATTTGTACACCCATATTCAATGGAGCATATTCAAAGTAGCTAAGAGATGGAAGTGACCTAAATGTCCATCAGCAGATGAATGGTAAAGGAATGTGGTCTCTACATACAATGGAATATTATTCAACCTTTACGAAGAAGGAAACCCTGTCATATGCGACAACAGGGATGAAACTTGAGGACATAATGCTAAGTGAAATAAGCCAATTGCAAATAATAAATATTTCATGATTCCACATTTATATGAAGTATTGAAAATAGTCAAACTCTTAGAATATAGAATGGTTGTTGCCAGGGTGGGGGGAGGGGGAAAAGGAAGAGATGTTTTTCAACGGGTATTAAAGTTTCAGTTCTGCAAGTTCTAGAGACCTAAGATTATTTTACTGTACACTTAAAATAATTGAGATAGTAAATTATGTATTTTTTACCACAACAAGAAATATTTTTCAAGGTTTATTTATTTATTTGAGAGAGAGAGAAAAAGAAGAGAGGGAGCGCATGGGGTGGGGGGAGGGGCAGAGGGAGAGGGAGAGAGAGTCTTAAGCAGACTCTGCTGAGCATGGAGCCTGATGCGGGGCTCGATCTCATGACCCTGAGATCATGACCTGATTGGAAACCAAGAGTTGGCCACTTAACCAACTGCGCCACCCAGGTGCCCCAACAACAAGAAATTTTTTTAAATAAAATGTCATTTATAGTCTTAGGGAGGAATGATACCTCCAGTTCTCATCTTGTCACCAACATTCCACTGAAACAGATCTTTCCAAAGTGGAGGATGATTGTTGCTAATAACAATGGTCACGCAATTGCTTGCAAGACAGTTCAATCTCCTTCCCTCTTGAAACACCTCCATTTTTTTTATTCATTACCACCATACTTCCACTTTCTCTTTTGCTCCTTGAGATGAAAAGGTTGAGATAATCTGACACAGCAAAAATATGGTGTTTTCTTGATGTCACTCTTTCCTGCCACAAGATGGTTCTACCTTCAAAATATGTCACGATTCATCCGGTTCTCTTCATCTTCCATGCTACCACTGTAGTCCAAATTTCTTTGGTCTCTAGCCTCTGACCAAGCCTCTTCGGTTCTACTCTTTGCCTCTACCATCCATTCCTCTCACAGCAATCAGTCAGCTTTGAAAATACAAATTTCACCCTGCCACTTTACTATTGAAGAACTTCCATGATTTCACGGTGCACTTGGGGTACAGTCCAAAATCCTCGACACTGCCTGAAGACCCTGCATGACTGACCCTCATCTCTTCTCTTTGCTCTGAATGTCTAAATGTTTAAAAATAAACTTGTACTTCAGTTCCTGAAACTCACCATGCTTATTCTCATCCCAGGGATGTTGCACTGGTTGTTTCTATTGCCTAGACTGTTCTGCATCAAGATTTTCCTGGCACCTCCTTGTCATTCTGTCCCAGTTCAAGTGCCCCCTCTCTGGGACACTGTTCCCTGACCACACAGTCACTTTCCATCCTATGACCCTACTTTATATTCTTCCTGGCTCTTGTCACTATATTCTTTTCTATTTTATTACCTGTTGACCACCTACATGTACATACTTCAGAACATAAACCCAAAGAGAACAGGAAACTTATCTGCCATATTCCCTGATATACCCCTAGGTACTAGAACACTGCTATTGGATAAAGGAAATAAAATGAAGACCTGCAGATAAAATAAATAACAGGGTATATCTTCTAATCGCTCATGCCCAACATGCTTTTTACAGCCACTGGACCTTTGCATAAGCTGTTGCGTCAGACTGAAATGGAGCTTCCTAACCCCTTTACCTGGTTACATCTTTACCCGTTCTTTGAATCTCAGGGAAACTCAAATATCATTTCCTCTGGGAAGCTTTCCCTGATTCTTTCAAATCCCCTTCATGGAAACCAGCTTCTTCATAACAGTTGTTCAGTTTCCTTTGCTTATGTGACTATATTTGATTCATGTCTATTTCCCCAAAGGAAGACACTTTCCATTTTGTTTCATATCTTATTGCCAGCTCAATATGTACAATAAAGGGTCAATAGATACTTACTAAAAAACACCTCTAGTAGCTTTTAGTAGCATGAATATGCATGCTGGCTTTTTTCAGGACAGGCCTGGTAAGTGCCTGCTGTTCTGGCATAATTGTAAATAAAAGGGTCCTAATTTGGATGATCAATTAGATGGTCACTCCAGTCATGTGATCTCAAAAGTGTCACTAAAAATGTATCAGGAATAAAAATCTAATTAAATCACTTAACAATGATTGGCTTTTATTTTTTTTTAAATTTTATTCATTTATTTATTTATTTGATAGAGAACGAGCACAAGCAGGGGGAGCAGCAGGCAGAGGGAGAGGGACAAGCAAGCTCCACTGAGCAGAGAGCCCAACATGGGGCTCGATCCCAAGACCCTGGGATCATGACCTGAGCCGAAGGTGGCTGCTTAACCAACTAAGCCCCCCAGGCGCCCCAATGATTGGCTTTTAAATAGTATTTATCTATATAAACCAACGTTTTATAAACTGCAGGTCACCACCAAATAGTGGGCCATGACTACCCATTTTTTTATGAATTAAAATAGACTAGGATAAAATAAAAAGGATTCAAATTATTCACATTGACCCAATGTAAACAAGCATTATTTGGGAATCTTTTTTTATTTTGCTTTTATTTTTAGTACATGGCTCTATTTGTGTAGGTCACAGTGCAAAGGGTTTACCTTTTAACTATGGGTTGTAGTGGTGCTTTGGGTCTCCACCCAGACCCCACTGACCAAGCTGGTGTACCCATCTTCCTACTGCTTTGACTGTTGGCTGCTAATGGTTTACAGTTATGCCCTTTGCAGGGGAGCTGCCCTCTGGAGAGCCTCCTGAAAATGCCTGGTGGTTTTCCCCTCCCTCCAGAGACAGATGATGACTGACCAATATATGAGTAGAAAAGACTAACTCCTGACCTCAAGGGGAGCAGCTACATGGTACACTTCATGTTCCAGAACTTTCGGGTGGGATCAAGCCAACGTAGATTCCAGTAGAGCCTATATCCATGCCTAACTCTCTCCCTGTCCATCTTGCTTTTTTTGCTCCCATGAAGGTTCCTTCTGAGATCAATTCCCTCTACCAATATATCACTTGTACCAAAATCACTAGCTCAGGTTCTGTTTCTAAGAACCCAACTTAAGACAGCTGTCATTTGAAAAATATAAGAAACTCTAATACATTATTTTTAAATGACAATAATGTATGTTTACAAAGAGTTTGCTTTATCTTTCTGCACGGTCTCTAGGAAAAGTGCAAAATCTGACGCAGAAATCCTGAACAAGTGAAATGCTGGATTGTTTTTTGAACCAAGACTTAGGAAAACAGGTGTGCCAGCCATCTGCTGGTGTGTTGGGGATGCTCTTCCCAAAAATGTGTCAGTCCAGACATCAATTCACATAAGACTCAAGACCTACAATGTGTTGAGGGAAATGGGGTAGAAGAAGCAGCCTGGTTTCCTTCTGTAAACCAAGGCAGGTAAATGTCGTCGAATGCCAAGGCTGCTTTAGAAAATGTCACCTCAGCGCCAGCTGTGCTTTTCCATTGAAGAGTCCTCTCACTTTATCCCCAGACAGGAGACAGTGCCGGCAGTTGGCACAGATACCTGAGCCCCCAAAGTCATCAGGCCCCCCAACAGCTGCCACCCAGCACTTCCTGGGCTCCTCCGGGGTGCCTGGCTCTGTCATCTCACACTGCCAATTGTTTGACAAATGCCAAAGCTTCTGCAAGGATGCATCTCTCCTGTGGTTCCTGGAACAGTGTCCAGACTAGAGAAAATACACCACAGGCTCCGAACAAGAAGAACAAATGGAAGATTGCTGTACCCGTCAAATACAGACCCTAGGAAACATAAGCCAGAGAAACCAACACGCCTTAGCTAAACAATCGGGGATCTTCCATTGGGGAAGTTATTTATTTATTTATGGAGAACTCACCTTCCGGAGGCATTTTGGGCAGATTTTCAACAATATCACCAGGCAGAAATCACCCGGATTTGCCGAAGGTTTTGTAGACAAAAGCGAAAGGAAAGAGCACGGGAATGGGAAGAGGCTGTGGCTCAACGAAATACAGAATTCCCAGAAACTCAAAAAAGCAGCCCCTAAGGAACCAAACGGTAATTAACCTGACACTTGGTGGAGAAGCAGCACTTCTCATCCTCCTGCAGTGCCCTTTGCCAATTAGAAGCCAGCTTCCAGGATTTGTTAAATGAATTCTGGCTCATTCGGGTACAAGAATGTAAGATAGCCATTTAGGAAAAAGGAGACGGATTCTTTGTTTCGATACGGAGTGCTCTCCAAGATAAATGTTTAGTGAGGAAGGGAAGATGCAAAACAATGTGCAAAATATTTGTGGCAAAACAATGAAGAGTCACTTTATGTACGTGCATGTTTCTAAATGTATATATGTATATGTGTGTAATATAATGTAATATTATTTATGTAATGTAATACATAGAAACATACAGACACTAACATTTGGAAGGAGATCAGAGAACGGGTAGAAGAGGGGAACTATTTCCACTGTTTACCTTTTTCCTAGAAATTTTTTCCATGTGCATCTTCCACCTACTTAAAAACATTTTAAAAAGACTGCAACCCACAAACCAAAACAGGTAATAACATGCTAACCAATATAGTTTTTGTTGTGGAGGCTGGCTAGTTAAGTCCTGCTATTCATATTTGCTAGTCAGATTCTTATCATGTATACAGTATTCCTTGGAATTCCCACAGATGCTTGAAAATATTGTGATGATTGTAGCTTCCTGGGTACCATGTTGTGCTCTTAGACCGTAATTGCTATGTCTTATGTCTCAGAGAGGCAGCTGTGTTGACTGATGTCAGATTTGAACCCTTAGGGGAAACGTATGCAAGTGGGAGATCCCAGACTTCCCCACTCCCAAAATAGTTCCCAAGGCTGCATAGAACTGCCTGGAACAATGGGTCAAAGTCACCGCTGACTCACACAAGTAAAAGACTAAGAACCTTTGAATAAATAGGGTATTTATCCTCTTGGAAGAGAGAAGGATTCCAAGGTAGATAAAGGCTTCAAAGTCCAGACTAATTCTTTAGACACCTGTATTAGGGAGCGGCATCCTTAGTCTTTTTGAAAAATATTAGAAATGAAAACCCGAATCTCTAAAATGTTTACTTGAGAGCAAAGTGTAGCATCCGCCTAGTAATTCTGGAGGATGTAGCTGCTAAGAGCTAAAAATAGCTTCCGGGGGAGGGTTGTGCAGATGGGGCTTGAGAGCAGGAGGGGGGGGGGGCATGGAGAACCCAGAAGAGCAGCCATCTGAGCAGATTTCACACGATTAATAGGGAGTTTGTTGGCTGGTGGACTTTAAAAATAGAACCTCGTTTCTGAGGGGTGGGTGCCCTGCTCCAAAGCCCTAGAAGGAGCCTGCTGTGAGGGATGATTAACATGAAAGATTGTGGAGCTTTAAGGAAATGTTGGCATAAAGAAATGGCAGCGATTACTGATGCTCCAGCCACCTTCTAAAAGGTTTCTGCAAATTGCTTTCCTTGGATGAAATACCAAATATCTGTTCCCAAATGTTATGAAGCAAAATAAATCACATTCCATTGACACATCCAATATGTCCTATCAGAGACCCTGAATCCAAACAAAGCAAGGCTGCCGCTACCTTGGCGCTATTACATTTCTTTCTCCTGCTCTTGTATTAAAGGCTGCAAGATGAAAACTTGTTCTTTGTAAACAAAAAAATTATCTCTGCCTCCTCCCTGCAGGAAATGAGAAATCAAGTCAGCCACTGACAAGTTTTTCGAGTTCAAAAGTAACTCAGAAATTGTTTACGCTGAGCCCGGACTTTTCTAAATGAAGAATGTGACGCCCAGAAAGGGTGAAGCACTTTTGCAAAGTCACATTGCTGGAGATCCGCGCAGGCAGGACTGGAATCCAGAGCTCTCAGCTCTCAGCGTATCGATAAATGTCCCTTCTGCTAAATAGGGTGTCTTAAAATGTTTAAGGTGGTATTCCTTTGCTAAACCTTGCATTTCCACTCGAGTCAAAGTTTGAAGATAAAGGTGATTTCTCAAGCAGTAGCTGGTGCATTAAGAAGAAACCTTTTTTTTTTTTGAGGTATGCAAAGAAAGGAATAGGGTTAACTTCTTGATCTACAAAATAATTCAGCGTTAAAGTTATGTGCACTACGAGACTATTTATTGCATTTCACAAACGTAAATAGTGAGGCACGGTGCAACCAACAATGTTGATCCAGGTGTAGAAGCTGCCGCTGGTTGACCTTCACCATCAGGTGTCCCCACCTCCTGGCTCCTGTGAGTACCGGTGGCTAGGAATTCAAGGTTATCCCCTTCCCCAGAGAATTTGCCTGCCCCCTCCCCAAAATGCCTGAGAGAATTACCAATGACTAATTGATATGAGGGCACAAAAGGCCAGCCCCCTTGCCTCAACTTCGTGATTTTTTTCACACTCCAGAGCTCCCTGTGAGATCAGGCTGAGGCCAGACTCCAGCTGTGACCACATTGTTGTGCAGCTCCTTCCCCTGCCCTATCACATCCTGCTTCCCTCACCTCCCCACAGGATGTCCAGGGCACCTGCCTTCAATAAATTGAGCGCTTCCAGGGAACCTGACCTGAAACACCAAATGCGTGTGTAGGAGAAAGAATAAATGTCAGATAGCACCTTCTGCTATCCGATGTCTTCTTCATCCATTTATATTTTGGTTTCCATGCAAATGTGTATTTGAGACAGAGAGTTCTGCATGTTTCTGCTATAAACAGATGCCTGTGCTCTCCTTGTCTGGTAATGTGGCATGTTTCCCAGGTTTTCTGCTTAGTCATATGCTTTTTGACTTGTCCATCCAATTAAGCAGGACCTTTTCTGTCATCTTTACATTTTTCCTGAAAACAAATACACAAAAACCAGATTTTTAAGTGTGGTAATGATTGGTTGAGTAAAGAAACACACCTGAAGGAACAAGTGTGAATATGAGTCCCTAACCCCTTTGATAAGAGCCTGGGTGGTTCTCCTGCCTTCTGTCTTTGGAAATTTCCTTCTGCACAGTAAGGAGCATGATACCGGGTTCTGAGACCATGATCTTCACAGCAGATTGAGGGCTCTTGGCAGTTATATAGAAGGATGAAAAGCTCAAGGGTTGTCTCTGTTGAGATTCTTTGGCTGTCAGCAATAGAAAATAACTCTGCCCTGTTTAAGCAAAAGGGTTGTTTACCGATAAGGTATGAGGGAACTCAAGAGCTTGGAATGACAGTTGCAGAGAAAGTACAAAGTAGAGAATGCGGCATGGCCAGGTTTCAGTGCTGCTGCAAAACGGCTCTTCCATCTGCTATCAAGATTTAGGGTTCTGGGAGGGAGGCCAGTTGGTCAAGGTGAAGTCACAGTCCTACTGCTTAACCGTACTGGGTCAGTGAAAGTAAAGATCTAAGGAAGGGGTTGTCTGATTTTGGCTGCACATTAAAATCCCCCAAATCACTTGTGGAGAGCTTTATAAAACCTGATGCTTAGGCCATGCCGAAAACCAATTAGATCAGAATATCTGCAGGTGGGACCGAAACATTTGATATTTTATCCCCCGCCCAAGAGATCATTGTGTAGTCAAGGTTGTAAAACACCGAGCCAAAGAAAAAACTTTCAAAGAGCACTTCAAATTCTTTGTAAGAAAACATGGCACAGTTTTTACCATTATGGCATGATTGTACCGAGTTGGAAAGAAGGCAACTTCTAAGAAGATAATTGGGTTACACTAGCAGGAAAGGGGGATGGATACTGAATGGCCAATCAATGAATCAATAAACAGACAAAGCTCCATTGGGCATGCAATCTAGTCAAACATTGTTCCAATGCTTAGAGTAAACTCTGGCACACAATAAATGCTCAATAAATGGTTGTTGAATAAATGAACAAATAAGAGGTTCTCAAAATGACATGTATAACATAATTTCCATAAAGAAAATCACTGATTTTTCTTATTTAATCCAAGAAAACCTCTAACATAGATTAAAAAGAATAAAACTTTACCAGGAGAGAATGATACAAAGATATGGGAAAAAAATGACTGATGCATCTATGAAAAATTGTTACGAAATGTGTGGAATCTTACTCGGTTGTACACTCCTACTAGACATTAATCTTCATCTACCATCACCACTGATGAACAGATTCTGCTAAAGTCAGCTTACTATATTAAACGCTCTTTGTTTACATTTTCAATAGGACCATCTGCTTTGATTGATTAAATAGAAGCCATTTGTTTCATGGCTTTGAGGCTTTGGTACTCAAAGAGTGGTTAGCGGACCCTCAGTGTCTGTCCTGGAAATATGTTAGAAATGCAGAATTTGGAGCCTCACCCCTAACCTACTGAATCAACATTGCATTTTAATAAAATCCAGAGGGAAGTCATACGCACACTGAAATTCAAAAACCACTGGCCTAGCCCACACAGCCTCATATGCTTAAAACGGTTAACTATACCTGTCATTCAAACCAGAAGGGAAGAACTTTGGGAACGTGGCATTCTGCGCATGGTGCCATTGGGTCACTGCTCCCAGCTTCTACCCTTTGCCTCTCTTAAGCCAAACAGCAAATGGATGCAGTGAAGCTCTAGTTTCTGTTGAACTCCTAAGCATAGATAAGGGTGTGGCCTTTTGATCTCGTAAGTTGAGCAAGTAAATGGAGAACAGCATGACAGCCTAGTCAAGGACCTAAAACACAGGATTCTGGGGGAAAACTTGGCATATAGAGATCCATGCCCCCTAAGGGAATGTTGATGTCAACTCAGTGTGAAGGTGCTGAATCTCCAAAAGGCCAAGTGGGAGATGACCAAAAAGCTGGGGATTTCCTTCCTTCAGGTGAGAGACTCCAATAAGATGGGAGAGGTGGGCGGTGCCAGCCTGCTTACTTCTACGCAGCAGCCCCTGGAGCTACAGACCCTCTTGCTTCCCGCAACCTATAAATGTAAGATGCTCATTAAGATTCAAGCTGAATAGGAAAGAAAATATATCCACAGGTATTTCATGAAAAAATATATCCTGATCTCTAAGGAAAAAGAACATGTAACATTGTTAAAGGTAGAAAAAAATAATCCGCTATAAAAGAATGTCTTATCACCAACATTGGACAAAACAGAATGGTGGATCAACTGACATCCAGCTTAAATATCATTGATCTCTCAGGGCAAACAAAAGCTATTTTAGGAGAGGAAAGGATTTGGCAAGAGTATCACTTTGAACCCCATCTGAAAAAAAGCACTGAAAAGACTCTATTCCAACAACAAATGAGAAAATTCAGAAACCTGTAAAGATGAAAAAGAGTGAGCAATGATTATATATAATATGCATGTTGCACATACATATCTGTATTGTGTCTATATATATATGTTACATATATATATGCAAGTTCATATATAGTTATTAACCTATACAGATAAATATAAATAAGATTCAGAAATGAATAAGAGTAGGCTATATAGCAATGCATAATTATCAAAATTAGTGACACACTACAGAAGGACATCCCTAAGAAAAAATTCATCTTTAAAAAGTTAATAAACACTACACTTTAGCTGTCAAGCCTATGACAAATGGTTACCAAGGTGGCAATAAAAAGATTTCAACATCTCTTCAGGGGAGGAGGAAAAAGGAGGACAGAAGAATGGGAGTAGGTTTGTAAAATCTCATCTTATTGGAATGGAGCAAAGTAGGAAGAAAACAGAGAATTTTTTTTTTTTTGAGAAAGAGGAGGAATCTCTTTTTTTAATGAGTAGTAGATGTTATTATCACTTATATCAAGAGAATAGAAATTAACCATCAATGACAAGGAAGAATGCAGCAGACTTTCCAAATTAGCAAAGGGAATAAACAGGAAAAGCAAGGCAAAGAAAAAGAAGAAACAACCACCTATCCAGTAGTAAACATAAAATAAGGTCCAAGTAACACACTAGCTTTATCAGTCACTGTATAAAATGTGAAAGAACAGGATTCTACCACGAAAAGGCAGAGGCAACAGATTTCTTTATAAAACAAAACACAGCCAGATGTTACATTAAAGAACACTCTCAAAAATACTTTTAACATAACATAAAGAGAGATAGAATTAGCAAAGAGATACCAGGAAAATGTAAACAAAATGAAAGTAAAAATGGCAATATTGATATCAGCTAAGTATAACTTAAGGGCAAAAGAAACAAATAGGATCAAAAGGGACAATATATAATAATAAATGGCACAATTTAGAAGCAGCAATCATCACTGGCATGAGCCAACCACCACAGAAGGTCAATACTTAAATTTATTTTTAAAGCAAGAAGAACTTGCTAGAAATATAATTATGATGGAAACATCAATATACATCTCTCAGAATGGAAAGATCTAGCTCAAAAAATAAGGGACACAAACTGAAAACACAATTAATAAACAAGTGGATATGTCACCTTATCTTTGAATGTACTTTTTCAAATACTCGTGGAACATTTTTAAAGGTTGGTCATATATGTGGTCACTGAAAAAAAACTAGAAAAATGTGTAAATGTAGAGTTTTAATAAGTTATATTCTCTGATCAGAAGCTAATAAAATTAGAAATAAATTATGAAATGGTAACCAAAAATATCTTAATGACTTGACAATAAAGCAGCAGGCTTCTACATAATCTTTGATCAAAAAGGAAATTAAAAAAAGGAAATTAAAACCTGCCCAGAAGGTATTGAAGAACCCTCCATAACAAAGCCTACAGAACACATTAAAGCTATATTCAGAGGAAAATTTATAGCCTTAATTGCCTTCATTATTTAACAAAACCTGCCAAATAAAGTAATTTTTCAAAAACCTGAAATGTGAAAAGCAAAATTAAACAACAGTTAAGAAAAGGAAATTTTAAAATATTTTCAAATGGGGAAAAATAGGAGAAGGGACAAAAAATTTCAAAAGCTCGTTCCTTGAAAGTATTAATAAAATACGATTCCTATGATTCTGATAAAGGAAAAGAGCAAATGCCAAAAGTAAACATCACGAAGACTGGGAATGAGATGTAGCCAAGACACAGAGAGATTAATATCATTATAAAAAAATGCCATGTGCAACTCTATGGCCAGAGGTGAAAATGAATAATATTTTAGCAAAATATCTCTAGCCCACCATCTTTTCACAATTTCTCCCTGATTCAGCATCTCTCTCTCCTTTTTATATATGTCACCTTCTCTTCATGCCCAACCCTCTACCCATATTTTCCCTCCATCAAGGCTCATTTTGGTTTTACTGGCTGAGTCTGGGTCTGGGTGGAGACTTTCTTTCTTCCAGCTTGAATTCAATAAGGGTGGATTGTGTATATTCATGTTGGTACCTTACTTCCTAGCTCTTGGAACCTCTCTCTCAATGTACCCCATTTAGCCCATACATGGCATCTCTCTCATTTCTTTTGATATTTCAAAGTATTTTCATATTCATTATAGTAGCAATTTTTAAAATTTTATGTTGTGAAGCAAATGTTACTACTCCAGGCAATCATTTCATAGGAAAAATAAAACGAATTGTTTTGATAAGGTGAGAGGACATTTTTCACTAGTTTTTAATTATTAGAGTTATTTCTCACACACATGTGTGCACATACATACATAATAAAGCTGTATTATCTCACTAGGAAGATAGATCAATCATGATCCTCAGGCTCAAAAGACTTACATTAAAGTAAAAATGCTTAGAACTCGGTAAGATTCTATAAATTGAGTAACAGTTCATATAACTAGTAGGGACATAACTGAGCGTGAGAGACTGGCACTGAGGTGCCCTTTTCCCTCAGACCTGGACATTCCTTTAGGCAAATCACATATTTTTCAGCTCACTCTCAGAAAGTTAAAAATAGTCTCATTTTCCAGATAGAAAAGAAAATCCAATATAATCGCTATTAAATGTTCACTCTCAGGGCACCTGGGTGGCACAATCAGTGGGCATCCAACTCTTGATTTCGGCCCAGGTTATCATCTCAAGGTCATGAGGTCAAGCCCCTCAGCGGGCTTTGTGTTGGGCATGGAGTCTGCTTGGGATTCTCTTTCTCCCTATCCTCTGCCCCACCTCCGACTCTCTATCTCTCTCACTAAAAATAAAATAAAATAAAATAAAATAAAATAAAATAAAATAAAATAAAATAAAATAAAATAAAATAAAATAAAATAAAAACGTTCACGTCATCAGTAAGAATTTGCTGTATAACAAACCACAACACAAATTAGTAGCTTATAACAACAGCTAATTATTTAGCCTATTATTCTGTAGGTCAGCAATTTGGGGCGGGTTGGCCTTGATTAGGTAGTCAGCTGCTCTCACCAGGTTCCCTCATATAACTTTGGTCAGCTGATGGTCAACTCCGCTCTCTGTCTAAGGATCTGGCAGAAGCAACCGGGCTGACTCAACTCTGGTGAATGTGGTCTTTGATTTTCCAGCAGGCTAACTCATTCTTAATCATGCAACCCACCGGACAGGGTTCCATGAGAGAGTCAAAGTGTTTGAAGCCCCCTGAGGCATAGGCTTGGTGCAATGGCATTCTCGTTAAATTCTACTTCCTGAAGGAAGTAACAAGGCCTGCCCAAATGCATGGGATGGGGAAATAGACCCTAGCCCCAACAGGAGACACTATATAGGCATACTTGCAAGGATATGAAAACAAGTAGGGGAAGGATCATTGACACTACGCATCCCAACTACCTAAGTCTTTTTTCCTTCCTGTGGCTGCATGGCTGGCCCACAGCAAACACCCACCTGTGTCTATTGCTGCCTGCCTGCCCCAACTTAGCCCGACTCCATTCAGCTGCTCTCCCTCTTGCTTCGCCAGCAAGGAGTCACATCAGTCCCTGTGCCTCCCCTCCTTTAAATTCCGTGGGGTCAGGTCAAGTTTCCCAGGTGGTGTTCCTCAGCCTCGTCACTTAACTTCATCCTTACCCCTCCCCCGCCACGCAGTGCAGGGCATGCTTCCCAAACAATTCTCTCTGTATAAATCCTCACTGTCAGCATTTCTCAGCCTCTCTCCATCTCCTTGTATCCATTTATGGATGATGTGTTGAGGGTTGAAAAACTAGTTCCATGTTTTTCTTAGTTTAGGTTCCCCTAGAAGCAATGGGAGATGTGAGTGTTAGACGTGAGTACACAGATTGGGGAACAAGGAAGAGAGACAGTGAGAAGCAGAACAGAGTGTGTTTTTCGATCCAGTTACTGCTATGGGCAAAAACTTTGGGAGTCAGTGTACAACACAGACCTCAGAATTACCCCACCTGGGGATGAGGAAGCTGGGGTATTTATGCACCACTATACAATCATTCCATCATTGATTGCAGCTGCTCCAGGTGAGCAGGGGGTAACTCCCTGGCACTTCCAACCTGCTATGATATGTGCAAGCAGAGCAGGCATGAGCAGCCTGAGGAAACCATCGGGCAGGGAAGGCAGGTGCTGGTGGTCTGGCCCTTTTACCCCGAAGTGGTAAGATTGAGGAACCTAGTGATAGCTTCTGGATGTTGCACTTGTCCTATGTAGATGTCGTGGCAACTCCATCAGGCTCCAAAACAATAGGAAACATTGAGTTTAGCATTTTAGTATGATGCAATACTCTTAAAATGTCATTCTCTTAGTCTCCTGTACTCTCTAAAATATGGTTTTTCCTTCTAGCCAGTATCTTATTATTTTTCCAGCTAAGATTAAGATTCACTATCTCCTCCCTTTTCCTCTACCTGTATTCTGTATTACCATCAGTTCTCTCCTGCCAATATCTTCTCCGATACAGGTCCTGCATCTCCTGTACGGTCTGGCCCACAGTAAAGGCTCAACAAGTATTTCTGGAATAAATGAATTAATAAGTGAGATTCATTATCCTTTGCAATCAGGCATCTAGGGTATTTTCCATGACAATACCAGATACAAAATATTTTTGTACTTCCTCTTCTGGCTCCCTTGAGAGGTACAGCCTCTCATTACCTGAAAGTTTGTACTAGTTTTAACCACTGGTTTATAATGGAAGAAATTCAACCTGACACCTCTCATTTGTCATAGTCATCCTATTTCCTGCAACCTAAAAAATTTTCTGAACATCTATGCCTATCACTTTCCATTTTGTAAGCATAGATTACCATGAATTTTATGCATTATGCTAGGAATAAAGAACTGCATTTCTCTCTCCCTCACTCTCCTCCTTCCTTCTTCCTCTTTCCTTCTCTATTTTTCTCTCTTTCTCCCCCCACCCCAACTCGGCATACAAACACAGCAGTTGAATTATGCTTTTTCATGTTCTGTCTGCCAAGAATTTCATTCTTTTCCATCATTGCCTATACACCTCAATTGTTTTTAGTGAACTTTCTACTGAGGTGAAACTCCCAAATAGAAAAGTGCATAAATCTTAATACACAGCTCAATGAATTTTCATAGCTGAACACACACGTGTAATCACAGAGCTCCTTCCTCAGTCCTAGAGAGGCCAGCAGTAGACCTCCAGCATCCTTCTACTGAGGACTGCTCACTCTTCCAAGGACCCATGGCAGCCTCAATGAGGCTCTTTCTCCCCCATAGTCTGCATCCAGGCTAAAGATCCCCAACAACCCTGGCCTGCAGCTGATAGGTAGGAGATAAGCCTCTACCCTGCTTATCCTTCCAGCCATTGTGTTATTTCTGTTTTCTGTTTTTGAGTGCTACCTGCTTGCTTTCTATTTCCTTTTCTTGTTTGATTTCTTATGTGAGTTTCCCTGTTCTCTGTCATTTCCTTGAGTGTCTAGATGTGTACTAATTCATTGGAAGGGGCCCTCTGTTTCAGAGTAAGTTTCCCATGAGCATTCTTCACCTGTCCTTTGAAAATGACATTCATTTCACCCTGTTGAAGAGTAAGTGCTATGACTTCTCTATCTGCTTCACTCTGTCCCCAGTGCCTAGAACAGAACATGGCACATTGCCTGTGCTCAAATGTTCATTCAGTTTTTAACATGCAACGAATCTCTGCCTGCTTTCCATGCAAAGACCTTTGACTTCTTCCTAGTTTTTGAGTGGGGGCAACACTCTTCCAACATCCAATTTACTTAAAAACACCCAGATAGCCTTATAAGGTAGCAGTATGCAATGAGTACATAGCGAATTGGACCAGCCAGTAGAGTAAAAGTTACTATGCTGTTTTAAAACAGTTTCTTACTAATTTTTTAGTTTCTGTCCTAGAAAGCTTCTATCAGCTTTAAATACCTACCCGCTTCCACCACATGCATACACAACTACCCACAGACCCAGTTAGCATCATTCTGTAGAGTCAACACTGATGAATAGCTGTGATGCTATTGGCCACTTCCTTTCGTGAATCCACACTGCCATAGCTAGTTCTATAGAGTAAGAACGCAGGTCACAACAAAGAGCAACATTAAGATAGCTTCGTGTTCAAACTATCTTTCCTTTGGCCCCTGCACGACTGCTGTATCAAGCCAAATAGCACATTTCAGAGATCTACCCTTTTCTCCCTTTCTGACTCCCACCAAGTTCCAATTCTTTATCATTCCCACAGAATTCTCCAATTTATTTTCAGAAACTTCTGCATCCTGCTTTAAATCCGAGTGCTTCTGTATTTATTTGTGACATCTTCCCCTGAATTTATCCAAATTTACCCATATTTAGCTAATATTCTTTATTATCTTTCACCATGGGCTTCACC
Organism: Ursus arctos; assembly: GCF_023065955.2. Lineage (NCBI taxonomy): Eukaryota > Metazoa > Chordata > Mammalia > Carnivora > Ursidae > Ursus > Ursus arctos. The sequence goes on from NW_026622830.1 coordinate 36,004,490, forward strand.
AATCATCAGTGTACTTAGTTGGGGTCTTTTAATTGTCTCTCTCTTCCTCCCCACCCTCTTGTCAACAGGGTTTAGGGAGAAAAAATGGAAAGAAGCTATTATTCCACCACCAGTCTTATTTTGTATTTTAAAATACCATTTTAATTACTAAGATGTTCTGACTCAAATGTTCTCATATCACAACTAAATTCTACTTCTTTTGCTGTAAAATAGGAAAAGCAAATGAGTAAATAAAAGCTTTTCACAGGTTATTTTCAAAGGACTTTTGGAGTTAACATTCTGTTATCCTCAGCCGTGTTCTTTGGACAACTCTCAAACCAGTGTCCTAGAAGTGGCTGAATGGTAGCTTCCAAGCTTTGAAATTGTCAAGTTACTTCTTAGCTTTGATTATGACTCTTCTTTGTCCATATTTATATCTTTATATAAATATCTAAGATATATAATTTAGATATTAAATTATATCTAAGATATAATTACCCATTCACTAACAGCAAATCAGACATTGCTGGAAGGAGAAACTGAGTCAGTAACCAATCACAGATCCATTCTAAAGTCTAAAAGGAAATCCACGGGGTGCCTGGGTGGCTAAGTCAGTTAAGCGTCTGGCTTCAGCTTAGGCCATGATCCCAGGGTCCTGGGATCGAGCCCCATGTCAGGCACCTTGATCAGTAGGGAGTCTGCTTCTCCCTCTTCCTCTGACCCTCCCTCCTGCTGTGTTCTTACTTGCGCTCTCTCTCTCAAACGAATAAATAAAAAATCTTAAAAAAATAAAATAAAAGGAAAGTCACAAAATCATATTGCTGGATTTTGGAAGTGCCATTTCTCATGTCCCTTCATGGAGCAAACTTGTCCATTGATGGTTTTGTGCCCTGAGAAAAATCCTTTGTCTGATGAATATCAAATATATATTTGGCCCAATATACCAACACATATACCAACCCCCTGCCATAGAAGTAGCCAGTGGTCATGGATCCATGTAGACACACTTCTACCCTCTCTGCCTCCACTCCCACGTCATAGCTGGATGTTCACTGCTGTCTCCTGGACACTAGGATCTTTCAAAGCAAAGGGTTCAAGTATATGTTGTTTCTCAAAGTGAGTTCCAGTGGGAAGTTCAAGGGCCTCAAACTCTTCTCCATCAGGTCAACCAATGTAACTCTGTTTGTCTGTCCTCTGTATGGTATTCTTTACATAATTCCAATTTTTTTAAAGAATTTCTACTGATAAAAAGAGGTTCAAAAACTTCTTCCACCCAAATGATGCTGATGCATCAGTCTTACCACAAAACTCAACGTGGAGATCTGTATTTTATTAAATACCCTGTAATTAATAATGGTTGGGATATTCAAATAGAGCAATTTCATTTCATTTTTCTTCTTGTCTTTTCCATCAGTGTCCTAGTCAAACAACGGTTCTCTCTTCCTACCCCCAGGATATGGGTGCCAATGTTCTAAACCCTCTTTCAGGCATATATTGGATGAAAGGAGACTGGGAATGGGAGGGGGTATTTTCTGGCTAAAATTGTAAGAGCTGGATGGGACACCCATTCGCTGAGTACATTGATAGCAGTTGGACAGTCATAATCGAGTGAGTTTAGTTCTGGCTTTAGTGTAAGGCTCAAAAGTGGCTGTCAGTAGTCAAGGCTTCGCAGAATATTCAGGCTGGTGGGAAAGACATCTTTGGCCTGTCTCTCAAAACCCATGACAAAGTCAAGAATCCAAACACCCAAACATCCAACCTCTTACTCTCCTGCTTTAAACTTACTTTGTAGGATATGTGCCATTTTTGCCACCCTCATACATGCTCCACCCTCAATATTATCGAATACCACTAAATACTCTTCTCTAAATGCAAAGAGCAGCAACACTTACAGGCTGTAGATGCCGTATTACAATGTTCCCTGAAAAAAAGTGCTTTCTATCCTATGATTAAATAATCATTACATGGCTTAAAATAGTTTCATGCTGTTAAAAAAAAAAAGAGAGAGAGAGCCGAAATCAAGTGTTTATTATTAGCCAGAATGTGACAAATCTTTTTTAAAATTGGGGATGGGGAGGTATGTGTGCATGTGTGTGTTTCCTATACTATTAAACTTAATTTGGTGCTCACTGAATTGTAAAATAAACGAAGAATCACACTATACTCTTTATGTCAGGCAATTGCTAGGAGGCTAAAAATCACCCAAGATCTATTTGAACAGGTGCACATGGGGTTTTTCTGCCAAGAGGATGGATCTGCCAGCAACTAAATTCTGGTTCTTTCCCCCAGTTCTAGCTAGAAGGTCTGTGCTTATTGGGCCTTAGCTTCTGCTCAAAAGTGAGTGTGGGTGTCTTGGGGGCTGATCTGGTGAGATGGCTGAGCAAAAAGCCTGACTCATCTAGACACACACCCACACACATACACACACGTAGAGACATCCAGGGATAAATCAGGTGTCACCTCACAGGACCTTAGTCCTGCTCCCATATTTTTAGCTGTGGAAGAGGAGAGTAAGAGAGAAAGAGACATGATTTCCTATAATCTGCTTTCAAATAGAGCAGCAAATTCTTAACCACAGTGGAAGGGCATCCATAAATAAAGCTTTCATGAGTGGTTTGTGGCCTCCTTAAGTATACATATACAAAAATAGAATACATATTTTTGCTTATTTTAATTTTTGTGTATATATAAAAATATTTTAAAATTCTAGCATACATATATTTTCAGCATGAAATGGATTATCCCTTTGGATTTCAAATTCTGCCCTATGGTGTCATGTTGTAAAGAAGAATGAAGCTGCAGATCTTATTTCAGAACCAGCACGTAACTCAGTAATCCTGGGGACACTCTATATCCAGGTCTCGGTTGTCTTAAGAAACTTCTCCCACCAGAATTAAGAGGCCCTGGAAGAACCCAATTTAATGGCTTTATTAAAGGCCCTGAAAGTGGTATCTGTGTTGCATGATTCAAAGATCACATTTCCCCAAACATTCGAAGCATCATTGTTTTATTTCCCGAGGTAATATCTTCTAAGTAGATATTTTAAAATCCTCTTTTGAAATGTAAATGCCCATGGGGAAACATAACACATCATGGAAAAATTAGTTGTACAGACGCCACGATCAGGATGAAAGAGCAGACTCAAAGGGAGAAGGTGAAGTTTTTGACAAAGAAGTTAACAAAAGATACTAAGCTACTAACAACTGAACTCTGCTTCTGTTTGCTTAAGCCTGGCTGAAGGCAATGTAAGCTAGCTTTTCACTTCCCAGCTAAGCTGTCCAGTTTTAAAATTCATCTATGAGCATAGACGTTACGAGGAAGCAAACCATCCAGCAACATGACTAAATAAATAGTAAAGTCTAGCTTATCACCAATTCTGTTGAATTCACCTCCTAAATTTTTTTTTAACTTCTTCCCACCTCCACCTCCCACATCTAAAGGCCTCCCTACATTTATTTTTTCCCCAGTGCCAACGCATTTTCACAATGCAGCCTGAGTGATTTCTTTCAAGATATCAATCTGACCAGGTCAGCATGTAACTTCACACTCTTCAATGGTTCAGCATTGTCCATCGGACAGGATTTAGACTGAAATGGCTCACAGGCCGTACAGGTTAGGACTCCTCCAGCCCCATCCAGCCTCTCTCTTGTATTTCCTCATCCCACCTGCTCACCATGGGTTCTCCTCCCCAGGACCCTTGCACTCTTCCCTCCTTTCTTCACCTGCCCATCCTTGAGATTCTAGTCTCACTCCCTCAGTGAAGCCTTCCTGGTTTCTCTAAGTAGATCAAAACCTATAAATAATAGGTCCTTTTAGCACCATATTCCTCTCCATAAAAATAACAGCCACAGTTGAAATTGTCCATTGGTTTTATATGCTAACTAGTTAATGTCCACCTCCTCAAAGATATTGTGAGTAGCAAATGAGCAGGAAAAAGGATGTTATATTAATCCTTTGGGCACATGGCAAGCCTACATTTCCCAGCCAGTTTGGTGTGGCCATATGACAGAGTTCTGGCCAATGAAATCTGGGCAAAAGTGATATAGACCACTTCAAGAACAGGCCAATTTAAAATTATATGCAATACTCTATACTCTTTTTTCCTTAAACTGACTGAACAGAGAAAGATGTTGGAAACCATGTTTTGAAGATGAGGGAAACTGAATCACAAACAGGAGGAAATTCACTCAACCCAAATCCATAGTGGGTTTCTCATTGTTTTAAGCCACAGAGATTTAAGAGTTCATCTGTTGTAGCAGCTAGCATTGCCCTCATAAAACACTATTCTATTCTCCATGCCTAGCACAGTATCTAACACATAGTAAATATTCAATAAACACATATTAATTAAACAAAAGTGTGATTTCTTGGTATATGCAACATCCTTTGGAATGGACAGAGGGGACCAAGTATCTATGTTTGTGTTGGTTCATAAATTGGCCCCCCGTACATGCAGGGCAAGGACAGCCCAAACAAAAAGGCAGACCGTTACAGATTGGTAGGTGGCAGATTAATAAGTAAGAGAACTTGCATAGGAGACTTGTTAGTTTTTTTTTCTTTTAAAGATTTTATTTATTTGAGGGAGAGAGCCCAAACGGGGGGGAGGGGCAAAAGAAGAGGAAGAAGCAGACCCTCTGCTGAGCAAGGAGCCCAATGCAGGACTCGATCCCAGGAACCTGAGATCATGACCGGAGCTGAAGACAGACGCTCAACCGACTGAGCCACCCAGGCACCCCAGAGTCTTGTCTTAAGCAGCCGCAAGATGAGTAGATTTCCACACCTCCCCACCAGAATCTTAAAAGTTTATAGAGAGAACTTAACTGGATTCAGTCACATATATCACCAAGATGGTCTCAACAACACATTACTCTCTTAAGGCTGCATCCTTGAAATGGCTCGTAGTGGGGGAAAGGCAGGTAGAACTTACATGGTGAGAAGCCTCTAATTACCTAAGATCAGTTCTCGGAACAACTGCCAGTCATATCCTCTCAATTACCTCTTCCAACAATTTGATGAAGACTTTTGAGAATAATGTGATTTTTCTAAGATTATTGGAAGAGAATAGGAAGGCGCACAAATACCAAGTAGAGGCTGAGTTTGCACATAATAAAAAAATGACTCACTCTTAATTTTTTTTGATGTATTTGAACAAGGTAATTGCATGTGCACCTAAATTTAATAACAAAAATGAGGCATTAAAACACTAGTTTTAGGGGCACCTGGGTGGCTCAGTCGTTAAGCATCTGCCTTCAGCTCAGGGCGTGATCCTGGATCCTGGATCCCTGGGATCGAGCCCTGCATCAGGCTCCTCCCTGCTTCTTTCTCTCCCACGCCTGCTTGTGTTCCCTCTCTTGCTAGCTGTCTTTCTCTCTGTCAAATAAATAAATAAAATCTTTAAAAAATAAAAAAAACCACTAGTTTTAGCCTCTAGGGTTTCCATCTGGCCCAAATGGAAACTTTGTGAAATATTATTGCAGAAGAGTAGAGGTTATAGAGCTGAGCAGACCTGGATGTGACCTTGTCTATTCCAAGTATGGGCTGGTGTCACCCTGAGCAAGACTTATAAGTACTCCAAGCTTTAGTTCATCCTCGGTAAAATGGGAATAATAATAAAAAGAGTACTCGAAGTCATGGATATAAAGCATTTGTCAGAAATGGAACATTTTGGCTATTCAAATTGTGGTGGCAGTTACAGTGGTGATGGTGGCAATAAGGGGTAGCAGCATCTCTGGTCACCACTATGGAAAAAGTGGATGTTGATTTCTTGAGTTAGAGAGCTAATGAGTCAAATGGTACAGATTTGGTAGACTTCTCTGAGCTATTCATTAAAGAAATCACCAGGCTGAAATCACCTTTTAAAACTACTGTTCTGGGGTTATAAAAGGAATGCTTACTACATAATTTTTTTAAAACATTCAGGTATAAAGAAAATAAAATGGTCACTTCCAACAGAAAACTGGCATTGCTACCTAAGAGCATCTGTGTCATGACTTTGGCCTGCTACCTAATAATACTTAAAAATAAAAGCACATGTGTACTTGTGAAGTTACAGTTCGATTCTTAAGAACCTGGACTCTATTACCAGATTACCTGTGCTTCCTGGTCTCACCATCACTCTCTATGGGCATTTACTGCAACTTTTTAAGTCTCAGTACCTTTATCTGTAAATTGTGGCAAATAATTACACCAACTTCATAAAGTTATTATGTCTATTAAATGATACAATACATGCAATGTGCTTAGAATAGTTTCTGACACAACTAGGAAGCGTTAAATACAAGTTAGCTATGATAACAATAGCAATTATGATGATGATGATGATAATTGATACATGTGTCTATTTCTCTAGAGGAAATAAATGCACAAAGGAAATGAAACTCAACATAGCAGCACTTCATTTTGAACAAGGGCTTTGATTTCATATTCAAGTATACAACTCTAATGGGACAATCTAAGCCTATAGAAAATCACTTGATTCTTTCAGTTTCAATTTTGAAGTCTATTCTATGTTTTCTATTTATCTAATTTGGTCTACATTTTCCTGAGATCAGTACCACATCATTTAAAAAAAATTTTTTTACTTTATTTTGATAATTGCTGTAAGTACATCTATTCAGCTTTTCTAAAATATTCTTGGAATTCCTATCTTTTTATTCTTGCAAGTAAATGTTAGGATTTTTCATCCTCTTCTAACCTGATTTGGTATAATTTTGCTATTACATTAACTTTTAGAATTCTTTTGGAATGAACTGAAACTTTACAATATTGAGTTTTTCCATGTAGAACCTGGTATAATTTAATTTACTTTTTAATTCAATTCTCTTTTGTATCTTAGGTTTTCATAATTTTCTTTTTTTAAAAAATAGAACCTGCATATTTCTTGCTTATGTCTAGGTAGTTTCTATTTTTACTAATACTGTGAGTAAGATCTTCTGGGTTTTTTTTTTCCCCATTTTATTTTCTGACCAGTTATTTTTACTATAGAAGAAAGCTATAGATTTTGGCCAATTAATTTCATACCTAGGAAAATTACTGAGCTGTTTCATAAGTTCGATCATTCATGTATCAATGTTCTTGGATTCCTGAGATGGACAATCAAATCGTCTACAAATAATAATTGGGTCTCCGCTTCATCAATGACTTATCAGTGATTTATGTTTGCTATCTTAATTACACTAAGTGGAATATGTTTTTAAAAAGTAAGTTATGGCAACAATAAAGGAAATTATATTATTTATTATTTTCCTAATTCTATAGGAGGTGTTCTCAGTGCACTACCATTCGGAGGAATGAATGCCAACACTGATGGTTTGATAGTGATTTTTAAAACTCATTTTAAAGGAGTGTTCTTTTAATCCTAGCCTACAATTTTTTAAATTGAAACATATGCTGAAATTTATCAAGTGAATGTTGTTAAATACCAAAATAACCATACCTTTTTGTTTTCATCGTATTATTGAAAAGGTATATCATATTAATAAATATCTTGATGTTGAAATATTTTCATATTCCTGAAATAAGTCCTACTTAATTTGTATATTCATTATGAATTGGGGATGTGCTTAGTACATAAATTATAAGGGTCTATTGACCCCACTTTCACTCTGATAATTTCAACATACACACTTTAGTGTTGTATTCAGTCTACTCTATGCATTGATCTATTCAGGATTCTGCTCAGTATCTGTTCATTCAATTATATCAATGAGTTCATTCAAATCCTCTGTATTCAGATTTGTTTTTGTGTCTGATTGATCTAGAAAAACTGGTATATAAAATCACTCACTATATATATTTTTAAATTTTCTTGTAGTTCTAAATAGTTTTGCCTCAGATATTTCTTTTTTATTTTTATTTTTTTAAAGGTTTTCTTTTTTCTTTTTTAAATCTAAATTCAATTAGCCAACATATAGTACATCATTAGTTTTTGGGATAATGTTCAATGATTCATTAGTTGCGTATAACACCCAGTGCTCATCACATCATGTGCCCTCCTTAATACGCATCACCCAGTTAAAGATTTTATTTATTTATTTGTCAGAGAGAGAGAGAGAGTACAAGCAGGGGGAGTGGCGGGCAGAGGGAGAAGCAGGCTCCCCACTGAGCAGGGAGCCTGATGATGCTGGACTGGATCCCAGGACCCTGAAATCATGACCTGAGCTGAAAGCAGATGCTTAAACAACTGAGCCACCCAGGCTTCCCAGATATTTCTTTTTTTTAATTGAAGTATAGTTAACTGCCCTATATATTTCTAATCTATAATATTTGACAGTTATATCATTATCGGGAGCTATGCCTTTTATCAATGATTATATCAGATTCCTTTTGGTCTTAATACTTTTCACTTTTAATTTTTTGTTTGGTATTAATATTGCTTCCCTTGGTTGCTTGCTTTTAATCAGGTTTTCTTAAAAATATATTTTTCATATTTTTATTTTTATAGCACTTTCTTTCCAAATTGGTTTTCCTATAAACAAGACACAGTTATGAACCTGAGCTCTTTAGGGGAAGAGTCTCTTCAGTCTAGAGTAAATGTCTAGAGTAAACCAATATGAGAAGGCCTCCTTAGAGACAAGCTACAGAAGTGTATTTATCAAAGATTAAATGCAGGATATCACTTTTATAACTAAAAACATACCAAATTCCATTTTACCTTCTGAAATGGAATATTATGTTATGATAATTTTTATCCTAAATATTTTAATCTCTATTTTCTTATCTTTCCATATCAACTAATAACATTGAGATGATCTGGTTAGCTGTGCTTTGCATGGTCCTGGACTGGCAGGGCAGTGCATTCTGAGCTCCCCACTCTGTCCCTTTGGCAGCCAAGGGTCTCTGTGATCTCATCTGTCTCTCAGGAAAGCAGGTACTCTCCTCCTCTCATACTTTGGCCCAAAGGAAAATAATATTATCTGAACTAGCCAGAGTCCAAACGAGCAGAACTCTGTCTTAGCACTGCCTTTCCCTCATAAGAAGAGAGGATTGATATCCGAGCCTAGTAGGAAAGATGGAAAGAGATGGGTATCAAATAGCCTTTAAAAAGCTAGAGTATACACTCAGAATCCTACTAGAAATTTGGCCTTACTTAACACCTTTCTATCATATTGTTTTCATGTGTTAAATGGAGATAATAAGATCTACTTCATGGAATTATTGGAGGCTTAAGTGTGAAAATCTAACAATGTAATGCCTACACTTCATCAGTAGTCCATGGACAGGTATTATTGATCACCCTTTATCTAAGCTAGTATGCCTTATTCCTCTTATAGCCTAACGGTGTTCTGGTTTTGTTTGTAGAAATATCTGTTCCCATGCTTTCCTTCCTTCCTTTCTTTTATCCTTCTATTTCTCTATTTTTAAATTAATCATTTATGAGTCCAGAGAAAAGGCTAAGAATTTAGAAAGTCAGGAAAGATTAATAAAAGAAATATCTATTTCAGGACACCTGGGTGGCTCAGTCAGTTAAGTGTCTGACTCTTGATTTTGGCTCAGGTCATGATCTCAGGGTCATGAGATCAAGCCCCACATTGGACTCTGTGCTCAGTGCAGGGTCTGCTTGAGATTCTGTCTCTCCCTCTGCCCCTCCCCCCTTTTATACACTCTTCTTTCTCTCTCTCTCTAAAATAAGTAAATACACACACACACACATCTCACACACACACACACACACACACTCAGACTCATTCTCGACATAAACACAATATCATTGCCATTAACTGGGGGTCAATGCAAACCTTAGTTCGAGTCTCAGCTTACCCACTTCCCATCTATATAACCATTGGCTATTGTTTAATCCTATGAATAATGCAAATGGGTCTATATCCCCAGCTCTCTATTTACAGTTCAATAAGACAAGTGCACTGATCCTGCGTTTCCTTGTCTGGAAAACAGGGGTACAAATAATGCTGATTTCACAAGGTCCATATGAGAATTAAATAAGACAATGAATTGGAAATTGGCTATCATATAGGAGAAGGTCAATAAATAACGGTTGCTGTTATTATTTTAAGCAAACATAGTAATTCTCACTTTATAAATCTTTAATGAGGCTTAAGTAATCTAATATGGAAGAGGCTTTGCACGGAGTAGCAACTCTGAAACTTCTAATTTCTACTTTCCTTTTTTCCCCTCTGTGCTCAGTGGGGAAAAAAAAGACATTTAAATGGGTTGATGGGAATACTCATTGTGGATAATGTACACTATTTGTGGAAGCAGAGTGAACTAGGTTATTTCCTTTAGCCAGTGCTAGTAATAATGTCTAGCAGAAAAAAGTATCACTCAAAATAGAAGACAATGGATTCAACTACAGTTGAATGGCCTCAACCCTACCAACTTTCCTCGCACTATGGATGCCAGGATTCCACAGTCTCGTCCTTACTTTTAACTGTGATGCCTGTTAAACCATTAATACTCTTACAAGAAACTCTTCTAACTATTCATATCTCCTCTAGGGTATGAGAGCAGAAGGGATGTAGAAGCAGCTTTTTAGGGTTTATGTTTAGGGATATGCATGAGGGAAGGAGGAGAGGAGAAAAGGAACGTTGAATAGCAGAGGGAAATGGGAGGAGGAACACAAACCCCAAGGGGATATATATTGAAGAAAAAGACAATGTTGTTTATTCCATAAATTTGCCCAGATTTAATTCTTAGGCCCAATCTGTAGGGCACGTCTACTATGTATTGAAATATCTGCGTGAATCTCATCCTAAAGAGAGAACACATTTTCCTACCTATGCCCTTGCTGCTTCTTTAGCCTTAGGAATTAGTGACCCGAAAACGGACTTCCCTAGCTTTTCAATTCTTTCCTCATTTAGTGAACTCTTTTGGAGTATATCTTTTGGAGTTTACTTCAGGGAAAATGGGACAGAAATGCATGTTTGGTTCAGAAGTTCTAAAATGGAAGGTGAAATTACTTACAGTTTTAACTAGTGATTGCATAAAATAGCTCCCCAAGAACAGACAAGGGAAAGAGAAAAAAGAAAGGAGAAGTATATTTCTTAAAAAAAAAAACAAAAAACCCAACTCTGCCATTTGAACAATTATCCCAAAAGACAACAAAACAAGGTATTTTGAGTGAGATTTTTTTTTAGGACATGCCCACACATTCCACCAATATATATAGATGGTATTCTGGGATGGGGGAGGGTGGGGTTGTGGAGTTCAGGTAAAGAAGCCATAATTCAAAGTAAGCAGCAATAAAATAGAAAGCCCTTCTTATGGTTTCAGGTATATGCATGCATTGCTCTGCTCTTTTTTCAGGTTTAAATGTAAGATACTGAATTCCATGTTTACATACAATGTGCAGCATAGAAGCACCTACATTTCTCCAGGCATAAGCACACATGTGACAACACTCTCAAGGCCCAGCAGGGAGCTCCTCTGAGGAACGCTGACTGAATGAGATTTCACATTCTGTGGATTTCAGCCATCAATTCAGTTTCTCCACGTTCCTGAAATCTCATTGTTACACTCAGGATTTGTCTTCTCCTAGGGATCACTTTCAAAGCATGTCATTGTCTGTGACAAGACAGAGTAAGTAAAATGATGATGAGTTTGGATTTCTTTCCCCAGACTCTCAGCTTTTCTATCTTCTAGCTTGGCATCTCGCACCTTGATTATTATCAGACGCCATATTAGAAATCCCTGCTGATATTGAGATATATGAAAGGTGCTGACTGAGAAGGCATTAGGTACTGCTTAAACTCAGTCTTTAATCACTACCACTTTTAAAACATTTAATAGTGTCATTAGGAGAAATTCAGAAGGCACTTGAAAATGTCAAATAACGATAAATCCAGATTTTAGTGAGCCTGTCAGGTATTATTACCCCATTCCTGATACCAGTACTAGAAGGATGAGTCAGTTTTTCAATATATTCAGAAATAATATTTCATACTAAAGCATGAACTCAATGTCCTATTGTGGTCTGTTCTTTCTCTTTGTGTGTGTGTGTGTGTGTGTGTGTGTGTGTTCTCTTTTTCTTGAAAGACTCTAATGAATTAAAAAAATGATCACAATCTTCAAAGTTCTCACTTAAAAGTAATGATATAAGATTTCTTAATCTGGGAGAAAGTCTTAGGAAAGAGCAATCATTTTCCGAATCAAAAGATTAAAATAATTTATTTTAAACTTACTAAATTAGGACTAACTAGCACTTCATTTGATTTATCATACTGAAATGAAATCAACATTTCGCATTAATAAATTATTTTCAGGGTGCACTGGTGGCTCAGTTGGTTGAGCATCTGACTCTTTGTTTTGGCTCAGGTCATGATCTCAAGGTCATGGGATCGAACCTCACACTGGGCTCCATGCTTGGTGGGGAGTCTGCTTGAGATTCTCTCTCTCTCTCTCTCTCTCCCTCTGCCCCTCCCCCTGCACATGCTCTCTCTCTGTCTCTCTCTCTAAAATAAGTATTCAAAAACAAAAATAAAATAAATTACTTTAGACAGTCCCAGATGATAGGGCTATAAGAGGAGACAGCACTAGGCACATACTCATTTTTCAATTAGTAGGTTTCCTAAATAAATCAGTCTGTATATTGAGGATTTTACTTCTGTTGGAAAAGTGCCACAATTATTTGTTTTCATTTCATTATTAAATCAGAGCATGTTCAATAAAACAAATATATTGCATATTAAACAAAAATCTACTGATATTATTCACTAGATAACTATGATGTTTGTCCTCGAGGGTGAGAGATTCAGAGTTCTTACTTTCCAGGAAAATTATGTGTTTGTTGTGATATGTTTCTTATGCCTTCTACAAATCTTTAATTTTACTTTAACATAGTTGTTAGATTTTATGCTCCTTTAAGGAGAAAACCTGAATTCACAAACAGAGGCATATGACATGAGATACATTAAAAATATTTTGCAAATAGAATATGCTAGAGTTAGCAGAAAAGTCTGCTTTGGGGGAAACTTCTATTATGAATAAAATTGTTGTTTGTCACTTTTATTTTACTGGGAGGCAAATTAGTCATCGCATAGCTTGTTCCATTTTTTTTCTTGAAATCAGGTCACTTAATCCCTTCTGGGATGTATTCAGAATGAGAGCCTATATTTTCCTCTCAGATTCATCTGGAGAGAATTTCAAGTTGCAGGTCTTCATATAATAGGGCATATGGAAATGGAGTCTGAAGTGTCTGACACTTTTAATGATATAACTTCATTCACAATGACATTACTTGTGGATATAATTTAAGTGAAAATGTAGGCGAACCAAATCCCCATATGACCTCAGCAACTCTAAAATTATATTCCTGTAATGTGCTTTATAGCTTCTCTACCTAAATACAGCTGGTAACCTCTAAATGCCAGCATTTGTGGATGGAAATCTATTTCTGAGTACAGTATATCATCTGTTCTGAGGATATAACAGTTATTATTCGTTCTTCTTGGACAGGGATCCACGTTTCATAATATTTATGATTTAAAGTTAGAGCTAGCTAAATGCAGGACATTCAAAAGTTCAGTTGGACAGTCAGTGTTCTATTCACTATTCAGTTTTCTTCATTATTCTAAATATAACGGCACACTGAAGAGGAAAGGTAAAGTTGCTTCAGTCCCCTGACTTAAAAGCTGAGAAACAACCGCATAATTATTAAACTAACTTATCTCTAAGAGAAATCTGTAAGACATAATATTTCCTGTTTTCATAAAAGAACCAAAATATGGATTTTAATGCCAATTAGGGCCCTAATCACATAGGAAAGAGATCCAGACAAAATCAGGATAAATAGATAGGTAGGTAGATAGATAGATACATAGATAGATAGATGATAGATAGGTAGATAGATGATAGATAATTATCAAATGGTCTGTAGTAAAGGACCAATTTATTTTGTTTTTAATTTCCAATCTGTCAAGGACGTGTGTTTGTGCAAAATAAAATAAAAATGATTCATAGAAAGTGAAATAAAAAGCAAGCAAAGATATACAAACTACAAACCTAGGTTTTCATTATTGGATTCAACAGCCGATGAACTAACATTGCAATGAACATTATCATAAAAAGAATAACACAGAGGTGCCTGGGTGGTACAGTTGGTTAGGCATCTGACTCTTGGTTTCAGCTCAGGTCCTGATCTCAGGGTTGTGAGATTGAGCCCCACATCAGGCTGGATGCTCGACAGAGTCTGCTGAAGACTCTCTTTCCCTCTCCCTCTGCCCCTCACCCTTCATATAAATAAGTAAATATTTTTTAAAAAAAGAAAAAGGGAAGAAAATTCATACAGAAGCTTCTAAATGCTTACTGTTGACTTCTGCACTTTTTTTTTTTTTTTTTGCCACAGCCAGGCACCAGTCCACAGACCACACTTTGAGAAGTACTAGAACAACCATTCTTGCCTTGCCTTTCTCCTTATTTTGCATTCGATACATATCTCAGCATTTCTAAACAGTGTGTTAGCAGCAGCATTTTAGCAAAACAAGTAATTTTTCCCCCTCCCTGGCTAACCTTATCTGTTAGCTAAAGATGATGCTGGGAGGCTGGGGAAGGTGGTATGCCCCCAAAAATATAAGGTGAGATTCCCAACCTAAAGATACATAACCGAATAACAAAGGAAAGCACCAGGAGCTACTTAATGGAGTGCTTCTACACTCTGGTCATCGATTAGTGGGGTGTCACAGACTTCAAGGTGCAATTCCTATGTGCACCAAATAACATCAGCAGACTGAAGAAATGTTTTTTGTGTATGAGTTCTCCCACATTGCCAGTCAATGCATGCAGCTGTGATTAATAAAATATTTGTTTTCAAATCCTCCTGAAACTAATAGTAATTATATACTTCTATGCGTATACTCTGCCAGTAAATTCTAGAGATACAACTACAGTCATAGGGGCTGGCACGCAGAAAGAAGGAAATACCAGCAAACATTTTTAGAGGATCGGTACCAACAAGGATGGTTGGCATGGCTGAAGAAGGCAGTGGGTGTGAAGGAAATCTGAGTTTGTGTTGGCGGAGTATGTGTGACTTTTTTTATTTTCATTGAAGTCATTCTAGATGGAGGGAGTAACAAATGAGAACATGAAGCTACAACGAACTCCCTATGGAAAATGAAACAGATCACAGGGATGAGTTAGTGGAGAAGAAAATACATGGCTTGATTGTGGAGGACTTGGAACACTACTGTATGATGGACTTTTATCCACCACACCGGGGAGAGCAGAACCATCGATGACTGATGTCTGCCACAGGCACATGCCAGGGGAGGGATGCCAGACAGTAATTATTTCTGCCCCAGAGCTATGGTTTCAAAACCTGTCGGAAAGTTGAAAAAAAAATTACAGGTTTAAAAAAATTCAGCTCTACAAGGCCCATAGCATTTAGCAACTGGTCTGTATAATAGAGGAGAATTAAAATCTTCCCCAGTACATAAATGTGAGATATAAGATGGAATGCCATGTACTTGATGCAGAGTGGGAAAGAGCCCAGAACATGAGCTGATGGAGAACTGTGACAAAATAACTACACACACACATGCATACCCCAAAAATCTCATTTGATAACATTTCAAAATATATATACCATATATATATACCATATATAATATACCATAGCCCAACTTTCATGTTAATAATATAGAAAGACACAAAGCCTCTTGCCCCAAAACATTTGTTAGCAACTTAAAGTATAGAACCACACTCACTTATTTTCCAGATTTTCCACTTTCATTTCTGACACTAATAGAACTTAACAAATCATTAAATGTGAAGACCAGGATTGAGGAATCACAGATAATTCTAAGATTCTGAGACTGAATTACTGGAAGAATAACAGCTTGTCTATAGAGAAATGTATTTTAATTTTGATAACAAAATATTTGTCAGTGAAATTGGTCCTTAGTAGAATTTTTATTTGAAGTGTTTCTCCCTCAAGTACATTAGATGATATATTCTATTAGTCAGGAAATGTTAAGTTGAAGTGCAGAAAAAAAAATCTCTCAAATCTCAACAACTTAACATGACCCAAACCTATTTCTTGCTTTCAGAAAGTACACTTCTGGGTGCAAATGATTCTCAAGGGCAGCTTTCCTACACCTACAGGTGTCTACTCAACATTCCAGGCTCCTTAACCTACCAACTAAATGACACACATCACTTCATTCACATTTCTTTGGCTAAAGCAAGTCACACGGCTATGCCGACTTCAAGGGAGAGGGGTGGCATAATGGTCCTGCACGACTGGAAGAGGAGGTGCTGGTGAACAGTCATAATGTTACCAACCTAACAGGTGCAATAAGATTTAAAAAAAGATAAAGATGAATGTGCCCCCAATGACAAATATCTGATGTGTAAGTGAATATGTTCTGCCAACTTTTTTGGGCCAAAGTCATGTGTAGTTTTTATGTGATCCCTGAAGGGATTCTAGTCCACAAGAATGTAAATAATCACTAAAGCTGTGTTTTTCTACTTCTCCATATGGCACATAGCTCAAAGGGAAATGCTGTAAAGGAAAAGTAAGTTTCAGATCAAGACAAGGATACGTTTTATGACACCATTATGCCAAATAAACACAAATAAATTTAAAGGACCTCAGTTTAACAAAATAAAATTCTAATTTACCTATAAAGTGGAAACACAATGATTTACTCGTTTTCCAATTTTGATAACTAGTTAAATATGTGCATGTGTATCCCTTTTTTTGTTTGTTAGAATGCTGATGTTTGCAACTTAGCTTCCTGAGGAACTTTTAAAGGAATCCTTACGAAACTGTCTGAAATAGGGGCGCCCAGGTGGCACAGTCAGTGAAGCCTCCGACTCTTGATTTCAGCTCAGGTCGTGATCTCAGGGTTGTGATCTCAGTGTTGTGAGATCCAGCCCTGTGTGGGGCTCTGTGCTCTGTCAAGACTGCTTGAGATTCTTTCTCCCTCTCTCTCTGCCCCTCCCACTCATTCTCTCTCTCTCTCTCAAGTAAATAAATCTTTTTTTAAAAAAACTGTCTGAAGTACTATGCCTATATCAGCTTCATTATATCTAAACCATAAACTCACAGGACAATTTTGGGAAAAAGAAATCAAAATGAAAACAAAAAAGATGCGAAGTTTAAATTCTCAAACCCCAAATATCAGTTAGGTAGCCACAACAACAAAGCAAACGATTGAAAATTGAAAAGTCATACTGACCAGCAAGTTATTTGTGGCCATAGTGCCAAAGGCCACAGTGCATACTCTAGAAAGTTAATGGGTTGTAGTGGTACATCTTTTTTATTTCCCTCTCTCGAAAGTGTTGGAAATCATCATGTCAACAGGAAAAAGTGTTGCCTGATTATTTACACAGACTATATGAGGCTGGCATTTTGTGAATTTCATGCCCTAAATTTGGCTCTCTGTGGCCCAATATGAAGAGCAGTAAAAAGGTCTTTCCAGATCTCTGTTTGCTGGTGAGGGTTACATTTCTATAAGCAGACAATGGTAACTTGTCACATGTTGCCACCCCACTACCTTATAAAATGGCAGAGCATGGAGCTTCCAGTGTACCTGTGTGCACATTTCTCTGGAGTGGAATTTCCTGGACACAGGTGCTGTGCACGTACAACTGGTTAGCAATGCCAACTTATTTTGCAAGTGGTTTTGCCAATCCCCTCTCCCTCCATTGATGTCTGAGAGTCCCTTTGTTCCATGAAGTGCAAACAAGGGCAACTCACCTAACTGCACACATCACACCTGGTGAAGGAGTTTATATCCAGGGCAACTCACAGATCGGTCTGAGTGAGTGGGTCTCCTCTTTGTTCCCATCACTTTCTGAGGCAGCACACGGCAAACTGGCATGACCAGAGGCCAATTCTGGTAGAGAAACTCCCACATCTTGGTCTGAGGGATTTTAGGAATCGCCCCTGAGGAAGCACCACTCTTTCTTCTCATATGTTTGGACTCCAACACAACAAAAATAAGATATGGCAGAGTCTTGGCTCTAGCCCTTTCCTGTCAGCTCAGAGTCAAGAGCTGGGGGTGTGGCAGCTACCCTTCTCCTGGCATGACCCGACTCAAGGTCTGTAGTCCAAGCCTTCAGGTGACCCCCTTAAGGGCTCAACCAGAGCCAGATTCCATGAAGCTTTGAAAGAGGCCAGTGGATAACCTGACCCACACCTTCGACTCCACATTCCTTTCTCTTTGTGGTCACTTCGTTATTAATTTCTAACTTAATTATGTTGAAGTTAAGACTATGTGTGAGGTACAAGTGATTATAAATCTTTGAAGGTTGAGACTTTCTTTCTAGCTTAGCATATCGTTAATTTTTATAAATTTTCTGTGTTGCCGGGAACAATATTTTAAACCTATCTGTTATACCACTTAATTATGTTGTTCAAAACTTCCATAGCTTTAAAAAAAAAAAAAAGCAAAACTTCCATAGCCTTATTTTTGCTTGACTAACCTATTAATCACTACATGTGTGGGAGTCTCTCAATATGCTGACGGATTTTTTAGCTTCCTCCAACGTGGCTTTATAAGTTTTCAGTTATGTATTTTAGGTCTATTTTGCAAGACCCATTAGGTTTATAACCTACCTTTTTGATAAATAAAAAACTTTGGCCAATATGTAAATGAGGCTCTTCCTCTCTTGTAATGTTTTTTGTTTAACTCAATTTTGCTTATGATATTATACCCCTACCAACTTTCTTTTAATTAGTATTTGACATATATTTTTTCTATACTTCTACTTTTCAAATTTTTGTGACCTCTTTCAAAAGGCATTCCTTTTTTTTAATCAGAAAGGAAAAAATCTTTGAATTCTAGTGGGGAATTTAGTTCTTTACCATATTGATTGTGAGTGCTGATATATTGATTTTTATTTTTCTCAGGTTATTTTCTACCCACTTGTCCTATTTTTTTGTGGATGCGTTTGCTTCATCTTTCTGTATGTCACTTAAACTGAGGTTTATTTTCCCTATTCCATTTTTTAAACATCTACTAGTTTGGAAGTTCTGCATTCAATTTCCATTTTTTTAGGGATTCCTCTGGAAATTTTAACATGCATTCTTAGCTTAAAATGTTTAAAGTTAATCAGTAGCTTAACCCTTTCCTAAATAAGAGATGCACGTTAAAGTACTTAGCTTCAGGCACTTGCCCTTTCAAGTTAGTTTTGGCTGTCCAGAATTTAGATCTATCTTGATTGTTTTTTGTTTTTTGTTTTTTTTAAAGATTTTATTTATTTATTTGACAGAGAGAGAGACATCCAGCGAGAGAGAGAACACAAGGAGGGGGAGTGGGAGAGGAAGAAGCAGGCTTCCCAGCGGAGGAGCCTGATGTGGGGCTCGATCCCAGAACGCTGGGATCACGCCCTGAGCCGAAGGCAGACGCTTAACCGCTGTGCCACCCAGGCGCCCCCATCTTGATTGTTTTTAACTCCCAAGTTAGATATTATTATTGTTACCTCTAATCAATGTTTTCATTTCAGACATACCTTCTGGAATCATTTTCTTTTTACTTGAATAAATTCCTGATGTGCTCCCTTTGTGCTTATAAACTGTCTGTTTTGGTCTAAAAATGTCTTTGCTTCACGCTTGCTCTTTCTCAAGTTATATTCTTATAGATTGGCAGGTATTTTCTCTCAGCACATTATAGATCTTACTCCCTGACTCCTGCCTTCCACTGTTGACTGGAGAAGCCAGCTGTCAGTCTAATTGTTATTCTCTGGTAAATGAATTTGTCTTCTTTTTTAAAATAACTGATTGTAAGGTCTTCTGTCTTCAATTTACTACAAGTTCACTATCATGTGTCTAGGTGAGTTTCTTTTTGTTCATTTTTCTTGGGATTCATTGGAACTCTTCAATCTGAGGACTGGTGTCTTTGATTAATTCTGGAGACATCTTAAGCATTATCTTTTAAAAACACTGTGATTCCCCTTCTTTCCTTTGTCTCTGTTTAGACATATGTAATAATAGCCTTCATGTGTCTTAATCGCTCTTTCATAGTCTCCACTCCCTTGTCTCTCTGTATTGCATTCTGGGTAATTTCTTCAGCTCTCATTTCCAGTATGCTAAGTAGCTCTTCAGTTGTGTCTAATCTGCTGTTAAAACCATCCATTGGACAGCAAATCCATTTCTGAAACTTTATGCCTTGTAAATACCCAAGTCCACATAGGTTTTGTAAAGGATGTTCTTTGTAGCCTTATCTGATATAAAAAAAGAGAGACAACTAAATATCTCTCAGTAGGGAAATGGTCCAGTAAATCACACACATCTGTTCAATTAAATTAACACTACATGATCACCTGAATCAAGGGTTTTGCTTCATATATTCCAACTTGGATAAATGCCCATCTATATATAGTAGAAAAATGTAAATTCCCATGTGTGTGTGTGTAGACAGAATGATCTGAAAGTGACTACTCCAAACTGATATGTGCTTTTAGTATAAAATATACTCTGGATTTCAAAGACTTGTATACAAAAAATGAAAATGAATTCATTAATAATCTTATATTGATTGCATGTTGAAAAAATACTTTAGATATATTGGTTTAAAAATATGTTATTGAAATTAATTTCACTTGGTTCCACCTTTTTTTTTTGTTTCTAGCATATATATATATATATATATATATTTTTTTTTTTTTTTAGATTTTTTATTTATTTTATTTGACAGAGAGAGAGACAGCCAGCAAGAGAGGGAACACAAGCAGGGGGAGTGGGAGAGGAAGAAGCAGGCTCATAGCAGAGGAGCCTGATGTGGGGCTCGATCCCATAACGCCGGGACCACGCCCTGAACCGAAGGCAGACGCTTAACCGCTGTGCCACCCAGGCGCCCCTCTAGCATATATTTTTAAATGACATATTATTTAAAAGCTGTTGATTTACTAATTTAAAATTTATTTTACATCTCTAGAATTGTCCTCTGATCTTTTTACTGGTAAAGGCAATATTGATATTCTCTATTTCTCAGTCACACTTTCAACACTCCTTTATTTCTTATAATATATCCATCACACATTTCATGTTCATTACCTGATAATTCCAATACTGACTGTCATTACAGGCATGATTCTGAAATATGTTGTTTCTGCTGACTGTCTCCTATGGTGGCCTATTTCCTCTTGTATTTATTAATGCTTGGAACTTTGGGAAAACTCTGGATATAATTAACATTTCTCCAAGGCAAATATGCATTTTCTTCTACCAGGATGTGGAACTCTACCACCCCAGAAATTAAAACAAATGTTCACCTAATGAGTTTGGGGGAAAGTCACAAAGGCAATGTGATTTTTTTTTTCACTTTTTATTGAAGTATAATATATATGCACAGAAATGTTTTTGTATCATAAGTAAAGGGCTCGATAAATTTTCACAAACAGCATATCTGTCATATCAGCATCCATATCAAGAAATAGAACATTATAGGGGTGCCTGGGTGGCTCAGTCAGTTAAATGTCTGCCTTCCACACTCAGGTCATGAACCCAGGGTCCTGGGATCTAGCCCCACAGCAGGCCCGTTGCTCAGCGGGGAGCCTACTTCTCCCTCTCCCTCTGCCTGCCACTTTCCCTGCTTGTGCTCTCTCTCTCACTCTCTTGCTCTCTCTGTCAAATAAATAAACAAAATCTTCTTTTAAAAAAAGAAAGAAACAGATAATTATAGGCACCTAGAAGCAGAAGCTCTCCACAGGCTCTGCACTTCAGGGTGGATATATATATACTTCCTGGTACCCAGAGCAAAGGCTGCAACGAACATCCTCAATGTTTCCTCTATGGGTACAGCCCCTGTTTTCTGGGGCCTGGCTCTGCTTTCTCACTCGTTGGGGTTCCAGGCTTTGTACTCTGTCTGCCTTGTGAGTAGCCAACTTAAACTCAGGCTCCAGGCAATTAGGGAAGTGCAAATACCCTCACTGAAACATAGTTTCTAGCACTTTAATATTCTCCAAATTTGGGCTCCTCTCTTGCTTGCTTCTGACCTTAGAAAAAGTTTCCCACAAGTTCAGAAATGTACGATGTATACATTTACACACACACACACACACACACACACACAGGGAGAGAGAGAGAAATGCTGAATTTAACATTTAAACCAGCAATAGGAAATTAGTACAGTAAAACATGGTAAGTGACAAGGATGAAAAATTCTACAGCATTACAAATCTTGCTTTTTAAGAGAGTGTTTTAGGAATATGTGAACATGCCCATGATTTCCTTAAAAGGAAAACAATGATTCAAACCTGTAGAACATGATCTCAAATTTGTAAAAATATTTATGTGTACAGACCTAAACTACAGGAAATAAATGAATTTAAGTATTTAACAGTGATCTTTCTCTGGGGGAATGGACCCAAGCATTCTTTCCTTCTACTTTTCTGTATTTTATACAAGGTATGCATCCTCATTTTATAATATGAAGAACACTAGGAGGAATTAAGAAAAAAGAGGCTGGACCAGAAAGCACTTTTCCCATCCGCCGGCACTCCTTGTCACAGGCTCAGACAATGTCAGTGACACGTGAGAAACTGGAAAACATTGAATAGTCCCAATCATGCTCAACAAGCAGTCTGCAGCGGAGCGGGCAGCACACTGCTCTGCCTTCTCTACATGCTGATTCCAACAAATGGAAAATGTGACTTCATTAAGGAGGAGGCTTTGACTCTTTGCACCCATGGGTTTTCTTTTATGTTGTAGCATTAAGCTGCCTGCCTCCAAACAGCACACTGCAGGCATAGAAGGGCTATAACAAAACTCTTCCTATCCTTTCATTTAAGACTCATGATTTTTTGGTTTCTCAGCTTGATTGACTTTGTGGAATCCTGGGAGGCAAAGGAGTCCGCAAAGGAGGGAAAAGCAATAGCAGCTTTTTACCAATTTGTATTATTTGCAAATAAATTATTAGGAAGAACTGCGCCTTGTTTCCAACCTACCATGGTTGACCTGCACTCATGCTTTCTTGGGCAGTCATTAGAAAGTGGGACCCATTATTGAAGGCCACTTTTAGGACATGACAAAAAAATAATAATAAGATGGAAATAACTTGCCTACAAGAATGCTTTTGCGATTTTCTCTTTGGAACTGTGAATAGGCAATCCAATCGCTAAGGTCTTGCTATTCAAATGTGGCACACAGACCAGTGGTACCAGCAGCATGTGGCTGCCTGCTGGTAATGCAGGTTCTTGGGCCCCACCCCAAACCTGAATCAGAATCTCCCAGGGATCTATGGTTTAACAACTTCCCTAATGATTCTTATACACCCTGGTATTTCAAAACCACTTGAGAGCATCCAAAAGTAATACCAAGCAATCACAGTTCAAATAGAAAAGAAAAGGAGACCATTTATTCCTCTGAATATCTGAACTGCTCTCTCAAATGAAAGGAAAGCTTCCTATAAGCCCTCACCTTAGTAGCCACAATTAAGTGTGAGAACTCTATGTCCATCAATAAACAGAGGTCAGGGCTGCATTTAAGCATCCTGGTCCATAACTGCTTCCCTTCCACAGTCAAACCCCAGGAATGGACTTTTGTTCAATTTCTTCTTTCATCCTCTTTGAAGAGATGCAACTTTGAACTAACGGTGTCACTGCTGGGAACTGCTTTGTGCCTGCCATAAATTGTGTCTTTCTCTCCATTACTCTCTGGTGAGCCAGTGCAAAAATAGGGTCGAAACCAACAAAAAATTCAAGGAAACAGGAAACACTCTAACCAGAGGAGTTGGCCAGCTTAATTTACTTTTTTTTTCTTATGCACTGCCAAGCTGTATGATTTTCTACCTTCCTTTTTAGAATTATGGTTGATTGAACACCTAAAAAAAGTTTTGAAAATAAGCATGTGATGGACTATGAAAAATCTAAACTACGCCTTTGGAATCTTCTTTTTAGTATCATTCACCACTAAGGACCAGCACTTTTATCAGTCCAACTTTTGAAAAATGTTGACTAATTATTTACCATGTGTTAGGAAGATTTCAGGGTAACAATTTCCTCCCATAAAAAATGTACTTATCCTATTTCTTATTCTCTCAAATGCTGCATTATGATAATATATGAAACTCTGCTATCATAATAATGTATATGGATGACTGTGTTCCACATATTTTTTTCCCTTGCTCCTATTTCAGTTATCTATTACCACAGTAATGCTAGGTAACGACAACAAAAAAAATCACAAAACCTCAGTGGCATAATATATCAGCATTTATTGCTCATGTCTTTTGTGTCTCTTGGCTGGGTTTGCTCACTTGGCTGTGCCCATTGGCTGTCCATTGACCTAGACCATACTCAACTGGGCTTACTGGGCATTTCTGGTCTGCTATGTGTATCCATCACATTCCAGGAGGCTACCTCAGGCCTCTACTTGTGGAAATGACAGAGACATAAGGATGAGCAAGGCCTCTTGAGCCATAAACTTGGAACCACTGCAGCGGCACTTCTGCTTCATTCTATTGGCCAAAGCCAATAGGTACACGCTCAAGTCCAGAGACAGGCACAGGACACTTCACAGTTACATGGCAAAGTGGGAGGATGCAGGGAGGGCGAAGGATCCGGGTCATGTCTGTAATCAATCTACCATGCCTCCTCATCCAACCCACCAACAAGACCTGTCAATCTCCCCTTAGAAATATTTTTCACATTTGTCCAATTTTCTCTCTCTTACTCCTACCACCACTTCAGGTCACTATGACCTCTTGGCTTTAGCCTCTTGACTGCTGTGTCCACATATTTCTTGTTTGTTGCTCCTTAGACTATTCTCAAAATAGAAGAATCAAAGCAGTCAGAAGAATCCTTTTAAAGAGAAAACCTACTCTTGCCACTCGTTTGCTCAAATCCACTCTATGTTTTCCTATTGCTTTCAGGACAAAGGTGGACATCCTGAATACAGTATGTAAGGCTCTGAGCCACGTGGATGTGGAGCTTGCCTCTCTCTAACCTTATGTAGCTCCCCTGTATATTCTGGGCTCCAACCACCCTCGTTTTCCATCACTTTCTCCAATGCTGCGCTTCCATGCATCACGAGGCCTGTACACCTGTGGGTCCCTCTATGTCAAATAATCTTTGCAGAGTTCAATTCTTTGTATCCATCAGATCACCATTCAAACATCACTTCCTCACCCCCCCCTCAATCCCCTGGCACTATAACGGGATGTCCTAGTTTCATGCTTTCAATGCTGCTTGTAATTTTCCATCACTGTCCTTACAAGTTAACTAACAATTATCTGTGTCATTAATTGATTAACATCCACCCCTCACTAAACTATAAAATTCCATGATGTCAGAGGTCATGTCTATAAATTCAATGTGGTTTCCTAAAACATTTACCAAACTAGAAAAGAAAAATAAATTCCATTTTATTTAATTTTGAATACAAAATTTCTTTTATCTTGAACTTAAATGAAATGACTATGTGGTGCTGTGTACCTGGAGTCATTTAAAAAAAAAAAAGGCATTTCATATAAATGTAGCAAAACAGCAATCATTTCTCTGCCTTCCAAATTTATCAGCCCAATCCTCTTTAATTTGAGCACATATGCCTTGCCCCTGGGAATAAAACCATGAAACAGATTAACCAGATTGCGGGTAAAATTATTCTTGAAGGTTTCTGTTTATTTTTTGGTCATTTTAAAAATGATTCCCTACGTCCTCTGTAGGGGGAAAGCATAAATTCGAGTCTGCACCAAAAACGAGTAAAGCACAATGTTAAATTTGTAGTCTGACAACTGAGAAGCACTACCTACACATTCGACATAAATAGTATTTCCCTCTTTTACAAAAACCTAAATTATAAGGAAAACTGTAAAAACATATGCATGAGATAGTATTTAACAGTGATTTGGTATAAACAAATGTAAGTATTTCAGAAACTTGGTCAATGTGTTTTTACATGTGTTGACCTGATGAGCTAATGTAAACATGACAGACTGTTTCAGAAAAGTCACTTATATTCAAGAATCATTTCCCCCTAATTCTACACTTTTCTTATTTTGTGAACCTATACTCAGACAGCCCCAGAAAGGGCAGCCCCATAGAACATGGTACCTCCTTCCCCCTGTCGTGAGTGGTTTGACCTGGTTGGACCTCTGATTGAAACTGGACCAGAGTCCTCCTCCTACAAGTTTGTAATTAGGACACAAAGACATTAAGCTGTATGCAACTGGAAGGTCAGGTAAATTCCAGGACTGCTCTTTTTAGGGAGCTGTGCAGGACAGTGTATGAAAAGGAATACAGGAGAATGAAGGATATTCACAGGAAAGTCAGGGAATTCTTGTGGTGGAACAGGCAAGGAGAAGGAGAGAGTGTGCAACAGCAACCAAGGTATTCTTGGTTCCTGATACTGTTCGTATCCAAGCCCATGCCTGGTAACGTTGGGCTGTGTTGGGCTGTGTTTTCTGTCATGTATTCCGAGAGAATTCCTTCAATCTCTGTAATCAATTCCCTTACTGATTCAGAGTGCCTGTTTCTTACAAGAGAATAATTTCTGGCCAAGACAGAGATATTCAAGACAAAAGAGGCTGGTAAACAAGCTCAAGGCCCAGGGATTATTGCTTTTTGCCTTTTCAGAGTTTCACTATAGAGTCTGGGCCCTTTTGTTCTTAGAATGGCCTAATGTGAGTCTGACTTTATCTGGGCATTTATTTATGGTGAACTGCAACCCTAAAAGGGGGCCTCCTAGAGAAGAATCAGACACATTTAGTAACAGAAAAGAACTTTCAAGGAGCTCTTCCACTGTAGCTATACATTGGAGCCACTTGTAAAATTTATGAGAACACAGAAGTTAGGGCCCAGCCACCCCGATTCAGTGGATCTGGAATGGGGACAGAGCTGGTGGACTGACATCCACAGGCAATTATCGTGCACAGCCTCAGTTAAAACTACAATGCCTAAGAAATCACCCCACCAATTCTTCCTTTAAAGATGAAATTGTTGAGGCTATTATTAATTAGCTATTGCTGTGTAACAAACAATCCAAAAACTCAATGGCTTAAAATAATAAGAAATACTGATTCTGGGCATCTTGCCTGGATCCATACATTTAAACTGGGTCACAGTTTAGTTCAGAACTGACAGGGTCACATCCTCTGAATTCTATTGGTTTTGGCAGGTTGCATGGCCAACCTAGACTCAAGGGGTGGGGGAAATGGACTCCATTTCTGGTGGGGGCAGCCCCACAGTCTTGCAAGTGATGTGGATACAGGGAAGGGTGCAATGTTACGGCAAGTTTTTGCAATCCACCTATCAAAGGCCCATAAAGAGTTGAATAAAGCTCAAGGTAGCAAAGAAACAAATTCCCCGATACTTGGTTGAGTGTTTTTCTACCACCCATGTTTAAGATTCCTTTTCACAAGTTATAAATACAGATTCTCTTTTCCCACCTCCCTTGGACAAACACCTGAGAATACTAATGGTAAAGTTTGGGTTTGGTTCCTTTTCTGTTCACGGCTCCACGTCAGCTTATATCAGCTAGCCCTGCCAGAAGAGAGTCACTAACTGCCAGGTGGCTTAGAAGGAACACAAAGCCAAGAATGCTTCTCAAATTCAGTCTAAATGACCCAGTCACCTCCATTAGGATGAATGCATCTTGGGATAGTGCAAATTATGAAGATTTCATTCTGCTTTCAAATGCAATTCTTGGGAGTGATTGCTGTGTCTACTAAGCAGCCAAATAAGCTGATTTCAGTGGAGGAAGAACTGGATGCAAATCAAGTAAAAGCTAGATGCAGAAACTGGAGGAAAGTAGCAAACACAAGTGAGAAGAGAGAAGAAAAATCAAACGGAATAAATAGCCATTTACAAGACAACTTTGCTCTAGGAAGCAGTGTGGAGAGAGAAAAAGGCCATCATTGACCATTGACATTTCAGGTCTTCTGATACCAACACTCCCTTTCTGCATCCCAAGTCCCATATCACAGAAATATAAGTATATCTTAAGCAGAACCAACAAATATTCGGATCTGCCTCCCTCAGAGCAGTAATTCATAACTTCGATAACCCAGTGTAATCCTCCGGTGAGCTTTGAAAATGCTGACATCTGGCCCTAGGTTCAGTGATGTTAATCAGTCCAGGCTATGACTTGAGCATTGGGACTTTTTTTTTTTAACTCCCCAGTTAATTTTAATATATGCCTAATTTGAGGATTTAACCAGACACATGGGTATTTCTTAACTCATACAACCAATATATTGTTTTACGCATCTGTTGTGTGCGAAGTATTTTGCCGATGCTGTGACCAAGAGGAAGTGGACCATTTGGTTCAAAGAAGAAAGATGCCTATGCAGGGGAAGCCACCACAAGTTGAGCCACCTAAAGACAAATCTAGCAAGAAAAAGATCAATGGCATGCTAGGACAGTAGAGAGGAAGGACTACCTAAGGCCCAAACTTGTTCAGCCTTACGCACAGACTTCCACTAAGCAATCAGTCACAGGCTGGACAAATGAATCAGTCCAGAATCAGAGCCCAAAATCCCAGATGTGAATCATCATTCAGCCTCATGCCCCATAAGTGACCCCGGATAAGTGATTTCAGTCTTCAAACTTCAATTTCCTCTATTGTAAAATGAAAGCAATACTTGTTTTCCACCTCATAGAGTTGTGAGGTAAATGAGATGGTTTAAGTAGAGCAGTAAGCACCATGCCTGACCTATGGTAAACGGTCACTCAATGTTAATGAGCATTTGATAATTTGTCATAATTAATAACAGAATAACAGCAACAACTAATAGTATCTGATCTTCAGATCCTGCCCTGAGGACATTTCTTTGACCAGAATATTAAAAAAAAATGTAAATTCTCAAAGATAGCAGAAGTGAGAGTCAAGATGGAAATGGGAGGCAGAACAGAGAAGTGAACACAGAGCTTAAATGAGGATCGGTGCAGACATATTTTGAATAATTTCAGATGTATTGTAAGGAAGCCAAGAGGTCCTGGTAAGTCCACCTGCTGCCTGCCTCAACAACTACAAAAAGATTTAAGGAGACCCCTGGAGATCCTATTTAATGCCTGGCAAGTCACTCTTCACTCCCCACTAAAAAGTGTCTGCGAGACCAGCCCCCTAAAGACATCAGAAATAATCCCTTCATGCCTTGTTTCCTCTTTTTCTCTAATCACCAAAGGTATACCAGTTATACTACATGTCCACGGCTCTCATATTTAACTAATCCTGTTTATCCTCTGATCTAACCCAATATAACCCCTTCTTGACCCCTCAATCCCATCCTCTCCATCATCTTGAACTCATATGGTGCACTGTCAGCAGAACCCCCAATATCCTCATCTTCTTTCTGACATGAACCCTTTCCAACTTGGCTCTAATTGGAACCAGTCTTCCCCTATGGATATGCAGTCATCCCAAATACTAGCTGTAATTGTTTGATTCTGACTCCTTTTACTACTAAATTTAGAAGAAACTTACTCCTTATCACTGTTTCCAAATAACTGGTTTTTCCTTCTCCCTAAACAATTCCATTTTCTTGTCATTAGGCCACACCAGCTCTTGCCATTAGGCTACACCAGCTGGCTCTCTCTCTTCTTGCTGCTGCCATTGAGAGTTCCATTGGAAATTTTCTCATTTATTAAAGATTTTTTAACAACCTCTTTACTTCCAGAGCTCCAACAGAATTCCAGTCATCATTCTTGGTCATTTCAATGGCCACATGTGTGATTTATCCAGTCCCGCTGACCTCCCAGAACTTTGTTCTCTTCATCTACCATAAGGCACCCCTTACCCTCACCCAACCTCAGCCACATATTACCATGGTCATCTCTGGACCTTGCCATTTCCTGAACATTACTAATAACTTCACCTCCTCCAAATCTCAAGTGTAAGCATCCCATTCTCTCATCACTACCCCCTATCTTTCTATCCCTCTGTTTAAAAGCCTGACTCCCTCTATAATGTGACTTCTGGTCCACTTACTCTGCCACCTTGTCACTGTTTATCTCCTCCTTCATGCTTCACTTTCCTCCTCCTCTGGCTTAGATTCCATTCATCATTATGAGAACACCTTCATATTATCGTATGCATGATCACATTCTCATGTATTAATCAGAATTCTGCTGAAATAATCTTACAAATGCCACAAAGTCCCTACGGCTGATAAGAGGAGCCTATAGTTGCAGGTTTCTGAATCATGCATCTGTACGGCAGCTGAGGCAGCTCTGCATCAAATCACAAGCTTGGTTCAATCCACTCCACATGTCCTCATTCTGAACAGCAGTTGTCTAGAGCGGGCTTTCCTCATGGTGTTGGCAAAAACTCAACAGAACCAGCCAAATCACACAAGCCATGTTTCAAATTTCTGTTTGCCTGACATCTGCTCCCATTCTGCATTGGTTAAAGCAAGTCACATGGTCAGACCCAAGGTCAATGAGACAGTGGTTAGGGGCAGGCACTGAAAGTCACATGTTAAGGAGTGCAGATGTATAATCCTATTTACTGGATAAAGTGAAAATTGAGAACAATACAACCCATCCCCTCTCAACTCTAATCTCTCTCTTCCTCTATTGAAATGACTTAAAAAAAAAGAAAGAAAGAAAGAAAGAAAGAAAGAAAGAAAGAAAGAAAAAACCTGCCTAAATTCACTGAACCCACTCTCAAAAAATTTGAAAATGAACAGAGAAAAAGCCACAGCCTGCTCACTTCATAATGATGTCACCTTATGTTCATGACCACTGACCTTGACTACTACTTGAATGATGCGAGAAATTCTACCTTTCCTAGTAAATTTGTTCTTCTTTTCTTGAGATAACTATTCACACCTCCACAGTTCTCTCATCCACAGCACCCAGTGATTTCTTATTTCACTGTGAAAAACAAACAATCAATCAAAGAGAACTTCCATCTTCTACAATATCCGATTTACAAACTTTCTGCTCAGAGCCTATGGGCTCTGCCTGCTCTACTGGAAGATGCTTTCCTTGCTCATACTCCACATGGATACCTAACCTAATCACCACTTGCCCACCTAAGGATCTTGCTCTTTCAGGTATTTGTCCCTGTACTGCATCACCAATTTTCTCCCTTTCTATTAAACCATTTTTAGCAGTGTCCAAACATTCTCCAACATGCTGTACCATTTTTCAATGTCAATGAAAACTTCTTTAACCTCCTATCTCTCTTCAACTACACTACCATTTTATTTTTGCCCTCTAAAAGTTACCTACTCTTTTCATCTCTACTTCCTTGCTCTTATTCAGGCACTGATCCCTGCCAATCCACTAAATCACTCTTGTCAACATCATCCATGTTGATTCTAGGTTATCAAAAATGATGGTCAATTCTCACTCCTACTCACTGAATCTGTGAGCAGCAGTTGAATCACTCCATGACTCAGGGCTCTGTAAATCATTTTCTTCACATGGCTTCTGGGATACTGTAATCTCCTGGTTTTCCTCCTACTTTGTTATCTCCTTTGATTTCTGCTCCTCCTCTTCATGTTGAGAGCATGTGAGGGCTCAGTCTAAAGACATCTTTTTTTTCCTAACTATAAATATTCTTTAAAATATGTTATTCAAAAGATACAGTTTATCATTCATGTTTTGATGTCTTAACTTTATTTTTCCAGTTCCACTTTTACCCTAAACTGCAGGCACATATAGGTGTCTCTCAACACTACTAACCTTACTGAAATGCCTCTATTTTCACCTAGTTGCTCAGTCCAGAACTCCTAGAGTCATCTATGACTTGTTTCTCTTGTGCCTCTTGCCTGATCCATCTGCAAGGCCTATGAGCCTCATCTTCAGGCTATATTCAGAACCCCATCATATCTTCTCTCTTGTACCAATAATACCCTACCCAAGCTACCATCATTTCTCTTCTGGGCAACAACAACAGGCTCCTAACTTATTTCCCCATTTTCATTTTGCTTTGTTATAACCTGATCTCCATAGAACAGTCAGAGTGGTTCTCTTTAAATAAGTACCATCATATCACTTTCTAAGTCAAAAGCCTCCAATGGCTCTGTTCCAGTTGGTATTGCTACATAGCAAATTATCCTCAAACCTAGTGGTTTGAAACAACCATTTTATTATGCTCAAAGCTTCTGTGAGTCAGAAAATCAGATGGGGTACAAAGGGAATGGATTGTTTGTTTCATGTTGTCTTGAGCTTCAACTGGAAAAACCCAAAGGCTGGAGTGATTCAATGTCTGGTAGCTGGAATTATAGGAACACTCATTCATTCATTTGAGCTGGTATGACAGACATGAAGATTAGACTACTGACCAATGCACCTGCTCATAGTCTCTCCATGTAGCTTGGCTTCCTTATATAGTACGGTAGACTGGGGATGCTTGTATAAGCACTCCCAAAAACCAGGCAGAATGTGTATTGCCTTTTATTACTCATCCACTGAAATCATACAGCATCACTTCCTCCATACTCTATCCATTGAAGCAGTCAAAGGCAGCCCAGAATCAGGGGATGGGAAATTGCATTCCCCTTCCTGGTGGGGGAGGGGTGAAGTCATGTGCTGGAAGAGCGCATGGGATTGGTGATATACTTGTTGCCAGCTTTGGAAAATACAATCTGCTTTCAGCTTCCCATCACACTTGGAATGAAATCCATAGTACTAAAGGGGTCCAGCAAGAGGATATAATTTTGTAAATATTTACACACCCAACACAGGAGCACCTAAATATATAAATATATAATATTAACAGACCTTAGGGGAGAAATAGACAGGAATACAATAATAGTAGGGGACTTAAACATGCTACTGAACAAACAATGGGTCAAAGAAGAAATCAAAAGAGAAATAAAATGTCTAGAGACAAATAAAAATGGAAATACAACTTACAAAAATTACAGGATGCAGCAAAAGCAGTTCTAAGAAGGTAGGTCATAGCAATAAAGGTCTACATTGAGAAACAAGAAAGATCCCAAATAAACAACGTAATGCCCAGATCTTGTTTTCAAATACCATTATCTAATAAAAGGAGCCAGGGCTCCTTGGAGAAATGTCTGATTCTACAACTAAGGAAGGGAATGTACAAGAGAAGCCTAGACATCCTGTAGTGCTAGAAAGTAAATATGTGCTCAAAACAACAACAAACTTCACATTGAGGGGAGTATGTCAACCTGAAAGAGTCCTCAACAGTTAAAGGTGAAATTATTTGAGCAAAGCACAATAAAATAGTGCTAGATTATAACCCAAAGTATAAAATAAATATCCATGAGTCCTTACCAATATAATTTTTTTAAAGGAATAACTTTACTATAGAGAAACCTGAAAAACTCTGCCTTAACCAAATGATCAAGGTCAACATCACTAGTGATAAATATGCTCATTGTATGCACCCTTGAGATGATGTGATGATCTATCTCTGTGATGTACCTACCCAAACCCATAACTCCATCGTTATCATCAGAAAACTATTAGACAAATCCCAGTAGAAGGGCATCTTACAATAAAGCTGACCAGTATTCCTCAAAAACAACAAAGTTTGAGAAACTGTTATAGCAAAAAGAAACCTGAGGAGATTTGACCAAGGTAATGTGGTATCCTGGATAACATCTTAGAACACAAAAAAGACATTGGGTGAAAACCAAGGAAATGTGAATGAAGTACAAACTTCAGTTAATCATAATGTATTAATATTGGTTCAAGCATTAGCAAGGATGTAGAGAAATTGGTACCTTCGTGAACTGCTCAATGGAAGGTAAAATAGTTCAGCCACTTTGAAAAACAGTTTGACAATTCCTCAAAAATTGAAACATAGAGTTACCATATGATCCAACAATTGCATTCCTAGGTATATACTCAAAGAACTGAAAACATACATTCATGTAAGAACTTGCATAAGAATGTTAATGGCATGGGGCGCCTGGGTGGCACAGCGGTTAAGCGTCTGCCTTCGGCTCAGGGCGTGATCCCGGCGTTACGGGATCGAGCCCCACATCAGGCTCCTCCACTGTGAGCCTGCTTCTTCCTCTCCCACTCCCTCTGCTTGTGTTCCCTCTCTCGCTGGCTGTCTCTATCTCTGTCAAATAAATAAATAAAATCTTAAAAAAAAAATGTTAATGGCAGCATTATTCATAATTGCCAAAAAGTAGAAACAATCCAAATGTCCCTGAACAGATGAACAGATACATGAAATGTGGTAGATCCTTACAATAGAATATTATTTAGCCATAAAAAAGAATGAGGCACTGAATCATGCTAGAACACAGAATGAGCCCTGAAAACAGTATGCTAAAGGAAAGAAGCCAGATACAAAATATTACATATTGTATAATTCCATTTGTATGAAATATACAGAATAGGCAAATCCACAAAGGAAGTAAATAGACTCTTGCTTTAGAAAGAAAACCTAGAAAGTAGGTTGCCAGGGCCTGGGAGGAAGTGGGAATGAGAGAAGGTGATAGCCAAAATGTACACAGTTTCCTTTTGGGGTGATGAAATATTCTGGAATCAGGTAGTGATGATGGTTACACAGCCACGTGAATATACTAAAAACCACTGAATTGTGCACTTTAAATGGGGTAATTTTGTAGTTGATCAGAGTGTGTTTTGAGGACCAGTAGCATCATTATCACCTGGGAGCCAGTTAGAAATGTGAAATCTCAGGCCCCAGGCCAGAATCTGCATTGTAATGAGATTCTCAGGTAAATTTTTCTTAACCTTGCGAAGTTCAATTTGAAAAATAAAAATGTAAAGAAAGACTCTCCCAAACAAATGCTGAGAAAGTACATCAACACAAGATATGTCTTTTTTTCCCCTTTAAATGTATATATCTTATTCCCTTCCATCATTTCTTCACATTTTCATTTTATTTTATTTGAGTATCGTTGACACGCAGTGTTACAATAGCTCGCAGTTACGGAATGAATCAGTCACAGGAATAAAAGCTGCAGTGGGGGGAATACAGTTAGCGGTATCGTGTAGTGACAGATGGCAGCACACTTGTGAGCATAGCACCACGTATAGAGTTGAATCACTGTCGTACACTTGATCTTCGGCTAATTTTTATGCACACCCAAGTTTGAGAAGTGCTGATTATAATAACGTTGGAGGCAGCTGACCCTGCCCAGTAACTCTACGACTGTTCAGCAAGGAAGAAATCATTCTTTAGTTGGATATAAATTCTCTAACGTTACCCAATCAGCATTTCAATTCTTTTCTACTCACCTTTCACCCCACATGTCAGAATCCAATCTTGTTATTTGCCCCTAATTGCTCCTTAGACTTTAGGACAGCCCTGGCTGAGAGTACCAGTTCCAGATTATTCCAAGTTCAGGGTCACTGACTAAATTTAGTGACAGCTCTTTGTGTCTGTAAATCTACTAAGGATGACAGTTTTGAAAACCGTCCAACTTTGCTTACCCAGAGTTTGTCTCCAGCAGCGGCTGTGGAAGAACAGCCATCCACAGTGTATCCACGATGTTGAACAAACTGGGGCAGCCGTGGGTCAGATATTTTCCATGTTCATGGGAGAGATGTGTGCTAATTTTATAAACAATTCCCGACATTCCACATCTCCCTCTCTCCTAATATAAGGACAAAAAAGGCAGAAGTACAGAGGGAATACAACACATTTGTTTTTATTTATATTTCAGTCTTGCTTAAAACACATGGCAGTGTATTCTTTCAAGGACATTCATTACTCATTAAAAACTATTCTAAAGAAGTTGAGAGTACATTCTTATATTTACCAGGAAGTGATTCTATCTCTAAAGGACTCTGGGTTCTAGTCCTTTTCCTGTTACTATGGAGTAGGAAATTTCAAACAAACAAAACGTGATTGATATTTACAGCATTGAGGAGTTTCCTTTTTTTCTTTGTGTATCCCGAACTTACTTTCCCTTTGTCACCGTAACTTTCCTGTCCTTTTTTTTTAACCTGAGAAATACAGAATATTAAGACTACATGAAATGTTACAGTTTTAATTGAAAACATTGACATCCAACCTGCTCTTATCCCCAGCGTATTGGTATATGTAAAATAAAAATACATTATGAGTGTTGTAAATATGTCCGTTCTTCCTCCATGTATGGAGGGGTTCCTCTATACGATGAACTTTGCTGAATACAAAGGAGAATACAGAAATGTGTGAAACAGGTGCTCTGGCTCTCCCAAAGTGTGTGATACATTATGAACATACACATAATGAAACAGAGCCAAAAATTATAAGAGAAACTTAGAGCCATGCAACAAGCATTTTTAAAGTCCATGTTATAACAATGAATGAGAGAGAAGTCACTCTGGCATGGGGGAAGGAACAGGTGGCCCAAAAGAAGCTGCCGAGAGAAAACGGCTTTTGAGCTAAAATTGGAGGATGAGAAGAATTTGGAAATATGACAATAATGGAATACATCATTCTAGGAAAACGGAAGTTTTTGAAAAGCCATGGAAGAAGGTAAATAAAAAATTAATCAACTTCTGTCCTAAGAATCATTTTATTAGCGTTATCCTACAGAGGTTGTGACCAGATCAGTTCCATGTTCTGAGAACCAAAGAAAAGGAAAACGAAGTTGCATTGTAAGGAATAATTGCTTGCCACTGAAACAGCTGGGGAAGAGGACAGAATTGGCAATTTTACTTCTGAGGAGGTGAAATATTCTATCGTTGAACAAACTGCTGACCAATTAAATACAAATGGAGGACTTTTATAGGTTTTGTTTTTATTTTTAGGTAGAACCCTGTATGCAATCAGTATTTATTAGTTAATTAAATCAATATTAAGTAGTTGTAGCTTTAATATATACTAAAAAAATTTATGTCTTAATAGAATTTCAAAATTGTTTTTCCTTTGTTTCTTAGTAAAGTTACAAAGGAAAAAGAAGAAAGCTATTGATTAAGAAAGAATTTGAAAGCACATCTTTTTTAATGCATAAACTATGTTCTTGCTAAAGTAAAAAAATAGTAATTTAAGGAAGTAGTTGTAACTTTTAGAGAGCCATCAGAGTCCTATTAAGGGTACTGACACATTCACTGAAGAGTTTTCTAGAAAGTCAAGGGTCTTTACACATCTTCCAGGAGAAACTACCTTTGGCTAAGGCAGAACTCGGGAACTGAGATAAGGAAACATTTTATATTTTAATACACGTGTGTGTGATTCACACATTAATGCCAGCCATTTCTTTGGGGTTTTTTTCCTCATAAAAAATAATGTAATGTTAAAATGAAGTGATTTTTCTCAAATTTCCAAATGTATTTATCTTTTTTCCTCTCATAATGTCAGGCATTATTTTTGGCAGATAATGTTGAAAACAGAAAGTGTTTAGTTTAAGGACTTGGGCAGCTGTGGGTTCTTTCCTTTTCTTTCCAATTAATGAATAAGCGCTTCCTTGCAGCAAAGAATGGAACTGAAGTTAGCATTTAAATGACAATGTAACAATCTCGAATAAAAACAAGTATCTGAGAGGGAAGAAAAATGCCCTCAAGAAACATTTTATGTTTATGCCTCTCACGTAAGACATAGCCATCTCTGCCTGCACCTGTTTTCAGATGGGAAGAATTCCAGGTCATATACAAGAAATAAACTTCTCTTTTCAAGTTGATTGTTTCTAAATCTAGTTCAACATAATGGATCTTCACAGTTTGCTTTTCTTTCAACAAAACACAAAAATCCCAACCGGTTTTGATTTGCCCATACAATCACTGCCACTTCCGAATATGTGTACATACATCTTCTTAAAAGTTCTATTATTAACGATTACAGTTAACTCTCCACCCCCCGCCCCCGCAATCATTAACCCTGTCTAATTCACATTAAATCTTGTTGAAGCCTTTGGTTATTAGAATGTAGAGGGGACATGGCGGGGGCATGGGGGAGAGGGTGGGATGCGGAGATCCTCCCTCTGCTTAAGGACAAATTCAGCAATATTTTCAAGATTACCCTCCCTGTGTTCCTCTGCGATATAGACTGAAAGCTCTTTGAATTTGCAAAATGCTGCATCCACAAAAAGAAGTGTTATCAAAAAGGAAACTACCTTATTTGTCTTAAACTTTGATTAGTTTGAAAGGCCTTCCGTTGGCAGTTTGAAAGATGTTACCAATAATTGAGGAGTTCCAGACTCTACTCTGAAACATGCCTGCGGCCCAGAACTTCTAATATTTATGGGGCATAACCTCTAACTGTCAGTGATCACTTATTTTCTACAAAGGTATTTTGGGGCAAATGCTGATTGCCTGGGGAGCCAAGAACACATTAAAGCTCCAGATTCAATATCGTCCTGGCAATCGTCGGGGACTTCAACTTCATGGAGGTAGTCATCACCGTTGATCACCAACGGGCAACTCAGAATTTATCAAAAAGTGTTGAGGATATCAAGACTGTCTAACCCTCCAACAACAATCAGAGCTTGTACCATCCAAGGAACAACTGTGTCACTTGTAAAAACATGGCCTTTTGGAAATGTATAAAGACCAAACTCCACAGCTGTATGAGTCTTGAAGAAAATGTAACTGAAGGAGAATGAGAGTCCAGAAAAATAAAATAAAATATTCTTTAAAATATTTTAAGAATATTTGTGTTACTTCCTTCTTTAAGATGAAAGAATATTAAAGTTTGGACAAAGCATTTGTAAAACTGAGGAAGGACTTAGGAAGGGGACTGAAACTTTTTCCAAGCAAACACAAAATGCTCCAGGGACTGTAGAAATCCTCACAAGAAGTATGTATGGGAAACTGATATCAATGCCCCAGAGCCTTGTCCCTCAGAGGGAACCCTGTAGTATTTTGACATGTTTCTCTTCAGGCCTCTCTTATGCACATATACACTTCCATGTATTCTTATGAGGTCAAAAAGGCTTGTTGTGATATAATTCCTTGTTTAGGAGCTTGGGACTGGACTAAGGAACACGCGAAGTAGACTGAACATTTCAGTTCTGTGGGTATACAGATTTTGTAGCACCCCATGAACCATGAAGAATCCTCATTTGATAAAGGAAATATAATATGTCCTTTGACAAAGTGAAAAATGCTAACCTTGGCGGGGGGAGAAAGAGCTGATGGTTAACTGATTTTCAAACAGACTATTTGAATTGTTTCATTTGAAATTTCATAAATAACTGATTTTTTGTTTCTTTTACTGTGTTCAGTTGCTAATCAAACAAAAGAGAATCTACCAAAGTCCTTGATGGATAAGTGATACAGTCCTTCAGTACCTCAGAAAGAGAAAATCCCACATAAAAGGGACAGAGAACAACTTGATAACAGGAATGAAAATTATGGCTGTGTATATGTGTGTTTGCATACTATGTGTGCATACATATGTGTATATGTGTGTTTCCATCTTTACTTCAGTGAATTCCATCATGAAATTAAGTCCTCGGGCAACTTCTGCTTAAGCTATTCCACCAGTCATTCAACTCCAACGTGTCATCCTGTACAGCTCCCATCCTGATCAAAAGACAGATACTCAAACTGAAACAGCTAAGTTTCATTCATTCGTTCAACATAGATTTATTGAGTGCTACTATGTGCCAGTCTGTTCTAGTCCTATGGAATATATCAGTGATTAAAACCAGACAAAGATCCCTTTCCTCTTGTGGTTACATTCTAGTGGGGAGAGAGGGAGAAAAAAACCCATACATGAATGAACTAATCAGTAATCAATACCATTGTATATTGCAAGAACATAAATGCTATTAAAAGTAAAGTAGGGGGGGGCACCTGGATGGCTCAGTCAGTTAAGGGTCTGCCCTCTGCTCAGGTCATGATCCCAGGGTCTTGGGATCAAGCTCCATGTCAGGCTCCCTGCTCAGCGGGTAGCCTGCTTCTTCCTCTCCTCTTCCCCTCCCCCTGCTCATGCTCACTTGCTGTCTCTCTCTTTCAAATAAACAAATAAAATCTTCTTTAAAAAAGTAGGATAAAGGAAATTGATGGTTAGTTAGGGTTCAGGTGCAATTTTAAATAAAAAGGTGACATTTGAGCAAAAACTCAACTAAGGTGAGAGAGGGAACCATGAAAATATATTAGGGAATTGTGTCCCAGGCAGAGGGGAACAGCCAGAGCAAAGACCCTCACATAGAAGCATGTCTGTGCATCTGAGAAATGGCAGGGAGGCCAGAGTGCCAGGAGTGACCGGGCAAGGGGAAAGAGTAATAGGAGAGGCATCAGAGGTACTGGAGGTGGGCGGGGCACGTCATATGGGGTACTGTAGACCAATTTAAGCCTTGCCTTTTACTAGGAAATGAGAGCCAGCAGAGCATCTGACTAATTTACACATTGAAAGGATTCTCTGGCTGTTGTGCTAAGAATTAGCTGTTTGGAGGCAAGAGGATTGGGAGACTAGTTAACAGGCTTTTGCACCAATTTAGACAAAAGATAATGGCAGCTCAGATCACAGTGGTAATGGTGCAAGTTGAGAGAATGATCAGATTCTGAATGTATTTTGAATGTAGATTGAAACAGGACTGATTCTCTGATTGATTGGAGGTAAGAGAACAATAGCAATCAGGAGTGCCTCCAAGGATTTGGGGCTGGGCAGCTAGAAGGATGCAGTTTGCCGTCAGCTGAGTTGTAACAGGCTGCACAAAGGGCAGCCTTGGTGGGTAATAAGATGCTCAGTTTCATATGCCGAGATCGAGATGTCTTGGACATCCACGTAGAAATATCAACAACCTGGAACCAGTAATTCAGATCTAAGACTTGATCCATCGTTACCAGCATAGGGTTATCAGTATGGTGTTGGTACTGAAATGCACAAAGAGACAGAAGAGTATTTGTTATCTCAGCTACTAACTCTGCATAAAAATTACATTAAGAAGTAGCTGATTGTCAAGTTAAAAAAGCTGAGATTTGGGGCACCTGGGTTGCGCAGTCGTTAAGCGTCTGCCTTTGGCTCAGGGCGTGATCCCAGCGTTCTGGTTTCGAGCCCCACATCAGGCTCCTCGGCTGGTAGCCTGTTTCTTCCTCTCCCACTTCCCCTGCTTGTGTTTCCTCTCTTGCTGGCTATCTCTCTCTCTGTCAAATAAATAAATAAAATCTTAAAAAAAAAAAAAGAAAGAAAGAAAAAGAAAAGCTGAGATTTGCATTCCAGATTTGCATTCTTCTGTATATGAGCTGTGTTGTCCTTACCCAGTTTCTGACCTGTATGAGAGTCCATATCCTGCCAATAAAATGGAGTGTCTTGAATCACCATCCCCAGAACCTGCGAGGGGGATGGTTTTGTGTAAGCAATTTATTGAATGTGCTCTCAGGAGAAAGAAAGTGGGGAAAGAAGGATAGGGCAGGGGAAAGGGCTAAGAAAGTTAAGCATCAGTTCTGGAGCCAGAATTATACCAAAGTCAGTCCCACCTTGAGGCCAGGGAACCAGCAGCATCTCTTACATGGGGGTCATAAAAATACCACTCAAGTTCATTGTAAAATTAGGAGAACATAGTGACTGTCACATAGCAGGTCTTCTGTGAAAGTTTCCAGGTTTCTCTCATTATTAATGATTCACATCAATTCTAAATATTTACTGACAGGTGTATTCCTTCCTCTCTTACGCATTGAATGATTTGCTGGTTGTGCTTTTCGTTACATACAGATCGACTGCTGTTCCCTTCCATTCGAATTTCCTTATAGAGCTAATTATTCACATATTTTTAAACAGCCCTTCTCTTCCGTAACGAAGCTACGAGCATGTTTCTCTTTCACAGGCACTGCAAAAACAAAGCCAGGAAAAGTGCTCTCCTCACCAATGCTGGGCAGAACACTTTAGTTCCAGAATCAAACATCTGCTCCCTATCAAAAACATTTTGTTTTCTTACGAGAATCTTGATTCATGGCAAAGAAAAGAGAAAGTAGGTAAGGAAATGGGATAGATTCTAAAACAATTGTATGTTTATTGCTAATCTAGAGACCTAGAAACCTAGGCATTTGATCACTACATTAGGAAAGGGCACAATGGGACACACTGACAGCAGGAAAAAATAATTTAACGAGTAGAATCAGCCTTGTTTTGTAAAATGTCATAATGCTAGGATGGCTTTGCGCCTTGCCTCTGTCCATTTTCTATGGCAACTGTGGAAGGCTGTGTGCTCTGGTTAGCTGGGAATCTTTATCAGAAGACTATTTTCCTCCTTCAAATTTTATTATCAAAAATCACTCTAAAATCA
Organism: Ursus arctos; assembly: GCF_023065955.2. NCBI lineage: Eukaryota > Metazoa > Chordata > Mammalia > Carnivora > Ursidae > Ursus > Ursus arctos. Next base: position 36,046,423 of record NW_026622830.1, read on the forward strand.
CCCTACACAGTATGCCTTTGCACATCTGCAAATGGACAACTGAAATATTTATACTCTGCCACAAGAGGGTGACAGGTGGGGTGTGAGCCAAGCAGGGCACCAAGGTCCAGTCACCTCCACTGGGAGCAGCCTCATCCATTTTCCTCTGTGGGCCATAGAAATATCATCATTTTTGCTGTGAGCCAAAGTGTACAGGATTGAGAAAGCTCTGAGCAAGGACAGTAGATGAAGGAAATGTAAGAGACTGACATGAATGCATCTTAACTCAGTCTTCAGTTGGTTTCCTCGTGTGAAAATTGGTAAGAGTATCTATCCAGGATATTGTATGAGAGCTAAATCAATCAATATATTCAAATCACTTAGTATGGTGGTACGTAAGAATTCAGTATTGTTCTTACTGAATAAGAATCTTAAGAAAATGCTTGGCACTTAAGAGGAGTTTTGTATGAGATCTGTGGTAAAAATGATTCAGGGACCCCGAATCAGTTCTTTTATGAAAGGAGATCCACACAGAACAGTAAGAGGAAACTAAACTGGAATTAGACAAGTTTCTTCAAACTCACTATCACCTCTAATATTTTAATCAGCGCTGGGGGGGTAGATATTGCGGCCACCATGTCACAGCTGCAGAAGCTAAAGTTGTAGAGAGGTCAAGTGACTTGCCTAAATTCATACATTCAACAGGAAAGATCTCTGTATGTGGCTGGGAATTTGTTTCACAGCATGACAATTTAACATATTTTTAGACTGCCTGACTGTCTTAGTCTCCCACTCACAAATTTTAGGGACTCACTGGCCACCCCAATCAAATATACTTCAGCCACCAGGTAACGTGCCCTTGCAGTAACTTGTCGGCTCCTCATTAACCACATGGATGAGGGAAGGAGCAGTTTCTGGAGAAAGGGCTGTGGGGCAGACCAAAAGAAAGCTGTCCACGCACTACGAGAGCATATGCTAAATACTCTCACATGATAAAAATAGTCAGTGATTATAGGATCCCTGCCTTTGTTCAGTCACTCAACAAACTTTTGAGAGTTGGGAGCATATAAAGTTCCTATGACAGCTAGATGCTTTGCCTTAGGAAGAAAGATAAAGGATATTTACCGGGATGCTTCAAAATGGAGGACAGATTTAAAGAATCAGGCTTCAAGAAGGCAAGAAAACTTGGCTTCAACCAAATTATCTTCTTTTTAAAAAACAACAAAAAACAAGATTTTATTTATTTATTTGAGACAGAGAGAGAGAGAGAGAGAGAGCACAGAGGGAGAGGGAGAAGCAGACTTCCCACTGAGCAGAGAGCCCAATGCAGGGCTCGATCCCAGGACCCTGAGATCGTGACCTGAGCCAAAGGCAGATGCTTAACTGACTGAGCCACCCAGGTGCCTCCCAAATTCTCTTCTTAAATGGATATGTCAGATCAAATTTCTGACAGAAAGACTCTTACTATCCCAGCTTTAGTTTTATTCTGATCCCCTGACCAGTTGTTTCGGGTAGGGCACCCGACTCAAAACCCCATAAACTCTCTAGGACCACATTGGATGGGAGTGGAGGAAAGTGTCAAAGGATAAGTAAACAACTATTCTCAGTAGAAAAGGAGGAGAGACGCTGTAAACTTAAAACCAAAAGAGGTATATTCTAAGCAACACCATTAATATTAGAATACAAGATGATAAAATATTGGCTTATTTTCAAGATTTTAGAGAGAAAAATCTGTATACAAACATATGTATATGTGATGCTTCCATTGCAAAAAGTCCTCAGTTCTTCACCCCCCCACCCCCAACCATGCTCTTTGTAATGTGGTTTTGCAATTCCTTTCTTCAAGAAGTAGGGCCAATTTCTTACTTCTTACACCTGGTCTACCTTGTGATTTACCTAATAGATACAGTACTAAGATATAGCAGAAGCGATGATGTGCCAGTTCCAAGTCTAGGCCTCAAGGTGATTTGTATACTTTGACTCTCTCTCAGAACCTGTCCAGCTGCCACGTGAATAGGCCTGGGATAATCTTATTGAACAAATAATAAGAGGCCACAGGGAAGAAAACCCGGTTGTCCCAGCCAAGGCTGTCCTGGGCCACCTAAAGCCAGCTGAGCCCCAGTCATGGGAGATCCCAGAGAAGAAGAGCAGAGCTACTGCCCAATCTACAGCTGACCAAAAACACATCTGCAAGGTGAGACCAGAACAACCCAGCTGACCCATCGTCTTAGGAAAGATAATAAATTTTTATGATTTTAAACCACTGAGTATTAGAAGTCTGTTATGCAGTAATAGCTAATTGAAAATTATGTAGTTATAATCCAAAAGGGCATTCAATGGCAGCTTAAGAGGGCTAGAACTAAATATTATGGGAATTCAGGGGAAGAGTTGGCTTCTGGATTAGAAAAACAGGAATAAATGTTACCTCCTTCAGCCCCTCTCTCATAGAGGAAGTAATATTCTGTCTTAGCCTTGAGGTCAAATAGGATTTTCTCAGGTAAAGACAAAAAGAGATCATACATCTTTATTCTTAATAAGTAATTCTTCATGTGAAATATTCAATGGCTTTCTTATGTATTTAATATCTTAAATAAAGGTTTATTCCCTTCCTCCATGACTGAGAAAAATTATATAGATACATAAATTTCTCCTCTTCATATGGCAAGAATCAAGACAAGACTTCCAGTTTTGGAAAGGTAATTATATTTCCAGGGAATTGAGAAACACTCTACAGCAAACACCTACATCACCCCAGCACTTGTTGAATAAAAATGCGCATATTTTATTCATAAAGGTCAACTAATTAGCAAGAGTGAATTTTTATACAACAGAATTTAAAAGGCAATTATTCTAAGTGATAGTAACCTAACTGTTATACATTTAATATGTTGAGTTATCCAGTGAAGGAAGGGAGAGGGAGGGAGGGAGGGAGGGTGGGTGGGAGAAATGAAAAAAGGAAAGAAGGAATGAAGGAAGGAAGGAAGGATAAAAGGGAGGGAGAAGAAAAAAAGAAAAACGAAAGAAACCTTATAACATTATTCAAGTGATCCCTCGCAGGTCACCAATGAGAACTGGTCACCTTTCTCTCCCATAATCCATTATTAAAGCTCTAATTCTAATAGTAGAGTGAAATAATGAACTACAGGATGAGAATGATTTTCAAACAAAGTACATGGAAATGAGAAGTAATTACTGCTACAAAAAACATAATAAAACCACTATCAGCAAACAATTAAATAAAGCGGAAAATTCTGGAATGCAGTTACAATAAAATAATAAACATGAAGAGAAAATTCCCTTTCCACTTTTCCCAGATGCAATCACATAATCACATTCTCCTCACAGAATTATAATCACACACAAACATACACACCCCTCCTTAAATTGGCTATCAAGAAGTTATATCAGAACAGTGTTTAAAAGTCGTATTTTTTAGATTAAAAATAAAGCAGAGGCATAATCCTCCAATTCACATTCAAAGTTATGACAATGTTAACTTTACAAAATGCAATTCAGATTGAGTCACTCTACTGACTTAAAATTTTCAATGGCTCTCAATTGTTTAGAGAATCAAAATTGAGGTCTAAGGTCAGGCTCCCTAAAAGCTGAGACTGAGCCTGGGATTCCTGTGCCTGCAACTTAGTGAGGTGCCCTCAAATGAAGGGAAATGAGGGAAGCAGGATACGACAGGTGCAAGGAGCTCCTAAGCAAGGATGTGGTCTCAGCTGATCGTCTCAAGCTCTGGAGCACGAACAGCACTGTAGTGTTGCCTCATCATGAAGCAAAGAGCATGCTCTCATACTCCCAGATCCGTAAACTTTTGGCTATAGGTTTCCCTAGTAGGTGAGGTTCTAGAACCTCCTGGCATTTCTGGGTGAGGTGGTTCTTGTAGTCTAAGGGAAATTCTCTGGAGGAGGGGAAAGAAATGAGCCAACACTCACAGCAGCTCGAGGAAGAACACACTGGCGAGGCAAGAGGATCTGGGTAGAGCCTCAAAAGAATCTTATGTGCTTTTATAATCCAAACCCAAAGTCCCCTGCTGTCCTTAACTCCCCTTCCTCCCCCCAGGCACATCACAAAGCATGCATTCTCACAGTAATGACTTTGCAAAGTCTGTTCCCTTGGACTGGACTCCCCTTTCCTCTCTGAAAGCTCCACCTTATTCTTTACAACCAGCACAATTGTTACCCTCTCAGCACAATTGTTACCCTCTCAAGAAAGTCTCCTTTGATCCCTAGAATGGATCAGTTACTCCTTTTTTCTGTTGTTCCAAGCCCCTTTGTATAACTCGCTCTTGCGGCATAGCCCATCATTTTAGATATTTGTGAAATGAGTTAACCCCCTGGCTAGAGCATTAGTTCCATGAGGACAGGGATCACATGTCACTTTTTTCCTGTTGCCAACGTTTAAATACTGGGCCTGCGGTATAGTAGGTGCCCTATGACTGACTGATACATAAATCAATGCCTGCATGAGAACAATGGTCTTCTTTGGGTAAGAACAAAGTCATGCATTCAGATTCTGCTTTCTGTTTAAACTAGACAATTCCCGGTGAGCTGTAGTTTACTCATTTACTGGGAGGCTTTTAGCTAAAATGTTGCATTGTCCATTTCACTGACATAGGGCATGCAAACAATTAAAAGAAGACAATAACAGAACTTTGTTCAAGCCAATGTTGATTCAATTACTGGGGCTCCCTGGCATTAGCCACTGGATTCAATTATCTCCAAAAAGAAAAGTCAAAAATCTTGGATCTTTCTATAGACAATGACTGTACTGAACTTGATTTTCTGATAGATTTTTCTGACCAGTTCTCCCCATGTCCATGTGTTATGAGAGAGACCTAAATATTTTTTTTTTGGAAATTTCTATAGACATATGACATGTATACTGAAAAGGGTACAAATCATAATTAATTCGTAATAATAATCATAAATTAATTTTTATGAAGTGAGCACATCTATAAAACCAGCACTCAGATCAAGAAATAGAACATCACCAGCAGCCCAGAAACTTCCAGTGACTAGCCTTGCAAGGGCTATTAGTCCAGCTAGCTAAGGAATAAGGACAATCATTCAGAGGACACTTTTGTATCTGGCTTCTTTCGCTCGGCATCGTGTTCCTGAGATTCATCCATGACCTTGAATCCAGTTGTAAGTCACTCGTGGTCATGGCATTGTATGACTATGTCACAACTGATCTGCCACTTTACTATTTATTGATTAGCAGCTGGGTTGTTTCCAGTGTAGGCCTATTAAAAGTAATGGCGCCATGAAAATTCTTACACATGTTATCTGGTAAATACAGTGTGCACTTCTGTTGAATTCATGAAAGTGAATATAGCATAAATGTATTTCTGTCTGATAGTCATCTTTTTCTGTCAAATTACAAAGGGTTAGGTAGAAAATAAATCCACCCACATACATACATACATACATACATAAATGACATCATCCAAAATAAAAGAAGTATTAAATGCATGAATCCAATGTAACCAAATTTTGAAAAAAAAAAAAAAGCTGATTCAGAGCAATAGGCATATGCTCTATTTTTTTGCACACTTGCTTTATTTCTCAGACTAAAGGTTAAAATGCATACTTCAATGTGTTCGTTAGAAAATACCAACAACTATTCCCAAATAGATATAAAACTTATTCCCATTTGGGACTATAGAAAGTCACTTAACTAGTACCAAAGGTGGTAATCCAAAAAATAAAGGAAAAAAAAAAAAACATAGTATGCATTTCTGTTGAATTCATATCTAGGAACAAAATTACTGGATCAGAGGGTACATGATTATCTATCTTTTGTAGATACGGCCAAAAAGTTTTCCAGAGTAATAATACTGATAAAGAAAATTTTCAACTTTTAACGTTTGTAGGCCCTGTTCCTGAGCTCCCAGGGAAGCTATACTTTAACATTTACCAAGGTCAGAATGACACGGCAAGACGTCAAAGCTCTACTTCTGCCCCGAGCACCCATTGTACATCTGCTTCGTTAAAGAAAATAACCAAAAAGGAGCATTCTGAACACAAAAAATAAACGAGTAAACTTCCCTGGTTCCCATAAGATTAAAGTCATATAGCCCTGCATATACTAGAAATTCAAGGTCTGCAACTTTCTGAAATGTTCTTTGTCTAATAATTTGTAACTTTTATGTTAAAAATATGTATAACGCTACACCAAATGTTCCCTTACCAGAGGGGAGCACTGTCTTCTTCTGAAGATTGTGTATCCCCAGCAGATGTCCTAACTGGGGCTCAAATAAATCTCCTTTTTTTTTTTTAGAAATTCTGAAAGGTTTGTTCATTTTGTGTCAACAATACCAACTTGAAACTGAATTTTTTTCCCCCGTTTTATTAGAAATAATTGACATACATCACTGTATAAATTTAAAGTATATAGCATGCTTGTTTGATTAACATATTGTGAAATGATGACAATAGTTTCAGCTAACATCCATCCTCCCATATAGATATAACAGAGAGAAAAGGAAAAAAATAATTTCTCCATGTGATAAGAATTCCTAAGATCTACTCTCTTAGCTTTCATATATATCGCACAACAATATTCGCTACAGTCATCACGTTGTACATTACATCCCTCGTACTTACTTACAACTGGAACCTTAGACCTGTTAACCACCCTCCTCCAATTTCCTCCCCATTCCCCATCTCTGACAACTACGTATCTGATCTCTTTTCAAACCTGAACGTTTAAAATCCAGAATTTCATTGTACAGATCGACCAGTGCATTCCTGCTAACAGACCCAGCCTGGATGGCCAAGTGAGTAAGAAACATAATGGCTATGCCTGGATTCATTCACTCTCTATCACTAAGTTGTCCAATAAGAAGGATGAGAACCCATCTTGTGACAGATTATTTACTACATTTACCCTGGGTTAACCTGCTGATGTCAATTTCTATTCCTCTTCACTTTTTCTCCTTTGCTCAAAAATCTTTGCTCCAGTTATCAAACCATTTTTTGGCAATAGAGTACTACATACTAAGACAAATATACGTATGGTCTTGGAGCCTGATTAGTTAGCAGGAAATAGTGTCCTATAATTGAGAAGGAGCCTTGGAGGAAATTGATTATTAAATTTTCATGGGAAGAAAGAAGAGTAAGAAACTCCTGTGAAAGAGGGCTTTTAAGTATTTTTTTAATTTCAGTTTTCTCTTTGATACCGTGAAGTCCAGTATTATGACTATCTGGTTCATGCTACTACCCAGACATCTTGTAAAATGCCTAACACAGAGTAGTTTTCTGTGATCATTTTTAGATTTAACTGATTATGAAATTCATCAGAGTAAGTAACTCTTGTGCATTTAGCAGATAGTTCTTAGGGATGGATAAATTGCCCAAAGAAGCAGGGGTGTGTGTGTGTGTGTGTGTGTGTGTGTGTGTGTGTGTGACTGTTCTGATTGGTGGATATCATGGCTTTCGCTGATTCTGAATTAGAATAAAGATGAATATGTCTAGCATTATTTTTCATGTGACCTGATCCAAACCAGTTGGGATCTACATAGGGCATAAATAAAACAACCGAGGGGCGCCTGGGTGGCACAGCGGTTGAGCGTCTGCCTTCGGCTCAGGGCGTGATCCCGGTGTTCTGGGATCGAGCCCCACATCAGGCTCCTCCGCTAGGAGCCTGCTTCTTCCTCTCCCACTCCCTTTGCTTGTGTTCCCTCTCTCGCTGGCTGTCTCTATCTCTGTCGAATAAATAAAATAAAAATCTTTAAAATAAATAAATAAATAAATAAATAAATAAATAAATAAATAAATAAAACAACCGAGGTCACAATTCAATCCAGACTGATACTGAGAAACTACAGCTGGATGACAAACTGGCCAATTCTATGAACAAACAGAATAATAATAAATGAGTACACACTGTGTACTAGATACAGTATCTAGACTAGCTATACTATCTCTAACTCTTACAACAATGCCACCAGCAGGACTCCTTGTCCTCCATCATTCAACTTAAAATGGGAATAAAGAAGCAGTTGTCCAAGACCACCTAGCTAGTAAATAAACAGCAGAGTGGAATGCAAAGCTGGGTCTGTTTGATTCCAAACCACTTGCTATTTCTGCTATATTACGATGCCCCACAGTTACTTGTTTAGTGTCCAGATAGAAAATTAGGGGGGAAAAAAAGAGCATAACAAAACTTTGGGACGTAAGACTGAGAAGGAATGGAGAATGCAATGCAAGGTTTCTCCCAGGTGAACAAGCCAGCTAGCAGCCCTATTGTGGTACTATGGCAACAAGAGGCACCTTACATGATGAATGCCTGTCTTCTGGTGTGTGGGTTTTTTTTTTAAACCAGATATTAAGAGAACAAAATTTTTTATCATTGGTGTCTTTATTTGAAAATCACTCTGCACACGGACCTCTGGGGAAATGCTGCTCCATCTTTCAAAGGCAAATTTGCATTTTTACACATGGACAAGGGTTCTTTTTGGTGATTTGCTTTTCAATGGGAGCTCTCTAAGGCCCCTTCCTTATTTTAAGTTTTAAAATGCTATGATTCTACATCTCATCAAATATAATAGAAAAGTTCAAGTTTAATATATCTTACAAAAATTGCCTTCCTGTAGATTATGCCCTTCGGCTATCATTTTAAATTGTAATTTGCAGTTTTGAAATTCTCCCATAAAAGAAGATGTTTTCTTTAGTCAAAATAGAAGTAACTTAATTTTTATTGTCTAGCTAAATTGATCCACTTTTCTCTTCTTCTTTTGTTTGAAGGAGTCGTTGTGAATTTGCAGAGTTGCCCCATTTTCCAGGGAAATATGTGTACTCTTTGGGTCTCAAAGAATAAAAGAAATGTAACTTTAAAAAGCACTTAGGATAAAATAGCTATAATTCTGTTGTAGTCTTATTATTGAATCCAGTTTTTAAGGGACAAAAGATATTAATTAGTTCAGGCAGCTTTCAATACTACTCAAAATATATATTTTGGAGTGTGTAATAAATATGAGGCTCTGGAGATACAGAAATAAGATTAAAAGAAAAGGTCTAGGGGCGCCTGGGTGGCTCAGTTGGTTAAGGGTCTGCCTTCAGCTCAGGTCCTGATCCCAGGGTCCTGACATGGAGTCCTGTGTGGATCTCCCTGCTCAGCAGAATCTGCTTCTCCCTCTGCCCCTCCCCCCTGCTCCCGCGCACGCACACTCTCTCTCACAAAAATAAATAAACAAATAAAATCTTTTAAAAAACAGTCTCCTCCCTTAAAGCACTCACAAAGGAGCTGGGTTATTTTTGAAAGCCATTTAGAGAAAATAAAGGGTCAAGGAGGGGTTGGGTTAGGGTTAATTAATTGAATACTTTGGAAATTGCATAAATTGCCTACCATGGTTCTGTAAACCCAGTTCAATATCAGTGTTTTAAAAAACTGTGTTGAAAGCATAGACGCCTTCATAATAGATACCTGGAGACAACTTTATTTCATCTATGCTTTAGCGAGTTCTAGAAAACCTAAAAATTATGTATGTCTCATCTGCACTGTCCTCGTGAGGGATCATCTTTTCTTCTCAGATGAATGTCAAAGGCCTTATGAAATTAAAAGACCAAAGCTTTTCCAGTGATATTGCAAAGTCCTTGTAAAAATACTTTTACGTGTTATTTAAATAGCAACTCTAAGAGGCAACAAAATTATTTTCAGTCTAAAGAAAAGCGAGGCAGATAGGAAATTCATATAGATCATTGTAAATGATATGCAAAAAAACTAAATTGAGAGGAGAAAGATACTTCTCAGGCAGAATCTACATCACTTATTTTAAAATTCACCCAAAAGTAGTTAGAGTTTGGGAGTCCCTGCCATTGCTCACTTATCTTGAAACATTTTCTACTGACTGACAGACGAATGCTAAGTGATATTAGCATATGATAAGGCACATGAAATAGTCACACTCAAAGTTGAGAACTGTTGCCGTGTGGATATATTATTCTTCTCAGACTGCCATAACAAAATGCCATAGACTGGGTGGCTTAAAAAACAGACATTTATTTTCTCACAGTTCTGGAGGCAGGAAGTCCAAGATCCAGGTGCCAGTGGGACTGAGTTCTTGTGAGCCTCTCTTCTCGTTTCACAGATGGCTGCCTTCTCACTGTGTCATGACGTTGCCTTTCCTGTGTGTATGTGCATTCCGGGTGTCTCTTTCTCTTAAAAGAAGAGGTCACCAGTTCTATTGGATTAGGGCCCCACCCTTATGATCTCATTTAAACTTACTTACTTAAAGACCCTGTCTCCAAATACAGTCACACTGGGGGTTGGGGGCTCAACATAGGGTTTTTAGAGGATGCAAGTCAGTCCATAAAAGTGGGGTTCACCCACAGTCTCAGCACTGAAGTCTTTAACATCTTAGAAAATCAACTTTATAAATTAGCCAAGATCCCCGGGCTCAGAGCCTTGAGAAAGAAAACTTTTAATAAAAATTGTTAACCCAAAAGGTTAGCCTCTCTTAGCACCAGCATGATTTCGAACGGAATGGTAACATCCTGGGGGCTAATCTGTTGAGTAATTCTGTACTTATTGTACCCACTAAGAATTGGTGAAATTTATATTTAGACGTAATTGGTTTTCTTCTTCATCATCCGATTCATAAAACTCATCCAAATTGCTCCCTTTCACTGGAACAATTCCAGCTTCAGCAATGCTTTTTTCTTTAAAACGGAAGCTCACATACACAATTATCAGCATCTCAGCTTTTCAAAGTAATTTTCTTTTCCCAACATAAGTACATAAATAGGAAGCAATTATTACTTCTGCTATACACTAAATTATTTACAATACTGCACATTAATATTAGTATACACTGTACACTAAATTATCACACTAATAACCTTCTGAGTCAGGTTTTTTTTTTTTTTTTGCACTGTTTTGTGCCCTTTTCCTGCAGAAAAATTTCCATCCACCCGGTTTTCTCAGTGTGATTTTGTAGGACCTGACAGCATACTAACATACTTTTTCCTTTGATGTTTGTTGTTGTTGATGTTTACGGGCCTTCTTTGCTTACTGTAAATTGCTATGCAGACATTTGGAAAGTGCAAGTAAGACGTGTGTTTCTACAGATGCATGAGAGATGGTGTACCAGAATGACAGTCCAATTTTGGGTGAAGAAGGTCCGAGTTCCAATTCTGGTTCTGCCAAGTACTAGGTGGGTGCCTTTGGGAAAGTGTTTTACTTTTCCCATCTACTAAATGTAGAGAATAAAAGCAGCCTCGAAGAACTTCTGTAAATTCCATAGACTAGAAAATATACTACATTGTTGGGCGTGTAAGAGGGGCTCAATAAATGGCAACTATTACCGTGTCTTCAATCCTCATCAGTGTGTAGGTAATAAAGCAGGCATGTTCACAGCAATAATTCAGATTTCCCAGACTGCAGCATGACGGCAGAACATAGGTCTTAAGTTACACCCCCGAGCCTCAGATAGTTCTTTCCGGTCTTCCCTAGGGTGGGTCTCACTTGAATTCACACACCACTTCTTACTCCTTTCAGTCTTCCCCACTAATTCCCCTGGCTTGATGGCCTTGAGACACAGCTGCCCTCATTATTCTCTGCAGTGCAGTGCAACTCTACCAGCTGAGCTGCCTCCTTGAGCTTCCGAAGCTCCAGACTGTGGGTGGAGCCACTCAGCATTCCCTCGAGCTCCATAGGCTGCAGAGGGAAGGGAACGCTTCTCTTCCAAACCTTGACACATGGGAACCTACGCAGGACACCGGGGTCAAGAGATAGTCTAGACATCCTTGTACAAGGCCACCTGATGGATGGGCCCTGGCAGCAGCATCCTTGGTCCAGGCCACCCTTTTTTGTTGCTCTCCAAACAAAAATAAAATAAAAAACCATTACACTGATTGGCTCTTGGCAGCATCGCCCACCATTTTCTTAGATTGTCCTTTCCAGTCTAAACTCCAGTGTCAGCCAAAGATGGGACTTCCATTTCCCCGATAAATATAGACACCAAGCTTTGTCTTATTTAGTCTTTAAGTCTACAGCATCTATCACCCATAGATTTTTTAGGTCAATATGTCATGCCTTATCAAGAGCTTTTGTTATTTCAGGTAACCTCTTATTCTTTTAAAAATTAAAACTTTTGTTTCTATATCCTGCTCCAAAGGACACTTCCATTCACCTCCCTGTAGGTGTTTCCCTCACAGACATCATGATACTCAGTTCAAAATTTTCTAGTCTATGTAGTTGTTTTCCATTCTTAAGGTGTAGGTAAAATGACATAATTCAGGAGACTTCTTAGTTCCTCCTAATTCACTGCTAATCAAGGTAAGCTCCCATTAGTAACTTGACTATGGACAGCCACAATCCCCAGAAACAGGGTTTAGAAAGCAAAAGAAAAACAAAATTTTTTCCACTCAACCACTAGGTTTTTAAAAGTAAAATAAGCATTTGAAAAAGCTTAAATAGAAGAATGGAGACATAGTCATACTAAGTATGACATAGTACCTATGTTTTAACAATAAATTTTTTTCCTGCCACTGTTTAGAAGCTAACCCCAGTTTTACTCAAGGCTTGAGTAGAAGCTATTCATCTGCAACTTGCTAGCTTGGGGTTTGGAACTTGGCACTGGTTACTGTTACTGTGTTAAATATCTGAAAATACATTTTAAATATTTTCCTCAGTTATCAATGGCTTTAGAGTTGCAGCTTCAGTCCACAATTCACCCTGCTCCAAACACTGAAGCTGAAGAGAGAAGACTCTTGGGGAGGAAAGGAAAATAACCATAATAATAGCTAACACTTGTATACTTACATGCTTAGCATACTTACAATGTATGCCCAAAACTCTTCCAAGCATTTTATATTCATTAAGTCTATTGACTAAGCACGGGGATTAGCAGCATGGGTGCTTTACTTTTAAGATACCTGAGTTTGAACAAGCTGAAATAGTGAAGCGTGGACCTCAGTGAACCCACTCGCCCACAAATAATGAAAATAGAAGCAAAACAATCAGACTCAACTATTTCAGAACTCTGAAATTTAACCAAAGGCACAGAACAAACAAACAAAAAATCTATTCAAGAAAAACTGCTGAATCTCATTGAAAAACAGCGGAGTCTATGTCATTTTCACTTAGGAATAGTCCCATCCCCATCGCTCCCCAGATCAGGGGTGAGGCGGGGGAGAAATGCCTGCAGCCTCACAGCCAACAGAGAACACTGACCTCCCTGGAGCTCCAGTAGAAGTTCCATCTCCAAAGGACACTGGAGCTTTTGATCAAATTAGCAGCTCTCTGGACTATCCCCACGCCCAGGTAAGGTGTTTCCACTTGATTTGACTTGAAGCTCAAGTCAGGTGAAACAAGTCCTAATTCCACGACATGAGTGAAAACAATACCAGTCTTTTGCCTTAAAAATTAAAACATTCTGTTTCCATATCCTGTTCCAAAGGACACTTCTGCCCACCTCCCCACAAGTGTTGCCCCTTCCAGAGATTATGTTACTCAAGGACAGTGTAACATCAAAGTTGCCTAAGGCTATGATTTCAGGGGAGGCAAACAAGGGCCTGGACAACAACTTAAAAGAGGGATCTGGAGAACCAGAGGACCACAGGGAACTTTGAAAATCTCTGACCTATTCCTGAGGATCTAGAAGATTGTGTACAGGTGCAAGGATATATGCCCATAACAAGGGATGTTCCTGAGCCCAGGAGAGACCTGAGGAAGGAGGAAGCCTGGTCCTTCACCTCTGACTGACCATGAAGCCCTAAGCAAGCAGGAAGTAAAAGATAAGGCTAACTCCTATATGGCCTGAGGTTTGAAGATGTGCTTCAAACAAATCCCCTTGGCAAACGGTAGAAAGGACACGTACTGGCTCAGGAAATTAAGAAAATCTGACCCATCTGTGACCCAACTGACCACTAAAATATACTGAGCTAGGGTTGACCACTATGTCCCAATTTAAAAAATAAAAATAAGCATTTTTTTTTTTAAGCTAGCAGAGAACTCAGAGAACACACTGCAGGGAATATAGAATCTACAGATTTACTGAAGAAAAGCTGCTGAACAAAAATGCAGTCGTAGGAAAACGGCAACAACAACAAATAGGAGTGGAAGGGGTAGGGGAGAACTGTGGTAGCAGAGCTGTCATAATCTATCATCTGCAATGTCCAGATTTCGACGACAAATTCTGAGACATGGAAAGAAACAGGAAGATCCCGCCTATACAAATGAAGAAAAAAGCCAGTAGAAAACGTCTGAAACAGCCCAGATGTGGGCTAACAGATAAGGATTACTCGTCAACCACTATAAATATACTCAAAGAACTAAAGGAAATCATGTCTAAAGAATTAAAGGAAAGTGTGACCGTAGTGCCTCTCCAAGTAGAATATATCAATAAAGAGAAAGGATTATAAAAAGGAACCAAATAGAAATTCTGGAGTTGAAAGTTAAATAAGTGAAATAAAAAATTCACTAGAGAGACTCAACAGCAGATAGGAGCTCAGTGGAGAATTGGCAGGCTGAGAAAAACAGTCTGGCAATTCCTCAAAAGTCAAATGTAGACTTACAAGATGACCCAACAATTCCATGAAAATGTGCTCATGAATGTTCATTGTAGTATTATCCATAATAGCCAAAAACTGGAAACAGCCCTAATGTCCATCAACTGATGAACAGATAAATAAAATGTGGGATATTCGTACAGTGGAGTATTTTTTGGGCACAAAGAGGAAAGAATTACTCACACATGCCACAACATGGGTGAACCACTGTGCTAAGAAGCCAGTCACAAAAGACCACATGTTGTGTGGTTCTGTGAAATGCCCAGAATAAGCAAATCCAGAGACAGAAAGTAGCTTACTGGTTGCTGAGGGCTGGAGGGGAGGGGGAATGGGTTTTACTGCTGATGGGCATGGGGTTTCTTGTGATGACAAGTGTTCTCAAGTTTGATGCTGGCAATAGTTACAACTCTGTGAACATTCTAGAAACTGCTGAATTGTATGTGTGCTTTAAATGGAAGAGTTTTGTGGCATGTGAATTATATCTCAATGAAGCTGGTTAAAAATTTGTTGCTTAACCTCTCTGAACCTGGGAGCTGGCAGCTGTGGAATATCATCCTGTATAGTGAGGTTTAAATGAAATTATGAATCAAGTGCCTGAAACAGTCCAGGATATAGTAAGGTATTTAGACTAGCAAGTTTTCTACCAGTATCCTACAAAATGTAAAAGGAAGAAACAGCAATATAGTGGGTATGTTCAGTTTTGTTTTTTTACTGTTGGATCCAATCAGAATAAAGTCATAGTTCCTTCTTCAGTGAGAAAAAATCTCCCTTCAGTAGATACGAAAGATTGATATTTAGCCAAAATCATTCACAGGCTAAAATATTGCTCTTCATTCATATAAACAGCTTTAAGATAAACAGTTTTCTTTAAGAATTTACAGTTGTAAATTTTAGCAACACCTGGGACTTCAACAAAGATTTAAAACAAAAAATTACACTGTTCCATATTCCCAATGTATCCATGCAAATGCACCAACAATGTATTTACAGTCAAAGTTGGAGTCTGGTAATTTTTAACTATCAAGTAAATTTGGTCAAGTCCTATGATGTAAAAAATAGAGCAATGTGTATGTGTGTTAAGAATCTCCAAAGCACGTCTAGTAGAATATGGTTTCGCCTGATTTCACCATGGAATCCCTTCCCTCTTGAAGATGTTTTTGGGACTACTGTTCTCAGAACACATTTTGGGAAACTGGTATGTGAGCAATATAAATGAAATCACTCTTCTTTTCTTCTCCTCAAGTGGACCTTTATGCATCTGCTAAGGCAGTACCTCTTCTTTGTGATGCTGATGAAAGATAGGACCCTTCTCTCCAGGAAAAAAGCACATAAATTTTACCTGCAATTTCAGGATGTCTATCTCCTCTTTCTAATGAACAATAGTTGGTTTTAAATGCTTCCAAAAAGTGAAGAATCGTCATGAACCATGTGGGCTAACTTTTGCCATGGAAATTAACAATTTTCACGGTTCCTTCCAATTTTCTGTTTTCCAGACGTGAAGGATGAAAGTGTTTTACACACAACATTGCTATGTGAGTAAGAGCAGCCTTTGTCTCTTCTTTTGAAAACAGAAAACATGAAATTACTAAGTCTCTTCTAAAGAATATGAAACACTGTGAAAATTACTTGATGATCAAAAATAACACTCACAGTAATACTGAAGTGTCTGAGCTCAGAAAACAATGCAGAGTAATTACACTGGGGATCAGTAGCACCTTTCATCTGAGGTGCTCAATACTCCTTGAAGATAACTAAAGCCTTACATTTTCTGTGACTATCTTCATTACAAATATTCTGTGGCTCAAATACACTGGTATTTGTCCATATGTTCTGAACTCTGATTTGTAAAACAGAGTCCCTGCGCTCACACTCATTTTACAACAAAGGATGAATCTACATGCATCTTCCTTGATTCAAATGAGGACTAGGAATAAGTCAAGAAGAGAATGTAACAGAAGAAACGTTGAGGGATCCTCCTGTTTCTAGGGGGCTGGAGGAGGAGCTTGAGAAGGGAAGTAGGGCACAATGCCAGCAAACCTTTCTAATTCACATATGAGTCTAACCTATGTTTGAGAGTTATGATGTTTTACACCAGCCACTGCATTAGATAGTCAGGATAAAAAGGTGTTCCTTACTTTTGAGATGGTCTAGACCAGTGCTGTCCAAGAGGAATACATTGTGAGCCACATATATAACTTCAAAGATTTTCAATTTACTTTTTAATTTATATGAAGTAAAATTCACTTCTTTTGATATTCGATTCTGTAAGTGTTGGCAAACGAATGTATTAGTTTTCTACTACTGTCATAACAAAATACCCCTATATTAGTGGACTAAACAACAACACAAATGCATTATCTTACAGTTCTGTAGGTCAGCTGTCTGGCATGATTCTCACTAGGCTGAAATCAAGGCATTGACAGGCCTGCATTCCTTTCTGATGGCTCTGGGATAGGATCCCTTTCCTTGCCTCTTCCAGGTTTTACAGACTTCTTTGGCTTGTGGACCTCTTGCTTATCTCCACAGCTAGCAAAGGCAAGCTGAGTCCTTCTCAAAGTACATCACTGTGTCCCCCTTTTCCATCTCTCTCTTCCACTTTTAAGGATACTTGGTGATTAGACTGAGCCCACCTGGGTAATCCAGGATAATCTTTTGATTTTAAGATCAATTGATTAGAACCGTTAATTCTGTCCACAACTTTAACTGCCCTAGGCCGTATAACCTAACATGTTTACTGGTTCTGGGGATTAGAAGGTAGACACCTCTAAGGGCTAATATTCTGCCTATCACAAATGCATAGAGTCATGTAACCACCACCACTGCCAAGACACTGAACAGTCCTGGCCCCCCAGAATCACTCCCTCTTTCTCTTCCTTTGTACCTATACATGCTTCCCACTCTAACCCCTGGCAAACACTGATGTGTTATCCATCCTTTTTGTTTGCCTTTTACAGATGTCATACACATGGAATCATACAGTAGTGGCCTGAGAAGTCTGGCTTCTTTAAATTAGAAAATAAAGTAATTATCTATCTTGTGGCAAGTATCCATAGTCTATTCCCCTTTTGTTGCTGAGCTGTCTTTCTCTTAGGGATTTACCTTTTATCCTTTCACCAGTGGAAGGACATTTGGTCCTGTCCAATGTTGGAGATTATGAATAAAGCTGCTTATAAACATTCGTGTACAGGTTTATGTTGTGAACGTAAATTCAGTTCTCTTGAGTAAATACCCAGTTGTGACACAGGTGGGTCTATATATTTATAGAGTAAATATATGGTCTAAATTTGCAAGAAACTGCCAGGCTGTTTTTCAAAGTGGCTGTACCATTTCACATTCCCACAAGCAACGTATCTATTCCAGTTTTGGGAAATCCCCATCAGCATTTAGTATTGATTTTATTTATTGTAGCCATTCTAATAGGTACGTAGTGGTATCCTATTATGGTTTTAATTTGCATATCCCTAACGGTTAATGATGTTGGACACATTTTCATGTGATTATGTGCCATTTACATATCTTCTTTAGTGAAGTATCTGTTCAAGTATTATTGCAAATTTTATTATTTCAATTCTTATTAATGAGTTTTCAGTGTTCTTTATATATTATGGATAAACGTTCATTGCAAGATACCCAATTTGCAAACATTTTCTCCTAGTCCATAACTTTTCATCTCTATCAGGGTCTTTCAAAGACCCAAACTTTAGGGATGCCCGAGCAGCTCAGTTGGTTAAGTGTCTGACTCTTGATTTCAGCTCAGGTCATGTTCTCATGGGTCATGGGAACGAGCTCCATGTAGGACTCCGAGCTCAGCAGGGAGTTTGCTTGAAGATTCTCTCCCTCTGCACCCCCCCCCCACTCTCTCTCTCTCTCTCAATCTCCAAAATCAATAAATCTTTTTTTAAAAAGACCAAAACTTTAATTTTGAAGAAGTATTTATGGATTGTGTTTTTGTTGATGTATCTGAGAACTCTTTGCTTACCCAAAAGTCACAAAGATTTTTCTTTGTCAATTTGTTTTTTAATGTGGTGAATTAAATTCACTAACTTCTGAGTGTTAAATCAATCGTATATTCCTGAAATACAGTCCACATGGTCATGAGGTATTACTTTTCTTTCTTATATTTATATTTACTTTTTTGAAAAGATATAATTGACATTTAAATTTTATATGAGTTTCAAGTGTACAACATGATTTGATATGTGTATATATATACACATTGCATATATATTTATTGTGTATATATTCATTGTGTGTATATATAAACATATGTGTGTATATATGTATACACACACACACACAATTTCTTTATCCATTTATTCATTGATAGACACTTAGGTTGTTTCCGTATCGTGGTTATTGTAAACAATGCTGCAATGAACATGAAGTTACCGACATCTTTTTTAGTTAGTGTTTTCATTTTTTTGGATAAATATCCAGAAATGGAATTGCTGGATCATATGATAGTTCTATTTATAATTTTTTGAGGTACCTCTATACTGATTTCCATAGTGGTTGAACCAATTTACATTTCTACCAACAGGGCACAAGCGTTCCCTTTTCTCCTTTGACCTTAATCTAATTTGTGTCTTTCTATTTACAATGTGTTTCTTGTAATTGGGACTTGACTTTTTCAACAATTTGAGTATCTGCGCCTTTTAATGAGGGGGCAGTTATACCATCTACATTTAATGTAGCTACTGATAATGATTAAGTATAAATCTATTACCTTATTGTTCCATTAAATCTGTGTTTCCGGGGCGCCTGGGTGGCACAGCGGTTAAGCGCCTGCCTTCAGCTCAGGGCGTGATCCCGGCGTTCTGGGATCGAGCCCCACATCAGGCTCCTCTGCTATGAGCCTGCTTCTTCCTCTCCTATTCCCCCTGCTTGTGTTCCCTCTCTCGCTGGCTGTCTCTCTCTGTCGAATAAATAAATAAAAAATCTTTAAAAAAAAAAAAATCTGTGTTTCCTGTTTCTGCTTTTTCTGTCTTTAACCCATGCATGTTTTAGAAGTGTGTTGTTTAATTTCAAAATGTTTGAGATTTCCCTGATATCCCCGTTATTGATTTCTAATTTAATTCTGAATAGTGAGAGAATGAAATTCATATTATTTCAGTTCTTTTAAATTTGTTAAGGTTTGTTTTATGACCCAGAATATGATCCAACCTGGTGAATGTTCCATAAGCAATTGAAAAGAATGTATATTCCTCTGTTAGGTGGAATATTCTGTATATGTCAATAAGGTCCATTTGATTGATAGTAATTTCAGTTTTCTTTATCCTTGCTGATTTTTTTTTTTTATCTCATAGCTCTAACAAATCCTGAGAATGGGGTGTTAAAGTTGCTAAGCACAGTTGTGAATCTGCCCTTCTCTCAGTTCAGTTTTATCAATTTTTGCTTTACGTATTTTGGAGCTTCCTTGCGAGGTACAAACATATTTAGGATGCCTCCTTGGTGAACTGACCTGCTTATTCATGGTAATTTTCCTCACCCTCCAAAAATACTTCGCCTGATATTAAAATAAGCCTTCCAGTTTTCTTTCGAACAGGGTTTGCATGGTACATCTTTTTCCATTTTTTCTTAGCCTAACGTTATCATAAGATTTAAAGTGGGTTTCTTGTGTACAGCATTTAGAGGTGTCTTAATTTTTTATCTGATCTGACTATATTTGATTGGATTAGTTCTACCATTTTATCATCTGTTTTTGATTTCCTAACTCCCCCTTTCTTGTCTTATTTTGGATTATTTAAACAACTTTAATATTATCTATTGACTTTTTTTACTATATCTCTCTATCATTTTTAAATGGTTCCCCTAGGAATATATATATATCTATACAATTATATAAATATAATATATATTTAAAAAGTTATATATATAAATATATACCTATATATAAATATATATCATATATGAATAATACATATTAAATAAGTTATATATACAATTATATAAAAATAATATATATTATTTATATGATTATATATATAAATATAAATAATATATATTAAATAGGTTATATATATATTAAATAAGTTATATATATACAATTATATAAATATAATATATATTATTTATATATGATTGTATATATATATAATTGTATATAAATATATAATATATAATTGTATATAAATATATAATCATATATAAATAATATATATTAAATAAGTTATATATATATAATTATATATATTATATAATATAATATAGAGTCCCCATGGAGTTAATGTTTTACCACTTCAGTAACATATAGGAACTTTACAACTACATAGGACTCTTTACCATACCCCCCTTTTAAAATAATTTTCATATATACTATATCTGATTATACTTACAAACCTCCAGGCAATGTTATAATTGCTTTCAACAGTGATATATGTTTTAAAGAGTTTTAAGAGGAGAAAACCAGTCTTTTATATTTGACCAAGTATTTACATTTCTTTCCCTCTCCCTTTATTCTTACTGTTTCAGGTTCCTTACTGGTACCATTTCCCTTCAGCCTGAAGAATCTCCTTCAGAATTCCTTTCATAGCAAGTCTACTGGTATCAAATTGTCTTAGTCTTCCTTCATCTGAGAGTGTACTCATTTTGTCTTCATTCCTGAAGGATATTTTCTCTGGCCATAGATTATCTAGGCTGGCAGGTTTTTGTTTGTTTGTTGATTTTGGTTGTATTTGTTTGTTTTAATCCTTTTAGTACTTGCAAAATGTTACTCCCGTTTACTGGCTTCCATGGTTTCTTTTTCCTTCCCTTTTCTTTTCCTTTTTTTTTTAAAAGATTTTATTTATTTATTTGACAGAGAGAGAGAGAGAGAGAGAGAGAACACAGGCAGGGGGAGTGGGAGAGGAAGAAGCAGGCTTCCAGTAGAGGCGGCTGAGTGGGACTCGATCCCAGAACGCCAGGATCACACCCTGAGCCGAAGGCAGATACTTAATGACTGAGCCACCCAGGCGCCCCTCTTTTCTTTTCTTTTTATAAGATTTTATTTATTTATTTGAGAGACACAGAGAGAGAGCATAAGCAGGGGGAGCAGCAGGCAGAGGGAGAGGGAGAAGCAGACTCCCCACTGAGCAGGTCCTGGGATCATGACCTGAGCAGAAGGCAGATGCTGAACCGACTGAGCCACCCAGGCGCCCCTTCCATGGTTTCTGATGAGAAATCTGTAGTTATTTGAATCATTGTCACTTACATTATGTGCTGCTTTCCTCAAACTACATCAAGTTTTTTCTTACTTTGACTTTCAGTGGTTTGATTATCATGCATCTGAGAACTGCTTTCTTTGAGTTTACCTTTTTTTGGATTCCCTGAGCTGCTTGAATTTGTAAATGTTTGACTTTTGACAAATTTGGGAAGTAGTCCTTTGTTATTTCTTCAAATACTTTTTTCGGCATCAAACTCTCTCCTTCCCTTCTGGGACTCCAATGGCATGAATGCTAGACCCGTTTATTGTCTTACATTGTCTCATAAGACTGAGGCTCTGCTCATTTTTTTAACATCTTTTTTCTGTGTTCTTCATATTATTTAATTTCTTTTGGACTCTTTGCTCTCTCACTTCCATTCTGTTATTTGGCCAGTCCAGTATATTTCTTCATTTCAGATATTACATTTTTTAGTTCTCAAATTTCCAGTTGATACTTTTTTGTTATTATTTCTTTTATTCTACTGAGAAATTTCATCTTTCAAGAGTGTTAACTTTATCTCACTGAAAATGGTCATAAGGGTTGTTTGAAGACTTTTATTGACAATTCCAAGACTTAGGTCATGTTATGTTTGGCATCTACTTTTTGTCTTTTCCCTTGAGTATTTGTCAGATTTTTGTGATTCTTAGTATGTCACATAATTTTGTATCATATCCAGGACATTTTTTTATCTTGCAAGTTTTTAGGTCCTGTTAAAATCCTCTAGAGAATGCTGATCTTTTTTTTTTTTTAAGATTTTATTTATTTATTTATTTGACACAGAGAGAGAGTGCGCACAAAAGCAGGCAGAGTGGCAGGCAGAGGGAGAGAGGAGAAGCAGTCTCCCCACTGAGCAGGGAGCCCAAGGGTTGGGGAGAAGGCTCGACCCCAGGACCCTGGGATCATGTCCTGAGCCAAAGTCAGATGCTTAATCAACTAAGCCACCACCCAGGCTCTCCAATAATGCTGATTTATAAAAAAAAATTTGGTAATCAACATGATTAGCATCAGACTGCTATGCTAAGAAGTTTCACCTTCAGTGGAGATGGTCCCAATGTCATTTCTGTTTCCAAAGTCTGCTGTTATTTGAGTCTGCCTAATGCATGCTCTACTCAGAGACAGCCTGACATTTGGGTTATGATTTATATTGTAGTTTGGTCCTCGAAGTCTTTGCTATGCTATGCTGGAAAATTCCACACATACCCATCCCGGGGCGGGGGCGTGATTCCAAGAGTTATGTCATTACATACCCGGTATCCTGAGATCCATTTCTCTAGCTTTCTCTCTCTGGTTCTTCTCCCACACTCTCTAATTCCCAGAGGCTCCTTTTCTTGGTTCATCTAGCCAAAAAGATAGAGGCTTCTCAGCTATTTAGTTCCCCTTCAATGCTCCCCTTCTGTGTAAATGATGCTACGCTGGAGATAAATGGTAAAAGAAAAGAGAAAAAGAAAAGTAACATCGATCGTGCATACTTTTTGGACAACAAAAGATCCTTTCTGGTACTTCTGGCTAGAAATACAATGTCTCTCAAGGTTTTAAGTCCCTGTACCACCACCACAGAAATATAGCTCAGTCACCAGGCTGGCTCTGGGGAGGGATGGGAGAGAAAGGGGAGAAAAAAGATGGGATTCACCCCACAATCTCCAGGATGTAGGGGTCCCTTTTTCTAGTCCTTTAGTCAAAAAAAAAAAAAAAAAAAAAGAGGATTTTTCCTTGAAGTTTTTTCTTTCAGAATCTGCCATGCAATTCTGGGATTCAGCCATCCCTCAGGTCACAGCTGGGAGGCAAAGGAGTAAAAAGAAAACATGAAACTCAAGTGCCATATCCCATCCCTTAGCTCTACCCCTATATGGGTCATTACTCATGCTTTGGCTTCAATCCCCAATTCATGTCACATTGTTACTTTTCACACATCTCAAGTAGTTGTTTCTCATATTCCACCCAGAGTTTTAAGTTGTAATCAGTAGGAGAGATGGGCTATAGTAACTTTATTCATCTTGGCCAGCCAACATATGTAATTATAAATTTTCTACTAACCACATTAAACAACTAAAAATGAATAGGTAAATTTGTACAAAATATATTTCATTTGAACCAATATATTCAGAATATTATAATTCAATAGGTAATCGATATAAAAATTATTGAGATATTTTACATGGTTTTTCTTATACTAAGTCTTTGAAATTCAGTATTTATTTTTCACTTATAGCCTTTTTCTATTTCAACTAGCCACATTTCAAGTGCTAATAGCACTTGGACAGTATAGGTCTAGAGTTTAGAGCAATGCTCCTCAAACTTTAGGGTGCGGAAGGTAGCTTATTAAAATTCAGATGACAATTCAGTAGATCTAGGGAGGGACTCAGGTGATTCTAATACTGCTTGCTGTACACTTTGAGTCATAAGGCTCTAGAGCCAAATCTGTTACTTCTTAAACTAATTCTCTTTTTTTTTTTTTTAAGATTTTTTTAAGTAATCTCTACACCCAGGATGGGGCTCAATCTGACAACCCCAAGATTAAGAGCTGCAGGCTCCACTGACTGAGCCAGTCAGGCACCTCTTCCAGATACTTGTAGAGGCATATAGGATTCCAGATACTTGTAGAGGCATATCGGATATATCCTATATGAGGGTTCTGTTTCTACATTTCTGCCCTGACAATATCACACTTCTATCTACCCCACAGCATTCGTCATCACAAGGAATATGCTACTCTGGTACTGGCCAAAAGTATTCACTTCTGTACATTTTTTTTTTTTTATCCCATATAAGCCACTCCTGAAAGGACAAATTAGAGAAATGATTTCTGTGGCTCCCTATCTTTCATCCTTGACAATCCCATCTTCCCAGCCTTGGTGGCCATTGATTAACAATAGAGTTTTATTTGGATTTTGTAGGACCTATAAGTCCTAGTTCTATTGTTAAAGCATATCTACAAAGGGCAGGTAAATCATCCTACTTTGTTCTGTATGATAGCTAATCACCCAGACTCATTTCGGAATGCTCCTTGGGTCCCCGTGTTTGGGATGGTGGGCCATAAAAGGAGAACTAAAAGTGAGACGCATTTGGATAATTAATTATTATTAATAATTATATAATTATTTAATGTTAATAATTAATAATATTAATTATTAATCCTTGCCTTCATCCCACTAGCTTCTCTTACTTGGGTTATGTTAATCACCTCTGCAAATTCCAAAATGCAGGAAAACTTACAGGAGAAGGAACAGACCTTTCTCCAGGTAAATATCCCCAATTATGAACTTTTGAGGGGCCCCATCACACGTTGGGGACCAGTTTACAAAACACGTACGTAGTAGGATCTCACTAATCATTTCTGGGAAGGAAAAAAGAAAACCATAATGGTATCACTGTTCGTAGACCAATTGTTTAAAAGTTTTTCACATATTCTCTTAACTGGAATATGTATGTGTCAATATCTTGGATATTTCAAACTACAGATAATTTACTCAATTTCTGAAAGATGTGATGCCTTTCACCACTAAGATTTAGGAAACCATATGAAGATTCTTTCCTTAAATTACAAAGACACAACTTTAAGCAATGTTGCCTTCCTTTGAGTAAGCCCTACAGAAAGATTATTAACCACACAAAGTAATGGACTGACCCATTGGCCCATAAGAAGCTCAGGCATGACAGTCTTAGGCAGCAAGCTGAACCCTGACACTGGTTTCCCTTTTTCCCTGTGCTGTTCCAGGGGAAAGAAGAACCTCACCACCTCAAACTAAACCAGTTGCCATGGGGCTACTTGGCACCCTAAACTGTGGGGAGGTTGTGTGTACTGTGGACTGGGAAGGAAGTTTTGGTCAGGACAACCTGAACTTCAATCCTATCAGTATGACCTGGGCTACTTTATCTAACCTTCAGATTGTGAAGCAAGTGGTTTCGTTTATCCCATAAAAGGGAGAGTTTGAGTAGACCAAATGGGATTAGAGGACAGACTATGCTGACCAATCTGGGGTTTAAGGAAAAAAAAAAGCAATATGAGAATGTTAAGCAATATTAAAATGTTTCCAGGAAAAATCCTAACTGGCTGTGAATACTGCTTTGAGGAAAGAAGATAAGGACAATTACAAAGGCCAAAGAGCTCCTTTAAATCTAAAACACTAAAATCTTCATAGTGATGATAGCACTAGTATATGAGTAACCGTAGTTTACTGGGGGTGGGGAACAGATTCCAGGAAGCATCAGTGCGAGTGGATAGGAAGACAAGGAAGGAGGCCAATACTAGGTGCATTACAGTTAGGTTATCATTGTGAGCAACTGGAACTCCATCCAACTGAGGGCATCTGGGAGAGAGTGTAGACAATTTCACGCAGAGTTGTTTCATCTGAAGGACTGACGACTGCTCCCTTGGACAGGGACTTCCCTGTACCTCCTATCTGCCTTATGAATGGGCAGAGCCTGGTTTATATGGCCAGAGAAAGTGCTCAGGAACAGGGTCATAGGTGCTTACGATGAGAAGGAATCAGCATGCAGGGGATGTTGAGGACCAGGGGATATGGGCAAGGCATCACGAGCCTTGCTACTGTCCTCTTGCTCTTTGATCATGTATTGACAATTAGAGAAAGCTGCTTGGCCCTCCACACAGGCCACAAAGAGCCTGATAAAAGGAAACGGAAGGACAATCATTTAAATGACTCCTCACTATGTAATCGCATTGAATATGAAATCAACCCTGAAGATTGGATCACCTGTCTTTTCTGTTTTAATATTTGCATGGCCAATAACTGGCACAGTTAACTAAATAACTAATAACTGGCACAGTTTCTTTTTCCTTTCTCGGTGGATATTTTCACTGTGGTTCACTTGTTTAACAGTATCATTTACCATGTTTCTATTCTATCTCAAGCAAGAAAAAGAGCAGTTTGCTCAATCTTTTATCTCCATTATATTGGTTAAAAAGATCATCCCTCTCTACACCCTACAGTTTCTCTTAGTTCTACATTCATTGGAAGCAACCAACCTCAGTGGTGGCCTATTTAACACCAGTACAAAACCCAGAAAGTTTAATTGAAAGCACTGGCATTCAAACTGTGCTTAGTAGCTTTCAGGGGGGGAAAAAAACCTATGTATTTAAGACCAGTATTGAGTGGAACCCCATGGGTCTCAGGGCACAGAGCCCAGGGAGCAAAATTTGAAAGAGCTGAGAGAGGATGCCCAGTCATCAACAACTACAATTGCTGACTTAAATAATACAGAGTAGAAACTGTTAACAGTTTAGGTAAGGGAGTGCCAAAATAAGACTAAAGAAGTCTCTCTTCCAATTAATAACAGAAATGGATTATAGCACCGAACTGTTCCTTTTTATTTTTTTATAACTGGTAATTAGTCAAAGAAACAAAGAAGATCAGCAAGGTGATTTTTCTGTCACTGTTCTGCTTGACAACAGCTCTCAATTATTACCCATTGTTTAGGATTAATGTCATTTTTCTCTCCATAATACACAGAGTTAGAAGGTTTTTATTGCTATAATTTCTATCACTATGAAATTGAAACAAAGCTAGTGCATTTTTATATAATTATACTTTCAGTGCTTGGCATGTCCATTTCTGAGTTGCTAAAGAGATATTATGCATTAAAAATACAATTAAAAACACCAAATAAGAGCCTCATAGGATGGATACAAAGAGGTATCACTGTGTCTACCTTAAATAAACTAGAAGACTGTTGCTGTGCTGATATTCCATTTGCAGGCTAATGTTTTATGAAATTGCTTTCTGGGGGGGAGATACCTTATCTATACATATATATCAAAATGTTATCTCTTTTTCCTCAAAATAGCTCTCCAGAGGGATTACAATTCACTTCTAATCACTTTACTGATCGCAACAGTCAACATATGGAGCTTCTAAAAGTCCTTAGTGAGTAAATAAACAAACCATTACAATAACAAGGGACACAAATGTTCTACAGAGACCAAGTACACTAATTGGATGGTCACTGAAGGATATTAAACAACCAGTGAATAACAATGCGGGTAGTAACGCTCTCTATATTTACACGTTTAGTCATGACATTAACAAACACTTATTGACCCCCTTGTGTAGAACTGTGCTGAGGCTTTTTGGGACCACAAAGAAGTATCCTACTTCCCTTCTTTATTTATCACCATTGTACTTCTGACCATATATGCTACATATTGTATTTATTTGTTTTCCTTATTGTTAGTTTTCCCCCCACTACAGTACAGGCTCTTTAAAGCCGAGATTAACCGGATGCTGCTGGCACCCCACTTTAATCATCCATTATGGGTTAAATTGTGTCTCAGAAAAACTTTATGTTGAAGTCCTAACCCCTAGTACCTCAGAAGATGTCTCTATTCGGAAATAGTCTTTAGCAAGATAATCAAGTAAAATAAGGTCATTAGTGTGGGCCGTAAACCAATATGACTGTTGTCCTTATAAAAAGGAACAATTTGGGCACGGAGGCAGACACACACAGAAGGAAGACAGAATGAGTACACAGAGAGAAAGCTATGTGTAGACAGAGGATTGAAGTGATGCATCTATAAGCCAAGGAATGTCAGTGATGCCAGCAAAATACCAGAAATCTGGAAGAGGCAACAAAGGATTCCCCACAGGTTTCAGAGGTAACACTGCTTATCTACACCTTAATTTCAGGCTTCAAGCCTCCAGAAATTTGAGACGATAAATTTCTGTTGTTCTAAGCCATCTAGTTTGTGGGTACTTTCTTACAGTAGCTCTAGGAAATAAGTACATCCCCTCAAATTATTATTTCAGTTCATGCTGACCCACCTTTTATCATAATTATTTGCCCAAGAGCTTTCTGTTGGGATCTGCTTTTGCAGAGGGGCCCAGAAACTAATGTGGCTGCTTTCCTATGAGCAGCTCTAATGGGAAGTGATGGGAGTATTAACACCCTAGCTTCTTTACCACTTCAGGGGGATGACTCTGAGGAATGTATTATGCACTGTTTCCTAGGGTTTCCCAGTAGAATCAAGCTCTTGTTGTCCACAGTGTTTAACTCACTGGAAAACATACCCTTGCTGGCTCTTCCCTTGGCAGTGCCACTCCCGCCTCTTCTACTGGTGATTCCGGACATCAACTCGCAAATAAACTACTTGCACATGAGTCCATGTTTCCTGATCTACTTCTGGTGGAGTCCAACCCAAGACAGGGAGTTTCTGCATCTCATTGCGAATTCCCAGCACTGAGGACAGCGTCTGGCCAGTAGTGGGTTAAATATATATTTGTGGATGAAAGAATTAGTAAAGTAGAACACACATCATTTGCCCTCAAAGATTCAACAAGTTTTCAATGAAATGCAGTCAAATGTAGAGAGTGAGAGTAAAAGCAGATGAACAGTTGGAAGACAGCAGTGCAAGAGAGGCTATTGGAGAGTTTGAGCTTTCATGCTAAATGAGAAGCACAGAAAGCAAGCTCCATCAAGGCAATAGATGGAAGGAGAAAGCAAGGGGCCACTAGTGGA
The DNA here is from genome assembly GCF_023065955.2 of Ursus arctos. Lineage (NCBI taxonomy): Eukaryota > Metazoa > Chordata > Mammalia > Carnivora > Ursidae > Ursus > Ursus arctos. Next base: position 36,075,575 of record NW_026622830.1, read on the forward strand.
TTCACAGACTTCAGTGAAGAACAAAGGTTTCCTGTTGGAGGTCACATGCTGTACACTCACTATTACTGAAGGAGACTTCTGCCCACAATCCTAAACAACAGATCTTCTACAATGGAAGAGGCCACCCTAAGGCAATGGTATTTTGGGGCAAAATGCACAAAGCTTTCCGGTGCCAAGATCCACAAGTGATTCCCTGGCTGCACCAAGAACAGAACTGAGGTATTATTTTTAGAAAGAACTTGATTTGATTCTGTTTAATTCAAACAAATGTGCATTCATCAGATACACATGAGTTTCTAAGCACTAATGTTTATGAGCTTGGCAAGTATAAAACTAGAAGAAGCCTACTTATTGTGGAATTTAGGGAAGCAGCAGAAGAAAATCTATAAAGAGAATTCAAAATAGACATTTTAAAAGTACTTCACTGCCATTACTACTACTATAATTTCTATCTCTATCACCCAGTAGCTATATAGGCAGGTATTCTGCTCAGGGTTTCCATGAACTATCTCATGTTGACACTATAACTTTTTGACAGATGAAGAAATCTAAGTTAAAAATGGCATAGCTGAGTTTCAGACTCAGTGCTGATTCCAATGCAACGCCCATGTGCAAACACGTTGGGTATAGTATATGATATGAGTGTTTTCTGAATCTTTTTATCATTTCAAGTTGCATTTAAGGAGCCAGATTCAGGCCTTGAAAGCTGTGAATTATTTTGCCCATTGGACAGTGAGAGAGAATTCATAGGTTGGCAGTTAAGCACATGTTAGAGAAAGCGAAATATGGCAGACATTATTTTTTAAAGATGGCCAAACCAGTGTATATCATATCCCACAAGCTATTCCTACAGTGTAACATTGACACTCCTTCATTGAGGGTTGGGATCTAGGTCTCCTCCCTTAGATCCTTGGCACTTGAATTCATCTTATAACTTAAGGTTTGTTGTTTTTGACCAACACTTCCCCACTTTCCGTACTCCCAACCCCTGGAAACCACCATGCTACTTTCTGTTTCTATGAGTTCAGTGTTTTTAGATTTCACATATAAGTGATATCATATAGTATTTGTCTTTTATCTCTGGTATTTCACTTAACATAATGCCCTTAAGATCTATGTCGTTGTTGCAATGACAGAATTTCCTTCTGTTTTTATGTTTGAATAATGCTCCAGTGTGTGTGTGTGTGTGTGTGTGTGTGTGTGTGTGTGTGTGTGTATCTCACGTCCTCTTGATCTATTTATCTCTTAATGGACACTTAGGTTGTTTCTGCGTCTTGGCTATTGTGAATAATGCTGCAATAAACATGGGAGTACAACTATCTCTTCAATATCCTATTTTCATTGCCTCTGGATATATACCCAGAAGTGGAAATGCTTGATCATATGGTAATATTTAATTTTTATTTTTTTGAGGAACTTCCATACTGTTTTCCATAGTGGCCATACCAATTTACATTTCCACCAACAGTGCACAAGGATTCCCATTTCTCCAAATCCACAGGTATGAGGTGATATCTCATTGTGGTTTTGATTTGCACATCCCTGCATTAGTGATGTTGACCACCTTTTACATTCATGGCATAACTTATATCCTGAAAGTGTACCTTTAGTCAGAAGTGAAATGGATTTAGAGACCTCTCAACTTGGTCTCCAGGGAATGTTCTCTCCCTCAAAGTCACGGAGTCTTACAGACTTTGATCAATTCTGAGATACAATGTCTCAGGTCAAGAATTAAATTTATTTTTTAGCTCTGCAGAAAAGATTCATGGCCTCTGGTCTCAGATACAGCTGGTTGGGGTTAATGCCTTTGTCCCCTGGTTTGGGGAAGATTTATGTCAAAATTTAGGTTGTTTCATTTTTGACATTAATAACATGAGAATGCAGCACAAGTAATGTCTAACCATTCAGTGACTAGTACATCCTGGTCTGAAAATGGCCAGTATCTTTGCACAATTCACAGGCTGTCATTTTGACCCTCCTTAATACCCAACCCAACAATACATGCTGACTTCGTATCTGTTTAATGAAAAAATATATAACCTGGAACCTTGTTCATGTATCCAATTTTCTATTTAACAAGAAGATCCTAAGGTTTCTAATTAGTTTGACTGTGTATTAATAACATTAAAATACCAGGAGAAATGGCCTGTGTGTATTGATAATATGTTTAAGATCCATTAGACATTGGTGATATTAATGAGAAATATTACATTTCCAAAGTCATTAGGCCATAAAAATTCTCCTCAGCTCATTTGTTCTCATCTTCACTCTCATTCCTTATTTGGAGAAGGGGAAAGTTCTACGTGAGCTCATCTCAAGCTCCAGTCATTTTCACCCTTGCTCACTTTACCCCAGTCTTACTGATAACTTATTGTCCCTTCTGTTTTTATGGTTGAATAATGAACATGGTTGAGCAACACCAAAAAATGTTGGCTTCATGGCCATTGCACTTACTGTTTTCTCTGCCGGGATATCCTCTTGGTTTGCTCTCTCTCTTCAGTTGCCTGCCTGCAAAGAGTTCTCACCTTAGGAGGAAAGACCATGGGTGTGTGTGTTACTGTTAATCATGGTAGGAGGTAATACTTGTTGCCTACTTTTGGGTTCCCCTAAAGCAGATCCTGAGGCAATTATTTTAGTTTATTCAGGAGGGGACCTCAGAAAAAAATCAGTAGGAAAGTGAGACAAAGAAGGTAGCTAATAAAAGGTGCTATCAAGCCAGTTACCACTGTGGGCAACTGGGGATTAATCCCACTTGGAGACTCTGGGCAATCAACAATCCCAAGTAAGGGGTGAGGAAGCTGAGTTGCTTATTCACCGTTGCTTGAGCACTACTCCCAACACTTTTGCCCAGTAAAAGAAGACTCTGGAAGCCAGAGAAAGCCTCAGACAGGGGGGAGTGGTTGCTGGCACAGAAGCCAGTGTGCAAAGAAATGCCAAGTACCATATGGACAGGGCACCAATAGCACCTACTAGGGTGCCAGTGGAAAATATTTTTAAGTGTATTGTGCCCATTAAAGGACTAGTGATTATGTATATTTGGGAGGAGAAGGCAAGGCTTCCTGGAAGATCTGTCATTTGATGATCTGAGTCCATTAGGACTTTGAAGTTACGTCAGTAACCATTGCAAAATGGAGGCCAAGAGTCTACGAAGTGGCTTTTCAGACAGAACAAAGAAGGTGAGTAACATAAAGGAGGTGAGAAAGTCCAGGCTCTCTGGACACACATGGGAAAAACTGCTTATCACTAGCAGAAATAAAACCTGTAGATACTGAAATAGGGAGAGATATTTTTAGTTATTTTAAGAAGAAGCTAAGCATATTGAGGGAATTGATTAGGCAAAAAGCAAAAATAAAGGGAACAAAATGAGGGAGAAAAACAGGAAAGACATTTCACTGAACAGGCTCTACGAATGGCAAACAAATACATGAAAAATTGTTCAACATCACTGGCCATTGGGGAAATGGAAATTAGGACCACAGTGAGATATCATTACACACCTATTAGAAGAGCTAAAACTTAAACATGGTGATAAATACTATATGCTGGAGTGGATGTGGAGAAGCTGGGTCTCTCATGCATTGTTGGTGGGAATGTAAAATTGCAGAGCCACTGAGGAAAATGCTTCCGCAGTTTCTTAACAAAAACCAAAAAACGAAACATATATGTACCCTACAACCCAGCAATTGCATTCCTGGGAATTTATCCCAGAGAAATGAAAATTTATGTTTACACAAAAACCTATACGGGATTGTTCATAGTAGCTTTATTTGTCATATCTAAAAACCAGAAACAACCAAAATGTCCCTCAATAAGTAGATGGCTAAACAAACTGTGGAATACTTCTTAGTGATAAAAAGGAGTAAACTATTGATAGACACCAACAACTTGGATGGATCTCTTATGCTAAGGAAAAGGGGGAATAAAGCCCATGTGAAAGGGTCCCATACTGTATGATTCCATTTATAACATTCAAAAGGGCAAATTGAGATGGAAAACAGATCAGGGCTTACCAGGGGTTAGACGTGATGGGGAGGCGGGGTTGTGTGTGGCTGTGACTGGACGGCATGAGAGATCTTTGTGGTAGTGGAATGGTTCTGTCTGTGTGTGGTGGTCATTACAGGAATCCACATATTTGATAAAAATGAAGTAGAAGTATACATCCACATGTACTCGGGTCCATTTCCTGGTTTTGGTTTTCTAACAGAGTCATATAAAACATAACCACACAGGGAAACTGGGTGAAGGTTACATGGAACCTCTCTGTACTCTTTTGCAACTTCCTGTGAATTTATAATTATCTCAAAATAAACGGTTTTAAAAAAGATAATACTAAGAGTCATCAGCCACTTCATACAATAGGATCTAAAAATGAACAGCATTGTTTAAACATGCCTATAAATTCTCTAGTCTTGTTATGGAATAGTTTCCAAAAGTGTACCAGACCTGTAGGGCTTGCTAAATCTTCACAGATAACACTCAGATTCCTGCCACTATCCCCTGTCCCTACAAGGGACACCACTGTCCTCACTTCTAACAGCATAATTAAGTTTTGACTATTTTTGCATTTTGCATAAATGGACCAGTTTATTTTGTTTCTGAGGATCCCAGTTCTTTTAAATGTACTGATTCCATTTTTGCATACCACAGTAAATCTTCCTCCCTGATCTAAACACATATTTTAAGAAAAGAAGCAAGATGCCTACTCCAGGATTAGGTATTAAGTGATTCAATTGCACTTAATGATGTAAAAGTGATTTTCACCCCGGAATTCATGTCAAAAGCATCCTATATATTTCCGATGTGCGCAGGGAGGGGAAGACGGATAGAGGATCAGGCCATGGTTAAGATGAAGGAGAGGGAGAATTCTATGAAGCTGGGATCTAGAAATGACTTTCAACTCAGTGAAATGCTGCTTTTCGAGATAATTAAGTGTGAAGTGTGGTTATTTGTGCCTTCACTTTTTCAGTTCAGTGACAGGAAGAGAATCACCAAAGATGTTTTGATTGCCTAAACAAGATCCAATTTCAAGCTCATCTTGGTAATATGTATACACTAGACGAAGAAAGAATTCCTTTTTGAGAACTGACAGCTAATGGAAGTTCTCCAACCTGACAGGAGGGAACGTATCTGTCAAGGGCAAACGGAGGCTAATGGTAGTCCCTTGTCTGACCTAGTGCCCTGGTGCTGTAAACCCTCTTGGTTAGGCGCCCGTCCCCACCCCCACCTCAGCCTTCACTGAGTTCAGGTACAACTCATTTTGAAATGAAGGACCCTCCAAGGACCGTTTTTGTCCTAAAGGCTGCTGCTATTCTGCAAAAAAAGATCCTTTCCCTTGAAGCTAATATTAAATCAGGAAAGGTGTGACTTTATGACCATAAAACATGTCCAAGCACGGGAGAGGTTTTTGTTGATGTATGCAAATAGCTGTTAATGAAACAGGATGAAGGTTTTGATAGCTTTTTCTGCCATAGCCTATAAATGAGAGACACATTTTACACCCACTATAACTCTCTTGCACGTTTGGGCTGCATTTGTTTTACGGGAATACAGAATAACAGGAAATTGTAACTCGAGGTATACACCCATATGGTATAGTAAGTGCATCAGGGAGATAAGCTTCCAATTGAATCTCAGTCATGAAATCAAAACATCTTTGATGATTCACTTCCTCTCTCTGCCGCCACTGTACTCAGGTTATAAATAGACGTGTTTGTATCTAATAGTGTTGGAAAGGAGTAGTCCAAAGTCAAATTTATACTCGGATTTTAATTTTTAGGTTATCACTTTGGTGTGATATACTCATATAAAATAATTAGTAATTACCGTTTGTAATTTACAGCCTCTTTTAAAATCTTTAACAGCTTAGTATATTTCATTTATTGTACTGAATATAATCTTGCACACACCTAACCCCCACCCCTCCCAACCTACCATGTGAAGAATCGCTGTGGCCTTTGAGTGACATACTCTACGCAATTGACAAGCCTAGATTCTGTCTTTGCTTTTTCCTTATTTTTCCTCCTTGATGTTTGAAATAAGTTGAATGAAAACAAGCAAAAGGAAATCCCATAGCAATGGATTAATTGTACTAAACTTTCCTCATTATCAGGTAGGTAACCAAGAGCACATTAGGAACAACCCTATATAGCACAAAGAAAAATGCTCCTGTAGAATACATTTTTTTCACTGCTTATCAGTGAAAAAAATCTATTTTCAAAGAAAGAAAATCAATGTCAGTTCTGCTTTTTACTGCTGCACTTTAATTGGAGCAATGGCAAAGACAAGTTGGCCTTTTAGGACCATTGATTTCATTCCGAAGTATCACTGTGTATAATATTAGCCACCTTCCAAATTCCAATAAAAGATGATAGTCAATGGGATGAGATTCGTGATTCAAAAGGTTTTCCAATTGAGGAAACAGAGTGAGAATTGAGAAAACACTGGTACTCATTATCGTTTTATGACTATTATATGTTTAATCATTGCTTTGTGGGGAAAAAAAACATCCTACACCTTCTCCTGGTTCCTCACAGGTGCTTTCCTGTAACAGAGCTCTAAGGAAAACTGGGGCCCTGATGAGGAGCAAGGAACCTGGTCAGACAACTGCACAAATTCCAAGACATTTTCAGGATAAATTTGCAATTAAATTCAGCAATAGAAATTCCCAGTGCATGACTGATTTGGACCAATAAAGATGTGGACGGTTCGGTTTTGTTTCTGTTCAACAGATTTTGGAGAATATATACTTTGCTCCAATATTTTCAGCCCTGTTAAATCCATCTGGGTTTCATTTCACATTCAATTAGTGCACTTTACAACACATTTGGCTGATTTTTTTGTTTCATCAAGTATCTGCTTAAAATTTAAGTTCAAATGACCTTTCTAAAAGTTTGCATTTTTATAAACATCCGGAGGAAGAGTTTTATTTTAACCTAGCCATTGCTGAAATGTGTGTGTGGGGGGAGAGGAACAAAGACAGATGGAGACAGAGAGAGGCAGAGAGTGGCAGAGAGAGACATAGAGAGGCAGAGAGTGGCAGAGAGAGACAAGAGAGTGAGAAAGAAAGAATTTATGTGTACAAAAATTTTTTATCTGTAAGAACTAGGGTATTTTTAGATAATGTCAGAGTTAGGCTTCAGGGCTCTATCTCAAACAAAGTATTATGGTTTCAAGCACTGTATTTTAATCCATTAGATCTCACAGCTTATTTACACTCCTTAAGAACATTTTTTCTTCCTTATGTAGAGCTATGAGAACAAAAGAACCACAATAAAAATAGCTGGATCCAGTGATGGCTCTTCTTCTGTACAAAGAGGAGAGCCATAACCCTCTCACACAGCCCTGAAAGACTGCTGGGCTTTATACAGAACTGCTGCGTTTTGAGGTTTCTCGAAGGCATTATTCATGTTTCAGTGACTTTTCAACTTTCCTTTCCCTTTTCCCTGCATTTCACTCTTTCTTATTGGGCTGTTCCATTTAGCGACATGAAAAGAAACTGAAGTTGTGAACTTTTCGATACACAGCTTAGCTTAAAATAGCTCTTCCACTTTTAAACTGTATCTACAGGTTTATCTTATTTTTGACAAGATTTTGCAAACATTCTTGCTCCTCTTTGTTTGGCATTGGATTTTCAGTCTTTCTTCTGGAGGTTATGTTAGGACAGTACACAATATGTGAAACTGAGCTGAAATTAAGATTTTATGCCCCAGTCTTTTATTATACATATACTAGTGTTCTTAACATTTAAAAGCATTACATAATCTATGCTTATTTTGGGGGGCATGCACTATATTTCGTCACTAAGTTTATCACCAAACCTTATGTCAAACTTTTTAAATTATTATTTCTTTCTATAGAACTATAATGTTCCAACTCAAGAAATATTCCACAGATTATGCTAAGCGAAGTAAGTCAAGCAGAGAAAGACAATATTATATAGTTTCACTCATATGTGGAACACAAGGAATAGCGCAGAGGACCACAGGGGAAAGGAGGGAAAACTGAATGGGAAGAAATCAGAGAGGGAGACAAACCATGAGAGACTCTGGACTCCGGGAACCAAACTGAGGGTTACAGAAGGAAGGTTACAGATGGGGTAACTGGGTGATGGGTATTAAGGAGGGCATGTGTTGTGATGAGCACTGGGTGTTATATGCAACTAATGAACCGTTGAACACTACATCAAAAACTAATGATGTACTATATGGTGGCTAACTGAACGTAAAAAAAAAATATTCTGCTTTTTGATGAAGCAGTTGGGAAGTAGAATATTGACTGTGACTCATTTAATGGAGATAGTTCATTAACTACTTAATAATGCCAATAATTCTTTGTTCATAAGGACCTCCTTTTAAAGAAAAATCAATGGCATGTCTTGTACATAAAAGTGTTATCCTTTAACATTTATTGATTGATAAAACTGAGGATGACTAATAGATATCATTCAATAAATCCAACAAAAATAATTTGTGTTTACCAATCACAGAGGCATAATTTTGAAACCTAACATGCAAGTAGTATTACTTATTCATTTCACAAATAATGTTTGTGGTATTCAACTACTCAACTTCTACAAACACACTCAAATTTTTCTTCTCCCATTTGTCTAGATTCATCCCAGGGTACGACTCTGATATGTTTCTCTTGTCGGAGACACATTAAAAATGTAATGAGTTACTAAGTTAAGAAGAAACAAGTGATTAAAAATAGAACAACCAGGGGCGCCTGGGTGGCTCAGTCGTTAAGCGTCTGCCTTCGGCTCAGGGCGTGATCCTGACGTTATGGGATCGAGCCCCACGTCAGGCTCCTCTGCTGGAAGCCTGCTTCTTCCTCTCCCACTCTCCCTGCTTGTGTTCCCTCTCTCACTGGCTGTCTCTCTCTCTGTCAAATGAATAAATAAAATCTTTAAAAAAAAAAAATAGAACAACCATATGATCCAGCAATTCTACTTCTGGGTATATATCTGAAGGAACTAAAATCAGTATCTTGAAGAGATACCTGCACCCCTATGATCAGTGCAGCATTGTTCACAGTAGCCAAGTTATAGAGACAACCTAAATGTCCTTTGATGAATGAAGGGATAAAAAAAAAAAGTGCAAACTGAGGGCCTCAGAGGGGAGAGGGGCGGGGGAATGGGATAGACTGGTGATGGGTAGTAAGGAGGGCACGTATTGCATGGTGCACTGGGTGTTATACGCAACTAATGAATCATCAAACTTTACATCAGAAACCGGGGATGTACTGTATGGTGACTAACATAATATAATAAAAAAACATTAAAATTAAAAAAAAAAAAAGAGTGGGGGATGGTGAGATGTGGATGGGGGAGGGGACTGATGAGTTCAATTTTTGATATTTTAAAATGTTTTATTTGTGATAATAAATGCTGGCTGAATACATTAGAAAAAAAATGTGATACACACAGACACAAAATGAAACATTAATTAACCTTAAGGAAAAAGGAAATCCTGCCATTTGTGACAACATGGTTGAACCTAGAGGGCGCTACGCTAGGTGAAATAAGCCAGGCAGAAAAATAAAAATACGGTTTGGCATCAATTATATGTGGGATCTTTAAAAAAATAAAAAAGTTAATTTTTATAGAAACATAGAATAGAATGGTGGTTGCCAGGGGCTGGAGGGAGGGAGGAAGTGGGGTCATGTAGGTCAAAGGTACAAATTTTCAGTTATAAGAGGAGTAAGCTCTGAGGACCTGAGGCACGGCATGGTGACTATAGTTAATCGTACAGTATTATACACTTGAAACCTGCTGAGAGTAGACTGTAAGCATTCTAACCACACACACAAAGAGTTAACTATGTGAGGTAACGGATGTGATAATTACCTTGATGTTGGTAGCCTTCAACAATGTATATGTTTATTAAACTATCATGTTGGGGCGCCTGGGTGGCTCAGTCCTTAAGCGTCTGCCTTCGGCTCAGGGCGTGATCCCGGCGTTCTGGGATCGAGCCCCGCATCAGGCTCCTCCACTGGGAGCCTGCTTCTTCCTCTCCCACTCCCCCTGCCTGTGTTCCCTCTCTCGCTGGCTGTCTCTGTCTCTGTCAGATAAATAAATAAAATCTTTAAAAAAAATATCATGTTGTACACTTCAATATATGTAATTATATGTGTCAATTATTCTTCAATAAAGTTTAAAAAAAACCAAGTGACCTTACAGCACAAGTCAGTTCACAAGTCAGGAAACAAAACAAAACAAAACAAAACAAAACAAAACACCATGCTGGGACCTCAGTCAGATGGACAGAGAAGGGGGGATCCATTACTTCTTTGTTTCCAAACCCTAGCAAGTTACACAGCTCTCTTAGAGCTGCGTAGCACAAACAGTTTTGATTCCAAGGAGCAGAAGTTACATCGAAAACCGCGGATGTACTGTATGGTGACTAACATAATATAATAAAAAATCATTATTAAAAAAAATAAATAAATAAAAATAAAAACTAAAAAAAAAAAAAGGAGCAGAAGTAATTACTAATTACTTATTCATAAGAAATGCAAACCGTTAAACTACTGGTTCATTCTTTAGATTCTTCAATGTCAACTCAGAGGTGGTTTTCAATTTGTAGACAAACTGTGCTTACTTGGGTAGAGGCTACCCCTGCAGCAGCTAAGTCCACACCTTCTGGGCTGAGCAAAGGCTTTTATACACACTAACTTCTGTAAAGCCAGAGATACAAACCGTATTGGAAGGCAGTCTCCATAACAGTCTTACAAAAGCATAAGAAGGCCAAATTATCTCTTGTATCTCTGTAGTAGCAAAGACAAAGAAAGTAATTTTTCTAGAAAGCTGAAAAAAAAAAGAATAGCTTCTTCTTGGAGAATGAAGACACACAAAAACGAAATGTAATCTGTGAACCAGGCTTGGAGCTTGGAGCTTGGACCAGGAAAAATAATAGTATAAAGGACATTATTGATATGATTGAAGATATTTTGATAAAATCTGCTGATTGGATATTAGTATTCTATCAATATTAAATTTCCTGAATTTCATAATATATTGTGGTTAGTGAAGTGAATGTCCTTGTTCTTAGAAAACATACCCTTTAAGATTTAGAGGCAAGTGGATATAACTTCTATAACTTATCCTTTGCAGTTCAGAAAAAAAAAAAAAAGCATGTGTGTGTGTTTGCGCACATGCCAGGGGAGAGAATGAGAGAGAGATAAAGCAAATGTGGCCAAATATTAATAATTGGTAAATCTGAATGAAGGGTACATGGCATTTCTTGTACAATTCTTGCAACCTTCCATAAGTTTGTAATTCTATAAAAATGGTAACAGTAAAAAAAAGAATACCTCTACTTTTAAAAAACAGCTATAACGCAAAACACCTTCCACATTATATGCTTGTCTCGTCTCCTATTTAGTTGTTCCAGTTGTCAAGAGCAGCAATTATTATCTCCAAACTAAAAAAAATCCACGTATGCATAGTAATTAACTGCTCCCCAGCTGAGGTGTAAGCCTGACCTTTATTCTCACAGTAGGAGATAAGACAGGCTATCCACCGAAGTGAAAGGAGGCATGTGAATTGAGCAACTCTTGTTCTAGTTACTACTGTTCATGACAAATCACTTTAAAATTTGGTGTTTTAAAACAACACCAATAAATGTATCATCTCTCATGGTTTCTGTGGACAGGAATTGAGGAAGGACTCATCTGGGTGTTTTTGGTTTGGGATCTCAGGAACAGCAAGAGATTGGAGCCCCTGGGAACTGCATGGGCTTCTTTCTCTCTCTCTTAATGTTGTTTCAGGGGCTCTCCATGTGATCTCTCCATAGGGGCTAGACTGGGCTTCCTCACAACAACGTGGCCTCGAGGCAGCTGGATGGCTTACACAGTAGTTCAGAATTTTAAGAAACTATCCTAAGAGAACCAAGTGGAAGCTACATTGCTTTTTATTAAACAGCCTGAGAAATCCATTAGCATTCATTCCTTCTGACATAGTCACAAGCCTGACCAGATTAAGGAGGAGAAACACAGACCTCCCTTTCTGATGTTAGGAGTGTCAAGCTCACATTGTAAGAAGAGCATGTGGGATGAGAGATTTTATTATGGCCATCTTGAAAACTACACTCTGATCACATCTTTTTAACACACACTTGTGAAATCACATGAGTACAGATGAGCTCATAACAGTGCTTCTCATAGAAGAGGCCCAGAAAATTATGACCCAAGGCCCACAGAGAGATATTTATCTGTCTTTATATCAGAGTGCCTAAACCACTGCTTTTCATGTGTTTTGTTTCTACGATTTCTAAATTTCTAGTCCAAATATCATAGTCATTCTGTTTAAAAGCGAAAATGATACCCTTGAATCATAGAAGCTCTTTTAGTAGAACAATACAAGAAGGTAAGAATGGTCAATGACTTAATCAAGAGCTCTCCTGAAAGCAGAGCCTGAGGCAGGAGCTTAGGAATAGGTAGTCTACTGGGAGGTTTTCTCAGATACCAGGAATGAGGGGAACAGAGAAGGTTAACATGGAAAGGGGATATTCAATCCAACTGTCCATGATGGAATTAGCCACAGTCGTGGAAAATTGGAGCCTTTTGTAAATGAGTATAAATAGAGAGAAATAATGATTCATCACCTTCTTTCCCCATCAGCTAACGGTTGCTCCAGTGGGTATAGATCACCCCCATACTTCTAATTAAGCCAAAAAAGGTCCTGAGCATAAATCAAAAGACAAAACAAGTGTCATAAGTTGTATAAGTTCTTTATATATTTTGGATATTAACCCCTTATCAGATATATCATTTGTAAATATCTTCTCCCCTTCAGTAGGTTGCCCTTTGGTTTTATTCATGGTTTCCTTCACTGTGCAAAACACTAAAAACATAAACGATCTGATTAAAAAACGGGCAGAGGACCTAAACAGACACTTTTCCAAAGACAACATACAGATGGCCAAAAAACACATGAAAAGATGCTCAACATCACTCATCATCACGGAAATGCAAATCAAAACTACAATGAGTTATCAGCTCATACGTGTCAGAATAATCAAAAATACAAGAAATAACAAGTGTTGGTGAGGATGTGGGAAAAAAGGAACCCTTGTGCACTGCTGGTGGGATTATAAACCAGTACAGCCACTGTGGAAAACAGTGTAGAGGAGGTTCCTCAAAAAATTAAAAATAGAAATACCATATGATCCAATAATTCCACTACTGGGTATTTATTTACCCAAGGAAAATGAAAACACTAATCATGTACCCCTATGTTTACTGCAGAATTATTTATAATAGCCAAGATTTGGAAGCAACCCAAATATCCATTGATTGATGAATGGATAAAGAAGATGTGAGATATATACATATACACCATATATATATATATATATATATATATATATATATATACACATACACACACATATATATTACACAGCCATAAAAAAAGATGAGATCTTGTCATCTGTGACAATGTGGATGGACCTAGAGGTTATTATGCTAAGTGAAATAAGTCAGACAGAGAAAAACAAATAACATATGATTTCACTCATATGTGGAATCTGAAAATCAAAACAAATAAATAGACAAACAAAAAGCAGAATCAGACCTATAAATACAGAGAACAAAGTGATGGTTGCCAGACTGAAGAAGGGTAGGGGATGGGCAAAATGAGTGAGGGGGAGTGGGAGATACAGGCTTCCACTTATGGAATGAATAAGTCACGGGAATAAAAGTTACAGCATAGAGAATATAGTCAATGATATTATAACACCACTGTATGGTGACAGATGGTAGATATACTTGTGAACATTGCATAATATATAGACACATGGAATCACTATGTTATAAACCCATAATGAATGTAACATTTTGTGTCAACTATACTTAATTTTTAAAAAATTTAATAAAACACACACACACAAAACAAGTGTCATGAGCTTGATACCAACAGCTTCATCACAAGTGATTCTAAAGGATGTGAGGTGAGGCCCAGAGGCATCTAAAACACTTAAAAATACTAAAAAACTCATTCAACACTGTGAACAACAAAAGGCTGTTTTCTTTTGTGTCAGGAAAATAGTTATAAAATATTAACAATTTTATTAAAAATATTAACAAGTGTGGGGCACCTGGCTGGCTCAGTTGGTAGAACATGGGACTCTTGATCCTGGAGTTGTAAGTTTCGGCCCCACACTGGGTGTAGAGATTACTTAAAAATAAAATCTTAAAAATATATATAAATAAGTGTGGTGTCCTGAGAGGCTAATTGCTAAATTCTCAGGAATTTTGTGAGACAGTTAAAAACATTATTAAACATTAAGTTATATAAACTTACAATTAAATAAGTTATTTTAAAAACAAAGTTAATAAGCACTCATAATTCATCACTTTCTAATTAGTTTACTACATTTGCTCTTGAGATCGTCTTTGGTGTCTATACGGTGAAAATACTACCTAATGGTGAACTACTGCCCATCTCATCCCAGTGTTATGTTCAGTGATGTCACACTGCCAACTTGAAATCAGCCATGGTAGGACTACTTACACGACAACCAGCAAACACTACAAATCAAGGCTTTGTCTTTAAAAACAAAAACCAAAAAAACCACATTGTTAAACATTTACCAGTACCCCAACAATCAATCATTTTTGCTTTTGTTTTCATTCCTGTTACTTCCTGTTAACTCCTAACTCTTCCCCTCCCCCCCATTCCAGCCACATCATGTTTATGTTCATTGCCTCAAGGGATGAAAGAAGGAAATAAAAGGAATAAAAGGAAAGAAACAACAAGTGCTTTCCAGACTTTTGAGTTTTAAAAGGTTAGATCTTGTAAGGGAAAAAAAAAGAGCTTATATGCACAGATAATCAAATAGGTTCAGGAAAAGGTAAGATGTACAAAAGCAAAGATTACAGCCTACCCAGTCTTCAAACCAAACAAGGGATTTGAGGGGAAGGAGGAGGAGGGGAAGATGTTTATCTAAGAAACAAAAACCATGAGATCTTAGACTCAACTCCTTGGGACAGGATTAATAAAAACAAAAACAAACAAATAGGATAGATTTGGAGGAGCAAAGTAGGAAGCAGGTAGACCTCCTTTGGCGAAATCCCAGGTAGTCAGCAAGATCCCAAGGTAGAAATAAAAGCAGATTATGTCTAGACAATTGGGCCTGATCGGCTTCACAAAGACCCTGCCTTCAACCCCATCATGGTATGGGGCTGTAGATGTCTGTTGCAGACCCAGGATGGATGGCAATAATGAAGGGATTCAGGTCTCTTGTCCAAGCTGCCCATTGTTGGTGTGGCACAGGAGCCCATGTGTCTAGCATGCCTGAGGCAGGAGAGAGAAAGCCTCTCTGGCGTCTTGCAGAAAGAACCTTAGGACTGTGCTGCAGTTGTCTATAGGACCAAAGACTGAGAACCACAATGAAGGATGGCTCAACAGATGTCAACATGATAGAGGACTCCAAAGCTCTGATCCCACACCACTTAAGCCATGGCACAATGAAAGCTGCAGAGCTGACATTAGCCTTGGGCAAGCACGTGGAAACCCTGAATCTAACTAAAATAAAATTTACGCTGTACTGTGTCACAGGGTCTCATCATAGTAATTAACTAGGGTTATAGAATAAAAACAGTTGACTTTCTTATATACCTTACTTTGTGAACTTGGATCAGTACCTGCAGCACCTTGATGGGATGAGAAACCACGTTTTGAATATACCTATTTTCAGGGTTCTTTTCAGGTTGTTGTACTATTTACCACATCAGGCACAAAGAGTATACAGGTTACTTCCAAGGGTCAGATGGATAGGCTGTATTGATTGAAATAGAGATTATGACAGTGGGAGTCCCTAAATGCTCCAGGAACTTTTAAGGGACAATCCTTTGGAAACAAAAAGGGTGTTATTAACCTTCTCATGTCCTGTCTAACATCTGGGAAACATTCTCATACCGGGATGTGTATCTGAGGCACCAACACACTTGAAGAAACCTTTCTCCCTCTCTCTTCCCTCTCTTTATTTGGAAGACTACTATTTTTACAAATATCCATTGCCCTTCAATGAGAGAGAATTCTATTTCCCTACCCCATCAACACCTGGCTTTGCCATCTGACTTGCTCTGACAAAGAAATGTGAGATAAGTGATATATGTCACTTATAAGAGAATATTTCCTATGTTCACTTTACTTTTTTCGACCAGCAATATTTTGATGTAGGAAATTGATTGTAAAAATGACTGCAACTCTTCACCTCTATCTTTGTAATATGGTTTTGTAGCAACTTCCATCTAAGGTAGAGTTTCTCCTCCTTAGAATCTGGGCTGGACTATGACATGATTTGGCCAACAGAATGTGGTAGAAGCAATGATATGGTATTTCATAATCTGATTTGCAGGGGGGCTTCCACTCACTGTTTGGGGTTTTTATACTGTCATGTGAACAAGCCTGGGTTAGCCTGTTGAAGAGTGAGAATAAAGGACGAATAAAAATGAAAACTGAGAATGAAGAATGAGGGAGCCACAGATGAGCTGTTGCAGCTGAGACCATCCTACACCAGCCTGCTACAAGTCAACCACAACACATGTGAGCGAGCCCACCTGCAATGAACTGAGCCTAACCCAGCTCCGCAGAATTGCCCAGCCAGCATGGAGACTCAGCAGAAAATGTAAATGTTTATTTCTCAATACTGCTTAAGTTTTTGTAGTGGTTTGAAATTGTAGCATAAATGTATTAAGGGTTAACTAGTACACAGATCAAGGATGCTTAGTCAGTCTGCACCTCAGGGTGTAGAAGATGTGAAACAGAGCTACAGCCAGCATGCAAAGGACATTAATATTAACAAGAAACCATTTTTTATTGGAAGCCATTGATATATGGGGTCCATTTGTTACTCAGAACACCCTACCCCATGCTGACTGATACACATTCCTAACTGTGCTTGGTTCCTCAACTTGATTTATTTTTTCCCACTGGTTTATATCTATGCTTTCCATTCCTTAGAAACTGGGTTTTTTTTTTTTTTACATATCCACATATCCCCTATGGATAAGAACATCCAAGTGCTTCTTTCTTGGGTATTCATCCTGAATTTTTCCTGACTTGGGGCCTTAAGATTCATCCTTTGCCCTTGTA
Source organism: Ursus arctos (assembly GCF_023065955.2). NCBI lineage: Eukaryota > Metazoa > Chordata > Mammalia > Carnivora > Ursidae > Ursus > Ursus arctos. The sequence goes on from NW_026622830.1 coordinate 36,092,673, forward strand.
TTCCAAGATCTCTGGGCCACAAGACTGGGTTTTACCAAATTGGAAATTTGTGCACTTTGTTTAGTGATAAGTGTTTGCAAGACAAAGGGCAAGGTCATGTTTTCTGAGGTTATCTGTAAATTAACTTTACTAGTCATTTACTTTCATTTTTATTCACAAGAGCATTTAAGGTATAGCACCAAACAACCAACAAAGCATGACTTTTCTTCTACTTTTTAAGTTGCTGGAAAATTGCTGAACCCTACTATGATATTTCAAATAGCTACTGAGCTAAATTCAAAAGAGCCCATTCATCTTCTCTAGAAAAATATAGGTACCATCAGAGCACTGTATAATTCTTTATTTATATGCTTATTCAGCCTATAAAGAGTAGTAGAAATACAAAAGTTTTAAAAGGAATTGTCACCCTACTATATTTATTAACATGAATTATCATTATTGCTTCAGAAAATATGCTTTGGCATTAACATTTTCCTCACTAACTGCAGAAATTAGTCTGTCCTCTCCTGAGTTCTCCTACCTCAACTTTCCAAGCTCAAGAGGGAGATAAGATGCAAGGCTACCAGGTAACCACTACTGCTGAGGAGAAAGGCAAGGACAAACAGGGATGCACCTGGTTAGGAGCCACTGCTGACTAAAGCTCCCATGCTGGTGGAAATGGAAATTGGTACAACCACTTTGGAAAACTTTGCCCCCCTGTGACTTAGCAACCTTATTCCTAGGTATATACTCAATAGAAAATATACATCTCTTTATCAAAAGACATGTAACAACATTTATATCTGCATTATTCCTAACCATTCCAAGTTGGAAGCTACCCAAATTCCCAACACATGTAAAATGGATAAAGATAAACTACAGTATAATCATACAGCAGAATACTATCCAGGGGTGGGCACCAACAATCTACAACTACATGCACTACATCCTGAGTCAGCCTCACAGATACAATACTAAGGGGGGAAAAAACCCTCAAATGCCAAGGGGTATATACCATTATGAGTCCATTTTTATGAAGTTTAAACAGAAGCAAAACCAATCTATGGTGTTAGAAGCCAGATTGTCATTTGTAGAGGACGGTGAGTTGGAGGAGGTGCAAGGGGGGCTTCTGTGATGCTGGTAATGTTCTGTTTTCTGATCTGGGTGTTGATAACACATGTGTGTTCACTTGTGAAAATTTTTCAAGTTGCACTCTTATGTTTTGTGCATTCCTCTATATGTACGCTATCTTTCACTAGAAAGTTAAGGGGATCATTAAAAAAAAAAAAAGAAAGAAAGTTAAGGGGGAAAAAGACAAGAAAGAAAACAAACAAAAATTACTGCAAATTCTTTTTGTTCCTTTTGGTGATACTCCATGATCTTCCCACATATCCCTATTATAAAGCCTCCTAACATTGTCGGCCTCTCTTTGTTGTATTTGTTCCAGCTGAATTTTGTATTCATTTATGTGTTAAACTTGTACATGCCAAGGACAGTGCTTGGAACATAGTGGATGTTCAATAAATATTTTCAAGTGAATGAATGGATGGATGAATGAATGAATGTCTACGTTCTCATAACAATATAAGTCAAGGATTGTGTCTGGTTTTGCTCACCAATAAAACATGTCTGGAACAATGCCTGGAACATAGTAGGTCCTTAGAATATTCTTTTTGTTCTTTGTGGGAGGGAGGGAGGGAAGAAGGGAGAGAGAAAGAGAGAAAAACTCCAGTTTCCCCAAGGGAGAGGAGGCAGTTTGCACCACTTATTTCTACCATCCTGCCCATGAATTTTTCATGGAGAATTTATGATTTTTTCCAGTGGTAACTTTTACGCTGATATTTTGTAATCATTGACCTCTCAAGTGAAGAAACATGGACTGACCAGATTATTATCAGATTTCTGAATGAGGGGCTCAAGCCAAATGAATTGGATACCTCCCCACACTGCTGCCTGTCCCACAAAAGATAAGTACGGCCCTTGGGTCTCTGCATAGAGCTCTATAGAATAATAATAAATAGCATTAGTATAATGGTAATATTCTGGGGCGCTTGTGCAACAGGCACCATGTTAAACCCTTCACATCTTCAAAAAAGCCCCAGCAGATAGTTGCTAGTAGCATTCCCATTTTAGAGATGATGCAGCTTAAGTAATTTGCCTCTGGCCTGAGAGATAACATGGATTGGAATCGGCCTTTGAACCCAATGGTCTTAACATACAGAGCTTCCCCACCCATTAGAAAATAGCCAGTATTTACCAAGCTAAATACTTTAATGATGATGATGGGCAATATTTCTTGAGCATGTACAAGGTGACAGATCCTGTTCAAAGTGCTTACATTCCTTCTATGTCACTATTCACCATTGTACAGGTGAGGAAACAGAGACACTAAGTCTCAGGGAATAACCCAGGATTGCCCAAATTGCAGATGGGGAGGCAGATTGCAATCTGCCTCCAGCACCTACATTCCTAATCACCACACTCTGCCACCTCTGAAATGCTGTAACATTTAATCTGCTGCGTCTCTAACATGAGGCTGCATGGGAATCATGTGTAGGGCTTGGTAAACAGATTCGAGGACCCATCCATAGAGCTTCTGCTTCTGCAAGTCTGGAATAGAGTCAAGGCTCTGAATTCATAGCAAGCACCCAGGCTTTGCAGATGTTGCTCATCTGGGGACCACACTTTAAAGGACAGTCATTTTTTACTTGAAGGACTCCCCCTGAGAAAGATGCCATCACCTCCATGTTTTAAAGAGAGGCTTAAAGTTACATTATATATGGTTTTGACATATGGTAGGTGTCAATCCATGGGTTTCGAATACAGCAATGAAATGACCTGCCCAAGATCGCAGAGTTTAATGGCACTGTGAGGATTTATATTTACTGTGTTATTACAGAGACAGAGCTTGTAAGGACATTCCAGTTTGGTTTTTAGGAATGTACCTTTTATATACTAAACCAGCAGGCCATCCAGGGAACCAAGGCTCACATATTCTCCATCTCCCACAACATCTAGCATAGCTTCCTACATATAAAAAGCACCCAGGAATCATTTGCTAAATTGTGCTGAAGTTAGAACACGGTACTCCCCTCCACATTCCTCCCTGGAGTTAAGATTCTAGTAATTATGTTAGATTAGGAAATACTCGTTTGTTGTTTTCTCCAAGTGCCTTCAAGTTTCCCTCATCTATCACAATTTAGTTTGCTTGATACAGTTTGCTCTCGTGTATATTTTACTCAACAACAATTATTTTTTTTCATGTAGACTAATCTTGGAGGCCAGAGAAAACGTGTAATGGCTTCTCGTTCGTTCCTGTTTAACTTGAACAATATACTAATGTGGTCGATACCTAGTTCGACTTTCATCGTTAGTAGCAATAAAACATTGGCATTGGATTATACATTTCCTGAGAGTAAGTGTAAGCATTTAATGTTTTGTTTTGATCACCCTCATGTGTGAAAATTAAGTAGACATTTTTGGAAAATGAAATCAATGCATCAAGGCAGGAAACCATTACAGGAGCCTTGTTCAGACAGTTTACAAAGTTTGAGCGCCTTGACATAACTTGGAAACCGAGCCGAGCCTCTGGTGTTCTAAATAACGGGTTTATGGAAAATATAGTTTTCTACATTCTATGTCCAAAACTGATCCCGCCACCTTTTGTTTTTCTTCCTTGACCTAATTTTCCTTCCAGAGATTTCCATTCCTATTCCTAGTACCACATTCTCCCAAGGCAAAGGGCTGAGGGTGCCACCCTCACTCCCCTTCCATCTTGCTCACCAGCACATCTCCTCAACTGCCCCGCCTCAGGCTGCACTGTCTCCACAGCTGATGCTGTTGGTGAGCTCCCAGATCCAATGCTTTCTTTTATCATTTCTCTATGCCCATTTTATCAGTTCTCTGTACCAGTTTGTGCTGTTTTGCTCCAAGTGGTTTACAGCTGAGGCCTTCTTTGGAGAGCTGCCCTGTCCTGGAACTCTGTACTCTTGATGCCTGGGGATTTATAGCACCCTGAGGTGGTTGACGGCCAGTGAGTGACTAGTGCAGAAATATGAAAGCTCAGTCCCCTTGCCTTCAAACAAAACAAACTCTGAGATGGAGTTCTAGCTCCAGAGCTCCTTATGGAATCAGGCTGAGTCTGGGACTCAAACTGAAAGCTCACTCTTGCTTAGTCTCTTCTCCTTCCCTGTCCTGCTTCCCTCACCCCCTAAATGGTTTCTCCTAAGAGCAATGCCTTGGAAAATCACTTCCCATGGACCGCTTTGCCTCAGAGTCTGCTGCTAGACAACCTGACCCAAGAGAGTCTCACTTGGGTGGCCACCTTTCTATTTTCAAAGCTATTGCTTTAGTTCACTGCTGATGGTAACCACTTCCTATTGCCATCTTGGCTTGTGACTCTTCCCATTTAACCTACTGTCAGATGACCTCCCAATGTATATCCCTGTGCACATCACTTCTCTGATCAAAATCCAGCAGTCATTTGCCATAGAATTAAGGAAAAACTCCATGCTAAATTCCTTGGCATGAAATTTAAAGCCCTCCACATTGTGACTCCAAACTACCAGTCATTGAATCCTGAAATTATACAGAACTCTCCTCTGACAAATGCCTACCCACTTTCCAGGCTCCCTGCTTTGCTGAGAGCTGTTTCTTCCATCTTAAATGTCTCCCATTTAATCCAAGTAACAAAGTCGTGCCTATCAATCAAGTCCATGTCACGTGTCTTTTTGTTATGAATACTTTATTGATCCTCTTTTTATTAGGTTCCTATTGCTGCCATAACAAATTACCACCACAAACTAATGGCTTTAAACAACACACGGTTTATCCCACAGTTCTGCAGGTTAGAAATCTAGGCAGCCTCAGTTGGGTCATCTGCCGAGGATTCACAAGGATAAATTCAAGGTGTTGACCAGCTGGGCTCTTACCAGGAAGCTTGGGAAAAATCTACTTTAAAGCTCCTTTGGGCTGTTGGCAGAATTCAATTCTTTATGGTTGGAGTACTGAGGTCCCTGGTCCCTTCTATTGTCAAAGGCAGTTCTTCTAGAGCTTTGATTCTCTTGGACTTCCCTTTCTGTCATATCTCCATTGTCTCCAAATGGAGGAAGTTCTCCACTCTTAAGGAATCACATGGTTAGATTGAGCCCACACAGATAATCCAGTTTAACTCCCCATTTCAAAGTCCATAACCTTAATTATGTTTGTAGTCTGTTTTGCCACGTAATATAACATATTCATAGGTTACATGGTTTAAAGTATGAACATCTTTTCTGCCAACCACAGTCCCCTCTTCCCCAGTAAGAATGGTTTCTTCCCACTCTGAACTCTTATAGCCCTTTATATCTCCCCATAGTAATTTCTCTCACATCTAAAGTTGGAGTAGCTAACTTACTTCAGCTGTGCTTGCTACATGCCAGGCGCTCTCCTAAGCACTTTACATATATTGACTCACTTAATCTTCGTAACAACCCTTTGAGGTCAGCACTGTTACTATCTCCATTTTACAAATGAGGAAACTGAGATAAATTATAGACTAATAAATTATAAACTAGTAGATATAAACTAATAAATTATAAAGCAAGGTATGAAAAGATGATGCTATGTGTTTGTTAAACTGTTTCGTTTTCCTTCCAGCGCCACAGGAAGACTGCCCTGCACCAAGGGCCATGTGACTGATCCTGGCCTATGGAAAATGATCAAAAGTGATGATGGTCACATTTCCCGCCTGGCTCCCTGCAGTGCATGGCATGGTTTTCCACGCTCACTCCCTCTCTTTGGCTAGCAGCAAATGATGTCAAGATGGCAGAACCATACAGTAAAAAAAAGCCTGGACCTCTGAGTCACCTCTTGCAGGAGAGAAAGCTTGTAGGTCCTCCTGACTCACACTGGATAGGGGCATGTGAGTTGAGTAACATTGTGTTAAATCACTGGGGTTTCAGGGATCTTTGTTACAGCAGCTTGTATCACTTACTTTGATGAATACCCTAAATTTCAAACCTGGAAAATCTGGCTCTGGAGTCTGTGCCCTTAATTACAGTGTTATCCCTTCTTCCTTCCTTTTCTGAATAATAAAACTTGTAAGATGGTTGGATGAATCTAACACTCATAGAGATAACATAAGTGTGGTTTAATGAGTTCATGGCGTATCTTATTTTGCAGTGACTTGAACACTTGAATTCTGTCTGGGAGTCTGCAGTCTGATGTCACTTCCCTTTCTACCCCCTGCCATACTTACGCACTGTTTAACATACAGATGTTAGATTTGCTGAATTAAATGAAGAAAATGAGATTTTCTAAGTAAATTATTTCTATAAAATATATTTCAGAGAAAATGTTCAGTGTACTTGAAAAAGTCACTTTCAAACATTAAGAAAGCATCCTGCTGACACAGAATCTGTAGGAGTTAAAAGGCTCTTGCCTGTTTGTTTACACCTGCCAGGTGGTACCTTTCCCTAACAAATTTATCAGGAAGAAACTTACATTACATTGGAAATATCCAAATACAGTAAATAAACTGTGATAAAATGTTTTACTTAGGGGTGCCTGGATGGCTCAGTCGGTTAAACGTCTCCTTTTAGCTCAGGTCATGATCTCAGGGTCCTGGGATTGAGCCCCATGTCAGGGTTCCCCTGCTCTGTGGGAAATCTTCTCCCTCTCTCTCTGCCTGCTGCTCCCTCTGCTTGTTCTCTCTCTCTGTCAAAAAATAAATAAAATCTTTTTAAAAAATGTTTTACTTAATGATAGATATGAATACGTGTCACAAATTCAGTGTCTTCTCTAAGCAGTGAAATAAAGAAGGTCTCTTTCCCTAATACTCAAGGGCATAAGGTAGAACTCTTTTCTCTCCACCAGGAGAGCATTCAAATAAAACATTTATACATATTTCACTTTGGACTTTCCTTCAATTTACATATAATCTGGTGAGATTCATTTCACAGGAAAACTAGCAGAGAAGAGGGAGATGACTAATCCCACTCTAATCCCCTCCACTTAACACAACAGGCTCACAGAAGGACCACGAACTGGACTTCAAACCAATGGAATAAAAATACAAACTGCTTGTTGCAATACCAAATGTTGGAAGTCTGGCATAAATATATCCTGGAAGTGGCCTCAAAGTAATATGCTTCTAAAATGCTTCTAAATGCTTCTAAGGCTCTAAACGCCATAAATCCATCTTTTCTTCCATCTGTCTGGCCGTCACCCATTTTCAGCCATCCTAGAATGTAAAGCCCTTCTCCATTTACATCCAGGAAATACAGGTTTGCATATAAACACATACTTACATCTATAAATATATTTATATTTACAAACATATATGTTATCACAGTTTGCCAAATTATAAATATTTGCACAAATATTTATCTGTAATGATGATGATGAATGCTCTGCCTCTAGTCCTCCCCTCTTCCCTGAGTTTCAGACCCAAATTTTGACAGTGCAGTAGACCTCTCCCCAAGTATCCTGTAGTATATAAGACTCTAAGAGCCCAAAACCAACTTCATCATTTGCTCCCCAAAATGCCCTCTTCTGAGGACAGTCCTGATCCGGCTGATAGCCCTGTCATCCACCTCATAGCTTGCTTTTAAAAAGAAATCTAGGAGTTACCCTCCCTCCCTCCATTTCTCCATTCTCTCACATTTCAACAGTTGCCACAGCCTTTAGAATCGACCTCAGAAATGTCTCTCTAAACCCTTCATTCATCCCTGCAAAAACTGCTCATGGAGTGTCCACTAGGTCCCTGCTCTTGTCTCATGTGCAGATTACGTTGTAGTGAGAGAAGTCAGAAAGTAAACTAGAGCAGAGGAGAGAAAGACAGACAGAGAGAGAGAGAGACAGAAAGAGAGAGAGAGAAAGGAGGGAGGAAATAAATCTATGAAGGAAATGAAAGTCATGTGATGGAACATGGTAAGGTAGGTGCTACCTTGGGAAGGAAAGAGAAGAAAGCCCTGTCCGAACAGAAGGGTGTCTGAACTGAGACCAGAGGATGGAAGAGAGACAGCCCTGGGGCAGCCAGTAGAAGAGCTCTGGGCTGAGGGAACAGTCAGAACAAAGCTCAGAGGCGGACACTGCTTGGTGAGGTCAGGAAACAGGAAACCCAGTGTGGATGAAGGACGATGACCAAGGGGGACAGGAGTGTAGAATGACACCAGGGAGGTAGGCAGAGTCAGCTCATGGACAGCCTTCCATTTTGTCTCTATCACTAAGGGACTGTATTAGAGAGATTTAAGCAGGGTGCAAAATGGTCTGAACCACGTTTTTTCAAGAATGACTCTGGCTGCTCTCTGGATAAAACAACGTCTAATCTACCCTTTATTTCTACGGATTTGCCTTACCTGGGAAATAAACCTGAGAATGGGAGAAAGTTAAAGCCCATTACCATCCTTAAGGCTAGGAATGGTATTGGCTTAGCCTAGGATTTCTGCAGCAAAGGTAGTAAAACGCTACTCAATTTGGAACATTTCTGCATAGAGAACTCAGAGTACTTGCTAATGGAATTTCTGTCTGTGTGTGTGCTCGGTTAGGTAGGTGGGGGCACAGAGAGAGAAAAGGGAGAACTGAGGATGACACCTTCATTTGGGGCCTGAGTAAATAAATGCTCTCACTCCCCCCACAGCTCCTGCTTTAGTTCAGATTCTCTATAACTCAAGCCTGGACAAAATTGCAGTAGTGTCCTGGTCTCCATTTTTTTCCAGTGTCCCGTTCTCCCCACCCAATCCTCTTTAAAACATCCTCTATGTTATCCTGTAAATCTCAGAATCATTTCCCTTAAAATTTGGATCAGTCAAGGTATGGTTAGGAAAAAAGAAGCCACACTAAGTATTGTCAGAGAGGATGTAATAGAGACAACTATTTACTCAGATCACAAAGGGGACACTGTCACTTCTAGGGTTGGGGCAAACTAGATAGGTCATTCATATCTGCAAAATGCAGTTGCTACCCTGAAGACAGAGATACATAGAAAGAAAAGGGAGAACCCCACAACCCAGGAGCTTGGAGAGGCTCCTAAATATCTTAGGTTCCAGACCTAATATTCCATAAAGCCATCAGGTTTTTCAGAACCTAGTCACCTTTGCATGTGTCATTTAATCTATTTGGAATTTCATTCTCCCTACGCAGAAACAGCTCTGGAAACCACCCTCAATTTCTCCAACCTGAGTGCATCATTGTCTTCTTTGACAGCCTTGTGATTCCACAGCTCCCATGTCAACAAGGATCATACTGGATTGCCATGCATCTATGTACAGCTATCTCACCCACAGAACTACAGATTTCTTGCAGGTAAGAATTATGTCTTAAAGACTTCTTAGCAATCCTCCAGAGATGTTTGTTGAATTGATACTAGCACTGAGAATCTCTAGGATCCACACTGACTGATACTTAGACAACTTTTTGAAGTTCCAATTGGAGTCAGAGATTAAATACTACTTACCTCACCATAAAAGGATACAGAATAAATGGGGGGTCATTTTACATGTATGACATCTATATCAGTTAGTTTTTGTGCCATTAAAAACAAAACAAACAAACAAACAAACAAACAAAAAACACCTCCTTAGCTTTGTGGTTAGCTCAGCATTCTGTGGGTTGACAGTTTTGGCTGGGCTCAACTGGGTGGTTCTTCTGGTCTCACTAGACTCACCCACACATCTCTGGTCAGATCTAGGTGGGCGAGGGGCTAGTTAAGTCTAGAATAGCTTGTGTCTGCTCTGTATGGCACCTTCCTCCAGCAGACTAGAGTGGGCATGGCTACTGGACCAGTTCACTCTCACTTCTGTTGCAATCTACTGTCCAAAGGAAATCACAAGGGTAGACAAAACTCAAGAAGTGAGGAAATTACCCCATCTTTTGGTGGAAGGAGATTTCAGTCCTAATTATGGGGTGCCAGTTCTAAGCCTTAGCCTCAAAAGGCCTTGAACACCCCTGCTCACTATCTTTGTTGAGACGTTGCCAGCACCATGAGAGAAAGCCTCACGGCTTCCCAGTTGTTCCTACTAAGAGCATCCTTGAAGAGTCTACATCTGCGCGCTCTCAAACTGCAGCAAAGACTAGCAGAGTTGCTGCCCAACCCATAGCTAAACTTGGATGCATAGTGAGCTAAGCCGAGACCAGATATGTAATAATAAATTCTTATTATTTTTAGCCACTGAGCTTTGAGGTGGTTTGTTTTATACTGCTAGCAAACTGATAGAGAACTTACTACCCACCTGACATAACACTGATCTCTATGCTGCTCCGAAGTAATCTTTTCGTTGTTGCTTTAATTTATTGTCGAAGATATTTCCTTGAGTTACTCATTTATACACATGGTCTCTCTTTCATTCTCGGCTTTCCAATATCCAACGGCAAGTTTTTGTTTTCACGCTTTTTGAAAGGGAATACAGCTTACAGCTAGGGTCAGCTATGTTGCCTATTCTCAGCACAATCAATGAGCAGAGCACGGCCTCTGCAGCCAGAGGTTTAGTCCTGGTTCTGACACTGACTAGTAGTCTATCTTTGCGCATGTTTCTTTATCTGTACAATGATGATAATGATGCAAACCTAGCACCCCCACATAAAGCTGTCCAGGTTGTGTACTGCACGATTCCAACTGCCACCAACTCTTGTTCTCCAGTAAATAAGCTTCATGGCTGGACATGGCAGCCATCGGTTATTTGGGGTAAATACATACATAGTAGGCATTTATTAAGGGTTAGCTCTCTTTTCTTCTCTCTCGTAACTTGCAGACAAAACATTAAAACCTGAAACAACTGGCACTCCATGTTCTAACCCAGGGATTACCAAACTATGGCCCATGGGCCAAATCTGGCCCATTGTGTCTTTTCATAAATAAAATTTTATTGGAACACACCCACACTCATGTCTATGGCTGCTTCCGTTTTACAGTGGCAGAGATGAGGAATTATAACAGCTCATACAACCCACAAAGCCTAAATCATTTATCATCTGGCCCTTAGAAATAACTTTTTTATACCTCAAATTTTTATTGCACATAAGAAGCACTTGGAACTCGTGTTTAAAACACAGATTCTTGGGTCCCACCTGCCAGGGATTCTGACCCATAGATCTGACTGAGTCCTGAGTAGCTGCATTTCTAACAAGCACCCAAGTGGGGCTGATGCTGCCAGTTTAGACACCACACTTTACACAGCACTGTCCTAATCATCTGAGATGGTTTTCCTTATTCTTAATATGGCAAGGTATTAATAAATTAAAAACATATACGAAAACTGAACCCATTTTGTGGAAAAGCTCAAAACTGTGCCTTAGGTTTTGACCAAATAATAACCGCAAGCCATTTTAAGTACAAGTTTCCATACAGATAATTCATGTTTATTCACAGGAGGAAAAAGTTAATCTGGGCCAAGACGGTAACCACCAGCCAAAGTCAGAAATCAAAACACATGCGCAAAAATAAAGAATACATATTAGGCTTTAATTATTAGCCTGTGTACAAAATGAAAAATTCGTCTTGAGGTTTTCCTAAATTAGAAGGTTTCCTCCTCCTAATTGTGCCATTTGTCCAATTCTCTTGAAAATATCTAATAATGGTGTGCTCAGTGACAACCACATACTCCACGGCTCAAAATAATTTATATTTTTCCCCACTAATAACAGATTGCTGATGCTCTTCCCACAGCCTCAAGCGTTCAGACTGATCACTAACGAAGCAGCTTACTGAAGTTATAGCAGGTCAGATCTGTTGTGATCCAATGAGGGATATTTGAAAATCATCCTACAATGAGCCTTTATAAATTATTATAATTAAGCTGGTTGTTATTAGCCTGCCCTTCCTTGATCTCTAATTTAATTTCCTTCAATGATTTCTTTCTTCTACCCATCTTTCTACTTCAGTGCTTAAAATAAAAAGAGCAAATCACTTCCTTTTAAAATTGCATAATGTACCTTCATTTTATCTTGATCATTGAGATCATATCCCTTTTATTAGTAGAAAAATGACCTGAATATTATTTTTAGTCTATTTTCAATATGGAATCAGCCTCAAAGAGCAAGAGATTCTTAAATGGCTATGGGAGACTTTACAGTCCCTTAGGTGTCCAGTTCAAAGGTATAAAGTTAAAAGTAAATGCTAGCTTCCGTAACGTGGGACCTTAGAGGAAAGACTGGAACAAAAATCCCACACACTCCATGTGCAGATTCAAAGATTTATGAGCTCTTACAACTAAACACACACCCACACCCTCCAATGGAATTGTCCTTAGATCTCAGAATGTGTTCCTGAAATAAATCCCTTATGCCAACTGGAGTATTACAATAAAGAAGTGCTTTGAGTGGAGAAAAATCTGGTTTACCTCCTGGTTCTTTCTTTCTTTCCTTCTTTCTTTTCTTTTTTTTCTTTTCTTTTCTTTTCTTTTCTTTCTTTTTCTTTCTTCCCTCCCTCCCTCCCTCCTTCCTTTCTTTTTGCTTCAGTTCCTTGAGTAGCTTTCCTAATTTATTAGAATCATAGCTCTTTCAGCTTTAAAACAGAGATTGAAAATTCCTACCTCAATAAATTTCGTAAGTTGTGCTGGGATCATGGTTTGGACTGAAACAGTTGTCTGCAATTTTACTTTTTCCTTGCTGCTTTTACACATTTTCCAAATTTTCTACAGTGGACAAACATGTCTAGAACAAATCTGAGAGGCAATATATAGCATAGGATTTAGGAGCATGGACTTCTTCAGAGTGTCTGGGCTCAAATTTTGTTCCACTGTTTACTAGCTGTGTGACATTAGGGAGCTAAGTAATCTACCCATGCCTTAGTTTGTCACTCTGAAAAATGGGAATAAAATAAGCATTCCACCTCACTGGATTTTTTTAAGGATTAATTAAATTTAGTGAAAAGTGTATGGAAAATGCTCAGGAAGTTTTAATCATTGTCATTACCATCATCATTGTTGTTACTCTGGCGGTTATAAAATAGGGTGTTATTCATTTCATCTTCTCTGTTGTTGGCATAAATCTTACTATAATGTAGAACCCAATTCTTACTATGTTCTGTATCTCAGGGGCATTCACATTTACATTCTTTTCACAACGCAGAAAGAGTTTGGTTGTATGAATGATCCAGCTTTCTGGGGTCACCTCCCAAACAATTGCTTGTCTTTGAATCCTTGTCTCAGGGTCTCTTTCTGAGAGTTCTCAGACTAAGACATATACTTAATGCTGAGAATGCTAAACCTAAAATTCATAGCAGACTATCTAGGAAATAGAGGAGAGTCCAGTGGAATGAAACAAATATTACTTAACTCTGAAAAGCAAGACTTCCAAGCAAGAATGGCTTGTTCAATAAGCCCCTGTGTGCAAAGAAAGGCAGGGGTGATGTCAATTTTGATTCTACCAGTGGTTCTGAGACGTTAAGTAGCCACCAGAGATCACAGTGAGTGGAAATATCATCAGGACTTTGCTTGGAGCACTGGGTACTACTGTCCAGTTAAAAAAGCAGATGTGAATAGGAAATTCACAAAAGCAGAATGAGCGGAGTTATCTGTGGAAGCCATGAAAAACACATAAATTTATCATGAATTTAAATTCCTCTAAAAACAAATGCCTGATTCTTCTTCTGGCAGTATTGAAATTTACAAAACCATACTGACCTTCTTTCTGAAAACAGTTTAAAATGTTAGCTAAAATATAAATAAAATATTTTTAAATGTAAGCATGAGTGGGAGAGAAAGTGTAGAATTCTCAAAGGCCAAACACTGATTGAGAGCAGAAATCCAGACAGGCCAGCAGAGAGTCAAGGCCAGCATCAAGCTAACGGCATTTGCAAGTCCAATAGAGCTTGAGAGTAGGCGGCTTTCACAGCCTGTTTTGGGACAGGCTGTGATCAGGACAGGCTGTCGGCTGGGATCAGGAGATGCCAGAGCCTCACCCACATAAAACGGGGCCCACAAAGGACTACTCTCAGAGTAAAGATAAATGAAGAAAAAACTGTCCTTGCTGCCTACCCCCTCCAAACCCTCCCGTGCTTCACACCACATGAATCAACAAGAAAAGTTGATTACCTGAGACCTTGGCATTGAGAGATTATATTTCCAAAACATTCCTCTGAAAGGTTTACAACACAACTCACATTACCTGAATGGTCTGAAAAGCCTCAAGCTGAGAATTTAAAAGCTTATAGTTTTACTTTTAGGGTAAGATTAGCTGCTTTAATAAATAAATCCTGAAATATCAGTGGCTCACCACAACCCACTTTCTTATTTATATCATGTTCAATTGCCAGAGAATGGGGGCTGGAGATGAGGAGCTCCCCAACAGAGGTGACTCTGTCTTCACTACATGGCTCATAAGTGCTCCCTGAGCATCTGCACCTACCTGTCAGGGAAGAGGGAGAGGATTCTGCGTGGGGATGTTTAGGGAAGAATATTAAAAATGGCCCCCAATGAATCATGTCTCCCTTTGCCTTTGCCCCTTCACACTGTGACTTTGGAGCTCCTCCCATGGAAAGTTGAAATCTACTTTCTCACCCTTGAATATGAGTTGACTTAAGACATGTGTTCGCTGACAAAATGTGGTAGAAGCAGCATTCTGGAGCTTCTGAGCTTAAGCCTTAAGAGAGCTGGCAGTATCCACATTTTCCCTCTTGAGAGACCAACCGCCATGTTGAAAGGATGTCCAGATAATCCTGCTGTAAAGAAAGGCCACATAAAGGCCATAAGAAGTGGGACATCACATGGAGAGACAGGCCACAAAGGGTGGAATCATGGCACTCCAGCTCACAGTGAGTGACCAGGCCTCTGATGTGTGATAGAAACCATCTTGGGCTTCCGGCCCAAGCAAGTTCACAGCTTAATGTAGCCACATAAATAGCCCAGCCAAGACTAGTAAAATACTGCCTAGTTAACAGACAAGCTCATAAGAAATAATAAAATGTTTGTTGTTTTATGGCACTAGGTCTTAGGAGTTATTTGTGACATAGCAATAGGTAATTAAAATGGGTGTTCATTCAGTGGCAAGATGTTTATCGGTCAAATTTGGAAATGGATGCCTCACTCCACTCACATTCCACTGGCAAAAATTCAGGCTCAAGGCCATACCCAACTCCAAGGACAGCTGGGAAATAGAATCCAGCTACATACCTAGGATGAGAAAGAAAATGTTTTGGTGAACAACTAGCTTGTTTCTACCCCAGAAATGGTCCCTGTTCCATAGTTTCCCAGCACTTAGCATAGGCAGAAACAGTGTCTGAAGGAATTTACCTTTATTTTAGACTTCAAAGAATTAGAACAAAGTTCAAAATAAGCCTAAAAACAAGGAGACATAGCTCTGGCTATTACAGCTTTTTAGTGAGAACGTAAGAGAATGTTATGCCCAAAAATTTGAAAATAAAATAATTCCCCAAATAATGATGTATCAGCACAGACTCAAGAGTAATAGAAAATGTGAGTGACTTATAACCAATAAAGATAAGGAATCAGCACTTAAAAGCTTCAAAGGAATTCCCAAATCCTGACAGATTAGTAGGCGAGTTCTAACAAACATTTGAAGAAATGATAATTTATATATTATTCATACACTTCTAAAGAACAGCAAAAGGAAGAATATTCCCTAACATTTCATTAAGTGAGTATGATCATGTTACAAAAACTAAACAAGAGGCTCAGGGAATGGAAATTTTTTTTTAAAGATTTTATTTATTTATTTATTTATTTGGCAGAGAGAGAGAGAAAGCAAGCACAAGCAAGGGGAGCAGCAGGCAGAGAGAGAGGGAGAAGCAGGCTTCCCGTTAAGCAGGGAGCCCAATGTGAGGGTCGATCCCTGGAACCTGGGATCAGGACCCAAGCCGAAAGCAGATGCTTAACTGACTGAGCCACCCAGGTGTCCCAGGGAATGGAAATTTACAGCACATTTTCACTCAAGAACGTATGTATAAAAATCTGAAAGGAAATTTTAGCAAACTGCTGAGCAGAGTAAAGAAAAGATAATACATCATGACCAAGTTGGATTTATCCTATGAATGTAAGGACAGTTTAAAAAATAAATTTATTGGGGCACCTGGGTGGCTGAGTTGGTTAGGCATCTGACTCTTGATTTTGGCTCAGATCATGAACTCAGGGTGGTGAGACAGAGCCCTGTGTCAGACTCTGCACTGGGCATGGAACCTGCCTAAGATTCTCTCTCTCCCTCTCCCTATGCCTCTCCCCCCCACTCATACATACATTCTCACTCTCTCTCTTTTGCTAAAAGAAAAATAATTAATTAATTAATTTCACTATGTTGACAGATTAAAAGAGTCTAGTTTCCAGGCTGGCATGTAAGAAGCTTGGAAGCCATCACTTTGTCCTAAGAATAAGTTAAAAGTTGAGCAAACTGAAAATCAACAATTCTTCTTAGATTCATCAGAGAATTGAGGTCACAGGGCAAACTGCTGCCGTAAATACTGAAGACAAGACAAGGCAGGTAGAGAGAATCACAATGTACAGGAGCAGAAGCCTTTTCTAGAACCACTTCAGGCGTAGGAAAACCTCAACTGTAATTGATGAATTGTTAAAGGCTCAGTGTGGATAAAACTGAGGGTGAAGAACTCCAGGGACACAGGTGTTTTTTGGGAGGTGCGGTGGGGTACCACACTTTTGTGAGTTTCACCTCCTGAAGCCCAACCACATTTTCACAGTGAAGATAGAAGAAAAATCCCCTTCCGGTAGGGGGAGGGAAAAGCACCATTTTGAAATACACCAGATCATCCTGTTCTGCCCCCAGGAAAAACTATTCCAACCAGAGCCAATGTTTTGAAATTCATCAGAGCCTAACTGACCTGGAGGAAGGGAAATACCATCTCCAATCCCCTCTAGCCATCCTGTCCCATGAAAGTAGGGGGAAAAAAAGAGGCACTTATGAAGTTCACAGCTCAGGGCACAGGCTCATGAAAAGACAGACCTATAACAGGCTTACAGAACATTCTCCTCCCCCATCACAGAGGCCAGTTTACTGCAGTTCCTTTATCCAGTACATCATGTCCAGCTTTCACCAAAAAATGACAAGACATACTAATGGGGAAAAAAAAGAATAGCACAGTTTGAAGAGACAGAAAACATCCGAGCCAGAGTCCGATGTGGTAGGATGTTGGAATTACCAGAGCAGCAATTTAAAATAACTATGATTAATATGTAAATGTTTTAATGCAAAAAGTTGGCAACATGAATGAACGCAGAATGTAGGAAATAAAGAAAAATATTAAAGTAATCTCAATAGATTTAGAAAGGATGGTACCTGAAATTATGTTTACATTTATTATATTTGCTTAAAAAGTTTCTGGACAGAGGCACCTGGGTGGCTCAGTCAGTTAAGTGTCCAACTCTTGATTTTGGCTCAGGTCATGATCTCAGGGTCATGCATCCTGCATCGGGCTCCAGCTGGGTGTGGAGCCTGCTTGAGATTCTGTCTCTCCCTCTGCCTCCTCTCCTGCTCACTCTCTCTCTCTCTCAAAAACAAAAACAACAACAACCAAAAACACAAAACACAAAAACAAAAACAAAAAAAGGAAAAAGAAGAAAAACAGCCTATCACCACTTCTGTTAAATATTATCCAGAGAAGAAAAACAAGAAAGAGAACTATAAATGTAAGAACTGGAAAGAAAGAAATAAAATTGTCATAATTCAGAGCTGATGTAATTATCTATAGAAATGCAATTCTACAGGCATATTATTATAATGAATAAGAGAGATCAGCAAGTTTGCTGGAACAAAACCAATACAAAGTATTTAATTGTATTTCCATAAACCATTAAGAATAGTTAGAAATCATGATTAGTCAAAAAAAATTTAAATAAAATTTATTACTAGGCTGTGACTTTCCCCAAAACAGATAACTGCAATATTGATTGGATATATTTTGAATCTATATATCTATTTAGGAAGAACCAACATCTTACCATTATTGAGTCCTCTGATACTTAAAAATTGTATATCCCTTCTTTTATTTCGGTCTTTTCTAATTTCCCTCAGCAATGTTTGGAGCTTTCATCATAAAGGTCTATTACATATTAATTTATAAAAGTTACCCTTAAGTTTTTCATGTTTTTATACTATTTTTTTTTTTTTAAGATTTTATTCTTTCATTTGACAGAGATAGAGACAGCCAGCGAGAGAGGGAACACAAGCAGGGGGAGTGGGAGAGGAAGAAGCAGGCTCCCAGCAGAGGAGCCCGATGTGGGGCTCGACCCCACAACGCCGGGATCACGCCCTGAGCCGAAGGCAGACGCCCAACCGCTGTGCCACCCAGGCGCCCCTATACTATTTTTTTATGATACACTTCTCCATTTAATTTTCCAGTTCATCACTGGAATTCCTAGTCATCACTAAATTCACTTATTTCTAGGAGATTTTATCCTATGTTTATTACAGAGATGACATTATATATTAGCAGAGAAAGATAAACATTTTAGCTATTAGTTATCCTTATTTAAAAAAATGAAATTAGATCCTTTAACACACACACACACACACACACACACACACACACACAAATTCTCCATGGATTAAAAACTTTAGTGTGACAAGCAAAACTGTATAATGCCGAAATGTCAAAAAAAAACGTATTTATGATATTGAAATAAGGAAGGATTTTTTAAAAAATATTTTATTTATTTATTGGACAGAGAGAGACACAGAGAGAGAGGGAACACCAGCAGGGGGAGTGGGAGAGGGAAAAGCAGACTTCCCTCGGAGGAGGAGCAGGAAGCCCCATGCAGGGCTCGATCCCAGGACCTTGGGATCATGACCTGAGCCAAAGGCAGACGCTTAACAACTGAGCCACCCAGGCGCCCCAGGAAGGATTTCCTAAATGAGATAGAGAAACTTCAATGAGGAAAAAAGGTAATAAACCTGGATATATTAAAATTAAATTTTTCTGATGATCATAGAGAAGTAGCATGGAATAGAGGTTGGGATCTCACACTCTAGAGACTAATGCCCAGGGTTTGAATACTGGCTGTGCTATCAACTACTGGTGTGAACTGGGGCAAATTATTTATACTCACCACCTTTCTTTCCTCAAAAGGTTAGGTTGGTAATAGTGCTTATATCAAAGAGTTGATAAGAAGATTAAGTGACTTACAAGACAATTGTATCCTATAACTATGCAAATGTTCATAAAATAAACTGTATAAAAAGAAATCAGTGAGAATGAAAACTCAATTTGAAAATTGGGAGAAGATATTTGGAACAAATATAACTGACCCAAAGTGTTAGAATATTTATCCATCTACTATCCATCCATCCATCCATCCATCCATCCATCCATCCATTCTCTTCACACAAATCAAACTTAAAAGAGAGTAAGCAAGGGACATAACAGGCACTTCACACAGAAGGAAACAAATACTTTAAGGACAACTTGTCATTGTTGAAGAAAGTTGAAGATGCTCATAACTTATAATCCAGTAAGTTCACTCTCAGGAATACACCCTGGAGGCACCATTATACCTGCACTCAGGAGATCTATATAATAATGTTTATAGCACTGGAAAACAAAGCAAAACAAAAGACAAATTTCCACCCATAGTAGATTGGATAAGTAAGTTGTGTAATTCAGTTTTTAGTAAAACTGAACAGTTAAATATATCAACCTGGATGAATTTCAAAAATATAATAGTGAGCCAAAAAAAAGCAAGTCACAGAAAAATACATTCAGTTTGAATCCATTGATTCTAAGTTAAAAATATGCAATATGAAACAACATGTTGTTTAGGCACACAAATGTGGTAAAATAAAAAAGAAAAAGAAAAATGATACAACATTTAGGCTAGTTACCTCTGATAGAAATGGCAGGGATGGGATTAGAATGGAGCAAGAGGCACTTCAATTTTAATAGACCTGTTTGGTCGTATCAGATCACTGGTATTAGGGTGTCATTGCACTATTATTCTTTATCTCATGTTCTATGCCATTTTCTTTTTTGTATCTACCCAATGTTTGATTAAAAAACAGTAATCAAGGGGCGCCTGGGTGGCGCAGTCGTTAAGCATCTGCCTTCGGCTCGGAGTGTGATCCTGGTGCTCTGGCATAGAGCCCCACATCGGGCTCGTCCACTGGGAGCCTGCTTCTTCCTCTCCCACTCCCCCTGCTTGTGTTCCCTCTCTCGCTGGCTGTCTCTCTGTCTGTCTCTCTCTCTGTCAAATAAATAAATAAAATCTTAAAAAAAAAAACAGCAATCAAATACCAAAGTCATCACTTGTAGAAGAGAATTATGATTTACAGTTTTTAAATGACCACAGGAAGAAATAAGGAACAAATAAATTTTGATCAACATAGCAAAGGGCAAGAAAGAGAAAATGGAGAAATCCAAAAACACCCAGAAGTTGTCAAAATAGAAAGTGGTGTTGCAGGGTTACAGGGTTCTTGTCTCATGTGGTCAAAGAAAGATGAAGAATGAATCTCCTGGATAAAGGGTGAAATGAGGTAAAAGCTTATTAAGGGAAGGTTAGAACAGAACAGAAAAGCTCTCTAGAGCAAGAGGAGTCCTGAATGGGTTGCCACTTGAGGGCTTTTATGGTCAGTCTTTCATAGGAAACTGATCAGGGAACTTGGTAAATTTCTTGTCAATATCACCGTGGATTTGTGAATATCATGTCTCTATTTAGAAAAAACACTATGGACTTGTAAATATCACGAGTGGAAACAAGGTGTGCTTGTAAATATCATGTCTATTTCTCCACATCTGGTATTTCTGTGAGCCTGGTTATGTAGCCCCCTGCATCAGCCTAGTTACATCACCCCCTATTTGTCTCTCCCTACCTACCCTTGCCTGTTCCTTCCTCAGTGGCACAAATAAAATTAACCAAGATAATCATAATAACTATTGTTAGTTAAATTTGTTTATTATAAGGCAATGAATGATTCTCAGATTGTTTCAAGAAATAAAACAAAATTCAGTTATATGGGGAATTATATTCCAAAACAATACAAACAAAACAAATGAAGAATAAAATATACAGTAGCCAAAATAAAAATTTGAGACAGAAAGTTTTAATTTGGACAAAGGGGTCTATTCTATTTTCCAAAATTATAAAAACCTCATTGAGAATAATATAGTCATGAATCAGTCAATTAATAAATCTCACAATATACAATTGTTTCCTATTATTCACCAAGTCCATATTTATGAGTTTGCTTACTTGTTAAATTTCATTTGTAACCCTAAAATCAATACCCATGGCAATTTTGCAGTTATTTACAGATATGCACCAAATGGCAAAAAAATTGAGCTACTGATGTGCGGTTATCAGTGGAGGTCAAACAAGACAAAGCTCTGCCTTCCTATTTCAGCTCTTATACTGTAAACAAATGTACTTTTCATGGTCTATTTAGGGGTATTTTTTTCATATTTTTTATGCTTTTTGTTGGTGATTTCACTGTTTAAAATGGCCCCCAAGCAGAGTGCTGAAATACCACTAGAGTTCCTAAGTACAAGAAGGCTGAATGTCCTTTATGGATAAAATATGTGTTTTCATTCAGACATAAGTTATTGTGCTGTTGTTCATGAACTCAACGTTCATGAATCCACAATATGTATTAAATAAGGTGTCTTTAAACAGAAACACATATAAAACAAGATTATATATTGATTGGCTGATGAAAATGTTGTGACCAGAGGCTTGAAGGAACCTAACTTAACATATCCCCTAGGAGCAATATCTCAGTATTTGCTAATTCAGTCTTCAAGCTGACTTTTATAATATAACTACCACAGATAATGAGAATCAACCATGTAGAACACAAAATCACAATCACATTTGGAGAACTGAACATGTCTCTGAGAATTCAACAGATCAATTAGAAAAAATTTAATTAAAATATAGAGAATCTGAATAATGCATACAATATGCTTATTTTGGCTGCTAGCTATCCTCTCTGCCCAAAGGCCTATAGCAATGCCCACATCAATGAACTTCCCAACACTCCACACCCCTAGATCCTTACCTCTTTATCGCCAATGCCTTCCTCCCAATCCAACTTAGTCACCTGCTCCCCTGGCCACATCTTAGAAATTGTTATCACCAAAAACTGCTCTCTCTCTAAAATCTTGAGTTTAAACATACTACCGGGTCTACCACTTTTGTTCCATCTCTCTCAGTAACTCACAAACACCCACTGCTTTAATTCTTTAGCTCTTTGGAGACCTCCAAAATACCGATTCCCTAACTATCTCACAGCCTATTTATTCCTCCCTTCTTTGTCCAAACCTATGTCCATGACTTCTCATTATAATTACGCCTTCCCAAGGACCCCTTGTTCCCTTGTTTTTCTCCCATTCTCTCTCCAGAGAATGCTCTCCCTCCAGATCTTTCCTTGGCCAGAAGCTTATAATCCTTTAATGATTCTGCCTGAGTATTAGTTCCTCTGGGTGTCCTTTCCTGACCACCCTGAGTACAGCCAGCTATCTCTATCTCAACTTCTTCCTTCTTTTATAGTATTTAAGGCAACTTACAAATATTTCTATTTGATATGTACTCCCCTCCCCATTTTGCTCTAAAACATAAGTTCCATCAGGACAGAGATCCTGACTATCTTATTATCCCTACATTCCCTGTAACCTAATATGATCCCTTATACATATTAGAAATTCATTAAGTGCTTGTCATACAAAGGAATGGTTATCAAATTCTCTTCTCTATAAACCATATACATTATTTTTAAATGTCAATTTGTGGAATGATTATAAAATTTAATCACATGTAAAGGGGCACCTGGGTGGCGCAGTTGGTTAAACATCCAACTCGTGATTTTGGCTCGTGATCTCAGGGTCATGAGAAAGAGCCCCACCTCAGGCTCTGCACTCAGTGTGGAGTCCACTTAAGTTTCTCTCTCCCTCTCCCTCTGCCCTTCCCCGACTCTCAAATAAATGAACAAAATAAATCTTTTTAAAAAATTAATCACATATAAAGAGATAAAAACAACCTTAATTAATTCGATACTGTGGAAATTAGACCACCTACATTCTTTCGTAGAGTATAATAAAACAAAAATTTAATAAGGAAAAAATAACCAAAATGGACCTTAACCAGTTGGAAATCTAAAAACCTCTATTTTCTAGACTTCAGGAGAAAAAATTAAAGGTTATAATTACAGTTACATATTTACAGTAAATATGATGATCCACAAGGCTCTGGCTTAGTCTACCTTAGACTTAAGCCATACACTCACAGTTTTAATGACTACCTACAAGCAAAAGACTTAGAGGCAGCTCACTAGTTCAGGTCATCTCTCTGACCCCCAGACCTGAATATGCAAGCAGCTTCCTCCCTATTGCGCCTACTTGGATATCTCCAAATCCCCTCAAACTCTAAAGTCTTTGAGAATGTTGTCTTAGCCAAGTCAGTTATAAATCAAATTATATACAGTAAAAGTAGAAGTGCCTAACACTTCTCAGAGTGCATTAAAATTTGCCTACAAAACATTTCATATGCTGCCAGGAAGATGGCACACCAGCAATCCTAAAGAAAATTAAAGGATCTTAGTGGGATTAATAAATTAACGTTAGCAGATTATTTGGTAACAAAGCAGATCCCACTGACATCAAGTTTGGAAAAAGTCTCTATAAGGAGCAAGGAAAGGACAATGGGAATCTATGCAACACTCACTCCCCATGTTTTCTCCATCACCATGTTCTAGAGCTTGTTCTACTTCCATTGGCTCCTAGCTCTTTGAATCTCCAGCCCATAAACTCACTTTTTGGAGTAACAAAGAGGAAGGACCCTGAAACACTCTTTTGAGTCCCCACTTTATCAACAAATATAGAAGCAAAGGAGCCCATGTATCCTGCTTCCTTTCTGTTAATTACAGATGACGTTTCTCCTGCTCCTATTCAAGGTAAACCCTCTGCTTGTTCACTGGGTGCCCATAATTTTCACTCTCTGCCATGTATCCTTTCTCTCCTCTCTATTGAATCATTCTCTTCAGCATTCAAACTTGTAATTTCTCCCACTTTAAAAACTTTTTCTGGTAACACCTCAATTTTGTTCCCTTTTATAGTAAAACTTTGTGGAAAAATTGTCTACTCTTTCTTTACACTACCTCCAACTTCTCCTGTGTCACTTGAACCATCAGAGTTAGACACTCCCCTCCACCATGCCAACAATACTGGTATTTTAAAAGTCACCTCTAAGGCTAAATTTAGGAAGCAGAACAACATCCAGCAAAGAAGAATGAAAAGGACATGCCAATGAAGTGGGAGGGGAACCAGGCCTGGGTGCTGTCCTAGAAACAAAGGAAAGAAGTAATTCAAAAGGAAGGAAATAATGGCTTGATCCAAAAGCTGCTGAGAGGTAGAAATGACCTTTGGACAGTGCAACCAGTGGATCCCATGGAGACACGAAGGAAAACCTTAATGGAGGGGGTTCAAAAGAGAATGAGAACGGAAGACAGCAACAGAGAGGACTCAAGACCACCCAGGGTTTGACAGTTTGCTGGGAGAACTCACAGAACTCAGCATAGAATTGTACTCACTTCTGTGAGTTGTTGCAGTGAAGATACAAAACAAAATCAGCAAAGGGAAAAGGTGCAGGGGGTGAAGTCTGGGAGAAACCAGGCACAAGCTTCCAAGACTCCTCTCCCAGTGGAGTTACACAGAATGCGTGAAATACCCCAACAACGAGTTGTGACAACATGAGTGAGGCTGTGCCAATCAGAGAAGCTCATGAGAGACTCAAAACCCAAGGTTTTTATTGGAGGCTGATCATGTAGGCAGCCTCTGTCTGGCATATAACAAAATTCCAGACTCCCAGAGTAAAAGCAGCTGTTGAGCATAAGCCATATTGTTTATGCCAACAGTTGAGACAGAGTCAGCCACTCTTTTTTCAGTAAATTTAATCATTAACCAACCTGTGTATCACAACCCAGATTTTAAAATTTTAAAGGAATATCTCAACTTTTTCTTAACATATCACTTAAAATATGATCTCCAAATCTGATATTACATTCTATCTTTATGGCTGCTAAGTCAGCCACTCTTATAATTAGTGATGGTAGAACCCTCCCAAAATTCAAGTTCCCTTGTAAGCAGGCTTTTTAAGGGCAGCCCTGCTACATTAATTCTTTTCTGCACAAGAAGAGAGAGTCAGCAAGTAGAGACTATTCCTTCAATAAACTTTGCTTTGAAGAGGATAAGAGAAACCAGATGGCAACTGGAGGAAACATACAATGTCAAAGGGTCTATTTTATCTTATTTTTAATAGGTGAAATTACAGGACGTTGGAATGATAAAGGGAATTATCCAGTGAGGAGAGAAAATTTGATGATGCAAGAGAGAAAGGATACTTAAATGGAAAAGAACAGGATTCTGCACACAATTGAAATATAAGCCTTATAAATGCAACATGGGAAGTTCACCCATCATATGAGAGATCATGATTGTTGATTGACAAAATAAATATATGTCTGTCCTACTTCTGAATTTTATTGACAAGAGAGCTCAGTACGATGACAACTTAAATGATTAAATATACAAAATCAATAGCTGTCCTATTTAAAAATCTAGTGAGGAAGGAAAACTTCCATTCACAGAACAATTTGGAAAAATACATCTAGACAGAAATAGACATAATACATGAAGGAAAACACTATATGTTTTATGAAAACATATGAAAAACACTATAAAATGTTACTAAACAGTATAAAAGTAGACAAGAATAAATGGAGAACCGTATCAATCCATATTCTTGCAAAGAAATACTAACAGAGTATTTTCTCCTTGAATTAATCGAATTTATTCATTCAAATGAAAACCAATTTCAGAGGGAAGATATTTGAAAGAATAATTTTTAAACTTATTAGCTGAACTATCCTCAAGTTATCTGAATCAAATTAATTTTGAGTCACATCAAAACCTAATTGGATTTCATAGGAGTAAAAAGTATTACATTTTTTCTCAATAATGTTTACTTTTGTGTTTTACAAATAATATGTATTAATTGCAAGAAAATTTATAATACACATAAGGACTTTTATTGAATAAAATAAAACCATCTGCAAATATAAGACCCGGGGACCACCACTCATTCTTAACATTTTGTTGCATGCTCTTTCACGCTTTTTAAATGCAGTCCTTGATTTGCATGATGCTGATAGGTAAGACTCTGTTACCATGGTTCTGTTATAACTAATGCCCAGCAAAATAGTTCAAATCTCAGTATCTATGCCATACTGAGTAATTGTATAAAACACAAGCTTTGTTTCTAGCTCTTTGGTCCACCAGTTACTTCACAAATAACAGATACACATCATGACTGGTAACCAATAGCATTACTTCTTTCAAAGTCTGTCAGTGATTGATCATTGCACGTGGTTATTCTATTCACACACAGACAGCAAAACGTGTAGCTGTGTTACCTCTTTGTTTCCTAGGGATAAACCCATGTGACATTTTAGAAAAATGAACAATAGAAAGAGGAAACTGGCTAACAAAATGAAAGTTCAGGGAAAAAAAAATCCCAAAAAGTGTTAACATTGAAAGTGAAATTCAAACAGAATATAAATGGAGTTCTAAAAGAAATTGCTGATATTCAGCAATATTGACACTGTCACTATTGGAGAGGAACCTGGTGAAGGCAAACTTACAGGCATGAATAAGGAATGTAGTTATGAAGAAAGGATGAAGATGTGCCAGGGACAGTGATGTCAGCAAAAATCTTTCCATTAAAAAACCTCTCAGAGATAACTTGAGGACTTAACAGTGCAAAGGAGAAAGTGTTAGAAGATGACTCAAACTTAAAAAGCAGTATGACAGGAGCACCAGGGGAGCTCAGTCAGTTAAGTATCTGCCTTCAGCTCAGGTCATGATCTCAAGGTTCTTGGATCCAGCCCCACATCGAGCCCCACATTGGGTTCCCTGCTAAGCAGGGAGCCTGTTCTCCTCTCCTTCTTTCTCTCTCTACCTCTGCCCCCCCCCCCATTCATGCACGAGCTTGCTCTCTCTCAAATAAATAAAAAATAAAATCTTTTTAAATTTTTTTAAAAATTTAGAAAAGGAGTATGACAATTCACCAAGGCATGGAGATGTTTGCTCCGTAAGTTATATGACAAGAAGGCAAGCACTATTTAAACTACTCTTGATAATTTTTTAAAGAAATAAAACAGCTTAAATCAAATGCTTCTAATGTTTTATATTAGTATTACATAGATATTAATTTTACTATTTTTTCATTTTTGTGGACACCTACAACAGATAGTGAGAGCTTGCATTGTTGGTTATAGAGTTCCACACCACCATGGAAGGCAAGGCTGCCTGTATCTCCCTCATTTATTCATTCTTTCTCTTTCTTCTCTTTCTCTGTTTCGTATCAGTACATGTACTGTAACAAAAATGGTACCATGAAGGAAACGTTTTGAATCCTACTTTTTTGCTTCACATATATTATTTCCATGTCAACACATAGAAATCTACACCATTTCGCCTTTAGTGAATGCAAAATATTCCACTGACTGGCTGTTTCAACATTCATACAATGATTCTCCCATTAAAAAACACATAAATTGTTGCTTTTGCTTTACGATTATGAAGAATCTACAATGTGCTTCCTGAAAGTAGAAGTGCTAAATCAAAGTAAGGGTAGGTGTATTTTTTAATTTGGTAATATACTCTTGAACTGAGTTTCTGAAAGTTACAGCAATTTATCCTTCCTCTTGGAGTGACAGAGAACCCATACTCAGACTCCACATCAAAAGGGGGTATTTTAAGTCTTCCTAATCTTGCTAATCCAATAAGTAAAATACTTTTTTGCACTTTATTTTTTTAAATTACTTGTTGAACTAAATGAAATTTGTACTGGAGTAAAATAAGAGATCGTGGCAAATTTCTATTTTACATTAGGAAGTATAAATATTTATATTTAATTTATACTAAATAAATTTTTTAGGCTAGATAATTTAAAGATAGCCATATTCAAAGAGGCTTTTTTGTAGTTCTTCAAAGACTTTAACTGTTGCATAACAATCAATGTTACCTCTGTATTCAAAGACTAGAAAACAGATTGCACAGACAGAATACAAGTTTGAGAGTCTGTTTATTGCTCTTTTCATTGGCTTTTGGCCACAGGTATTTAGATGTTTATAGTGGTCTTTGTATGGACATCCTTGCATGCTAGAGATGCTTCTAACATTGGGATCTTCAGAAAAAAGAGCAGGGATTAACAAATATTGGTTAAAGGATGGGTTTTATATCAGAAATATAAACATAACACTGAAAATGAACAGACATGAGAAAAAAATCAGCATAAGTTAAAACTAAGCAAGAAATCAAACTTCTGGATTTTGGGGGTTTTTTAAAAGATTTTACTTTTAAGTAATCTCCACACCCAGTGTGGGCCTTGAACTCACAACCCCGAGATCAAGAGTCACAGGCTCCACCAACTGAGCCAGCCAAGTGCCCCTCAAACTTTCCATATCAAAACATTAAATTATAAACTTTAATAACAACTGCAAAGTTAAGCAGTAAGTTCATAGTTTATTCTGTTGTGAAATGATGTCCTTGCTATCTATGAGGCTTGGTATGAGCACAGTAGTTTTTAATAATTGACAAAACTTTAATACTGGAAGTGTTCAAATTTCCAATTTTTTTCTGAATCTTCAGAAGGCCTGATAGCATGAGACCTCTCATTCCCACACGGCAACTATAGAAAGGGGCTGAAAAGTAGCAGGTTCCTTTACAAAGGGGCAAATTTCATAGTCTCTAGCTCACCCTCTTTATTCATTTATATTGCCTGCCTACCTTTTGCTCAAGAAAGTAAATCAATCTTGAATTTCCTTACAAATTTATATTACTAGAGGAAAGAAATGAAAACTTATTATGGATTCTGATTAGCATATCCATTATACTTGAAAGGGACAGCAAATAATTTTATCACTCTTTTCAGACATTTTATTTCAGGGAAGGATTTTTTTTTTCTTTAATATTGTTCTGTTAAGTTCTTTTGGACTACCTGTCCAAATAGATAACCTAATGCTGAAACACTGTGCGTTAATGCACCATTTAGGGGTTACATAGATTTCCACTGAATTTTCCACGGTCCTAATGGAAGCACTTATCAGACTTGGTGCCAGTGTGATCTGCTTTGTAGCTGAGAAACCAGTCCTTTCACTTATCATCCCCACTAATTCCAGTCCACTTTTCTCTAAGAAAAGTGTATAATCTGTCTGAAGTCACTCTCAGTATTTTGTGGGCAAATTTCAATGTCCACTGAGAAGGGTTATATTCTTCTACTCTAACTGTAAATGATTTGCTTTATAATTGGCTTGGCTAACAATAAAATTCTCAAAATACATGTTTTAGATAAGTAAGCACATTTACTTACTTACATCTTCAAAACAACCATCACCTAGCAGAGATGGGCAATATGCTGGCTCAGCTACTTCCGTAAAGATTCTAGAAGAACTCTACTTTTGAGCCTTATTCATTTTCAAACATTAGAAAGAGAGAATGAAAGGCATTTAGCTGGTTTTCCATTAAAGGAATAGCATCTATTATGGTAAAGAATAGAAACATGAACAATTCAAGCTTAGAATGATACTTACCAGCTCCTTAAAAGAAAAGCTGACTAATCAGGGTCATTCATCCCTACTTTGAGGGTATCATAGTACATTGACTGATCCTTGATAGATGTTGTTTTTTTTTTTTTTTTAATTCTGTGACTTACTACAACTACTTGCTCCTAATTGTCAGAGGTCTACATCTTCCTCATCTTTGTAGAGGTACTGCACTGACTAGTTCTTTCATCTGCCCAAAGTAACTGCTCAATGCTAATCCACTGACTTATTCACACAGATCCTGACTGAATACGCCTCATGCTCCTACTCTGGGTGGTATATCCCTTTTATCCATCAAGTCAATCACAATATCTCATTAGCATTAGTGACCTTCTGTCATATCCATCTTTCTCTCTTCATCCCTCCATGGCCCAGGATCAGGAACTGGTCATCTCTCACTTGGACTTTTGCAATATCACCCCTATAGTCCTCCCTGCCACTGTGGTATTTCTAATGTTAAATTCTGAACATACCACTCCTCTTTAAATTCTTCAGTGCCCTCCGCTCCCTACAAAATGAGAATCCTTAGCATAATATAAAAGGCCCTTCAGGAATGCTCTAACACCTGCCTACCTGTCTAATTTCATTTCCCATTCCACCTGCGGTCCTATTATAAATTCCAGTATTACTGGATAATGTCCAAACATGCTATCTCTTTCAGACCCTTTCTTTACATAGGTTGTTTCCTTGGCCTGGAATGTGTACCTTCTGCCTGTGGGCCTAGGTAACTTCCACTCATTCTTCTAAGCTCCAAAGAGCCTTCTCTGAAACCAACCCTCAATTCTCTAAAGGGACCTCACTTCATCTGGCACATCCCGTCAATAGAGTATTCCTCACATTGTAATAAAACTTGTTTGGAAGTGTTTCTCACCCCTAGACTGTGAATTCCTCCAAGGGAGGCAGCTGTCTCTATTCTCTTTGCATCCCTGGCACTTGTCACTGACAAGTTAAGGGAGGTGTGCACAGAGAAGGCACTCAATTCATTTTGACTGAATGGAAGAACAGACAAGGCTGACTAGTCATTTCCTTGAAGACTTCATTCATTCATTCATTCATATATTCATCCATTCATTGGGTGCTTCCTAAAAATGAGTAGACTATTGTAATGGAAGCCCCTGGGAGGCTTAATAAAAATGGGGTCACTTCATTTGTCAGGGCCAGAGGCATTGAAAGCCAAGTTGAGGCACTGAAGCTTCAGAATTCTGCTTAGGGCCAACATATGCCAATTATTAGGGCCACTATGTAAATATAATGAAGAGAATAATGTACACAATAGTTATGGCATTTCACATGTACACATTACTGAATAGATTTGAAGCACCTAGGTGTTTGCAAGCTATTTATCACATTTTAAATCATTAGAAATGGGGCGCCTGGGTGGCACAGCGGTTAAGCGTCTGCCTTCGGCTCAGGGCGTGATCCCGGCGTTATGGGATCGAGCCCCACATCAGGCTCCTCTGCTATGAGCCTGCTTCTTCCTCTCCCACTCCCCCTGCTTGTGTTCCCTCTCTCGCTGGCTGTCTCTCTCTGTCAAATAAATAAATAAAATCTTAAAAAAAAAAAATCATTAGAAATATTTAAGAGGAGGGTTGGGTTCTGGGTTATGATCATCTCCAATTTATTGACAAGAGAACTGAGGCATGGAAAGATTAAGTGGCTTGTCTAAGTATACTTTGTGTGATAAACAGCAAACATAGTTCAGTTCCTCACTCTTTCCTGTACCCAAGAGTTCAGCTACCAAACTTTGCACTACCTTCCATACAGACTTTGGCCCTAGCCACGTGACTTGCTTTGGCCAGTGGGATGTCAGCAAGCATAATACTGGCCAAGGCTTGAAAAGTACATGAACAGTTGGGCTTTCTTGCTCTTGCCCTCTGTCATCTCCATGGAAAGCACCTGCCCACACTAGCCTCTTGGTCTGAGAGGAAGGAGGAAAAACACCGGGAGCAGAGAACAGTCACTTCAGTCATCCAAAACATGGCTACATATTCAGCTAACAATTTAGGCACGTGAGTGAACCCAGTCAAGGCTAAACTGCCCAGCTCAGCCCAGACTAACCTGCAACCCTCAGACTCATGAACTAACTATATGCTTATTGTTTTAAGTCACTGAATTTGGAAGCGGTTTTGTAAAAAGCATCATTGCAATAATTCACCCTGTTAATAAAAGGAAAACTAGCACTAGATAAAATAATGAACAAAATATTACTATTGTAGTCACTCTTTACAGATATTGGCAACCCTGTAAGACAAAGGGGCCTAGGTATTGGAGGTTGAACATATCCAACCTAAAGAGTCCAGAATTCTCTTCATTTCCTAAGTGTTATCCACCCTGAGTAGTTCTGTGACTTATCAGTGAGAGTTTTGAGATACTTCTTTATGTCATGAATGGCTCAAGATTTTCTGACTTCCAAAGTATCCTTCTTAGCAGAAAAAATAATCTTCAATGAGAAAAAATATTTTTTGTAAGATCTATTTATTTATTTTAGAGAGAGAGAGAGAAAGAACACGAGCAGGAGTGGCAAAGGGAGAGGAAGAGTGAATCTCAAGCAGATTCTGCACTGAATGCAGAGCCCGATGTGGGGCTCGGTCTCACGACCCTGAGATCACAACCTGAGTTGAAACCAAGAGTAGGATGCTTAACCGGCTATGCCAAGCAGGCACCCCAAGAGAAAATATTTTTATAGCACATTATCCCAAGCTAAGCTAAACTGTGATTTGAAGACCAGTTGTGACTGGTGAACTCCTACATGAGGGCACCCACTCATGGGAGGCAGGGGTATGTTAGATGGAAATTGTATAATAGGTAAGTTTCTGGGTCAGAAATAGGAGGCATGAAGGGATGGGTAGAGGTCAGTGGGGGATGTTTTATCCAAACTCTCGCTGGCAATCAAGTATAATGACCCCAGAGAGACAGAGGAAGGTCAGGAGACATGAGCCGGGATGCGGGATTTGGATGGGATTTGGCCAGCTGGATCAAGGCAAGGGGATAAAAGCAGAGGCAAAGACAATGCTTTGAAGCCCAGATAACAAAGACTTTTATAGTGGAACACAGAATGGGACTCTCATGTAGGAAAAACAGAATGGAATATAGCATATGCTCTTCAGTTGCCCTGGATTTTGGTAGCATCTGAAGTACTGGGCAAAATTCCTCCTGGAAGAGACACAGTACTTACTTACAGGGCTTGGCATCCATGGTACTGATTAAACCACCTGCCACATACCTCGTGGGCACCAAACACTAATGAATGGTTAGAGACAAAATCCAGAAGAAAGTCCCTCTGAGCTAAATGGACAATTGGAAATAATTGCATGGCTCTGAAGTGGGTATTAAGGTCCTGCATTTATGTAGTTGTTGGGGACAAGAAACAACAAAGCAAATTTCAGTGTTAAAATCAGTGTTTAACCTATAGGCTAGTGATACCAAGAGGCTCCGGTTCCAACTATTAGTATCTCCACGATGTATACTGCACCTAAAAGAATGAATATGATGAAAAAGACAGATAATGTGAAGTTTTGGCTAGATTAAGAAATGACAAGAACTCTCAAACGATGCTGGTGGGAGTATAAATTTGCACAACCACTGTTGGGTGATGTGTACTAGAGCTGAGTATATGCAAATCCTCTGACCCAGCAATCCTACGCGTAGGTGAAGTTCAACAGAAACATGTACCTGTGTTCATCAAAAGACATGTATAAGAAGTTCATAGCACCACTGCTTATAATAGGAAAAAACCATCAGTGATCCTATGGATGATTAAATTTTGAAATATTCACACACAGGATACGATACAATGATGAGGATGAACATCCTACAACCACACTTCATAGTCTGGATGGAGCTCACAAACTTAATATTGAGCGAAAGAAGACACAAGATACATACTGTATGATTCCATTTATGTAAAGTTCAAAACAGGCAAAATAAATGAATGCTGTCAGAACAAAGGATAGTGTTATCCTGGGGGATATGGGCAGTAGTGTCCATAAGATGCATGAAGTAGGCTTTTGGGATGAGGGTTTATGTGATGGCTACCTGGGCATTTTTAAGTTGGGAAAATTCATTGAGTTTCATACTAATGATTCATATGCTTTTTTATGTGTACTAGGTTTGATAAAAATTTTAAATCTTGACATTAAACGTCAAGTCAAAGTAATATGTGATAAAATTTTATTTTTTTTGGTTTGGTGGGGGATATTTTGTTTGTTTTTTTGTTTTTTGTTTTTTTACAAATAGTGGATACTCTGTCTTCATAGCTGAATCAGAAAATTACCATCTCTGAGTTTTAGCTTCCTCATTTTAAAAATGGGAAAATGGCATCTGTTCTGTTCATAAGTTGATTTGAAAATGAAGTGAGTTAGCAGGCATGAAAAGAAACTTTGAAACTGGAAAATATGTACACATGGAAGATATTCTTGTTGGAACAAAGCAAAAAGGGGTTTTAATTCTAATTTTTAAATGATTTTACACTGTTAAAGAATAACTCCCTTTGACAAATGATAGTAATTTTAAGTGTTTTGGATCAAGTTTTAAAAAGCAGGTTTGTCAATTATATAATGGTCTTTAATGTACCCAGATTGTTGCTTTTGTTTCAGAAAACAGAAAATTACATGATAGCTTGTAAATGGCACATTCAATTTCACACACTGAGAATGTTTGAAAAGCGAAAGGTCCACATATAATTCAGGAACTCAAATTTAATGGCATCAAATGATACATAATTTGATTCGTTCAACCACATTTCCAGAAATTAATCACTGAGTGTCAGTATCTTTCCATCCTTCATGACTTGGTTTGTCAAAAGAAAACTGCCCTTTTTGCCATGGCACTACTAATCAGTAATAGTTGGTTCTCTGGATTTAGCATTTCAATCCTGCACTCAGCATCTGGAAACATTTTAAAAGGTCAGATTGCTACTCCCTTATTCAATTTAGTAAAGTTTCACAAAACAAAATGAGCTTCCTTTTGTGCCTCCCAAAATGCTTAGCAACACCTTTAGAAATCAACGGAAACTTTGTCAGAGTAAAAGTTGGGAGTAAAGATTAGAAAAGGAAATTGGAAGGCATGACCTATAGCTTCTTCCTCTCCCACTGATGTTGTTTCTCTAGATCAGAGTGTCTGAACAGGGTCACAACTGAACTTTTAGAATAGCTAATTCTTTGTGGGGTGGAAGGGTATTTTTCTGCACCTTGTAAGATGTTTTAGCAGCATCCCAGACCTCCAACCACCTGATGCCAACAGTTCCCTCCCTCCCCCACATTGGTGACAAACAAAAATGTCTCCAGCCACTGCCAAATATCTCCAAGGAGGGAAGAGGGGGGTAAATTTTCCTCGAGTGTGCTTCTGATGGATATCTGCTAACACTTTAGTCTTCAGGTCTTCTCCAAGATGCCTATACCTTTGTACAAGTTCTTCCAAACTTTCTAGAAAGAGTCTGGCTGTAAAGTGCCCTGCACCAAGGGTGTGTTAGTAGCCTGGTGGTTTGGCAAGCCCATGTTGTCCTGTAGGCATAGCAGGTCACTGTCTTGTATGCAGATTTTTTTTTTTTTTTTAAGATTTATTTTCCTTGAGAGGAAGAGAAAGAGAATCTCCAGCAGACACCCACTGAGTGCAGAGCCCAGTGGCCTGAGTGGTCCCTCTCACAACCCTGAGATATGACCTGAGCCAAAACCAAGAGTCAGATGCTCAACTGACTGAGCCACCCAGGCACCCCTAGTATGCATATCTTTAGAGCATACCTTTATTGAGAGTATTGAATTCTGAGAGCATCAGAGAGAACAAGAAAATAGAAAACATGGGGAAAGAGGCATAAAAGGAAATGAAGATAATATTCAGGTCTGCCTGGGAAGGGGCTGCAAGATGCCACTTTTGTCCCTGTGTACCTGGTGCATACTGGTGCTGCCCTGCTCTTATTTCCTTGCAGGCACTGGTGCAAGATGTCTGGCTTACAACTGCCAGCAATTGATATTCTTTAACTTTTTTTCTGGCCACAGAAACACCTTCAGTTTATGAGCAAGGGCTAAATCAAAGTGCAGGGAATAGTTTCCCTGGGAGCAGCCCTCGATCTCTGATAGACTAGATGGGTGGGTAATGATTCCAGCTCTCTTGTCCCCTGATGAATGGTAGTTAGTGGATAATGATCCCAGCTCCCTGGACCCTTGACTGGAATATCCCTGAGGCATGTGCTCTGTGCTGGCTCCCAGAGTTTTCCCTGCATGACTGAACTCCAGCCTGTAACTTGGCTGCCTACCCTTTATTGTTTTACTTTCCCACTTTACCACCAGTGTTTCCTTGGATCACCTCCAAATAAACTACTTGCACTTGAATCTTATTTGGAGGTTTGGTTCTAAAGAAAATCAGAGCGGGGAGTGGGGGGTCTGGTGAGATACAGCTTTACGCTGTCACATTGGGTTCCAGAATATTCCAAATCCACAAAGCTAACCTTGGGAGAATTAGAATCTATAGGGCTTCCCCTGGTCCAAGTTACTTTATCAGAAAGAATATGTTCTCCAGCTTTATGAGGAGTTACACAGTAATAACCGCTTTTAAAAGGGCAAACAGCATAACATAAGTATGTGGTATTTTCTTAGTCTATTTTCTGTCATTTACTCATGTAGGCACAAAATGTTGTATGGTAACTCAAAGCTCTATGAACTGTAATTTACTTTTATAAGGTTATAATCTAGTAACAAACAATTTATAATGCCTGTTTACAGGGAAAAAGAAAAAAGGTTTCCATAGGACTTTGAATCTCCACCAAATAAGTAACCCCAGAGATGGAAATATACTGTTCTAGTTCTTAAGACATAGTTTAGTCATTTACCCAATTAATAAAATATGATGGCTTTTATCTAATGTCTGGGTTTATGAATCTCTCCATATATAACCCTTCAGTATATTTTCCTCAAAATTCAACCAGAAATGGTTTTACATGATGAACTGGGGAATGGTTTTACATGATAAATTGAGCCATCCATTGTAAAGAACTGCAGTGAATAATGCACGTGTGAACTACAAATGTTAAGTGGACATCAGACAAGCAGGAAGTATTTATCAATATTATATGCATATGAACATTTATTTACTTATTTAATCTTTCCAAACTCTGGTTTAGAATTTTGACAAAATATATAGCACTTAAAACCTTTTTTGAACTCAAGATAATGTATTAAAGTCTTTTAAACACATTGTATCTGTTTACTGATTATTTAGTTGATCAAAGATCGTATTTATTTTCATTATTGATCCATACAATCAAATGTAAAAAGAGGCTTTAAAAGTGTAAAAATGACTAAACCACAAAGAAAAGTTCTAAAAGACACTAATAAAACTTAGAATAAGAAAGATTTCATTTACAACAGGTAGAAATATTCAACCCTGCAGCTAAGATAGATTAAAAAATCACTGCAGAGTAAGAACAACTGGAAATGAACAGAATAAAACATGATAGGACTAATCAAATAAAACACTAAACATGGCGGATTGAAGGCACTAATGTATGTATCCACACCCTTGGGAGTGCCTTTCTACACTGACTCTGGGCTTGCCCAGCTGGTTTGCTCTGGCCAGTAAAACAGTGTCACCTTGATACAATCAGAGGCTTGAAAATCTGTGTATTTTTATACCATCTCTGCAGGGCCACCACAGAACAAACCTGCACTAGTCTGCTAGCTAAGACAAGGGACCACAAAGAGCAGAGCTGAGCTGTTCTAGTTGAGACCATCCTAGACCAACCAGCCTTCAGGAACCCATTCAGCTAAACGTGGATGCTTGAGAGAGCTCAGACAAGATTAGCCAAGCCTGGCCCAGACACAGAACAGCATAGCAGACCTGTAGACTTGATGGAAGAAACAAAGGTTGTTGTTTTAAAGCCACTAAGTCTTAGAGTGGTTTGTCACTGAGAAATATTAGATATACCCAATATATTAGGTACAGGTGGTCAACAATCGCTGGCATAGAAAACAAGATGGGAAATATTTATCATGAATATGGGCTAGCTCTTATACTTGCAATAGGATATTGGACACAAGAGTTAAACATATCAAATAATGTAGGCATCATAGAAAGGTTTTATGACCCCATTGTCAGAGATGATTTCTCTATTAGGACATTTGCTAAATAAACACAAAGTAAAAAACCCAGAGAACATATACGGAAGTGCCACTGAGACCTAGGCTGTCCCACTAAAGTAGAATATAAGGTATGGAAATAATTATTTTACTATTCATATGACTTTACAAAACCTTGCTTAATGAAGTATGTGTTTACATTCTACAAAACTGGATATAATGCTCTGTAGGAGGTTCATTTTTAAAGGAAAAAACCCTCTGTAACCCAATACTGGATTTGTAGCACTGTTTTTACCATTGCTTATACAAAACAATTCCTATGCATTTGATTTTTATGATTATACTCAATTTAATATTTTAAATGTCATCCTGATGTAAAGTTTAATATTCAAAAATAAAGGTATAATTAAAATGTGCAAAAGTCAGCTAATTAGAAAGTTGTGTCAATCGATCACATTTTGTCAGTGGGATAAAATATTAGAAGGAGGTAAAGCCTGTAAAGAATAACCAATATTGTGCCATGTTATTAAATTTTGATTCTTCATGATCAAATATGCTTATAGGAAGAAACATTTATATTGCCATTCTCTCTACTGGGTGATCAACATTCTACTTGTGATACTGAGCAAATTGAATTCATTTGAATAGCATTACTAAAAAAAAATCATGGAGAGTGCTACATATGAATAGTGTAGAGCTAATTGTGTTTTAAGTCTAATTTTAAACCATTTAATGCTAGCACACTGGTTAAAATTTCAAGGCAACATTCCAGGTTTTGTAATTAAAAAAAAAAAAACAAAAAAAACTGGCCCAGGATGTATTTTAACTTATTTCACATCTCCTATTATCATCATTATTATTCATCAGATGATAATTAACATCCATGGCTGGAGGCCATTCCTTTCGATTTTTATTAAAACTCTTCCTTTTCTAGTATAGGGTTTTCTTTAATCCCAGATTAATTTATTTCCCATTCACTGTGGCAAAGCTCCTAAAATGAATATATTCACAAATTCTCAAAATAAAATATCCTGAGTATTTAAGAGTTGCTAAAATGCTAGGTATTTTCCCCAAATCACTTGCTTTTGTAAATCCTGGAGTTGGTTCACTGTCACCCATGGTGGAATATTTTGTTCTCAGCCAAAAGGAAAAAGGAGGTCACATTATGACAGCACTGGTTACAGGACAAACATGATGGTCATCTTTGTCCGCCTGTGTAATGGTTTCCAACTCAATCATTCCTTGTCTTTTTATAAACCCAACCCCCCACCTTTTGTTATTTTCATTTTAGTTTTTATGTATTTTTCCTCATAAATCTCCATTAGGTCAGGGAAAATTTATCTCAGATTTTTTTTTTTAACTCTAAAGTTTCTTTCTCCTTTAAACAAAACAACAGCCATGACAATAAAGAGAAAACAAACAAAACAGGAGTTTTTACATCTGAATGAATGGTAAATGTCTCTCCTACCCTGCCATCTCTGACTTTATCCTGTAAGCTCAGAAGGGAGTCAGTAGAATGTTATTTTATTTGATATTTATCAACTTTGCTCAAAATAGTTTTAAAAGATGCTTGCTACTCTACCCCTTTGGCTTGCACCATACCAAACTGTGCAACGCTGGGGGTCACAACAGAGGCAGGTTTAAGAGAGTGAGCCCCCGGCATCAAGTTCCTGAAGAAAATGTAATTGGCCCAATCATTCACATCCCTCCAAAGGAATTGGCTACACCCTACCTTAAATTACAGTTATGATTATTCATTTTTTTCCAGGCTCTTTGGTAAATCCCCTGAGGGTAGGGATGTTGCCTACTACATAGTAAGTGGCAATATTTTTAGATTAAATGGAATATTTTATCCATTTTTGCATGCTCCCAATAGCTATGGGCCTGCCCCAGAAGGAATTCAATAAATACACTCAGTTATGTATCATGTACCTACTCCGAGACTGGGAATTATTTCAAAAGTAACCTCTTCTTAGGTTTCTCCTTCCAAGTAGCAAGTAGAGTGAATTGAACTGATGCTTATATATATATGGAATAAGATGTTCAGATGTGAATTTTATCTCTGCTTTGCATGTTTGGTGTTTTAAAAGTACAGTGAAGGGATGCCTGGATGGCACAGTCGGTGAACCATCTGACTCTTGATTTCGGCTCAGGTCATGCTCTCAAGGGTCCTGAGATTGAGTCTGGGTTGGGCTCTGAGCTGGGCATGGAGCCTGCTTAAGATTTTCACCCTTCTGCTTCCCCTCCCCTCCCCACTAGCACATGTGTCCGCGCGTGTGCATGCAGATGCTCGGGCCCTCTCCCTCTCTCAAATAAAGTAAAAGTACACCTAAAGTCCATCTTTACTTAATAGCTCATTTGGCATTTATTTGCAAATAATTAAAATATTCATATATATCACCTTCTAGCATGTCTGAGTTAGGAAGACCAAATTTTTCTGTTAACTCTTAAAGTCATTTACTAAATGTAATATTATTACCCAGTGAACTCAGAAAATGCTTTTCAGTGCCAATATCCACCTTTTCTTCTCTTTTGGTTTTGCCTCTGCTATTCATTCACAAGTAATAGTAGTTGCCGCTAAAAAGACCCTAATACATGCTGCCTGTCTACCTACTTTCATTTAATTTTTCATAACCTCACAAGTTAAAGATTAGAATCTCCATTTCTCAGATTCAGATGGTAATTAACTTACATAATTTTCATAAGTTTGCAGGTTATATTAGTCAGGGTCCTCCAAAAAAACAGAACCAATATCTGTCTATCTATCTACCTACCTACCTATCTATATCAAAAGAGAGAAAGTGAGAGACTTATTTTAAGGGATTGACTCACATGACTGTGGAGGCGGGCAAGTCCAAAATCTGGAGGGTAGGCCGGCTTGCTGGAGACCCAAAGGAAGAACTGCACTCTGCTGGCAGAATTTCTTCTTACTCAGGGGATGTCAGTATTTTTCAATTAGGGCCTTCAACTGATTGAATGAGGCCTACCCACATTATGGAGGGCAATCTGCTTCACTCAATGTCCACTGATTTAAATGTTAATCTTACCTTGAAAAAAATACCTTTGTGGAAACATCTAGGATATGTTTGACAAAATATCTTAGTGCTATGGCATAGCCAAATTGACACATTAAAATTAACCATCATGATTCTATTTTACAGATGAGCACAGTAAGATTCAGAGGTATTAGTCATTTGCACAATATTGGACAGTTTGTTATGGAACACTTGGGCTTTACAAAAGGCGTTTTTGTTTCCCAAAGTCCATGTGTCTACACACACACACACACACACACACACCCCCATATACACACACACATCCATACATACACATAGTCTCTCAAATTTAAGTTTTTCAGTTGAGTAGAAGTAAATTCTACCAGGGCACAACTCCAGTTAGAAAAAACATTCAGTGACTGGAGCCATATATTTTAGAGGTCTAATTTATCCACTAATAAATACGTACCAAGGATGATGATCTAATCTAATGAAGTTGGTATCTGTTATTATAAACAGCTCTGTACACCCAAAAAGGCAGTGACAAAAGCTAAGTAATTCTCCTGTCCTTCACTATCTTTGAAAACTATTCCATGCTTCCTATTCCTGGTGCCGACACTGGAATTAGGACCCTACCACTTCGGACAGGGATATATACATTGTATGTCTCTAGTCTTTATATTTCTAAATTCTGCATTTAATCATAACTTACCTCCCCTCCCCCCCAATCTTCAACATTTTTCAATTACCCTCTGAAAAAAGGTAAAATTTTGAGGTTAAGCATTAAAAATAATTTCCAAATGAGCTTCAACTACCCTTTCAGCCATCGTTTTTGCCCTTCACTATGAACAATACACTCAGGTTAAACTTGTCCCAGTAGGGTTCGTGTGTGTGTGTGTGTGTGTGTGTATACTTTTTTTTTTTTTGCAATTCATTCCTTTGTGTTCACCTTTCTCTCCAGGTGAACTTCTGACACCAGTTCTTCCAGGTTTCTCAATGAAGTTTTCGGCATCACCCCAATCCAGTAGCAAGTCTCCTTCCCCAAACTGCTTAAGAGTGTAGCGCACTCCCATATCTGTTCAAAAACAAGGACGCAATCAGTTCAGGAAAAGGAATCGCAAGCCAATAGTTCCCCATTATTGGAGAACGCCCTGTATCCTGAACAAAAAGCTCTGCCAAAGTAGGTGCTCAATAAATGTTGAACACATTAGTTGAAGGAACCAGAAAAAAAGCCTGCAGTCTGTGGGACACGGGTGAACTTGCCTCTCAGGGAGGAGGAATCCTAGCCCTCTTCCACTTTGCTCCCATTCACTGGTCCAGGGTCACCGCCCTCTTCGCCACCGGACCTAGGAAGGGACAGGCAGTGCGCATGCCCCTTATCCAAGGCTGCCTGCGG
Organism: Ursus arctos; assembly: GCF_023065955.2. Taxonomy (NCBI): domain Eukaryota; kingdom Metazoa; phylum Chordata; class Mammalia; order Carnivora; family Ursidae; genus Ursus; species Ursus arctos. The sequence continues at coordinate 36,134,642 of NW_026622830.1, forward strand.
GCGCGCGGCCTGCTTGGCCCCGCCCCCTCCCGGCGCCCGGGAGCGCGCGCGCGGCCCCGCGGAGCGTGCCCTGCGTGCGGGTGCCCGCCAAGCCCGCCGGGCGCTGGATCCCCGAGTGCCCGGGCCGGGGCCTGAGGAGTGGGCACCGGGCCGGGGCGTCGAGCGGCGAGCAGTGCAGGCGGCGGCTACGCCGGAGGTGACGAAGAGCGCGGACGGTGAGTGAGGGCGCCGCGGGCGAGCTGGCGGGCGCCTTCGCGCGTGCGCAGCACCGGACCGCCCGGCCAGGGGCGCGCTCCCGACCCCGGGCCGAAGGTGCCGAGCGCCGCTGGGCAGGGACGGGGCCGCGGGCAGGCGCCGGGCCGGGGGATGCAGGGGCGCCCAGATCCCTCGCCTTGGCTGGAGAGACGTTGGTTGCACCGGCGGGCTTCCCGAGGGGTCCCAGGCGGGACGGTGCCGGGCCCGCGCGCTGGGGTCCCGGCGCCGTGGTCCGAGGGGCAGGGCCAGCTGCAGCCAAGGGGCGCCGGGGAGGGGCGAAGCGAGCCCACCCGGGCTCCAGCCGGCCATACGGCCGCCCGCAGAGTGCGCGACCAGCGGAGGTGGCGGAGGTCCAGGGAGGGGGCGCGGCGGGGGAGCGTTGGCGCCGAGCAGGTGGCGGGGGCCGCGCCCCTGGGCCAGGGAGGCGCATGGTTGGAAACCGGAGCAAACTTCCCGGAGTAACTTTATTGAGGCGCTGCCAGCGGGGCCCGCGTTGGGGGCTCCAGGGACCTACACCCCAGCCTTTCCCAGTCCTGGTCGCCTCAGAACCCCGTCGAATGATGGTGGGCTTACTGGGATTCTCTTTCCTTCTGGCCCTGGAGCTCATCCTTCCAAGTTTTGATCGGCATTCATGGCCCATTCGCTCTTAAAATAGGTGTATAAGTTTGGTGTTTGGGTAGGAAGGATGTTTGCTATCTTGGGAAGAAAAAGGTTATACTGCCTAGTCTTTTAATCTCAAAGAAAGTATTGTTAGAGTATGCTGGGGATTCCTATTTGTCAAGAAACCTATTGTCCTGTGTGCTTGGAGAAAGCCAGCTAATTCTATTATTAGCCTTAAAAAGACAAAGGGAGATAATTGTGCCTTCTTTTCTTTTTTTTAAACACTCTACCACCTCGCCAAATCACGGACTACAGTAGTTCCCAAAATTGGCTGCAGAAGAGAACCACTGGAGAGTTTTAAAACTCTAAGCTTAAATAGCACCCCAGACCAATTAAAACAATGTGTATTTTTAAAGATCCCTAGGTGTTTCCAATTTGCAGCAGAGTTTGGGAACCGCGGGTTTAATAAAAGTCAAGATTTCAATTTTACGAAGTAGCAGTTTGTAATTGAGATAAAAGTCTAGCTTCATTTTCCATAGACAGGAACTGACAAAGGGTGATTTGTTTTCCACCGGGGAGAGAGGGAAGTGTCTAATGGTTCAAACTTAAACTTAACTATAATGTGACTCTAGCGTCCAGGTCTTTGTTCTCACTGCTGTTCTGAGTTTCCTTTGGGGTTACTCAGCCCTCCTTCTCTGACGCCTGCCACAGCCGAGGAGTTTCGTTGTCTTTTAACCTCTCAAACTCTCTTTCTTTACCTTCTCCCAGTTTCCTTCTTTTAACCATCCCCCAACCTCTGGGAGAATCCCCCTCCCCCCAGACTGTACTGGCTTTGAAGGGTTACTGCGGGTTCCTATAGCAACGAGTCCTCCAGGGGAAGTGGGCGGGTCCTCCTACCTTTGGGTTTCAAAATAGGACTCTTCCTTTTCCGAAGAATTTGAATCACCCTTTTCATTTCTTGGCCTCAGCTCAGGTAAGGGTGAGCTCATACAGTTCCAGTTTTTCTTTCTAAGTAATTACAGAATTATTAGTGCTGTTGTATAGGGTGATACTGCTCGCAGCTATGAGGAATATTCATTCTTCCCAGTCTTTGCGCTGAGAACTTGTTTAACAAAGTTCCAAAATGTGGTGGAAACGATGTTTTTTTAAACAGTTTTCCTTTCTGAGCACAGACGCCTAAGAATTGTACATATCATTTCTCCGAAGTCTTAAGACTTCTTATATTTCAGAAGTTTTAAAAGTGAAATACAATCCTACAGCCATGCAAAAATCTTCTGGTAATTTGTGGCCAAAGAAAAGTCATTATCAGCCTTTGACTTGTTTTGTTCCTAGAAAGTGCTTTGCCTTGATTCTTTACGAAAAGAAAAGTTAAACCACTTATAGTATTATACTTTAACAAAGGAAAAACATACTTTGTCTACAAATTTGCTCACTCCTTTCCTTCCCCAACATACACACAGCCAAAGCTAATTTTTGAAAATGTTCACTGTTATGCTCAAAACAGGTATTCTATAGCCATCTAATTCCTGTTGGCCTTGAAAGGAGCTGTTAAAACAGTTCTGAACAAAGTAGTACAGAAATACGTCATTTATATGTCTTAGGCTTTTTGCTTTTTGAAACCTTTTAAACTTTACTATGTAAATAATAATCAGAATTCAATTCATCAATTCCAAAATGTTTTTAGTAGGCGATTTAGTAGTGATTCTGATCTTTGGGAGTCAAGAGAGGTTTTTTTTTTTTTTTTTTTTTTTTTTGCAATTATCTCCTGTCTTATGTGCTAATTAAATATCCATTATGGACTATGAAGCAAATTCTGAAAGGATGATTTTTTCCCATTTTAACTCAGAAAAATAATTATGGAAATCCCTCTCATTTGATGTATCTTGTAGTTCAAACAGTAATGCTCTACTGCTAAGATAGTAATCTCTCACCTAATCTTTCCTCTTTTTTCATCACGTTTCAAAATTGAGGGCTTCAGAGCACCTACATTTGAGAGGATCTGTTGTTCCTTTGGCTTCTAAACGTTTTAAAATAAAAAGAAATTGTCCCTGTTGTAGACATTTAGGGAATACCCCCAAAATTAAAATTAAAATCACAGTCACATCATCAGAAATAAACAACTGTTCATGAGATGGTATGCTTCCACTTGTCCCTTATTTGTCTGAATGTTTTAAAATTGGCAATTTTAATTTCATCTGCAGTTTTAAATACTGCCCTTTTACTTAGTATACTATAGACATTTTCCATGCCTTCAAATCTTTGAATATAAGATTTTTCATGATGGATATGTCAAAGTTTATTTAAGTAGTTTTCTGTTGTCTGACATATTTCCTTTTTTTTTTAGTGGTTAAAAAATCAGCATTAAATGCTGGTTGCAAATCCTACCTTGGCCACTTCAGATCTAAGTGGCCTTTATTAATTACCCAATTCTTTGATTGCGTTTGCTTTGTCCGCGGAATCAGGGTAATACGGATGCCTGCAACATAGAGTTTTGGAAAGATGGAATGAACCAGATAGAGGAGAGCCTTCAGCAGAATCTGGCAAAGGAGGTAGTAGGCTCAGAAAGTAAAAGCAGACTCGCAGGCAGAGCTGGGATAAATGCCTATGCCTGAAAGTCTTGGTTTCTCAGACTTGCTTGGGCTAGATTTATAGCAGAATTCCTGGGGCAGAGGTGAACTCTTTATGACTCTTGAGGCACGTTGCCAAACTGCTTATGCCAAGACACATTGATTCTCTTATGCACCTAATGGTTTCCCCACTGTGTCAGCATTCCAGTGTTTAATCTTTCCTAATTTTCTATAAAAATGTGATCTTATTTTATATTCTTTGGAAACTAGTGAAATTAGTGATTTGCTTCTTGTTTTACCTTTTGAAAGGTGTTTGTTCAGGTACTTTGCCCCCTTTACTCGTAATTGATGATTTTAAAAAATGATTATAAATACCTGTTTCATATAGAGTATTGTGCCTTTATCATATTTGCAGTGATTTTTCCCTCACAGCTCATTATTTGTCTTTTAATTTACTTTATGGTATTTTCCAAACAGCAAAATAGTTTTATGTAGTCAAGCTTTGTCTTGTCCTTTATGATTTTTCCTTGTAAACATTTCTGTTGGGAAAGTGTAGAGGTGATGTAACAAATTTTGGAAATATATTAGATTTTTACATTTAATTATGTATTAATGTATGGATGTGAATTGTCTTACACCATCTCCTCGCTAACTCATCAGTTCTACCAGCACCATTTGTTAAATAGTCCATCCTTTCCTCATTGGTTGTGGTCTTTCCTTTATTACATGTTAAGTTCTGGACTAGCTTTGGGTTTGCTTCTATTTTAGGTCTTGCTCGTGTATGTGTTGATCTCTAAACTTAATGCCAAGTCTTTTAAATTGTAGATTTAGAATACATAGAAATATCTGTTAGAGCAAGTCACGATATTCCTTAGAAAATCAGAATTATACTCATCTGTCCTTTCAGATAAAGATTATTATCTTACTATCTTTAATGCATGCACATAGTTTAAGTCTAAGAGTACTAAAAGGCTTATTGTAAAATAAATGTCCCTTGCCCCCTCTCTCCCCTACCACTCCCATTCCCGAGTCTCCCTCCCCAGTGGCAGCCTTTTGACTGTTTACTGTTTCTTCTGAGTTGTTCGCTGGGGCCTTTTGTAGGGTCTTTCCTCTTGGGCTGGTCAGAGAGTGTGGTCTTCCAGCATCCTGAGCTGTGGAAAGGATCTAGCTGCCAGTGTTCTCGGAGGCATCTGGCAGGAGTCTTCAGCATCCTCTTTGTATAGAGTCACTTTGGGGAAGGTTCCTGTGCTCTCACGGCCCAGAGACTTAACTGTTTTATCTGCTCCTATGAATCAGTCTCCAGTCTTGCTGAGCTTGGGGACTGTCGGCCAGACATTTGCTGCAAGTTAAGTTGGAAGGGCATCCTGGGATGTAGGGTGTCGTCAGTAGCCTTTACTAACCTTACTTTAGCCTGTCATCCTTTCTCCTCCAGTTTGTGAGTAAACTGGAAGTACTTCTCAGTTTTCCTCACTTAAGACGTAGCATTTCACTGTTTCAGGTGGGCTAAGTTGCAGCTAGGCTGTCTGCTTTCCCCTTTCCTGATTCTGTTGCAGTTTTCCACTTACAGTTATGTGCGTTGTTGTTTTTTGGGAAAGGACTGTCGTCTACATGTAGTGACTGTCTCTCTCAAGGGACATGAAAGGTTATCCGGACCTTCTAGCTCTCCTCGAAGAGGTTTTGGGTTTTGTTTTGTTTTGTTTCATTTACGTCCTAATATGTCTTGTTAGGGTTCTTCGGTGTTTATGTTTTTGTTGCTGTTGTGATGGGTTCTTCAAATTGGCTATTGCTAGTGTAAGACAGTCGTTGATTTTTGTATATTTATTTTATAGCTGGCTTTTACTCTAAGAGCTTTTACTCTAAGAGCAGTTTATTCTCTTGGGTTTCCTAGTTATATAATCAGTTGCTGATAATGACACTTATTTCTACTTCTTTCTAATAATTACACCTTTTATTTTGGTTTTATGGCATGCTGCACTAACGCTAACTTTCTAGAACATTATAAAATGATTCTGGAACATTATCAAATAGTAGTGGTGGTAATGTGCAAACTTGTGTTGTTCTTTATTGTAATAGAATAAACAGTGGTGCGATACTGGCTTTTAGTTTGTCATAATTCCTCATTAGGACAAAATCTATATTTTATTTCCAGTTTGCGTGGAGGTTGTTTTGTTTGGTTAAGTGATAGGAATTGAATATTAACAAATAACTGTTAGCATTTATAGTTTATCACTTTCTTAATGGTGTTTCTTAACAGATCAATTGATTTGAGTCCCAAATATTAAATTGGAGTAAATCCTTTCTTTTGGATAATCCTTTAGAAAAACATTCAATTCATATGCAAATTGAAAGGATAACATCATATTCAATCCATAATTATCTTCTGGGGTGAGGTGGGATATGGTCACTAGGACTTTTTCCAAAGAAGGTATTCCAGGTTGCTAAATCCAGCAGTCATTTCTCATCTTTACCTATTGGCAGCATTGATATAATTGGTCATTACCTCTTTTTTGACATATTTCACTTGATTTCGAGGACACCACATGCTGCTACTTTTCTTCCTATGCTACTAGATCACTGGTTTCACTTTTTCAGTCATTTTTTAAAATTTGCACTGTTTTTTTCTTACCAACCTATTAATTTGGAATGCTTCAGGGCTCAGTTCCTATAGGACTCTTGTCACAAGCAGTTACAAGAGCTTAATAAAATACCACGTAGCTGCGTAAGACTCCCAAATGTATATTTCCATCTGGGGTAGTGCTCTGAAACTTCTGAAACACATGTTAACTACTTTTTTGACTTCTTAACTTGAATATGTAAAAGATACCTCAATTTTAACAGGATTAAAATTGAGTTTTTTATTTTTCTCTACAAACCTGCTCTCCCTGCAGCCTGCCCCATTTTGGTGGGTGGTAAGTCCATTTCTCAGGTTATCCAAGCTAATGCCCTTGGAATCATCCTTACTCTTTTCTCTCCACATCAGATCCTGCTACTGTATCTTCAAAATGTATCCAGAACCCTGTTGTTACCCACATAAATCCAGGCGCTCAGCCCCTTTCCCCACCTCTGTCTACTCACACTTTTGTCCAAGTTTCCAGCACCTCTTGACTGGATTATTACAGTGGCCCCTCTTTTCTCCTTCGCTGGCTTCCTTTTAGTACATTATCGGCATAACAACCAGAGTGATCTTTTTAAAACAGGAGTCAGTTTACATTAAAACTGTCCCATGGCTTTCCATCTTACTCAGAATAAGTCCCGTTCCTCTTGTTGATTCACAAAGCCCAACACAAATCTGCCTATCACTAACTCTGCCCTTTTTCCCACTTCTCTCCCTCTCCTGCCCTCCATTCCATTCATCTTTATCTCCTTGTTGATCCAGAAATACATTAGGCACATTCCCACTTTCAGGTCTTTGTGTTGGGTTTTCCCTCTGCCTGTAATATTTTTTCCCCAGGTGTATTCATGGCCAGTTTCCTCAGCTCCTTCTAGACTTCACTAAAATATCCCCTTGTCAGTGAGGTCTGTTCTATTTATAATTGCATGTTAAGCTCTGTATCCTTCTTGCAGAGCTCTGCATTTTCTTTTTCTATAGCATCTATTACCTTCTAAGATATTACCTGGTTAATTGATTGATGGTGAATTGTCTCTTTCCCCACTGCTGCTAGGCTGTGAGTTCTGTGTGGGCAAGTATTTTGTGTCTGTTCATTAATGTGTCCCACGTGTCTGGTATGTAGAAGGTGTTCAGTAAATATTTTTTGAATGAATGGATGCAGTCTGCCTTCTCTGGTGTTTTTTTTTTTTTTCTAATGCATTTCTTATAAAGTAGCATAGACCTTGGCACCAGTGGGTCCAACGGCAATGATTTAACGTCCCACCAGCAAAGGAGAAGTTCCAGAACATATATGATTTACAGTGGATATAATAATACATAGACTGGTTATGAGAATTAAGTCAGAGACTGTAAAGTGCTGAATTGTGCCAATGTGTAGGGACAAGTTGCTTAACAGTCAGAAAAGCCTAGCCAACTGCCTTGATTCACATTTGAATGGTGAGAATTATGTTCTAGAACCTGCTCTTTGGATTTCAGCTTTTAACCAAGGTGGGGGACAGTGACCTCACTTTGGGAACTTTTCAGAATACATGTCTGAGCTCCCTGGTAAATATCAGTGATATACTGTTACTATATTTGTTTTTTAGCCACTGCCTTAAAGTGGAATGTAACCATTTGTTTTCTCCTTTTGTGCTTTCTTGCTGTTAAGGACATTTCTCCATCTTTTATGTCCCCTTTAAACTTTTTCCTCTGAGGTTGAAATAAGTTCTTTTATAAAGTGATTTTGAAACCACTCAGAGCCTCAGAGAAACTGCTAATTGAACATGATACTAAATCCACAGAATCCAAGCATCTCGTCCCTTACCTTCAGCTTCCCGGACTGCAGTCTGCTGCAGTCATCCGTACAGCAGTCATTATAGCAGTCATTTTAGAGTTTTGCTTACAGTGTTTCTACAGTCTCCTCTTGTGTCCTTCAAATCCAGAGTATCTCAAAAACATCAGACTCCCTCCCCTTCTCTTTTGGTAGAGTAAGAGCTATTTGTATGGTTTGTCCTGTTGTAGTTGCTGTGCAAATAAGTGATGTCATGTGCAAGAAAAAGATGATTTTTTTAGAGATCATCTAAGCAACCAAAGAATAGACAATAAACCAAAATGTATGTAATTCTAGAAATGGATAAACCCAGTAGCTGTTACCTAAACACAAAATCTGTGAAATTTTCTTCAGTTTCTACTTTCTTTTTCTTTGGGCACGCCTAGTTCCTTATTTTTTACCTCCTGAATTTTTCTGTAGTGGTATACGAGCAAGAGCAATCCCCATATTCAGTTAGAGGGTATAAGTGTTTTAGACATGATTACTGTGCACGTTAGAATTTCTGAAGCACCACTGTTCTGAATGCACCTGCCTAATAAATTTGCTTTGCCTTTTCAACTCAGATTAGCATTATATCTGGGTTTTGTTTTTGTGAAGATTCATTCTTTTGCAAATATCACTGATATAATTTATTTTATTTTGAACCCCAAACAATCTTATTGGCCAAGTCTGAATGGAAAGCATTGACCTGTCTTTCTGCCGCTGAATCACAAAATAGCCCTTAGTTTAGGCTGTTTATTAATTGATAGCCCAGTTGGAAAATATACCTTGTTTTTATAGTTCTACACTTGGTTTGGGACATATGTAGTATTTGTTTTCTTTGTAAAGATTTTTTTTTTTTTAATTGCCACCAGTGTTTTTGGAAGTGGTAATCTTGACTACCTAGCACCAGCAAACATACCTACTCTATAGTGAGGGACTAATTTTGACCTTCAGCCATTATTATACTTTAGGTTTCTGAATAGAGAAGTGATTACCAAGGTCCCACCTATTTTCATATCTCTGTTCATGAAAAGCGTAGTAAAAAGTCAAGTGTAGTAGTCAAACTACATTTAGATGTGTTACTGGGGGGCTTATTGGAATGATCTACATTCCGAGAAAGTCTAGAAAATGGTAAAGTTTTTAATTACTGTTACAGCAGGCTTTTCTTCCCAAAATAATATTATTGTCATCATTAAAAATGATGAGAAACTACCCAGAAGCACCTCCTGCTCAAGATGTAAGTTCAGGCTCCGAACAGCTGTTCCTTGCTGTTGCTTTCTCTTGTATAGCCCTTCCCCCAGGCCCCGTCACCTGTCCCCCCATGTCGGACACCCTTTCTGGCAGGGGTGCATCCCAGGACGTCCTCTCTTCCCATGGTTCCTTCTCTCTCCCTTTCCTGGGGCCTTAGGAGATAGGGGTGAGTGCCAGGCACCTGTTCGTCGGAGCATGGGCAGTTGGCAGCGGAGGTAAGTCGCGGTGCAGTTACTTCTGGTCCCTGCTGGTTGTTCTCTCACCAGACGCCCCACTCCTTCCCCTTTCAATAAATATTGTAGAATTTCCTTATGTGAATTAGTGGATTTTCTAGTTAATTTAATACTACTCAGCAGTATTTCTGTGGGACCTACCGGGTCAGCACATGTTTACCTGAAATTCTGGGATACTCTATTATCTACTTTCTCTTGCCAGTGCCATGAAAGACTCCTCAAAATGCCAAATTCGATCCTGAACTCTTCCTAGCATACAGCTGCTGGCAGGTACTCAAAATCATCACAAGGCGGTGATATACACTACAAAGTGGGTGTTGGTTGGGGATGTCAATAGGTAATGGTGTCTGGCTTGAGTAATAGGAAAATCAGATGCTCAAGTTTGGGACAACCTGTATTTTGATTTTACTGTCTTTCTATAATAACATATAATTATTGGGTATAAAGTAATTATGAGGGTTGCAATTCTACCAACATACACAACCTCTAAAATCCTTTTATGAGTGAAGCTAAGAAAGTGTTTGAACACCAGGTCTTTAGTAAAAGGGTATTTTTTTCTTTTATTTTTTTTAAGATTTTATTTTTAAGTAATCTCTACACCCAGTGAAGGGCCTCAGACTCACAACCCTGACATCAGGAGTTGCATGGTCCACCAACTGAGCCAGCCAGGTGCCCCAGAAAAGGCTATTTTTAAATGAAAAATTACTGCTGGTAGATGAAATATTTCCTAACCTGAACTTTATTTCCAACAAACTATTTTCTACTGCCTAATATGTTACAAAGATTTTGGTATTATAGAAAACCAAATACTGTACTATATATACATAGTACATAGGAAGTTATTAAATTAGTGTGAGAGAAGCAGGTTTGAAGGGAGAAAGTGAACAGCGAATTCTCTTCACGGTGGCAGCCATGTTTACCTTGGGGGGATAGCAGAGGCTGCTACTTTAATTGTCCTAAGGAAATGTGGTGTAGGAGAAAGCAGATTATCAGGGAGACACGTCTGCGTCTTTCTTACTGCTAACATTTATGTGAAGCCTCTAAGGACAGTTGTCTACTCGAAACATTTAAATTTTTCTCTTATTTAAAGTCTTCCGAGAAGGTATTAATTGATAAATCTTGTACCTCATGCTCGGTGAATTTCGTGAAGTTGGGGCAAAGCTAATAAGGTGCCAAACAGGGTCATAGAACAAATAGAATATTAGTTTTTTGACTGCTGTTAATTTTTGTGGCAGAGATTGTCTTCTTTTTCCTTGTGTTCTCTATTTTATCTACCTAATATGCAAAAAAAAATTTTTTTGGAATGAGTAGTTGAGAATTATGCTCTGAGAATTGCTGTTTTCTAGAAGAATAAAACCAAAAGGCTGCTATGTTAAAAGAACCTTCATTAAAAAAACCTCTAAGGGCTGACCACCAATCATGCTTACAATAAAATCCAAACTCCTTGTGATGCTAGGCAGGTGTCAGTGGTTCTCATACTTTTTGGTCTCAGGATTCTTATACTCTTATTTTGAGAAACCCAGAGAATTTTTGTTTATAGGGGTTATATCTTCTTGTTATTTATTGGAGTGGAAATGAAAGCAAAGAAAAATTTTATGTATTTACTTATGTGTTTAAAAATAAATAAACGTGGGACACCTGGGTGGCTCAGTCGATTAAGTGACTGCCCTCAGCTCAGGTCATGATCCCAGGGTCCTGGGATCCAGTTCGCTTCGGGCTCCTTGCTCAGCGAGGAGCCTGCTTCTCCCTCTGCCGCTCCCCTGGCTTGTGTGCTCTCCCTCTCTCTCTCTCTCTGACAAATAAATAAAATCTTTAATAAATAAATAAATAAATGTATGTATGTTTTGGGTTGAATCATATGACAAAAATCTCATCTCCCAGATAGGTAGCTCAGAAAGGAAGGATATTTTAATAGCCTTTTCAGATTATTGTGACTATTCTTTGATACCTTGTCAAAATTTGAATGGTAGTTTTTTAAAGGTTAATTGCCGTGTGAAATCTAAAACCATCAGTGAACTTGTTTTGTACTCCTGTTACACGGAAATCCGTTGGTCTGTCTTGTACTTCAAATGGACTGTTTTTCTCCCCGTGCATGATTTTGTAATGTAATTGCATTGTTATTAGAAAACATTGGTTCAGTGAGTAATGCAAATCTGTCAAATGTTATGTTTCATTATACAATATTTTAAAATTACATTCATTTAATATCATCACCAATCTCATCAGAAACAGTCTTTAAGTGTTGGGAAGCTATGAAACTCAAACTTATGCTGGTATAATCAAGATTTCTGAAATTTTAATTTTTGCTTGAACATTTGAATTTTATCATTGGCAATAGTTTGTTTTCTGTTTTGTTTGAAGTGCCACTCTCCATTCATTTTTTGAGAAGATGTCAGCTGGTTATTTAAGTGTCATAAAGCATATTTGGCAAATTTTCTCAAGTACAGTGGTATCCCATGAAAAAAGTGGCTCATTCAGCTCTAACACAAACAATTGCATGAGTATTTTTTTTCTCAAGGCAATCGTTCTATCTCTGTTTCAGTAGAAATGCCTTAGGGCTACTTCCCATTTCATCACACAGAATATTAAAAAGATATGTGCTCAGGGGTCAACAGTTTTTACTGCTGCATCTCCCAGAGATTTCCCCATGAAACAGTACATTGATTATGGCAAAGGAAGGCACGGGAGCTAATCTGCATTCATCGAAGCTGTTTTACCACTGTTCCTAAATCCTCCAATTCCCCAGGTGTGGGCCCCCGGGGACGAAGGGGGAAAGAAAGGCGGTTTGACTGGTCCTTCCGTGCATGTTCCCTTTGGCTGTTCAGGATCTGCTGGAGTGATTTGCACTTCAGGTGGCTTAGGAACCAGCAGCATCAGTAGTGAAAAGAGTCACAGAGCCAGGCTATGGACCAGTTCTTTTGGAGCTTCTGGAGCGAACCCTGCCTTTTCTGTTTGGAGCAGGTGGCTCCCCTCGTGAGGGCTCTTGGTTATGCACCACCACTGCTAGATGTTCCTAGGAGGTTTCAGAGGGCTGCAGTCACTTCTACCTACTTCACATACTTTCTTACCCAGTGCATTTCACAACTGCTTAAAATGCTTCGTACCTTAAAATCAAGCATACTTTCAACAGTAGGCTCAAAACAATATATTTACCTGATCCCGCCTTCCAAAAAAATTTTTTATAGCCATTTTAAGTTATTTGGAAATCCAAGTTATGTTTTATTTTTTTCCAGCACACAATTCAAACCATTGTTTTATAGCAGCTTGTTAACAACCCTACTAATGATTTTTAAAATCATTGCTGGTGGTGAAAGTTTCCTTGACTAATATGCAAGAGACTTTTGCAGCCGTGGAGAAGATACTCAGCTATTCCATTATTGATATTACCATCTTCATTTATTCTTACTCCAATGTTGTAAGAGAATATATAGACAGAAGGTGAGAATTCTTTATTTTGGGGGAAAAATTAAACATTTTTCTGGTTCTTCTTAGTAAAGGATGACATGGAAATGCACACATGTAAAAAGTGCACTTTTCCACTTGTGCTCATGCTCTGCAGTAATCTTAATGTGACATTGCCCATCCCTGGCACTGTGGTTTGTTTGCCATGTAGGCGTGAGTTTCCAGACTGTTCATATACTGCGCCCTGTACACACAAGCCTGTTTTATTACTTTGTTTGAAGATTGGGTGTGTCTAATGTAGTGGAAATTTATCCATTCAGTGTTAAGTACAGACGAAACACATTTCAAAGCAAAAGTCTCTTTAATTATCTATTTTTTTATATTATTCATATGACTGCTTTCTTCCTTTCATGTGACTTGCTGAGAATTTATTATCCTTTCCAGTTCATTAAATCACTAAAATTCTCTACTGGTGCTATAAATAAATATGCCAGACCATGAATTGAGACTAGTTGATAAAGGCAGCTTTGTCCTAGTAACTGGGTCTCGCTTGTGGTTAACCCACACTTTGAATATGTGAATATTGTACTACAGTAAGTTTTAGACTTCTGGTGAAGCAAAGCCTTGCTTTAAACACATGTGGGGACTTGCCTTAAGAGGAGTTTTAGCGTTGTCAGTTCGCCTAGCTGCAAGATGAATGCAGTATTACAAAACCACATTTGTGCTTAGACATGTTCGGGAGAGCCTCGGGACACATTTAATAGATGTCTAGGTTCTTTACCACTGTACCTCACATAAACCTGCAGCTCAGGAGCTAGAAACATCATAGGCCCTAGTTTCAAACCATTTTAAACCCAGGAACAGTTGCACTCCATAAATGCACTCTGGGGTTCTAGATGAACTTGGACGTGTGGGACTTGGTCCTTCCTGTTAACACAATGATTGAAAGCCAAGTGTGGGTGTGGTGCTGTTAGCTTTTATTGGGAGATGTGGAGATGCAACCCTCAGAGAACTCAGTCTCATCAGACCTCCTAAGGCAGGAGGAAATGTGAGAAAGTGCTGCATGGAGAGTCTCTAAGTATCAGGAAGTCTTCCTTGTTGAGGTGTCTTTGGGCTGCATTATGAAGGATGGATAGGCTTCTGGTAAGTAGATTTGTAGGGAAGAAAGAGTGGTGAGGATGGCAATAGGCAACAGGCTCATTTCAGGTTGGGAATAGACTTGTTTGCTAGGTGAGGACATGAAGAGGACAAGATAGCTCACAGCCAGCTCCTGGCAATTCCAAATGCATTGCAAACCATGTGACTTCCTCTCTCTGAGGAAGGTGAGGCAGGATTTCTTCTTTTCTCCCTGGATAGACACTTGGTGGGCAGTCCTGACATGCTGGTGGAGCAGGAGAGACCGGCCCATCGTGTTTCACATGGTATCTCTTTAGGAAGAACGGCACAGAGTAGTTGGTTAAAACTTGGCCACACGCCACCTAATAAATATTCCTTTTCGCTTCCTTTTTGATGCTATATTTTAAATTTTATGAACAAGTGTTACCTTAAATACTGACATCAACCAAGTCTCCTATACTGAACTCTTCGTGGATCATGGCATCCCTGTGGCTGGCTAATAAAATGCTTATGCAGAGATCTAACTCCTACAGATTTTGAGAACCATTTTCAGAGATTGTCTGCTTTTCCCTTGTCTAGTTCCAGTCATCGTCATTACAGTAGACCTTGTATGGGTCCATGTAGGTCTGAACTGTGGTGAAATGGTTGTTCTGTTATTAAAAAAAAGGAAAAGAGAAAAAAGTAACAATTGAATTGCCACTCGTTGAGTATATATTTGGATTTGAATGTTCATTAATCTTTAATCTGCCCATTATAGTTAAGGTACACATGTAAATACTGTCTGTTGTTTTGTGATGCAGAGATTAGGGAAACCCGAATTTAAAAACATTTTTATGAATACTTTTGACTTTCTAAGTGAGACTCATTTGAGCATTATTTTATGAGCAATTACATTTTTTTATTCTGTACCTCTGGGCAGTTCAAGTACTGACCTACTTATATAGTAGCTCTTAATTAAAAAAAAATAAATGCTTGCCGAATATATATTAGAATTGAATTTTTGGTTGAAATACCTTATTTTCTTAGTTCTGGCACATGCAGTGAAACTAAGTACAGAACCTTCTCAACTTTTATTCCGATGACAACAGCATGAGGGATGGAAACAACAAGGGAGTACTTCATCAGTGCCAAATAATAATTTTCTGCAGCAAATGGAAGCCGTCTCTGAATGTTACTTGGTGTTGATATAGTTAAGGTTTTGCCAACCTTTATAGGACAATGTGTCTTTATATCGTGTCCTTCACAACAGTCATGGGGAATTGTATACTTTAAAGCTAATTAAAAGTAGCATAAAACCTATTTTTTAAATCTGAATTTAGAACAGATTTTACTTTGAATTTTTGCCAGAAGTTGATTTCTGTAATAATCCTCTGTCACAGGCTTCTAATTCTACTTGAATTTTTTGTTAGGAAACATTTTTTGTGACTTAGTTTAGAAATGTATGTGCCTTTATCATTTTCATTTGGTGGTCTCTACTCCAGAAAAGACAGGTTAGAAATTGGGTGTGAAGATGCCTTGTATGACTTCACATGTTATTTGTATTTTCCCATGGCACAATTTCTCTCAGTGGAGCAGATTTCTTATTTTTAGATCTTGCACTGCTTGCTTAATGTAACTGTATTTCATTCTAGTCACATACATTGTAAAAGTGAAAGAAGGTATTTCGTTATTTGAGACCCTTGTGGATGTGTTTATTATGATGACCAAATCATAAAACTGGTAACTGGTTTTTTTCTATGTGATTTTGTTAAAATAAGAAATAAAAGCCCCTCCACCTCCCCCAGCCTTGCCTTTACCAAACCTATCTTGTTCACTTTACAGTGATAAAAAAGTTAAATCTAAGTATATAATGCATATCATTACTTCAGGTGTTTTAGGAGGTAGTTGGTGAATTGATAGGAGAACAGCGTTCATTTCTAAGCACTCTTTAGTGACTAAGGGCATAACATATTTAGATGACTTGTCTTTAGTTATCTAATTTTTTAATCTTGTAGAGCTTTTTAACTAAGAGTTGTGGATATTGGGGAAATTGGTCTATGAAATTTATCCCATTAATAACCAGTACTGATATATACTATCTGGTGGTTTGAGCATTGTCCAATTCCATGTACTTATTGGAAAAGGATGACTTTCCAAACAGAGCAAGGCATTTTTTAGTTTAGTTAACCCTTAATGAAGAAGGGCCTTGGCTTTTATCTTAATGATCTGACTGTGGAAATGTTTTTGGTTATTTCTAGTATCAGGGGGAAAAAAATAGCACCTGCTAAAGTAAAAAAAAAAAAAAAAATTTGTGGAAAAAAATGTTTTCCTTTGACCAGTACACAATTTTCTTCTGTCAGCTGAAGCCAACAGCCAACCTGGAGAAGGCAACGGCAAAGTTATTCCATTCTAGCATTTCCAGTAGGATTAACGTCCCCTGTTGGATCAGTACAGTCTCCCTTCTGACCTTCTCAGAAGAGGCTTTCTGAAGCCTGATTTTACTTTTCTTTGCATAAATTGTTTTTAAGTACTAGGTGAAAGTCATACATACATACGATGGGATCATTGTATTATGGCAATAATATTTCTACCTTTTAAACTAACATTTTAATATAGATTCTGTTTGTTTGAAAATAATTTCTAAGGAGTCATTCAGCTCCAGGTTTAATATATAGTGTTGTTATAAGTTAATCTTTGATTGATAAAATATTTTTAGCAAATATTACTCAGAGAATTAATCGGCTTCTGTTGATCAGGTTTATGTATATGTATAGTTGTGCGCCATGAGAAAATGTTAGAAATACATTGTATTAATGCTTGAACCTTACCAATGGAAATTCTCATTTTGGAATTTCCACCTCGACTTTATACCATATCATTGGTTGTCCTAGTAGCAGTCTCAGTTGAGAATTGTGATCATATACTTTATCAAATGACTATTTGATGAAAGCTCAATTATTCTAAGGTAGTTGAGCTGCCATCTTGACTGGTTAGGGGAATAATTAACCAACCTAAAGAAGAGAGCCCTTTCTTTCTGTTAAATTATGTATCTTTTTTTATTTCACTGACTGTAAGGTGCCATCAACAGCATGTAAGACATGCTATTATTTTATGTACCAAGGAAAAAGGGAAGAAAAAACCCTAGTACTTGTACTCATGAGATGCCATCAATTATAAGATAAACCCAATTTCAGAGATGTTAAAATGGGGGAGAGGATAATAATAAAATATGGCACATATGTATGTACATAGTTTTTGTTGGGTATTGGTTATAATCATAATATTAAAATGTTAAAGAAAACTATATTAAATAAATCACTATTCCTGCCAAACATACAGATTCTTTAATCCTAGAAAACTAGAATTGGGAAAAAATAAGAGATTATGTAGTCAACACTTTTACACAAGAGGAAATTTACTAGGAGATCATGTAGAGTATGTAAAAATTAGCAGTTGATTACCTTGTTTACCAAAGTATCTTAAACTTTACAAAAGAATTTGTAGTAGTAGTCCTTTAAATAGCTATCTTTAGAGTATCTCATGATAAATTTTATATACTCTCCCTTCTCAAGGTCACCTCATTTACCATATGATAAAGACTTGGGATTTAGATGAGGTGTTTAGTATCCCAAACAAGTGCATACAGACACAGCTTATAAGCATCAAAGATCATACATCAAATACCATACAGAATTTTTACAAGAATCGTTGTTCCTGCCTTCCAAGAATAGTCACATTCTACCGTTGGGTGTATTTTCCAAGTTTAAAGTACAGTTTAAGGTTAACCGGAGCTCTGTGCACTAAAAAGGAAATGACTTAGTGAAATGGTCCATGAGCCTCATCCTTTCAGCCAGCACTGAAGTATGCCAGGCCCAGATACTTGTCTTAGTTATCAGCCTTGGTGCCACATTTAAAACTAGGTCATTGTGAGAGAGGCCAGGTTGAGTTGCTAGTATAGACATTACTACGTGCTCCATAGATGAACTACTTGCAGCTTTTGGCTCTCTCAGAAAGTGGGTACAGCAGAGCATCTGCCAGCAAGTACTCTCACAGGTTTGAAGTTGAGTGGACAACTAGCCTAGAGTAGCGGTTTCAGGTGCAGATTTGCACATCACGTGGGGACCTGATCACACTGTACAACACACATCTTAATAATCGAATGTTACGGGGCTCCTGGGTGGCTCCGTAGTTAAGCGTCTGCCTTTGGCTCAGGTCATGATCCCAGGGTCCTGGGATCGAGCCCTGCATCGGGCTCCCTGCTTGGCGGGAATCCTGCTTCTCCCTCTCCCCCTCCCCCTGCTTGTGTTCCCCCTCTCGCTGTTTCTCTCAGTCAGATAAATAAATAAAATCTTTAAAAAATAATAATAATAATTGAATGTCACCTGCAAAATTCCAGCAAGTTCCTCAGCAACCTAGGACCTTCCTGGCCTGAGTGAGGCCAGAAAAAGCCTGTGGATGGGATGAAATGTCAGTAGTTGTGCAGCCTGGAAGATTATATCTTTGGGTTTGAGCCAGATTAATCTTTGGGTTTTTGTTGTTTTGGAAGATTATATCACAAATGTTTCCTGCTTTGGGTACAATTGTTACCAATAGTGAAAGCTTACCTTTGCAAAGTGTTTTCAACTTTTATCAAAATGCTTTCACAAACATGTAATCTTGCCTTCACAGTAAACCTGAGAGGGTTGACTGGGTATTATTATCCCATTTGGCAGATGAAAAAAACAAGGCTCGTGGATATTAAGTAACCTTCAGGTCACTTCTTGTTGGCTCTTGCTTTTTTCACTATTCTGTGCTGCCATTGCTTAACTCCATATTTATTTCTAAATTTAGAAAGCATATAGCCTGTTTTCCAGCAGCTCTTGCTATCTTAAAGACTGCAAACATTTTGTTGCTTATCTTTTTTACCTCCTAAATTCTGCTCAGTATTGAAAAGCAAGCAAAAACAAAACACTATTCCATCATGATTTATCAGATTAAATTAAAATTACTCTCCTCTGTGATGGTCTGTCAGTAATTTTTGGAAGTGATACTCCTTTCCACAGTCCACCCTACCTTGTTTAAACCTCAGTTAACCTTGCTCTGTAGCTGTTTAGGTTTCTTGTGTTAAACCAAATACAAGTCCAGACAAGAAGTTCAGAGCTAGAACAAGTTAAACAAGACTCACCAGCATTGTTAGTTGTTGACATAGGATTTGTTGGTATAAACCATGAGTGCCTAGTTTTTCCAACTTTCATTTTACCTGGGAAGCCTCTTCTGGCTTTGAGCGGCTCCCTCATTTATGTTCCTTCCTGTTACAGTTCCTCTCCATGTCTTTCCAGAAAGTGTCCTAGAATTCTTCCTGCAGGGTACAGAGTATATATGTTCATGGTTTTCATATCTGTAAGTTTTGCATATATTTTTTTTCTTTTAAAGTAGATCAGAAGTATGAAGATAAAGCATTATGTAAAAATGTGGGGTAATGAACTGCAGATGGAAATTAGAGTGAGTGAAACAGATAAAATTAGGCAACCAGTCTGGAAATCTGCATTCTAGTCCAGACATTGCCCCACTGCTTAACCATTGACAGATCCCTTCTGGATACCTTATCTGTGGACAGAGTTGTATTAAATAATTTCTAGAGTCCCTTTCAGTTCCAAACCTCATTCATGTCCCCACACTGAATGTAAAAGGATTCTACTAAATAAAGAGGAATGTCTGGCACCTTCCAGTGGTGAAGAAGATAATCTGAGCTTAAATTCTGCTGATAATCTTGTTATTATTGGAAATTGAATGAAAAGAGATAAAGATGATAGAACTTTCTGACAATTGTAAAAATCATCTGAAACCCACTGTGATGAGCGAACCTCTTAAGTCTGGTTCCTAATCTTGCTCACTATTGTATGCCAATACCTAACGCGCTGCAAGGCCAGCTTGTTGAATTTTAAGTACAGGTTTCCCCTACTATCCAAAAGTACAGTGTACCTGTGGAAACTTTTGTAAGCCAAAATGGCATAAAGAAGCAATCACCATTTACTTTATTTGGAAAAAGTTTTGAGTGTTCCCAGACCCATAAAATAACCTCTCTTTGGCTTTTCTGATATTTTAGGATACATCTTGCAAATGGATGCACAGAATAAATCAAGATAAAGCATAGGTGCTCTGGCAAAGCTATGGCAGCTTGATGCTGAGTGTAGTTCCTGGGGAAGGAGCTTGGTGGTGCCACTTTTCTCAAGATGTGTGCTGCCTCTAATGGCTCGCTGCGAAACATGCTGAATGCTATTTTTGCTTCTTCCTTTTTTCATAAAAGCAAAAATTCTTTGGATTTCCTTTAGTGAAAAAAGATATTAATGTAGGTCTTTCATAAAAGCAAAGTGCATAACATGAACTTTCAAAAGGTGAGGGATACGTATATACTTTCATAAAACATTAATGGGCTTCTTGACCAATTTACTTCATTAGGGCAGATTAACCGTGTCTCAGAACAGCTTTAAAATTCAGGAGGGGTAAGAACAAATGATACAATGCTAGTTGAAAAGAAATTTTAGAGGTGAAATATGAAAATACATTTTGGACAGGTATCCTTCATTTATCTACCCTTCAACCTACTCGGTGATGTTTTTGGGTTGCGGATTCAATAGATGGGAGTTTTAACTCTTGATGTTTAATTTCAGGGGGGAAAGAAGCCATAATTTGTGTTTAATCAAGTAGACTATAGATGTGAAAGCAGAGAGGAAAGTGATATACATATTTTGTATATTCAAATCACTCTTTAATTTTCATAACATTTTATTGTGTTCTGGGTCATGGATTACCCTGTAAGACAGATGATAGTTGTGGCTCCTCGTCCCAGGAAAATAAATACACACTCCCAGTTGTGCACGCCATTTGTTGATGCAGCCATTGCCTTCTTCCCCTTATTCCAAGTTCTTGATAGAAAAGTGCCTTGGAATGTTTAACCTTGAAAGCTATTAGAAATCACCTAGACCAGTATTACTTAAACTGTGCTTATGAAATCCGTGGAATGAATCAAGACCAACATTAAAAAGAGAAAAATAAGATAGAAAATATCTATACTATCATAACATGCTGAGAGTTTTTGTTTTGTGAACCCTCTTTCTATTTGTGGATGTGTGTGCGTGCATGCATGCTAGTACTGAGTCCGAATATAAAATGCATTTCTTAGGATTGAAGGTAAAGACTGAGAAACACTCATCTATTCTAGAGAACCTCTTCATATTGTAGCTGAGGAACTTGATGCCCTTAAAGGCTAAATGATTTGTCAGACTCCCCTTCCCTTCAACACACACACGATCAATGTTTTGTGGCCAAGCCAGGACTGAACCACATTACTTGGTGGCTAGTTTTGCTGTGCCACAATACTAATTTTTTGAAATAAAATTGTGAAGTAGATTATTTCAAAATATTAAGTGGTTCTTCCGTTTCTCACTTAGCAATCTTTAGTCCTTTATTTTTCCCACTAAAATGATCTCTGTCGTTGTCCTATAAAATAATCTGAGCATGAGCTGCTTTTCCAGAGAGTCAAAGTACTTTGAGGCCTCTCAGCTGTCCACACACCTGAATCCCAGAATTTTGACATTTAGGGCCTAATCAGAAGAATTTCAGAATAAGACACCAAGGTTAAGTTTTATGACCAAACCAAATTAATCATTTTGAATATTTCTCCACTCACTTGATAACCGAATGCAAAACGTGGCTCCAGATGTTGATACTGGATCATTGGGAGACCCTGTAACCTTCTTTATTTTAATCTTAGAGGCTTTCTCAAACTTGAAATGGTACAGATTACCTAGAGGGTCTTGTTAAAATGCACTTCTGCTCCGGAATCGGGGTGAGTTTCTGGATTTCTGTGAGGCCCCCGGGAGGTGCTGCTGCTGCTGTTGCTGTTGCTCCAGGACCACACTTTGAGTAGCAAGGACTTTGTTACCTGTCTTCTAAGCCACGGTAGGAAAACAAAGCTCTCAACAAGTTTTCCATGTCTTGATTTTATGCTTTTCAAAATTAGCTACAAAGATTAAAATGCCACTTTAATTTTTTAAATTGGATTACTTTTTGTATTTAAGAACGTATCTTTAAAACAGCCATACTCCTCAGTCCCCACTTGTCATGAGTGTGACAGTGCCCCTCTTTGCAGCGTTGTTCTAGGGAATTCATATAACTAGTATATTCAAGCTTCTCCACAAAACTTAGTTTTCCAAATACCTAAAACCTTTAATTTCAGAAAGAATATTTTCTAAAACATTATATAATTTTCTTAAGCTGTTGCATGAACTTGTTATTTTAGTGGTGGAAGAGCAGTGTTTGTTCGAAGCTTTCTTGGTAAAAGCTGTTGAACTGCGTGTGAAATGAATAAAAGCCACAAAGCCTTCTAAGTTCTTGTATCTACTTTTTGTGCTTTTACTATTTTGTCTGTCCAGTTAACAGTTGTTAGTATGTCTGTCTCAAAGCAGCTCATTTCCCTTTCCAATCTAATTGGTCGCTATCTGACCTGAAAGCCAGGTATGTATGGGACTAATCCTGGTCAGAAAGACCTCCCTGTCCTGGGGGCTTTCCTAGGAGGTTGGTGTCGAGAAGTTCAGTAGCAGTCGAGCAGGAGAGAAATCTTTTGGTTTTATCCATATCCTGGGTTGTTAGCTCAATTGGAACACATGTGTTCCTTCTTTATACCTTTTACCACATGCTTTTAAAAAACTAGTCTCTAGATCTCTCTCTCTCTTTCTCTGTGTAGCATTGTGTGATTTGAAAGGGTATGTGTATGTCTGTGTGTGGGGGGGCTGCATATATATACATATGTATATATATGGTAAGCCTGTAACTGGGAACACACAATAATTGTAATAAATAAGCAGCATTTCAGGGTCCATCTAAAATGGAGACGAATAACCTTGTGGTAAAAACTGTTGGTTCTCTTATATAAAGTCTGTCTTGTACTGGCTTTGCAGTTTTAAGAGTAATAATGATGACAATAAAGAGGATATTCCTAGGCTCAGTCTTATGACTTAGGGTCCCAGGGATTCAAAGTTTGATTTCAGTTTGTTCTCTTCAGATTATTGGTTATAATAACCATCGTGGTACATTCGTCAAGCCCTCACTCTGTGAGGCACTCCTTATTCAGATGACTGCTGTGCCACAAGCAGGGCTGTGCCCATAAAGACTGTGTTAGGTGGGGCCGGGGGGAATGGCTGCGGCACTTGGAACAAATGAGAGTAATCCAGATAGATGGGGTGAGATTAAATCTCCTCATTAGTCCCTCTTTAGAAACAAATAAGCATGTGTGGAACCTGTAGCAGGTGTTTTGTTTTTTCTTGCTCAACAAAGCTAG
The DNA here is from genome assembly GCF_023065955.2 of Ursus arctos. Lineage (NCBI taxonomy): Eukaryota > Metazoa > Chordata > Mammalia > Carnivora > Ursidae > Ursus > Ursus arctos. The sequence goes on from NW_026622830.1 coordinate 36,157,764, forward strand.
AAATTGTTGGGGGCTTCACATCCATGAAAACCACATACATCGTAGTGTATGTTCTTCTGATTCAAAGCAGAGAGAACCTGTTTGCATTTTAACTAGGCAGCACCAGAACATTTATCATTTTCAATAGCCTTATTACTGGTTTTGTGTTCGAAGTTGTGGATTATAGTCTTTAAAATTACGACAAGTTAAGTGTAGCCATAACATTTAGGCTGGATTCTGAGATCCTGAGCAGGGACATATCTTTAGTGAATTATAACCTTTAAATACTGATGAGCAGATTTGTCTAATTTGAATCTTATTTTTTATATCTAAAATTTGTCTGTTTCAGTGCAGCTAAACCTACTGGTATAATCTTAGTCTAATTTAAAAGTATTTTCTGATCTGGGACTCCTGTCAAAGATCATCATAGGAACTAGAAAATGTTGGGAGATAAAATGAACACACGACCTCATCTCTCTTATTTTGCACTAGACTATAACTTGCATTCAAAGAGACTGGAAAAAGGAAAACAGTGTTCCTTTCCATTAAGCTGTAATAAGTGTGTTGTTTAGTATGGTTTTGCTATTAATAATCCCTTTTAGCTGAAAGAAAGGAGCATTTTGTTTGAAGTATTTGAAACTAAATGCTGCCGGGATAAAGATTTTACTAGAAAGACAGAGTAGATATCAGTGCCTACCCTTTGTGAATTGATCCTGCTTGTTTAACCAGGGAAATAAAAATGTACATCTACTGAAGAGAAATCTGTGAGCACAAACTGTTCCTTTCCTGTTTGCAGATTTCATAGGTTGTTTATCTTATTTAAATATACAATAATACAGGAGACAGCAGAATGCAACTGCTGTTCCTTTAATATCAGAGCTATGCACGTTACAATAGGTGTCACTGTTTTGCTTGGTCCAATCATGATTGGTGACTTCAGCTATTGGCTCCGAGCACTGGCTGTCTGACTCCATCTGCAGGGCTGTAATACCTACTCTCCTCCGATCCATTCACCACACAACTTCAGCCGGCTGAACAGACTCAACACGGCTCCAGCACATCTTGCTAACCTAATTCAGAAAACAAGTGCTACGGCTCTCTGCCTGTCATCTTCGCTCAGTGTAGCATTTTCAGGTGATCTAGGAAACTGGGTTATTTTTATGAGCAAATAAGAGAAATAGGAATCACGATGGAGATGTATTTAGCAGACCCAGTACTGGATAAAACTTAAAGCCAGTTTCTATTCAACATAGTGAAAAGGTCACCTTGTCCGGCTGAGAAAAGAAGCAAAATAGCAGCTTGTTGGTTTCTGTTAACATCTCGGCTCATGCCAGCCTCTTTTCTTTGATGTTTGCACCAATTTGGGATATCTAGCTATAAAGAGAGACACACTGTACTCATGGTAGATGACAAGGAAAAGAACATGAAATGTCTCACCTTCTTCTTGATGCTTCCAGAGACGGTAAAGAATAGGTCCAAGAAAAGCTCAAAGAAGGCAAATACCAGCAGCACCAGCAGCAGCAGCAGCAGCAGCAGCAGCAGCAGCAGCAGCAAGTTGCCCCCAGTTTGTTATGAAATAATTACCTTGAAGACTAAAAAGAAGAAGAAGATGGCTGCTGATATATTCCCTCGTAAAAAACCAGCCAACTCCAGCAGCTCCACTGTCCAGCAGTACCACCAGCAGAATCTCAGTAACAACAACCTGATCCCGGCCCCAAACTGGCAGGGTCTCTATCCCACCATTCGAGAAAGGTAAGTGCCGGGCCAGCATATTTACTTTAAAAGTTTTCCTGTGTTGAAGTTTCTGCTTTTGCACAACCTGTAATGTATTTTAACATAAATCTGTGTTTCCTCTTTTCCCAGAAGCTTTATTGGTAATGGAAAACTGCCTTGTATCTTTTCCAAAACAGTACAGCTGTTTTACTCTTAGATAAAAATGTTTTTGCAAGCTGTAACATTTAAGTGACAGGCTTGTGTCTACGGACCATGGAAGGTTTGAAGATAGAAACCTTTTATTTGTCCTTAGTCTAATGAAAAGTTTGGATAACTTTTTGGTTTTTTTTTTTTTTTTAACTTTAGTTACTTCCCATGTGTTTGCAGTGATCACAAACAGAGTTGTGTAGTTGGAATCTTTATTTGTAGTTTTACCCTGAAGTTACTAAAGTGTTAGCTTGTGAATCTCTTGTGGGTTTTGTATGTTGGGGAGGGGTATTAAAAATGCTGGCTGCTGTGCATTAATGAATTGCCTCTGTTTATAGAAATGCAGTGATGTTCAATAATGATTTGATGGCAGATGTACATTTTGTGGTTGGGCCACCAGGTGGGACTCAGCGGTTGCCAGGACACAAAGTAAGCAACAGCTGCATTACCCGTTTAGTCCTGAGATTTACAAAGAGGGAACCTCTCCATAAGCCTGAAACTTGGTTGGGGTGGGCAGCTTGCCGATGGCAGGCAGCGCGTGTTTCGCCCATCACAGAGAAGGCACAGCCTCTCCGAAGGGTCTTGGCCACGCTTAATTTTTTTCTTTGTTTCTTTCTTCCCTGCTTTACATCCCACACAAAAACATGCCCTCTTAACTCTCCAGTCATGGGAAGTTGTTGCGACAGGTTAGGAAAGTCATGTTTACTCTTCCCTAGAAATTGGTTAGATAAGCTTTTATTTTATTTATTTATTTTGTAATGAGGGAACTTAGACATTAATCTCTTAAAGCCTTGAGGTAGTTAGCAGCATAAAGACTGGCTTGCATGAACATCTATCTTCTGCTTTCACGGCAAGATACACACTGTACCTTGGCTTTGAAGAAAGAGCAGTGTAGGTGCTCCGTGTCCCCTAAACCCGATTGCTTTTCTGGACTGATTGACTGAAAATGCCTCAGTTTAGTGCATGAAATAAGATTTCCCTTTCTCCACAGTATGTTTTAGCTGTTGGGAGCTCTGTGTTCCATGCAATGTTTTACGGAGAACTTGCTGAGGACAAAGATGAAATCCGTATACCAGATGTCGAACCTGCTGCTTTTCTCGCTATGCTGAAGTAAGCATCGTTCATTCGTTTAGAGAGAGTTTGTTTATGCTGTGCCTGTACTCGCTGGTTTCTCAGTTAAATAGAAGAAAGGGAGACTGATGAAGAAAGAGGGTGCTGCTTACCTTGTAAATGTTTTTGGAGAGAACTCCGGTGCATCTTTCGGGGAAAGCATGTGGAATGGTGCAGGCATTTATAATACACCTTGGCATGGGATTTGGGAGCAAATGGCATGGATAGTGATTTGATCTTTAACGACTCACAATCAAAGAAAAATAACTTTCTCGTGCAGGATTATCTAATGTTCTCTCTGACAGCGTTGTATATGAACAAGTCTCTGAAGACGTAAATTACATTTTTGTTTCACAATTCCAGAAATTATATACCTCGTTTACGTACCACCAGTTAAGAGGTTTCTCAGTTTTCTAGGAGTGACTGTTTCCTGTCAGCAAATGTGTAAAACTTGCTGTTTGAAAATAATCTGATCTTTGCCCATACGTACGTGCGCATACTCTTACATAAAATCAGTACCATTTCTCAAGGATAAAGAAGCATTTGCATTTGATAGTAGAGGAGACGTTTTTGAGAGAGATGAATAGTTTTCTATAGTTTTATATGTATTTTTACAGGAAAACTTTAATTGGTAATATAAAAATGTAAAGCTGTAAGATATATACTTACTTAAAAAATAGTTTTCTGTCTCATGGGTCTTTTTCAGAGTCCAGTACGTGTTAACCAGCTAAATAGAAGCCGCTTCTCAGATGTGCACTGCTGATGGGCAGTGTGATAGTCTGCCCTGTGATTAGCATGAAATGGTTATTTTAAATAACGTTTTATGATTTTTGTTAAATGCTTCTTCTAGCACGCCAAGTATATCCAGAGCTCAAGGTTATCTACTGCTGTAGGGATTTTGGTTCCCTGGAATAAATACGTTTGTTAAAAAAATTATTCTGTGTGTCAACAAGTTGGACAATAATCCCACAAATGGTTAAAATGTTGCAAGGTATTTATTGTCTGCTCCTACTGAAAAATCAGTACTGCAGTTAGTTGGAGAACTTAAAAGTATTCAATTCTTTATTTATGTTGTAGTTTTGAAGTCTAATCGCTTCTGACTGAAACTTTCACAGTGGGAAATAGGGAAATTAAAGATACGTGAGCATGTGAAGGACCAAAAGGTAAACTAATTCACCACTTTGAAACAAACACTTAGTGACCTTTCTAATCTTTTAGAGATATATGTACGGAAACCAGTTTTACCTGGAGGGCTTTTGTTTTGTTTTGTTTTTTTCCAGTCAGGTCAGCTTTGTACAAGTGACATTGTCTCTCACAGAGGAGGACGCTAACACTAGTTCAGCATCTTGACTGCCCTGCAGCCCAGTAGAGTGTTGTGTTGTTTCAGCCAGAGAGATACATCATTAGGAAACAGGAATAAGAATTACAGAATTACATTTCACCCAAGTCATTCCATCCGCATCTTTTCTTACAAATATATTACCTAGAATATATCTCAATACAGCTTTTTAAAATTATACACGCAGTCCACCAGAAGTGGTAAGAATCAGAAATGTGGTACAGTGCCGTTTGCTGTCGGGCCACAGTTGATCAGGACTGTACTGTTGCCATGGATAGCGGAGGCCAGGCTTTCCAGACAACTGCGTTGTGTGGCTGAGTAGCCAGTATTCCTAGAAAGGGAGTCGTCAAGAAAAAGGGAAGACCGCTCACTTGACGGTTCCAGGGTAAGAGCCACTAAGTGCTGACCTTGTTGCAGATTCTTCCCCAACATCCTGGTTCTCAGGTCAGAGCATCACCGAGCTGCCGGTATTTTGTAAGTTGGTCTTGCCAGTGGTATATGGCTTAGCCTATCAGAAGAGAAAGAGCTTCCTAGGAGCAAAATGGAGGTTTCATTTGTGATTGTGGACGTTTTTCTTACCGTCATCACTATAGGGTTTTTTTTGTTTTCTTTGCAGAAGCCATTGCTGATCTTTTGTTATATGTGTTTCACTGAGTTAGAATATAGTAACTAAAGGAAAACTTCACAGCAAGTAGCTAAACACCTTAGCTTTAACTGGAAAAATTTAAAAATTAAGTGTTATCAGTATGTATTTTTCACCCATATGTAGTTCTCACTGACTCTTATACTCAGCCTGGCAATCTAAAAGAAGCAGATGATTTTTGCTTTTACATACCATTCTGGAAGACTGCCACCACCCCCCTAAATCACCAGGAAGTGTTTTATCTCCTGACATAGGGATACTTTATAGAATCATAAAAATAGTGCATATTTGGGCTTTCTTGCTTTTGTCTTTTAATAAAATATATCCAGAAATAATACATTCTATAATTCTAAAGGTAGAAGAAGTGTGGAGGAGAGAAGAAAGAATTTAGAGTAAAAAAAAAAAACCAAACCAGGTACAAAAACTATGTTGGATTCTATGTAAAGGCAACTGGAAGATAATGTTGAAATCCATATATGATAATCTGTTGAACTTAGAACTACTTGAAAAATATGTTTCTTAATCTCAGGTTTTATTTTGTGTTTAGGAAAAATTCAGGTCATACTCAGTTAAAAGAATTAAGATGTAATCATTGCCACCATAGTATTAAAGGCATTTGTTTCTATTTGTATAGAAAATTTTAAAATAAAACTATGTATGTGTGTATGTATATATGTATATAGAGAGAGAGAGCTTCTGAAACATAAGGAGATTTTTTTTTTTTTTAAGATTTTATTTATTTATTTGAATGAGAGAGAGAGCACGAGGAAGGTGGGGAGGGAAGACTTCCCGCTGAGCAGGGAGCCCAACAGGACACTGAGCTTTCCGGGCTCAGTCCCAGGACCCCTGCATCATGACCTGAGCCAAGGCAGACGCTTAACCGACTGAGCTACCCAGGCACTCCAGAGATTATTCTTTGATTAAATATAATGTGTATTTAACAGAAATGTTGCTTTTTTTTTTTCCCCCAGTGCTAACTCTGCTATACAGTTTTTTTCCAAACAGTTCTAGTATCTTCTGTTTTTTTAAGAAGACATTGAATGCAGGTGATAAAATAAAGGATTGAATGGTAACACAAAGTTAATGTCTTTAATTATACAAACTTACTGCTGAGTTGAAATATTAATAATTTATGAACATATTTCAGCTGTTTCTTTAATCCCTAATCATTTTTGTAATAACTGTCACATAAGATGATTTTCTTGGAACTAACTTGAAAGTAGTTGCATCTTTTCTTGCTGGACATGCTCATTTTGTGAAAATTCCATTTATATGCGGTGTGCTGTCTTTCAGATATATCTATTGTGATGAAATTGACTTGGCTGCTGACACAGTGCTGGCCACTCTTTATGCTGCCAAAAAGTACATCGTCCCTCACCTCGCCAGAGCCTGCGTTAATTTCCTGGAGACCAGCCTGAGCGCCAAGAACGCCTGTGTGCTCCTCTCCCAGAGCTGCCTGTTTGAGGAGCCAGACCTGACCCAGCGTTGCTGGGAGGTGATCGATGCCCAGGCTGAGTTAGCTCTCAAGTCCGAGGGATTCTGTGATATCGACTTCCAAACTCTAGAAAGTATCCTCCGCAGGGAAACTCTGAATGCCAAAGAAATTGTGGTTTTTGAGGCAGCTCTCAACTGGGCTGAAGTGGAATGCCAGCGACAAGACCTAGCTTTGAGCATTGAAAATAAACGCAAGGTCCTCGGAAAGGCACTTTACTTGATCCGCATACCCACGATGGCCCTGGACGATTTTGCAAATGGTGCTGCCCAGTCTGGAGTTTTAACTCTCAATGAGACCAATGACATATTCCTGTGGTACACTGCAGCCAAAAAACCCGAGTTGCAGTTTGTGAGTAAAGCCCGCAAGGGCCTCGTGCCCCAGCGCTGTCACCGTTTCCAGTCATGTGCCTACCGGAGCAACCAGTGGCGTTACCGGGGCCGCTGTGACAGCATCCAGTTTGCAGTGGATAAGAGAGTGTTCATCGCTGGCTTTGGGCTGTACGGCTCCAGCTGCGGCTCCGCCGAGTACAGCGCCAAGATCGAACTCAAGCGGCAGGGCGTGGTTCTGGGGCAGAACTTGAGCAAGTACTTCTCGGATGGCTCCAGCAGTACCTTCCCCGTGTGGTTTGAGTACCCCGTGCAGATTGAGCCAGACACCTTCTACACAGCCAGCGTCATTCTGGATGGCAACGAACTCAGCTACTTCGGACAAGAAGGCATGACGGAAGTTCAGTGTGGCAAGGTGACCGTCCAGTTTCAGTGCTCCTCGGATAGCACCAATGGCACTGGGGTGCAGGGCGGGCAGATCCCTGAACTCATCTTCTATGCTTGAGAACACCTCCCGAAGCAGTGTGAGCTCTGAGGTGCACATCTGGTTCCCCCTTGCTTGATGCTTAGCTCATCTGCAGATATGTGATCAGTGCAGGTAATTCGTAATGAATGAAGCTGTAGGCAGTTTCTAATTTCTTTCAACCTTTTAATTATGTACAGGCAAAAATGCAGCATTCAGCTTTTAACTATATGCTTAAAAGAGCCAAGTTCTTATTAAGGCTTTGTGGTTTTTAGAGTTGCGTCTGTACACCTGGGGAGAATTTGTGCTCTTTTCCAGCTGCCACACTGACCTTCCAGTTTTGTCCTTCTTAAAATTTTCTGAATCACCTTGAATTTTCTTTAGGGCTTTATTTTGACAAATAGAAATAAATACTCTAAAATAATAATGATAAGAGTTATTTTTAAAGAGAACCCCCACTCCCCCAAAATTATAGGTAAACCTCAGTGTACAATTTTGAAAGAAGTTTTGCTTCATAATAAGTAATAATTTAGAAAGTAGGCAGTAGTTATGTTTAGCTCTTATTTTATTTCATTTTAAATATTTTACTCTGGGCATTATTTTTGCTTAAGTCCTAAATTCATAAGATTGTTACATGTTTAACACTGCAAAGTATCTGTGTAGGATAGGAAAACAGGAAATTGGATGTTTGCTTAGGCCATGACTTCTACTACAAGCAGGTTTTTATTCTTTTAGTTTAGAAAACAAACTATTGCAGTACAGACGCTTCTTTTAGAACTAAATTACACATTTTTATTGTCAATAGGGAAAAATCACAGGCCTATTAATTTAAACTAAACAGCTTATAAAGGAAACCTAAAAAAGTCCCATTCTACAAATAGTTTATTTCATGGCATAATAGAATACACAGTTTGAAAAAGCCAGTCTTCTCCCCACTTTGCCTTTGATCCCCGTTGTTTACTTGTTTTTATAAGTTATACTGTATAGAATTCTTATTCCCTTTTTCCCATGAAAAGAGGACCAAACAATTCTTCAGATGTATGGAGTAACAATTAGTTTTGTAGCACTACATGTTAATGTAATAAGAAACTTTTATTCATTGATTTTTTTTCTTTTTTTTTTTGATCCAGAATACACTTCACCTGATTTACTTTGACCACATACTATCTTCTTCATTAATTATAATTATGTCCTGTTCCTAGACTGCTAGAATTTGGCCTTTGGCCATCTTAAAGTGCCAATATACGCCTGCAGGGTTTAAAAAAAAAAACAAACGTCTGGAGCGATACACTTGATTGTACCTAATATTCACTGCATCAGCATCACATCCAGCCCTTTTATTTGTCCATGGTTCATGTAAACAAAGGAGGGAAAAGCTCACCTCAGAATTCTCCTTCAGTGATGGCTTGTGATGGTTTAGTGCCTGTGACCCTGGTGTCCGACATGTTCACTTCAAGTTGAAGTATCCATGTGTTTCTGGGCAGCTTTTCTGCTCAGCATGATCCTGAGATGGCTTCCCCCACCACCCAGAGTGTGGTCCCTGGCCGCCTCCTTCTCCTGCTCTGCGAGTCCCAAGCTGGCTTGTCTGGAGCCAGGGGTTAGTCCTGGGGTGGGCGGGCGTGTGTGCGTTGTGGGCGTCCACGCACGTCCATGTGCATGCAAGTGTGTTTGCCGACTCAGGAATTGTCTCCTCCCTGCCTAGCCAGTAAGATGTGGGACAGAAATGGTCCCCCTGCTGGCCCTGGCAAGGCCCCAGGAAGTGACTACCCTTATCTTATTCACTGTGCTTCTGGGCCACCTTTTCCCCCCCGTAGACGTGGGCTTGTTGCTTTTGGCCGGCTTCCCTAGTGGAGGAGAACACTGGATTATGGGAAATGTTTTAATAATCATGTTTGCCATTACCTATGCCTGTTAGCATAGATGATCAAAAGCTGTTACTGGTGATTATAGATGAGTACTCCCAGGACAACTTTCCAAAATTATCTAACAATTATTTCTTATTAGGAAGATGACAGATAGTAGTTTTGGCAAAGTATCTGTGAAATAAAGGTATGTTTTCAATTTAAAAGATACTTCTGTAAAGGATTTTGCTTTTAAATTATGATTAAACATTTCGGTAACTCATAGCTACCATGCAAATTGGTAGGCTGTATACCTGATTAGAAGGCACTCATTTTTAAGCCAGAGGAGAAGAAACTTGATTTAGCACTAATGTCATCATCTCAGATTGTTGAGGTGGGTATTGTAACCTTAGAGTGACGATCGTTCATTCAGTAACGCTCACTGTCAGTGCTCCTGTTAGCAAGATGCCCTCCACGTGGCTAGGGAACTGCTGGGGGAAAGCCAAGGGGGATCCTGTACACTGGGGGTATAAGAGCTTGATTTTATGTTAATTACCATTAGCTAAAAAAGAAAAGACACATCTACCACCTCATTGGCTGGTGTCGAGAGCTGTGGGTTAAGTTTGAAAACTGTATTTAGAATGAGAAATTTTGTATTTTAAATCCTATTCTCCCTTTTGCATTTTCAGCAACATGGAATGAAAGCTAATGTGCTTGCTTTATTTTCTTTGGTAATCTCGAATTTTGTAGCTTTTAAAACTAGAAACCATTGTTCTGACAAGGCAGGCAACTCTAGTGTATAAACACAACTTTATTAAACAGAATACTCTGTAGATGCTTTTCCCAATATATCTGGCAGTCTTTGTCATTGTTCATACTGGGGATAAAGGGGAACTAGGCTAGCGGTTCTAATGTAACATTCTTTAAGCATATCTTAATATAGTATTTAAGTAAATGGTCTAATTTCTACATAATTATTGCACTGAACTGTCTTTTTTGTTTTTTAAGGTGTTTAAATAAGCTTGGCTAATTCAAGACACTAGCCACTTGTGCATCAGAGTGCTTGAATTTAGTGGCTTACAGCATTATTTATGAAGGAAAAATATATAAATATGAAGTACCTCATGTTGAATGTTATTGTACTGTATTTTTAATGTAACAGTGCAGATCTTGTTAGACACATGAATGTGTATAATCATGTTAAATGCAAATAAAAATAAAATTGGTTCATAGATCTGTTTTCCTTAGCATTTTTGTAGGTCCCTTGAAACAGTAAAAAATCCATTCTGGCACTTTTGGTGCCACTACATTTTACAGAGATGGTTTTGCAGGAGCATTTGTTTGCTAAGTATTCAGATATCTTTGATCCCTAAAGATGTAAAAATTTGAGGCAAAAGCATAGGAGAACAATGAATATGTTAATCAGTCGCATTGTTCAAAGCCTGACTGTGAAGTTAATGAGAGGAAGTGAATGGGTGCATTTATATTCCCTATATGGAACTTGTGCTTTGCTGGCATTCTGCTGCTATAGTCGCTCACATGTCCGTGGATCTGGCTGTACTGGGGGGTGTGGATACGGAATCACATCTAGCTTTAGATGTAACCAGTGCTGCTTGTTCCTGCTGTGTGATAATAGCTTAAGTCTCTGAATGAAAAAAAATAAATGTCATATGAGAATTTTGAATATGTTTATGTGCTCAACTAGTTTTCCATTATATTTGCCCATTCAAGTAATACACACACACATACACATTCATACATAATTATATATAAACATATATTTTTTCTCTGCAGCTTTCTGTTGGTTGGTTTTATACTAGAGTTTATTGGGAAACCCTACATATTTGTTTAATCACTTCATCTGCTCAGCCTCTGTAGCATACCTGCTCAGAATTTTTGGAGTTATTCCAGAGAATAAAGAAACTGGAAATATTCATTCTAATCAGTTTAATTACAGATACAACCTAAACTGCAAAGGTCTTTAATCCAGGAAAGTCAGCTGTTCTCTCTGTTGCTATTTAAACTTAATCCACATATGATTGTTTTCAATATCCCAAAACAGTTGGAAATGATCCCCATCCTTTGTTGGCACCCAGGATCAACATGTCAAGGAAATTATACTTTTCTCCCCGAGGACTCTATGGCTTGCCTACAAAGGCCGTGAACTTAAACTTGGGAAAAAATAGAAAGGAGGAAAGCCCTCCTGAGGAACTAAATCGTGTGAAACGTAGAGGCCGAAACAAGCAAGTGGCCCTGAAAACCTGTGGTTACCCTGAGTGTTCGTTAGAGTAGGCACCCTAAGTCGGTGCCTTTGAGGTGTGTTGGTGGGAGTTGACCACACTTTAGATTTCAAATTAATGCATTTCAGCATTTTTTTCTGATCCATTTACATTTATTGACCAACTGCTCCTTTTGCTCAATACTTCATGTTATCCTCCACTTTTAAAAATACATCATCTAACAAAACTGAAAACTGGGGAAATTTTTCAAAAATAGAATTTCCTCACTTATTTCTATAACCACCGTAAGTGCTGGTGAAAAGACCTTCTCAATCAAGATACTGTCCTGTGGGTGAGATGGCAGTATTTGTGAGGAAGAGTTGAAGATGGTGGTTGACCCTGTCACACACCAAGCAGCAAAGCCATTCACAGCAAAGATCAGTTGCTGAAGAACCTTTGGGTGCATTTCTCACTTGGGCGTCTCCCCTCTGCTGCCTCTTTTAGGCCTTTTTAGAGGGAGCATGGCAGGGGAGGTGTAATTCCCATCTATGCCAACTCTGAGTATCCTTACGACCCTTGTGTTCTATTTGCCCATTCACACAGGTGTGCGTCGGACAGCAGTTTTACTAGCAGATGCTACTTTATACTCTGCCATCTATAAAGTCCTTAACCTCAAGATAAATAAACTAAACACCTGCTCTTTACTTTGTCTAACCTGTACTTATTAAACAGTTCTGTGTACTGGACGTGATTCAAGTTATCTATTCAACTACCAGCACTTCAGTGTTAGTTTACCCTAACTGATTTCTCTTTAAGCTGGTTTTGGTAGTAACCAGTCTCACTGCTACGAAGGAAGGAGGGACTGCGTGTTAGACCTCAAGAATGGTGTCCTTTTTCCCTTCGTGGGACAACAGTACCGAAAGTTATTTCAAAATTGAGGCACATTTTTTTTTTGTTGTTTATGACATTGGTGGGCAGTTTATATTTAACAGACTATGTCTTACATCAGTTTGTTTTTAGAGGAGTGAAATTATACCTGAAAAAAGTTGAAAAACAAGTCCTACTAGTAGCTTTCTTCATTTTAGCATGAAGTGCTGCAAGAAAGCTTTATAAGCAGCAGATAGCATAAAGACTGTTGTGAGAAACCAGAGAATCTGAGATATTTTGGTATGTAGCAGTCTTTACCGTAGCTGTACAATTTGCATTTTCCTTCCTAAACTACTATATTCAAAAAATAGTCACAAGAAAGAGGACAATTTAGGGAAAGCTGCAAATCGTCTTTCAGAGCTCGAAGCAGAGGGTACCACCTTCTGTACAGTAGAATATATAAAAATGTACTTTTGAGAGATACTCTGCATTTTTGTGCTTCTCTTGATCAGCCCTAAAGCCCTAAACTGTAAATTATTTCAGTGCCCCTTAGAATAATGCCAAAACAAACAGTACACCGGAGTCCTAACCAATTAAAAATTAAAGACAAACTCCAATTCTAAGAATATTTGGAGGCATTGATGGAATACTTGGTGTTTCCTAGATAAAAGACATAAGGTTTAATGAATCAAAAGGATTACCCCATGGTTCGTTCACCCGTTGGTCATTTATTGACCCTTTGCTTTATCCCGGTCAGTAAGAGAGATCCTGGGGAGTCAGAGACTCAGTAAGATACGGTATGTGCTCTCTAAAGGTTCAAGGCAGTGCAGCTCCGCCCTCAGCATGCAGAAGAATCATGAATTACCAGGCTCTATCCCCAGAAATTCTGATTTGGTAGGTCTAAGGTGGGGCCTGAGAAACTGCACATCAACAAGCTTCCGTATGCTGCTGCCGCCGTCTATCATTCACATTTTGAGGGGTCCATGCAGGGTAGGAGAGAAATACCTTGGCTCCTCCAGGAGCACTGCAAAGGACATCCGGATCAGTGGAAGGTGTAACGCTTGAGCTGGGTTTTGAAGGACGCATTAGAATTCTCTAGTGAAGGTTGGTGGTGCCAGTTGGAGGGGGCAGGGAAGAGTGAAGGGAATTCTAGAAGAGAAACAGAGCAGATAGACAAACCGCTCCACGTGGCTTAAGCAAAGGGACACGTGGAGGAACGAGGCCACCTACTGTGTGCCAAGTTTGGAACCAGCTAACGAAATGGACCTGAACACAAAGCACATCATCTGCCAGACTAAATTATCTGGCTTTTATCACAGAATGAGGCCATGACAGTAAAGAGATTTGAGATGGACCAGAAAGAGCTTTGCATTTTAGAAACATCTTTCTGAACTCTGGGAAGTATGAACTGGGTCAAACCAAGACAGAAGTACATAGGGCTGGGCTGTGAGTAATGCAGATGAAGACGGAAGGGGGCCAGGGAATGGAGAGAATGGTGAAGCTTCTAGAAATGTGGAAGAGTGATCCCTGGCGGGCAGTGGTTGTAGCATCCAGTTAAAAGAGGGCTTGGTGGAGAAGGAATGCCTTGACATTTATCCTAAAGGAGAAGAAAAGTCTGCTTTCTTTTGCTTTACCATCCTCTGTAGAGAATTGGTCTGTCGATACCCACCCTTGATTCTAAGATTCTTTTAGGAAGAAGGGAAAAAGTCAACATAGTGTACTGGTTAGTAACGCTCCAGGGCAAGGCGACAGGGCTCTGGCTGCATGTGACTCCAGGCAAGTGACTTAACCTCTCTGAACCTTAGTTTGCTCAAGAAAGATGGCAATAATAATAGGGCCTTCCTCAGAGGGTTATTATGATGAGGAAAGAAATTAAAATTTCGAAAGCACTTACAACAGCACCTGGCAAACAGGAAGTGCCATGTAAGTGTTAAGTAAAACAAAATCTGAACGGCCCCGAATTAAACGTATGCACCTTCCTCGTATACGCCCTTATGAGAACAGTTTACTTGCAGTTGCACACACTTAACGAGTTGTCAGTGCAGACGATTCGAAACCATCATTTTTTTGCTGCTCTTTTAAGTCACTGGAAAATAGCTAAGGAGTATATAGAGCTGTATTGTTGAGGAATTCTCCTATTTGAACCAAATTTCTTCTAAGTTTCAATTTGGTCATGTTAGTGAGATATAACTGATGTGCTGGGTTCTAGCACCTTAGATAGGATTCCTCAGAAAACCACTCTAAACCTGACTATGAGCACGTAACAAGTGTGCGAGAGACCCTTTGAAGACATTTTCCAAGAGGAGTCTATTTGCACATATATACTCTGGGTTCTGCTACAGTCAAAATAAACTCTTTATTCTTGGCCTACAATCTTAGACAATTTTGAACATCACCCCTTCTCCAGATATTTGGGGATTAAACTCAGTTTTAGTATTGAAATTATTTGTTGTATGTTGAAAGCAGGTTTGACCTTTATTCTGAGTGATGCGAACATCACAGGGGGCAATTGAAGGGCTAATTGTCTCTGTTCGAGTAAGCACAGGTGTTCCCGCAAAGTACTGGGAACCTCGAGTTTGCTCTTGCTGGCTCTTCGTCTCCCTCCCACTGCCTTCCCCACGAACGTCCCCTCCTCTGCGGACTCACCTCCTGAGCCAGTGCTAGGGCCTCATTTGGCAAGGGCCCTGACAGCAGTGAATTTCTGGTCCCTTGTTCAGGGCTGGAGTCTCTGTTTTGCAAACTAAGCCTTTAGGAGCCTCACACCCCAGAGATTCTCATTCAGGGGCCACTTTTATCTGAAGCTCAGGGCAGGGGTCTGGGGATCCTGATGCACATGAAAGGTTGGGAACCCCTGGTATAGACAAGCCTCCCGGGACCTTTCCTCACACCTGCATGGATATCTAGCTTCGGCAACCTTGCTCCTTGCTGGCGATCCGGCACCAGGTGCTCTCAGAAATCAGTCTTGTGCGTATACCCTGAACCCATGACGCTTGGAACTGGCCGCAACCAAAACCACGGTCGGCATTAGTGGATGAAATAAACCAAGGGAATCAGAAGGCCTAGCTTCTGACTCTCTAACTTCTTGACCCTGACCTCTACTTGTTATTCTTGCCTCGGTCCATCTCCCTGTACTTCCCAGACCTCCATCTGCACCTCAAAAGCCCAGAGATCCAGTTTGTTCAGGGGTGCCCTGGTCCCAACTCCAATCCAGTTGGACTATGTTGCCTGCTGAAGTTCTGATCACCATTATTGACTGGTCTTGGTGCCTGCGCATGTTTGGGACCCCAGTCCTGAGCCCCATCTCTGCGCTAGCCTATGCATTCAGTCTGCAGGGTCTCCTCTCCCAGGCGGATACTCCTAGGCACTGGTCCTGACGGAGCCCCCTGCCCAGCCTCTTCCATAGCCCCCACTTTCCGTTCTTTCCTTCTTACCTTTGACCCGACCCCCACAATGGCATACTTAACATACATCTGTAGCAGCTTTCCATTGCTCAAGTAATGCATAACAAACACACAAACTCAGGAGCCCACGGCAATACATTTATTCTCTGGTGCCTACGAACAGCTGTGGGTTGTCTTGGCAGCTCCGCGTACTTGATTGAGGGTTGGCTGCCTTTGACTGCGGCAACTTTGCTCTGATTGTCTCTCATCCTCCAGCAAGCTAGTCTGGGCATGGTTTCGTGGCAGTGGTCAAGGCACAAGAAAATCACCTGCAACAGGAAGAACCACGCCTGGCCTCTTGAGGCTTGAGCTCAGAACTTATGCACTATCACTTCTGCATTGTGTTGGCCAGAAGCAAGGGGTGGTGAATTAGACTCTACCTCTTCACTGAGAAGAGCTGCAAAGTCACGTTCGAAGGGCTGTGGATAAAAAGAAGAGTATCATATTGGGCCATTTATGCCATCATAAATGTGCCTATGTGTAGACCCTGTGCTCCTTTCTAACCTGGACTCCAGAGTCAGTTCCACTCGAAGTTACCCACAGAGAATCTACAAGCCCCCAAAGCATTAATTAACTGAAGATTTTATAGAGGGGAGGAGGAGGAATCTTGCTCATACTCATAACGTAAACTTCCCAAGTATCCATTTGGCAAATGTCCTCACCACGTACTTGGTTGGTTCTGCTAATGCGTGGCTTCTTGGTCCCAATTCCCCAGGCACAACTATATCTTCTCATCAGATCACATCTCACCCCCTAGCTTTAGCTCCTCAACCCGGAGCCTTCACTTGGAGTACTTAGACACCTCGTTAGATGTGATATTGTCACTTAAATCACTTCCGCTCTCGTATACTGCCCCATTAGCGTTGCTGTACAATTTCCTCAGAAAATCAGGTCTTCATAAAGCCAGCAAGTGGAGGTGGATAGGAAGGAGCGTTTCCCTTGTGTGTTTCTTCATTATCATTAACAGCAACACCCTGAGGAAATTTTACATGGTCCATGGGCTTCTTCCAGGTACAGGAAGATGGTCCTCAGAGGGTCAGGAAGGAAAAAGGAAGTTGTAGGCTGATATAACAGCTCAGCCATCCCTTGGGGCCAGGAAGCACTGGAGAAAGAGGGTTGTCTGGAGCGGGGAGAAAGGATGGGGTCTCAGGTAAGCAGGATGTCTCACACAGCTTTTCTACCTGGAGCCTCTCTCCCATTTCTCATCTCTTTGGGAATTCCTGACCTGGGACCTACCCACAGCGTTTGACTTGGGGAAGTTCAGCAGGTAGGACAGTTTAGGGCGAATTCCACCAACCAGAGGGTTGGGCATATCACTTATATTCCTCTAAGGTCTGTTTGCCAAGGGCTTGCTTAATCGGCTCTGCACACCGTGACCACATCACCAAGGCCTCATCAATGGAGCGGGTTGCTTATGTGACCTTTCCAGCAGGGCTTTGGCACCTCACATGCACATTTGTAAGTCAGCGGTTTACTGCTACTGCTCTTTGGGGGCATATGACCCAGGCCTCTGATCCTGCTTCCATTCCTTTCTTCTCTGAAGAACCCCTCCCTCACTAGTGCTCCTGCAGGAAAGCCCCGGCCGCTTTGTCTCTGTTTCTGTTCCACAGTACAGAAAGTTTTAACTACTGGAGTGTCCCAGATCCTTCCAAAGTGAGGCAGCGTACTTGGTTACCACTAGTAACCAGAGTCTTGACTGCTGAGAGATTTGCTAAATCGGTCCACTCCTTCCCCAAATTTCAGATTTACTTGCCAGATGGGTTTATCAGAAAGCAACAACATTTACTTACCTTAAATAGAGAACTGCTGAAATAGAACAATTGTGATAGGCTTTAAATATCGTCATAGTCACCCATAAAGGGTGTTGTTATCCCCTATAACAATTCCATGACTATAGGCATACTTTGGGCTAGAGGTAACATTCAGTGTGAATGGGAGTCATGTCACGTGGTGGCTTCCCAGAGATCGACTCTGTCATCCGCCCCAATCACAAAACTGTGGCTGAATTTGAGCACCTCTTGGGACAAACCTCTTCCTGTTGAAGCTTCTCATCCCCCTTTCCTCCCTCCTCGACTGCATTCAGGAAGAATGTACCTCCCAAGAGAGTACAGTCCAGTGGAGTGAACTACATCCATTTCTAGTAAAATTCCAGTGTGGACTGACTTGAAGTGCAAGAACACTCGTTTGAGGGGGTTTTGTGGCTGTTCGTGGTGGGTATTGTTGCGGTTTTTTAATATTCCATTTATTCAGAGTTTAGAAGGCAAGTGGGAAATGAACTAGATCTCTTCCCTGTAACTGCAAAGAAATACCTACCTACCTTCTCAGGTAAACAGCTGTTGGATTGATAACACCAAATCCTCCATACATGCAAATCACCTTGGCCTCCAAGACAGCTTCAGAAATGAGCATGGATATGACTAGAAACAGGATAGTGCAGGGGCCGGAGTGGTGGGCGGTGGGGGGGTGAGGGTAAGAGAAAGGACCCTCGTGCCTCCCCATTTCCTCTGAGATGCAAAGTCTTTGGATAAAGAAGGAAAGGAGTCCTTTGGCTGGAGTGAATGATGTCCAGTAGTGACAGGTGGCCAGGGGAAGAGGGCATGACTCTGTTAGACCTCCCTGGCCGGCCACCCACACTCTGTAAGGAGCCTTTATAGTTTGCCAAGCCTTCTGTGAGAGCCCCATGAATGACTTCCTCAGGGACTTTTGAGCTTCTGGGCCTCCAAATAGAGCCCAGAGTGCAGGCCAGACCCACCAGCCATTCAGAGTTGGGGAGTGAGGCCAGAAACCAGACCATCACTGACTCCTCTCCATCAAGTACTGCCCTTGGGCCATGCCACAGCTGCCAGGATGTGCAAGCTTTTTCCTTCACCAGGAAGAAGCAAGTCTGGCTCATGGCAGCTTCAGACATATCTGGAGTCCAGAGGATGGCGTTGAAGTTTCCTTACTGCTCTGCTATGTCCACCCCACGGCCTGGGTGAGGTCTGCCCTATGTGGGGAGGCAAAGGTCCTCTTGGCTTGCATGCATTCCTCCCTTCCTTTTCTACCCTTCTTGCCTCAATGGCCTCATTCCTCTGCTGCTCACTGGATTCTAGCTATAGCTTTTGAACGTGAACAATCCATCCCATTTCCTGCCCACCATCCCCACATTCATTGGTGAAGATGTTAAAAGGCAAGGGAGTTTTCTTTTCTACAACTGTGTTCACCTCTCACAGCTAAAAGACCGCTTCACAAGAGGTGGAAGAATAGGTAGGGACAAAGCAGGTGGAAGAGTCCAGAGGCGCCATGTTGTCACGGTAATGAAGATGGGTGGGAACAAAGAGGTGAACGTCACCAGACACCTGACCCCTGACCCATGGACCAGGAAAGGCAAGTGGCTTCTTACAGCCTAAATAAATAAAATGTGCCAGTTGTCGGGCTTTGCCATGTGACTGCCATTTACACAGGGCTGTGCAGTCTTCCCAAACTCCCGCTAAGACGTCCTGGTTAGAAAAACAAATTATTGCGTGTGTCCAGAATGCAGTCTTTCACAGGTCATTATCAGAGCGGGTCCCTTGTCAATACCACGCCTGATTGGGAGCAGCTCTCAGAATCATTTAGTTTCTCCTGTCAGGGGAAGCTTTTTAACTGCTTCCTGCTGTCCTGTCATTTTGTGCTAACCCCAAAAGGCAGTGTTAAATTGATGTCATCTTTCCAATTTCTTCTCAGAAGCATTTTCCTTTCTGGTTAACAATGGAAACATTTGCGCAATAATCAAGGGAGAAAAGTGGCCAAACATGAATGCTGTGAAAACCCCTAAATGGGATGAATGCATTTATTTATCTGTGCAACCCGTCATTCTGGATGACACAAAGAAGGACGAATCTCACTCAGGTAGTAAGATAAGTAAAGGAAAATAAAGAAGTAAAATAAATGCAAGTCCAAACCAAGAAGAAACCCATTGCCTTTCCGTCAAGAAAAGGATTCGATTTGAGGCTTTACCTTGTAGAATTACCACCAAACAAAAAATTGAAGACAGTGTTGATAATAATTGAACTGGGTGAAGAATACATGGCTTTCATTGTACAGTCTGTTTGTGTATGTTTAAAAATTCACACGATAAAAAAATTAATTGTGGCAGGAATTGGATGAATGAGCTCATACAAGTCAGGTGGGTCCTGGGCAGAGGCCATTTCCCCCCTATATTTACATTTGCAGTGCTAGGGGGGCCCATTCCAATAACGTCTAGCTGAAAGCAAGTTTGAAAGTAAACTTTGTTTTAGACATACACGTGAACAAAGGGTTCTCTGTGATTGACCCACCCCTGGATTCGTGTAAACATAGACGAAGGTTTTCACAAATGCTGGACGTCTGAATTTTAGAACTTTAATTATGTGTTTTCTTAAATTTAGGGATTGACAGGTATGCTTAGTTGCTTAAATGAAGACTCCTACTTCATAAGATTCCTAATTAAATGGGAAAGGCATTCTCAATTTTTGATCTTTGTTAATCATATCTGGGAGAAGCCTGGAAGTTTAGATCATGATTTAATTAGGGCATTCTTACAGTAGCCCTGGTGCTAACATAATCTAATTTTAGCAAATTTTAATTGCAAGTGCAGAAAGGGTTTATGTGGATTGGAGTTGGATCTGAGATATTCTAGCTTCTGGAAGTAGTACCACCATCCCCTCCACCTCAGACCCTCCATTTAGCCATGCCTGACCCTAACAGTTTATAGAGCCCAAGGCAATGGTACAAATGGTGACCTATATATTATGTGTCTAAATAGTAGAAGTTATATATCAAGCTAACAAATGTTAAATAAAATGTGTTCTAGCATTCTTTTTTTTTTAAGAGAGAGCGCGCACATGCGCAAGCTGGGGTGGGGGAGGGGCAGAGGGAGAAGGAGAGAGAGAATATTAATCAGGCTGAATGCCCAGCACAAAGCCTGACATGGGGTCAGTCTCACAACCCTAAGATTATGACCTGAGCTGAAATCAAGAGTCAGACACTTAAACAACTGAGCCACCCTGGTGCCCCTCTGGCACTGTATCTTGAGAAATAAGACTCCATAGGAACCTGGAAGACCAGGTTCAGATTTCAAACTCTTGGCTCCTCTGAGTTCTGTACTG
This sequence comes from Ursus arctos, assembly GCF_023065955.2. Lineage (NCBI taxonomy): Eukaryota > Metazoa > Chordata > Mammalia > Carnivora > Ursidae > Ursus > Ursus arctos. The sequence goes on from NW_026622830.1 coordinate 36,178,514, forward strand.
GGGAATGTTGGTGATTGAGAGGACTCTAGCCTGTGGTCCCTACCCATAGTTCACACCCTTTCCTTGACTTTATCTCCTCAGCGCATGCATTCAACTTTGTTCATTCCAATCCAACAGCAAAGAGCTACCCCTCGGCCACACTTGGGGCCTATAGGTACACATACTGGTGGTATGTCTGTCCTCATGAGGAAGTGGCCTCGGGGCCATGAGGACAGAGAATTCCAGGATCCCAGATACTGCATGATGCAGAGATTGAGGCGTGGGTTCTAGATAAGCACGTCCCCTTGACTGATTTGCAAGCATTAATGAAATCCATGGGGAAGAACTTTGTCTGCTTCTCCTCCATCAGGCCCTAAATGTTGGCTCCATAATCTTTCCTCTCACACCCAGGGCTCAGTAATCTTTCCTCTCATACTTTCTTCCTGAGTGATCTCATCTGGTTCCGCAGCTTTATATCCCTCATTCATTCACCCAACAAATATTCATATTTCTAGGTACTAGGGATACAGTAGTATATAAAACAGAAGACAAAAATCTGTGTCACAGAGCCCACTTTCTAATAAGTGATGATAGGGAAGATATGGCAGTTTTAATCATGATCCTAAATTCTTTGGTATTCTATCTAATGTAAGGTGGAATCAAACTCTACTCTCTTGAACTTGGGTGGTCCATAGAGCCTAATGAAAGTGATGCTGTGTGACTTCCAAGGCTAGGTCATCAAAGGCCATGACCTTGGTCCCTGGAAATGCTCACTCCTAGAGCTCTGCATGGTCACATAAGGAAGAGACCACCCTGAGACCACCATGTTGGGGTTCTGGTCGACATTCCCAGCTGAGTCAGTCCTTCAGCCCAAGCATGAGCCGGGAATGGGGAGCTACCTTGGAAGTGGATCCTCCCTGCCCGGCTGTTCCGGTCTCAGCTATTCATGTCACTCCCAACTGAAGCCCCTGACTTTAGAGAACAGGGAGTTTCTGTCCTCACTGTGTATTTTCTAATACTGATCCACAATATCTGTAAATAGAAAAAAGTGGTTATTGTTCACTCCACTGAGATTTGGGTCAAGATGCACAGTGACTTCTAAATGTATGTCTCCAGCCCAGACCTGAATTCCAGGTTTGTATGTTCAGCTGCCTTCTCACAGCTCCATTTGGATTTCCAAGTGGGCATCTGAAAATGTTCACTTCCAAAATGAAAGTCTTGATGACCGCCACTGCCGCCCAACAACAAACAAACAAAAACAACTCATTCATCTTCCCAATCTTGTAAAAGTCACGACCTCCAATCCAAATGCTTATGACACAGTCATCCTGGATTCTTTTTCCATCATTTCCCACATCTAATCCGTTAGCAAATCCTGCTGCTTTGACACTGAAAATAGATCTCTCATCTGTCTATTTCCCTTCAACTCCAACCTAATCACCATTGTCTCTCACCTGAAACAGCCTCCTACCACATTCCTGGCATCCAAACCTAGCCACTCTAGACTGTTTTCGAAACAGCAGCCAGGGAGATCTTTCAAAAACATAAATCAGGATTTCCAGGCTAGGATGGTGCAGTGAGTGAAGACAGCAGTGCTTCCTAACCACCACCCTTCACCCCCACCACCCAATTCTCTAAACAAATAATCATGAGAACATTGTATATTACAAGCGAAAAACTGAAGCAACAAAACTGGGATTAAATACAGGATCAACAGTCCAGGAAAAGGAAATGGAATGACACATACACTCACACATATGCACACACACACAGTGAATGGATGGCAACTCTAGCCTTGCAGTCTTCAGATCTCAAAGCAAGCAGGAGGCCCTGGAAAGGCACATGTGCTCCATGAGATATTTCTTTTGAGGACACCCCTGCTTGAAGTATAGGCTTGGAGTGGTCTCCCAAAGTCCTAAAATGAGGTTGAAAAAGCCAGCCCCGCTACTGCCTCTGATTGTAACTCCTGGCGAGTAAATGGGGAAATGGATGACACAGACACACCCCATGAGATCAAGAGCTGAGCCAAGCCACCACTGGCTTTGCAGCACCTTCTGAGATCTAGTTCTGACACGTGGGAGGGGAGGTCCAGGTGGAGGCAACTGTAATAGCATTAGACATCAAGAGATACACACGAAAGGAAAGAGGTGTGTTTTGAGGGAGGATCTCCCATTTGAAATAAGCCTGTAAACTGAAAGTCCCACATACATGAAATAATCCAGTGCTAAGAAGGACAATAAATTAAGACATCAGAATATAAATTAACTCTTAGGAGATTTGTGTATTAGTTAGTTATTGCTATGTAAAAAAATCACCCCAAAACTCAGCTGCTTTCAATAATTTTATAAAATATTCCAATGAAAACTTTCAGTATTAAGATCTATCAAGTAGATAGTAGAAAGAGAATAAGAATTTATGAACCACAATCAAGTTTCAAACATATAGAGATACATTTGATAGACCTGAAGGGTGGGACACTTGAAGTCAGATTGCAGGAAGTGGCATTGGGGTCAAGAGGGAAAACATAATCACCATAAGTAAGGAAGGTTACTGTTCATTCTCAGTAATGGGAATGGGCTGGGAGAAGGGACAAGAAGTGTTAGGTTAGTACGAAAGCTCCAACTGGTGAGGGCTCCTGTACACCTTAGTAAGAAGAGACGTGTAGCCTAATATGGGAAAATACATTTCACTAAGGGGCTGTGCATCTTCCTCCACATGCAAGCATGGACACACACGCATGCATGCACACATGTGAACAAGGGAGAGTTCCTTCCAATGAGCTGGAGAGGTGAATACCCAAGTTCATGGAGTGCCTGGGGCCTCTGAGAACATGACCCAATGGAAGGCTCTTCAACACCAGGGCATCTGGAGGCATCGGGGGGCAGAGTGTCAGATGCAGTGACAGCAACAGCAATAGCATCAGAGAGAAGAGGTGCCCAGGAGAGGTTCCTGCAGAAATAGCTGTGTGGACTAGTGAAGTAGGAGAGGCAAGAATAGGTAATGGAAGTGGAGGCTACAACGAATTGAACATGAGACAAATAAAACTAGCCTCTGCCAACTCTGGTGACTGCGAGAGAGACACAAGGAAAGGGGTGGGCTGAGATCCTGCCACTTGGCTGCGGTAGTCAACAAATCAATGGACGTTAGGAGAAACAACTGAAGCAGCATTCCCTGGGAGCGGCAAGCTGGGGGGCAAGAGGAAATTTAGGTAATATAAGAGACTGATCTGGAAAAAAACTACAGTTCTCTGAGCACTAACTTGTAGATCTAAATCTGCATAATTATTTGTGGCAGTCAGCCTCCAAGATGGCCTCCATCGATCCCCATGTCCTGGTATTCACACCACTGTGGGGGTCTGCACACATTGAATAGGCTTCCCTGTGAAACCAATAGGCTGTCACACAGATAATGGCTTGTGATCTTAGTGCTAGGTCATAAAATACATCATAGCTTCTGAGCTACTTTTTTGGATCATTTGCACTATGTGCAGCCAGTGGTCATGTGGTAAGGACAGTCAAGCCATCCTATGGAAAGTTCCAGGTGGTGTGGAATTGAAGTGTCTTGACAATAGCCTTGTGAGTGTGCCATCTTGGAAGTAGATCCTCCAGCCTCAGTCCACATCTTGACTTCAACCAATTCAGAGACCCCAAACCAGAACGACCCTTTTAAGCTGCACTGAGATTTCTGACCCACAAAACTGCACAGGGATAATAAATACTTACTGTTTTTTAAGCCTTTACATTTTAGGGTAATTTGTTATGCCCCAAGAGATACTTAACACAGATTTGGCACCAGAAATGAAGTCAGACAGCAGATGCTTTAAAGATTTTAAGAGTGTGTCTTCTCGTAGATTTTATGGATATAGTACTCTCATGGGTTCAAATCCCTCTAGACTGCATTGACTCAGCCAGCTTCATGGGGCTGCAGCAGGCTGGCCTGGGCTTGTAAACATGAGGGTGACAGGAATCCAGGAGAGAAAGAGAAAAAATAAGCATTTTTTCAAGGCTGGACGTGAGTCAAATTTGCTACTGTCCTGTTGGCCAAAGAGAATCACATGTCTAAGCACAGAGTCACCTGGGAGGCTGATACTCAAGGGCATGGATGAGGCAGTTGTGATAAACTGGGGCTCTTAATACAGTTAATGTACCACAACAATCCGCTAAGTTTGCTTTAAATATGTCAAGTTATAGGAATATTTTCAAGATGACAACTCCCTTATTCACATGTCCCTGTTTTCCACAGCTCTTTAATCTAATCCAATGTTCCTTAAGTTTTAACAAACGGTTTCTGAAATGTACACAAAATTTTCAATGTTAAATCCTCCCCAGTTTTTTTGGCCAGTTTTCACACCAAAATCTCTTGGAGTTACCTTCTTTCATTGGTTGCCAGAGGCTTCCCCTAAGCTTTGATACACTATCTAGTAATAAAAACCTTACTCCTTACAAATACTATTGTTTAAGTGTCATTAAAATTGGGGTTTTTAGGAACTGTAGATCATTTCTCTCAGCACATACATTCCTTGGCTCTTTTTCTTACAAAAGCAGAAGGGAGATTAAAAAAAAAAAATGCAGAACATGGGGGGGCACCTGGGTAGCTCAGTCGGTTAAGTGTCTGCCTTCTGCTCAGGTCATGATCCCGGGGTCCTGGGATCGAGCTCCCCATCTGGCTCTCTGCTCAGTGGAGAGCCTGCTTCTCTCTCTCTCTCTGCTCCTCCCCATCCCCTCCACCCCCACACTCATGTTGTCTGTCGCTCTTTCTCTCAAATAAATAAATAAAATCTTAAAAAAATAAAAAGAAAATGCAGAGCATGGGATGTTTGTTAGCAGAAATCCATGATTATCTTTACCCCTGATTGAAAGGAAACACTACTCCCTTTCCCTTAGTAGTAGCTCTTGGCTCTTTGAAGTCTAACTGCCATTACTGATTTTATATTTGATGGTTCTTTTGTAATATTTCTACCTGTTGGTTAGTATGCTTCTATTGCATATGGTTTTTCTTATTCCTTTTTTTTAAAGGATGATTTTCATCCCTTTCCAGTTGCATTTCAAAAAGACTTTAGAACATGAAATTTTAAAAGCATTTTTAAGCAAAACTTGGTGTGCTAACTTACCTCCAAACAGAGTTACAAAGTGGTTTCATCACTGTATGTATTGCAGGAGGAATCCCTTGTTGCAGAAAGCACCTGGAGAAAAAGCTGTGTAAGTTATGGGCCTACAGTGGATACTCGTGGGAAAATGTGCCCTACTTAGTGCTGTCAGCTCTCTTCTTTGAAGGCTTTCTGAGCTTAAAAGCATGGGATTTGCTCTATTAATATATTTTATATGGAGTGCGAGAGAGCATAAGTACTTTAAACTTTGACGTTCGTGGATTTGACATTGTGGTTTCAAGAATTTTAAGGAGATTTCAGGGAAGTTAGTAATTTGTAATTTTGCCGAGACAGGACATTTAATCTGAATGTGCAGTGACGGGTAAGAGGCTCAACCCAGTGGGGCCACCTTATCACCCTCATCTAATTCTGTCATCACCCACCTGGGAATTCTTTGGCAGTGATGGTAGCAGATATGTTGTTTGCTCATGATGCATTTATCCCCACCTTTCTCCTCTCCACTTCCTAATAATTTGTATGCTCTTCCAGGTTTCCCCTTCTACTTCCCCATTACAGCTCAATGTGGGCCCTGATTGCATTAGATCCAACCACTGTCATTGGTTTAGGAGTGACCATGTGGCTTAAAACAATGTAATCAAGGCAACCTTAGAAAATCTGGGTACCATTTAGCTATTGCTATGTAACACCAACCCCCAAAACTCAGAGTTGCTTTAAACAATAAGCATTTGCCATAGCTCTGCAAGTCAGCTGTGTGGTTTTTCTGATCTCAGTTTGGCTTATCTGTGTGTCTGTAGTCAGCTTCGGGTCTGCTCGTGGCCCAGCTCCTCCAGGTTGAGCTCTCTCATGTGTATGGAGTTAGGTTGGCTGGAGATTAGTCTAGGTTGGGCTCAACCAAGATAGCTTATTTCTACTCCATGTGGTCTTTTCATTGCCCATCAGGGTAGCCAAAGTTTGTTCTTAGTGGAGACAGGAATCCAAATGAGAGTGAAAATGTGCTATTCTTTTGAGGCCTAGGCCCCGAACTGGCACCTTGTTACTTCTACCTTATTCTATTGGCAAAAGAGCCATGAGGCCAGCCCACATTCAGCGGGTGGGGACACAGACTCCACTTCATGATGAGGGGAACTACAAGCTCACAGTTGCCAAAGGCATGGTTTCTGGGAGGTGGAAGTGGAGAACTGGGGCCATTTTTACTGTCTACCAGGGTCAGAGTGAAATGTCAAGATCAAGACTCTCTTTGTCTCACTTCTGGATACGAACAAGAAAGTGGATGGAAGCCCCTAGAGCTGCTTGCAGCCTTCTTGCTATCACGAGGGAAGACAGCACGAGGACAAGGACAGCATAAAGGGAAGACAGAACCAAAAGAATTGCAGAAGAAATGTGTCACAGCTCTCATGATCCTGTGGACATCTGGATCAAGCCACCACCCCGTGGACGTTAGAGATGCATAAGCCAATAAATTCTGATATCATTCCAGCCTGTGTGATTGGAATTTTCTCTTTGGAGAAATTCAACTGCAATTCAACAGAACAATACTTTGCTTCTCCTTTAAAATTGTACCTCCTCCCCCAAATTCAGCTGCTAGTGCTTCTATGAAAATAATGCATAGATATGTAGGAGACAGTTCCTACTCAGAAAGTCAAAGTTAACTATACATTAAAAAGTGAAATATCTTACTCAACAGAAGTTCACATCTGTAACTTTAATACTATATTTATGGAATAGTAAGGAGTCTGAATGGGTGACTTAAAATTTTCAGTTATAATTTACTGTCTCTTATGGAAAAAATTATATGTTTTAGTAGACAGTTACTCAGGCTGTTTTTTTTTTTAAATTATGTCTTTTGAAATGCTCTCTCCATTTATTTTCTATTTCTGCCACAGTTTTATTGACCTTTGTGTTCTATGGCTTATGTTAAAAATACTATTGGTATGTTGAATATGCTTTTCTTGAACTAAACACAATCCTTCATGATTCCAACAAAAATTTTTAAGGGACATTGAACTCACATCCTCCTTAGCCAGTTTGAGAATTATAGCTTTAATAGCATTTGAAGATTGGTAGATTCATGAAGGGCCTTGGGACATATCTTGCTCAAGTGTCGAATGTCTACTCTAGTTACCATTCATTTAAACAGTAAGTGGATATATAAAGCTTAGTGTAGTCACCACTGGCTAGATGATGTATTAATAATTTTAAGTTCCATGGGAAAGAACCCTGAGTAGAAGGCCAGGGGTATAGCTTCTAGACCCAGTGGTACTCCTGAATGGCTGTGAAGCCTTAGGCAAGTCACATAAGGACTTCTAGGACAGAACCCTTGTTGATTAAATCAGAAGCACTCTCCACCTTCATCTACAGGTCATATACAGACTTCAGCAAGTTCAAGTGAAGAATAAGAAGGAGCGTATTTGATTGACTTGAACTCAAGATGCAAGAAGTTTAGAGTATGGCATTAATATCAACAGAAGTAGTGAAATTATGTGATCCAACTGGGAAGGTGCAAAGTGTCATTTTCATTCCACTGTGATGGGAAATCAAACATGGATGGAAATACTCTCAGAGAGCATGGGAAATCATACAGAAACTCAGTCGGCCCTACTTCTCAGGAGGAAAAATTCGTTTGATCGAAAAACTATCCCAAATGTTGCATCAAGTTTGTGTTAAGCACAGTCAAGAGAAAGTTACCAATGTTTCAAAGACAAAGGACTAAGAACAAAGGATGTCTGATAATTTCCACATTAGCTTAAAAATTTATAAGTTTCCACCTAAGCAGGGTGACCATGTACATCTGTGTAGCTTGTAAACTGCACAATATCAAAGATCACTGTTTGCATAGTCTATGGTATGAATGGCTCTCTCTGCCCTTATGCAGGTACAATATACACCTTTATATGTGGCTCCCTGCACTCAGTCCCTTGTGTCATTTGTTAATTGGGTTGATACAAGTCATATCCAATTTCAGAAGCTCTGTATCTACACTCTCAGGCTGTTTAGTCTTCCAGTATAAGTTTTTCCCTATTAAGGAAAAAGTCGTCCTGGAATATCATTACCCCTTATATGCCCCCAAGCCTAAGGACCCAATCCCTGAGGTCTTTTTCCATCAAGCCTCTTCTGGGGGCATGACAGTAAAAAGGGAAGTGTCAGCATCTGTCTCAGATCAACCAGTCAGCTCTTCCTTTCCTAGCCTGTCATCAGGCAAATGCATGTGATTCCTCTCCTTCTTGAAAGTGTCTCTTCATCTCAATAAAGACTTTGGGCTTAAATAGTCATCAAGTTCTTCCCACTGTCAATGAATCAGCTACATTAATACCTGTCACTGCTAATGAGGTCTCCTTGCCCCACTCTGTTTTCATTCCATCCACTCTTTTTTTTTTCTTAAGATTTTATTTATTTATTTGAGAGAGAGCAAAAGCAAGAGAGATCGCAGAGGGAGAGGGAGAGGGAGAGGCAGACTTGCTGAGAGCCTGATGCGGGGCTTGATCCCAGGACTCAGTGATCATAACCTGAGCCAAGGCAGATGCTTAACCGATTGAGCCACTCAGGGTCCCCCATTCCATCCACTCTTAAGAAATCCTTGTGTTGTCTTCCCAGATAATAATAATAATGGGAAACACCATCACTTACTGAGCACTTACGGAGTGCCTGCCATTGTGCTTTTCTTCCCTTTTTTAAATACAAGGGACTTGAACCTGAAGACACTAAATAGGTCAGATCAGAGCTGGCATAGGATACAGGGCTTGTCATCTCCAAAGCCTTTGCTCACAGGCATGCCACTGAGCTTTCATGACCCTGGCCTGGGCAGAGGACAGCCAGCTCTGGACCAAGACGTGTGGGCACTGGGGCCAGCTCTTAATGTCTGTGCTTCAATGTGGTAATCTTCATATATGGGGTCACCATTGATTTAAAAGAGAGTGTTTAAGGAGGAAGGGTGAGTGGGAACCCGCTGGTGAAAGTTCTTAATCTCTTCTTGGTTGTCATAAGTTAGTCACCATAAGCCCCAGCTGCCTCCCCACTCAACAAGATGGAAGCCCTGTGGGTGACAGGTCCTACTGCCTTAGAGGGCAGCTCGGTGGCAGGAGTATCTCGGTTCCAGCAGGTGCCCACACTGGCTCGGCATTCAGCCATGTGCTCTGCTTTGGCCGAGGAGGTGGTAGCACAGCAGGCACAAGCAGGGACTTGAAAAGCATGTGTATATTTCTACTCCTGTCCGTAACCCCTGCCACTGCTGAGACAAGTCCAGACTAACCTGCGGGAGACATCTGACAAACAAGTGGAACAGAGGCAAGTCCTTCCGGCTGAGGCCATTCTAGAGCAGCCAGCCCCCAGCTGACCAGTTAGCAGACAGTGGACACATGAGCAAGTCATTCTGAGATAAGCCAAGCCCAGCCCAGCCCAGATCAACAGATCCACTCATAAACTCGTGAAAAATGATAAGCAGCTATCTTAATCCACAAGTTTTCAGATTGGCTATATAGCACCAGATAACTGACACAGTGGGTTGCTACTGGACCGTGGGCATCATAGTGTCTTCCCCAAGTGGCCCTTGGATGCACAGATGTTCTCCTGGAACAAGCTACGTATCGCTTTCCGCATGCGCCTAAGGCCACCCATGCAGCCCTACCTTTGCTGAGGCTTTTCCTTGCTGAGTCCAGGACAGTATTTGCTTCTTAGGCCCCTGCCAGTTGGCTGGTCCTTGCTGTGCACTTGGCATATGATTAAGGTTGTGCCTTGGAGCAAAGGTCAGCACCCTTGCTGTGGCACTCACTTTTGCTTACCCTTGCCTCCAAGATACATCTTTCACCAACGGACAAAGCCTCCGCTAAGGTGAAATCTTGTGGGGCTGGCACTTTTGGCTTAGAGCTATCTGCCTAGATCACAGCACTCAGGGCCCAATCACGGTATAGTAAAACCAAGCCCCAGGGCCAACATAAGCATCTGTAATTTGCTGTGTTCACAATCCCATGCCTGTGTCGGAGACCCATCCTAAGCATCTCCATTTGTTACTGTGACCCACCAATTACACTCCCTCGACGTGCCTCCAGGTTCCTGGACCAGTTCTCCAGTTGCTGCAGGTTTTTGGGTGGTGAGGGAGGGACAATAAAGAGAAGCTCCCCTTCCCACCTACTTCTGAATCAACTGCGAAGTAAGAGTTAATAAACGGCAGATGGAGGTAGATGTTCTTCTAAAATAACGTTGGTGATGGAGACTTCCGCTTGTATCTGTGGGAAGGTGAGTTTCTGAACACCGAGCCTCAAACTTAGGCAGACAGACTCATGGCCCTGACGTGGAAGAATGCACTGGGAGGGCTCCCTTCTCGGGGGCTGGACAAAATGCTTGTATTTCCTCTGGCTGGTGTGTCTAGAAGGCATTTTCCCCATACTGTTGTATGGATGGCTTTCTCGTCACTTCTATCTTAGGCCAAAACTGACCTTCTGTGAATCGTCTTCTCTGACTTCTTGGTCACTATCATATATGGCAGTTTTATGACATGTCTACAAATTCTTTGACACTCCTCTCATCTGAGATGGGGCTGAAGTCCCCACCCCATGAACCTGGGCCAACCTCGAAGACTGTTAAAACCAACAGAATGTAGCAGAAATGACACTGCATAACTCACGTAACTTCGGGGAGTCAAGTTATTGAAGGTGATAGAGTTTCCGCAGCGTCTGCTGGGACACTTGCTTTTGGAGCTCTGAGCCAGCAGGAATGAAGGCCAGCTACCCTGAGGCTGCCATGCTGGCAGGAAGCCTGAGCCACATAGAAGGGCTACGGGCCAGTGCTCCAGACGGCACTCACTGCCCGTGTCCCAGGTGACAACCAGCATCAGCCACCAGACATTCACACGAGATGCCTTCAGAAGGATTTCAGCCTACACCAGCCAAGTACCCCAGTCTTAGAATCTTTCCAGATAAGGGTGTAGATATCGTAACAGAAACAATCTATCTGCACCATGTCCCATTAAATTCCTGAACCACCGAATCCACGGGCATCATCAAATGATTCACCTATTGCCGTTCATTTTGGGGGTGGTCTGTTATGATGCAGTAGTAATGGGAACACTCTGCTTCATATCTTTTTCATAGCAGTACTTATCATGGTCAGAAATTACATTTTTTATTTACTGATTTATTTACCGACAGCCTGTCATTCCTTCAAAGATGTAGGTTAGCTCTGCTAGTCAATGACTTGTCTGTCTTAGACCTAGAACAGTGTTGGCACATAGCAGTCAGTCAATAAATATTTGTTGAGTGAATGAATGAATAAATAAATATCTTTTCCCTTATAGAAGAGAAATAAGACTTTCTGGGCAATTATTTCAATCCTTGTATTCTTCATCTCTGGGCCCTAGGCAACAAAACCGAGGCTGTTTGCGTGAGATACAAAGTAGAGTGTTCTTTTTTATAATATCCAGGCAAATCGTCCTGCCAAACATTCAATTATTCGTTCAATGCCGTGAGCTGAGCACCTGCCCTTGCCCCACAAGCCAGCCACTAGAATTCTTGCTAGGGACAGCGAGGTAGACAAAACCCAAGCAGCCTTCAAGGAGTTGTTGTCTAGGAGGGGCGTGGACAAATTAAAGGATGGAGAAGTGTCTTAGCAGAACACAGCCTCAGTGGTGAGCCCCTTAAAAGTCAGGGGCAGTGACTGCCGTCAACACACCACCATATCCCCAGAGCCCCGCTCAGAGCCTGGCACATAACGGGTGCCCAGAACTATTTGTTGACGGCTGAGCAGAGGAAACAGAGATTTTTCAGAGCCAGGCCCAAAGTAAAGGCGTGCATCAGAAGGGAAGGATAAGTCACTAGGAGAAAAGGAACTCTCGTTAAATGTCAAAGGAACATTTGGTTCTCAGCTGGCATATTCTGCCATCATAAAGCGTCATTACAGAAGCCAATTTAAAATACCAAGGACCCTGGCACAAACATGCCACTGTTTTCTTAAAGCAAGTCTATTAAGATGACATGAAGAAATAATGGCATCTGCCTTGAGTTTCTGCCTGGAGACGGATTCATGCAATCTCAGCATTTTATCCTGAGCAGCTCCCCTGAGAAGATGCACTGGGGAAGCCATTTGTATCTCTTTTAACGAAGACAGGAAGCCTTGAAGTCCATGGGTTGTCCACTTCCATGAGACTCCAATCCAGTCTCGGGGAAAGGTGTCAGATCTGAAGATCTTGTGTGCTGTTAACGGCACGCGGTTCTTTTCCCCCTGGTGTTGACATCTAAGGCAATGCAAAGCCTTCGATTTTACGCCAAGTTAGGATGCTGGGAATATTCCTGAGTACCATGTGCAGGAAATTAATTAAGCGATGCAGGAAATTTGGGCACGTCACCAGGAACAGAGGATATACTGAATTATTATTTGTTGAATGGCTGAATGAGGATAACTCACAAGATTGCTTTATGCTCTCTGTGGTTTTTCATACATCACATGCAGGCTTATCCAGCCAGGCTTCACCAAGACAGGTTCATAGAGGAATAAAGGGAGTTTTAAAAAAAACAACAGCAAGAATAGTCACTCGATGCAGAGCAATGCATCAGCTACTGACTCACTGAGTCCTTACTCCTGGAGGGTTTTTTTTTTGCCACATTTTGCATTTTTTTTTTTTTTTCCACATCGTACTTTGATGGCTATGTGGAACTTACTGGACCTCTCTGTCCCCCTAAGAATCACCATCAGAGAAGTCAAGGATGGGGCCCAGCCCCACTGCAGACAGAAGTAGATGAATCAGTGGGCAGCCTCGCTGGGAGGAAGAATGAATATAAAAATAATTAGTGATCACTGACTATGCTCAGCATTTCAGCCTTGCTCTCTCATGCCACTTAATCCTCAAGCACTTGCCTTAAGTACTTGTATATATGTCTTATGCCCCTTCTAGGAAGTGGTATAATGTCTTGGGAAAAACACAGTTGTTTAAGTCAGAAAGTTCTATGTTCCCAGACTTAGTAAACCTCAGGTAACTCATTTATAAGTCAGGGACTATCACACCTGTATTGTAGTAAGTGTGAGAATCACATGTTATAATGTCTGTAATGTAACTTACACATGGTCTGCCCCACGGTAAGGCAAACAAACCGTAGTAGCCTGTCCTTATTTTAAAGCCAGTGTATAAAATCCTTGAAGGCAGAAAGCTGGCACAGTGCCTTACCTATGAGAAGATTTTATGAATATTTATTGAATGAGTGAATGCATGAATAACCATGGGATGAAATAGTGTATTAATCAGGGTAGCTCTAGCAGCAGAAATAAATGTATTTCAGTGGCTTATCAGAATAGAATGTTATTGCTTACTCACCTAGGACTCCAGCTTGCGTGTTCCAATCAGCAAATGTCTTTCTACCACATATTGATTCACGGACCCAGGCTCTGTCCAGCTGACATACCCTGGCCTTGGAGTCTTTGTAGATCACCTCCAACTGCTTCTTAACCCCAGGCCTGGAAGGGAAGGCACACTCACCACCTTCTACTCACATTCAACTGGAGAGACCTGGTCATAGGGCTACACTTGGACCCAAGGGAGGCCAGGAAGTAAGATTCCTCATAATAGTCGTGGTGTGCCTTTCAACTACGCACCGCATGAGGGGGCCAATTGTTATTGTCAAAAATGGTTACTGTCAAAATAGTTAAAAAAAAAGAAAGGGAAGCCAGAAACTTAGAGATGAGTGAACACATAATAATAATTTGTGTAAAAGGTATTCCCATAACATGCTTAAAAGAGATAATAATTTAATGATTATTAAATAATATTATTCATAATTGGCCACATTGGCAGGTGCCTATAATGAGCCAAGCGTAGGACAACAGGATAAGGTGGGAACTGTGGCTGATCGGGGAGTTCTCGACTCTCTCAGGCTTCCAAAGCAGGGAGCTAAATTCATCCTGTTCGTAGGCCTGGACTGAGCAACAGCCCTATTTTACCTTATTTCACTTTATTCTGACTTTTTAAAAAAAGATCTTATTTATTTATTTGAGAGAGAGAGAGAACATGAGCAGGGGAAGGGGCAGAGGGAGAGAGAGAGAGAATCTCAAGCAGACCCTGCATTGAGCATGGAGCCCGACTTGGGGCTCGATCTTACAACCCTGAGGTCATGACCTGAGCCGAAACCAGGGGTTGGACACTTAATTGACTGAGCCACCCAGGTGCCCCTTTATTTTGACTTTTTTTTTTAAAAGATTTTATTAATTTATGTGACAGAGAGAGAGGCAGTGAGAGATGGAACACAAGCCGGGGGAGTGGGAGAGGGAGAAGCAGGCTTCCCACTGAGCAGGGAGCCTGATGCGGGGCTCGATCCCAGAATGCTGGGACCATCACCTGAGCCGAAGGCAGACGCTTAACGACTGAGCCACCCAGGTGCCCCTATTTTGACTTTTAATTAAAGTATAACATATCTACAGAAAAGACTAATATCTAAGTGTACAGCTTGATGTGTTTTTATAAACTAAACAGCTGTAGTGTAACCAGCACCCGGATCAAGAAACAGAACGTCCTCAGCATTCCAGAAGGCCTCCTCATGCTCCCTTCCAGGCTGCTCTCCTAATATTCAAAATAAACCAGAACTCTGAAATTTATTTATTTATTTTTTAAGATTTTATTTATTTATTTGACAGAGAGAGCAAGAGAGCACAAGCAGGGGGAGTGGCAGAGGGAGAGGGAGAAGAAGGCTCCCTGCGGGGCTCAATCCCAGGGCCCTGGGATCATGACCCGAGCCGAAGGCAGCTGCTTAACCAAGTGATGGCCCAGATGCCCCAGAACGCCCCAGATGCTTAACCCTAGATGCCCCAGAAGTCTGAAATTTAAAGTAAAATTTCCTCTGAGTTTTAATGTATTGTGTGGTGGCCGTGAAAGAGGCATTTGCAGACTGGACCGGGTTGAATGTAACCAGGTCACCACACACTCTCCCTCCTCTCGGTGTGGGTGTCTGTTATCCACTGAGTCTAACAAACCCGCCCGAAATGTACCGCCTTAACACAGCAGACATGTATTATTTCTCACAAGTCTGGCTGGGCTCCCACAAGCATTGGCAGACATCTGGAAGGTCATCTGGAGGCTAACTGGTCCTGGTGATGTCGGGTGGGGTAGCTCATCTCCACTCCATGTGGCGTTCCGTCCTGCAGTGGGCTAGCCCAGGATTGTTCACATGGCGGCTGGGCAGAGTTTGAAGAGAAAAAGTGACCTGGGAGGGAGGCAGGAGGGTCCGACTCGGAGGAGATGGGATGATAGAAGCAGAGGTTGGCTTGATATGGCCACGAACCAAGGAAGAGGGGCAGCTTCTAGAATCTGGAAAAGGCAAGGAATGGATTCTCCCCTAGAGCCGCCAGGAAGGACAAAGCTTTTGCCTTTAGCCCAAGACCCGTTTGCGGCTTGGAACCTCCAGAACTGAAATACGGATTTGTGTCTTGTGCTAAGTCTGGGGTCATTTGTTAGAGCAGCCACAGCAAACTGGTACGCCCAGCTTTTGCCGGGCCGTGGACTCTGCCTTTCCTAAGTCCCTGCATGACTGCAGATGTTCTTGCTGGCCAAGAACATTATCACTCAAGAGCCAGACAACCAGGCCCTGCTGTGGACCCTGCACTGCGGGGACAGCCTGTCTCCACCCCTCCTCCAGCTGTGCCCATCTCCGTGGAGCCAGGCGTCTTGCAGGCCCAGGCTACCCCAATGGGGTCCGCTCAGCAGCGGTGGCAGCCTCGCCTAGGCATCTGTTAGGTGTGCCATTCATGAGTCCCCCCACCCCCAGACCTACCGGAGCAGAACCCCTGGGACTGAGGCCCAGCAATTTGTGTTTTTACAAGCCCTCCAGGGATTCTGAAGTAGGCTTGTGATTGAGAACCATTGCTACCCAGGGTGTGTGTGGGGGGCGGGGGGAGTCTTTTCCCAGGGTCTGTCCTTCTCAGGGTGGACCGTGCTAGAATGTATGCCTCCTGGGGCCCAGGTGATGGCAGTTTGGAAGAGGGTTGAGAGGCTGAGTTTTATGGTCTGAGGTATCTGTTTATTGCATAGGAGGTCCCGATTTTGCTGAAAGTAGCCAGGGGAGGAAAAGAGAAGAGGGAATGGACTGGAGTTCTCATTTAATCTCTTGTTCCCAGGAGCCTCTGGTCATAACAATGAACAGAAATGGGAAAAGCGAAGTGCTTTGTAAAGTACTGATCTGTGTATACTTAGAGACATGGTGAGCACCACCTTGTATAGGGAGCAAAATCGTTTTTTAGGGCATGAATGGGATACTAAAACTAGTAACAATAACAGTAAAAATAAATAATGATGTAGTTTTGGAATGTTGGTGAGGTCCAGAGCGGATGACCAAGAAAGAATTCTTGAGACGTCTTTGGTGCAAAAATGTGATTGTATTAAAAGCACGGCGACAGGACCCAGGGGCAGAAAGAGCTGCCAGGGTTGTGAGAGGTGACTGATTATATACTTGGGAGTCCAGGAGGTCAGGACAAAGGGCTTTCATATGCTAAGGAAGACTCTCAGGATACTGGAGGCCTTGCTATTGTCAAGCTAAGGTCATTTTTTCCCTCTAGCAAAGCATTACCATTATGATAGTTGGGAGTTTCCGGGAGGAATGTTATACTCTGCCTGCCTGAACTATTTGTCAGTGGGCTACAGGTTATAAGGAAATTTTATTTTATTTACATTCCCTTCTACCTCTGTTTCCCACATCACTATGGAGGGGAGGGTGATGTTAAGGCTCCAAGAAATTGAGTTAGGGGTCTCTGAAAGTTAGGCAATTGATAAGAATGCTTTTTCCTTGTAAATCACTAAGATACTGGTAACCTGATAGAGACTCAGGTCTTGCAGGACTGTGATCTCTGTTCGTTTTTCCCTTTGCTTAGTTTTAAGGCAGCCAGGAGTTCCTGAGGAATGTCACACATAACTCATGGGGGAGGGAGGCTGGCGTGGATTGTGGTCAGCTTGTCCTTTGTCCTCAGCTTGCTTTCTGCTCCCTCATCAAATCATCATCATCATCATAATAGTTGCTATCTGAGGTCTGAATCCCTGGAAGCAGAGCCTGAAAGGATTCACGTGCAAGTGATTTACTGGGGAAGTGCTCTCAGAGGGAAGCAGGGAGTAGGGGAAGCCAGACCGAAAAGGGCAAGAAGCCAAGCAAGGCAAAGCCCCAGGCTCAACCTGATCCCGAGGGCAGCTCTGGAGTGTGAGTTACAGCTCTCTGTCTATCTGCCGAAGGCAAGGGGACCGGGCTCTCTGACTGTGGCTGCCAGTGTTACTGTCTGCTTGGGGTAACACCTGCCAGGCCGGCTCCCTGCTCCTGCGGGTAAGGTGGCTCCAGTAGCCCAGGGGCAGGCCTCAGAAGAAGGTCTCAGGTGCAAGCTGTTCCAGCAAAGCCTACAGGAGCTCATGGGGGCACAGAAGTGGTAGCCTGGGTCTCTGAGAACCTGGACAGGTCACTAGCATGTCCACTTTGGTTACCCTGAGCTCTTGCAGGCACTGTTCTCAAGGCTTCTCTGGTATTCAGTCATCAAACCCTTACCAGGTAAGAACAGTTGCCATCCTCATTTTCCAAATGTGTAACCTGAGGCTCAGGAAGATTAAGTAATTAGACCAAGGATCCACCAGAAGTAGGAGGTGGCTGAACTGGGATTCAGACCTAGGTAGTGCAGTCCCCAAACATCTCTGCTAATGGCCCCCTCTTGCCGCTGCTGTCCCATGGGCCCCACCTGCCCGCCCTGCTTCCGGCTCCTTGCAGGGACAATACTTCATCGAGGGGCAGCAGGAAGGTGATTTTCCAACTCTCCTTCATCCAGGAAATCAGAATGAGGCTTGTGAAGAAAAGGGAATTTTTTATCAACCACGAGAGAAAATCTTAATCTATATGCTTAATTAGGTCAGATACCCATTTTCCTCTGAGTCTTTTCTAGTTCTTTGAAGTCAGAGGAAGCCCTGGGCATTGGAGGGGGAAAAAAGTAGAAAGAGAATTGGGAGGAAACCTTCCACATACACACAAGAGGGAAAAAAAAAAAAATCAATCGTCAATCTTCTTTAAGGATTGAATGCAGATAAAGTCAGCTATCAACCCTATCAACATGGAAAAAAATGCTTAAAATAAAAACTAGGGCAATCCCCTGAAGGAGGAACAGCTTGGCATCCGTCTGAAGACTTTCCTACCTTGTTAAGAGTCTCGTTCTCCTCTCTCACTACAACACTGGAATTGCTTGCAGTCAATCCAAGGACTCCTTGAGGGTTTTGATATTTCAGGTAAAACTGAAGACTCAAAACAGATCTGGAATTTTCAGAGGGCCCGTGAGGGCTGTTTGCTGTGGAGCAGCATGTGTTGGGGGAGTGAGTGTAGATGTGGTAGGTCAGGAGGTCCGACGTTCCTTGCGTGTTCAGCTCTGACGCTTGCTACCACGGAGGCACCAGGATGCTACCCTCTGGCGTGTCCTTCTGGGATTACGGCCACATTCTGTACCTGTGCTGTCCCAGACAGCGGCCACGACTCACACGTGCCTGTCAACTTGAAATGTGGCTGGTGCGACTCAGGAGCTGACTTGTTACTTCTATGTATTTCAATGAACTGTGAAGCTTCATAGCCACACGTGGCTAGTGGCTACCCTAATGGACAGCTTAGCTCTAGGCCTTCACCTTTTATGGATTTGGTATATCAAAAAGCACCTGCAAAAAGAGATCTTTAGGTCCCAGCCTTTTTGTGCATTTGTGCAGATGAAGAAACCAAATACGCCAGTTAACTTCTGCTGCTTGAAATAACAACCATTTATTTATTTCATGATACCCTCGGATACAAATTTGGGATGGGCATAGCTGGACAGTTTTTATTGTCTCCTGGGGCTAAATTTGTGTGGTTGAGGGCAGCTCCCCTCAGCTGAGAACTGGCTGGTCTGGGACGGCCTCGGCAGGGTGGGTCATTTAGGTTCCCAGTCGTTTCTCATCCCCTGGAAGGCTAGCCTGGGCTTGCGCACATGATGGCTGGGCAGGGCTCCAAGAAAGGAAGCCATAGTGTGCAAGACCCCCGAGGCTTAGTCTCAGGACTTCTGCTGCCTTCTGTTGGCCAAAGGCAATCACATGGCCAGCTCAGAGTAGGGGGCCAGGAAATAGACTCCTCTTCTTGCTGGGAGATACAGCTGAGTCACACGCAAGGAGCATGGATATGGGGAGGCATGAATAATGGTGGCCATTTTTTAAATCAGCCACACTGAGGCCCCAAGGGCACAGTGACTGACCTGAGGTCACAAAGCAAACTTTTAGTGGGGCTGGGACCCACACCTGGGACTCTTGACTCCCAGACCAGTGCTAATCCTAGATTGGTTCTTGGAATCTCTTGTGTAGCCAGCCCTTGCCTTTGTGGGCCTTGGTTTCCGCATCTACAGGAAGATGGAGAGGCGCAAGATTTCTGACTTCCCTGAGCTCTCAATTCCGGCGTTGGACTTGGTGGTTGCCTGGGGTGGGAGCTGGGGAGGGGCAGAATCTGGGGGTGTGGGCAGATCTGGGGGAGCCCATGTGGAAATCCTGAAGGCTGCCTCTTTTGCAAAGGAGCCAGAAATTGTCACATGCGACCTACGTAAGGTATTTACCGATAGGCTCAGCTTTTTGGAAAGAAGTTGGTAAAAAGACTGAGTTTGGAAAGGATGGCATTTTTTCTTCCAGGTTTTTCTCATTTATAATCCACCCACTTCCTTTTCCTTTCATAAATATGATGTACGTGAGTGGAGTGATCTAAATATCTTCCTAGTTCCAGAAGCCTGACAGTATTTTCACATCGATCTCACATTCGATAAATCACGCCCTGCGGATCTGTGAACTGAAAGGCCAATAAAATGCCTCCGGTGAGAAGCGCAGCGGCGGGAGGGAGCGCTTCTGTTAGGGCCCTGAGTCTCCCCGAGGCAGTGATGCTAAGTGCAGCCCGCCTGGGACCTACCCACGGTCCAGATTGGTGTGTTGTGCCCCATCGCTGGCTCACAAGTCTTCACTTGTGAAAACAAACAGCAATGAGTAGAAGGGAAGTTCTTCGGAGGAAAGGCATCGCAGAGAAGCTAGCTGTACTCATCGAGATGGTGGTGAAGACGGTGAGCTGGAGAGAGAGGGAGAGAAGGGGGAGGAGGAGGTAAGCGGGATGCAGGAGAGAGGCTAAGAGGAGGAAGGTGGGGAGGGAGGGGGTGGTGGGGAAAGGAGGAAGCAGGAAGAGGGGCAGAAGGCAAGCGAAGAGAGAGAGGAGGAGGAGGTGGCAAGGGTGGGGACTTGGGGAAGGCAGAGATGGAGGGGTGTAGGTGTGGGGAGGGACGACCACAAGGGCAGGGCCAGTTCTGAAGCCTCAGTTTCCCAGAATGCAGACACCGTGGCTCTTTTTCTTTTTTCTTTCTTTAAATTTTAAAGATGTCATGGCATTATGAAAGGATTCATGAACCAGGCAGCACCCCATCTCTCCAAGGAGCTCCCATGGCTCGTCCCTCGGCACAACTCTCTTCCCTTTCTCAGGGGCCTGGCTCTCCCCGGAATCCAGTGGGGGTCTCCAAGTTTAGTGACACAAGTGAATGTGACTCAGGTCCAAGGCGCCCTGAATTTGTTCTATCCTCCCAGGCTGTGTGCCTTCCAGTGAGTGGCTTTACTTCTTTGCGTGTTTGTCTTTTCACCTACAGAAACGGCTGGGCCATTTGAGGTGATTTTTATTTTAAACTCTCTTTGGCTAGAAAACTATCTTCGGGTGACCGTTTGTGAAGAAACCACATACATACCCCGCAGAACAGGGCAGGGCCCCTCTGTGCTCAGTTTAAAGACAGTTGGGTTAGACCAGCTTTCTTAGGCTGGGATCTCTGGAAACAGACCCTGAGACAAGCCAATGTCCTAAGGAAGTGTTCCCAGGAGAGGTTTGAGGGCCAGGAAGGGCAGGGAAGAGGATGGCAAATTCCCAGCCTCTGCCTGATCCTGTGGAGTGTTCTAGGGCATCAGTTAGGCCTCAGAGTTTATCCCCTTTGAAGTAAGGGAGCTGGGTTTTCATCCTGGGCTAGCGGCCTCTGGGAGGGTATACCTCTCAGCAGTTCCCAGCTGTCAGTGCTGGTGAGGAAGCTGCAGTAACCCAAGGACAACCCTCTGAAAGGGGTCACAGGGGCCACTCCTTAGCAGCAAAGCAATGCACAGCTGGGGGACAGGCGCAAGGAACCAGCAGAAGGGATCCTAGGGAATTTGGGCAGGGAACCAACAGCGTCTATCATCTTCATGAGTTTCTCCAAAAGCTCGTGGTCCACAGGAAGTGAGGCCATCTAGACCGGTAGGCCCTCGGACAACCTTGCAGCTGACCACACGATGGAGTCACGTGGCGGCGCCCAGCCTAAATCAGCAGAACTGTGGGGTAGGCCCACAGAATTCTCAGCTGAATACATGGAAGTTGTTTTAAGCCATTAAGTATTAGCACGCTTCGTATGCAGCCGTAGCTCTCTGACACAGGGGGAAGGAAATGATCGGAACCCAGAGTCTAATGTCTATCCCAGCAAACATCTGTAAGTAGAAACTAAAGGTGGGGTCAGTGTTGGAGTCAGAATTGGCCTGTATCCTATTTTTTGTTTTACTTCCCTTTACAGTGGCGCTGAACTTCATGAGACACCAGATAGTTCTGCCTGGAAGGGGGCAATAAGAATAATGTCTCTCCAGTTATTACTGAATTAATACTCGACAATTGACCCTCTCTTTCAAATCATCCCCAGCATTTCAAGCTGCTACTGGGTTTTAATCTACTGCCTTATCATCCCCGAGGTCACCGCTACAATGGCATTTGTTCTTGAAAGATAAGTCAGCTTCTTTAAAAAGAAGGCAGCAAATAGTATAAAGAAGGAAAGGATAAAATAAGATTACATGGCTAAGCAAAAACTTGAGAGGGAATAAAAGAAGAAGGAAGGAGAAATTAATTGAACTGTGCTTTGAATGATTGGCTCGGTGGCCAGCTTCTGAAACAGTTAAGATTACAGTAGGGAGATTAGGTCAGTAGATATTTTCCAGACATCTCCCATGACTCTAATTGAAGTTATTTCTAAGCATCAGAGGAGCCCAAATACAAAAGCTTGGTTCAACATGACCTTTCTGGAGATTTTGCTGATTGCACCTTAAGGATGGATCTTATTATGGCTCTGGTGAGGTACCTATCACTCTGCTTGACATCATTCCTCCCTACAATCACCACGTTTGCATAAAAAACTAATATGAGAAGTGTGGTGAGCCACGAGGCAGATGGAAGCCTTTGACTAATTAGTCGAGAATGGTGACAACTTCAGAGACATGCTTTGGAACAGATTTAGCACTGACACTGCTCTGCCGATATGGGAACACCGTGTCACTTTACTGGGAGTTGGGAGAGGAGGAGGTGCCAGCCTCAGAAAGCCTGGTGTCTTGGCTTTGTAAGAGGAGCAACTGAGAGTCTGTCCACAGGTGACAGTCCTGTTTGCAGAACTCTCAGAATGCCTTTCCCAGTCTTGTCACACACCTTCCCTTTCCTCTTCCTTTTCCTGACCCAGAGGGCTGGATCCCTTCCCCTCCGTCAGCCCCAGACCCTGTCCTTGACTCCTTGCTCCTCTGGTACTTCTGCTTCTAGAATACCCATATCTTGATTTATAAAAGAATCACCTTTTAGAGATTTAAACCCAGATACCTGGCTTATACTCCCAGAGATTTGGATTAAGGAATCTCGGATGGGGCCACAGAGCTTGTATTCTCAGCCAGTTTCCAGGTGCTGTTGGTGTTGCTGGTGCAGGGACAACACTTGGAGTGGTTCTCCCTTAAGGAAATGATAGATTGATCTAAGCCCAGCGTTGCAAACTAGCCACCTGCAGACCAAGTCCAAGCCCAATGTATCAGTTTTCCCTCATAACATTTTAAAGGGAAATCACCCCAAAATATCTAGATGTCTGGCATCTTTTGTAAAGTAAGAACATCTGTCTCTATCAATGGCCTTGATGTTGGTACCAGCATCGCCAGTTAGAGGGGTAATGGACTCCTTACTTTGCTATAGTCCTCACTCTCCCCACTCACGTGACACTGGGCTCACTCCATCCTTTCTTTCATGTGGCTGGTCTCTATTGGTCCCTAAGTTTGCGTCCCTTAACTTAAATTTGCATAATACAAATTAATTCATGTTAACCTTTATAGGTAACACATCTGCATTTTTGCAAGGGCTTTCTGGCAATGGTGACTTAATTCAGAGGTGTGATACCGGTGGTGGAAATCTCAGGCTGCAGGGCTCAGCTTTGTGGAGAACCGGGGGGCTTCTCCAAGGACCTGGCAGAACAGTCTCCTCGCAAGTCTCCAGGAGATGAACCTGGTTTCCCAAAAGTTGCTGCGTAATAATTTGGCAATAGATGAGAAAAGACGATGCATGCCCTCCTAGAAAGAAAGAGTCTTTATAAAATGCGATTTTTACTACAATGAAGCTGGGGTAATACAGGCTTAAGTTCAGAGATGCAAAACATTTACTGGGGTTCTGCTTATGAGAAACCCCATTCTCTCCTTCCATTTGTCCTTAATTCATTCCTTGAAGGTGCCATGTAGAGTTGACCACAGTTTCTGGAGCATTGCCTGGGTTCAAATTCAGGCCTGGCCATTTACTTTCTGTAATACCTTGGTTAAGTTACTGTGCGCTGGAGAGCCTTGGCTTCCCCATGCATAAATCACACCAACTTTGCAAGGCTATATGTGATGGTTAAACGGAATAAGGTACATAAAGGTCTTAGAACAGCCGATGCCTAGTGAACGGTTCATAAATGTCAGTAACACCTGCTTCCTGTTGTAGAAAGTTTGTAGGCAGAAGCATCAATCCAATCTAAGTTCTAATCCCTGTCCCCTTAGGTATGGGTCATGTGACCTTGAGAAATGTTGCCCTTTCTTTTATTCATTCTTCTGACAGATACTTATTGAGCCTATATGTCCTCACCGGTAAAATGGAGATAGTAGTATTTACTTCATAGAATTGTTGTGAAGATCACACGAATAATTCATATAAAATAGTGTTTGACGTACGAGAAGTACCTAATAATATTAGGTTGGCCCGCATGAAATTGCTGTTTTTGTAAGTTAAAAATGGTTGAATTCTAACAATTTTCTGCAGTTCAAACTAACAAGTAGTACTATTCTTGCTCTTAATATGGTGGTTGTTGAGGTTTTATTCCTACCAACTCTACAGGGGGTGTCTGAGTTAGCTCTTGCTATGAAAGAAAAAACAAGCCAGCTCAAAACCCGGAGGGATGAAGCAACGAACCCTATGAACCCTATTGCTCATGAGTCTCACGAGCCTCTGGATCAGCTGGGCGGTTCTGCTGTTCTGGACCAGACCTGACTGATCTTGACTGGGCTCGCTCATGAGTCTGGAATCACCCAATAACAGATGTGGCTGGCTGGTCTTGGATGTCCTCACTCACTTGTCTGGGGCAATGAGGATGACTGGGCCATGTGTCTCATTCTCCAGCAGGCTAGTCTGGGCTTATTCATGATGTGATGGCGAAGTTCAACCAAGAGCGCTGGGCCTCTTGGGCCCACGTGTGCTGCTGGCATGGCATCACTTCTGCTGCGTCCTTGTGGCCAAAACAAGTCTTATGGCCAAGCCCAGAATCAAGAATTGAGGAAATAGACTCCACCTTTTGGTGGGAAGGACTGAAAAGTCTTATAGCCAAGGGCAAGCATCCAGGGAAGGGAGGAGAATTCAGGCTTCTTTTTTTTTTTAAACCAATCAGTCTAGGACACGAGGTATAAATAATACTTGTGTTCCTTTGCTTCATCATTTGTATTATTTCTTTAACTGAAAGAATGATTTTTGCCAAGCAGTAAAATATCCCTGTGCCTTTGATGATGACATATTTTTATCTTCCCCTCCTTTGGCTCTCCTGGAGTTTTAGGAGGCTCTGGTTGGGACTTGCGTGGGTGGTCTCCTTTCACACCTCAAGGACTCCATTTCTCTACCTTAAAATACAAGAAGCCGAATCACTTTTGCCAGAAAACAGAGTAACTATAGAGCGGCTTGGTTCGTTTAACTCCGTTTTCTTGCTGACGAAATGCACAGCTGCTCTTAATATTCTTTTTTTTTTTTTTAAAGATTTTATTTATTTATTTTGACAGAGAGAGACAGCCAGCGAGAGAGGGAACACAGCAGGGGAGTGGGAGAGGAAGAAGCAGGCTCATAGCGGAGGAGCCTGATGTGGGGCTCGATCCCAGAACGCCGGGATCACGCCCTGAGCCGAAGGCAGCTGCCTAATGACTGCGCCTCCCAGGCGCCCCCTTGATATTCTTTTTCTCCAGCACCTCTAATCAGCAGCGAGGACTTCAAAGACACTGCTAAGTGCACTGTAGTCGTATCATAAAGACGGGGACAAACTCTGACCTCTCCAATTTTTAAGACTTCAATCACAAAGGACTTTATGAAGACTTTACAAAATCTTTGTGGATTGAAATAATAAAAGCTAAAATTGCCATGTCACTCTGTATATGCATTAAACTGTTTACTCACTATTCTGATGAAGGTACTAGTAGTATTCTCATGTTACAGATTTAAAAAAAAAATGGTGGAACAGATCAGTTAGAACCTTGCCCAGAGTCACCCACATAAGAAGTGGGAGAGTCAGGATTTGCACAAAGAAACCTGTGGTTGGGACCTACACACTTTAAAAAGGTTATGAGTGTCCCCTCTCTTCCCAAATAATATTAAAAATATTAAGTCCTTTTTAATTCTACTGAAGATCCAGAAACCATGACTAGGCAGATTGTAGCTCAGTATGAAAACAAAGATATAGTCTAACTTTTAAGAGCGCCCTTTCAATAAAGTGCAGTGTAAGGTACACGTTCCCAGATACAACTGAACATCACTGACAGAAGAACTCGGGGACTCAGGGCGCCTGGGTGGCTCAGTCGGTTAAGCGTCTGCCTTCAGCTCAGGTCATGATCCTGGGGTCTTGGGATGGAGTCCCACGTCGGGCTCCCTGCTCAGCGGGGAATCTGCTTCTCCTTCATGCTCTCCCTCTCTGTGTTTCCTCTCTCTCTCAAATAAATAAATAAAATCTTAAAAAAAAAAAAAGAACTCAGGGACTGGATTCAAATCCTGGCTCCTTGATTTTTTCTGTGAAAGTGTCTAAGGCCTCTTAGCCTCAGCTTCATCATCTTAAAAAACAAAACAACAGAACAACTATAAGTAATTCCATAAGGTATCGTGAGGATAAAGCAATGTAGTTAAAGGTCATGACTCATTATAGATCACCAGCGAGGATTCATTTCCTTTCTTCTACCATCAAAGGAGTTGCCCAACAGAGCTTCCAAAAGATCTTATAGGAATTGGAGACATGGGACCATGTCTTGTATCAGAAAAGGGGTTAGTCTAGCTACTTGGTACTAAAAGCAACACGTGGGGGCTTGTTAGATACGCAAATTCATGGGCTCTACTCCGACCTACTGAGTGCAGTCATCTTGGGGTGAAACCCAGCGATCTGTGCTCCCAGGTGATTCTTATGCTCCCTAAAGTTGGCAATGCCCTGGCCGAGGTGACCTCTCTTCCTGCTTTAGTTCTATGGTTCCAGTTTCTCCCTCCCTCACCCACCCATGTAGTAATTGCTACCGTGTGCTGAATACCTCGTCTGCTCAAACATGTGAGTAAACACTTGACATGCATTTATGTAATCCTTGCACCAGTGGGGCTGGTGCTATTATCATCCACACCGTACAGATGAGGGCACTGAGACGTTAAGGAACTGGCAAACTAGGATTGTCATCTGAAAGCGTTCGGAGCTCTGGCTACCAAGCACTCTGCTAATCTAATCACCGCATAGGGTCTGTCATAACTCCAAGAAGGACCTAGAGGGGAGCTCTTTGTCTTTCAAACCCATTCATCTGATGATGCAATGGAGTAAAGAAATTAAGCTATTGATCTCAGACAAGTCATAAAGAGGGCCCGCATGGAGGGTCACTGGCTGATAACCTGAGTCCCTGCAAGACTAGAAAATGCTGGGAGTTCAGAGGGCTGTGGAGAAGGGGGTCGGGAGGTTCCTCCCAGGGGTGTGCTCAGCAAGCAGGGACCCGGTGGGTGGAAGTGCTGCCTTGAGTGCCCTGCAACTGAGAAACACAGCTGGAGGTAATTATTTTTTCCTAGCTATAAATAAAAGAATCCTAAGAAGAACAAGGTGGGGGAAGAGCAACTTGGGGGGAGGGGTGCTTCACTTATGCTCTTCCCCTGTCAGCTGCTCTGGATGACAGAACAATGAGTTGGTTTTAACCACTTCCTGCCCCTTGCTACCTTTTTTGCTGGTGATGTCTATACAGGGAACAGGCCTTAAAGCAGAATTTATGATCATCTGAGCCTGCAGAAGAGGTGGTCCTGCCTAATGCAGAAGAGACTGGCAGCAGAGATCCAGGTAGATTATTGTGTGAAGGAAGAGGGACCTTGTGTCCTGTCACGCTGGGGCCCTTACCTCCCCTTCGTATCTGCTTCAGCCACACAGATGGCACTGGCCTCATGGCTAGGGGCTGCTCATTACAAATGGGGCCTCAGGATACAGGCAATAGTCAGGATTTCTGATGATTTGAGAAGGATGTTCCGGGCTTAACTTAAACCACCCAGCTCCAGAATTCCATGAGAACACCATCATCCCTTTGGCAAAGTATTCTTAGTTTTCTAAAATGGCAAATACTCCTGACGATGGGAGCACACCAAGCCTCCCCTCTCATTTGAACCTTCGTGGTCCAAAGTCACTTTCGGTGATTATATTTTGATGCATTTGAGGAGGGACAATACAGAAGCTCTAGAGAGTTGCTGCGTGACGTGTGGTTCTGGGTCAATCGTGTTGTACTCCCCGGGTGCCCGGTGGAAATGCAGTCTCAGGCACAGTCTCAGACCTCCTGAATCAGAATCTGCATTTTAAAACACGTCCAGGTGGTTTGTATGCATATTAGCATTTGAGAAGCCTCCTCTAGCTGTCTGAGACTCAAGTGGGGCCACCTAGCAGCTGTTTGGGGGGGAGAGGGGAGAGGACCAGAAGGAGATAGTTTAACTTGGTGAGCAAAGCATACATATTCTGGAAATGTAGCAAATTCCTTAAACTGTACATGAAGTAGAAAGCAGCTGAATGATGTAAATCTGATCCCTGACTGTGAGTCAGCTGTTCAATCAATAGCAACATCTCTTGGTGGTCCTGAGGGGACAGCCCTGTGGACCTGCAGGGGACGTTAATGAGGCTAAGGATCGTATTGCCTGGCTGACACCTGCTAGGCAATCTTCCACAACAAAGTGCTGGCTAACAGAAAACTTCAAACTGTGATGTCCTGACCAATTGCGAGCCATCTACCCAGACTGCATTGAAGTTTGCAGCCCCCGTGGAACACTGTTCATAAGGAGCTTGCCTTACCTAGAGTCAACCTGGGGCTTCCCAGAGCCTTGCTTTGTTGCATGAGGGTCTGGGGGTCTCCAGGTTCTTGAACCTGAAGGTGAGGAAGGATCACTGTTCCTGCCTCACCTTCAGGTGGAGGTTTAGGAGACCAGGCTCTCGGACGCCTGGGTGGCTCAGTCCATTAAGCGTCTGCCTTTGGCTCAGGTCATGATCCTGGGGTCTTGGGATTGAGCCCCACATTGGGCTCCCTGCTCAGCAGGGAGTCTGCTTCTCCCTCTTCCTCTCCCTCTGTGTGTGTCCTCTCTTTCTCTCAAATAAATAAATAAAATCTTAAAAAAAAAAAAAAAAGCCAGGGCCTATCCTGAGGCTTGGGGACCGTCTGTGAAGTTTCTTCCAATTAAGTTCAGTCAGGACTGCCACGGACTCTTGAGAAGACAGACCACTGACCTGGGGAAGTCTATACGGGCCGTGTGGCCTCTCTCGTGATGATGAAACGGAGAGAAAAGTTCAAATTAAATCATATCCTTGTTCCAAAAACATTACCGTAAATCATATTGTAGTCATTTCCGTGACCGCTCCTAGACTCAGACAGTCAGGAGCCTAGGCATGCCCGGTGGACCTTTAGCTGACTTCAGTTCTCAGCTCCCCAGTCAGCGACTTTGCAACTGGGATCTGAAATGCGCAGGGATGGGTGCACGTGTCTGTGGGGCTCCACACTGCACGTGCACATATATCCGTACAGGGAGGTGGCTCTCTGATCCACATCACCCTCAGATGGCGTGCCGTTCCAGGTGAGGAGGTCTCATCTTCCATGAAATGGAACACATCTGTAGGATGATTAACAGAAAAAGAAAGGTCGAGTCCTACTGAGACGCACCGAGACTGCCCCGGGACCCATGCCTTCTTACTGCTAATCTGCGCCATGTGTTCTATGGAAGATAGACATATCTTCCCCACTTTGATATGGTCCTCACGTGTTTCATTCTGTTGAAAATTCTCAGAGGTTAATCTCTCATACCCACATGGTGAGTGATTACTGGGGACCCTGATTGGAGGGGCAGCAACTTATAAAATGAAAAGAGACAAGCTTTAGACTAAATAAAATAGATATGAACTATTTACTGAAATGAAATGAGAGAATTCAAACGAGGTAATTCTCTGGAGTGCAATTTCATAGGCTCTAGATTTTCAGGGCGAGGCCACTTTGCTTGTTTATAGGCAAGGTTCTTATTGCACAAGGCTTAATTGGGGATGCTAACATGTGTACCTCTCTCCAGCCGTGAAGTCTCACCCACAACAAACTCAAAGGTTGTATTTGAACCATGAGCACTTTGGAGCCTGTGGAAGGGTCTCTGTCGAAAGGCCTGGACTTTAATGCCTGCTCTTCGCATTACCAGTGAATTAGATCCACCCCAGTGTCCGCATTCCTTCATTCACTAATTTACTCAGGCATTCTTCTAAAGATAGGATAGATCCTGCTCTTGCTGGGTTTACATTCTAGTGGAGGAGATGACCAAAATATATTCAATAAATATACATCTAAGTGTGTACCTGAGAATAAAAGAGGGCACCAAGATAGAGTGTAGCCAGGATAGATGGGCTACCTTTTGGCCATGAGGGTCAGGAAAGGTGAATTCCAGACAGAACAACAAGAGCAAAGGCCCTGAGGTAGAAATGAGCTCACACATGTGTTTTTCTTTTTAACAGACTTTTATAGCTCTTAGCGCATACAAGGAATTGATTTAAGCATTTTGCAAATAATACATCATTTAATTCTCATAGAAACCCTCTGAGGTAATGCTAGTCTTATTTGTACAATGCTACAAATGAGACCGTTGAAACACAGTTTAAGCAGCTCACTAGCTTTAACTTACATAGCTGGTAAATTGTAGAGCAAGGATTCAAACCCAGATCTGACCCCAGGGATTGTGCTCATAACCACTTTGCTGGTAGTTCCCAAATTACCACATATGGGAGCATTTAGGGATCTTTAAAAACTATGGATGCCTGGCTCCCTCGCTCAGCCATTTGGATATAATTGGGATGGGCCGAGAGCTGGACATTGGGATTCATGAAAGCTCCCAGATGATTGGGATGTGCAGCACACTTGGACACCAAGGGCATTGTGCCATGACGTTTAGCATTAGAGTGAGAGCCTGAAAGAGCACTAGCATGTTTAGGCTTGAACAAGGGAAGGAGTGGAATTCCCTCCCCTCTGGCCCCTGTTGGTTCACATTTGCCTATTTATGCATTTGCCAAAATCAACGGCATCCATATAAAGAAGAAATGGTCTACTCTTGAATCAAGAGTACCCTGGTCACACCATTCCCATCAGCAGTGTGTACCCAGCTCTTTCTTCCGGTGAGGTACATAACCACCTTATTGCCTGACCTCAGAAGAGCACCCCACAAAAGTCATCAGACACCAGTTCTGCTGGGACAGGAGCAGGTCAGGCTGAACTAACTCCTGAGCCCAGTAATATTGGCCCATTGTCTTTGAGAGAGCCCATTTTATATTTTCTGCCTAAGTTGATGCTCAAAGTGGACCCTGGTTCTTGCTCCCCATATTAAAGGATTGGTTCACACTTGTGCTATAAATTGCTCTTCCATTTACTAGAAAGTTGGGTGAAACCAGCTAGTTATTGACTCCAAGCAGTGGGAGAAAGTCTACGTTGTGTCCTACATTGGGGTCACAGGCAGCATGGAAACTTAGGGAGGCTCTAGATAATTTATTTTGTCTATAGGCACTATGGAACTGGGAAGGGACAAGAATCATGTCACTGATTCCAACATTTGGTTCAGACATATTCCTAATATCTCACCAAGACAGGAATTAGGACTATTTTTCTGGTGCCAAGGTTCTGCTTGGTAGAGCTCAGAGCAGGCTAAGTGGTTGCCATGTGCCTTTGGCTTGAGTTTTGATTGGTGTGTGCGTAGGTTGCTTTGAGTATCTGCAACAGGCCTTCCAGAGTATCCTATACCTGCAAGAGGGAAATGACTGCTCTGGAGACTGAGAGGAAATGCCAATTAAATAAGAGAACAGGGAAGTTAAGAGAACTTCCCGACACCACCTTTGGTGAGTTGTTGAACTGGAATTGGAAATGAGGGTGTCTTTGCCAGGCATGACTGATTAAACTCCACACCCCTATTCATAGGAGAGGAAGCCTTCCAAAGACTCCTAAATGGGCAGTGAAGTGATGAGAAAAGATGATTATGGCACAGATGCCAAGAGCAGGCTCCATATTACTTACAATCCTACAGCACATTTTACGTGATTGTAATGTTTCACGAGAGTAGCAGAGGCTGTGCTGTAAACTGCCCCATCAAAGTCCCAGCTGGCAAGCCAGGGATTATGAAACAAAGCTGCAGGTTAGGAAGCCAGTGTCATCCACATTCTCCATTAATGTTGTATACAATTAGCATTCACAAGTAATGGCTCAGGGCTCACTCCCAGTGTAAGGATTTATGGGGTTTTCTATAGCGTGGAAAGTCAGAGATGAGTCAAAAACACTCGATTAAAGTCTATCCCTCCAAAAGTCCTAAAAATATGACATACTTAGGACTACAGTGAGTTGGTTTTATTTCCTCCTACGTCAAACACTTTGGACATTTCATGAAAAGCAATATGCTAAGGTAAAGTTTAAAAATGTTGGTGATATGTGTAAGTATTAACTAAGTTAATTAAGTGGAAGCCATCTGTGGATTCCAGGACGTGGGTTGTGGAGAAAGGATTGTGGTGAAGGGACATGGGAGGATTTATACTCTTGGCAGGATTGGAGAAGCAAGGCATCTAGTACAGGGAGTCTGAATCTGTGTGTATGTGTGTGTGTATAAAGATTTGCATACACACGGTGTATATATATATACATATACACACATACATATACATACACGCACACACATATACATATATACATATATTTTTAATTGAATGCAGATGCTAGTTAAATACAAAGTTTACTTATTTCGCACTAGCTTTTCTGCCATTTTCTATTTTCTTAAACAGCAAAGACTAGAATGTTAATAATAACCTCCCTCGTCCCTTTCCTTGAAGAAATAGGAATTAAATCCTTGGGATAATGATGTAGCAGTGACAAAACCAAGCATAGACAATGCGAGAGAATGTACACCAGCCCTCTCTTCCTCCTGAGTGGGAGATTCCTAGGTGAAAGAATTCTAGATCTGCCTCAAGATCCCGGACCAAGTCAGGCCATTGGGCAGAGGGACAGGACTGACCATGCTGGGCTGACAGTGGAGAGAGAGAAAGAGAGGGAAACTATTGTCATAAGACTTTGGCAGAATGAATCCCACAAGGGGAAAGCTGGTGATGAAGGGTTGATGTCCCATGGGTCTGATTGGAGGGGGAGTTAGCAGAGTTTCAAGAGAAGCAGGAGAGAGAAGACATTCGGGCAGTTACTTTAGATGTGAAATATTAAAAAGGACAAATAACAGGAAATGGGACTTTTAAGTTTTCCTTAAAGTTAAAATGAACGAATGGAATCCACTTTTAAAAGATTTCAGGAAAGCTTCAACTTCCATTTCAGATACAGTTTGGCTGATGAATCATATTTCTTTGACTATAACACCATACAGGAATGAATTTTAGGGCTGAAACCATGGAAGACTTTATCTTACATAGGTTATAATGGTTCTGCAATATTCATATGTTTTCTCTTTTTGTTGACCAACTGATACCCTATGAAACTGGAAAGGATAACTATTGCAGCTAGATAAGCTTTCTGAGCCTAAGGATGCCAGAATCTCTGATATGGCAACTAGATTTGGACCTTGTCATTCTTAATGAATAAATGTTAAAGGCTTTGGTGTTAATCAGTGTAATTTGCTCTCAGTAGCCAAGTCATAGTTCTAGGTCGTAGATCAACAACAGAGGTCAGGACAGGAAGAAATTAGGGTATTATATTTGCTGTCATTTTTGAGCAAGGGGAAGTGTTGACTAGAATTTGGGAGGGAACAGCTTGCCATTGCAGATGGCCAGCACCATTATCAAGGGGAGCCAAGGGGCAAAAATGACATGAGGCAATCCAATATTAATTTGGAGTTATGAAAGTCCAAGACACACCTGCCAACCATAAGCTCCATGCCATGCTCATCTTCCCGCCAAAGGTGAGTGTGGCCATGAAATACCAAGTGCACACTAGTGGTCATGGTCAAGAGGAAGGTAAAGGGCTATGAGGGAAACTTATAATGCTCTGCCTCACCATAGATAAGGCTGAGTTCATATGAAACCAGTGGAAGTCACACAAAGTGGAGACCCCAAGGGCCCAAGAGATTTGATTTGATTTTTCTCCATTATTTGCTCTCACAGCATCCTGTAATTTCCATTCCTAGCACTCCTCACAATTACAAGTAATTATTAAGTAGTTATTTGTTAATATCTTTCTCTTTAGATTATAAGTTCCATGTGAGCAGGGATAATTGTTTATGGATGTATCCCTAGTGCACAACATGGTGTCTAGCTCATGGTAGGGGCTTAATGATTACTGGTTCATTGAGTGAATAAAATTAGTGTGATCAAGGGTAGAGCAGGAATCAATACCAATGTCTAGGGGATTGATGGTAAAGGAATGTGATCCAAAGGAGAGAGGTAAGAAGAAAAGGTACACAAGTAGAGTTCTAGGAAAAATAGTAAGTTCCTCCCATTTAGGCTGAGACTGGGTCTAGAAGAACCTTGCTAGGTAAGGTGTGGCATGGACCAGAGGCATCAGCAGCACCTGGGAGCTTGATGAAAATGTAGGATCTTGGCCTCCTGCTGAAATAGAATCTGCATTGAGACAGATGGCCAGGTGATTTGTGTGTACATTAAAGTGTGAGAAGCATTGTTCTATGGCATGAGCAAATATCCTGCTTCCTAACATAATTTTGAGACTGCTGAGGGCACTCAGACCAACAGTGGCTAAGGAGAATGGAGCCAACGGGGGAATGTGCTCCATTGAAACCATGACATAATAGGGGTGATGTTCAATGTGCAGATAAGGAAGCCTCTTGCTATTAGCACAAGGAGGAAGACGAAGCAACTTAATGTAGACTTATTATTGTCAGTCTTGAAGTTGGTCTCTGTGAGGCAACTAAAAGATAGCAAGTCATGCCAAGTTCTAGTGTTATAAATATTATTGACTCACATGGGGAAAAGTCATACCATCCAGACAGGGAAATGGAAGGGTTAAAGTGTAGGGACTTTTTGTCCACAATTTATTTTTACCAATCCTCTGAATTTGAGTGACAGGAAAAAGAAAATGAGCATGAATGAAGGAGCCCTGGAGATAAACAGTTGGTTATATGAATGGTATAGGTCATTACATT
This sequence comes from Ursus arctos, assembly GCF_023065955.2. Classification (NCBI taxonomy): domain Eukaryota; kingdom Metazoa; phylum Chordata; class Mammalia; order Carnivora; family Ursidae; genus Ursus; species Ursus arctos. The sequence continues at coordinate 36,213,239 of NW_026622830.1, forward strand.
CAAACTGCATCTTGTGGAATTTGTGGTTTTTCAGGGATCCCTCAGGGGATGACATAAGTGTAGGAAATTGAGGAGGAGACAGAACAAGAGACCATATTTCACTAGAAGCGGTGTTTTACATATCTGGGTTCTACCAAGTACTGGAGTGATACAATGGGGACATGGGTTGGCTTGCATGCCATCTCAGATGGATGACTAAGAGAGGGTTTGGTCAGTGGGAACAGTTTTAATCTAAACAGTTGTAAAAGGTCATGGAGTATTTTCAGACCCCCCATCTAGGAAAGGAGAGAAAATACAGAGACCAAGGGCATTTATTTTTGTAGGTGCCTATTATGTAACCCAAATATGTAGCACACATGGCATCATTACAACTTGATCCCAGATTTCTTTCCACCCGAGCCTAGGATTCCTCTTAGCACAGAACTCTAGGCAGCCATTAATAATTGCTTGGGAATGGTACTAGAGTTGAATTGCTTCTACCAATTCGAGTTCCAGGAAATAGGAAGACATGTCAGTAATTTCCCTAATTGTCTATATTTCAGTAATGTAATGATGGTTTTATATGGGACAAGAAGTGAGCATTTGTCAATTTTTTAGCTACCCAGCACCTTTTGGACACTCTTCCTATTACTGGGGACTTCCTATCTTATAAATCATACCTCCCCAAGAATGGAACCCACAATTCATTTTTTCCTATCCTCCTTTGCAGATAGACTCCAATAATTATATGCACCTGTATTAGACCTCTGATTGGAAGAAAGCAAGAAGATGAAGCTGGCACTTCACAGATTCCATTTTTGGGTGAAGGGGGCTTGAAGGCATCCAACTTTCTAGGATATTACTGGTGGAGATTCTGGCACCCGGCAACCCACTTTAATGTTGCAAGCTGAGATATCTTATTCCAGCTTCAGCAGGAATGGAGTCCTGGCTGGTGCAGGGATACCCTGTGCTTTGATCATTGTTGTTGCCTTTATAGATAGCCTCTAGACCTGATACTCTGGCCCTCCGGCAGATTCTTCAGTGCCCTTTATATGTTTCTTCTTTACTTAAACTAGCTAGAGTGAGTCCTGTTGTTTGCACCCAGAATCCTGAACTGTGGTTAAAAATAAAAGCTCTAATTCTTCATCTTTCCTTGTGTTAGTTATTGATTGCTACGTAATGAACTATACCATAACTTAGTGGCTTACAACAGCAATAAAACTGTACTATCTATCACAGTTCCTGTGGGTCAGAAATATTTAGGAGTAGCTTGGTTTTGTATTTGAGGTATGGGCTGGGGCAGCAGTCATCTGAAAACTTGACTGGAACCAGAGGATCTGCCTCCAACATGGTGGCAAGTTGGTTCTGGTGGTTGGTAGTTCTTTTCCACGTAGACTTCTCTACAGATCTGCTTGACTGTCTTCATTACAAGTGGTTGGCTTTCACCAGAGCAAGAAATCCATGAAAGGAGGGAGGGAGGAAGGGAGAGAAAAAGAGACAGAGAGAACCAGGAGGTCCTTCTCATGACCCAACCAGGGCAGTCACACGCCGTAATTTCCACCACATTTTATTCATTAGAAGGGAGTCGAAGTCTAACCCACAGTAAGGGGAGGGGAAATAGGCCCTTCCTTTTGAATAAGCCAGTGCCCCAAAATTTGTGGACATCTTTTAAAACCACCAACCATGCTCTTTGCCATATAAATTTGTAGTGCCTTCCCTTAGCAGGTGAGCTAAACTGCCCTGCCCTACCACTCTGAGCTGAGTCATTTGACTTAATTTGGCCAAAGGGATCTTTGGAGACATGATGATGATCAAGCAGAGATTTGAAAAGTGCTTGCATGTCTCCACTTGCTCTCTTGCACCTCTGTTGTCACCATGTGCTTGTATCCAGGCCACCCTACTGAATGATGAGAGCTACATGGTATAGAGTCAAGTATATTAGTTATCTATGACTGCATATCAAATTATCCCAAAACTTAGCAGCTCAAGACAATAAGCATTTATTATCTTTCAGAGTTTCTGTGGTTTAGGAATTCAGGAGTGGCTTAGCTGGTTAGTTCTGGCTCAGGTTCTGGCTCAAAGGTTCTGGTCTTTGGAGGGCTTGGCTGGGACTGACGAGTCCACGTCCAAGGTGGCTGGCTCATGCATGTGGCTGGCAAGTTGGTGCTGGATGTTGAGGCCTTGGTTCCTCACCATGTGGATCTCTCCATAGGGCTGGTTATGTGTCTTCACCACATGGTCTGGCTTCTACTTAGCTGAGTGGTTCAAATGAGCAAGGCAGAAGCTACAATGTCTTTGGTAACCACGCCTTGGAATGACTGTCATCTTTGGAGGATCCTACTAGTTACACAGGACAGCTTTATTTTATGTGGGAGGTGACTGCACAAGGGCAAGGATATACCAGGAGGCAAGCATCACTGGGCACCATCTTGGGGGATCACGACCACATCAGTTTGCCACAGTCATTCCAGTTGAGGCCAAATTCTATCAGCCAATAGCTAGTCTCACCCCGGGCATGGGAGCAAGCTGTGGAAGATCAGCAGAGCTCCCCAGCCAACCCCCCACCCCCCGCAGGCGCCAGCTGACTCCAGATACGTGAGCAATAAATGAAGTTTTGTGGTTGTTTGACAGCATTATTGTGCACAGCCACGATAATGTGCTGATACAAGCACATTAGTGACACTGGGAGACATTTAGAGGATTATGAATTAGAACTGCAACGAGAATCCCTAGGCTCAGTTTTCCAATTGGCTAGTACTGAGATTCATATATAAATAGGATCTCTGCCTTTAAGGACTTACATTCTAATAATTTATACACATTGAAGCATTTGAGCCATTGATCTATTTGTTTCTCCTGCAAAATAAAGCACAGGAATAAATGCATGCAGTTGCTTTTATTCTGAATTTGTTCTCAAACTGCTTTTGTGAGCAGAGTAGACTGCTTTTGCCTAAACTCTTGAAACTTTTAAAAAATTGGCTTTATTAGGTGTAGTTTACATATAATAAAATTCACCAACTTTAAGGCTACGGTTTGGTGAGTTTTAATAAATATATATGGGCACATAATCACCATCACAATTGAAATATAGGACATTTCCATCATTCCCCAAAGTTCGCTCATATCATATGCACTTTTAAGTTAACTTTTTATTGCAGTAAAATACAAGCAAGTGCAAGCTTGATGAATTTTCACAAAGTGTATCCATTATTCAAATCAAGAAAGAAAACATGACAAACACTCCAGGGCTTCCCACATGTTCTCTTTTTCCAATGGTAACTACTAAGCTGGTCTTCATCACCATCAATTAGTTGCCTGTTTTTGAATGTTAATGTCAATGGAATCATATAATAACTATTCCCTTGCATCTGGTTTCTTTTGTTAAACACTATGCTTGTGAGATTTTCTCCTATTGCTGTGTCTAGTTGTAGTTTGTTTATTCTCATTGCTAATACTCCACTGTATGAATATGCCACAATTTATCTATCCATTCTATTCCTGATGAACGTTTGGGGCTCCTATGAATACACCTGCTAGGAACATTCGATACATATTTCCTGGCTTTTTTTTTTTTTTTTTGATGGCTTTTCCTGTTTTTAGGGGGATAGTAGGCATACAATAGAATCAAAAACTGCCCATTCATTTTGATTAAATCAACTGTTTGGGGACACTCACCAAAAAAACAATGGACTTTTCAGAGGACATTTTCCTTGATGGAAGATGAGGCCTCAGGTTTGCATATGCTCCATTTTATGAGAAAAAGAAAATACAAGAGTGCATTTTGAAATTTGAGAGGCAGGTACTGAGATGGTCAAACTTTTCTTCTCATTCCAGGCTCTCTGTACCAACCTTTTCTCCCTCGCTTCCATTTTCCTTTCCTTCTTCCCTCCATTCCTCCCTGCCTTCTCTCCAGGCATTTTTAGGTAGATAGGAATTTCAAAGCCAGGGGTGAATTTTCCTCAGAGGGGAATTTCTTTTTTTCATGAAAGTGAAGATGAAGTCAAGTGATTTTCAATTTGCTCCAAATGGCTTCTTTTTCTGGGAAATAGTTTCGGGCTTTCATAAATATCGAGACATTTTTGTTGTCTCAAATTTTGTTCTGCTTATTACATCCTGCCAGATGGGTCTCAATAAGCCATAATGAAGGCCATGACGGCCATCATAACCCGCATCCTCTCCATCACTGGGACCCTGGTAGCCCTGCCATTAAAGGCAACCGAACATTTCATCCGCCGCAGTTGATGGGCAAGTTTCAATTTGGGCTGGCCAGGCCCCAAAATGATCTACAAATGGCAGGTTGCAGGCTGTTATTTTATAGACTATAGGCTAGTGTGAAATCCTGTTCCTCTTAAGGAAGCTCATCTATTCAAAATTGAAATCACTTTTGCACAAGGACTGCTGGAGGACAGTCCTCCTACGTCCCACATGCCACATGTGTTTTAAGGAAAAACTTGCAAATTCAAGTTGCTTCTAGTTCTTCAACATGTCACCAGTTAATCCATTTTGAGAGGTCCTTTCTACCCATGTGGGCATGTAGTAGACATGTGGTTTCAGGGTCCGCTCCCCATGGATCCTTTCTCAAGAATGTTTGATGACCCCATCTGGTTGGTCCCTACCCACAAGTTCCCCCAGAGTGATCTCTGGTGGGTTAAGTCAGCTGTGCTTGAGCCTCTGATGGGCTTCACTGGCCATACACTATAAGTCGGGCCTTTGGTTGGAGCATACTGTCTCATTTTGTAGGATTTGAAGCTGCAGGTTGGGGTCTGGGGGTTGCTGCCAGCTGTCTTCTCTGTAAGGCTAGGGCCCCTGGTGAATGGAAGTGACACCGAGGAAGCAGTATTTGTCATGTTTAAGCTCTACCATTTGTTCACTCTTCTTAGTTAAGCCGGAAAAAAGAGTTGCTTCTTCCCTTCCTTCCGGTCGTGATCATTTCAGTAAACACGGACCCATTTTTGCCAACTGCACCAAGGACCTGTGAGTGGCCATGAAGGTGACCATGCCTCCATTTAGCGTGACTTCAAACTGAGTTTGCGAAGGAAGCCTTCCAATAGCCCCACGGGTTGGGGTGTGTGTTTCTCCCCCTTCGTGTAGATTGGACCCTGAAGTCCACATGTGAGAAGGCATTCTTTTTGAGGCCGAAACTCACTGAATAGAAGTCGTTTGCATTTCTATTTGAGCAGCCTGGAGACAAACATAGTGAAATGAATAGCCTTTTAATTTAATTGGCTTCCCAGTGTGAATCCAAAAATAGGAGGCACAATCCATTGGAGTTACTGTAGAAATCCCTGAGATCCAAAGCCCCGCACATAACTCCCCCAGAGTGTAAGCGTCTTTCCCACTCATGCCAGCCCTCCCACAGAAACCGAGGCAGAGTGGGGGTTAAGTGGGAAGGGGGGGGGGTCTAGTCCCAAACAGACGATTGTGTCTGTTTATTGGCAATGAGCTGCAATTGTCTTCTCTTTTTCAAATATAAACTATGCATTCAAGGAAAAAGAACAAAAAGTGCTATTACATATTTGTGTACTTTTCAAAATCAAAATAGAGCCAATGAAGAGAAAAAAAATCTAATACATTTGACTTTTTCAAATGAGAATGTAAGAGGGTATGATAACATGGCTGGAAGTGAAAGCCTGGTTGAAAGCTGTCAGAAAGTCCTTCTAACAGCTCAATCTTCTACTTCTTAGAGCTAGGATCGTATTGGAGAGTCCTGGGGTTAATCTTGCCTTTGGGTTGGAAATGAAGAAAAAAGGAGGCATCTGCTGTCTGGGTTACAGGCCAACGTTCTAAATGCTTTATACACTTGAAACAAATCTGAGCAGAATACTGGCGCCTCGTGGTCCCCCCAGAGCAGGACTTGTGTGAGAAGGCACACAGGAAGCCAGGGCCTGATGCAGGGGGAAGGAGAGGCTGATGAAGAACATTAACCGCTAGGGAGAGCAGGTGTTTTCTCCAAAAGACCTCTCCCATGCTAACTAAAAGAGCCACTTGTGTCTAACTTCTCCGAAATTTCTACTTTTCTGCACTCTCAAATGAAAACATGTGCCTTGGTTTGAATAACATGTTCTTTACTAAAACTTTGGTGGAATTCAAATGCTGAAGGGGAAAAAAAAATGATAGAAACACCATCAAAATAAATCCTTTTGTTTATAATAAGAGAATAAATCGCATGATTGGGTGAACCAGAGGTTCCCGGGAGGAGAATACTAGTGTCCTCTGAGTAGCAGAGAGCTCCCCGCATGATTCAATAACTTGCTTTGCAGTAGGAAATGTAGCAGAGCTCAGCTCCACATCAAGGACCCTCCCAGACCTGTCCTCACCTGGAGCGGGGCGGGAGCAATTCCCACCATGGAAGGACTGGTTTTTTTAACCCAGCTTTTATTCACCCCCCATCCGCAACCATGGTCCTGGGCAAAACTGTATAGGAGGTGGCAAACCTCCTGCCCTCCCAAGATTCTTAGGTGTCTCTCCTTGCCCTCAGTCTCTCGTCTGGTTCCTGGCCATCCTCACCTAATCCTCTACCTGTGTTCTCGTCTTTAGCGCATTGTCTCGTTTAACTCTCAGAACAACCTGATGAGCCAGGTCACATCATGGGCCCCATTTTGCAGGTGGAGAAAGTGAGCCTCAGAGACGTCACGGTCCCAAGTTCCTGCAGCGTTTACATTCTAGTTGGGATTTTCTGAAGACCGGAGCAAGTTCTATGCCCCCAAGGACTGCATCTCCGGTGGAGAAATTCCAGGGGCTGCGAGAAGCTGCGCACACTGGCATTCTCGAGGTAAATCACGTAGCTCGCCTGCCTGTGCACGCTTCTTCTGCACTTGGCATCTTGAGTGGCGGAGTGGGTGATTCTACCAGCATTGGAGAAGTGGCAGCGAGCTTTGGAACATTAAAATGAAGACTGATTCTTAAGCTTTGCAAACAACGGGTCCCTTTATTTTGGAAAACACTTGTCCTCCCTGATGTCAAGTGTGGCATTGAAAGAGGCAGAGTTAGAGAACAGGACGGCAATAAAAAGAAACACATTTCTTTGCCCTATGGTAAGTCAAGCAGGCCGTGCTTTGGGCTTCAGGCTTTTTCCATCTGTGGCATGAGGACTTTTCATTAGACGATTGCCAAGGCCCCTATTTTAGCTAAACTCCTGCTTGCTCTTTGAGAAAAGGAATTAATTTCCCATTTAATATGCAACATTTTTTTTTCCCTACTAGCGCCTTTATCTCTCTCACCTTTGGGATCATTCCTGGCTTCCTTCTTGGGCTGTTAATAATTAATAGCACTAGCGTTTATAAGCCAGTGGTAATATGTTTTGATTTTATCATTTCTTTTCATGAATTATGGATATTATTAAAAAACAATTTTTTAAAAGTCCAAGAAGGGAATGGAAGTTGAAGGGAGGTCAGAGGAGATGAGAGGGCACGCCATCCCGCTCTTCCATTATCTGTCAGCTTTCATAAGTAGCTTTCAACTTGAAGGAGCTCCTGCTCTTTCTCCACGTCTCCCTTCATGGGTGGGAAGACACAGCCATAGCTGGAATATAAATTCATACTAGAGCCTTGAAATCTCCACCTGCCAGGAGGTCACTACATAAAGCAGGTTTCTCTTAGATGTCATTCAAGAGGTAAACCCCTGAATTGCTCCTGAGTGAGCACACTCAAATTCTGTACGGATTTAGAATCAGGAAACTAAAGGTTTCATATAGACATTGTCTTTGATTGACCAGCTGTGTGCCTTTGAACCCGGCAATGAACCTGTGGGGCTCCTTATGTCTAAAATGTTAAAACAATACCAGGCTCATCTCAGTAACAAGAATCTTTTGAGAGTAAGATGAAACTGTAAATGTTAAAAATAAAACAAAGTAAAATGTCTGTTCTTTGAATCACACCACAAAGAGAAGGAAAAGGCAAACCACAAACTGAGGGAAAATATTTGCTAAACATATCTAACAAAAGACTTATATCTAGAGTATATGAATAACTCTTACTGCGCCCTACATAATTTTTAAATGGGCAAAAGATTTGAATAGATACTTTACAAAAGAATATATATGAGTGGCCCATAAGCACATAAAAAGATATTCGACATGGTTAATCATCACAAAAATGCAAATTAGACCCATGAGATAATACTACATAATCATTAGAATGTCTCAAATTTTAAAAATAGGAAAGACAGACTGACAATATCAAGTGCTGGCAATGGTAAAGAACGACTGGAACTCTCCTACATCGTGGTGAGAATATAAAATGGAGTAGCCACCTTGGAAAATAGCTTGACAGTTTTCTTATAAATATACACTTACCATATGACCCAACCATTGCATTCCTAGGTATTTACCAAAAAAACCTGAAACTGTGACACAAGACCTGTATGTAAGTGTTCAGAGCAGCTTTCTTCAAAATTACTTAAATCTGGAAACAACCCCAACGTTCATCAACCGGTGAATGGATAAACTAATAAACACCCATACGGTTGAATACTGCTCAGCCGTAAAAAGGGATACACTTAAACAAAAGGAGTTGGACTCAGAGTACTTACTGTATGATTTCATTTATATAAAACATAAGAAAAGACAAACCTAATAGATACTGGCAGAAAACCAATTCAGAGTTGCCTAGAACCAGAAATTGTTAGGTGGGGTTTGTGATTGCAAAGGGGCACATGGGAAGTTTCTGGGGTGATGGAAATGTTTTATATCTTGACTTCAGTAGAGATTACACAGGTGTATGCATTTGCCAAAAAAATATGCACATAAAACGAAGGCACTTTCTCTCTGGGTTTCATTTGAATAATTTTTACTACTAAGTCTTCAAGTTTACTTATCTTTTCTTCTACCGTATTTTGTTGTTGTTGCTGCAAACATTGTATTGCATTGGGTTTTTCATCTCTGGAAGCTAATTTGAGTCTTCTGTTACCTCTGTGTCTTTCCTCATGTTCATGCTTTCCTCTACCTTCTTGAATACGTGGAATGTATTTATGATCCCACACATTACTTGTATAAGGTCCTTGAATATTAGTTCTATCGTCTGTGTCATTTCTCTATTTCTACGATTGATTTTTCTTTTTTGCATTTCCCTACCTCTTTGCATGCCTGATAATTTTTGACTGGGTATCAGACATTGTAGTATTTCCATTGTTGGGTGCTAGATTTTTTCTTTTGGTATTCTTTTAAATATACATGAGTTTTATACTCAGAACTGATTTGATTCATTTGAGACTTGCTTTTAAGCTTTGTTAGACAGGACCAGAGCCTTTACTCTGTGGCTAATTTGGTCACACTGCAGAGGCAATATCTTTCTGAGTACTCAACCATATCTCAAATAAGCGTATGCAAACAAATGAGTAATCAGTACTCAACCAAATGTGTATGTGAGCTTTCTCCATTCTGCTGTTGGAAATGGCATTTATTTTTAACTCTGAATAAACTCTGAGTAATTTTCCACCTGCTCTTTTCCAGTGGTCTTTCCCTCGCCCTGAGTAGTTTCCTCACAAGCAGAGTCTTATCAGTACTCAGCTAAGGACTTGATGGGAACCCCATGCAGAACTCTGGAGCTCCCTGCCTCTCTCTCTCTCTCTCTCTCTCTCTGTGTTTCTGTCTCTTTTGTGGTATTCCTCCCTGCAAACTCTAGCTTCCTTGACTACTCCATACCCTGCTGAAACTGAAACCTGAAAACTCTCCCCAGATAGTAAGCTGGGGCAATCACAGATGCATGTTGTTTATTTCTCCTCTCTTATGGGCAACTGTCTTGCCCTGTTTGCTGTCCAGTCTCTGAAAACCATTGTTTCATATATTTTGCTCCATTTTTTTAAGCAATCTCTACACCCAATATGGGGCTTGAACTCACAACCCCCGGAACAAGAGTCACATGTTCTACTGACTGTCAGCCTGGTACCCCTCTTTTGTCCATATTTTTTTTAGTTGATGGAAGGAGGGCATATCTGGTCTTTGTTCCTTCATCACAATTGGAAGCAGAAATTTCAAATGGGTGCATTTGACTTCGTGTGATTTATACTTCAATAGATGCCATGAGCCTTCTCATCCGTGAGGCTGCACTGTAGCCTGGATGCTCAGGGTAGCTTTGTAAAACTTTGCCATGTTGTATAAGTGCTAGAATGCGACAGGAGAGTCTGACTAGAAACTGCAGAGCAGTATGTCATGGACCTACTTGGCCCCACCACACATGCATCACCCATAAGGTTGCTGCAGCCCTTATGGCTCTTACCTTTTCAGAGTTTACTGCTCTGCATCACTTTGCCTGGCTATGCTCCCAGCAGGCTGGGGTGACAGGGAATCAAATCCTCCCAGAGCAGCCTTCAGCCAAGGTCGAGGGGGAGCTGGTGAATCAACACTGCAGCTTCCTTGGTCTTTAGGGAGGCAGCTCTAGGGAGTGTCCTCTACAGTTTGCAGGCTTGCCCAGCAAGATCCCTCTTCAGCCGCTCAACGTGGCCACTTGCTTGAGATCATACTTTTTATTCATTATTTTCCTACCCCGTCTTACTGCTTCCTTCCTCCTCCCCAGACCCTATAATTAGTATTTCCTGGGATCACCTCCTGAATAACCCATTTGTAAATGAATCCTTGTCTTAGGGTCTGCTTCTGGAGCGGCCCTCACTGTGACAGTAGCCAATTATACCCAAACAGAATCAGGCTGCCCAGGCTGGAGAAGGAGAAGGGACCCCAAGCCTCATCACTCCTCAGTTCTCTGCTCATCCTTGCCTGTGATCTCACACATGAGTGATATAGCACAGGCCTTTGGTGGTGGAAGTATCAAATGATAATCCTTTCTAGAGGACAATTTTGGCACGAAATACAGTTTTAAAGATGCCTATCATTTTTGGTTTAGTGGTTGTATTTCTAGAAATGTACTTAAAGAAAATGAATGAGGGTCTGTGCAGTATTTGGCTCTGGAACTTTGCACTGAAGCTCTGTCTGTAATATCAGAGAAATGGAAGTAACCCGGAGATCAGCAGCAGGGTATGTGACAATGACAGCACATTCATATAATGCAATACTTTGTAGTCATTACAAATGCTGTTAAAGATTAATATATTTTGGTAGAAGATGTTCTAATATATTGTGAGGTACAAAGGGTAGGTTATAAAGCAATAAATATAGAATGATCTTACTTACTTCAGTTTCGAAGTAAAGGAAATTTCTGTTTGAAACTTGACCATTCACAGAAAAGCTTGGCTCTCACATAACACAAAGCCAACAACTCATACTGTTGGAGGTTTGAACCTCCAACAACTCATACTGTGGACTAAGTTGGGAACTCTACACCAGTATTAAGCTGGAGAAGCAGATGACATCACGTGGATGACATCACACAGTGAAAATGACCAGTCCCAAGGGCAACTTTTCAGTCCCCTTCTGTAACAATTGCAAAGTTCCATTTGGATCCTTCCTAATTTAGAAAAGACTGTCTCCCACTTGCCTTCTGTTTGGCTCTCACTCCTCATCAGGAGAGGCCTGCCGAACTCCTCCTCCCAGAAGAATGCAGCTTTCCTTGTCCAGCTTACTAAGTTCATCCTCAACGGAGACCATTTTGGGTCTTTGGTTATGCTTTGACATATTTGAATGAAGTTGGTCAAAAGTTGTAGTTGAACAAATATTACCCACAAGTCTTTTCTGAATACCTTCTATGTGCCTCATACCTGTGCAATGTATAACATAATAACTTTGAGTGACTGACCCATGGGGACAGAGGACCTTGAGGAAATAATCTGAATCAGAAATGAAAATTCTTCTACCTCTGACCTGCTCTTCCCTCTCTCCCTTCTTTTAGTTTTTTTTTTTTTTTCCTGCCCTTAGGCGGTACCAGTTGAGCCACAGAGATGAGAGTAGAGGACATGGCTCATCCATCTTTAAGAAGCATATTTTGGGGAAGAGCTCAGATATACATGAAAATAAATAGTCCGGAGTATATTCCCCGACTGGGTGTATAAGAGAGATATAGAGTCAGAGAATTTTTGAGCCACTTAAGCTAATGTTAGCAATTAACATTGAGGGATAAAATCCAGCGAGATTAAATGATTTTCTAAAGTCTAACAGCTAATAAGTAAGGAATAAGGACAATTGAATATTTCCATTAAATAGAACCTCAAATTGTTTCTGTTTATTTATTCAAAGGAGAACCTGCCTCTCATTGTACCACTTATTATTTGGAGGAGGCAAGAGCAGTGGACTTGCATTAAAGTCATTCATGGGTTTGGGGAAATCATTTTGAGAAGACAGGTTCTATAGCTAGGCCAGGGAGTGGGACTGCCTGAAGGACCTTTGCAAAATATGAAGCCTCACATTTCATCCTTTGCAAGGTCTGATTCACCGAGTGTGGGATGGAGCTTAGGGAAATGTAGTTTTCAACTGCTACCTAGCTAATTCTCAAACCAGCCAAATGTTAAACTCTGGGCTTGACCAAGCCCCAGGCAGTCTGGGATCTGGAGGAAATAAAAAGTGGGAAGAGGAGAGAGGAAATTGGCTCATAGGATTCGGACCAATTTTTTCGTCCAGAGCAAATTCCTTTTCTACCCTGATTGGTGTTTGCCCTCAAATGAAAATGGAATCTGCACGTTTACAGGAATTTGCCAGCTTGGGTGGAGATGGGCGGTAAAAGTCTTCCAGCTCCTCCAATGCAGAAAGGAAAAGAGAACTAAAGGCCACCCCTCTTTCTGACTCGGGGAGCAGCGCGCATGACTTTGCTCTGTCTTATTGCAGAACAGGGCTGTCGCACATCACCATTTTATTTAAAAGCAGTTTCCCTTCCCTTCGCTCCAACATCAGCTCAAATCACAATATTTTGTCTCCTTTTCTAATAAAAGATGGGGCTTCACTATTTGGGAGAACTGACAGGTTTTCCTCATCCTTTGTTTGATGAAATACTCTGAAGACTTTTCGGAGCCCTGCTGATGGCTTCTTCCCACGTTTGAATGAAACGCAAACCGAAAGGCTGCAAGCCCCAGAGCAGGCAGGCAGGTGCGTTTGCACCGCTGCTCTCTGCAGCTGCTGTTCAGTGTGCTGTTAGGGAATGGGCTCGGCACGCTGCAAACTTTCATGCTGTGGAACTCTAGGCTACGGTTCGGTCAACAGGCTCTTTCACCGTCTTCTCATCTTTCCAGCTTTGTCCACGCTGGAGCTTGAGCCGGTCGGGTTCCTGGAGTTGTGGCGAGCCTGAATGAGAGGTCCAGCCAGTGAGACGCAGGAGATCCTGTCTGTCCTGGACACCTTGCGGTTACTAGCAGGAGAAGGAAGGCCTCCAGGCCAGGGATGGCCATGCTTTTCCTGCAAAAGGCCAGGGAGTAAATATTTTCAGCTTTGTCGGCCTTGGTCACAATTACTCACCTCTGCCATTGCGGCGTGAGAGCAGCCATAGGGAAATGAGTGTAGCTGTATACCAATAAAACTTTATTTGCAAAAACAGGTGGCTGGGCTGGATTTGGCCTTTGGGCCATAGCTTGCTGACCTCTGGTCTAGGACATTAGGACCGTCAAGTAGAGACAGGGCTGAGTTTGAATCCTAGCTTGTCCACTAACTTGCAGTGGGACCTGGGAGTAGTTACTGAAACTGTGAGCCTTCCCCACATCAGCAGTAAAACGGTAATAAACCCACTAGCTTGTAGGTGTACTGGAAAGAGGGCTGGAACAAGTCCTGGATTGATCTTCAACCACACGTAGGAACCTCGCCAAGACTATGACGTCACTCTTCTAGAGACCAAACCAGAAATCAGACTTCAGATGCTGGGGCCCCACGGGCTATATTTTGTTAACTGAGGGGTTTTATTTGGATCATGTGGTGTTTTAAAGACTTTGGCAGTATGAATGCTTTTAGATACTACTGTATGTTTTCGACTGGTCTGTCAATACTACTTTGTTGTCTCACGGCTGGATAGCTTCACTTTTATTTTTTTTATTTTATTTGTTTTTGGATAGCTTTGCTTTTAAAATGTCCTTCCTGGTGTCTATAGGTATATAAGTTTATGACCCCTTGATTGGAAGGAGTCTGAAGACTCTTCCAACTCTGAAAGAACATGACTCTGCCACTCTCCGGGGATGATGCCAAACGTTTCACATTTCTTATTTAGGAACAAGTCACCCAAAACGGTGGTTTAAAAAGAAAAACCACCTTATGCCTTCCTTCTCCTGAGTCTAGGAGTTGGCCAGGCTGTTCTGTTGTCACAGGCTGGGTCCAGCTGACCTTGCTGGCCTCTCCCATGCATTTGTTGTCAGCTGGTGACTCAGCTGGAGATTGGCGGGGGTAGGTCTGCCTCAGCTTAGATAATTCCACTCTCTTCCACGCGTCCCTCCTAAGCCTCCAACACGACAGCTAAGTCAGGTCCTCAGAGAAGTGAGAGGGGAAGCAGATAACATGCGTGTACAAGCTTCTACTTGCGTCAAGTTTGCTACTCTCCCATTGGTCAAAACAAGCACATGGCCAAGTCCAGGGTCCGCGTGGGAGGTCACAACCAAAGGCATAGGGAGGAGTGGAGAGCTGGAGCTACCAACACAATAAATCTGTCACAGATGCTAAAGTGATGGTTTGTGTGCGGGGAAATGGGAGCACCATTATTCTCTTTGTCTTTGCTGAACAATGTGGTAACTTTCTGAAAACAAAGAACGGGACCACGTGCAGGCCATAATGAGTGCCGGTGACTTTGAGTGTGTGTGTGTCTGTGTGTAGAAGGGGTGATGTTTCTCCTTCTTTTCTCTTTTCCCCTCAAACCAAGAGCAAAAAGAGAGTTCTGGAGACCTTTGAAAACTCTTCTATCAGTCCCCTGGGGAACTGTAAGAGGTAGATTTTAAGGATACTGTCAAGTGGGAGATCTTTCCAAAGAAACACTGCTCTCATTTTTGACGTCATGAGCTGCTTGTGTTCTTAGCTTGGGATTCATCTTTGGAAAGGTGGTTATTTATTTCTGACACACACTAAGAAAAAGTTTTTATTATAAAAGTGAGAGTGAAGAGAAGTAACAGCAACAGAAAAACCCTACCACCACTACCATCATCAACACAACACGGATAGGTTATTTTTGCAAAGTAAAAGTTGTGAGTTTTCCACATGGTCTATGAAGAAAATAAAAGGTATAAATCAATACTGATTTTATATATCTTTTCCTTTGCATACAGGTGTTGCCAATAAGGTCCCCCAGGTAAACATCTGAGATAAAATAATGAAAGCTGAAATGTTGAGACTACTCATTACTTACATTAATTTTTTTATAAGATATAACTTAGGGTACAGTAAGAAAAGAACCTGTATTTTTCTAAAGCATTTTCAATTTGTCAATTTCTAAAGTTTTCAATTTTTTAATGGAGATGAACAATGCCAAGGAAAAGAACCCTCAGTCCGTCTGACACCCACCACATTTGCTAAGTGCTTAGCAACACAAGAAAATAATGCGAAGAAAGCCAGAGCTGAGAGAGCCGAATCCGCTGAGGTGAGGTTGAGTTCCTTGACGCCTGCAGTGTGGTCCACGGAGAGACGGCATCACACCATCCAGGAGCTTGTCTCCACTCGGACCTGCGGAGTCAGTCTGCGTCTTATCAAGGCTCCGAGGATTTGTAAGCACATTAGCATTTGAGAAGCACTGGTTTCTAATTAATTACATTATAATTTAGAGGCTACATCTGGATTTGGTAGAAACCTTGGTATTGCAAAACATTTATTCGTAGACCACTTTAATAAAGACCCCAGATCTATTACCATTTTCAGGCCTCAGTGTTTTATATCTGTCAAACAGGGACTCGTAACTCCCTTCCATGATTTTCAAAGGAGTTGAGGCAATCAAACCATAGTTATAATAAAGTGTTCTGGAACAGATAAAGACATATATAAATATTGGGTCTTATTTTATTAATGAAGAGCTTCAATCGAAATCGTTTAGCTAAGTACAAGTCCTAAACACTGAGGAAACTAATGAGGTCAAGAAAACACTATTCTGTCTTCATGCTCGTAGGACTATCCAGCCATCCACCCTGGGTAGCTGGCATTCCAGAGCACTGAATCTGCTCCATTATGTCAACGATGACCCATCACTCCAAAGGTCTTAACACCTGGCACTTGATTCTAAGATTTTGCTGCTGAAAATGTCCTCTGACCAGCACTATCAGCCTCGCCTGAAGGCTTGTTGGAGACGCAAAACCTCCGGCCTGAACTCCAGTCCCCAGAAGCGGAACCTGCATTTTGATGAGATCCTCCTTGATTCTTTTTGTTTTTTTAAAGATTTTGTCAGAGAGAGACAGAGCAAGCACGCACAAGCAGGGGGAGTGGCTGGCAGAGGGAGAAGCAGGCTTCCTGCTGAGCAAGGACCGGATGCGGAACTTGATCATGACCTGAGCCGAAGGCAGACGCTTAAGCGACTGAGCCACCCAGGCGTCCCCATCTTTCTTGATTCTTGTGCAAATTAATCATTGAGAAGCGCAGATCTCGCTGAGTACTTCTCAACTGGAGAAGGAAGATCTTCTTCGGCCCTAGGGTCCTTCTAGCTGGACATAGAATCATCGACATGAGACAGATTAGCAGGAGAAAATCATATTTAATAGGTGTACGTGCAGGGAATCCACACAGACATGGAAATTCCAAAGACAGTGAGGCAACATGAAGCTTATTTGAGCTAAGGAGAGGGGAAGGAGTCTGAGGCTACAAAGGGGAGGTAAGCCATTAGCAGAGAGGTGAAAGCAGAGGTTTTGAAAAACAAGGTTGCCCCATTATGCAGATAAGTTTCGTAGGTAAAGGGAAGATTCTGTTAATATCTCTCTTCCTGGTACAGGCTCTCCTTTACAAGGTAAATTTAGACAATTGAGGGGGAGACAGACAGCTTTTCCTGCTGGGTTTGGATTACTTTTAATTAGAAATAATCTGTATGCCAAAGTGGCCCACCTTCGGGCAGCCTCTCCTGGGCACATACAGAACCCTGGCTACACATTAGAATTCCACGGAGGCCTTTAAAGATACCAATGCCCAGCCCCACCCTAAGCAATGAAATTAGAACCTTTAGGCATGAGCCCAGGTGTTTGTATATTTTTAAAGCTCCTAGATGATACTTTGATATACTCTTCGGGGAGTGCAAAGGGAGATTCAGAGAAAGGCCATGAAGAGTCAGGGGACAGAGAACCTTGAGGATCTTAGAGATCCTTGGCATGGGGAGAGAACTGGAGTTTGGGTATGAAAGGAGTAAGAAATAAAGAGTTATGGCAGTGGAAGAAGCTGAGCCACGTGGAACTCAACTGTGGAAATGGCTGAGGAGCTCCGGGGGAAACTAGACCCCACGCTGCGTGTTCAGTTATATGTGCTTCTGAGATATAAAGACTTCTGTCTTCCCAGAACTGTAGTAAAGACTCCATGTGGTT
This sequence comes from Ursus arctos, assembly GCF_023065955.2. Classification (NCBI taxonomy): domain Eukaryota; kingdom Metazoa; phylum Chordata; class Mammalia; order Carnivora; family Ursidae; genus Ursus; species Ursus arctos. The sequence goes on from NW_026622830.1 coordinate 36,230,552, forward strand.
GGCTCCTCTTATGGAAAGTAAGGAATAAGGGCAGAGCCCAATGCCTGAGTTTACATAGAAAATGTATGTTCAGAGTGGGCTGATGATATAGGTTTGCCAGATAAAATACAGGACACCTGATTAAATTCTAATTTCAGATAAAGAATGAAAACCTTTCTGGTGTAAGTATGCACTATGGGATATTTGAAATATCTGAAATTGACATTTAACTGGGTACCCTGTATTTTTATTTGCTCAATCCAGCGACTTTATGATGAACCCTCAGCTGGTTCTGAGAAGCAGGAGCTGAGGTTCTGAGGCCTCATAAAAGACTTAGTGTTGAGCTGGCAGAAATCTTGGCAAGGACGTTGTGCTTAACGTGAACAGAGGCATCTTACCTACATTTGGTTTAAATCAGAACTACTTTCTCTTTACCTTGTCCATACTTTCCCTTTACTCCACGTGTTGCGGTTTGCTTGGGTCTCCCCCTTGTCCTGCCCCATTCTCTTTGCCTTCCCTTCGTGTATGTTTCAAAGTGAACTTGTCCTTGACTCGGTGTTTCTTGTTTTCCCAGCGCCCTCCACTTCTGGTAAGAGAGAAGCTCTTATTCTTAAAGCCAATTCAAATCCGTTGGTATTTTTGGAACAGCTCTTATTTATTTACCATATTCTAGTGCACCACAGCTTTGGACATTCGTCCATAAATTTACATTTCTAAAGTGCTCCATTCTTCTCTATTTTGTGATGGACAATTTCCTGAGGCAAGAAACGAGTCAGCTCAGGGTGTGGGAGACACCGATGAGGGAGGAGATGAAGAACAGCAGCAAAATGAAACAAGGATTTTGTCTGAACCCAGCCCCCACCAACAGCCGCTCTCCCTGTCCCGGCACAAAGAGCTGTTTCAGCCGGGGTGCTGAGCGGGCAGGGGACCGCTTTCAAAACCACCGAGTCTGTTTACGGAGATATTATTTTCTTTTGAGAACTGCCTGAAGTGGAGTCTTGTGAGGCATTTCTCAAGAGCTGCCCCAAACCACTCCCAGGCTGGGGTGGTAATGCACGTACAGAAAGAACGAGAGACGGGCACTGGAAGGTTCTTTTCTAGCTTGCCCAACAAAGAGAGAGGAATGGGATAGAGCCCTGGTTCCCAAAGTGTGGGCTTTAGACACGCTTTGCAAGGGCATCCCCAAGGAACTCATTAGAAATACAGAATCTCAGGCCTTACCCCAGACTTGCTAACCCAGAGACTCCTATGGTGGGTCCAGCAATCTATGGTGTAATAAGCCTTCCAGGTGATTCCAATGTACGCTGAAGTTTGAGGACTACCAGGACTGACAATTATACTTCTTCACCCTCCATGAGAAAACTTCATCTCTGTTGCCAAGCACCACTGTCTAGGGGGATGTGGATTGCCCAGGTGCGCTGGGCCGTGCTGTCCAGACACTGTGGATGCATGTGGGGGTTGGGGGGGGGAGAGAAGGAATCCTTCTCTTTAGTTGGATGACAAAAAAGGGACCAGGATAGGTAAGGACAGAAGGAATAACAGACAGAAATGAAACTTACAAAGCCAACAGAGTCATACAGAAGGGAGAGTAAACTTTATATCCAGAGCAAAAATGTGTTGAAACAGAGTTTTAAGTTTTTTTTCAAATATTATATGTACTCATAATAAAACTGGCCACTATTTCGTTTGACGTATGACATGCATTGCACTAAATGTGATTCAAACTGGTGCTACAGGTAGCCGCATATACGCGCTGGGTGGGGTCCTTGCCAGTGAGACCACAGCCCCAGAACCAGGCTTCGAATTGGCTGCTCTGTAGAGGCGAGCTCTCATCCTAGTGGTTCGGGGCTTCGGCTGCGTCCTGGACACCCCCAGGAAGCTTGAAGAAATATGGATACTTGAGCTCCAGCCCTCATATATTAGGTCTGGGGTATACCCTGAGCATCAGGATTTTTAAGCTCTCCTGGGATTCTGATGTGAAGCCAGGACTGAGGGCTACTGTCTTATCAAATCTGTAGCTAAATGGTTCGCAGCCCTGGAAGCAAATAAGAGGCACCAGTTTCCTCTTTAAACCATACTGGTGGTCAGGGCTCATCTCCTGAGATGCAGATTTAATTGATCTGGGGTGGGGCCCAAGCTTGGCATTCTTCCAATGTGTGGCTAGGGTGGGGGTCACTGCTCTAACTCTTAACACTGCTAGGAGCCCAGGCGATAGACGAGCTGGGTTTGCAATATGGCCTTGACCCTGACTTATTGCTGCTGATAAAGTCCTCACCCAGAATGACTTCGGGTTGTCTCAGAACAGCAGGAATCAGCCAGTTCAGTTCAGGATTATTGATGATTCAAATAAGGGCTGTGTGTCAGTGTGTGTGTGTGTGTGTGTGTGTGTGCATGGTAAGTGCAGTGTAAGTATAAAGATGAATTAAGAATAAGAGGCTTAATTCCCCCTGTTGAAAATAAGAGAAGAGACTCCCCTTCTCCTCCTTTTTGTCAGACATTTACCTTAGAAAATGCCAGAACATTTACCTCCAGAAACCAAATAAGCCTTTTGTCAGCTTTATGACCCAGGAGTGTCTTTCTTAAGGACCTGGGAGCCACCTCCTTGAAATGTGGACAGCACCCCCACCCCAAGTCTCTGTGGGAGGTAGGAGCCTAACCTGGTGGGCACCTCGTTTCAAGTTGTAAAATTACCTCCTGTCATAGAGATAGGAGTTAGTGTTTGTTCCTCTGGCTAAAGTCAATTAGCTGACATCGCTGGTCGCCTCACTTAGCAGGCAGAGTTAGATGAACTCTGTGTGACCGATAGTGCTGCCCGGCCCTCTCACCTGAGGACTCGTTATTGTTTGTCTTGAAAACGACTCATTCTTGTTTAGCTTGACAACGTGCCCATAAACTGGTTGTCTCTGCTTGCCTATGTAAACGGTGCGGGTGATTTCCTTCCATCTCTGTGGTCTCTTAGCGGGCTGCCTGTGACGTGCGTCCCGGTCAGGTTTCACGCTTATCCAGCAGTAGAACTGCTTTCTTTCTCTACTGACTTTGTGGAGAGGATTTCTGGATCGGGAGAAGATTTTTTTAAAAATTATATTTCCAGGACTCTGTGTGTGTGTGTGTGTGTGTGTGTGTGTGTGTGTGCTTCGTTTCCTTGGGGACCCCTCTGGCCCTGACATTCCAGAAACCTGTGGCTCATGCTAGGACCACAACTTCCACCCTCCTAGAGTCCTGATACATCAGGGTCCCACACAGGTGCAAAGGGGTCTGGGAAGAGGCCCTGTCCCAGCCCCCAGAGGGGAGAGAGGGCACCTGGAATTGCTCCTGGCAGTGGTGTGTCTATAGGGCAGGGTGTAGACACAAAGCAGAAATGAGAGAGGAAGGAGATGTAGCAGAAGGATGATGGTGAAAGTGGAAAACTGGAGAATGTTCTTCTGCCTGTGACACATGATACTAGCCTCATTTATAATAGTGTTTTCAATAGTAAACGCGGGTAAACAGACTAGAACAATATTTGAACGGACGAGAAGTGGATGGAGGTGTCTGAGTTTGACTTGTAACAAGGACTAAGAGTTTGGCCAGGTACAGTGACCTACGGAACCTCTTTCGATGGCCCCAGTGGAGGTCCAAGATTATTAGAGTTGATGGGTGCTGTCTCTTCTCTTTGTACTCTCACCGTTGCTACCACAATTTTAATGACTCACTGGGGATCTGTAGTGGAGAGAGTGAACACCAGACCTCCCAGATTCTCTCTCCTCTTCCACCCACCCCCCAACAAAAAGCCTCATTGTGCTCACTGAACCCTGGTACCATGAATGGGGCCTTTATTCCAGCCACATTTCTGAGCGTGCTGCAAGTTCCCCTAAGTGCAATGGTTTTGACGTCAACTTGCAAAATCATAAAATAGAAGACCTGGAAAGAATTTATGAAATGGTCTGATTCAAACTCATTCTTTTCCTTTCTTTTTCTTGTTGGTAACAGAAAAGAAGAAAAAGAAGATAGAAAAGTCAAGAGACTTGTCCAAGATAAAGCAGTTGGTTGGCCACCGAGTTCATTGATCTGCTACCACCAAATCTAGAAACACTCGACCAAAACACAGCAGATCATTTTTTCCCCCAGTGTTGTCCTGTTCACATTTCTATGGGAAAGATAATGGACATACAACTCCATTAAGTTATAAGTGATTTTCTCCAGTTTACCTGTCAGGGAAAAGTTTAGAGCTGGAGTTCAGAACTCCTCCCCAGCCCCTTGCCCCTCTCCACACCCTCAGTCCAGGGTGAGATTTGCTATAGAATGTATTTGTTCAGTGGGTGGATTTCCTGTTTGAGATTTCTGCCTCCTCAATATGGTTGGAGCAAATGGAGAGCCCTATGTGGGAATGAAGTTGGAATCCTGGCTACTTAGAGGCATGCATTTTACTAGAGTCTTGGACCTGCAGATTCCTGTTTGCCTCAGTCTCTAGGCCAAAGTATGGGGCTCTTAGTAATTAGTAGTGTTTCTTTATAGGAAGCTTGTTCTAACGTCTCCTCATCTTTGTGCCTTGGTTCCTCCACCTGTCAGGTTCTTTCTTTACCTTAGCAGTTGATGTTTGCCATCCACCTTCTCCTTTCCCTCCTCCCCCTCCTCCCTTCCCTCTTCCCCCTCCTCCCTTCCCTCCTCCCCCTCCTCCTTTCTCTCCTTCTCCTTCTTCTTCTTCTTCTCCTTCTTCTCCTTCTTCTTCTTCTTCTTCTTCTTCTTCTTCTCCTTCTCCTTCTCCTTCTCCTTCTCCTTCTCCTTCTCCTTCTTCTTCTTCTTCTCCTTCTTCTCCTTCTTCTCCTTCTTCTCCTTCTTCTCCTTCTTCTTCTTCTTCTTCTTCCTCATAGTTTTTATTGAGAAATAACTGACATACATCATTGTATAAGTTTAAGGTGTACAATCATGGTTTAATTTATGTATGTTGTGAACTGATTACCACCATTGGTTCAGTTAACATCCATCTTCTCATACGGATACAATGAAAAGAAAAGTAAGAAAAAAAGGCAAAAGGAAAAAAAATTCTCTACGTGATGAGAACCCTTAGGGTTTACTCTCTGTGTAACGTAACTATGTATGAGACGGCGGTGTTAGCTATAGGCATCCTATTGTCTGTTATATCCCTAGTGCTTATTTACTTTTTTTTTGAAAAAAAATTTTTTTTAAAGATTTTATTTATTTATTCGACAGAGATAGAGACAGCCAGCAAGAGAGGGAACACAAGCAGGGGGAGTGGGAGAGGAAGAAGCAGGCTCATAGCAGAGGAGCCTGATGTGGGGCTCGATCCCATAACGCTGCGATCACGCCCTGAGCCGAAGGCAGACGCTTAACCGCTGTGCCACCCAGGCGCCCCCCTAGTGCTTATTTACAACTGGACATTTGTACCTTTTGACCTTCCTCCTAACCCCCCTACCCTACCCCTTCTGGCTTCTTTTTTGACCTCAGTCAAATATTTCTTTATCTGAGAAGACTTCTATGAGCTCTTGGCAAGGTTGGCGAGTGTCTCTGTTGTTCCTGAACACATGTTGGTACAGCACTTGTCACAGGGCCCTGCAACTGTTGGCTAGACTGTGAAAAGGTGAAATAGAACATTTCACTCCTAGATGCATCATTCTAAGTGAAAGACATGAAACTGAAAAGGCTAGCTACTGTATGATTCCATTTATATGACATTCTGGGAAAGGCAGAACCATAGGAACAGAAAACAGATCAATGGTTGCTTGGGGGTAGGTGGAGGGATTGACCACAAAGGACATGAGGGGATTTTTTGTTATGATGGAACTGTTCTATATTTTGATTGTGGTGGTAGTTACAGGATTGTATGTGTTTGTCAATAGTCATAGAATTGTATGCCAAAAAGGGTTATTTTATTGTATGTAATTTATACCTTCATAAATGTGACTACAGAGAAAAAAAAACAAGAACACAAAAATACCAGCTCTTAAGAAATTCCAAACCAATCAAAATTGTAAACTCTCATTTAATAACTGAAGTAAAATAAATATAGCCTTCTTTATTCTGGAAGCCCAGTTATTATGCCTTATTAGAAATAAAACTCCAGGGCACCTGGGTGGCTCAGCTGATTAGAAGTCCAACTCTAGGTTTCGGCTCAGGTCATGATCTTGGGGTCATGAGATTGAGCCCTGCATTGGGCTCTGTGCTTAGCATGGAGTCTGCTTGGGATTCTTTCCCCCTTTGTGTCTCTCCCCCTCTGCTCCTCCACCTGCTTTTTCTCTCTCTCTAAAATAAAATAAATAAAATCTTTTTAAAGAAAGGGAAATAAAGCTCCATTTAGCCTCAAACACTGAGTTACTTTGGAAAGTAGCATGGAAGTCCCCCCGGGATAAGCATAGGTTTCTCTCTCTGTTCTCTCTCAATTCGGTCACATTGGCCAAGAAGGCATCTCAGGGGGCTGCCTTCCTCTCTTTTCAGAAGGGTAACCCAAAGTTTAATTTGACCTTGAGAAAATGGGCATGCTAAACACAAGTGGTATTGGGGTGGCCTCTGAACCTAAGGAGTTTGAGTCTGCTGAGGGGCACACAAGCTGCTGCAATTCCCCAGGGACTTGTACAGTTTGCTAGACGACCCTGCCAGAAGCCGAGCGTGAGGCATTATCATGGCCGTCAAGTGCGGGCTGCTGCTCAGAGCTCCAGAACCAGCAGAGATGGGAAGCCAAGGGACTTAGGTAGCACTTGGCCCCACAGTGAGTGTAAACATGGCAGGGATCAGATGGCGGCCATAGCTCTGTAAGTATCTGGAGGACCCTGTGATTTGACAAGCCAGACATGGGATTTTCTGCCTGCCTTGGTCAAGAGGGACTCAGAATGGGACTACATGGCATCCGAAGGGTGATGAAAGTAGGGACATGAGCTAGGAGAGATGAATCCACCCCAGTGCCTGGCCATTTCCTCGGATGCTGATGGAGGTGGCATGCTTATGTGGATGAGACTGGATTTTTCCAAAGTCTAACAGAAATTTCCTACTCAGGGTGGACCCTTCGGGAACCCATAGTCATGGATGTGTAGCGAAAGAGCTGAACATAATAAGCTTAGCCACACCAAGAAATTACACTTTGTTCTATTAATTAGCATCTGGACGCTATCACTTACATTCGCCCTGACTGAATGCTGTTTCCAAGCTTCAAAGCACTGGAGTTGCATTGTCCAATATAATAGCCACTAGCCACACACGGTCTCGTAAATTTAAATTTATAGTAATTGAAATTAAGCACAATTTAGAATGCAGTACCTGAGTTTTATTAGTCACATTCCACGGTGCTCCAAGCTGGCTGCTGTTCAGGGCCATGTGGGTGGTTAGAATCTTTTCATCTCCGCAGAAAGGTCTAGCAGACAACACTGCATGAAGGACTATGCCCTCAAAATCCTAAAACCCAAAGTGCTTCCTAATTGTCAACTGAATAAAAACATGTAATCCTAAAAATTCAACTTCATCTCATGGACTGCAGCCCCCAGACCCCCCTTTCTTAGCTCCCACAGTGATGCTAGCCTCCCTGAGATGACAGAGATTTTGCTCTTACTGCGTCTGTGTCTGGATTATTTCTGGTTCATGGACAATCTGGTTTGTTTCTGTCTGGACTTCTCTACTAGCAGCAAGTGTTGAGGGGCTGCTGTCAGCCTGTTCTGGGTGATATGTTTTTGGAAATCTTAGAAAGCTCCGAGGATGGAGTTCCTACCCCTTTGTGGGGACCGCAGGCCAGGCTGGGCAGCATGGTTGAGAAGGTTGCCCTGAGTTCTATCCTAAGCCACTGGCGTTATTGTCACCCTCACGTTGTCTTGTCTGCATCTGTCTTCCCTGCTGGCTTTTTTTCACAGCTGTATCTGTGACTGTGTTTGCTTTGGGCTTGTGGTTAAAGTTATACTGCTTGCAATTCTCTAGGAGAAAAGCCTCTTCCCTGGTGCTGTGATGGTAAATGCTTAAAAACTGATTCTCTGGGATGAAAAAGGCCTTGATTTGTAACATTTCCTGAATATCACGGTATAAATTCTCGCACCATGGTCAATTTCAAGTTGCCAAGCCGATGTCCAGGAGCACAGAGCTGGAAAGTATTCCCACCACTTAGACATAATGGCTGCAAACAGCCTCAAGTGTGTGATGATAGTAAAAGAATTAGAGAGTGATGAGCTTTAAGTATTTGTTATTTTTGTATTTGTTGTTATTATTTATTTAACTTTGAGTTTATATAATTAAATTTTAAATAATGGCTGTTTAACCACCAGCTCGCAGAATTATTGAAAATTTCACAATTGGCTCTCCTGGGCTGCTATGAGCTGGCTCCAGCACACCACTGCCCCCCACCCTTGTTCCCGAGGAAGAAACAGAATTAGCTCTTACAATGAGTGGTCTGTTCCTAATTTAACCCCTTTGTGTGTCTGGCCAACACTGCGGGAATACTCTCGAAGATTCATAGATTGTAGGAATCTGCCATCTGTGAGCACCATAGGGCTATCTAATTCAATCAGATCTTCCATCAAGAGAAGTAAATTGCACAAAGATTTAGAGAATTAAAACTGACCAAGAGCAGAAATCATTGCCTTCTCAGAGGGCTTCGCCTACATGACCATTGTGAGGTTGAGCCAGAAAATGTGCTGGTTGGGAATGCAGGTGGACCGGAATGACTCCTGCTGGCTTGCCCAGAGCTTATTGACCGCCTGTTACTATTACTTGAGAAATCTGGTTTGTAGCGTGTGCCATTTTCTGTTTTAAAATGAGCAGCCCAGTTGTTCTGTAAGCTGGACTCTTGCTTTATACGTTATTGTACTTAAAAATGCCATTCAGTGCTTATCAGTTGCCTATGAGTTTTTTGCTGATAACTGGGAATTTCTGAAAGTGGAAAATGAGTGTTTCTTTGGTGGAGTGGTTTCTGCAGTTCCTGGTCTGGTGTCTGGTTCAGAAAAGGTACTTGTTACATGTGGGTTGAATAAAGGCTAAGATGCTAGGATACACAGGTTCCGTTTAAGGAAGGGGCAACTTGCTCTATGCTGTTGGCTAACTTTGCTGTTAATTACAGACATGTCATTAAGACTGTTAAGCACCAGGGGTGCCTGGGTGGCTCAGTCGGTTAAGCAGCTGCCTTTGGCTCAGGCCATGATCCCAAGGTCCTGGGATCGCGCCCCATGTTGGGCTCCCTGCTCAGTGGAAAGTTCTCCTTTCCCCTCCACCTTTCCCCCATTCCCCCTCCCCCTCCCTCTACCTTCTCCCCTTGCCCCTTCTCCTCTCTCATGCTCTCTTCTGCTGCTCTCTCTCTCAAATAAATAAAATCTTAAAACAAAAACAAAAACAAACTGTTAAGCACCAAAGGACATCCCTGAAGTGCTTTTCTACTGGTTTCCCCGGGGCCTTACACCCTCATGGACCAAGAGGGGAGGACAGCAGAGTAAATAGAGTAAAAGCCTGGACCTGGAGAGTTCTGTTGGCAAATCCCAGGTCTTCTATTTCCTAGCTGCGTCACCCCAGACGACAGACAAGTCGTATTTCTGAGACTCAGTTTCCACATCCATAGCATGGCAGTATCACTTTTGTTTCACGCATCATCAAAACTGCACGAGCTGATGCGTGCAAATTGGCTGGCACGTGGCAGGCACCCAAAAGGTGATGGTTAGTGATACAATAAGTTTCCATTCTCTTATTCTGGTTCCTTCTCAGTTGCTTTCATGAGAGATAACCTCACATGTGGATACTGTCTCAACCCAGTGGAACCACAACATGAAGGGTTAATTCACCCCTCTGTGGTTTCTATAGACTAGGAGCAAAGAACTGAGTCAGACACACCTGCTACCTTCAAAGAATTTAGAAATCGGTGGGTGAGTGGAAAATATAGCTGAATTATTATGATATGGTATGACCTAGGAATTTTGCTATTAGAAACAGAATTTGAGAGGGAAATTGACCAAGAGGAAAGTTTGACTACTAACTTTGAACAAAGCAGGCCGGACATTTCCCAGATCTCTGACCCATGACCTTTGTTGAGAGCGCTTGACATTCAAAACTACATGCAGGTACATTCCCAAGGTAAGTGGGCAGTCCTGTGGTCTTTCTCTGGGTCTGCTGAATGTAACTGATGGCAGCCAGATATCCCGGGCTTTTTACCCTTATGGCTTGATTATCTCTGCCAGCGAAAAAATAAAGCCGAGGCCTGACCCCTCAGGGTTGTTACACTTTTGATTATTTTTGGACAGAGGCAGCACTATCATTACCACACATCTCAACTATTCCAGAACCTTCCCTCTACAAAACAAGAGATCACCTGTGAAGGTCTTACACATCTCTGTGGAGTCTTTTTGGATTTGGGCATTTCAAGGAAAACACATTGAGCGTTCTTTCATACCTGTGTACTTTTCTACTTCCCTTCTGCAACCCTTACCCCCGTTCCCACCTTAAGACAGTTTCTTTTCTGCTTTATGAAATATGCACAGTTCTAAAGCTGGCAGCATGTGAGCGCTTACTTCCAAGAGGATGCAACTTAAAGGAAAACGAATTAAAGCTCTCTCCATCCTCCCTTGCTTCTCCCCCTCTGAAACAAATGAGGCTCAGCTTGAACGGCCTATCAGGTATGCAGCTACCTTCCCCCAGCAGTCTGCGTGGCGCGGAGCAGATAGACTCCCCACTTACGCATATGTTTCTCCAGGATCTTTTGTATTCATTTTTGGGCTTTTTTGGTATCCCGGTACATCCTATGAAAATGCAAACACTCTGGAAAACAGTGCTACGTTCAGCAGTTCTTCTCACTTCAGCCAGGAATTGCACAGGGCTATTAGACACTAGAAAGATTTCAGGGCCTGGAGATGGGAGAGAGAGGGACCGTAAAAGAACAGAAAGGGCCTTGAAAGAGTCCACCTGAGGATTTCATAGAAATGCCGAATCTCCAGCTGCCCCAGATCTGCTGAATCAGGATCTCTAGAGATGGGGTCCAGAAATCTGTGTTCCATTCAGCAAGCCCCCCGGCGATCCTGACTCGCCCTTAACTTTGGGAAGCGCCGAGCTAACCCACCAGTTCAGATCCACTTTTCTTCAACTTCTGCATCAGTAGCAGAAGCCTGGCTTTATAAAATATTAGACTTCCTCTGACATGAGGGGAATGTACCCCATTTGCAACATACATCCAATGTTTGTGCTACAAATTCACATTGTGGGAGGATGTCCTTTCTCTCTGTGCTGCAGTGTTCCCCTTCCTTGTGGTTCTTATAAAAAAAACACAACTTTTGAGATACATTTTATTAATGATAATTATCAGTGATGCAGGAGATAATTTTCCACAATTCTCTTTGATCTGGAAGAAGTCTGCCATGATTCAAGGAGAATCACGAGGGCTCTCAAACCCCTCACATGTCTGTGTGCAGGACTGAACACCTGTCTGAGTAGAAATACAGAATATAAAGGAAAACTATATTGTGGGCTAAAAAGAGGAAACACTATTGAATATCTGAGAATTCCATCTGCTTTTTTGCTGCTAAGATAACAGGATAAGAGATTTTTCCTCCTGCTGCTATATTGCATTTGATCGGTTTTGGAGCTGAGTAAAGCAAACTGCACTTTTGGAAAGCCACTAGGGTAATGGAATTACTGGAGTGGGTGTCAGAGCGCTTGAACCCTTGTTCTGTTCTGTCCTGATGACTCACTAGCTATGTGAACTTGGATAAACCAACCACTTCATGAGCCTCTGTGCCCTCCTCTGTAAAATGCGGTTATAGTCCCCCTCTCTATTTTGAAGGTTGTTGTGAGGATAAAATGAGAAAATGCATATAAAAGTCATACAAATATGCAGTATATGGGCCCAATGGTACCCTGGGGCCTGTATCAGAATTCCTCTTTGTACCGCCACCCCTTTGGCTTCCTCTATGTAGAAACAAAATCGTCTGAGGACCAGAAGGAAACATCTGAGGCTACACACAGTCCAGAACTTTCCAGGGAGCCAGTGGGAAGGAGAGTCCAGGAACCTAAGCAGAAGAGGCTGGCCTGTTCTGGAGGTCTAGATTGAAGTCTGTAGGTTTTGCTGCTACCTAGGGAGGCCCACTCAGCAGAAGTCTTGGAGAGGAGATGCACTCGTATACTTGCAGCGTTTGGAGGTACTTTCCGAGCTTGCCGACCTAGAGGAGAACCCCCAGTGGGCTGGGTTGTTAACGGGGCCTTGTGTGGGGAAAGGGTTGGCATTGCACCTGGGAAGCTCAGCACTGAACTTCTCATTTATAAGCAATTTAGAGAAAACTAGGTAGTATGATCCTATACCCAGCTAAGATATCTATGCCAGGGCCAGCAATAGGCATCTGTTTTCAGAGTTGCCAAGCCCAGAGAGTAGTGTAGAGGGAGTATTCCTAGAAAATGAAACTTCAGGAACCTTGAGGGACATATTCAAGGACACAGTCTAGCAAATAAGAATTGATTCACGACATGGGTCTCAAGATAGGAAAATATGCGAAACACAGAAGGACAAGACAGCAATGGCCCCTGCTTTTATACATGTAAAATTCTAGGGAAAAGGAAAACAACACAACAGAGAGCAAACATAAAATAATCTGGGCAAATACACTATTAAATAAACTTAATAAAGTAAATTTAAATCCGCTAAATTCCCATTCAGAGTAGAGAGATGATCAGATTGTACAAATCGAAAATAATCAACTACATGGTTTCTAGAACGATTACACATAAAAGCAAGTGATAATAAAATACGGATGATAAAGGGTTTACCAAAAATATGCCAGGAAATCAACTCGAAATGAAGCCAATGGGAGACTTTTAATGTTTAACAAAATGAAATGCAAGGACAAAGCATCCAATAGGGAAAAGGAGAGGGATGGATAATGGTAAAAGTTTTATTCAGCAAAGGAGATACGATAGTTGTAAAAATTTATGCACCAAACATCACATCTGCCAAATACAGAACGAAAGCAAAACAGACTAGAAATGTAAGGAAACTGGGACAAAGTACAATTAGAAAGCAGCTGTTGGTAAGCAGCTTTCTGCGTTCCAAATATCAAATAAATGAAAAGTGAGAAACAATGTGTTGAAGAATATAATCATTAAGTGAGGATATGGACACGAGAAACCATGAATATAGGCCTATTTCTTTGTGATCTATAAAAAGTATACTTTCCTCCCTATTTTGATGGAGCAACCAGTAGTATTGATCATGTATTTAGCCACGAGAAAAATCTTAATGAAATATCCTAAATAGACACTTTATAGACCATATTCACTGATTCGACAGGAGTAAGCCAGAAATCATTAATAAAAAGGCCAGAAAGCACATTAACTAGATGGAAGTTAAAAGTATTCTTCTAAATAATTACAGGATCGATAAGGAAATTAAACTGAAATTGCACACTATTTGAGGTATTTGGAAAATAGTATAAAAAGGAACACTTTGTACAAAAGAAAAAACTATGGGGTGTAGTTAAAGCTCTATTATGCATAAATAGGTCTTTATTTCTTTTGTTCTTTACAAAGGACGATCAGTAAGTGAACTTCATTTTCAAATTAAGAAATCTGAAGGACAAATAAAGTGAACCGAAATAAATGAGCAGAACAGATGCAATTGATTTATTTTAAAAAAATAGAATTAGAAAAAAAATTACAGAAAGGAAACATCAAACAAAAAGCAATTTCACTGCAAAGATGACTAAGAGAGACTGGCAAGCGTGATTGGTGAGAAAAAAAGGCAGAAATCTGCATTCCGTAGCCTGAGGAAGGAGAGAAACCTCTGATCTGTGAGAGATTTAAAAATGTATCGGAGAATATTATTCATAAATAATGTATTACACATACATTACACATAAATATTATACATATACATCAATTTTATACATAAATATATTGTAGCAAATGTTATTACCTGAAAAACTATAATTGCATAAAATGGGCTCGACAAGAATTAAAATATCTGGTGAGACCAAAAGCCAGTAAATTGATGGTAAAATAATCAAGTATCTACCATGTAAAGAAATCACTAGGCCCCGGTAGTTTTATAATCAAATGTAACCTTTTAAAAATATGAAAATTTCTCTGTAATTTAAGTGACTCGAAACTGCTGGAAATGGCAGAAGTGGGACAACTCATCTTATGAAATGTATATACTCTTAAGACCAAAATCCGTTAAGTTTCATATACGAAATAAAGCTCTTTATCAATTTACTCACGGATATAGACACAGATTTTCTGAAGTAAAGTGTTAGTAAAGAGATTTCAGTCAAATAGTAGAATATTAATGCCACACCCAAATAATATTTATTCAAAGGATTCAAGGAGATTTCAAATTTTGAAACATATCACCTAGTTTTTTGCCTCAATAAATTGAAGACAGGGAACGCTATATGATTATACCATTAGAGACTAAAGGAGTACTTTATAAAGTCTAGCATCCATTCCTCTTCAAAATTCTAAGTAAAATTTGAATAGAAGGAAAGAAGTAGGCATGGTAAGGACTACTTACTTAACAGAAACATGAAAATAAATGGTAAAACCCTGAAGTTAATTCCATCAAAATATGGAAAAATTAGGGAGACCTTCTATTACTATTAAAATTGAACAATGTTTGACAAGTGCTAATTGATGCAATAAAACTAGTAAGTAAAAATATCAGCATACATACAGCAGAGAAGAAGACTCAGTTATTGTATCCTTGCAAAATTCAAGTGACCCCAACTAAAATAACTACTAACATCATTAAGAGAACAGGGACACTGGTGTTGAGAGGGATTGGATAAATATACCCAATCAATAGCTAACTGAAATAAGTTAGAAATAGGAAAATATTATTATTCATAATACTGACCAAAAAAGAAAATATTTAATAAAATGAGAAAAATATAGGTTAGGTGGAAAAGACTATAAAATCTTACTCAAGGATATAAAACAAGGCAAAAAAAATGAGGAAAATATATTTCTGGGTGGGAGGATGAATATCATAAAAATACCAATTCATCCCAGTTTAATGTATACAAATTTAATGTGATTTCAGTCTGAATTGGATCTGGTCAAAATAATTAAACTCCACTGGAAGACTAAATGATTAAGAAAGCCAAGACAAATTTTGAGAAGGAGTAATGACTAGGGACTTAGCATTTATTAAAAATGCAAAAAGGTACTACATTAGTTTCCTGTGGGTGCTGTAAGAAACTACCGGACACTTGGTGGGTTAAAACAACAGAAATCTAGGGGTGCCTGGGTGGCTCAGTCATTAAGTGTCTGCCTTTGGCTCAGGGTGTGATCCCAGGGTCCTGGGATCAAGCCCCACATCGGGCTCCCTGCTCTGCTGGGAGCCTGCTTCTTCCTCTCCCACTCCCCCTGCTTGTGTTCCCTCTCTCACTGGCTCTCTCTCTCTCTCTCTCTCTCTCTCTCTGTCAAATAAATAAATAAATAAAATCTTTAAAAAACAAAACAAAACAAAAAACAACAGAAATCTAAGGGGGCGCTTGGTGGCTCAGTCAGTTAAGCTTCAGACTCTTAATTTAAGCTCAGGTCATGATCTCCTGGTGGTGGGATCGGTTGGTGGGATGGAATCTTGTGTCTGGTCTGCTTGTCCCTATCCCTCTTCCCCCCCTTTCCCTCCCCTCCTGCTCTGTGCACCCCCCCCCCCAATGAACTTGCACACTCTCTCTCTCAGTTTAAAATAAATAAATACAATCTTAAAAAAAAAAAACACAAAACCAACAGAAATTTATTCTTTCACAATTCTGGAAGGCAGAAGTCTGAAATCATGGTATCATTAGGACCCTGCTCCCTCTGGAAGCTCATGGGGGTGGGGAATCTGTTCTTTTTTTTTTTTTTTTTTAAAGATTTTATTTATTTATTTGTCAGAGAGAAAGAGAGCACACATGCAGGGGGAGAGGCAGGCAGAGGGAGAAACAGGCTCCCTGCTGAGCAAGGAGCTCAGCGTGGGACTCGATCCCAGGACCTTGGGATCATGACATGAGCTGAAGGCAGTCACTTAACTGACTGAGCCACTCAGGCATCCTGGAAATCTGTTCTTTGTCCCTTCTAGCTTCTGGTGGCTGCCAGCAGTCCTTGACCTGAGGCTGCCCCATTCCTGTCTCTACCTCCTGGGTCACAGAACTGCCCTCTCCTCTTCTGTCTTGGTAACTTCAGTCTCTTCTTATAAGGACAGCTGTGACAGCATATAAGGCCCACCCTGATAATCCAGGATAATCTCATTTCAAAATCCTTAACTGAGTCATATTTACAAAGACCCTTTTTCCAAAACAGGTAAC